>NC_056686.1:48445000-49853750 GCF_018350215.1 Panthera leo | reverse complement strand
AGCATAGAAGACAAAACTTAAACTCTGAACTTAGATTTAGGTTGAAATTTGGATCCTGTATCCACAGGTTTGCTATCTGTATGGCCCTAGGCAAGTCACTTATTCATTCATTCATTATTTATTTATTTAGAGACAGAGAGAGAGAGAGTACAAGTGCATGTGCACGAGCTGGGGAGGGGCAGAAAGAGAAGAAGAGAGAGAATCCCAAGCAGGCTCTATGCTGCCAGTGAGGAGCTCAATGCGGGACTCGATTTCAGGAACTGTGAGAGCATGACCTGAGCCGAAATCAAGAGACGGCTGCTGAACCGACTGAGCCACCCAGGTGCCCCACTTATCCTTTTATAATTCTGTTTTCATCTATACAGAAGCAAGATCATTCTATCTTGCATAATTTAGAGTAATTAAATAAAAAACTTGATAAACAGTAGGTACTCATACAATCGCTAACTATAATTTTTACCATATATCCAAAAGCACTGTGCACAGTGTCTGATTCAATGTAGGCGCCTGCCTGTTGGTTTCCTTCCTATTTATGTGCATTATCAGTTTCTCTGCAATTTTTCATTTGTACAGATAAACAAGAGTTGATGGTATGTGAGTTTTTGCTTGATAGAATTTCATAGGACTCATTTCATCAGTGCATGATTAGCTTCAAAGCTTCGAATCTAACCCAGTTTTGAGATAACTGGGAAATGAAACTAAGTGGAGGGAACAAATGTAGCATTGTAAGAGAAGCAAAAGTCAGCTTGAGGTTGTCTGCTGTTCTTAAACTAACATCATCTTTCATCTCCTATGCCCTTCTTCCCAGATAATAAGAGCTGTGCGCTAAAAGTGCTGAGATAAACTAATGGGGAACAGGATACTACAAAAGACATTTGAAAGAGCCCATGTAATTTACTGCATGTCTGGTTTGTTTTACTTTCCAAAGCCTTCCTGTTGCTCAAGGAAATTTGTCTCCTCTGGCAACCTTCGGCCCTCTTTTGGCCGGGAGTTCTAAAAAAGCATTTGAGGGCAGGTAAACAGATGCAAAGCTCTCTGAGTGAGGAGTAAGGACAGGCCTTGCTTCCTGTGTCACCTCTGAGGCAAAAAGAAAGTATCTTTTAGTATTTGTTTTAGAGAATTATCTCCAATGTAGGTAACCAAGATTCTGCCGGTGCATTCAGATATACATAACTCCCAACATGTTCTGAAGGTAATTTACATGAGTGAACCACTAAAAGCCTCCTACTCAATGAAGTGTACCCCTGGGGAAAAGCTATGCAGGCCCAGATCAGTGTGGGAACAACATAAGGGTGTTCTCTGTGCCAAAAAGGGGATTGGGCTAGATGGAAAATCCCCAAAAAGGACCATCTGGCAGCATAAATTATCCATTTAAAATGGCTGGTGTGAGTTAATGACACCAAAGTCACCACGAACATGTACAACATCCTTTGGTTGAGTTTTAATGTCCCCTCAGGCCCTGTTTCAATTATGACTTTCTATGCTGAATATGGCCACATATAAACGTATCCACTGTCCTCTCCCCCCCACCCCCGTCTCCACTCCCAACACATATACCATGAAACTGCATTTTTCTGTGATGAAACGGGGATACAGAATGGAGCACCAATCCAAGAATATAGTATAATTGTGGGGGATTTCTCTATTATGCTACATATATAGTATCATTACCCCCAAATAATCTGGCCATTAAACTTCCATTATTTAATAACTGTGAAGGATACAGGCATTCAGATGTTAAAATTTATGATCATTTAAATCATAAGGTGCAAACAGGAATAGAATTACTCTGAAAACAAGAGTCACTAGGTCAAAGTACCCTATATTTAACCTACCCTCTCTGCCCCCAATAGGCTCCCCAAAAATCTACTTAAGGACCCAGAGAACAGTCTCATGGTGGGGGAGCTTCACGTATATCAACACAGCAAAGCAGCTTCAATATGTATAAAACTGCATTAGTACAACACTCGAACACAATGTACCAAACCTACCTATTTTGATTCTGACTTTCACTGAAGCAGGTGAACTGGATAGGACTCTAATTAGCCTTTTAAAAAGGGTTCAAAGAAGTTGTACATCTTTTAATTTTTTAATAGCACATAAACTTTTCATTGGCACTATCCTGAGGTCTTGCTGATGATGCCATTAGTGGCAATGAGCAGTCAGCAGTCAGCATTTTCATTTAGGCCTGGGTTTTTTTTTCTTTCTTTCTTTCTTTTTTTTTTTTTTTTTTTTTGAGAGAGAGAGCATGTGTGAGCCAGGGAGAGGGGCAGAGGGAGGAAGAATCTTAAGCAGGCTCCGTGCTTGGGGCAGAGCCCAACGTGGGGCTCAACCCCACATCCCCAGGATCATGACCTAAGCCAAAATCAAGAGTCAGATGCTCAACAGACTGAGATACCCAGGTGCCCAGCCTGGGCTTATTTCTTAGCCACTTTCAGTGAACTGGCATGGGCTAAGTGTGGCACGAAGCTGCACCTTGACAGACGGTCCACCACACCCTGAGTGCTGTGTTGGTAATAATTAGAAACAATGAGAAAAAGGAGACTAATGTCCCCATCTCCCTACTTGCCATATCACCAAGTAATGATCTCCTTCAGCAGGTTTCCGACCCCCAACCATGAATTCCTTGAAAGCAAAAGCCACAGCCTTCCCATTCACCCCGGAGTTCCCAGAACCAGGCAGTGTCTCATCCACAGAAAGCTCCCTATGAGGATGGCTGAGTACATGAGTGAGCCTGCTAGGTAGAAGCAAGGCCAAGTGAAATTTCTGCCTTTTAGTAAGGGGAGTGAGATAAAGGACTCGTCCAATGGGGCCCGAGGTCTTGTTCGGTCTTGTTCTGTTTTCGATTATCATACAATAAAACTGTAGGGGTGGGGGATGGAAGGTGTACGTTTCTGTGAACATAAACACACATATAGATGGATTACTGAACCCACCACCACAATCAGGATACAGGACAGTTCCATCAACCCCCAAATCTCCCTCATGCTATTGCCTCTGAGGACTGCTTTTTAACACGTCAGGGAGGAGAGACAGAAGTTAAGATCTGAAGACCAAAGGGTGGGCTCAGAAATCTCCTTGGTGCCTGTCTGGTCTTGCAAGGAATCACTCTGAGGCATAGGTGGGGGAGAACGATCAGAAAGCATTTTGTTTTAAATTTACTCTGTGCTATGTATAATTCTTAGATGGGTCATATATATTACCTTATTTAATTCTCAAGAGCACTGAAACCGCTATTATTATTGACAAAATAAAGAAATGGGAACATTTATGCTCAGAGAGGTTAGGTCATTTGCCCATAATCCCACAGCCAGCAGGAGCTAGAGCCAGGATTACATTCTGTCTATTCCAAAGCCCACACTCTAACCTCTTGATTCATCTGACTTTGCAGATTGAGGAAGGCACTGGAGAAGATTCTCCCTTGTTCATGTGGAGGTTAGACATTGATTAAGGTTTCAAAAGGTTCCTGCTATCCAAACTATTCCTCTCAAGACTCCAGAGCCAAGACTAGACTATCCCGGGAGGTCAGAATAGCAGTCATCATTTGCTTATTTCACTAGAGATGGACATAAAGATAGTTGTTCCATTTAAATAGAAAAACTATCATGATGATAGCCAAAATTAGGAAAAAAATATTTAAACATCTCCTCCTTTTACACAAATCTAAGTATAAACTGTGGCACAGGGAGCCCAGTCTCCTAGTCCAGTTGAAAAAGTTGACAGGTTTCTATTTAAGATTGTTCCAAGACAATCCAAAAAGCCAATCCCCAAAGGCTCTTGGCATAAAGACAAAAGCAAAGGCAAATGCATATGGGATTGTAGTGCAGGTAAAAATATGGAAGCGTCAAAAACCACACAGTGTTCTTCCAGCCTTTCATTTCAGTTGAATTGCTGCTTTGCACAGCCGCCCTTTCAAGAAAGTAGCAGCCAGAGACAAACAAGTGTTCGCGTTCAGCCCGTCGACTGCTTCGAGCCTGCTTCCTTCTCTGTACGTGGCATGGCCGCCATGTGCATTGTAGGCCTGAGCGCGCCCGCCCCGCTTACCTGGCTCCACTTCATGCCATCCGCTCGACTGACTGCCGCTTCCCGGGGAGCGCCCTTGGCCTGTGTAAAATGGCTCTTCACCAGGACTGTCCATTTCATCCTCCACGGACTTGAGGCGCTTTGTGGAGCTGAAATAATAAACGGGTACAAGTTTAAAAGCCTTCCAAACCACCTCTCTTGGACACTGCATCTCTGGCTGAAAGAAAGCCAAAGGAGGAAGTAATTGGGCAACTCGGTGGAGTTCTAGGACTCTCTCTAGGCTCAGGTTCAGGTTAGTGAGTCACTGGAGGTGGAACAAAGTCGTGGGTCTGTGTTGTTCCAAGTGTCTGGGTTTGATTTTTATTGTCCCTCAAGATGCTGCCACTGCCACATCCTGTTCCTTTCTCCTTTGAGGAACTGGTGGCTGGCTCCTGCTCTTGTCTCCACCGGGAAGTGTCCGTAAGAAGACCACATTTCGTGTCTCCTCAGGCAGCAGCTGGCCCCTAGCCATCAGCAATGTCCCTAGACCTCTGGCACCCCAGAAAGGGTAAAAATCAGGGTTGACAGCTCTTTGAGAAAAGCTTGGATTGCTTTTGGTTTTTTTTTTCCCTGTGTTTTCTCATCTTCCACTTGGATCTGTTCATTCAAAAAATATTTGCTGTGCAGCTACAATAGTCCAGATTCTGATGTAGATGCTAGAGATAATACAGTGAACAAGACAGATAAAAAAAAAAAAAATAGGGGCAAGGAGTGCATTTCCCTCTGAGAATCGGGGACATGGAAAAAAGAGCAGCCCTATCCTTTTTATGCCCTTCCTCTTTTTGTGCCTCTACAGAGGTTCCCAAAATGAAGTTCTGGATTTGTTATTTTTGTAAAGGCATGATTGGGAAATTTCCAGAATGTATCTCATTTCTTTCAGTTGAAGGACTGAATTTTTCTCCCAAGTTGAGGCTTCAGGAGTAAAAAGACAGTGAAATGCCATGTTGCTAATATGTTCTAATTGTCTTAATTGATTATGTCACTAACGTACTAGCAGAATGAATAGATTTCATACCTAGTGGGAGTGCCCACTGGGAAACCTCTTCCTCATGTGTCAGGGTACAGAATTTTTAATATGTTTTCATTTATCAAACACATGCTGTGTCCCTTCTATGTACTAGGGGCTGTGCTAAATGCTGGGATATAGAGATGCATGAGACACGGCCCCGTCTCATAGACGTAAATAAAATTGTGCAAAAGAGAAATACAGGTACTATCGTGCAAGCGCATGTATGACACAGTGGGTTCATTGATGAAAGAAGCAAACAATGATATGCCTGGAAGGTTGGGAAAAGCTTCCTGAAGGAGATAGTTCCTGAGCTGTAAAGAGTGAGTGTCAAGGACACAGGGTTTAAGGAAGGAAAGGGCACAGAGAGGCTGCTTTTCAGCTCATGCACCACTCAGGCAGCCATTATTATTTCAAAATATTGAAATACTTCTATATCAATTGGCAAAGTGCCACTGTCTCAAGCTCTGTAAGTTTCCCCACCCTTGCCACCCCGGTATTTGCCCCAGGACACCCTCACGATCCAAAAACTAAAGGGCTAACGTCTCTGGTGCATCTGGGGCATTCCAGGACTTAGCGTGAGCATTGTGGCAGAGTGACCTCTGTTCTAATCGGTATGCTCATGTCACACAGGTTATCGGACATTCTGAACATCACCCCCAGGAGGGAGGTGTGTATCAGGGAGAAGCCACATCATGAGGAAGGCGTGACATACACAGAGAACTGCCAGGTGTTTGGCCTGGCTGAAGTCGGGGGAGGGCCATCGTGAAAGAAGTGGGGTGGAGGTTACAGAAGAAATTACGTATCTGGATTTTGTCCTACAAGCAATGGAGACTCCCTGAAAGAGTCTCAACAGGGAGTGACATTAGAGTCGATTTCAGAAAGGTCACTCTGGTCATTTTGCAGATGATGGCTTTGGAAAAGCAAAGGAAAAAGGAGACAGAACCTACGGGCAGGGAGGTGTTTAAGAGGCTATTGCAGCAATCTGAATAAAAAAATGTGGAGGACCCAATTTAAGGCAAGAAATTTTAACGATTAAAGTTGGTATTCCAGTATTCTTTGCCTTTAAGTTCTATTCTCATTAAAGCCAAATCACAGGAAGGCAACACATCTGTAGCATGCTAGCTTCGTACCCAAAGGAAAAACCTTTCATAACTTATTTTATGTCCTTTGCTGGGCTTTCCTTGAAGTTCAATGAAAAATAGCCACTGGAACAACTTTTCTATATTTTATGTGAAACTACATCTGAGAGAAAAAATTTTTAAAAATATTTTTAATGTTTATTTTTTGAGAGGGAGAGAGAGACAGAGAGAGAGAGACAGAGAGAGAAAAAATATGAGTGGGGGAGGGGCAGAAAGAGAGGGAGGCACAGAATTTGAAGCAGGCTCTAGGCTCTGAGCTGTCAGCACAGAGCCCGATGTGGGGCTTGAACTCATAAACCAGGAGATCATGACCTGAGCCGAAGTCAGGTGCTTAACCAAGTGAGCCACTCAGGTGCCCCTAGACATTTTTGATAGAAGGAAGTGCACATAAAAAAAAAATTATTCCAAATACATAAGCCAGAAAAAAAATATGGACACTTTGAATTAATTTCTATTGTTTCCTTTTATCAGAAATGCACATTATATAACATAGTGCTTTCCCTTCTTGCCTTGGCAACCAGGAATCTCAGGATTAAACTCTTGGTTAAGGTTTCTGATCTAACAATCTCTCCTATCTTTTCATATGGTCTCTGGCCTCTCTATATTTAACGGTACTTGCTGTATTTAAAAGTTGAAAGCCACTTGAAATCATTCTGGAAGTTGGTGGAATAGAAGTTAAAAACAAAATACATATTTCCCTGATGTTTCCTGGTTAATAAAAGGCAAGACCTTTATGTTCTGATGTGACTGTGAGATCTGTAGGGAAAGGGCCTTCTTTCTTTTCTTCTTTTTTTAAATCTCTATTGCCTGTGTTTGGCTAATAGCAGATGTTCAAAAAACTGCTGAATTGGGCTGGTGACTTAGAAACAGCCACATGAGTACTTGTGACAAGCATTTGCCAAGTGTCATGATTCAATGAGATCTAACGCAAAAGGCCAACTCCACTCACTGCCCATCATTCTTCCGTTATTAATATTTTTCTGAGTTTCTAAAGCTTTTGATTTCCTTGATGTCCTTTAATAAAAAGCAAATTCCCTGTGCAGGTATTAAATCCTAAATGTGGAAGTCTGTACTTATTAGCTCTCACCTTAGCGTGAAACCAAGGACTTTTCAGAGGTTTGATACAGGACAAATGTCTGCAGGGCAGAGGAACAGAGTGGAGGAGAGAAAAAGATCCAGGAGTGAAGAAAGTCAGCAGTGCCAAGATGGACAAGTGGAAGGCTTCGAAGACAAAGTTTACTGACTTCACAACCTTGACAGTTAGTTTATCTTGATGAAGTTCTTTGGGAGAAAAAAAGTATATTTTATCCCAATTTTTACACAACCCCTTCTATGATTTTGGAGATGTTTACCATGAAGAGGTACAGAGCTATAGTTAATGCCTATCAATCTCCTTTATTATTTGTTTTAATGTAGAAATGCATCAGTCATTGATTCTGGTTTCTTGCTCTTGACTTTTGAATACACTGATTCTATTCTCCCAGAAACATTTGAGGAAAATAAGAAAGTACCAGTAAGATCTCTACATAAGAGGGAAGAGAAATACTCTTTTGAGGAGTGATGCACCATCTCTTTCTGTGTGTGTAATTTGTTGTGTTCCTAGAAAATCCACCTAGAAATTAAGGTAAAACTATTACCTTCATTCCAAATGTTTGTTTAATTCCTACTATATGCAAAGCATAAAAGCCTTACCTTGTACCCACAAAACTGCAAAATGCCTCTTTCCTGCACGTTCATAGTACCCTGAACTGAAATTTTTCATTTATTTGTCAGTCTCTACCATTAGATACAGAAGCTCCTATTACTTGACTTTATATCCACAGTGCCTAGGACAATACCCTTGTTACTTAATAAATGTTGCTGAATTGGGGCGCCTGGGTGGCTCAGTCGGTTGAGTGTCCGACTTCGGCTCAGGTCATGATCTCGCAGTTTGTGAGTTCTAGCCCCTCATCAGGCTCTGTGCTGACAGCTCAGAGCCTGGAGCCTGTTTCAGATTCTGTTGTCTCCCTCTCTTTCTGCCCCTCCCTGCTCATGCTCTGTCTCTCTCTGTCAAAAACAAATAAACACAATATTTTTTTTAATAAAAAAATAAATAAATGTTGCCGAATTACACACCGTCCTCTATGGGATTTAACAGTCTGGATGGGGAGGCAGGACCTGTACAGATCTCAAAAGATGGTAATAATAATTCAAGGTAGCAAACACTAAGTATCCAGGAAAAATAGGGATAGTAGATATTCCTTTTTGGGGGGATTTATGTTCTATTGTTCCTTACTGAAAGAGTGAGCCCCATTCCTAAGGGGATCCAATGGGAAAATATCATGTTTTTAATTAATTAATTATTTTGAGAGAGAGAGAGGGACAGAGAGAGAGAGCGCACAAGTGAGGGAGACGGGCAGACGGGAGAGAAAGAGAAACTTTAAGGTTCCAAGCTCACTGCAGAGGCCAATATGGGGCTTGATCCCATGACCCTGGGATCATGACCTGAGCCAAAATCAACAGTTAGATGCTCAACTGACTGAGCCACACAGGTGGCCCTAGAATACCGTGTTTTTAAAGTTCCAGCACACCTGAATTTAAATATAGACTCTGCCATTTACTAGATCTGTGACCTTGGGCAAGTTACTTAACTTCTCTGGGTTGTGGGTTGATCCAGTCAGTGTTAAATGGCAACACTGTCTATATTGTAAAAGTATTGTGAATATTAAATCATATCAGGTATGTAAAGCATCTCACACAGTGTCTGCTACAGAGCAAGTGACCAATTAATATTGGCACAGCATGAACAAATATTGATTGGTGGATGAACTTTTCTATATGTAAATCTGGGGTATTCTTCTGGGCACATTTTCTAACCTGTACACAGATAATTCTGCTGAGTCTATATATTTAGAGAATAATTTTTTTAAAAAAAAATTATCCTAGGAGAGCCTAATGAGAGTAAAACAAACATATTACCAAGTTATTAACTACTGCTGATGTTTATAATTAGCTCCTTATCAGGGTTAGTTATTTGCAGAATATGAGAATGACAGTAGCCTTTTAAATGACATTAAAAACCAGGTTTCCACTCAGAGAATCACAACAAAAGGCAATCAAACAGCTGGAGAAGTCCAAAGGATGGGGGTGAGAAGCACTGTTTGGGACGTCCATGGTACATGCGTAGCACACATATGAAAAACAAACAGCCCATCAACTTTTAAATTAATCACTGCCACAAGTGTTTGCAAAGCTTTTTCATGTTGACTGAGTGCCGTTACACACAATGTCCCTTCCATCAGCAAACATTCAAAATCCTCAAAATGTATTAACATCCGAATGCGTTCACAATCTCATTCTTTCATTATAAATGTACTTTGGATTTCAAACTTTTTTTTCCCCCCTGAGGATCTGATACTACAGTGAACTAAGGGGAACATTTAAACGACATGAAAGATGAGGGGAGGATTTGGTGGTTGTATTTAGGGAATAACTGTTTCTTTAGCTGTCTTCGAGGTATTAGTAATGACTAAGCTGATTCTTTTTCTTTTTTCCCTTTCTTTCTTTCTTTCTTTCTTTCTTTCTTTCTTTCTTTCTTTCTTTAAGTAATGCTGGTTAAAATATATAAAGTCAAGGTAAGAAGGAATCTCTACCAAGGAAAATTTCTATAATTTGGCCATTGTTTTAAATTATAAAATTCTGGGGCTTGCTTTAAAGAAGAATATACCTTTGTGAAACATTTTTTTTTTCTGCAAAGTACACAAACATTAAAGATCATTCTACACCATTCTTTTCTTTGTTGTCACAGTCCAGTGCTAAAGCCAATTTGTAAAAGAATACTGTGGGTTTAATGCCTAATCCCTTTCCTTCTGGTACCGGTTATCCAGAGACAACAGGGTCTTGCAAAATGCTTCGTTTTGATTTGGGCTTTGTGACCTCGAGGGGATCAAGAACCCTGGAATCATTATCTGGTTGTGCTCTTCCAGTTTTACTTTTTTAAAGGTCCCCTGGTGCAACAGAATTTATAATCCAGCACCCCCACCCCTCCCTGTGCCATAGGACTGCATTCATTTTTACAACCTCACACCTAGATATCAATGTCACAGGCAACTCCAGTAGCCTGGATTTTGAGGCCTTTGGGGGAAAAGCGAAGGGACTGAGATGTAATATCTGCTGTGGGCATGGGGACTGGAACTGGTGTCGCCAGTGTCAACATTTTGCCAAACAAGCCAAAACAGGTGCCCTTTCCCCTGGTCAAGAGCTGTCCTTAATCTCCTGAGAACATGCTGTGTTCATCATGCATCTTTCTCTATGCTTTGCTCATGTCTTTACCCCACCCAGACCCCATTCCTTTTCCTTCCCATCTTGCCAACCCTAACCAACATTTATCACTGAACTCAAGTCTGTCTTTTTGAATAAAGCTTTAACTATTTTTAGCCTATGCCACACTGTGTGTGTGTGTGTGTGTGTGTGTGTGTGTGTGTGTATAGATGTTTGTTTGTTTGTTTGTTTCTGCTGTATGTGCATTTGCTTTCTCTTCCCAATGAGACTGAAAGTCTGATGGGGCTGAACACACTTCTCTAATATCTTCTACCAGCAAACACACATTGCAAGTGCCTCTAGGCTCAAAATCAAGGTGTGTAACTAGGGAGAGCCACCAATCAAATTACCTGGTAGAGGACGTGCTGGGTAAAGACCTCCTCATCGCTCCTGGACTCATGCTGTAGTATGAAGAACTTTCCAAATCTGAGAGAGAAAAATTTGGGCCAGTTCCTGCAGCTATTGGTGCTAGGAAAAAAAAAAAGTTATGTTCTGTGAATAAATGATCAATGAGGACACATATCATTGTTGCATTTAACACATTTTATTTCTAAATTTCTTTGATAAGCTTATCCAAAATCATCAGTAATGAACTCTGACCTCCAATTATTGTTGACAACAAAAATCACCTATAACAGAAGGACTCTGTTTTATATTTTACCTTTTATCTTTTCTCTTTTTGTAATAATGGCAAACTGTCACCAAGACTGCAACATTCCTGGATGCTTTTAACAAAAACGCCTCCATGTTTTGCTTTGAAACTTTTCTTGGATGACCAGCAAGAACATTCTCTGGACTTTCCTAATTTTGGCTGATCTTGATAGCTTTCACTCATCAGCATTTTGGAATTAGTCCAGAACCACAAACTCAACTTTCTGGGTTTCCCATTGTCAATTTCCCGTGATGAAAAATGTGTGATTTCTCCTTACTCTGAATTGCCATGGCACCTACATATGCCATTACTTTAGTTGTCCCACCTTCTCCCTGGAGGCAGTGTCCTCTAACCATGGTTCCTGGGCTGCAGTTCTTAATAAAGTTTTACTGGAAGATGGTCACACCCATTTATTTACATATTGTCTCTGCTTCTGCACTGTGATAGCAGAGACAAGCAGCCACAACAGACACCATATGGCTCACAAACCAGAAAATATTTATGTAGAAGTTGCTGAGGTCTGATTTAAGGGATTGGTAAGGATAATTTTGACTATATGTGATTTTCAGAGCTGATCCTTAGGTGAGATGTGATTCTCTGTATTATTTATGGTCTGGAGCCTCCAGACCACCTTGTTTACAGTAGCAGCTTAAATAAATATTTTTGAATGAATAAATAACATCTATCAATCTTCTAAAACAACTCTGTGCACAGCTAGTGGTACAACTATATTAGTACAAATATTCTCTTCTTTTGAAAGATTATGCAAAAGTTGGAGACACAGATTCATGTATTACTGTATTAAGACATTGGTTTGAGAGTTAAGCCCAGGTAAGTGGATATATAAATAAATTAAACAGAGGCTAATATCCATAAGAAGAAGGGATAATTAGAAATATCATGAACCAAGGACTTTCATTGCCAAGAATGGTGCAGGGTAAGGAAGGCACTTAGATGAAAGACATATCCCCACCCTGAAACAACTCTAGAGGGAAGGCTGGCAGGTTAATTTCAATACAGTGTGATAAGTCTTTTGCTCGAGTTATTCCTAAATTTATATGGCCACACAGAAGTGGGTATCCAACCCAGCTGGGGAATAAGAAGTTCCAGGGGCAAAAAAGTCCTCAGAAAACATGATGCCTGGGAAGATGTTAAAAGGATAAGTGGGGCTCACCCAACTGAGAGGGATAGAGGCATGTTAGGTAGGGGGAGCAGCATTTATAAAGGTAAGAGAACATAAAATGAATACTGGTTTTCTGATAACTTGGTGTGATAAAGTTCATAATACATGGGAAAAAGAGGGGAAGGTTAAGGTCAGTTTCCGAAGGCCCTGGTAGGGTTCTTTAAGGACAGTGGATGTGAGTCCAGCACATTCCCTAGTTTATAAGCTATCAAAGCGCTTTATCACACTCTACTAATTGGGGGCCATTGGGGCTATATTGCCAGCATCTAATATAATCCCTGACACCACGAGGCAGTCAGTAAGCATTGGTCAACTGGAACTGGTTGCCAGTTAAAGGAGAACAAGCAGAATGTGAGAATGCATCATCAGACTTGCCTTTATAACCTAGAAACATCATCCTGTGGTGAGGGTAGGCATGGGGGACAGGGCGGCAGTTGAAGAATATAATCAGTAAAACCATAGAGGCCAGCGGAGTCATTTAAAAACGACAAGGTGGGGATGGGTCTAAACTCAAGGGATGAGAAGGAGGAGCCTAGTGTAAGTTATTTAGGAATTAGAATCAGGAAAATGTGTTAACTTCTTCAGTGTAGTAATAACGGAAAAGGGGGAGTATGGGACGGTTCCCAGGATTACTACTTGGGCAACTGGGTGAAATGTAGTACCATAAGAGAACTATGTAATCAAGGAAAGGGGGGAAGGGATACAATAATATCTAAGAATAAACACTGAGTTGTTGGGTTAATAGCAATGGCTAGACCTTAATCACAACTATATTAAAACAGTCACTGCTAAGAAATAGAAAGCTCTAAAATTCACATATACTTTTCTGAAATTCAAACATATCTCTTAATGACAGGCTGTAATGGAGGAAAGGCCTTTAGTTCAAAGACGAATGGTTAGACTTGACAATAAGTGTAAACAGAGTTCCAATGAATAATTTTGCTAGCCATTCCCCAATTTGCCTTTATACTAAATTTATCTGCATAGTTTCCCCTTTTATTCCATAATATTTTATGTATGAAATAGGCTCTGGGGGTGGGGAGGAGACTACTCAAATACATCACCGCTCACCTCTCTTAGCAGCCTGACATATAACAGGTACTTATTAATGTTTGTGCCTCCGTGGAGCTTAAAGATCCACACGTCTCATTAACTAAAGAAGAGAGATGCAGCTGATCAGTGTCGAGGGTATGGATTTAGATTTTTCTTTCAAAGCCTTGGGATGGGGCTCAGGCATCCGCCGAATGCAGCAGGTGCATCATGCCTGAGCACCGGCCACAGTGCGCAAGCCTCACTCCCAGGCTCGGAAGGAAAGATAAAGCAAGATGTGAGTGAGAGACCTGGCTGGACTGAGAGAAGTCTGGGGCCCTCTGCCCAGCGGCGCTTACACTTAACATTCTATTTACCACATTCTACTCTGGAAAAAGGTCCTCTGCCTAGATTATCTTTTCAAAATGTCAAGGGAGCCAGAATAGGCGAAGAATGGAAGATACAGTGTAAATATAGTGCGCACACCTCTCAGAGAGACTTAAAAAAAAAAATAACGAACCCACAGAAATGTTCCTTCACTTGCCCATATATTGACTTCCTGTTAAAGCACTTAGCACAGTGTGTGTGATCTAGCAAACGGCATCAGGTGGACTGGCAGCGTTATGACGCTTCTCGAAGTGTCTACTGCAGTTATGGTGTGTAACTTCAGGGCCTGGAAAACTGGCTATGAGCGCCTGAAAAGTTTTATGACATCATTAGATTTCTGAAATGAGAATGGGTTTCACAACCTGGGTTACATCGTCCTAATAAAGCACCAACCCAAACTCTGCGTTCTTCAGAACAGTTAGGTGAGGAAACATCCCCCGGGAGTGTCTGGGTACATATGTCTCACATGAAGGTCAGCCGATTGGAATGCGATCAGATTCAGTGGTACGGTGACAGTTAAAGAGAAAGCCTCAGACCTGTGGGGAGGGGTTACCATTAAGTGTCCCTGCAGTTGAGTTGGGTATTCTCAGTGCCTCTCAACTGGAGAATAGGAAGAGCCTTAGAGAGGTAACTAGGAGAGGTGGGCTTTCAGCCGGCTTTCCTGAGTACCTGGGGACCATTTTTCTTATACCTCACTCAATCCACAAATCAACCTTTTTTAGAGGACAGTACCTTTTCTACGAGAGAAAAACTAAGCCCTGAAATGAGGTTAACTTGTTTGTCATGGATCACAGAGAGGCAAGAAAGAGGGAGGTCCAAGATTAAAATTCTAGAATGTCTCACTGCGACACCCATTGCTTTTCCTGTCATACTACCCTGCCACTCATTTACAATATTTGCCTTAAACTTGAGATGATAAAAAGGTATACAGTGTCTCTGTCTCACAAGGTTTACAACAGAGCGGAATGACGAAACAATACTTGAACAAATTCAAGGCTGAATGTGATAAATCTCATAGGAGAAATGCAAAGGATGTGTTAGGAAAATTCAAAGGCATGATGGATCATATTGGCTCGCGGGATCAAAAAAAGATTCAATTTCAAGAAGGGTTGGACACTTACACTTAGGCTTCAAGGATGGCAGGATTTGAAGAGGCAGAGGAGAGAGTTTCTAGGCAAATGACAGAGTATGTGCGTAAGTTTGGAGGCAGGAAGTACAGTTAGTGACCTGTGGGATCCATGACTGTTTCTGAGTAGGGAAATGATCATTGTTGAATTGAGAAACATTATACAGAATGCACAAAAGGGGACTAAGGGGGGAAACCCGTTGGAAAGTTGATGCAGGAGTTGTGGCAAGAGGGAATGGAGGCCTAAACCATGTTGCCAAGAAAGAAAACAGAATTTTCACAATGGATGTTTGTCACCTTGGTAAACAGGTACAAAAGATCAGTGTCCAGATGTGCACTGTGAAAGGGCATACACAAGCATATGGATCATACCATTCTAACAAATATAAAATATCAATAAGATGTATGTAACACAATGCACTTCTTAGCTAATAATAGGAATAAGTCCTTTTTGCAAATTGGGGAACTAAAAGTTGTCAAGGGTTAAATGACTTGAACAATGTCTGCCTAGGATGTCATGCTGGGCTTCTGAAGCCAAAGACTAACAGCCTGCTGATATGTCACAGAGATTATGTAGCCACTGCCAATCAAGGGTGGGGATGATAAGGAAGGACTGGACCAACCACAACACTTTCTGTCTGTTCCATATAGTGTGAAACCTGATTTTGTTCCACTTGTACTCGACCCTAGGCTCTATCATTCTTAAATGATCTCATACATGACATTTTTTCCCCAGCCAGATTGAGTGCATTTTGAGGACCAGACATCCTAGGCCATAGAAAAAGTGCTGGTCTCAGCCTGGGTGAGACTGTCTAGAGTTTCAGCCTTGCCAACAACCACCCGTGTAGCCGAAGTCATTTAAACTTTTGGACCTCACAACTCTCATAATAATTATGTTAGAAATGCAAACTCACCAGCACTGCCATGGCCATAACCAGCACAATAACAAAGCCTAATGTTTATTAAGCATCGTTTACGGGCCAGATGCCGGTCTGGGCCCTTTAAGCACATCATCTCATTTAAACTCACAGCGCTCCTGGGAAAGAACTGAAGCACAAAGAGGTGAAGTAACGTTCCCTGGTCGTGAAGTCAGAGGGTCCTACCAGAGGACCTTTAATCCTACAGCTCCAATAGCCTTTTCCGTGTTCGTAAACAGCTCTGCAGAGTCTTGTACGACAATCAATACAACACAACAGATGATGAGCAATAAATATGTCCTGAATTAAGGGGAATCAGCAGTCACCCTCTCCATTTGCCCTCTGTGCCCCCCAACTTTACACAATGCAAAACGAAACTCAGAAATCCATAAATCTACACAGGAGCGTGAGGACTGGTTCCTCGACTTTCTTAAGTAGCACTGCAATGACTCACACCCGAAGTTTTTGTGGATTTTGTTTCATAGGGGAGTTTTTCTCAAAAGATTAACTTTTGGGAATCGTCTCATAGGATGTCATTTCTAAGCCCTTTGTCCCTTCCCCCCCACCCCCTTCTTTCCTGTCACGAGTAGAATGCAGTCTTTGTGTCATTTTTTAATAAATGGTTTGCTATTAAGGAATCATTATAGTAATGTGGGCTATTGGAAGAAAGGGGTTACTTTAGTAGCCAACCCTCTTAATGACCTGCTCTTCTGTACACATTAGTAGTTGGATAAGGTTGTGGTTATTGAACTTCTGCCATCCACCAGAGACAATCTGCTCGGGCTTGCGTTGTTGGAAAAGAGAGGGTGATGGAAAAAAAAAATTCTATCCAAAATTTCAAGCTACTCTGCCTGGGGGATGACCGTACACTGAGTTTACAACTTGTTCAGCAGGAATCCGTGAGGAGCATTAACTGAGTGACTAGTGTGGCCAGCCTATTGCTAACGGCCCATAGTCTCTGAGATGCTGCCTCTTATGGGATTCGACAAATTTCATGGAGCACTTTTCATGTGTCAGGCGCTGTTCCAGATGCTTGAGATCCATCATTGGACAAGATATATAAGGCCCCCTGCCCCTGTGGGGTTTACATTTTAGAGATGAACGATCATAGCTGCCCCTTCCTTGAAACTCCATGGCAACTAAGGAATATGGACGCATGGCTGATAGGTAACCTTCAAAAAAGACTACCAGGATATAGTACTTCATTTTCAATGTATTAAATAAGTAGGAAAAAAATAAGAGAGGTGTATTTCTCTCCGGATTGTGTAATCTTATGTACTCACTGGGACTTTGGGAACTTGTCTATTAAGGCTTGGGGGTAAAAAACATTCCAACAACAAGCACACAGTTCTAGAGGCCCAGCACAATTTAGTGTTGTTTTGCATTCTAGTGGCAAAGATCTCATAAGACAGTCCATGTCACTGGCACAAAAGGAGTGAACATGGGAAAATGCTTGGTCTTCTTTCTATCAAAGGCACAGTTGTAAAATACACAATGCTATGCACACTCAAGCAAATCTGGAATCATCGTTAAAGGGAATTAACTTGGAAAGTAATTTATGGCAAGAAAATTCAACTCCTTTGTTATCTTCCTTTTACTGTAATATGCTTCCTGAACACTGCCTATGAGAGAAGGCTTTTAGAAAGAAAAAAAAAACACATAAGTATAGTAAAATTAACTCATTTTATCAATTTGTGCTGTTGGCCAGAGTTTCCTGACTGTGGCTATGAGGGGCTGTAAAACTGATGAATTTGCATGGAAAAAGAAACCAGTGTAAGTAATTTGTGTAAGAGGTAACACGGACATACACGGCTATAATTCAGACACCCTGCAGATAGCAGACCGCCGCAGTGTGAGCAGTTATGGGTTAGAAAAATGACCACACTGCAGTCAGTCTGACTTGAATGGAAATCAATCATAAAGGTACGTTCTCTGCAGCTTCTACACCACAGTCTTCAGCAACTCCTCTGCCAAGCAGATTTCTGGTCTGTAAACCGCGTGCTGATCTCCTTTTCCTACCCTGCCTTTCTAAAAGGTCTGACCAAGGCAGGCTAGGAGTATAGTTTTCCAAAATGGAACATAAAAGAAAGGCACTGGACCAAAACAAGGATTTCCCTCTATGTGGAAATGAGCTTCCCTGCTATTATGAGATTTAAGCAAGGCTTTTTATGAAACGTAGTATTAGGTGCCAAAAGCGAGCAGAATGTTTTAACCCCGTCAACGGCATCTGCGGATGCAGACAGAGTACCGTTTTCACACATCCACATTTGTGGACACAAGTTAAGAAATATGTGGGTTTGTGGTGCCAGAAGGGGGAGGAAGAGGTGAACAGAGAAATTTTTATTTCAGAAAAAATGTTTCCTTCCCATTAAAACAAGAACAATTCTCTGATACCCTCTTCCTCCCTGCTCTGAATCTTGCAGATGGTTTATCTTTGATGATTGTGAATTCAGTTTGTGAGTTAGTGTATTCAGTCACTTTATTGCCACGAAGGAAGCTTAGTCTTGGATTTCAAGAAACTTAGGTTATCTACTTTATAAATGAGGGAACTATTTCTACTCATTTCTGTATTCTCCTCAGCACACAGCATGAGATGCTTCATATATCACACATGCAACAAATGTTTGCTGAATTGAATGAAAATGATATGAGCTTATTAATAAAAAACAGCTAAGAACTAATATTTATTGATCGTTTATCATGTGCCAGGCTGATGTGCTATGTGTTTTTACCTGAATTATTATCTCACTTCAGCCTTGCAGTGTCCCCACAGAACATGTATTTGTTTATTCTCATTTACAAATGAGAAAATTAGCTGTAAGGTTAAGTAACGTGTTCAAGATCACACAGCTAGGTCAGTGAGCCTTAAATATCTCCAGATATCAGCCCAAAGAAACAGAAGTGAAACTTAACATTTCTACTCTGTCTTTCCTTCATCATCAGTAACTAGAGAGATAGATTCAACAAGATTTATATAGAAAAAAAGATCACGTATCAATTAAGTGGGAAACTTCTATCTCATCATCTTCCTTCTTTGCATTTCCAGGGCTTTCCAGCTGGGAGTATTGGCCAGGGCTTCCCGGGATGGAGGGCCTGACACTGGTCGGGCAGAGCAATCCACAGTGGGGTTGGCAATGCTGACTGAGCTCCTGCATTAGTGGCTTCTGCCTTTGGGACTGAAATCGATTTTCTGCATTTTAGAGTATCATCTCATCTTAGCTTTTGGTTGAGGTCAAATGTGGTACCCGTTTAGTATCTGATACAGCCTCAGCCATGGGATTAAGTCTTCCCTGACAGGGGACGGATGTGATGGCCTAAGACGCCTTTCCACCACTGTGATCTATAACCAGGGAAGGGCTTCTAAACATAAGCCCCTTTACCAAGAGTGCACGGGGACTGTCTGACCATTAGCTGTTAGGAAACCAAACTGTATCAACGGTCTCATCCCAACAACCTACAAATCCAGCTGTCTATACTAATAATTCTCAATATTTTCACTAAGAACTATTTTGTCCCCCTCCTCCATCCACTGGAAGATCCTGGGTGTTAATAGGTACTCCTATCAATCACAGACTGCATTAACTCAGTTCCCCTGTCAGACTTAACACGTGGCTCTGCTGAGCATGGGCTGTAGTGATCTCATCCTGGACGTGCCGATGGTGTCACCAACAAGAGTCTTTCTAATCAGCAGGTGTTAGCTAGGGAAATATATGCCAGCCAAAATCTCAATAATATTTGTGGTCTTATTGTGCTGATAATGTAAAATTTCTGTCAGGCTTTTGAAAATCTCAAAAATACCTTTTAGTTTTCCAATGTTACCTATTGGATAGGAATATCTGCTCTTAAAAAAAATTGAGGCTTATGAGTTCATATGGAAAAGTTCATGAAAAAAATCACATTGCGGTAATGACCTCAGGGTGCCCCTGTTCCTCACAGGGAATTTTTATGTCCATAATATATAAGAAAGCAAAATTCAAATACTATAGAATTGAGTACTATTTAAAAAAAAAACTGATTACAAATAACCAAGGTGTGGCTAGTGACTTAAAAAGTTGTTAACGTGTCAGTGTTAGATTGAGAATTTTAAAACATCTTGCTACCCATTAGGATACCCTGGAAGAGAAATTTCCAGAATAACGCAGAAGTATAGGTTGGGCTGAAAAGTTGAGGAATAAGAATTTTCTGGCTTCCTAAAGCAGATGAATTAGATCTCGTATTGGCATGCTCTTATTCCATCAGAATTAGTAATTTGGAAGGGGTCACGGGAATGGTCCTTCTAATAAATGGACTTTTAGAACTTGAATCTAAAATCAGTCCTTTTTAATTTATACATGCACACAGAGCACATACAGACACACACACACACACACACACACACACACACACACACACACACACACGTTTTTAATAAATTTGCTGATAGTGTGATCCCCTAAAGGATCAGCTCTGAACACACACAGTAAAAGACCAGGGACAGAGGCTTCGTTCAATAATAACCATTGTAGTCACCACTGTTGAGCATCTAGGATATGCTAGACACCTGACATTCTCTCACTTAATCCTGAAAACACTCCTGAGAGGTGTTACTGCATTCAGATGCAGGCCTAGAACACAGCTGGTATAGAATGGATTTGCTGACTGAATAAATGATTGCTGACTAGGAGGAGAACATAGCTGAGAGAGGGGGATCAGTAATGCCCAAAGTCATATAGTGGTAAATGGCAGGGTCAGATCCTCACTTCTATATCCTGGGCCATGATACCACGCTGCCATCTTAAATATGGATTTTATATAATGTATTACATCTAGAGAGCATAACCCATGAATTAGCTAGAAAAGATCAGAAATAGACGAACATATGATCAGAGATCACTATAACAAATTCATACATATGTCAAGGTGTTACATGTTTTGGGGCACCTGGGTGGCTCAGTTGGTTAAGCTCCTGACTTCAGCTCAGGTCATGATTTCCCAGTTTGTAAGTTCAGGACCCGCACTGGGCTCGCTGCTGTCAGCACAGAGCCTGGAGCCTGCTTCAGATTCTGTTCCTCCTTCTCTCTCTGCCCCTCCCCAACTCACACTCTGTCTCTCTGTCTCTGTCTCTGTCTCTCTCTCAAAAATAAATAAACAATAAAAAAAATTTTTTTAAATGTTAAAAAAAAAGTGTTAATGTATTTTGCTTCTCTCTGAGTCAAATGTTTAAAATGAGAATGCTCACAGTCTGGTCACTTTAGCAAGAGCTTCAGCTAAGAACCAAAAACATAGGGTCCCTAAGATCCTGCCATGAGAACTCTCTAACAGCTTTAACCAGGAAGGTTGTAGGGATAGGAGTGTCACAGAAAAAACTGGACTTTCAAGCATAGCATTGTCTAATGGATGTGCTGATGTCATAAGCCTCTTGTAACCATAGTTTTTTTTATGTTTATTTATCTATTTTGAGAGAGAAAGAGAGAGCAGGGGAGGGGCAGAGAGAGTGAGAGAGAGAATCCCAAGCAGGCTCTGTACTGCCAACGCAGAGCCCAATGCAGGGCTCCAACTCACAAACTGTGAGATCACGACCTGAGCCGAAATCGAGTCAGACACTTAACCGACTGAGCCACCCAGGCGCCCCCTAACCAGTTTCAAAATCAGTGAAATGGTGGGCATAATGCCACTGACAGGGCCACATCGAACACAAGGTATCTTGTACATTTCAATTTGTGGTAAGGATGGGGACACCTCTCACTCTGTGTGGCTCTTTCTCTGCTCGATGAGAACAGAATGGGAAAAATCACATGTGGCCCCCCCCTACTGTGAGCTGGGATTCGAAAGAAAGAGTTTGATGAAAATTCCTATTACTGCCAGTTTAGTCCATTGGCCGCTGGCTTTGCTGTCCAAATAGTCACCCCAAATATGTCAAGAAAATTAAGAGAAAAAAATTATACAACAAAACTGAACTAATTCGATTTCAGTATTTATTTTGAAAATGTATTGAATTAGAGTAGAGGAAACCTGCTAAGTGAAGCCAGCCAGACTGATATTTTCCTTCCTAACAGTATGGTAATATTTATTATTTTGTATCTCCATGAGGGGCTGATTAAAACTAGAAAACATTTGCAATGTCATAATATATTCAGAATAAGGTGGCTTAGGGAAGCAAAATGAAAACATATACAGGGCCAGTCAGTATTTTCTATTCCACAACTTAACAGACTTTCCTTAAAAACTGCATTTTAGCGACAGGCATTATGATTTTTTCAAGGGTCGCCCATCCTTTCGTCTGCGGCACACCATACCTTCAATGTGGAAGAGGTGCCATTGACTTCTACAGATAGAAAATGTGTGATGTTCATTTTAAAATTACTAGTAGAGCCTGCTATTGACCATCTAATTATGCCGAGTTCCATTTATAAACATAGCTAACCACTAAGTTTATGGAGACTTTTTGTGCCGCTTTAATAGGATATTGATCGAGAGCATAGTTTGAGTGGACTGCCATTGAATTGTGTAATGGCAAACAAAAGGCAAGGTCACAGCCACTGTTCATGCTAGGGCTGAAGTCTATTTTTTATTATAATCTTTTTGTTTCTTCCTTTAATGCTTACACCCAAATGGCTTCTTTGGAAAGAAGGGCTTGCTTAAGAATATGAATTTTAAAATTAATGCCCATGCAATGATCATAGCCAATAGGCCACTTGTTCAGAAAACAAAGTTTCAACTCTCTTCTCCTCTACCAAGGATCTAAAATCTTGCAACTGCTTAAATGGCACCCCCCAAGGCCTGGACGTCTGGAATCCCTCATCCTATACCGATTTCCTCACGAGTCCTTCTTTGCAAGAACATTTTGTAATTTCCAAGTTTGGGCTTGTTCATATCAAAGAGCTGCATTTTCATACGGCACCTTGGAGCTGAGTTAATTCTGCCGTACGAGTTCCATCGTGTCAGGTTAGCATACCGCCAGTTGTTCTTACTGCATTGCTCGCCAGAAAATCCGTGCCTATGGATATGGGTTCTCAGAGACACACAAAGGACCTAGAGACTTCAAAAGGAAGTTGAAAAGGGAACTGCACCTCGGATCCGAGTGATGATTCTCGTGTGAGAATACAGAAAGAGTGCACATGCAGAAGGCAGCAAACAGCCACTAGGGTGCTACCTCATGCCAGGCTGAGGCATATGCCTGGCTCCGTTCACTCCCCCTCTCCATTGACAAACAAGTCGGGAGTCCTGTAGCCACCCAGCAGCCGGGCTTTGTGGTAGAGCCAGGACAATTCAGCTGCCGGATTTCGTAGATTATGCAGCAGCGTGATAGGAACCAAAAATTCGGTCTGGGTAACTGAGAGTGGTTTTTACACCCAAAGGCGATGCTAAGGCTGGCCACAGTGTACTGGGAACCCGGGCTCTTCCAAATTCCAGGGCCGTGAAGTCATTCCTAGCCACGAAGTTTACTTAACCCTTGCAGCCTGCTCGGGTGTACAAACCACGGCTGGAAAATGAGACCCCGCCAGGCCAGAGTCACAATGGCCTGTGTGTATTTGTGGTTTTCCTCTTTCCCCACGAAGTAGTTACGGATTCAGAGCCACCCCCACCAACTTCAAAGTAGAAGAGTCAGCACTTTAGAAGGAAATGGGCAGAAGCGGTGGATTTTTCGGGAGGATTTTCTGGGTTCACACCAGGAAGGGTATTTGACGGCCTCAAAGCACACCCTTGGAGGAGAACACCCGTGCAAAATAAACAAGAGCGGGTGCTGACCGAGTCGGCCATCAAAGTGGGGTCATTTAGCAGCTAGCCGAGTGCGCTCTCTTGGTGGCAACTTCATAGGAAAGAGACCCATCTGAAAAACGCTTTTTGAGGGCTTTGTTTGAAAATGCAGCATCACGCAAGAACCATTTCAACAGATGGTTCCTGTCCTTTTCCTCAGTGTTCTGCTGAAACAACTTTAGTGATTCTGAACTGCGTTGTTAGCACTTGGAAACCCCCCTCCCTCGGAGCAGAGAAGACCTCTCTCTGCCTCTGGCACAGTGTCTCGCGATCTGTATTCCCCCTTCCCGACCCTCTCCTGGAACAAAGTAATAAATTACTCGAATGACTTTCAGATGGCCCTGTCACACGGAGGACCACATATATACATCTACTTTTATGCTGTGGTACTTCCTTTGCTGCTAAGAGAAACAGAACTCTCCTTTCTTGCCTTTCGTGGATTCGACATAATGCAAAAACGGAAAGGGTAGGTGGGTAGGCAGGAGGCGAGGGTGAGAGGGGAATTAGTGAGAGACCACAGCGGGAGCCCCTGATTCTAACAGCTCCATGCATCTGATCACTATAATCTAATGTCAAGCAACCTCGCTGCCTGACCCTCACCTCTGAATGTGTGAAGCTAAACCAGCAGCTTTTCTCTTGAGTTTCTCTGCCATTGCCACCCTGTAGTAACACGATTATAAACAACAAACTTAGCACGCGGTTATTTCAGTGAATCCTCAGGAGGAAATGCTGAAATAGCACCTCCCTCCTCTGTTAAATTTAAAAGGAGGAAAACGAGAAACAGAAACTAACTGGAAACCTGAGGAAAGTAAATATTTACATCAGCAGATTTTAACATTGAATACTAAAGATTCAGGAGGAGGGAAATTTTTCGAACTGAGGCCACCACCAGTTTGACATTTCCAGGCCACATATGTGGTCATAAGTGTGATGGGGGGAACTGGGTGGGGCTGAGATCAGTAAGAGGGGGTTAAGAAGAAACGTGCAGCAGAGTGGAAGAAATTCTAAGACTCTGAGGCCATTAAAAACATCCAGTTAAAGGCTGAACTATTCACAGAATGAGTAGTAATTTTGGAGACTTGGGGAGATGACCGGCTGGAGGGCAGGTGATTTTTCGGGAAGTGAGACTGTTCTGTATGACACTGCAATAATAGATACATTTGTCAACACGCGGAATCTAGAACACAAAGAACTGAACCCTTATGTCAACTATGGACTTCTGTTAACAATAACGGGTCAATATCAGTTCCTCCCTTGTAACAAATGTACCACATGAACAACACATGTTAATATATACAGGAAACTATTTGGGGAGGTGTAAATATTAAAATTCTGTACTTTTCACTAACCTAAAGCTGTGAACCTAAAATTGCTGTAAAAATAAAGCCTATTCATTAAAAAAAAATATATCAGAACTGAAAACCAATCCGGGGGAAAAAAGTTTAATTAAGTGTTTGAGTTTACACGAAAGTAGCTTCAACCTTTTTTTAATGCACAAATTAATAAGCTAAAAGTTTATCAACTCTAACAAGAAATGGTTTTTTAATAAAAACACAGAATCCAAAGATTCCGTAGCTCTCTAATGCAGTTACAGGAGAGGTCATGACAAAAATGTCTGCAGTCAGTTAGCTGAGCACAGCAAAGTCAAAAGAGCAAGTTTCTTAACCTCTTTGAGCATCATCATCTTCTTCAACTATAAAAAGGACAATAATAGCAACCATGGGAGGACTGAACGAGATGATGTTTACAAAGTGCCTAGCACAATGCCTGGTACATAGCGTATGCTTGGTAAATATTAGCTACCATAATTTTTCATGTTAGTGTTGCATCATGTTCCTAACAGGGCTAACATGATGCATTTAATCAACTTCTGTGCCAGTTAGCTTATTTCTATTTCAAGGCTGTGGAACGCACCCCAGCCCTGCTCATTTGTAAAAAGTGCCCACTGCACCTCTAACATGGACCCTTAGCTCTTCCAGCTCAGGGAAGGGGGCAGTGCTGTAAGGAATGGTGAAGGGTTTTGACTCATCATGTGGCTCGAGTGTTAAGTCTTTCAGAAAAGTGTGTGGGTGAGGCAACCTGAGCTGGGGGTGGGTCCGTAACCCCAGCAGCCAAGGCAATCTTGTGACATATACCCTGACAAACCTGGATTACAGATCTGCAAGAGGGAGGGGGGCTCTGGACAGCAGTTTGGCTCGAAGCCATGAGTTAGCTGACACAGCCCAGTCCCACTCTTGCCAAACAGTTTTAGTCAGCACGAGGCCATGTGTGAGTGAGTCCTACAGCGATTACACAGCAGTGTGCAGAATCGAAAAGCATTCAAGAGCCGAACGACGCTCATGATGCCGGGCATCAGCAACATAACCCCCTAAATGGGGACAGGAAACAAAACCAGGTCCCTCTGCAAATTCAATCTGTGGTCTGCCCATACCCTCTGGCAGTCTTGAAGGCAGGTTTAGAATTCACTTGGCAACCATGCTATGTAGACTGAATAGAGGGCTAATCTAGCTTGGAACTGATAGGCCTTGGGATAGAAGACCTTAAAGGGGCATACAGAAAATGGAAGGGGGACAAGATGCCGGGGACGGTCTTGAGCAGCGCGGGCCTTCTCATACAACATCCAGGCCTTGGGACACTGATGGTAATGAAGACCAAATGTAAGCATTACAGCAGCCAGGGTAGAATAAAAAGCTCGAGCGCTCCAATCCTAGAGTTAAGTAAGGGCTCAAGGAATGTATTTACCTGGAATGCCATTACGATAATTACCCTCTGAAAGGCATATATTCTACATTACTATTATTATTAAAGTTATAAGAAAATGTGGGATAGCGGTCCTTTTTAAGTCTTACAAAGTGAAAAACAATTTTATTCAAAAAAACCTTTTTTTAATGTTTACTTATTTTTGAGAGACAGAGAGTGAGCAGGGGAGGGGCAGAGAGAGAGAGGGAGACACAGAACCCGAAGCAGGCTCCAGGCTCTGGGCTGTCAGCACAGAGCCTGACACGGGGTCTGAACCCACGAACTGTGAGATCATGACGTGAGCCGAAGTCAGACATCTAACTGACTGAGCCACCCAGTGCCCCAGTGAAAAACAGTTTTAAAAAATTGCATTATTTATCCATGGCAAATGACTGGCTAGTCAGCTGTGCTAGGCACATATCTTCCAACCTAATCTAGTCTCTTCCTCACCGGTTGATACTTGAAGCATACTTGATAACATGGAAGCAACGTCTCCATTCCAACTCATACCCTCACTGCTCCTAACACCTCATTCCCTATGGTTCCACCTCCCTAACACCAGAACACCCCCAGGATCAACCGAGGGTCCCAACTGCCAGAATTCTCATCCACAAAGTTATCTTTCCCCTAGTCTCCTTGTCTAGTCTCACATTGTACACTTTCTCAAGTTCCTTTGGGCCCATGCAAGAGTACACATCTGTAAGACACAGACTTAGCTTTAACTATTTGCCCACTATTTGACTTTGGTGAATGACTTAAATAGACCCCCAATTTAACTCATTTGTGAAAATGAGTGTAAGTACTTACCTAACAAGTTTATGGCAAAGATTAATTTATATAACACACATGAAAACACAGCGTCTGGCAGATAGTGACTGCTCAACAGTCATTGGATTTTTTTTTTTAATCTATCCCTCAAACTCCACATCCTCTGCCCCCACGTCTTATATCCCACTTTCTGGATTCTTCACAGCCTTCCAGCGTTAAGAAATAAGAGGAGAGAGAATCTGAGCTTGTGTGATTGGGATGGCGTGGCTTGCGTGACCCAACATCTTGTCAGAGATTGACTGGTTTACTTGGTCAAATTTGCAAGACTGTAATGAAGTGAATGGGGGGTATGGACTTGAAATGAAAATATTTATTTTTACTCCACCTCATTCCACAAAGGATTTGATGCAGTTCAAAACCAATGTTGACATTGTAAATTTTATCTATAAGCAGTATTTTGAAGTAGGAGAGGAATGAAAAGTAAAATTGTAACATTTGATATTTAAATTTTCCTCTTGTTATTGCCACCTATGACACTATAGTCATTGTAGGTATGCATTTAAATAAAAACAGAGATGTTTTTTGAGGGAAGGCAACAGTGTGTGTGTGTGTGTGTGTGTGTGTGTGTGCGCGCGCGCATGTGTGTGTATGACTGACAGAGACAGACTGAGGGAGAGAAACACAGAGACAGAATATCCTATATCTTCTCCTTGGACTGTCTGGATTATGTCATAGCAAAAATATAATCAATGACCCTTTTGATCAATGGAACAGGGTGGTGACAGGTACTCTTAATTCATTGTTGTTGGTGATTATTGACAACAGGGTAATGATCATGCTGTACTGTGTCACTCATGCTGAGGGCATTAGCATTCTTTAAAGGTCAAAAACAAATTCTTTTAAAATGCAGAATTTCTTAGAAATCAGGGAAGACTCAAAATTTTTTTAACCAGGTTCACACTATAAAGTAGGGAATATGTGAGACAGTCAGGATTTCAGTTCTTTCCCTATGTCTCACATTAAAATGATATTTAATTTTTCCTGATTTAAATTCTTGGCTGTCAAATAAACTGCGTGGCGAAATTCTTCCAATGGGTGAATGAAAAAGGGATTCTGAAAGCTATTTATGTCTCTAGGAGGCCCAGGCAGAAAGTAAGCACAAACCCAAGGCAAATGTGTACCAAATCAAAGCAAAATTATACTTACTCTGTGACACTCTTACTAGCTCAGTCACACTAAAAACACCTGATGTGACAAAACTGTCCTGGAAGCCCAAATGTCCTGGGGAAACAAAAACAAAAGAAACAGTGTCATAAATAGAAGACATTTGACAAGAGAATTCTAAATATTAGTTTCATTGTGATTAAAAAAGGCAAGGTCTAATTTCATATTCTGCTCTACTTAGAGTTTACGTGGGAGGGTACAGTCACTTCGTTATATAGATGGTTTTTTGGTTTGAATCTGGGGGTCATGGAAAGCTATGACACAACTGGGTGATTTTTGAAATGGTCAAAAAAAAAAAAAAAACAACAGGAAATGTGAAACAAAAGAAGATTTAAAATAAATGGTTACCTTGGCTGATCTCTGAGACCTTCACAGCTGGGATGAAAACAGCCTACCTATGAATCAGCCAGGATACCTAAGTTCCATACCAGTTTTTAAACATTATTCTCTAAAGAAACATCTGATCAGCATTAGCTATCCATTCATTCAAATCAAATAAGATTTAAGGATGTTCTCTTCATTTTTAGAGGCACCACAGGGTGAATCTTTAAAAAGCCATTGTAGAAAAAGCAAACCCCAACCCTTGAAACGTGAAAACAAAGTCTTCTGAGCACAAACAAAAGAGTTTTTTCATGAGTGGGTGGGTTGAGTCCTTTTTTTTTTTTTTTAGAAAAGATAATAAATCAATGGTTCGAAATGGCAATCTTTGAATTTGCATCTGTTTTATTTTTGCTGGATATAATTAATTCCTTTAACATATCTATTACATCTCTTATCAACTGCTTATTTATTTTTATGGTGCATTTAGGAATATAAAACTTATAAATAGCAAGGAATCCATAATTTATGATATGTTGTTTCTTTCTCTGCCTCTCAAGTTTTCTGATTTGGAGTCTCACATAGGTAAAATCTAGCTGAGATCTGTCTATAGGGTTAGCATAATCACCTGCTTTAAAATTAGGGCCAAACAAGAAGCTGGCCGAAGGGATTTTCAAAAACAACTTTCCTTTGATATTAGAAACATACCTTAAGAAATGCAACATAAGAAACACTGAATACATGACAAACAGTCCATATATAAGATTTACTGATAAAAAATAGATTTTACCCACTACTAAGCAGAAGCAAATTTACCTGTGGCATGGTTTATACACCAATAAATTCATTAAATGTCACACACATAAACACATGCAACAAATCACTATGTTTGGAGAATTATAAAGGTATGTACAAATTATTCTTTTTCTTTTGGTTGCATTAGAATTAGAAAGATATTTTTGTTTTTGCTGAGTTTAAAATTTTTTCAGTTAATTTTTGTATCAAACATAATCTATGATATTTCAGATAAAACAGCTCTAATTTTTAGAATGTGCAGTAGCTACATACAAATTGCGTTTTAAAGTAAATGGGCAAACTTTCACTTGAAGATGTGCTTAAGAAATTTCAACTCTCAAAACAACTCCCACCCAGGTCTTTGATTGACTTTTATTTGGTAAGCACCTGAGGTGTTGTCTCTTGGATTAAGACAATTGAGAAGTAAAAATAAGCAAATAAGTCAAAATTCTCTAAACTGGTCTTGGCAAAACAGACTATAACATCTCTTTCTATTGTGACGACATTGACATTGCATTAACCCCACGGACTCTGACAAAGGGAATCCAACCAAAATGTACATTAAGTTTGACTTAAAACACACCTAACAAGGACAAGGAAATGCATAGTTGAATGGGAAACTCTGGGTTGATTTCCAGCTCTTGTTTATCTCTGCCTGTGTCTCTTGCTTGTGGGCTGATTCTTGTCTCAGTTCCAACCTTTGGAATTCCTTAAGGACAACTCAACAAGAATTTCTGTACAGAGTGAATGCGAACACGTGTACTTCAATCCTGCCACCAAAAAAGCAAGCACTATATTTTGAAAACTTAGTTGGGTGCAAGGACTTGGGAGGGAGAAACACCTGCGCTCATTCAAACTATCATCTCTTGATGGCCCCTTTTCTTTTGTAAGGTCACCTCTTAGATGTGGTGTTCCCCGGGGTTTGTGCTCAAAAGGTGTATTCCTAAGCTAGTTCCTCTATTTCCATGATACCAGTCACCAGTCTTGACTGGGATGTTTCCAAAAACTAGAATAATGTTTGTTTCATTCACCACTGTATTTAATGCCTGGGACAAAGCAGTTAGTAAGTGAGTATTTGTTCAATGAGTGGATGAACGACTCTGTCGGCCAATGACTCTCAAATCTTGGCCGTTTACCAAGATCTCTCTCAAAATGTTTATTGGATATTTAAACCCAGATAGCCTACAGGTATCCTCAAACCCAACATGTCCAAAGTTGAGCTCATTTTCTTCTCTCCCCAAAATCTGTTCTGACTCTATGGAATTTCCTCCTTTAGTGAACCATCTACCACCATCATGCTTTCTATGTTTTGGGGCCATCCCTAACTCTTGCTTCTTATAAAACCCACATCCAACTTCCTCACTGATTCCACGCTTTACCATTTCTTGACTCCAAGTACATCTCCATTTCCACTCCCTCCATGACTGGCCCAGACATTTCCCGATTCTCACCAGACAGATGGGGCAGCCTCCTAACTATGTTTTCTATTATCAGTCTTGGTTTCTCCTTAGTCCATTGTCCAATCTGCAGCTAGAGCTGTCCCTCACAGGCAAATCTGAAGGCTCATTTATTTATTCCACAAATATTTTGGGGGCACCTACTGTGATCCAGGCATTGTGCTAGGTGTTCTAGATACAGTCCCTACATTCAGGGAGTTTATAGTCTAAGATTAGAGACAGCTGAACACATAAAACAAATGAATAAATTTAAAAATTATAAATGGTATAAATGAAATGAAGGAAACAATTAGGAAACACTTTAGAAAGGGTGGTCAGACAAGGTGTCTCTTAAGAGCTGACATCTGAAAAATACCAAAGAGAAAGTCATGAAAAGATGGGGAAAGAGCTCTTCAGGCAGAAGGATTAGTAATTTGCAAAGGCCCTGGGGTAAGAAAGAATGAGATGCTGGGTAATCTGAGATAAATCCAATGCATTCAGAGCTCACTGCCCTGTCAGAAATCTTGCCAGAGCCCCACAGAGAACTCAGGGCACAGTATAAATTCCATCATATGGCATACCACTCTTGACATAGCATCTCTTTTCCTCTCTAGGTTCATTTTCTAAAAAATCTCTTCTCTCTCTCTCTCTTCTAGCCCTACCCCCTTGGGCTTAAGGGAATGCCTTTTCTACCATCGCCCTGGTTCACTCCTCTCCCCACACTGTTCCCTCTTCCCAGACTGTCTGTCCTTCCTACTCTTTGCCTGGCCAACCTCCCACTTGTCCTTTAGGACTCAGCCTTATTGTCGTTCTATGAAAAGCCTTCTCTGCTCACCTGCACTGCTGGCAAAGACTCCTTTTCTCTTTCCTCAATATTGACCAGGTCTGCAGAGTATGGCTCTCATCTAGGAGCTAGCCCACTGAACTGTCATTTTGTCTTTTTCTCATATTAGGCTGTGAGCCCTGTGAGAAAGAGCATCTTCTGTGTCTCCAGGCCCCCCAGGTCCCTAACACAGTGCCTGGTCGGCAGTAAGCACTCCAGAGGTGCCTCTGAGGGAAAACAACTCAATTTGGGCTTGAGGATGTTTATTTTCCTTTTTATAGAAATGTTGACAGAACTTATTTCTGTCTCTTTCTCTCTCTCATCTCTAGCAATACAGTTTGAACTAAGATGGAGCTACTGTACATCTGAAAACTATTAAAATGAAAAATCCAAACCATCCCTCCAGACTAAGGAGGACAAGGACTGAGGAGACCATCCATGCAGGGTAGAGCTTCCAATCAAGAAGGTGCCATCAGGTCCTCTGCTGAGAAATGTCTGGGGGTTGTCCTACTGTGATTGTGGTCCCTATTTTGGGGGGACTGAGTTAAACTAGAGTGTTAAAGGGCAGCATGATTTAATGGACATAAGCCCCGCCCCCGAAAGAGTCTAATCCCAAGCTTCAACTAGAATCTCGTGTGATCCTGATAAAGTCGCCACAAAAATCACAACGGGATCCTCCTTGTGCTCTCAGCAACCTGCTCCCTCAGGCTTATTTTAGTAGAATGTGTATAATTTAGAAGGCGAACTATATGTGGATGTATAATAATCAGAAAAAATAAAATAAAAAGTAGAATGATTGTACAAGCCCTGATGTGACCATCTTGTCTATAAAGGGTCCCTGGGGAAAGGTCTCTGTAAACATTCCATGGAACTTGGAGGGACTATGAAACTAGTTTTGTTCCTTCACCAATTATTTGGAAACCCGCTGGTGAACTCTAGAGGAAGACAGCAACGAGAAATGAAACCTAAGAAATGATGGAAAAAGTGACACGTCTAATGTAATTACTAAGCAAACCTGAGCAGATTAATATTTCGTTCTCACTAACACAAACCAAGTCATAAAAATGACTTGCAGGGAAATAACACTAATCTGGGTGTTCTACTTTATTGCCAGATGAGAGAAAAATGGAAAAGAAAATAAAAAGGTCAATTCCAGTAATTCCAACCTTCAACATTCACATGAAAAGATCCTCGGTTGGAAAGCTGATTAAACATCCCTGAAAGGTCCCAAGATTTACATTTTGAATACAGCCTCTCAGAAATGAGCGCAAAACATACTTTCGTTAAATATGTCTTAGCTGAAAACCCGAACTTTGCAGTGATCTCCTCCAATCCTGAACTACTGCTCAGAAGCAACTGTATTGTAGTTTCAGAGGAGGAGCAGAATCTTTTTCATTGTATAGGAAATGGCCAAAAAAGTTCATTCACTGAAGTCTTGTTCAGTGAATTCCCAATTAGAGTATAGATTTCAATACCTTGGAGTCAGCCATACTCACAGTGGGGAGATGAGGCTTTCTAAGAGAGGCAGAAATATAAAAAGCTAAATTCTTTTATGGGTGGTTAGGAAAAGCAGTTCTCTTTGCCTCGATGATATCAGCAGTTATTAGGGAAAATGCCATAGTATGGGGACCAAATCTCATCTCGTGAAGGGACTGAACATCTATCTACCTTTTAACAGGCAGGGAAGGAAACAAGTTCGATTTGCAGAGACAGGTGACCTTGCAGAGCTGTTCAGAGGTCGAGGGGAAGAAACAGCTGGGGACAACCATCCAGAGGGTTGGCCTTGAAAGGAAATTTGAATGTCTATGAAGCAGAGGATATATCTGAGGAAGAAAGTTTACACACTAGATGGTATTTCTGTTTGTCTTGTTAAGCAAAGGGCTCTCAGCTCTGAATCATCAAATCTCATCTGGCTAATTAGGATGCAAACTGCAATACACAGGTCATTTCATCAAAAAGAATGCCTCTCTATTCTATTCTCCCCTTGGTAAATAAGGTTCCATCACTAGGAAAAGATAAGCCAAGGACCGGGCTTTTCCACATTTGTGCGTCTGGGCTCCTCCAAAGGAAAAAGGTTCCCCTTGTTCTCATGCATTTATATCACGAAAGTGTTAGAGATGACAGACCCTGACTACATCCTGAGGACACTGCTCTCACAGAAGTTACATGCTCGTCCTCTAAAGAAAAGTCTACCTTCACGACTTAATTTCTCCTTGCATAACCTTCCCACTGGCCTATGAGCCACCTACGGAAAGGGAATGTGGCTCTTACACTTTCCCCATTCCCTACAGTCGGGGCACTTCACATGTGCTCAGCCAACACTGTTGAGGAGAACTTCTACCCTACCTGTCTCACGTCATAGCTTCTTTCTACCTTACATGAGAGTTACCTTATCTGTCTTAGCTCCACACTGGTACAAAAAAACCAGCAAGGCAGGGTTGTAGGTTGTGATTGTACATTGTCCACAGAGCTCAGCACAGTCACTTGGTCTAGGTGTGTAAGAAATATTCATTTACTGATCCAGATGAGCGACTCGCTACTACCTGGCGACAGGCTACTACCCTGACTTAGTAGCCCTCTAAAGCACAGTGCAAATTATTCTTGGCTCACCTCTAGTGACACCTTACTTCTGTCCTCTTGATTTGGAGTATCTGAATGTTTATTTATTTTTGAGAGAGAGAGAGACAGTGTGCGAGCAGGGGAGGGGCAGAGAGAGGGAGACACAGAATCTGAAGCAGGCTCCAGCCTCTGAGCTGTCGGCACAGAGCCCGACGCGGGGCTTGAACTGAACAACAGTGAGATCATGACCTGAACCGAAGTCAGACGCTCAACCGACTGAGCCACCCAGGCTCCCCAAGATTTGGAATATCTTAGAAAACAGGGTTTAAACATTTTTTTTAATGTTTTCATTTATTTTTGAGAGACAGAGCTAGAGAGAGAGAGAGAGAGAGAGAGAGAGACAGAGAGAGGGAGGCAGAGGATGCGAAGCGAGCTCTGTCCTTAGAGCAGAGAGCCTGATGTGGGGCTTGAACTCACCAGCCGTTAAGATCATGACCTGAGCCAAAGTCAGATCCTCAACTGACAGAGCCACCCAGGTGCCCCAGAAAACAGGTGTTTAAAAGATGGGGTGGTCCAGTAAGCCCAAATTCTAAACTTTGGGTCTCATTTTTGACTATACATTGACGACTTAAATTATTCTGCCATTCTTGGATAACACTTGAGATATTATTTATTTTTAGAATAATTCCTAATATTACAACAAATGCCAAAAATTCAGACATCTACTAAAAAGAATGCAGTAGTAATAAAAATATATAGATGTTCTGTTTGTGTGATTAATCTTTACAATGGTGGAGATTTCACTCAGTAGTCTGCTTACAGTAAACATGAAAAGAATGACATAGGTTGTTGGACCGGCAATGAGACCATAATACTTCTATGTCTAGAAAGTTGTGTCTGAGAATGTGTAAAACAAAGAAATAACATTTCTTTGTGTTTTGAGAATCTCAGATGAAAAGGGTTGTTATAAATGCATTTGGATATGTCATGATTGTCATTTTGGTTTATCACAACACAGCAAGGAACTGTCTCTAGTATGGGAATAACGTAGGCTTAGCTGAAAAGGAGAGTGAGACAAGATAAGGTTTTAGAAGTATGGGTCGTGGGACTTATGTACTGTTGGTTCCTTTTTTTGTTGCCCCAAATTTCCCTGCCCTGCTCAGGTACTATTGTCCAATTATTATTCGATAAAAACACAACACTAATCTGTGTTTTTAATTTGTTTGTTCTGCCATATCCATAAAGTCAATATTTGGTTTACCGCTTTCATTCATCAAATATGTACCGGATGTCTATTATGTGTCAAGCACAGTCCTAGGCCCTGGGGATTCAAGAAGAAACACCACAAGGGCTTTACTATTGGGGGCTGATGGGGGGGGGGGGGATATGCTCCTAGCTAAGAAACATGTTTACACCAAGATTTCACTAATGTATTTATCCAAAATTGGGTCTTTTTAGGGGTGCCTGGGTAACTCAGATGGTTGAATGTTGAACTCTTGATTTTCGGCTCAGGTCATGATCTCAGGGTCGTGGGATAGAGCCCTGCATTGGGCTCTGTGCTGAGCATGGAGCCTGCTTGAGATTCTCTCTCTCTCTATCTTCCTTTCCCTCTGCCCCTCTCCCCGGCTTGTGCTCTCTCTCTCTCTCTCTCTAAAAATAAAAAAATAAAAAATACCATATGATTTCACTCATATGTGGAATTTAAGAAACAAAAACACATGAACACGGGGAAAGGAATGAAAAATAAAAACAGGGAGGGAGGCAGACCATAAGAGACTCTTAAATACAGAGAACACACTGAGGGTTGCTGGAGGGGAGGCAGGTGGGGGGATAGGCTACATGGGTGCTGGGCATTAAGGAGGCCCTTTTTGGGATGAGCACTGGGTGTTATATGCAAGTGGTGAACCACTGGGTTCTACTCCTGAAACCGATACTACACTGTATGTTAAATAACTTGAACTTAAATAAATAAATGTAAGTAAATAAATAAATAACCAAACAAATAAGCATATAACCATATAAACAAACAAACAAACAAACAAAATGGGGGTTTTTTATAAGACCTTTCTAGGAAAGGCTATAGCAAAGACTCTTGCAATGTCCTGTGTCAAGCCTGCTGGTTGTCCATACATATCCTTGACTGACAGTTACAGACCATAGTTCTCAGCCTCTTTTACAGTCAGAAGTGGCCACTACTTGGAAAGTCAACGGAAGTGATACAATCAACTCCTACCCAACCTGTCTGAAAAGAAATTCCTGCCCTAGACACTCTTTCTTCTTCTTTTTATGAGCTAGAGCAGTGTCAACCATGAAGACAAAGACAGTGCCCATGGGAGGGCAGAGCAGTAAGGCAGAGGGAGCGAAGGGGCAGGGGACCCTGAATGACAGTGTGAAGTAGAACCACCCTGCCCACTCAGCCTGCTCACCTGGAAGAGTTGACAAAAAGAAAAAGAGGGGCGCCTGGGGGTGCTCAGTCGGTTGAGCGTCCGACTCTTGATTTTGGCCCAGGTCATGATCCCGGGGTTGTGGGATCAAGCCCCACATGGGGCTCTGTGCTGAGTATGGAACCAACCTGCTTAAGATTCTCTCTCTCTCCCTTTCATTCAGGGCACCTGGGTGGCTCAGTCAGTTTAAGTTCTTGATTTCAGCTCAGGTCATGATCTCGCGCTTCATGAGTTCGAGCCCCACATCGGGCTCTGCACTGACAGTGCGGTGCCTGCTTGGGGTCCTCTCCCTCCTTTTCTCTCTGCCCCTCCCCTGCTTGCTCTCTGTCTCAAAATAAATAAATAAACTTTAAACAAATAGATTCTCTCTCCCGCTGCCCCTCCCTGGCTCACGTGCTTTCTGTCTCTCAAAAAATAAAAAAAATTAAAGTAAATTTAAAAAAAAGAAAAAGAGATTTTAGTGTACTTAAACCACTGTATTTTTTTTCTCTTCGTTATAGCAGCCTACTACTTACCTTAACCAACAAATGCCAACCTTTCCCTTTAGAATCTAAAGTGTTGCAAATTAGCAGCCCACAGGCCAATTCTGGTCTGCGGACAGATTTTGCTTGGCTAGCACAGTACTAATTTTTTTTCTTTTTTCTTTTTTTTTTTTTTTTTTACATATGGATGTTTTTAAACTGGGCATGAGCTTACAAATGTACCACACTCCCCAATACTCTTTATTGTATTTCATTTATTTAATGATCTGTAAGGCCCCTGTAGGCACATAAATTTGTGATGCCTGTTAGGCATTTTCTCTCCACGTTAATCTGCTAGCACAGTAAGGAGAGAATGGATGGATGGTTGGTGTCTTTTGTCTGATGATTAAAAAAAAAAAAAAAAAAAAAAGCCCATCAGTTTTTCATGATTTCTTTGAGAACTAAGTTTAGACTGCTTTGCTAGGTATTTAAAGCCCTTCAAGATCTGTCCTGTGGTACACCTTTCCAGTGTTTAAGATATATTTCCAATACTACCCAAATATATGCTCTCTATGTGGCAAGCCAAGATATCCCACCTGCTGTTCTCCAAATTTTGATACGTTCTATCCTTCACGTTGGAATTCATCTCAGTACTTCCCAAAATGTGTTATGTGCAACAGTCTCCCCAAATCCTCCACCACAAGCAAATAAGTACAAAGATACACGTATACATAAAATGAAGATTTCCATAGTAAAATAAACTCAGGAAACACAATCATACCCACCCTTGGAGAATGACAACAAATATTCACATGTTAAAGCCTCTGAGAGTTCCTGCAATAAATAGAGTTTCTTAGTATTACTCAACTCCCTATTTCTCGACTAACTTGACAAGGATACCACTTATTTTTGGCAAATGTTGTTCTTCAGCTAGATTGTTCTCCTTTTCCCATTTTCCCCACTTGGTTTAGGCACTGATGTGCTGAGGGAAAAGTAGAATCTGAGCTCTTCAAGCAAATTCACACTTTAATTCAAGGGCGAAGGACATGTAGGTTTAACATACCTACATTAGGAAAGTGGATCCAGCCAGTGACAGGTGTTGTAAGGTAGGCTGCTTATCTGAAAATTCATTCCCAGAATGTCTCAAGATCATATTAATTTTCATCAAAAGTATAGCTTTCCTTTATCTGGTATTTATGTGTTTGGCCCCCTGCTAAGCAACTTAGACATATTAGCTCCAATTCCTGCTGCAGCTCTGTGTAGTTGGCAGTAGTCTGATTTTATAAAGAAAGGAAGCTTATGCTCAGAGAGGTTAAGTGACTTGCTGAAGGTCACACAGCTAGTGGCAGAATTTAGGATTAGAACACAGGTTCCTTTAGTTCTCTTTATATAATAAATGTTATTGGTTTTTAATCCATCATAAATAATACCGGAGACTTGATTATCCAGTCTAACCCAAAGGCCTTATCATATCTTTTCACCAATTCCTGCACTTAATAAGGGAAGTGTAGTATTTCATTAAATTAAATTTGACTGCTCAATGACTTCACATAAAGAGGTTTTATGAGTTTGAGTTACAGGATTAAGCACTTAATTAAAGGACGATGTCTAACAGCAAAACATCTAAATAAAAAGTGAAAAATGATTTTTACTTATTTGCATGCTTGGAAATACTGAATGCATGACAATGTGGAATGAACTAGAAGCAAAGATATTCTAAAGATCGTATAGTAACAGAGCAATCATCATTGCATTGTAACAAAGGTAAGTTTGCCTTCCCATAACTTCTCCTCTTTACCTCAATTTTATCCTCTGGAACAGGCCAGAATAAATCTAATTTCTCTTCTACTTTGCTACCCTTCAAGTATTTGAAGACAGTCCCTCAGCCTCTAATTTTCTCTCCTCAAGGCTAAATATCCTTTCTTTCATTTTCTTGTCAGGTCAACAGACCAATTTCCTCATTGTCCCTAAACATTTGGAATCCTACATTTACAGGGCCTGTTACAAGCAGAAATAAATACTTTGCAAGTGGACCCAACAAATTAGTTGCATATAAGAACACAGAAAACACTTGCTTTACAGAATATTTTTTTAAGCACCATAAAAAAATTTAAAGAAAAGAAAAAAAAATTTTTGCTTCATGTAAGTAAAAGTAAATTCCTAAGTATAATAAGCATTATAAAATTAGTATTTTATAAATATTTTTAAATTATGTTGTTGTTTTTAATGTACTTAGAGGTACTTTTTAAAAGTATTTTTTAATTAACCTGGTGTTGAACTAATGGGTTTTTAAGCAACTTTATTGTTTTTATGTTCTGAATCAACGTTTTCTCTAAACTTGGACAGTAATACCTGGTAATCTACAAATGGATCAAACTATTTGTAATAGCTTCAGTTTCTGTTTATGAACTCATACATATACTGGAGGAAAAATAAGGAAATTTATTCCCTGAATACATGAGAAACTGATTACCTTAACTGAAACAGACATGAAACTCAATCACCCGAAGGCTACCCCGGTTTATGGATGTAAAACAGCGAAAAAACCTTAATGTGCATTGTCCTGTTCTTCGTTTTTAGGTTTAATTCACACGGCTGTGAAACATTACAGAGAGCCCTGCTTGCTAAACCACCTGAGGACACACGCAATGACAAGGAAAGAAGATGACCAGGGGCCATGTGCTAATTTTAAGACACTCAACACTGATTTTGGTTCACCAAGCGTGGAAAGAAAATCATTGATGAGTTGAAGCGATATATTTTAAAAGAATCCTTGCAATTACTTGTCCAAGAGTACAAAAAGAAAGAAAACGAAAATTACAAACAGGTAGATGTAGTTTTCCAAATATATAATAAAATTAGTTAATGTTTACGACCACAAAATACAAAGAGCTTTCATGTTTTTAAAAGTCACTCGTTTCATGCAATTCTTGCCCGCTTACCCGGCAATTACTTAATTACTGATGCCATAATTCACAGCGTTTATTAAATTATAGACTCTATATTATACATTTCTGCAGGTACTACAGCATGCCACAAATCGTGTGGGCCACTACACTTTGAAGTTTGCTGGCTTAGCACAAACACAAAGTATTTTAGAAGTACCAGAAAATTCTTTGTGAATATAACAGAATGAATTACACTGTTCAGGCCATGTCGTGTTAGCACAATGGAGAAACACTTTTAAGACTTTAAAGTCATGTAATACAATTCTAGGCTGGATTTTTCTTGTTAAAAAAAAGTAGAATGGGAGTGATTGGAAGAGAAAAGGGCCAATATTTGACAACAGAAATCAGCATAACCTTTTAACTGCAGCAGCCATGGGTGACTGCCCTTTGACCTTGAAAGATTATGTGGGATTTCAGTGACAACAGCTGGAAGTGAGCATGTGTGAATAGAGAACACGGATCTGAGGCCTCGTACAAAAGACTGCACAATCTCTGCCCAGATCGGAGTGCTGATTAGAAATTGTTTCCTGGTCCTGGCTTAATAGAGTGTGATAATGAAAGGTTTTTTTTTTTTTTTTTTTTTTTTTAATTCTTCCAACAAGAAATCATCGGTAGATTTCTTCCATACCCACGTTCTCCTTCAGCCTCTCCAATCTTCTGAGCTTCCATATGTATCCGGCCCATCCTTCTTATGGATAGGGTTAAAACAACTTTGTTTTACAACCTACTTTTTCAAAGACAAAACTTCTTAAAGTGCTTGAGTTTCTCTCCTGAGTTTCAAAATAACCCTATCATGGGATTTCACATAGGGTATCATTTTTTTGTTTTTTTTGTTTAAGGATGTGTCACACACACATGTACACACACACACACACACACACACACGACTTAAATGAGAGCTCAGTGAAAGTGGGAACTGTAGTTCTCTCATCTTTTTATTTTTTTTAATTATTTTTTTAACATTTATTTATTTTTGAGACAGAGAGAGACAGAGCATGAACAGGGGAGGATCAGAGAGAGGGAGACACAGAATCTGAAACAGGCTCCAGGCTCTGAGCTGTCAGCACAGAGCCCGACGCGGGGCTCAAACTCACGGACCGTGAGATCACGACCTGAGCTGAAGTCGGACGCTTAACCGACTGAGCCACCCAGGCGCCCCATTCTCTCACCCTTTTAATGCTACCATTTGTACAGTGTGCACCAAATGGTGGGTCTTTGCAATACGTAGGACAAATGGGCAGAGAGATGAAACATTTATTCTTACCCACGTAGTCTTTTTATCCTTCTTGAGACGCATAGATAGACTCTTAAACACACAGTCAATAATTTCATCTTTTCCTTCAAGCAATTTCACATATTCATTAGCAAATTTGTAGTGACGTCTATACATGTGTTTACCCAACAAGAGCATATGAAGAGGTAAGTAATTATTTCCTCTCGAAGATAAGGTAACTTAACCTAGTAGATAGAGAGATTTGACTGCTTGGTGAACATGGTTATTTCAATCCACAAGACTCTCAATGAGTGGCATTCATTGAGCAGAAATGCACCTAAACCGACCCAGATACAATCTCAAATTCCTCTGTAGGATCCTCATACTTGCTGACACGGTTCTGAAACCACCAGAATGATGCCACATGATTACTGAAAGGACATTGGGTTATGACTCATTTGTGTTGTTTTGGTTTTACCATACACTCTATCTTAACTTCTACTGCTCCAGATTTTGCTAACTCCTCTAGCTCTGGATTTTGCTAACTCCTCTAGTTTCTATACCAAATTAGCAACTCCTTAGCTTCAGTAGAAGGTGGCCTTTCTTTTATGCAAATAATACCTCGAGTCGGGCAAAAACCAACCTGGCTATGAGGTATGGGACAGACAGAGGCTGGTGAAACTGACTTCCAAATCAGACATGGGTTGTCTGCTTACATCCATCTATAGCAACTCTAGATGTTATTCCAAACAAGCCATGGGACAGATTGTTTTTCAGAACAGACCGAATCCATTTGCTGTTTCAAAATTCTATAAACAGAGTATTAAGGAATTCAATTCCCACAGCAACTATATGAGCGCTGGCTTTGGTTTTATGGGAGTTTCTGCCAAGCTCAGATATTTGTAGAACTATTGGTTTAGAGTGTCCTTTGCAACTGAGAGCAGAAGGGACCAATGCTTGTGATCTCAGTTCACTTTAAGGACTGGGTCTTGCTGGTGACAGGTATACATGATAAATGTTCCAGAAGGCTGACCTAATTTCCGTTGAAGTGAGTGTTTTGCTAAGAACATTCCCTTAAAGTGTCAGCTTGCAACCAAGGATTCAGCCTGCCAGTGTCCATTCTTCTCAGCAAGTTATGACCATTGCTTATGAAAGTTTGCTCAAAATGCAGCTGATGCTGCCTCACTGAGCAAGCTTCTCCAGACTTACTTTTGAAGTTAAATAAATTATATATCTAATTTCAATAAATTAGCAAACACACTCAGTTTCATTTAGTCATTTGTGATCAGAAAAACCAAACACTCTAGGCTAAGCACAAATCAAGGCAAACCTGAAATGTATTTCTTTTCGCCCGTAACAGGAGTGATACGGCAACATGTTCATTTATCTTGTGCTTCAAAAAATTATATTTGCAAGGCATTATTTACATATAATAGAGCAGGAGGGATACTATTATGGAAATTAGAATCCTAAATATCCTAAACCTCAGTTTCGTCATCTGTAAAATGACACCAATAGTCATTCCTACCTCGTAAGTTTGTTAGGAATAATGAGATAAGGTACTTAGAATGCTTAGCAAAGAGCCTAAAACACAGAATGTATTAAAAAAAAGAGTAGCTATTCTTATAAATAATAACTATGTTCTTTAGATCTTAGATCTTGAATCATATAAGAAACTTTAAAAAGAAACAGGTAGAAATAACTATGTTCTTCTGACATGGAGTAGTAAATAACTTAGCTATTCACAGAGAAGTGTGCATCTAAATAACAGTGTTGATAATATAATTTGGGGTGAATTTTTGGGCAAAATAAAAGTATTTTCTAAAGCAAGTAACACAAAACTTATCATTAAAAGCAAGTCCTCTGGCATTTCTTAGGTTTTTCTAAAGTGGGATATAAGAGTACATAGTATCCATTATTTTAATAACTAGAGTTAAATTTTAGAAATCAAGTTCTATATTTATTTACAAATGTTTACAAAAATATAGTTATTTATAATTCTTAAAATAATTTTAAATATAAATCTATTCTTTAAATGCACAGTGACCATCTACATGGGCTAAGAATCAGCCCACATATGGAGACACTAATTTTGGCTTTACATTTTTACGGTGATAACTATAGATACTCAACGTAGAAATGAACCCTAGGTCAATTTTTTCTCAGTCGATCAAGTTTTACCTAATTTTTCAAATCACAATATATAGGAGTATTTAGAGAAAGACAAATTTTTTAAATGGCTACTTTTTTTGTTGTTTTTGGTTTTTGCTTTGTGTGTGTGTGTGTGCCCAGTTATGCTTTATTTTTAAAGAATTTGGTGTATCAAAAATTCTTATTGGTAACTAAATACATGCTGCCTGTCTGAGAAAACAGGTAGAAATCTAATTTTGTTTTCCAGTATTTTTCACACGAAAAGTATTTAAATTTTTTTAAAATGTGAAAATATTTTGGGTGGTATGAAAGTGCATATACAAAATAAACAATACTAACATTACATGTAGAAATACCATCTTGAAATGCACCACTCTCTAGTCCAGGGCCTCCACATTTTAGCTCCTCACTTCCATATAAATGGAGAGCCATCAGAAAGCATCATTAAAGAAAGGGTCTTGATTCCTTATTGCTTTAAATCAATGCTAAAAGAATTTGCCCTTTTAGGCAGAAGAATGATCGACATGTTTCACTTCACTGACTTTGATCACTGAAGCTCTTTATGATGCAGGCGATTTCCCTCATTTTAGGGAACAGGATCTTTGTTTGACCCACAGAATGGACCAAGCACATCTTCGACTCAGCTTTAGCTAAGTCAGAGCCCTGGAGTTCTCGGAATTTCTTCAGTGTTTCTCATCAGGGTTGTCAGCCTTTTGAGGGGGGACTCCTACCAACGCTCGGAACGACCTGTATAGTGTAGGACACTCAGCATCCTTGGCCTTCACCACTGACTGCCAGCAACATCCCCTCCTTGTGACAACCAAACGTGTCCTCACACATTCTGATCACCTCTCAAGAAGGGCCATATTGTCCTTTGATGAAAAACACTGTAGTGTATAAACAGTGTCTTATGGATCTCATTAGGTATTTAATACTGCACAATTTCGACTTCAACTGAACTGACTTACTGTCTCTATAATTAGAATGGAAACTCTTACCGGCCAGATTATTACAATTCTTTCTAAATTCCCCTGCAATACTGGCCATGCCCTCTATCCTTCACCCTTACCTGAGTATCTAGTTCAGATATTAGAGTTAGAAGTCGATTTTTAAAAATTAATTATATTTGAACTACTCTGTTCTGTTTGGTTGGCAGGGAGGGCTCATACATATGGTCCAGAAGTACAAAAGACACACTTTGGACTTTCTGGAAGAGTCCTGATTTCAAACATTGGCTCATCAGTCTGTACATGTATGTGAACACGTTGGCCAAGGCTCCCTGATCTCCTTTTGTTGCTGAGGAGATGTGTTCACTGTGAACAAACTCTCGTGAATCACATAAATAGTATTTTGTCTGTTCGCGACAACATCATAGCATCTAACATCCACAGGCCCTGCAGAAATAAAATAACATGTAAAACTTGAAAATAAATATTCCTTCTGCTCTCTGCTCTCAATGAAAGGACGTAGGTGAAATAAAAGACACAGAGTCAAAACGACCTAAGCCCTTGTTGCCAAAGCCAAACGAACAACACTCTGAAAATAAACAGGAAACAAAACTAAGCAAGAACAGGCTCCACATTCTCAAGCAACCAGGAATTCGAATGAATGCCTTTGTCTCAACTGCTTATTCAGGAGGAGGGCATCTCCTCCAGCTCTAATATTTTTTTTCACTAATCATTCTGATACTTTATTGAATACCTGTCATTCTTCCAAAAGTAAGAGCCCAGGGCAGCTCCCCAATGCAAGGTTGCACAGAAGTCCTTCTGCTTTGTGATCACCAAGGGGCACCCCTTTTGCTCAATTCTTATCCTAAACACTAGGGAATCCATAAAATCTTCCTAGGTTGTAGAACAGTCAAAGACCAGGTGAGAACCCTATGTGCATGGATGTGTATGTGTACTCATATACGTATGTGTGTTTAATTTAGTTTACTCTCTCAAAAACTGAGACAGAGAAAAGCACTTTCTTGTCAGATGTAAACTGTCAGGAGCACTTGAAATAAAATATTTTTTTCCACTAACATAGGCATTTCTGGCCTTCAGTGTTGCCATTAGCAACAATACCGTGAGGGACATGATTTGTGGCTAATTTGAACATGGAGCCCTTCTGGACACAGCTGGTGAAGCCAACAGCATTCTGCTCTATTATACAGTAAATCGTCTGAAAATGTCAGTAAGCTCAATGGCCAATTGTGAGGTTCCAACGACCACCAAGAGGGGTAGGGAGAAGCTAAATGTGTTTTTTAAGGTGCTTTCACTATAAACTTAAAGTTTTCTCTGCAGCCTGATTCTTTCATTTAACAAATATCTGTTGATGCCAACCTATGAGCTAAGTATACAGATGATGAACTGGGAACAAATGTCAACATATTCCCTGTCCTCAAGGGCTCACAGGCTAGCAAAAACACCCTTCAAAGAAGAACTAGGGAGAAGACCTGATTCGCTTCTCCAAGACTCAATTCAAATGTCACCACCTTTTGATTTCATTTCTGTACCCTGAGAGCATCACAGACCTCTACATTGTAGCCTCAATAAATATTGATGACTGCCTGAGAGGAGAAGATGAAAGTGTAAGTCACACTATGGGGCTCAACAAAGATAACCCTATAGCTAGGGAGCCACGTGCATATGTTGGGAGCAGGGGAGACAGCAAGTACTATTGCTAGATGATAGCAATCGTGGATGGCAAAACTGATTCAATCAATTTGATTCAATCAATTTGGATGATATCCTGTAAGTAATGGTTAGCCCTGAATCATAAGTTAATCTATTATTATTAGGGGAATATTTTCCATAGCTTATTATTTTATAAGCCAGACGTGGCTCCCATTCAGTTTTGTGATCTTCAGTAAGTTAACCAAACTCTCACTAATTAATCCAAAAATAAAAATAGAAACATCTATTGAATATCTATTCTGTCCCAGGCACCATGGTAGGCAGCAGGGTGTACCTCTTTGACCTTCAGGGATTGCAGGCTAGTTGGGGAAGAAGGTCAAGTATCGGGACACTTATCATTCAACATGATACAGCCGTGTTAGTGGAAGCAGTCTCTGGCACAGAGAGGGCACTAGACTAGTCTGGGAGGGTTAGGGAAGGCTTCCTGGAAGAGTAAGGATGGCCTATACAGTCCCCAGTGACCAGCAGGATTAGCGCCATGAAGTGGAAGAAAGTGACACATTTTCTTTGTGGGTGTAAGAATAACAATAAAATGATGACAGCTAATATTTACGGAGTACTTACTGTCTGCCCGTTATTCTTCTCAGCCTTTTCATGTGCTATTTTCCTATAATCTTCTAGTGCTAGGAGGTAGGTACTATTATGTACTCATTTTACAGATGAGACCATTGAGGCACAGACAGCCTAACGAGGTGAGTCAAGATCAAAGAGTGATTGGTAGAGTTGGGATTTCAAATCAAGCAATCTAACTGAAGAGCCCATGTTCTAACCCCGGCGCTATCTCTAATTGCATGGACAAGAATACCTACTCCAGAGGCCCAGGCACTGAGAAAGGGCTCAGGAGATGATGACATGATTGTGAGGACCGGTATTGTCATCAATGTATATGTACAAATCCCTGATCTGCAGCTCTAATCTACAGATTTTTTTTCACCACCAGATGAAGGACCCACTAGATGCTACTCAAACTGAAATTCAATTTTATACTCAAAGGGAAGAGTAAAGTAAAATTGTTGTTCTCACCCAACAACTTTGTGGGTAGGTTATTTCTTCCATATCAGCAGCACTAAAACTACAATCTCTCGAAACAATTTGTATCCTTTTCGACACCACTTCTCTCCGACCTCTCTACCATACATATGGTTTTGATCCATCCTTGCCTACTACTTAATTAACTGTATTTTTGTTCCTTTGTGCAAATATAAAGCTGTACCAACTTAATAGTGGAAGCTGTGACTGAACACTTGGGGAACAGAATTATTAAACAGAATTATTGTATTTTTTATTCATCAAATGAAACTCTGTATATAATTAATCTTATTATAAAGAAATCCCAATTTGATTTTTGTTTTTGAGTCAAAATGTTGGGGAGTGGGTCAGCAGCGAATTATAGAATGCCACTAAGAACCACAATTTGAAAACTCATCTGGCTTTGCCAATCAAGTCAGGTAATAAAGAACTGTAATAAAGAACAACTTTGGCAATGCTGATACCTCTGTTTTCATCTGAGGTCCTGTTCAGAGATATGGACACTGCACTTACTTAAAAAAATTCCGGTGTAGGGAAAAGATGACACCAGAATTGGAAAGGTATAAACCCACGCTGTACCCACAAGTCCATATAGCTGGGCTAATCATGATCAGGTATTTATTAGCTTGCCAGAGATACAAAAAAGTAGAGGTACAGAACAGGTAACAAATGTCTCTCCACGTCTTGATGGTGGCCAACCTCTAGACAGACGTGGGCAACCTCTGTTCTGCACTGAGTTGAAACAATCATCCGAGAGGTAGGCAGCATGAAAGAGCCTAGGTCTTGCTGTCAAGCAGACGTGCACTCCAATCCCAATTCTTTTCTACTCAATGGCTGAGGACCTTGCACAAGCTGTTGGGCCCCTGTGGTCCTCAAATTCTTATTCTACTGCTGGAGAGTTAAATGAGATAATGCACAAACCCCAGCACAGTACCTGGCAAAGGCTGTGGACATGCTTCCATGACCAGTGTAGCGGGTACCATTTCCTAATATTTCTGGTGCTATGTTTAGGCACCTGAGACATCCACGGTGATTCTAAAGGGCTCTTCACCGTGTACAGAGGGGCTTCAAGTATCAGAGACATTGCTGGGTGATTTTACAATACTAAAATTCTGCCAGGAGGGGATGATTACACACTACTCAAGCATTAACAGTTAAGACCACAAGCCCAATAATTTGGAGAGAGCTCTATATGCATTTACTAAATGAATTAATGAACTACTGATGCCACAAGATATGTACACTTCGCTTCTTAAATGGAATTTAATGCACGTTAGTTCTTCCTTTACCTTAATCCTATGGTTTCTCAATTGGGAGTGATTTTGCCTTCAGGCGATACTTGGCAATGCCTGGATATGTTTTTGGTTGTCACAACTGGGGAGGGGTGCTCCCGGCATCTAGTGGGCAGAGGCCTCGGTGCTTCTAAACATCCCACAAGGCACGAGGACAGGGGCCCAGAGGAAGGAGGCGTCTTGTGCAAAGGGTCAATAACGCTGTGGCTGAGAGGCGGTGACCACATTTTTACTCAACTCCAGCATAGTATACATATTTTCAGTTACTTTCAGAAAATGCAATGCGATACAGACTGAACTGCATCCATTCACTCCACTGAGCTTTACTGAGGGCCTACAATTTGCCAGGATCGTGTTAGTACTGGGGACACAGGGATGAAGACTAGGCACTTGCCCACCAGGTGCTTATACAGTCACAGAGCAGTAGAGACCTCATGTAGCAGATGAGGATGAAGTCGTGTATTACAAAGGGCAATGCAAGCACAGAGGAAGTGGCCCCTAAGAATATGTGGGGTGTCTGAAAGGCCTCCCAGAGGTGGGGGACACCTGTGTTTGCTCCTAAATGAGGTATAGGAGATTCAGGGGAAGGAAAGAGGAAGAAAGAATAGGAGGGAGGCAGGGAGGTGGGCAGGCAGAAGAGGGGAGGAGAGAGGAAAGAAGGAGAAAAAAGAGGAAGGAAAGAAAGCAGATGGTCCACATGCTGGTGGGGGCTGGAGCTAGGAGCTGGGAATGCTGATCTAACTGAAGAGTCTGGGGGGGCCTTACTTAATGGGGACACTCCTGGCATTTGGGGCAAGTTAATTCTTCACTAGGCGGGACTATCTAGAGCGTTTCAAGATATTTAGCATCCCTAACTGCCCCCTACCTGACCCCCACCCCAGGCACTAAAGAGCAGGAAGAGGCTTCCTCCCCAACCATTTCGACAAGGAGGGAAGCCTCTTTAACTTCCAATACCCCAAAGCAGCAGCACCACTGCTCAGTCTGAGCTGGGCTGAAGCACTGCAGGGCACCCAAAGAGTGTGAGGCTTGCAGCCACGTGATCAGACAGAAGGTGAAAACGACACTTCAAACTGGAAGGAGGTTGAGCCCCTCCACTTCCAGTGGTCTTTTCCTACCATTGCACCACGGCACAGACTTGTCAAAGTCTAATACCGCATCTATGCTGCCAGAAAATGTGGCCACCGGCCCAGCGCACTAAAGAGACCTTCCACAACACAAAGACGCACCGAATGGATAAACATTTCACCCGAGACACATCTTGAATGAACAACTGCAACCTGGTGTTACTTTGTCAATGATCTCGGCCACAGTAAAACTTTCTAGGTATCCTTAGCATTTCCCAGTACACAGATTTAAAAACAGGCTTCTGCTTTACTAACAGGGAAAAGGGAAGCCATTGCTTCCACTTTGTGCACTCATTCTACAAAATAGCAAAGAAGAAGGAAATGTTCACCTAAATTTCTATACTCTCGAAGGTTTCTTTCCCTCCTTGAACGGAGGGGAAACGTCTTAACCAAGTCTTTACATACATAAACCCTCATGTGAATTTTCCGGCTTTTGTCTCTCACAGTGGAAAGAAAGAGAAAAAAAAATTGAAGAAGGGAAAGAGAATATGCCCAGAAACATGAGAAGACTGACATAAGGAAGAATCATATACAGATTTGTGGGTCAGGGAGAGTTTTTGGCGTGAGGTGGTTGGGAGGGGGTACTCACATTTTGCCAAAAATGAAAGATAATGGATATTGATATTGAAGTAGGAGATCAAGATTCTGGGATTCACAGGGGCAAACAAAGGGATCATGGATCAGTGTCTCTTTGCATTCAACTCTGGCAAAGCCCCTCTATACTGTTTGGCACTGCCTCCACATAATTAACATGATGTACAGAGCATCTGAGCTCAGATGAAAAACACAAGAAAGGAGAGGAAGATGAGGAAAACTCTACAGAGTGCTTATAAACAGATAACACACACTTGGTCTCTGTCTCTTCTGATGATTGTGCAAATGGAAAATGGTTTGAGAGTTTGGCCCCACAATATGGATTACTAAGCAACGGGATGGATTTCTTATGGCTCCTGTCCAGTGCTGGGTTTGAGGAGTTCTATATGAATATTGACTTCCAATCATTCAAAATAATTAGGTATGGGTCCTACTTGGAATCTAGCATAGAGTGTCACCGCCAGGGCTCCTGAATCAAGACAGTAAGACCAGCAATAACAATGGCAGGAACACCAACAATGATCATTTATTGAAGACTTACTAGGTACCTGACACAAAAGCATATAAAAAAAAATCGAGTCACGTTTTGACTTCTTTGCTTCCTAACCGAGAAAGCTAAGATAGAAAGTTTAAGTGATTTGCTTGAGGTCACTCATAACTAAAGGACAAAGCCAGGATGTAAACCTGAATGATTTTAAGCCTATCTTTCAATTTTTTTTAATGTTTATTTATTTTTGAGAGAGAGAGAGCACGTGAGCATGAGCAGGGGAGGGGAAGAGAGGGAGACACTGAATCTGAAGCAGGTTCCAGGCTCTGAGCTGTCAGCACAGAGTCCGATATGGGGCTCGAACTCATTAACCATGAGATCGTGACCTGAGCAGAAGTCAGATGCTTAACCGACTGAGCCACCCAGGTGCCCCTGAGCTTATCACTGTCCCATTGGGATACCTATCTCATTATATACTACGGTGTGGCTCTATGTGAAACTACAACTTACTAACCCCAATAGCTCACTAATATACGACAGGCTCCATTTTAGCGTGAACTTGAAAGCGTGAACTTGGATTATACACTCCTGGGAGGGAAATCTCATTTCATTCATTTAAAAAATAAATCTTTGCTCCTTCTTATGGTATGACACCCAATGCGACCTCCAGTAATTTTTATTATCAATGATGATGATGATGTCCTATGTTTTTCCCCCATTCATTGAATCCTTTGACTCAAACACAAAAATGGCAAAGCACAGGAGAAACTGCATTCATTGTTTTGCTAAAGATTGTCACTACCACCTGCTTTCTATCATTACCAGTAAGAAAATGTGACTTCCTTCATCTCTGTCCCCCTCTGCAACATTCATACAGAGATAACCTGGCTGCTATTGCATTTTTCCAGCTTAAAAATTTAAAGCCAATAAATTCCAAGTACCACTAGGTTATTCTGCTAGACTTGTCCTTCATCCGGTTCAGCTACAGAAGGGGATAATGATCTGTCATAAAGGTAAATTCATTACCACAAGATAATATCATCCTACTTGTACTGCCCATTTCCCCAGCAAGGCGTGCTCTGTCTGTGATGCTGTATCTCAGTTCTCAAGGGAGCACTTCACTGCTGACATAATAATAATAATAACAACAACAACTTACATTTATAGGGAAGACAAGGCTGCCTATATTTTCTAGCTCTTGACAAAGAATAGCTCCCAGTTCTACTTCAGATGCATCAGCTATTACCACAAAAGGCTCGGGAAAATCTGGAGTCTTTAAAAGATGCCCACAAATGGATCTGCTAAGGGTTCATAAAAGTTTAGCTATCACAAACAGGTGACTCAATTGCCAACTTCATTGTGCTGGGGAAACACTCCCAGCGGTATTACTCCAGAGCAACTTAATAAAAACACAAAAAGGAAACACAGTCATACCTAGATACTGGAAATGATTCTTTATGGATTAATGGCCGATTCACTTGATCACTCAACACACTTATCCAGGTGACTGATTTTCATTACGGTTTAAAAAAATCACATTTTCTGGTGTTAGAGTGCCATGTGGTTATTGTAGAATGCATGAATCCTTCCATGCTGATGCCGTACCACCAGTGTTTTAAAAAAAAATTTAATGTTTATTATTTTTGAGACAGAGAGAGAGAGACAGAGAGCAAGCAAGGGAGGGGCAGAGAGAGAGGGAAACACAAAACTTGAAGCAGGCTCTAGGCTCTGACCTGTCAACACAGAGCCTGACGTGGGGCTCAAACTCACGAACCGCGAGATCATGACCTGAGCCGAAGTCAGACCCTTAACCGACTGAGCCACCCAGGCGCCCCAACACCAGTTTTTTTTCTAAAGACACTGCTTTAGTCTAAAATCTAATCTAGTCTCCATGAATCAACCTAATACTTCCTGAACCATGAGTAAAGTAGTGTGCGAGATGTGGTAAATGAAGGTAAGATGAGTTAGAAAAGGATGATGCCCAGAAAGACATGCTAAGGGCAGAGTGCTTCCTGAACTTTGGCACGGGATGAATTTTCTTATAGCCTAGGAGTTTAAAATATATTTTTTGAGCTTTATTTATTTATTTATTTATTTATTTAGAGAGAGAGAGAGAGAGATAGACAGCATGTGTGCAAGTGAGGGAGGGGCAGAGAGAGAGGAAGAGAGAGAGAATCCCAAGCAGGCTCCACTCTGTCAGCACAGAGCTCGATACAGGGCTCGATCCCACGAACTGTGAGATCACAACCTGAGCTGAAACCAAGAATCGATCGCTTAACTGACTGAGCCACCCAGGTGTCCCTATACTAGGAGCTCTGAATAGCCTGATGTGACACAATGGACTGTGCACGGACTTGCTGATCCCCTGGTACAAGTCTTCTAGGACTCCCAGGCCAAAATGTGGGCACTACGTGTTTGTGAGGTTGGGTGGGGCCAGTGAAGAATCTCCACAAACTAGTTGATTCACGCGCCAAGGTCACTGTATGGGTAACCTCAGTAATCAATAATGGTAAGCGGTGAAGAAGAGGTGGATGAGGGGGAGAAAGCATTCTCGAAACAACAGATGAGGAAAAAAAGAAATTCTACACCAGATCCTATAGTTCCCATTCAAGAACAATTCCAGGGTGTAAGGGTGAAAGAGCCAAAAGGCAGGCAGAGAAGTGAGAGAAGCAAAAAAGCTGAGTAATGAGTTCCTGAAAACAATCAAAAGAGAGTTTCTTGCTAACAGAAAGGCAGTTTTTAAAGCCAGAGTCCAGTTTTGAATTTCCATACCCCTTTACAAACCAAGCCTCACAGTCTCCATCTGCTAAATGCAACCAACAGTGCCCTTCTGAGCATTAAATCAGAGGGTGGGCCCTGAAGGGATGGTGGTTGTTGTCCTTGTCATTTCCATCCACTAGAGGAACAGGTCACACAGGGCTTGGCCTGTGCAGAAGAAGGGATCCTGGTCCTCGTGTGTCTACGTGGGGACTTTAAAAACTGTCTGCATTCTCAGATGATCTGCCCAAGAGGTCTGCATGGACCTCAGATTTCACATGTCTACACGTCACAGACACCGCAGCTAACTAAGTATTCTCCAAAGTCTAAGCTGCAACCTATCTCATACCTGTCATGCTGTTTTCTGCTGCCCCTCAAAACTGTAGAGACTTGCACAACACCAGCCAATGGCCCTCCTGTGTGTAATGGTGGCTCCTGAAGGGACACCTTCCCTGATGCCATTTGGGGCTTGGTAATGAGTTGCCTCAGGGTCATCCCCTGCTCTGCTAAGCAGTTTCAAGACCTTGTGGTTCTTCTCACCTTACCATTCTTTCTTATCCCCCTCTTTTTTTTTTTTTTTTTTTTTTGTTGTTGTTGCCTCTGGTTGCCTTAACACCTCTCCTGCCCATTCTCCACCGTATCTCCACTTTCTGTCTTCTTTTCCTCCTCTCTCCCTCATAGGGTTACAGCTGCTCATTCCCCCATGCCCACCATGCATTTTAACATCTACTTTTCCACTCCTTTCCCCCTTGTCCCTCATTTTACGTTACACTATGCCATTTTTGTGTATAGTGTGAATTTTGGTAAGGGACCAGGAAATGTCAGATTTGAAAAGCCGATGGATGGAAATCTACTTGAATTTCATAGTGATAAGAATGATAGCTACAACTAACATGTGATGAGTATCCTCACGCGACCCCTACAGCGAGACAAGCACTACCATTAAGCCCATTTGCAGATGAGATTGAGAGACCAGGCCCAAGTTGCACAGTTATTAATTGGAGACTGGGGACTCCAAGTTCAACTTTCTTTTCCCTCACTGCTTCCCTCATTTTGCACATCAGGAAGGAAGCAAAAGGCGGTGTCACATTTCAGTTCTCTCTTTCCTTATTTAACCCTTACAGATTTGGTGTCTCAGGGAGCCTGCGTAGGCACTACAAACAGCATTTCTTGAGACGCTGGGAATTTTCACCTCTCCAGTCCTACCAAGGATCAGCTCGTAGACAGAGTGGCAAGAAGCTGAAGGCCAACTCTGGGTTCCCTCCAATCCCCCATTCTCACTGCATCCTCACTGGTGTCCCCACTGTCTCCACAAGGATCTCTTTACAAAGTTCCGTGTTCCTAGGCAGAGCCTTGTCAGCTCTCTTGAAAAAAATGTCTCAACTCTCAGCTCCCCATCTTTTTGGTCCTTTTCACAAACTTGTAGATCAGCAGCTTTTTGAAGAGGAATTCACATAATATTCAAGCTAAAGATTTAACCAAAGGAATTTTAGGTTGAACGTAACCGATGCTTAGCATGCTTTGCTTTAGAGGACAACCTCAAATAGACTTAAAATGGAGATAACAAAAGCTTAATGATGTCACCATGACCTCTTACTTGGATTACTGTGGGAGAGTCCTAATTGGTTTCCCTTCTTCTGGCCTTGACACCTACAGTCTACTCTCAGCAGCACAGAGACCTGTCTCTCCTATACTCCCAAGCTCCCAACAACATGCATGTTATTGACAATAAAAGCCAGACTCTTACGACAGCCCCAGTGGATCCCTGGACTCTCAGCATTAGCATCACCTGAAACCTTGGGGAAAAGGCAAACTTCTGAATGAGAAACTCTAGGGGAAGGGACCAGCAACGTGCGTTTTAAAAAGACTTCCAAGCGAGTCTGGTGCTGTTAAGGGCTTTCGAGAACCACTGTCCTGCATGAACTGCACCTCCTCCCCAGCCCTACTGTTCTCATCCTCACTCACTGCACCCCATCTACCCTGCTCCCCCGCCCCCCCCATATCTGCAAATCCTACTCACACACCTCCTTCAGGGCTTTGCTCAAATGTCAACTTCTCAGTGATGTGTCTGTGGCCATCTTTTACGAAACACAACTACCCCTGACTCCCTCTTTCTCTTCCTTTTGTTAATTTTTCTCCACGGGACTTCTCACCATCTGACATACTACGTTGTGTTTTGATTCTCTGTCTCCATCAACTAGAATGCAAGCTCCTTGGGGAGCAGGGAGTTTAGGTGCTCTATTTACTGATGGACTCCGTGTAACTAGAAAGGTCTCTGGCACAAAGCAGGTGCTCAATAAATATCTGCTGAGTGTTGGAGGCAGGAATGATTATGTTCTGCTGCTTGGTAGTCATTGACTTGTATTTAACATCTCGGAGCCTCAGTTTCTTCATCAATAAAAAGAGGATTAAAAAAGATGAAAGCATGCATAGTGCTCAGTTCATTCTACTCACTCAATTAACGGTAGCAATTGTGATCACAGGAATAGAAAAACTTATTTCAATATCCTTAGAACCAAAGAAAGGGTAATGGTTTGAACTTTTAAAAGTATTTAAAGTTTGCAGAACATTTGGGGGTGGGTAGTGCTAAAGATACATCCCCCTTTCTAGGAACAAGTTGGTGGGGACACAGTTTTCCAAAAGGCAGCATTGCGATGAATTAAGAAAAAAAAAATTACAAACATACAGCTTCATTAATCTTCAGAAACAAAGTATGTATTGAATAGGAAACACATTGAAAACTTAGGTTTGTTTTTAGACGTTTGTGTTTGTTGTTTTTTTTCCCCCAGAATAGTGCAATAAAATGTTTGGGAACATCTAATAAAACTAATATGCAGCTAGATTTTCCTGCCCCAAAACTAATTTGTGCTGATTACAAGATAGGTCACAAGGTCTGCATACTTTATTTTTGATGCATCCATTTTAATTGTTACTATGGATGAAGACTAAACACAAAAAATAAAACATCCTGTTGGGGAATGATCTACCCAACGCACACCACATGTTTTCTTTTCTATCGTTAGTCTGAGGGGGATTTCCACCAAAACGAAATTCTTAGAAACTAAGCTTTCACTCGTCATTGCTGCACATTCCCACTTAGTCACTGTCCTGGGACCTCCCGGGTGCTCTCTGGTGAAATAAATCTGACGTTGTACACGAAAAAATAACCACAGCTAGGAATTAGATATTTGGAGAGCAAAACCCTCTTTTGGTACTATTACGCTTAACAGCACAATATCACGGTACACAGCTCAATAATTTATCATTACTGTGTTCCATACGGTTTTTACTATGAACACAGACTTCTCTAGACTTTGCATCCCAAGTGCCCAGGACCAGATGAGGATACAGGTACCAGCCTCTCTCTGCAGTGAATGGACAAGGTCAAAAGAAATGGGGAAATGGCAGTTGTCAAAACTCATACCTTTGCACCTAACACGCTGTCCCGTGTGTAAATAACCCTTTTGGTCCTTAGCAACAGTAGCACATTCACGTAATACTGCAAATGGGAAAGTATTCTCTCAGAGGAATGTTATGGATGGAACTCAAAGAAAAGGTCACCAGGCCAGCAGAGACTGAGAGCTGCCAACAAGCCCCTTAGGAAGCAGCGTCGGTATTTGCTTTTAGAGGTAACCTGGCTCAGACAGAACCGACCCTTTCACTCCCCCTTGAAGAACCCGAAGTTCTTTCCACTTGGAGAAAGCGGTTTCAGACAACAATCTGATATCCATCATTTCTATTTGGAGAAGAATTAAATCAGCTTGTTCTCACTCTCTCTCAAAAAGCTCTGTATTCTAAATCTTGTTTCTCTTTAGCCAACAATAGACTTTATTCACTGCTAAAGGAATCTTCAAGCAACTGGGGAGACACTTCAGAGGGGACTTTTAAAAATAACCACAAGGGCAAATACCTGTTCTCCTCAGCAAGACCCTTCCTAAAAAGCCACAGTTTCTACCTTGTGAAGCCAACTCTGTTTGCCTACTGTGTAAAGTATATGGATCCAGTCTATAAGCAAGTATCAGTTATTTAAAAAAAAAAAAAAATCAATGGGAATTGTTTATGGCTCAGCTTTAATCGAAAGTCTAGCTGTGAGGAATATTTAAAATCACTTGAAGACCATGAGATCTACCACTTATATACAGTGTGTAAAGATCACAATGTAAATTCCTCCAGCTTTTATAAATTTCGTGATGGATTAGGAGTACGTTACCTTCACGGATCACTCAAAATTATTTTCACTGAGTTATACTTTTGCATTAGGTTATCAGCTCCTAGTTAGTGGCCCTACAAGAAGCTATCTTACCAAATCCTCTGCTGCATCACCTTCAGTAGCTTTGAATGCCCCTTAATCCCTCAGAGTCTCCCCGTTGAAGTTCTATATGAAAATATCAAACCTATGTGCCAGAAAACTCTCTCCCTGAGGAACTGCTATGTATCACCTTATAAGTAATAAGAATCACATAATTAATTATGTATATTTCTCTTTTGCCTTTGGCTGCCAGGAAATTCAGAACCAAACATAATTCAATGTTATTAACTATGTAGATCCATATGGTAGAGTCTTTGTTCAAGTTCTTTGATTTTACCTTTCTATTTTAATTTATATATTTCCCCTCATTTTTTAAAACTTATTTATGCTTTCCATTTTACTGTATACTTATTCTTTGTAAGCCATCTGAATCTGATCTTTACAAAATGGAGCTTTATGTATATATATTTTATTATATATGCCAAACAGATTACATACATACAAACTATACACATACACACATACTCCCCTTTTATGTAAGCCCCGTAATTAGAAAGATTACAATTTGATAATATATTTATTTTCATGGGAAAGAACTGTTAAATGAAATAGAAAGAAAACTGGTTGTACTGGATTATTCACTGTAGAGGATTATTTCAACAAGTTCAATAAATCTGTGGGCTACCTACCAATATGCAGAAACAGCTGTGTCACACTTTAACAGCATTTTCTGTAATATTATTTTACCTAATACAAATGAGCATTTAGACTTCATGGAATCTAATTTCTTTTTGATTTTTTAGATTTTTTTTACTGTTTTTTTATTTTTGAGAGAGAGAGACAGAGCATGAGCAGGGGGGGTCAGAGAGAGAGGGAGACACAGAATCTGAAGCAGGCTCCAGGCCCTGAACTATCAGCACAGAGCCTAATGCAGGGCTTGAACTCACAAACCAGGAGATCATGACCTGAGCTGAAGTTGGATGCTTAATCAACTGAGCCACCCAGGCGCCCCTTAATTTTTTTTTTTTAATCTTTATCTTTGAGAGAGAGACAGCATGAGCAGGGGAGGGGCAGAAAGAGAGGGAGACAGAGGATCTGAAGGAGGCTCCACACTGATAGCACAGAGCTCAAGGTGGGGCTCGAACCCGTGAATCGTGGGATCATGACCTGAGCTGAAGTTGGATGTTCAACCAACTGAGCCACCCAGGTACCCCTGGAATCTAATTTCTAATGGCCTTGTTCTCAAAATTTTCAGACAGGTGTCAATTTTGAGAAATTCACTATGTTTATTATTCATACTCCAGTGAAGTGGGTAGAGATCTATTTGAATCCCATGTAATCACATGTAGAAGAAGATGATGCATAGGAAGGTGTTTTGTAAAATTCCAAGGTATAATACAAATGTTAGCTATTGTTGCCATTGCCCATAATCATGTAAAACATGATTATCAGAGATGCACTGGGTCTGCTCATGGATACAAGTTTTCCTGTAAGTTCCTTTATTGGGTCTCTACAAAATAAGGATATATTCAAGAACCCTCAGATATTTGAACATTCTTTGGTCTCCTGGGAGTGGGACTCAATGTCTAATTTTAAAATATTTTTCCTATAAGACAGAAGTAAAAACAGAGATATTTTTAGTGAAGTTATTTGCCTGTTTGTTCCTTTCTTTCTGGTTATTAAATACAATTGAGCTATTCCCTAATAATCCAGGAAGCACAGAACTAAGACATTAACCAGCTTGTGTTCCAAACTAAAAGGAGGTTAAAAACACAGCATTGTAATACAAACACAGCTTATAAGTACAGCGTGTGTACCTACTGTTCTGCCATTTAAACTTTGAGTAGCTGTACAAACAAGTCTATCTTGAGGAAACAGACTGGGTAATTTTCCATTTGGACTGTTTGAAATTTCACCAAGAGCTTCAAACTTGCAGAAGTCTGTGCTGCCAGACATTCTCCTCAAATTTGTTATCTCTCCTTCTCCCCATTAAGATTTCCCTTTAACAAAAACGCTTTTCTTAAAGGTTGCGCTTTAAGTAAAAGAAGAAAAAAAAGACTTTAATTCGACAGACACAGAGATTAAATTGAAAAGTAAAAGAGGTAGCGTCCCAGTTTTGGAACATGCGTTAATACTCTTCCTTGTAGCCTCAGACAGATCCAGGTCAAGCTTTCATACTCTGGTGTCTTTTCAAAGTTCAGAAAAGAATTCAAAAGATCGAAAGGGAAGGTAAAACACGAATCAATGAAAAGATCAGGGTGCAAAATTGCTGCATAGTGGCAGTAAACGCTAGCAGCAATGTGAGGGATCTTTAGAACCTCTTGATACAAGATGGGAACATGCGAGAAGGAAAACTTCAGCACTTAGTACATAACTAGAGAAGGCCATCTTCTCCGGCTTCTGTCAACTCACTGGAACGCTCAGGAACAAGTGTCAGGCAATGAAAAAGAGCTGTATTATACGATTATCTTAGACATGCATGAAAGTCCAATGTCCTCAGCTTCAGATCTCAAAATCTGCAAAATGCCTCTTCTACAAATACAAGTGAGCCTACTTCTAGGGTGCTTTTTATAGGGAAGGAAAGAAATAGGATCTTATTTCTAAATTAATGCAACCACCCTGAACAGAGAGATTTTTTTCCCCCAGTGTGATATAAGTTATCAATAACTAAAATAAAGCCCAGTTCGTTTAAGATGGGAGATGATTATTTAAATATTATCAAATTATCTAATGTGATTGAAATTATTTAATACTATTGAAATATTACTTAAAATTAGTAATTTCCATTTTTTGAGCACTGATTTACTGATTTTTCTGATTTACAGAAAAGTAAATCAAGGGTCAGAGAAGAATAGTTACACATCCGAGAACACAGCCACTTAAGGGCTGAGCCAGCAATGAAACTCAATTTTCTGGGTTCCTAATCCAAGGCCGTTTCCAACACTCTGGTTGAATAACGGGGTGGGATTAAGACTTAAATTCTGATGACAGTAAATCCACCAGTGTGTGTGAACTGATAGCATCTCTGATTTATGTTGCAAGGAGAACCTAAAAGGAAGGCTGAAACATGAAGGCCACAATTGTGGACACCACGCCTTCTCATCACCCCTCATCGTCACCTTGCACAAGTCATACCAGACTACCTGGCTATTTTCCACCTCACCATAAACCTTTGGGCCACACAGAGCCGTTGGGGGCTATTTCTACTGATGTGGAATGTGCTTCCTCCTCTACCTTCCTCACTCTTCTCTGCTGGGGTGAAATCTAACTTTCCATTCCCTGTCCCTGAAGTCAAAATGCAAGCATTCTCTTTTCTACCTTCTCAGGGAACTTTGTTTCCTTCTGGGAGCACTTAGCATCTTTACCCTATGTCATTATTAGGAACATATATGCCCCTCCCCATAGAAAAGAGTGTATTTCTTAAAGGGCTGAACCCAAAACCAACTTTGTAGCATCCGTGTACCCTAAACAGCACCCTGAACACAGCAGGCACTCAATAAATGTTTCATGCGTAGTTAAAATAGGAAACTCAGGGCCTACTACTGCAACATTTATATCAAAAAGAGGGCTACTCCCAAAGGAGGTAGCAAGTATTTTTGCCCACTCTTCTTTTTGAAAGGATTTTTCAGACAGGCTATCGCCATTCCAAGGAAGGTAATGGGGCTATTTTTCTGTTTAGGAACCAGTGGTTTAAGTAATGTAAGCTATGGATCAGTGGTTTGCAATGATGGGGCTGATCGAAAGACAATCACACTCAGCATTGCTAAGGTTAATGGCATTGCCTCTGATAGGGGAAATATAAAAGTGGAAGATAGGGAAGAAACCAATAAAAACATTTACACACACCTTTAATGGTATGCAGCGTAGAACCCACTTAAATGAATCCCAACTAATGAAAACATCTTGAAAAGAGAGTGATTTTTGTAGAGAAACCTTTTATCTACAGGTCTTATATTTATAGAGCAAATCTGTTAAATGAATACAGGGCAAAAAACGAATTAAACTGGTAATTGTTGTGATTCATTGTGGTTCACGTAACTTTCATCAGGCCAGTGAAATGAATGAACCATTTAACGAAGACGGCTCTTCTCCACCAATTTATGTCGTATGTGTCAGATTACAAATAGCCTATTCGGTAGGTACCACGAAGCACAAACAAGGTCTCGGGAACGCCTGAATCTTGCCTGTCTCGTTGCACCTCTACGTGGACATAGTCAAAGACTTTTCTGAGACGGGGAGGTGAAAGAACTTGGTTCAACCAGAAAAGTGCAGGAAAAGGCAAATGTACCATAGCCCTCCCAATATATATTGGACATTTTCTGTCTATGAAACTTACTATCTTTTTCTTTTTTAAAATGAGCTTTGATGTATTGACAACACAAGTGTTTGGTGAGTAGAAATGGAGGCTCAAAAGCAGAGATAAAAGTTGGAATCAAAAGGCGCTCAAAACTTCTTTCTAAGACCTTAGACATAATTTGCTAAAGATTTAAACTCTATGCTTGACAGATCTTTCAGACCAGTGGCTTAAGAAAGAAGACACTAATATTTCCTTTTAAGACGGCGAAAAACACATAAGAATTACCAAAAACTGCTGTATTCCTATAGCCCTCACCATCTGGTGAAATGTATCTATTCGCCAAAACCACATACACGCTGGGTTCAAGCCTATTTGGTCTCTGAGGTGACTGTCCCAGAAAAAGAAAAGCTTAAATAAAAGTCAACTAAAAGTGGATCTAAATGCCACTGGAGTGAATATATTTACTGCAAACGAGAAAAAAAGGTTGGGGACTCAAAGGAGTTTAAGAATCAAGTCAAACACTACTATACTAACATAGTCTAACGATTGTTTTAATGTATTCTGGATTAAGTGAAATATCATTATTAGACACTGTGGGTTTCATTTATTTATTTGGGCTGCTTGAGATAATTCTGGATGCTTACATTTTTAAAAATTACCTTCGAAAATTTTAGAATTCCAGGTTAGTTCAGAATAAGGGTAAAAGCAGTGAATGTGGAAAAGAATACCTTTAGGTACCCTTACCACTCTGTGGGCATGGGGGTGAAACTGTGGGCCAAATGGTAAAATGCTGCCCAGAAGAGGGGAGCATCCATTTCCCATGCAATAGCTTTGTCACCATACTCACTTGAAAATGAGTCCCGTGAGGTTGTCCGAGAAAAAGATGTGGAATGTATTCATTTTGTCTCCTAGCATGTGTCAGGAGACCAGGGCTGAAAATGAAGGAATTCCTGATGATTTGATATTATTTCAATAGCGTGTTCTATATATGGCTTGATTTCTTTTTTTTTTTTCTTTTTTTTTTTTTAATAAATTTTTTAATGTTTTTTATTTTTGAGACAGAGAGAGACAGAGCATGAACGGGGGAGGGGCAGAGAGAGAGGGAAACACAGAATCAGAAGCAGGCTCCAGGCTCTGAGCCATCAGCCCAGAGCCCGACGCAGGGCTCGAACTCGCGGACCGCGAGATCGTGACCTGAGCCGAAGTCGGACGCTTAACCGACTGAGCCACCCAGGCGCCCCTATATGGCTTGATTTCTTAAAAAGTGCTTTCAGATATCTCGTTATGTCCTTACTGAATGCTTGGGAGTAAGAAGGGCAAGAATCAGCAGTCCCATTTCATAGATGAAGAAGTTAAGGCACAGAGGAGTTAAGTACCTTTCCCAAGGTCAGGTATATTCAGTAAGTGGGGAAGTTCGGGTCTGAATGTTTTAAAAGCATTTCACAGCCCAGCAAGGGACAAAGTCAAGGCTCTGGCCTAGGTTTCTCAACCCTCTTCTACCCATGCACCTGTCAACGTTCAAATTAGAGGACCGTACTCTTCCTTTCAAAAAAAAAACAGTTCCTCCAGTAAGAAAAGTTATCAAACTCATCACTACTTCAAATTTTACCCACTATCTGGACCCTACAAGATCATGGAAAAGAAGAATGCACAAAAGAGACACCATGCCTTGCATTTATGCTTCTCCATAAGGTATGGGCTAAGTCACTCGATAAAATAATTTGAGCTGGCCTTTCTTTTCACACCTGTACTTGCTGAAATGCTAACACAGAGCCCACTTCTGTTTATTCTTGCGTCCCTTTCTTCTGCTCAACCACTTACAGCACGAAGTTCTTTTCATGTCAAAGTCAGCTTTGCCACATAACATGTATTTATCTCACACTTCGACCATTTGCACCCAGTTGTGTCTCACACACCATTTTTTTGTTGGAGGGCTGTGCTCAGGGAAGCGGATGGCCACGGGCAGAGGATGGCAGTGGTGGTGGCGAAAGGGAAAGACTGTCAAACGTGCAGCCTGGATTCCTGCCAGTCCCAGCCAAGACCCAGGGAAAACCTTTCCTTTCTGACTGGCAGCAAACGTTTCATGCCTTGCTGCAAAAACCACCTTGCTGTGTCTGCTCCAGACAGCATCACAGGCCCCCACCACCATCCAGCAAGCAAAACGGCAAGCTGCTTGACTGGCCATCTAAGCACTGAACCTAGGCAAAGATGGGTCGGGAAGTTCATGCTCGAAGCAGAGGCCCACTGAATATGGATGACATCATTTATGATCTTACCTGCTTCAGGCTTTTATGGAGAGTTCACACTGCATACACACTACACCAGGCAACAGAGATACTGTAAGGCATGAGAGATTCATCTCATTCTGCATTTACAACAGATAACTGTCGACACATACTACATGGGAGGCACTGTGCTAAGGAAAAAAAAGACAGTAAGTAAAAAAGGATACACAGCCCTTCCTTCATGGCGTTTATAATCTATAATAATATTGGCCTTTGCAGACACTACTCTGAGAATCACAAAAAATGGTGATATTAAAGGGGCTCCTGGGTGGCTCAGTCGGGTAAGCATCTGACTTTGGCTCAGGTCATGATCTCACGGTTCGTCAGTTCGAGTCCCACTTCAGGTGAGCCCTGCTTCTCTCTCTCTCCATCTCTCTCTGTCTCCCTTTCTCTGCGCCTTGCTCACTTGTGCCCTCTCTCTCTCTCAAAACAGAATTGTGATATTAAAACAGCAATAATTCAATTCAAAATTCTAAATAAATGACTTCCAAATGAACTTCACAACTCGTTGGCAAATTAAGGGAATGATTTCAGTAGCCTTTCAAGTAACGTTCCAATTTCAGGTTATTTTGGGGGGAGAGGCAGGAAGACGAAGAAAAGCAGCATAATATGAGTAGAAAGAAATCAGGACAAGGGGATGGGCACCAAGCGTCTCAGTTCTACCACGAATCCATGTGTTATTTCAGGCACATCACTTTATTTTATTTTTCTTAATTTTTTTTAACGTTTACTTATTTTTGAGACAGAGAGAGGCAGAGCATGAACGGGAGGGTCAGAGAGAGGGAGACACAGAATCCGAAGCAGGCTCCAGGCTCCGAGCTGTCAGCACAGAGCCCGACGCGGAGCTCGAACTCACGGACTGTGAGATCACGACCTGAGCCGGAGTCGGGCGCCTAAACGACTGAGCCACCCAGGCGTCAGGCACATCACTTTAATTCTTCATCCAGAGAAGTCCTGTAACTGATGCCTGGAACAGTGTCTGGCAGACAGCAGATATTTACTAAATAAATGTTGGTTGAGTGAGTGAATATAACATGTGAAGATCTGGTGTGAATATTTCTGCAGTTCACAGTACACATGAAGAAATTAGAGATAAGAACAGTCAAGTAATAGAAATTCATGTAATGTGCTTATGCCCCAAATGAGACTGCACTAGTAAATAGTGTCAAAGCGGCCAAGGGCCAACAGGAGAACGTGGGACTGTGTCTGCCCTTTATACCTTCGTACTGCATCCCTCAGGCTTGAATTTTATAACAATTTAAACTCAACAAATAGATTTTTTTCTCTGATTCCAACCCGGCAGGCTAGTACCTTGGCTAGCAAATTCACCGGTGCCACACTAAGCCTTCTTTTTCAATATTTACAGAATAAAAGGCAATTTCGGTTTTAGCCTTGAGCACATCAGATTTTGACAGCTTGGAAATGTCATCCTTAGAGCAAGGACTTTTCACATTCACAGGATTCTGGCTCTAACTATTCTCTAAATGCAAATGCAAATATCCTTGACCAGAAAACCTTGAGCATCATGTTCTAAGAATGTTAGTGAGATTACATGAAGTTCTTTTTAACTGTATTAGTTTCCATCCAACATCTACTAAATTGAATTAGAGTAAAGTGGGGAAGGCCTGGGTTCGAAAGGTGGATGCCAAAGAAGTCACATTTTAATTTCATCTCCATCTCTCCCTTACGGATGCTTTCTATCTGTCAGCCAGTCAGTCAGCAAGCTTTGTTCCAAGGGAGACCATTCAAGAATTAAACAGGATACAACTGGTGTATCAGAGACTGTTCGGAAACACGATGCCTTAGCCAAACTGAGCCTTACGTGGTGGGCTGAATGTTCTTTTTGCTTAACAAGGACCTTGTATTTTCCTTCTCACGCAGGCAGAAACTGTGAATCCCATTTATTAATCAAGAGTGCTAGAAGTCATTGAGTAGGAAAATATAGCGGTGGTACTTTTTTTCACTGATAAAGCCGACTCCCAAGAACATATATCTGCAAAATTCAAGGAAATAAGAGACAGTGCAACTCCTCTGCATTTAGAACTTAGCAAGAAGAGGCTCAGACACAGCACAGTGGCCTAAGTGGTTTTTAAGAACAGAACTGTTTAAAATCAATGTCAAGTGGTCTGTGTGTTCTAAGACATGACCCAAGTACTCTCTCCCCAACCCTGCTCCCCTACAATTTCACCAAAGTTAACTACCTACATAATTTCTATGTGTACACAGTACAGAATTAAGTATGAGGAAGGGGCTGATACGTGGGGTGCAGGACAGGGAAGAAAGCAGGGTGTGGCTGTGGAGAAGATCTGTCACTTAACCTAAACCAACAAATGCAGGAACCTAGAGCTGGAAGGGAACTTGGGCCTGAAAGCCCTCTTAGAAATATGCAAAAATCCTGCAGTAGGCGTTACATTTATCTCTTTAGAGTGTGGAATGGGGCTTTTGAGCTTATTCAAAGGGGCAAGGAGACCCTAGGTAACATCTGGGAATATACATACATTTGTGTTCTTTTATTATTTTTTAAATTATTTTTAAAGTTTATTATTTATTTTTGAGAGAGAGAGAGAGAGAGAGAGAGAGAGAGAGAGAGAGAACAAGCACGAATGGGGGAGGAGCAGGGAGAGAGGGAGACACAGAATCCGAAGCAGGCTCCAGGCTCTGAGCTGTCAGCACAGAGCCCGACGCGGGGCTTGAACTCACGAACTGTGAGATCACGACCTGAGCCGAAGTCGGATGCTTAACCGACTGAGCCACCCAGACGCCCCTACATACATTTCAATGTTTAGATTAAATATATAATAAATCTCTTCTATGAAAACCTAAAACCTAACTATTGCTGCCTCCTGCACGGATTTTATCACTTGTACCTACTTTCATCACATGCCCCAAACACTATCCAAATACCTTCAGGAGAGCACAGTCACATTTGATGGCAAACGTATGTTTAAATATCTGCCTTCCTTGCTAGAATATGTACCCAATGAGAGCTACCTCTGCATTTCATTTATCTTTATAGCCCCATTGCCTAACACAAGGACTAGCACATATATTAATACATGTATGATAAGGCAAGGATGAATTGAAAGGAGGGGGAATTACCTATAATTATGTATTATTTTTCCCTTAAAAGGCTTTAAAATCCTAAATTGGTGGTTGCCAGGGCGGGGGAACAGAAGAGATGCTGTTTAAGGGTGCACAGTTGTAATTAGCAGATAAATAAGTCCTAGAGACCTAACACACAGTACAGTTATTATAGAAAACAACTGCATTATAAACATTATTAGACACTAGATTTTAATCGCTCCCAACACTGGAAGAAATGGTAATTATGTAATGAAATAGATGTGTTAGCTAATGGTATGATGGCAATCATACTGCAATGTGAATGTATCAAATCAATATGTTGTATACAATTAAACTTACACAAGTTAATGTCAAATATACCTCAATTTTTTTGAAAAAGACTTTAGGGGCACCTGGGTGGCTCAGTCAGTTGAGCGTCCGACTTCAGCTCAGGTCATGATCTCACGGTCTGAGAGTTCGAGCCCCGTAACGGGCTCTGTGCTGACAGCTCAGAGCCTGAAGCCTGAAGCCTGGAGCCTGCTTCGGATTCTGTGTCTCCCTCTCTCTCTGCCCCTCCCCCGCTCATGCTCGCTCACTCGCTCTCTCTCTCTCTCTCTCTCTCTCTGCCAAAAAATAAATAAACCTTAAAAAAAATAAAAAAATAAAAAGACTTTAAACTCCTGAGGACAAGATCTAATCGTTCACTCATTTACTCACTAATTCACTCACTCCAAATATATTTATTGAGTGCCAGACCCTGCACTTAGAAAACAACACAAACGTCAGTTTCTGCCCTCAAGGAGTATATACAGTTATAACAGTGGTTTCCTCAAAACACATGTTAGGGGTACCTAAAGAAAACAACGGGGTTTCTATTAATATCTATTTTGCATAATAATTAGTTACTAGTAATGCCATCTCCCTCGCTTGGTACCTAGGTCAGATGGTCACGTGTTGCCCATAATACACAAGGTATCCCTGGAAAAATGCAGAATAATTCTGCACACCTTTTTTTAATGAATATAATTTATTGTCAAATTGGCTTACATACAACACCCAGTGCTCATCCCAACAAGTGCCCTCCTCCATGTCCATCACCCATTTTCCCCTCTCCCCCACACCCCCCATCCACCCTCAGTTCGTTCTCTGTATTTAAGAGTCTCTTACGGTTTTCCTCCCTCCCTGTTTGTAACTATTTTTCCCCCTTCCCCTCCCCCATGGCCTTCTGTTAGGTTTCTCAAGATCCACATGAGTGAAAACATATGGTATCTGTCTTTCTCTGCCTGACTTATTTCACTCAGCATAATACCTTCCAGTTCCATCCACGCTGCCGCAAATGGTATGATTTCAATCTTCCTCATTGCCAAGTAATATTCCATTGTATATATAAACCACATCTTCTTTATCCATTCATCAGTTGATGGACATGTAGGCTCTTTCCATAATTTGGCTATTGTTGCGAGTGCTGCTATAAACATTGGGCTCCAAGTGCCCCTCTGCCTCAGCACTCCTGTATCCCTTGGGTCAATTCCCAGCAGTGCTATTGCTGGGTCATAGGGTAGTTCTACTTTTAATTTTTTGAGGAGCCTCCACACTGTTTTCCAGAACGGCTGCACCAGTTTGCATTCCCACCAACAGTGCAAGATGGTTCCCGTTTCTCCACATCCTCGCCAGCATCTGTTGTTTCCTGAGTTGTTCATTTCAGCCACTCTGACCGGTGCACACCTACTCTTAATGTTTGCACTTTCAACACACTGTGACATATTCCTGTTTCCAGGTGCCAGGATTCAGTTAAAAGAAAGGCAGATAGTCTAGTTTTAACTAGTTAACCACCATTGCTACCGCCATCATAAGTGTGTCATTACCATTGTCATTACCTAACCCCAGGTTTGTAATTTCCCTGGGGGCAGAGGGGACAGGACATACAGAAAATGCATCAGAAACCTTATAATACAAATTATTTGAGATTATTATAGTTGCTGGGTGTCAAGCCTTCCAAAACATTTCGGAGCTCCTCACTCTCCATTATCTCTGTTTGGTCTCAGACTCAGACCTGAGACTCAGACCTCAGAAGATGAAGCAGCACTTCCCCTGACACTCATTCGCTGTTGACCGTGTACTTGTGCCTCAACATCCCTGAACCTTATTTTTCTTGTCCTCTCTTAGATTTATTATGCCAAGATAAGAGAACATACTCAAACGGTTTAAAGTTTCTAGTACACAATATTATTCAACCACGGTTGATTTTCTTGTCTCTCCTATCGTTCACAGAAAGAATCCATACAGAGAGAGATCTAAGCCCAGAACGCAAATATTCTACACAGTCATGTATGATTAGGCTACCCAAACTTTGTTTGGATCTTGTACTCCAAAAGTATGTTTTCCTAATCAATGTACGTAGAAAAGTGCTGTCTCAGGCTCCTCCTGTGAGCTGCCTTTAGCCCTGACCCTCACTATCCATTCTGCTCAGGGAGAACTGAATTTGACAATATCCACTGTAAAAATGAATGGAGGAATATAGTACAGAGATGACGGGCAGCCTGTGGGCAAAACTAGTGTTCACTGACTCTTACTGGCACCTGCTTTTCTCTTCTTCCCTCTCCTTCTGTAAGAGAAACTTAAAGGCTACTATTCAACCACTGGTCTCTCACTGAGACTTCTGTATCTTTTCTTCACTAAGGACACCTTATAATATTTTCCTGTCATGGAGCCTGTTCCTCAAAGTATTTAATTTGCCATCTTTATTAAATAATGGGTAATTCATCTGTTCCCCACCTTTTATCAAGTGAATCTAAATTACAAATCTCTGTAAGATAACCAGTGTGTTCACAGAGTCAAAAGCAAAAATCTTTAGCCCACGTAGCTTTTTCGGGGAGGGGGGGATGCATAATTTCTTTTAATATTTTTCTTTTGCCCCTTCAGCGACCAGTTGGCAACCACTGGTCAAAAGAATGTGTTAGTGTGTGCTGAGTTTTACTTATATGTATTTCATGACATCAATTTGCAAATCCAGTAGAACTCAAAGGACATGCATATTCTGAACACTGCCACTTTTAGAACTGGCTGATGCTCTGACAACAAGGTACCTCATTGTCTCCCTCTCTGTCGTTAAGGATCTTTCTTATAGTCCAAAGCTGCAAGAATGCATTTAATGGAAAAGCTTTCAGTTTGGGCAGCATTTGCAATTTTAAAAGAAGATAAACCTCTCTATGGAGTTAACATGATCTGTGAATGTGGGACATGCTAGGAATCAGATATCCTAATGAACTTGGTCTTCCTCACTTGGAGAATTAACCGATTCTTTTAAATAATTCAGAAATCTAAAATCAAAGGGATGAGGGTGCAAGTTTCGACTGTACTGCACAAAAAATGGGGAATGGCAATAAACATTTTATATTTTCAATAAATACATTCCAACACCTTGTATCATTGAAATACTTTCAAATTTATTGCAAATTATAATTGTTTTATGCTATTCAACAAACATAATGGCATCTGTTATAAATACCTTACAACTCATCCCATTCTATACTTTCCATCTCCAGCAGAAAAATCAAGTGAAAATTGAGTCCATTGTTTAAAACCATCCATTAAAGGGGTGCCTGGGTGGCTCAGTCAGTTAAGCTCAGCTCATGATCTCGCAGCCCGTGGGTTTGAGCCCTGTGTAGAGCTCTGTGCTGACAGCTCAGAGCCTGGAGCCTGCTTCGGATTCTGTGTCTCTGTCTCTCTCTGACCCTCCCCCACTTGTGCTCTGTCTCTCTGTCTCTCAAAAATAAATAAACATTAAAAAATTAAATCATCTATTAACGAATCAAATACTCATAACACTTGAGATTGTAGGGGAAAAGTAAAGAATGTTAGTAAGAAAAATAAGAACGTAATTTTGCTCTCCAAATATCTAAAGCAAGAAAAAAAATGTATTCTGGATTGCCACCTGGCATATAGCTCACGTCCATGAGGCAATGAGGTGGATGAAAGAGAAGGCGGGCTACACTTTATTGAGTATCTACTATGGACCGTTACAAGTTCTGGGTACTTTACATGTGCATACATACATTCATACATATAATCTGCACAGAAACAGTCCTGTTAGTTCTGAGGACATAATTAAACCTGTGGGAGCCTCAGCAAGGCTGAGGCAGATACCTGGGAGGATGAGATAAAGAATAAAGGAAGAGATGACAATCCCAGATGAGAGAAAAACATGAGGAAGGAAAAGGAACTAACATTGTTTAAGCTCAAAACAAAACAGCGACCAAAACACACTTCCTGGGAAGGTGATGACATCCCACCTTACAAATGAGGAAACACAAGTCCAAGAGTTCAAAGTGCTCGCCCAAATTTACATAATCAATAAGTTATGGAACTGGAGGTTGTTACCATTCTTTCTATAATACAGCGTAATGGATACGCAAGTAGACTCTGGAGTTAGAATAAACCTAAATACACTTTCCACCTTCTTGACTGTGGGCAAACTATTTAAATTCTTTGTGTCTTAGTTTCCTCATATGTAAAATGGGCACACCAATGCTACCTCTCTCTGTAGGGTGGCTAATTACAATTAAATACGAATAACAGAACTCCTAGCATAACATTTTGCCATGGTGGCCATAAAAATGAGCCATCAGATCACTTGCTGCAAGGAGCCTAATGGCCTGATAACTCCAGCTACCACCCCTCTGTTCAAAAGTCACCGTTCCTCCAGGCTCCCAGACAATGACTAAGGGGGAGAATACCCCATTTCTATGGGACACAGAACTCTTCTAACAAGTAACTTTGGTTCAAAGACTCTCCATTGGCCTATATAAAACTTTCTTAGAAGCTTACTGCTATGTGAGATTCTTCCCATTCAATCCTCCTCCCTTCCCCATCTCCTTTCACAGTTATCAGGTCAGTAGAGTGGTCTAAAAGCTGTCCCAGCTGACTTTTGCTCTCTCTCCTTATATTTCATAGGCTTTACCCCCAATAAATCCCTGCACATATAATTCCATCAGGGCACAGTCTTCTTGGAAGACCACCAGGCAGAAAGTAACAAAACACCACACAGAAAGTCCACAATGAATGTAAGCTATTATCATGATTATCACCCAAACCATTCTTTTTATCATTTTCTGGCTCTAAAGCCCAGCAGAGTTTAACCGTAACTTTCCAAACTGTTTTCCCTGAATCTGTGAACGTTATTCTTTTTTTTTTTTTTTTTAATGGGAGGGTTCAAAGATCACACTGCGTTTTTGTAACATATTCTGATAAGTTTTGTCACACCTCCTCAATTACAAATGAAAACATATATATTTTGTTTCCCACACAGCACACAAAAAATATGGCACCTTCTATTTTCAAGTCTATTTGAAATGCCTTTTCTCTACTTCATCTTTGAATGTGGAATTTCCCAGTGCTTTACTATTTGACTGATTTTCTACTTTCATCATCTTTCAGGAAGCAAATCATCTGCTGGTAACTAAATCTTGTAACAGAGTATATACTTCCTTCGTACTTGCTCTGAAGAAGTGACTCACATACTGTCCAATGGCTTACTCAATTGATATCCCACTAATTAAACTTACAAATTTACTTGCATAGATTCAATGGCTCTCAATTCTTATACTGTACCTATTGACTGTGCCTTACAAGAGGCTTATTGTTCCAAGATAACTACTGGACTAGGTACCAGCAGATGCAGGAGGAATGGAATTTAAGCAGTCAACTCATTAGAACTTTGTGGTACTCTTCCCAGGGTTCATTTTTCAGTGAGTTAAATTCCCGTGGTTTGACCCTTTGTGATCAGTGAAGTCATCACAGACTAATCAAACCTTTTCATATGTTGCTGTCACTACTGCCCATGGGACCGTGGGGAGAATTAGGACTGGTTGCCAGATAAAATATAGGAGTTAATTTAGATAAACAGAGATTTTTTTTTTTTGTATAAGTATATCCCATGTAATACTACAAAATTATTCACTGTTTATATGAAGTTCAAATTTAACTTGGTGTCTTCTATTTTTATTGCTAAATCTGGTAACTATTAGGGAGAAAAACGAAGCTTCAGGATAAATGTACTTGAGACCTGGGGGCTTATGATCTAAATGGTGTCAGGAGATAAGGGATAAGTTGGAAGCCACAGATTTAGATTTCCATTAAATGAAAAAGGAATCGTTTGCATGAGTGGGTAGTATGTGAAGTCAAGTATCCCATGTAAGTAACTCAGCTTTTAGTATTAAATGCATAAAGAAAAAACCTTTGGGGATACTAAAGGATGTTGCCATGGTAGATGAGAGAGTGTCTCTCTTTGGCAATGTTACAAATCAGGCCTTTGTCTACAGCTCCATACTAGACTCTATGCTTGCTCTGCCCACCACTAAACATTAAGTATCTAACCTATCATAGGGGCTCAAGATACAGTTCCTATATCAAGAAATAAATGGATTTGGTATGTGCATTCCTCTGTGGGGCATATCATAGCTTATCGAGGATTTGCCAAGTCCTCTCCTTGGCCTAGAAGGTCCGATACAATTTGGTTTCCTGTTACTCCCATCTCCAAATGCTCTCTCCTTCATTCATGTCCCTCAAGCCACACTGACCCCTTATTGTACCCCCAGCATCCCTCAAAGCCTCCACATTTACTGTTTTCTCTTCCTAGAATCAAAGTCCCTAATGTCTGCATAGCTCTCTTCTTTGCCTTCTTTAGGTCTGAGCTCAAATGTCAACAGATTAGAAAAGCCTTCCCTGACCACACTATGTAAAATAGCACCCATATTCTCCACTGTTTATCCCCTTATTGGGCCTTATTTCCCTTCATAATATTTAATACCACTGGGCACATTACATATATACTGGTTTATCATCTGTCTCCTCCCACCAAAAGATAAAGCTTTGTCTGTTTTGCTCATGGCAGTGCCTGGTTCTTAAGACGCACTAGATAAAAGTTTGTTGAATGAATGGATGAATTAAGTCCTTCTCCCCTTACTAGACTATCAAGTCCTCAAGAACAGGATGTCTGATCCATTGTTGTATTCCCTCAGTGGATCCAGTCCATAGTCCAAACAGACCCAGCAGAGTCTTAATAACTCTCTGTTGAATCATTTATGAGAAGACTGAGGCACAAAGTCTTTAAGTGACCCGGACAACTGATTTCCCTTTAGCAGATGCTCAGTGTCAGGCTTGTAATGGCCAACTCTCCTTTGCTAATCTGACCTATTCAGCAGCTGTGATTTGGCTTCTCCTTCCTCCTCTCTTGAGTTTACAAATGCTGCTTGCTGAGAGGCTCTCTGGTTGCAAAATACCTACAGAGATCTAAGAAAACACAGACTCTCCTTCATGGAGAGACTGTTGGAAGCCTATTCCTACTTTGCCACAACATCCTTTACACTTCTGTCTTGGGATATTCACCATACGATGCCTGCAGATAAGGCATATGAGACTTCCTTGTTCCCTCTAGGTTCAAATCAACCAAGTACAGAAGTTAACAACAGAGATGGGGCAGAGTAATCTGCAGTAAATATTACCCCTTCCCCCACCTCTGTTTGAGATATCCCAGTAGATTTCCTTAACGACAAGCTAATGCCAAGGGAACAGAGTTGCCTGGAGCTGAGTAAATCCTAAAGAAGAGAAAAAGAACGAGGAAGCTGTAGGGAGAAAAGGTGCCAAAAATCCTTGTGGCCACATGAATTTTTGTAGCAGACAACTAATCAATCTGGATTAGTGACTCCAAATCCCCAAATAAATTATTTATATTACAGTCAGTTTTCTAATATTATCCACAAATGGATAATTCCTTCCAAAAAATAATATACAGGCTTTAAGTCAACAAATTCACACTCAAGTGTCAAATCAGACCCTATTATTTGTGGCAAGGAAAAGCTCATACGCTATTCCTGACCCACACCAGTCTCCCTGATATTTCCCTGTGCTGATTTTTAACTCACGGGGAGGTATGCGAAAGTGACCATTAAAAGTACACTGTAGGTCCTTCTAAAGTCCTTCTTTGTCAAAGGGTCCTACCAGAGTTGTTCAGGCTTACATCACAGGGAAAACAGAACAATAGCAGATGAGAGCTGCAGACACACTCCAGGTGTACCTTCTACCACACTGTGATTTGATGACGGCTCCTCATTCGGTCGCTTCTCTGAGCCCAATTCAAATACTACATGAATTGTATTGCTTCCTATTTCTGGAGTCAAGATCTATGGACAGAGGGACACCATCCCATATAAATTATAAATCAACACTTAAAAATGCTTTTCTACTTAAAATGTTACATCCACTAGGCACTCAAATGACTGTCTCTCCCGGGACAAGAGTTACAGGCACAAATAAATTCGAGGACCAGAAAGAAACCCCTTTACTTCTTCTTTCCTCTGTTAACTATTTGTGCGTGAGGGACTGGGGGGGGGGGGGCACGTGGAGGAGGGAAGATGTCAGAACTAGACCACCCATCCAGTCCATTTTAGAATTTAGACGTCAGGGAACGTGGCTCTAAAACACTCCCTATTTTGGCTCCTAGCCAACCACTTAAAGTCTATTCAGCTAGCTATCCTCTGTATGTAGACAATAAAATAGCCATAACGTGTGAGGTAAAACTACTTCTTTAGAACGACTACAAATCTCCTCTCTGTTTTCCCGTTGAAAGAGCTCCTTTACTGCACTGGGTCCTGTGGTCAACTCAGCATCCTCTCTATACTGCGGGATGCACGCGGGGGAAACCCTGCGGCCTCACCTGGTGCCTCATCTTTCAAGAGGCAAGATCCAAGAATTTCCTTTGTCTGGAGGCATTTCTAAAGAGCCTCTGCAAACAATGATGAGTCACATCTGCTAACAATATTTAAGAGAGCACAATTCACCTGGGCTCAGACTGATTTTTCAGATCAAACCAAGTTCTGGTTCTCTGGGCTCTTAAAGAAGAGAGACCAGCTCCAGCATATTGCCGAAAACCCATCAGTCAGAATTTAATTACACAGATCTGGAAACCAGAAGGCATTTAGGTTTTAATGTCTCCCTAAGTTGGGACCTTTACATATTTTCGAATATTGATCATTACTGTTATCGCTGCTATTCTGGTGGTCACTCTACTGTGTCTGTCCCTGCAGCATTTTCTTTTTTTTTTTTTTTTGAAAGAACACTGCAGAGAATAACTGCTGCTAGGTAATTGTAAAGGAAACTCATGCAAATTATGAAATATTGATAAATTGTATTTACAAGTCAATGGTGCTAGAATGCTCCTGCTTTCCCAGTAAAGTGCAAATTATAAGGCTGCATTGCCTCCAAAACTCCTAAAATGACCCAACTAAAATGACACATGAATCAAAACAGTTCCTAAAACGAGCAGTCCATCCAGCAGTAAGCAAGAGACAATTCTTAGAGTTTGGAATTATGAATTTTATTGTGACTTTCCGCGATGCATTAATATTGTAATATGACATTGCAATATATCTACTACATATTTGAAGAGGTGTGAAAAAAGTTAAGTATTGGGCCTACAATTTTTTAAGAGAATGCCCTCAGATAAAAGGATGTTTGTCCACAAGAGAAACAGAAATTCACAGTTCTCTTATCTCACCCCCCAAATTACAAAGTGGATCCTATACATAAATCTTCAGTCAGGGAGTCGGTGGCTCTGGAAGCTCTTTCCAAACTATTGAAACCTTCAAAATTCTCACAGAAATGAGTTAATGGATAACTAGTGAGATATGGCTGGAGGATAGTCCTTGCTCATCGAGAAACATTCAGAATAATATCTAGTGTAGCGATACAAGGCAGAAATGACACAAATGAAGGTGGTGACCATGAAAGCCACACTCGACCAATTCTCCCGGGGTTATTTTCAAATTGGCAGGTAGAGCTGGAAATTTTCAAAATCTGGGGCAAGCATCGTGATTAATGGCTTTCCACTGATTGCAAAGGCCCATCTGAGGGTTTATGCCACCAACATATGTGCGACTACCAGATAAATGAGGAAGAACAAACATGATTAAGCCTAAAGGAAATAATCCAAATACCAACTCCACTTTCCTGTTATAAATATCACATTTTAAAAACCACTAAAATGAGGTTATTAATAGTAGTCTGTGCAGGTGATGAGAGAGAGTAAAGAGGGGAAAAAACATGAGAACACAGCTTTTCTTTTTCTGGCAAGGGAACCCCACATTTTCTTTTTTTAGTTAAGGGTGTTTTCACAGAGAGTCTCAGCGGGGAGGGTGCTCTCAGAGTGCCAAGGCTGAACTATGCTATTCCCTCAGACATGGACTCAGTGTGGCCCCACAGAAGCGTGACTTGAATTAAGTAGGAGGGTTATTACGTGAGCTTTTTCCTCATTAAGGACCGACCTGATGCACCACAGAATGCAAGAGGACTGTTCACAGGTCCTGTAAATATCGAGCAGTCATCTCAAATATTCTGTCCCATAAATATTTTAAACAGTAGCCAAAGTACCTCATGGGAGTTCACGAACAAAGGTGGTTTGAGTAGATGCTCTAAGTCAAAGTCCAACAATTAAGGCTTATAACCTTCAGGTTCTCTTGAAAAGACAGAAAGGGGGTTTCAGTAGTATGTGAAAGAATTAAATGTGTAATTCCAGTCTGAGCTGAGAACTTTGTCAGAATTCATTCCCTGTGGTAAGCAAGCATAAGTTAACATGATAGTGTTGCATATCTTTGCTCACACCTGTTCCTGTGAGTGGGGCAGAGGTGATCTGCTATGGACATTAGTATAGCTTCTGGCTTTGGCCTTCCTAGCACTATCAGCCATGTCTGTGCATGTATGTCCATGTGTCTGTGTACAACCTTCCTCCACACCCAAATTAGATTTTTGGTATCTCCAGTTGTTGGGTTTGTTTGTTTTTGATATTTGTTTCCTTAAAAACCTCTTGGTAAAATCAACAGTGAGCAGACACTCACAAAATATTTGGGGATAATGAGACCATACTCACCTATTTATTAATTCTATTCATGAAGCAAATAAATACCAGGTACCTGCTAAGTTCAATGCTGTGCAAGATTGTTTTAAAAGGAATTTGCCATGAACCCGACCCTTAATCAGCTTAGAGTTTTTAATAAGACAGAGTCTATTTGGTTTGTGCCAAGGAAAAAAACTCGGCTAAAATTAAACCCATCTAGGTGGGGTCCCTTCTTTCCAGAATCACCTTTTCTTGCAGTGCTCATTCGGAACGTTCTAGCAACTCTGAATCACTTTTGTGGTAGTCGACTCCTTGGAGGTGAAGAAATGTGAGGATTAGTCCACATAATAAAACAGATGTGGCACTGTGGGAATTACGGACAGATTTAAGGAGATGTATGTCTGACGTTCCAGAACAGAGTAGGTACCTACAAAGGATGTCTCTAAAAGTCTTGGTTTATTTCTGACACTACCCCTCTTCCATTCCAAATCTCTGAGCTTCTGGTCTCTCCGATATGTATGCTCTATACAGATATGAGCTTTAACCAAAAGTAGTAATAGCTACTTTTCTTTGAGTCTTTACTGTGAACCCAGCATGATGCTGTTTCATGTACATATTCTTATTTTAATACAAAGTATGTTGTTTTAGTACTCTTACTTTACTGATAAGAAGACGGATATTGGGGCAATAGTTTATTCAAAGTCACCTAGCCATGATTTCATCTGAATTCGGGTGTGTCGGACTCTAGAGGGAGAGTTTTTAATCATTATATATTATACCAACTTTGAGTTTCGGAGATTCTGATATTTTATCTCTGGGCTTCAAATAATTCCTTCAAAATTCCCATCTAATACTCTAATTGGACAAAGATTTGTTTTCTTTTACAGTTGAGTCTTAAGGGAGTACAAGAAAAGAAAGCAAAAATTCCACAGGAAAAACCAGACTAGTTGGACAGGGAAGAAACAGCTGCATCCACTTTAGGTAAAGTTACATGGCCTAGTTTATGGTTTTGGATGAAACGGCATGTTACCATTTGTCTATTCATTCTCCATGGTTTACTAGGAAAATACCATTCGTTTCCCATTACCTTTCTCCTCAAGAGCTAGGATAAAAAGAATATTATTTCCCCTCGCATATATACATAAAGAAGGAGTAATGTGTTCCCGCTTTATTTGAAGACGAGAGTCTGTCCCTTGTTCACCCACCAAGATTCTCAAAGTGCTTAGAATTTGGTTGATACATTTATGAGAGCTGCCTTTTTAAAAACAAAAATGAAACAAATGAAAACCTTTCAGGAACTTGTCATCCATAGCCTAGGTAATGAAAAAGAAATATCGCTCTTGGTCAAAGCAACACTAGAAAGTTCTCTAATGCATGTAAATACCTGGTCCTCAACTCTTCATTTATTTTCCTCTAGGGATTATGTGTCTTTAGAAAAGAGGTAAAATCACATTTCCTCCAATAACTTCATCTGAGATTGACAAAAGGCAGGTAGAGGATACTGAGTAGGCTGATTTTCCTCTAGGCTAAGCTTCAGTCGAGTTCTCTAAGACAAAGCAGCTTCGACTTTTTTCTTTGCTATGAATAGAAATTTGAAACATAGGAACTTATTACTTTCTCTTCTAGATACCAATGCTTTCTTTGAACTTAGATACCATCCTCCCGAAATAGTATTGTGGATCCTTGAAGTAGCACCAAGCAATTTGGGGTTAAAAGTGAACTTGGCTAATAGCTCTGTGCCTTCGGCCGAAAAATCCAGGCTCAATCCTGGTTGCTTTTTGGAATGGGAAGCGCACAATATCAGTATTGCAGGCAGCTCCAGAAAGGCATTGCCAGCCTCTCGTGCTCTCAATTTATATTTGCATGTGAACAGCTTGTCGGCCATTTTATGAAGACAGATGAATCGCAGGCCTGCTAGTGGGGCGGCCAGACCTACATACACCAACCACAGACCCGTACGGCCCACAAATTTTTAAAAAATGAAATGAGAATAAAGTGAATATCTCAGGCAGATTATACAGAAATATAATCTATGAGAAATGAAACGTTCAAGTTATCACCTACAAGTCCAGTGGAAATAAATGATGACGCTAATGTCACCTTAAAATGTCAACAAAAAATAAGATAGAGATATTTATGATACTAAAAACAAGACTTCAGGGGTCCCTCTTTTTTTTTTTTTTATGCTTGCTATGAAAAGACAACTTTGATAAGAAAAATACCACTAAAACACCAGAATGAGAAGGGAAAATAAATAGTCAGATAGTCCATATTTAAGGCTAGAATCCATCAATGATATAAGGAATTTACCACACGTGTGAAATGAAACAAATCCTATAAAATTAGTGAGAGGATATCTAATGTGGTAAAAATCCTCCACTGCATAATACTGACAGAATTCAGTCTACCTGTCTGTTCCAAAAGATCAGATGGAGATCAACAGGGAAAAATGTACAGAACAACAAAAGGGAGACCAGAGGAATGAGCTCATTCTAAGTAGATGAAAAATAAGTACGGTAAGGATGATAATGACAAGAAAAATAATGAGTAATATTGAAGAGCCAACAATTTTTAGTAAATTATATGAATATGTATGTCTCGTTTAGTTCTTCAACAGGTAGGCTATTATTATCTATTTTTACCATACTATTTTCAAGATGAGGGAAAAGTATACACCCTGAGAGGTTACATAACCTGTTCAATATTACACAAGTAAGAAACAGAAGAGGCAGAATTTGAACACAGGTCTGATGCCACAGCCCGAGCTTTTAAGCCCAGTGCCATAAGCCCTTCACAGACCCCTCAAGGTCAAGCCTCCCCATTACAGCCTTTAGTATTATCACTGAGGAAGAGCACTTTGGAGTTGTAGGAGATGGTATCTGTAAAAGTACGTAGTACAGCGTTTCCTATATGATAGGCACTGCCGGTTCACTTCTCAGCTTTTATTGAAACCGATGGTTTTACTCAATCTTAAATTCCAACCTATGACCATCTGTTTTGTACTTGGAGCACATACCACAAATTTAGTATTTTACCGGACACGATCACATTTGTATAGAATGTGTGTGCATTCTATGTTAATCAGGTTTCTGCAACAGAAAATTTATAGAATTCTGCAATTTAGGAATTTAATGCTGCCATGTACTGTTTTATTTCAGACAAGTTAAAGTGGAAAATCCTTCAAAGGCAGAGATCGTTTTCTGAAAGCACTTAGGAAAGGGCTGAGCTCTGAAAAGGCTACAAAAATATTTGTTGGTCAATGACTTATATCACCAGGGAAGAAGATCGCGGGGCATCTGCCACCTCAGAAGGAACTAAAATGAAACCAACAGACTGTGGCTCCTCACTTGTGCTGTAGAAGATTCTGATTTGGTAAAGCAACCCCACCTTTCACAGTCCGGTTCTCACGAGAACCCTGACGGTGCTTGGAGCAGGGTGGAGGAAGGCTTGGGGCTGCCAGAATGATCCAGAGAACTCCCTGACTCCTCAGAGTTGTTCCTACTGTGAGCTGCCCATCAGGCAGACCCCAAATCCTTGTACTCGGTTGGCTCTTGGCTACTGTTGGACTCTGAAAACAGCAGCAGCTAGAGTCCCCAACTACACTTACCGTTTTCTGGCTGGTCCTTAATGTCAGCGTCACTTGGCTGGCTGGGACTTTCAGATTGACTTGAATCTGAAAAACATAAAAAACACAGCCAAAAATTACAGGGTCTGTGAGGGAAAAGTGGATCAGAAGTGCCAGACTTTCTCAAAAAGTTCAGCATGTAAAGTCGGAATGAGAACGTTATAGAAATGATAAGATGAATGAAAACAAAAGGTGGGGGGCAGGGGGAGAAAGGGAAAAGAAGGCAGCAACAGCAGCAGCCCATGCCTTTAGAGAGGACGCTCCATTCTGGGTACGCCTCCAGCGGCGTTTGGCTTGTGCCAGATCATAACTTGAAACTCCTCAGAAACCATCCTCTTACAGAGAAGCCATTTCCAAACTGCTCTTCTCCATTATTTATACACTAGAGTCTGATAAAGACTTCATCCTTCATTACACACATCTGAAGCTTGATTCAGAACATAATAAAGTGTCAAAACATATTTTGAAGCTGGTATATAAAAGCAACCCAAACAACAGTAACAAGTTCTGTTGATATTTAGCTCTGTATTCTAGCAACAGACTATGCAGACTAACACCATTAAATACAAGAGTCCTAATATTCTAGCGCATTTACTTGAAATCGCAGGATAACTCAAAGGCATCTTTCCTGAATGCTACACGTTTCCTCCTCTGCTTTGTAAGTATCATTTTCCTCTCATACCAATGCCTTCAGGAGCTCCTAAGAGGGCTTGTTAGTAAAAACAGGTTCTTGCACACCTTCACTGAATTCCATTTATTTTTTACTTAAAAAATACAATTATTTTCCAAACGAAATAATTAATTCAGTTAATTTCTAAATGGGATAATTTTTTAAAATAACATTTAATTTTTAAAAAAGATAAAATTCAGTTAGAGCAAAGGAATTTCATAGAATCAGAAGTAAACATACTTAGACATTTCTTGGAGAGAGGAGACAAAAATCAGGCAAAATATTTCCAGGGTAAACTTTTGTAATGTGAAACATATTCTGAGACTTGAAACAGTATATAACATGATCTAAAAACAAACAACCCCCCCCCCTTTTTAAAGAAAAACCTCTCTATCTATGGAAAATTTGGCTACTAACTTTACCTGGGCTTCACAGGGTTAGAATTGGCTGTCTAAAGTTTGACCACATTTCAGCAAGAAGTTCAGTGCAAGATCAAAAGGTCATGACACTTAACTATGATTAAACTGAAAATACCACTTCTATTTCAACAGCGTTGAAAGCATTACTATTCTCTTTCTTGGAGATACTGCAAAAAAGAAGTAGCATTCCTAGTTATCCTAGGCCAAGAAATGCTAATTTATTACTTTAGAAAGGCTCTCTGCTTTTAAGCAAATGAGGATTTTAATTACAGGGAAGTACTATAAGGAAAATGTCTACCTTTAGGTTTCCAGATGATCTTAACCTGGTGACTAGAGCAAAAATCCTATGTTGATCCAAAGGTGCAAATAAAAAAAGATGTGAAGATGTGAGTTTTTATTTAAGTCTGGCCAAGTGATTGCTTTCATCACTTTGTAACAATTATCATGGTGAACACACACACAAAAAAGCATGACAGGTCAAAAAGGCTTCAGATATCCCAGAGAATGATCACCCAAGTTAAGTATGGAGCCTGCACTGAAAATTGGGAATGCAAATTTATGTTGGACCGTATTTGAAATTTTAACTCCATAAATTACTATTACTTTTACAGCAAACAATTAAAAAATATGGCATGACTACCTTCTCTTTTTCTAAAGAAAGATCCTACAATTTTGCCATTAAAAATTACAAATTAAATATTCTGAGAAGTATTTCAACATGTTTTAGGAGAAAGGCATACTTTGATTATTTTTGTCCTAGAAAATTTCAAATCATTAATATCCATAATTAAATTTAAAAAAAAAAACTTAAATTTTGTTTTAGGGAAAGCTGAAATTCTTCTTGATCATATCCCAGAAAGGATCCATAAAATTCTGCCAAACAGAACATTTATGTTGCAGTAATACTAGCAAATCTAACTTTCCATATGACAGCTTAGCCCAACGACATTCTTCTAGGTGTATCTTTACAATGAATCACCTCGTGAACAAACAGAGAAACATGTTTCATCTCAATTAATTTAAATATGCAAGAGCCAATTACTTCTCTGATACTTACCCACTATTATTAAGACAAGGAGGATAAAGAGATCAAAAAAATGTTTTTTAATAATAGAGAAGTGGACTTCTTTGTTCTCTTTTCTTTTACATTTGGTTCACCATCCTATCTTTATAGAAACATAACATGATTAGAGAAAACATGGACGGCAACAGAAGGTGGCTGTAGGTCTGTTCAAAGAAAGTTTAAAATTTCAGGCCCCAGAAAAAGGAGCAAATAAACAGCAAATGACCAAGAGGCAAGAAAAGACTGAGAGTTGGTCGGAAAGGGGCCGAAGCGCTCTTGTGAAAGCTCAGATACATACACTGGAGGAGGCATCTAGCCAAACTGAAAACGGAATTTAATTTCTCCAGTTTTATTCGAAAGCTGGAGACACTGTTATCCACCGAGGACAGCACACTAAAGCACAGCATCCTGGTAAGGGATAGGCAGAGCCAAAGATCTACAAGGAAATGTAAATGATCTAAAAATTTCTGTAATTATTTCCTACTACAGGCTGTTTCATGCCGTTTCTTTTTTGAACCAACAAGGAACAAAACTACCCAGTCCCGGGGCTATTCTATGCGGAGGATGCATGGACACTTTCCCTGGTATTGCAAAAGGTCACCGATGCTGCTAGGTATGGAGCCAACCAGATGACCAAAATTACAAATTAATTTCTACCCGTGCATAATTGATATAAATGAAAGATTTCTCTTGTAAGCATTTACATTAAAACACTCTCATGAAGGTTAACAATTAATTTCTCTTTTATACTTGGTAGGGAACTGTCAGAAGCCTAGGTTAGCTTTATAGCTTATTTTTTTGGACAATTCTCACTTGGTCAGTTGATTCCCACCTCCAGAAATAATTGGAGGCCCCAGAAAACAGATACAACAGCATGGAATTGGATGCCCTATCTCATAGCTTCTATCATATATCTGGCAGTGACTTCCTCTGGTTCTCTGGTTGAAAGCCAGAAGATCTGTATATTACAATGAAGAGAATATTATTTAAAGTATGTTTAAATGATGGAGTTGGAAATGCTATTGTAAGGAAGTACATTAGGGTCATCAATTTTTTTCCCATCTAGAGACTTGCTTTTTGTTTAAGGAATCTCAGACTTCAACCTAACCTTGAAAAGCAATGTTTCTTCTGGTTTTTAAAAAATTTATGAGCAGAAACTTAAACCTAAAATAGACAGGGTTTGCATATAGGAGGCTGGGTTGAGACCTCTTAATTGAACTGGTAGCCATCTATCTATGCATTTTTATGGCGCCTACAGCTATATTGCTGGAGTGCTCAGACAAAGATATTTCACTATCAATATAATCACTGGGGAAAGGAATAAAATAAATCCTAATGCCTACATATTAGTCTCTGCTTCTATAAGCTTGTGCAATGCAAGAACAGAAGCCATGTACTGGATTTGCTACTTATCCACTTATTCAGCTGCCCCAACCTCAGTTCTGCTCCCCCTCAGCATGGACTTCCAGAGAACATTCCTTTTGGAAAGGGGAAGAATGACAAAAACATGTCAGTATGGTAAAACTGGGCAGGAAAAAAGAAATATAGATCTCACTTCTGTGTAGTTTATGTTCTTTAGGCACGGAGCAGAGGTGGGATGTTGCTAAATCTTCCCTGTGCTCGACTTAGCATCCAACTTTCTCCTCTCCGCTCCTTTCACTGTACATACATCTCTTATGGTAAGCTTTATACTATGTTATACTAAGGTGATCTTAAATGATCTCCTATGAGAATTTGGGTTCCCTAAGAAAAGAGTTCCTTTCTGGGGCACCTGGGTGGCTCAGTCGGTTGAGTGTCTGACTTCAGCTCAGGTCATGACCTTGTGGTTCGTGAGTTCAAGCCCCACATCGGGCTCACTGCTGTCAGCCTGTCAGTGCAGAGCCTGCTTGGGATCCTCTGTCCCCCTCTCTCTGCCCCTCCCCTGTTTGCGCTTTCCCAAAAATAAATATTAAAAAAAAAAGAAAGAAAAGAGTTCCTTTCTTATTCTTGTCTTATCCCCAGTGCCTTCCAAGGGTGCCTGGCCTGCCCAAGGATTCACTAACTGCTGAAATAAAGAGATGAATTTTGAATAAGATAAACTTGTCGTTCAGCTTTCTAACACTGGGATGCTGCCAACAACTGAAAAACATACTAAATTCACACCTAAAAGGAGACTGGGACTCTCATAAAATGAGGAAGGAGGGCAGAAAAGGACTTTACTTCTGCTTGACGTTCCCCTTCGTTGGACCTGGCAAGAGAGAGACAGGCACTTCCCTCTGGTTCGGGGGTGGGAAATCTTGCCCAGTGTTTAGAAGTTGCAGACAATCACCTCCTATGATCCCCTGGCCAACACTGCACGAAAGGCTTCTCGGAATAACAAGAGGGGAGGACAGTGTCTGACACCTAGGAGGCCTCCCAGAAATGTGTACAGTCTGAAACGATGGACGACACAGGACCTTTTCACACATGCAAAGAATATAAAGCTAAGAGAAATCTGCCTATTTCTAACACCTAAAGAGTATACCAACATCCCAGGGACTGCTGTGAACAGTTGATAAAGGAAGAACAGACCTGCGGTGGTGAAGAACCCTTCCCACCCTGAAACAAACCAATATAATTCCTATCCAGTTCACATGATGTCAACAAAAGTCGATGGACCATGAGAGTAGAATTCTGTTTCTAGAATTTAGAAAATTCTAGAAAAATAGAAAAATAATTTAGCCTAAGTTTCAACCTCCTGACCTGCTTTGGCTAAAAATGAAGTTTGAAGAGCCTCTGTTAAACTTCTGTGTCCACTTCTAAATCTCCTAAATTTAAAGGTGAAATGAAGAAGCCAGAAGGCATCGAGGAACATAAATGAGTTAGCCAAATGAAAGAAATAAAGTGAAAATTCCACCTAACAGAGTTTGGAGTTGTGATGTGTAAAGAAAAGGCAAAGACAGGAATGAGTACTTTGCGGCAAATAAATGAAGAGTTAGGAGCATTTCAAGAAGACAAGAAAATAAGGAAAGGGGGTGATTATACTCTAAATATAATTAACAGTTACATTCCACAACTGTAGCCCTTAAAGATATTTAAAAAATTAGGTTAAGTTTTATTTCTTATGGTTCAGGAAGACAGAGTTCTTTGCAGAAGAGTCAGGCCAAAGGACACCAAGATTCATTTTCTACATCCATGATGTTATAACAGAAAAATAATTCTCCTTCTGATTGCTACTTTGTTTAGAATCGCTCTACTGTGACCATCCGGTATCATAACATGTTATGATAGTAAAGAAATCTGGAAAGTCAAATGGCTATGATAGTCACATTTGTTTGTTAGTCATATTATAGTTACAGTTATGAAAGAAATACGACTTTATAATATTTAAGACGATTGTCTTTTCTTTTTTTCCAGTATCACCTTAAAAGACTCAGGTGTAAGGAAATATTTGACCTTAAAGACTCAGGTATAAGGAAATATTTGAAAAACATTTATTTGAGAATGTAGAATGTCAGTGTATAGGTGCACATATGTAGATACAATTTGTAGCTTACATGTGAACACTGATGAATACAGTACCATCAGCTAAATCTAACATTATCCATCATGGTCTGGAGAAGAGCAAACAGAAATTTATAATACCATCATTCAGTCTGGGGCCTCTAAATATATTCAATTATTATTAGCTTTCCAGAGAATGGCAAAAATCCTTTAAGCTCTGTGAATAACCAAACCAAAATTTAATGTCAATTGTTGTCTACAATTGTGACCCACTTAATGAAACATTAACATACAATAACTTAGTTTTTAACACAGATAAATCATGAAGTGAGTCACACCGTGAAAGTTTTCTTAGCTTTAAGAATGGAAACATTCCCCGGTCCTTTAAGTGGGAAGTCTTATCTTTATTGTATTTAAAATACAAACTTGGATCTCCATAACTTTCCCAGGAAGCTAGAAAGGAGTGTTCGTATGGATATGTGCATGTGCCTGATAACCACAGCAATCGAAGTACGCAAAGTTCTTCAGCAGAAGGGAGATGGGGAGACGTAGCAGAGGAAAAACAACTCGTTCCAAAAGAACTAGGCTAGGGTGCTCACGTGGGTCTTCTCCTCTAATCCAGACTCAGGCGGAGGGGGCAGGCTGTGTTCAGGCAGCAGTGACTTGGAAGGGCTCCCCCAGACCACCCTGGGAGCTGCCAGCTGCTCAGGACATCCACCTCTTAGACATTCCCCTGGATAGCAGTTTTAGGGCATACTTAAGAGTGTTACACAATCTAGGTTACTACCATTTCTTTTCCTTGAAACTTTTCTTTTTTAATGCCTTTCTGAAGGAGAATTTGTGAAATATTAAGTTTGCAGGAATTCGAGTTTTTGGCATTAGTACTGGTATTCAGAGCCCATCTGTTTGGTCGGGACTGTGTATGATGATGAGGCCGTTAGGATGAAGGGTTAGTCAACTGTCTTATCACCTACTCATAAATGTGTTATTTTTCTATGTGCACAAGGAGGTTGCGGAATGATACAGTTTTAACACATTGAGAAAAAAATAAAATGGCGTAACTATTGTGTTATGACAGTGAGGGGGAATCATTTCTAAGCTTTAAAAATTACAAATTCAGTCACTCTGAAAGTAACGACAAAATGACTCAATCCTAAACCTTCAATCTTTGCATGAGGCTGATTTCAAGTAATGATCAGCGTTTTCAATGAAGTTATAAATGAAGTCGATGGCAAGAATAGGATTCTGAAAGATATGCAAGCACGATGCTAAATTTGTAATTTCTTACATTTTCTTCGATGAGGGTCTGTGACTAAAATAAGCTATAGTATTTAGATCATCATTTTGAGTTTTGTTTTTCCCATAACAGGAAATGTGATGGTAACCTGTTGATCAATTCAGAGCTCCAAAGTTATTGTGTCAACCTGTTCACCTACCCACTCATGTGTAAACAAAGGCCTGCTTAAAAAGCCCTCGCATCCCTTTTTAGTCACTTTTGTCACAAACAAAATTGATTATAACAGTAAGTTGTTGGAGTTCTTAAACAGAAGAATATATACTTGAAGGTTACTCATATAGTCACCTACACCACTTAAAACAGAAAAGTTCCCTGTGTACTTTCATGTTATAAAAACAAACATGTCAAATGAAAATGAGGCATAATTGAGTTATAGTCTATATGCATTATTTTCCTGTATCTGACTATCTATAAAGAAATTTATTACAATGACAAAATGCCCTCTGTCAAGGAAAACCAGGCTATTTAAGTTTAGGATATACACTAAATATTAGCTTTTCTTGCATTCATATTTCACTACCAAAAGGAGTACAGAATGATAGACCAAAAAAATGGCGTCTTACAAAATCTCAGCTACACAATTTAACTGCTCTGGATCTCAGTTTCTGCATCTGTCAAATGGGGACACTAACTGCCATTTTACCTAACTTAACAGGATTGTTGCAGAGATCAAATAAAAAAAATACAAGAAAACCTGGTTTTAAAACTATAAGGTCCTCTCCTCCCCCAAATGTATATTTACCACGACAATATAAATCTTCCCATCGATATGAGTTTTTGTTTCTTTTTAAAAATCAATCCCAACCCATGCATGATGTGATTCTGGTATAAAACATCAGCACGACAGACCTGGTTTTAAAGAAAAGGTTCTTAATTCCCATATACTGGGAAAGAGATTATCTCTGCTAATGGAAATGTAAATCTCAGCTTGCCGTTGTTTATTCCAGACAGACATTTGTGTGTTAAGTCTGTTTATCAGGCAACACTTTGTCTAAGCCAGGAAGTAGTCAGTCTTTGTAACAAGATGTATGCAAATGAATTTCCCATGAGTCTCTGCAGCAAACTGTAGCAAGAAAAAAAAAAAATTCCTTGTTACTTTACCAGCAAGAAGCTACCTCAAAAGTAGACTAGAGACAGAACTATGAGCTAGACTATGCTGATTAGTTTAAATGAGTCCTAAACATGTGCTCACAGTCTGTTGCTCTTTATTCTAAGCAGACTTGGTGTATTACATCTGTTTATCAGACAACACTCTGTCTGGGTATTCGGGCTTTGTAACCTGTGTGAAAATGAATGGTGACTGTAATCCCATGAAATAACCTGTCTGAGGCAAAACTCCAAACCTCCCATCACTTTAAGAATCCCCACCAACAGAAGCTCCCATGAGACCTTTGAAACCTTACAAAAATTCCCTGAGCTCTAACTTTTTATCCACCTTCTATCTTAAATAACTTTTCTACATTCTTTCGCTCTCCTGAGGGCATGACAGACTCAGGACAGAATGGTCAATTTTTATCATGCAACATGGACTGATTAAAAAAAAAAACACAAACTGCTAATATGCCCTACCTAATGATCAAAAAAAACCAGATTTTTAAAAAAGAAAATACTTTTCTAGCATAATAAAAACGAATTTATTCTTTAATCCTATTATTATTTACCCTGGGATCTTTTCTTTTCTTTTTTTTTTTAATCCTAATATAACCAACTTAAAAAAAAATCTATACATGAAGCATTGAACAGTGTATACATGAAGCATTGAACAGTGTATTTCTTTTCTTTTTGTTTTTCTTGTTGGTTTTCTTCAGGGTTTGAAAACCTTACCAAAGGAATCGAATTGGTCTAGCTTGTCTTCCTAGACAAAATAAACACTTTAGGACTCGACTTGTTTGTATTCTCCTCAGTGGTGCTGTATGCATCAGCAGCTAAAAACAAAGAAACTTTTTAGCTGTTCAGACAAAATGCAGAAGCTTCCCAAACAAGGAGGCAAGGGAGGGGGCATGGTTGGAGGGGAGGGTGGGGGTGAAGTGTGCAGAAAGTCTGACAGTCCATTCAGTACAGGGATGATGGCTATAATGCATCCAGGGGCCCCTTGCTAATTAAATATGCATTGGCACAGTTCTGATCAATGCAAGCCATGGATCAGGTGACACACCTGCAAAATCTGGAGTCTAGAGCTCCCAGGAAAAGGGAAAATAGTCTTGTCTCCTTATCTTTGTTTTCAAAGGCTCTCAATTTCTGTGCTTAGATATCTAATTTAATTCTCTCACCCCTCAGCAAACTGGATTAGGGAAGTCAATACTGCCTTTGTGCATCGACAGGAAAACACAGCTTTCCTTTTATTCAATTTAGCTATGACCTTTAGACAAAGATAATGACAACTGTCTAAAAGTAAGGTTAAGGCCTCACGAAGAAGACCCCCAGAGCTCAGGCCCCCACGGAATTTGGGATGACAAGGTGGTGGGGTGTGTTGTGATCTTTTCCTGCTTGGAAAGGCAAAAGGGAGGAAAGGGGATTAACAGTGGGTTGTGGGGGGAGGCGAGGGATGAGGTGCACATAGAAAAACTCAAGGGGAAGAGATTTAAATCCACTGACTGTACAACTGAACTCTCAATCAGATGACTGGACCCTGTCACATCCGTACCAGAAAGTACTTCTGTGAACAACATGAGTCAGAATGGCATAGTAACAATTTGCCTAAAAAAAAAATGCAGACACCTTTATGAGAGGGTTAAAGTTTCTGTGGTTGGGTAAATCAGTAAGTTTTGGGGGGGGGGGTCTTTTGTTTCTTTTTGGTCTTTCCCCTGAAGCATTTGAGAAAACAGGACTGTCTATCAGTGTGTGTGGAGTTCCACTACTGGTGAGAGATAGAACTAGAGATTTTGGACAAGCCTGGGATTCTGCAGTGTTAGCAATGTTCACACCACTACTCCTAATCAAAGGGGAAAATGATACTGGGACATTCTCCTGAAGAGTACTGCTTCCTTTTAGTTCCTTGTCATTGGGCCTACTATTCCATTCATTAATTCATTGCATTCATTAATCCATCTACGGCCTGCCTTTCACCTTGTCTACCAAGAGACACAAAATGAAATATAAAATTATTGTTTATTTTTGAGAGAGAGAGAGAGAGAGAGCAGGGGCAAGTGGGGGAGGAGCAGAGAGAGAGGGAGACACAGAATCCAAAGCAGGCTCCAGGCTCTGAGCTCTCAGCACAGAGCCCAATTCGAACTCATGAATGGTGAGATCATGATCTCAGCTGAAGTCTGATGCTTAACCGACTGAGCCACCCAGGTGCCCCAAGAGACACAAAATTTTCTCTGTTCTCAAGGAGCGCTCAGTCTATCTGGGTAATAATAATACAATCAAGATTCTCTGGCATCTCCTCTTGATTAAGTCCTGTCTCCTGATGAAATCAACGTACAGCAACATGTTATTGTGCACATTGTAATTGCTTTTATTCTCTTACTGTTAGCAGGAATCAGTACCACTAAAGGTAGCCTTGTAACAAAATTTACAGGATCCTGGTTACTAACTAACTATTGGTGGTAATGGTTGGGATTTGCTTTTCTAGTGAGATACAGGAAGTTTTGGCAGAGTCCTTTTAAAAGAAATAGGGAGCTACTATTATATAATTATCATTGTTGGGCATGGTGTAAAATACCAAAATAGTTTTTTAAAGTAAGATTTTCCCTGTAGAAACAATTTCATAGATAGTACCGAATGCTATTCCTAATCAGGCCTGGTGTCCTCCCTTTTAACAGAAACAACAGCTCTAACAGAGGCAACTGTGGTACAAGTGAAAGACAGAAAGGTTTTAGCAAGCCTGGGTCTGAGTCCTTTCTCCGCAATCGGGCAAGTCTCGTTGCTTCTCTTCATCTTTTGAGTGCCTGAGTTTCAAGACAAGAAGAACTAAATGGCATTATTTACAATGCCTTGTGAATTATAAGAGTGATAATTCTCTAACTGCACACTGCACAGAAGCAGGTTTTCTAAAGTATATAAACTGGTGAAAAAATCACATTGACTACCCACTTTTATTTCCTGCCTCATTATTTTATTGCCAGATAGCACAGTATCTAGAGCATACAGGTACTAATAAATGTTTATTGAAATGGAACTGAAATCAGAAGGTAAAAAAAATAGCTCTTTTAGGGCCATGAAATAAACCAGGGCTTATCTTAGGCGATGTCAACAGATGTTTTTAGATGGATTTTCTGGCTCTGGGGACCCTACAGGAGTCAGAAGGCCTGCTTTCTGGACCAGAATGAGGGGGTGTAAAGGATCCTGTAAAGATTCTTTGCAGCCCTAGAATTCTAATTTGAAATAGATCATAAGCAATTCAGTTATTGGTCTTCTGGCTGCATATAAGCCTGGGACCCCTATTTTATCAAAAGGGTCTGGGTAATATTTTTTTTTTTTATTTACTGCTGATCATATTAAGCACAATTAGAAATAACATGAGTGTACTAATCATTGTAAGTCAAAGACTGTCTCTTCTTTATAAATGACCACAAATCGCTCGCTAAGAGTCACAAATGTTTATCTTCAATGACTTGGCCAACTCGGATCACAGAATAAGCAATGTTTTCTCTTTATATCTTTTTTTTTCTTTATATCTTAACCCACTATGTCATCCAGACCACCAGAAAATGTTGTGTGTTAGGAGGTACTGAATAAGGTATCCTTAAAGCATTTCATCTAGGTCCTAGGTCCTAGGATTTAAAACCATACCTGTTAAAAAATATATACTTCCATACACACACACACACACACACACACACACACACACACACACTATACACAGTAATCTTTAAAATAATGTGCTTTCAATTCTCACATTGATAATAACTTTTCCCTAATAACTTGGTTTCTGGGCCTATAACAAACATGCATGAATATAGGGAGTTATCATTTGTCCAACCAAAAGATGGTTCTCCAACCTCCCACAGTATCATAATAAAGCTCAAGTGATACCTGATTCTGTACAAATTCACCCAAGCCTTTTGCAAGCAGAAATAATCATACATGTTTCCTGTCTATGTCTTTATGATAGATAAAATGACTTAAATGTACTGAATCATTTCACTTTCAGGAGTTTCCATTTGGATCCTATCATGGCTTTCTCCTTGACATATGCAGTGCTAAGTTATTTAAAATTAATTGCAGTACAATATTTTAAAATTTCTTCACATGGTGCTAATCTCAAGTGCTTTGGATGTTTGAACCACACTTGGAAGCCATCAAGTTCTGTGTATCTTTCAGGGAGCAGTTGAACATGCTAAAAAGATTAGTCAGTGAACTTTAATCTATAACCAAAACTATACTGAATTATAAAATTTCAAAAATGTGTGACTTGATACAAATGATAAACTGCAAATATTCTACGTAACAAGAAAAAAAAACTAGGTAATTAAAACATATGAATCCACTTGCGTGGGTCTGACATCCGGAAAAGCTTTCAGGAATCCAACACTGATGGTGGGGTCCTACCTACTTAAACACAGTTAGGTACCAGTTGAGCTCATGTGTTCTCACTTTCATGTAAAGTTCATTTATCTGCAGTTTTGTTTTCATTTTAGGACACAATCTACATTCTTTTCTGTAGTGATGCATAGTGATGCTGACATGAGGGATAAGAACTACCCATTTCAGTAACTCAGTATGGATGAATAATTTGCTTAGTAATAATCCTAAAATTAAATTGTCTTCCATACAATGCCTACTAATAGCTTGGGTCAGATTTTCCAAATGAACTCTCTTCAGGATGTGCTATGAAAATAAGAGTTTCTTGTCACCTGGATTTATTTTGATTTAAAAAAATCCTGTGTTCTGGGAAGACTTATATAGGTGCTATTTCAAGAGCTACTCCTCATCAAAAATTCTAAGTGGGTGATTGGAACTTGGCTCTGATTTCTTGTTCAAATATCATCACCACGCTAAGCAATAGCTAATAATCATTCTTAGAGGGAAGATACTTATTTCAGTCCATCAAACATTTTTTGATCACCTACTGCGTGCAAAAGCACTGTGGGCTTTTATTCAGTCCCGAGGTAGCTCATAATGTTGACAAAGAATTCCACTCATTCAACCCTATGCCATTTAGAAAAGTGTTCAGGGGCACCTGGGTGGCTCAGTCCCTCAAGAGTTCGACTTCGGCTCAGGTCATGATCTCACGGTTCATGAGTTCGAGCCCTGCATCGGGCTCTGTGCTGACAGCTCAGAGCCTGGAACCTGCTTCAGATTCTGGGTCTCGCTCTCTCTCTGCCCCTCCCTTGCTCTTGCTCTGCCTCTGTCTCTCAAAAATAAATAAACGTTAAAAAAAAAAGTGTATGCTACTTGTTTTTTTAAAAGTAGCCACTTCTCCCATCTCTACTGGTGATAGTAACAGTATTTCCAAGTTAGAGCCCTTTTCAAAGTTTATCAGGGGAAAATGGGGGAGGTAAATATTTCTCTAGGTAAGAAATGGCTTATCTGTTTGTTTTATAGTCAATAAAAATGAAAAACCTCTGGGATGTACGGTTCTTCCTATTTTTTAGCCATGATGGAAGCCCATGTATAAGCAAAAGCTTATATGGAAGGGCAACAACCAGCGTATACAACAAAAGTTAGCTACCTTCCCATCATGCCTCCATTTGCACATATTCTCACCTCTACACCCTTGCCCTGCTGGGCTTCATGAGGCAACATTTAAACCCCTACAGCATTGACTTCAGTATCACCTCCATCTTTTCAGATTTACAATCTTTAAGATTAAAGATTGCAAAGAATAAAGAGTGGCTGGATCATTGTTTGGTCGGAGCCTATGAATGTCCTCTCTAAACTCTGTCTTGGTTTATTTTGGGGTCACTACAAAAGAAGAGAAAAACAAATAGTAAGTGGGAAAAACAAAGAAAAAGAAGAAACAGTAAAAAGAAAAAAGGAAAGAAAAAAAGAAGCAGTAACAAAAGAAAGTGGTATCGTTCGAACAGGGGTCGGAAATAGCAATTCTTCCAACGAGATGGGAAGTTTTATTTGCAATAGATATGGGCGAAGTTATGAGTAAAAATCAGTTTATGCAGTGACGAAGGGTTAACTAGCACCCCGCACAGGGTCTCTGAACTGCCAGCTTAGTACTGGGCAATGGATGCAGTAGAATCAGCAGCCCCTTAACATGGGAAGGATAGAAGGGACGGGATGAGCACTTTCTTTGCTTTTCTTTGATTCTGGCCATCATCTCCAAAAACAGCACATGATTTCCTAAGACTTTTCCATTTAGTAACTTGAAGACAATTCTCTCTTGTTAACATGTCACCCAAAATGATTTCAAAAATATCACCGAGCTGATTTCCATTTCCCACTTATAGTTTCTACTGTAACAACTAACCTAACGATTTAATGATTTCCTTTTTCCCTCTAAGTGGAAATCCTGTAGAAAGAGGAAAACGTCTGGAGTCTCAGTCACCGAAGCCATATGCGTCTTTACCATACAAAACTGCCTCACATCTACACCACTGCAGTCACATATTCTGCCAACTGGTCTTAAAATCAGAGAGCACTCTGTTTTAATACTGCCACCGTGGTATTGTAAGGCCATGCATAGACTTCACGGGGGAAGCCTTGAAACAAACGTATCTGGAAGGAATTTCATTTTAAAAAACAGACAAAAAGAAAATTCGAAATTAACAGAGAGTAACATCTCACCAGTAGTAGATAGGGAAATGAATTATTCAAAACCATACAAACACTGATGTCATAATGAACAGAGGCAGGCCCTCAGGAACCTTAGTGAGAAAAGCTGGTATTTACCCAGTAATTGGGAGCAAAACCAAACAAGATAAAAAAGATTTCCCCATAAAGAAAATCTTACACACTGCTTTTCAGGACCCCATCAAAACTCATTTTGTGGCACCCTCAAGGCACAAACTTTTGATTTCCATAAGGAGAGAAAGTATGGACAACAAGACTCCCAGAGAAGAGACTCATGCAGAACATCAAATGTTACTCAACATTTTCAAGTAACCATGATATGTCAAACAGGCCACATGATGCAAGTACATTTAAATATAAGTTTCTATTTCTGCTTAAAAATAAAAAAGATCAGAAGTCTGAATCTGGAAAAGCAAAATCTCTTGCAGGTTTAGAAAAAGCATATACAAAACCTGGCAAAAGAAAACAGTGTTCACTGCCACCATCTGCTTTCTGGCACACTGAAGGAACTTTTACTCACAGCAACATTTTCTTACATTAGAAAATCCACTAATTAGTTTTGTTGTAATAAGAAAAATAACCTTTCCGTGGAAGGCGGATCTCCAGCTTGGGTTTTCTATTTTTTGGGGTTTTTTTGTTTTTTGTGAGTTTTTTGTTTTGTTTTGTTTTGTTTTTTTGGTTATTTTGTTGTTGTTGTTGGCTTGGCCTGTACCATTTCCACATGACATTCACCTCTGAGCTCTCTTGTACTGGAGTACTTTATTATTCCCTGTTTGGTCTAAAGAAAGTATTCACAAGTGAGAGATCAAATGTGAGAGCAACAGAGAGGAAAAGCTTTAAGGTATTTGGCTTACTATCCAAAAAAAATCAAAAACCAAAAACCAAAAAAAAAAAAAAAAAAAACAAAACAAATTAAAACAAATAAACAAACAAACAAAAAACCCCACCAGGTTCAGAATCTGGAAATCTGGGATCCAGAACCGATCGTTAAAAGCTTGTTAAACCTGGGTTCCCTTTACCTCATCTTTAAGGCCATGATAGTAAATGAGACATGGTTTTTTCCTAAAATTTCTAAATCCTTTAAAGTCTAAATCATATTTTCCCAAGAACCGTATGTCCCAAGAAACTACTGATTGCAGAAGAGTAAATGGGGCTTCAGATGACACTGATAAATCTGAAATAATTTATGGAACTTTGTCCTATACTGATTAAAATATTACAAATCTAGCAACCAACGAAACACAAGCTCACCCAAAATTCCTTAATAATATACTCTAATCATTCAGTCAGCCTATCATTCCATAAGTAAAACCAAGTATGTGCTGAGTACCTACTGTGTGCCAAACACTCTTGGGAACACTGGACACAGGGCAGTGAGTGAAAGGCTCACAAAGGTCTGTACTCATCACACATACTTTATACTAACCCTGCCGTCTACGGAGTTAGGACATTTATCCTCTGCAGAATTCAACAGCAAATCAGCATGCTGCTCAGAACAGGAGAGTACAGACCACAAGAGAAACACAGTCCTTGGTGCTCACTTCACTGAAAGATCTGCTCAAAAGTTCCTTGAGAAAATACAATAAATGGGCACAAGTATTTGCTGAAAAAATATATGGAGAATAGGCATGATGTCTTTAAAACTAGCAACGCGAAGCATAACCGTGAAAGCGTAGACACAGCCTTCCTGGGAAAGACACAGCCTTCCTGTCGTAAATTGTTCAAACCCGACCTCTGCCCTGATTGAACAAATTCATTGATTCAAAACTCAACTTTTTCCATTAAAAAAAATTTTTTTTTTCAGCAGACTCAAATTTATCTGAGTTTAAAAACAAAACTGGGGGCGCCTGGGCGGCTCAGTTAAGTGTCCGACTTCGGCTCGGGTTATGATCTCATGGTTCAGGAGTTCGAGACCCGTGTGGGGCTCTGTGCTGACGGCTTGAGCCTGGATCCCACTTCGGATTCTGCGTCTCCCTCTCTCTCAGCCCCTCCCCCACTCGCACTCTGTCCCACTGTCCCTTTTTCAAAAATAAAGAATAAAAAAAATTAAAAATAAAGAAAGAAACAAACAAAACTGCAACACAGGATGATCTATTGCAAACTTGAAAGTCCCTGTGCCTGAGGGATGTGTGACAGACTACTGCAAAGTTTAAACAACCCACTGGTATTACACAAACAAGCCCACACTGCTATTCCCAACTGTACAGCCATGACATGTTGATAACTAGGACAATGCCCACTGGGTTTATTAACCCTCACTTGCCATTAAAAGACATTAAAACTGTAACACTTAACCCAAGGCCTTCTATCAAATACTTGAAAAGATTTCAGTCAATTTGTACAGTTCTGACTTTGCTTTTACTCTGTTTTCACCAACACCCTATTTAGGCACAGTAACTGCATCCTTCCCCGATCCTTGTTGGTCATTTATACAGTGCAGATCCCTGTCCTGAATTTAGAAGGTAATTCAGTGTAGAAGAGGATAAAGACAGAATCCTCTCCCTTCCTCTTGGCAGAATTAATCACTCCTTCCTCTGGCTCCCTACAGCCTGGTTACTAAGAACAGGGCTCAGCTCCTATATCATTTCTCCGTGTGTGTAATCCCCATCTGGCCTTCCCAACAAGCTGTAAACCTTTGAGGGCACAAGGCTCCTACTTGCCTAAAGAAAGTTTGCACATAATAAATGCTCAATAAGTGACCTTGAACAGAGGGACAGAAGGGAGGGGCCAGGCTGGGTAAGGCTTTTAAACAAGGGCTATCCCAAAGATGGCTTACAGACTTTTCTGTCTCCTAGCAGAACAAAATCCAGTTAGAAAACATGCTGGATGGGCGCCTGGGTGGCTCAGTCCATTAAGTGTCTGACTTGGGCTCAGTTACATGATCTCGCAGGTCGTGAGTTCGAGCCCCACGTCGGGCTCTGTGCTGACAGCTCAGAGTCTGAAGCCTGCTTCAGATTCTGTGTCTCCCTCTCTCTCTGCCCCTAACCCACTCACACTCTGTCTCTGTCCCTCTCAAAAATAAGTAAACATTAAAAAAAAATTTTTTTAATAAAAAGAGGGGTGCCTGGATGGCTCTGTCGGTTGGGCATCTCACTTCAGCTCAGGTCATGATCTCGCTGTATGTGGGTTCAAGCCCTGCGTCGGGTTCTGTGTTGATAGCTCAGAGCCTGGAGCCTGCCTCGGATTCTGTGTCTCCCTCTCTGCCTCTCCCCTGCTTGCTCACTCTCTCTCTCTCTCTCTCTCAAAAATAAATAAACATTAAAAAAATCTTTTGTAATTAAAAAAAAAAAAAATTTAAATATAAAGAAAACATGCTGGATTTTTTTCAATTAAGGCTACAATTCATGAAATGGTTACATATGAGAGGGCAATTTCCCTCTCTCTAACAGCAATGGGCAAATGTCTCACCTCGTGCTCACAATAATCTTATTAATGTAATATCTGAAACATAAACCAACAAAAATAAGACTCTAAAAGGGAAGCAGATTACTGAAATCAGGAGACAATTCTGACAATTCTTGGGCAGATATTTTGGGACCAGTCTTTAAAAACATTTCCTGTTATCTGTAGCAGAAGAAATAAAGTTAAGTTTAACTTTTTATTTAATGTAAACCCTTTTATTTTAATACTATAGACAATTTCTGTAGGATGTGATGACAGGCTTCTGCATCTCTGGCTTCATAATGACGCAAGACTCCTTGCTATATATATCCGAAAGGAAGAACACTTTACTAACTACATGAAGGAGTGACCTAGTGTGTTTGGACTGGTGTATCAGTAAAGCTGCTGGCAGTGAGAATAACAACAACAACATCAAAGGACAACAGAGGTTACATTTAGATCATTAAAGATAAGATACGGTTTTCATTGTAGCGTGCATTTCAGGAGACAGCTATCAAAATGGCGTTGAAAAAGTTGTTAGGCTAGAGACCAATTCCGATATGTAGCATGTTTCACACTCTGTTCGACTCAACAGAATTGCTTTTACCTTTCGCTTGATACAGGCTCAACCTCAGATACTCTTAAATCCTCTTCTCAAAAACCTGGCCTAAAGTTGAGAATGCTATCTCTAAAATTAGCCAAAAGTTCTGAAAATGGCCTATTTTTAAGAATATTCACCTTTTATTAGGTGCTACTTACTAACAGACTACATTTAGAATATCCATGAAGTGACGTGCTTTTGTACAGATGATAAAACAGTATATGGCACATTTTCAAGGCAGGTGAGGACAGATGATAAAGGATGCTGTATTCAGAGTGTAGATTAAGCATTTAGATAGCATAATGAGAGGGAAACAAAACGTCACATAAGAAGCTAAATAAAAAATGGAAAATTCATGACCTAGGACAATTTCCCAGCTCTGTATGTGTATACTACTACAGGAATTGATGATTAGTTATCTAGCCTTAGGCAACACACACAGACACACTTCTGTCACATCCCACCCCCCACCCCCACCTGTGCCCCCCGGACCTATTCTTCCCTTATCTCTCTGAGTAACGGAAGTAAAATTCTGCTAAGGGTATTGGGTTTCCCTCTGGCTGAATAAAGGACCTGACCTTGAAAAACATAAATAAAAAGAAGCTAATTATTAGCAAATTTGCTAAAATGGGTGCACTGTATAAACAACAACTGGTAGTCCCTTAATAACAACCCTTGAATGCAGCTCTAAAGTTGGAAAATTTTCATTTATTTACCAGATTTATAAAAATGGCACATCTTCTGTGCTCAAGCCTTACAAATTCTCTTCCCTGGCCAGCATGAGCACATACACGCAGTCACAGAGAAGCACACAAATGGTGACTGCCAACACTCTTTTCTTGACCAAAACAATAAAGCACGCAGAAAATGGAAGTCCGTGTCCAGAGAATTCTTATTTTCTGATCTAAATTTAACAACACTTAGGGACTAAAAGGTATGCTACATATAGGGAGGGCTAGGAATACTTCCTACTGGGCTTAAATTTGGGTCTTCCTGAGGGCACACCAGCAGTAGCCACATCAAGGTCACGTGGGAAGCTTAAGTCTCAAATTCAACATCAACTACTGAAGAGTCTGTATTACCAAAGTAAAGCAAGAAAGTACCATGGCTTCCACGTCTGTGATATGGAAAATCTGTGGTAGCAAACCTATGACCCAACATGAGAGGCCACGAAAAAAGATGCACCTTTTCTACTCACCCCAGCAACTGCCAGTCAGGTTCCAAGGTGACTAAAGACCAGAACCTTCCACCAAAGCTAAAACCTCAGCGGGGGGGGGGGGGGGGGGGGGGGGGGGGGGGGGGGGTGTCTGTCCTCACTGTGCAATACAACAAAACGCTTGTCTGAAAAGGTTCTGACCCTCCTAAAGTAAAATACTTTTAATGGGACCACATTTCAAACAGTGTACCCATCACAATAAGAACTGAAATAAATATGGCATGTCTCCTTGGTCCATTTCCTTCATTATTCATGCGGTTTCATCTTTCTAAATTTGGACCTCTACCCCATTCTAGAAGGGGACGAGAATGTAATACATAATGCAAAAGTATTTAAAGCAAATCATAGGATATCTGTACTTGATACTTTTTCATGGTTTGATACCAAAAGAATCACTGCCTATGGAGGACTAGACATTTTTTAAATGCTAGAACACTGAGCCTTCCTTTCATACAATTCAAAGGAACGGGCATTTTGCTGACACAGCAACACTGTGGTCTCAGAGAGACTGTGGGAAATGTCAAATTTATGGTCCTGGGGGTGATTGGTGGATGGTTTTGTGGTGTGTATGGTGTTTTGTTTTGTTTTGTGTGTGCTTTTTCTTTTCTCTTTTGAGCCTCTGACAGAAACAGAGCTCTACAAACTTTCTGGCGACCTCCCAGGAAAACAGAAGGAAGCTGTATCCTGTACTTCCCCTGGGATCTAATGAAATATACAGCCTCTGGGCTTCTTTCAATTTGGACTTTCAGATTGCTAAGCCAGTGAAAAGGGGATCCTAGCTGTCACAAACGTCACATGCTCGGGGTCACCTGCTGCTTGGGAGTTCTCATGCCAGTTGTTGACATAATAAGAACCCCTTACACTTTAATTACAATTCACAGTGTGTAAACTATGCAATCTGCTTTAAGGCAGACTGTCTTTTAAATCAACACTAAAATTCTATTACTAATATGGCAATGAAATGTAGCAGGGGAAGGGTGTGTCCAGATGAGTAACCAAATGCAGATATCTGCCATTTGAAGAAGATACGGGGCAACATTTGCCAATAGATAGGATGGTGTTGCCGCTCTTAATCCTGGAAGATGGGACTTTACCCTAACTCTGCCCAAGACTTCCTGAGAGTGAACCACAAAAATGAAATGCAACATGCTTCATATGTAGCATTCTGACACTTGCATAACTAGCATGTGGGGGCTTAGCTATTCCATTTAGTATCTTGCCTACCCAACAGAACTGATCAACCGTTAAAGAACAAGGAATTTCTACTTTCCCCCTACCGTCCCCTCTAAACCTAGAGCAGTGCTAGAGATGTTCAACACATGCTTTCAGAGTTGTGTTGACGCTCTATCATTTACTAGATCCTTGTATTTTGTTAACTACAGACCCGGGTAAGCTATATTCTTGCAATCAAAACATGAAAGGTTATTTTAAAACAGAGCCCGTTTAAAATAATATGACAATGCAGGGAGCTGTTTAAAAAGTGCTAGCACATAATTATAGTCTACTTTTTTCTCCAAAAACAACAGTGGAAATTAGTTACAATTATATTATAGAGAACTACTATAAACATAGGTGGGCTAGCCTTTGTATGAACTGTCCCAACCCTCTGGGAATTACAGTCTCACTTTTAGTGCCACAAATGATGTAAAATGAAAGACATGAAATAAACTCATGCAAGGTTCATTTATGTTTATAAAGTCTGACTCAAACACCTCAGTTGAGCTGCAGGTGTGCCCCACTGTAAAATACCAGCAGCAGCAGCAGCAACAACAGAATAGTCAAAGAAAATAGAAACCCAAATTTACAAAAATAGTAAACAGATTTAAAGAAAATAATGCTTGCACTTGTTTTAAGGAAGGATTATATATGAATTACAAACACCATCAAGAAAGGTCAAATTAGCCAATAATTACTGATTGCTATTTTTTGCTGCCAAGCAATAGTAGATGCCAAGACAAAAATCAACAACAGCAACAACAGAAGACAAAGAGTTCACCCTATTTAGATGTGGTTATTCTAACACAGGACGCAGATGCATCTTCCACTGTCCTTTCAAAAATACTAGTTTCTTTGGGAAAGCTTTCACTCTTTGGCTGTTGGGTTTTGTCTTCATGAAGACATACATGGAGCAATTTTATTTTCTTTCCTATTGGAACACTTCTAGTCCTCCTCTGGCGCTCCCCAGTTAAACCATTTGACATCCAGTGGCACAATAGTCCCCGTCTGTACACACATCCATCCTCAGGAGATAGGAGAGGCTGTGAGAAACTTAATTTCACCAGCATGAAGCCACCCCTAGCCTCTGACCTCAGGCACCAATTCTGGTACCAGTAATTTGTGCCACGGTCTCCAACCAGTTGGCTCCACTTTAAGTGCAAACTCTTTCCTGTACCTGTGCTTGGTCGAGCACTGGAGACATTAATTTGGTTTTCATCCCTCCTTCTCAAGAACAAGATTCTGACACTAAAACCGAGACTGGCACCTGGACCCCCATCAATGGCTGACAGATTTCTCTGATGCTAACTATCTACCTGGATTAGTGTCACCTGCCCATGTAGTCTATTTATGGGATCTACCCAACTTCTGGGATACTCACTTTCTGCCAGTTAGACCTCCATGGTGTCCACTGTTCCACTAAGCTACCAGTCGATTTCTGTTAACAGACCATCTGGAATCTCTTTTGGCTGGGCTGAAGTTCTTTAGGGAACCCCCAAACTAGACCAACTTTAGACTATCAACTCCCACATAATAATTTCAAGTCGTGGCCATTTATGAATCTAATATCCCAGGGTATAAACTCCCTCTGTCAATTCCCTCTAGTTTTCCTTGGTAGGAAGGAAATAGAACATCTCTAGGACTCTGAAAAGAATACAGAGAAGTAGAAGCACTCTTACCCAGTACTGTTGGGACTAGTAGCTGATTGGTTCTTTTAAAAAAAACTGGATAAAGGGGTGCTTGGGTGGCTCAGTCGCTTGAGCATCTGACTCTTGATTTTAGCTCAAGTCATATTCCCAGGGTCGTGGGATGGAGGTAAAAACAAAAGTTCCCGGATGTGCTAGTAGGTAACTACTGGCCATTAGCAATCAACATGCTACAGGCATCAGTAGGTTACAAAGAAAATAAAAAGACTTAGTGAATCTTGCAAGCTGATTAATATAAAGCTTCTATGGAGAGGGTCCACCCGAAGAAAATAAAATTCAAATGGTCATTGAGTGGATATTATGAGCAGGCAATGATGCTACATGCATGGTACTTGATGATGGGACGCAATATTGAAAAAGACATCTTTCCCTGCATTCTCATATAGCCCTAATTTCCAATAACATAAGAAATAACCAGAAGACCGTTTCAAAGTTACTGTATTTAGAATGGTAACTGAATTGGTATTTCTATCCACTTGTTACAGAAGACAATATTTAAATTGATCCAAATGTATTTAAAAAGACAACATCAACAAACTTAATTGGACAGCTCAGCTCCTAATACAGTATTTTCAAATTATAAACTATATTTATATTTTGTTATTTTGTACAACTACCAGAATATCATTACTGCTGTTTTGATTTAAAATTGTGGTTGGTGAAACAGTTTTTAAAATCAGAGACACTGTGATAATGGAAAACGTTAATTCCCATTTTAACATCAGTTGGTTTGACAACTGAGAATAGTCACAAAGATAATATTGTCATGATTTTTAAAATATTTTATTATTTTTAGATTAATGTAACTATTACTTTTCATGTGATTACACTTTAGATCATTTTTTTAGGAACAAAAAGCTTAATCTCAACTTTCTGCTTATTATTCATTAGCTTATTATTATCAGTTTATTATCAGCTTTAAGATAAATGTATTACTTGCGTCCACATATGATGACGATAGTAACAGCAAGCATTTACTAACTGCTTAAAAATGATAAAAGTGGCCAGCACTGTAAGCTAAGTGATTGACATACATGTAACTTTCCCAGCAACTTTGCAAGTAAGTATTACTTGTCATAGTTCAGGTTGAGGAAACTGGGGCCACATGAAGAGAAAAATTGGGATCTCAAAAATAGATCAACTCCAAGCTTGGGCTTCTCACTTCAACGATGTGTGTGTGTGTGTGTGTGTGTGTGTGTGTGTGTGTGTGTGTGTATGTGTTGTGTTTAAAGTAAACCAGAGATCACAGACTTTCCTTTCCAGTGAAATTTTATTTGCACAGATGTGTATGTGCATGATGGCATGTACATACACACACACACACGCGCACACACACACACACTTTAGTAAATTAATTTCATATGCAAAAGAAAAGTGAGCCAGGGCTAAGTTATTAAAAGAAGGCTTTGAAGCAAGGAGCGATGATGTGTGAAAGACATACCACAAAAGTTTATTTAAACAAAGAACAAGCACAGAGGGATGGAACAAAAGTGAAAATAAGGGAAATGAAAGCTCTCCATCTTTTCCATCTTTTTTCTGTTGTGTATGGATTTCTCATCCACGGAAAAGACAGGAAAAGACATCTGGAATTTATGGACTATCCAAAAGTAAAATAAGTTTTACCAACTTATAATTCAGATGAACCAAATCCACATATTTTCACTGATTTTTTTCTAGGTGAAACATAATGATATTATCCTCCAGTAAAATCCATAATTTTAAACATAATTCCTCACTTGTAAGAAAAAAATTTCAAGGTAAGATTTTATAAAATATTTTTATAGTATCTTTTTCAGTGGTAAGTTATGAAAGCAAAATTTTTGACTTGGCTACAGAAAAGAGATAGAGAGCCTTTTCATTTTATACTCATAATGCTCTACATATCAATATCCCAATGTACATTTCAATAGTACATTGAATCGTCTTCTTAAAATTTCAAATTTTGTCTGGTATGTATATATAACATCATAAAAGTTCAAGTTCAAATCCTGAAAAAAAAAAAATCTATGGTGGGGTGCCTGGGTGGTTCAGTCAGTAAAGCTTCTGACTTTGGCTTAGGTCATGATCTTGCGGTTCGTGAGTTCGAGCCTCGCACCGGACTCTGTGCTGACAGCTCAGAGCCTGGAGCCTGCTTCGGATTCTGTGTCTCCCTCTCTGTCTCTCTGCCCCTCTCCTGCTCGTGCTCTGTCTGTCTGTCTGTCTGTCTTCTGTCTGTCTCTCTCTCTCAAAAATAAATAAACATTAAATAATTTTTAAAAATACATCATCTGGCATAGGCCATTTAATTTCTAAACCTATTTCATGTATATGCCTATATATAGATGATAGAACTTTATAACTGAACAGTTAAATCTATATTATCAGAGGTACTTTTAAAAATAAGGTAATAAATTCTAAGTTATTCCTCAATGCAAACATTTCCAAGTATTACGCTACAGCAGACACCTTAACTTGAAGGTGAAAAATTCTCCCAATCATATAGAAATTATATTTATGACACACACTTCCCAGTGCACATGAAACTGACAAGGTACTTGTAGAAATAACCATTCCCTTTTTGGCAAAACAAAAAGTGACTTTTAAATTGTTCTTAGGAGCAGAAATCACAAAAGTGGAAAAAAAGTTGCAGAAGAGAAAGATGAGGTTAGTCCGCTAAAGTTGAAAATAAATTTTGTCTGCCTGCATTTAAATAAACAAGATTATAAAAGTCTTGTAGAGACTATGCTTACGAAAGGTTCTACTGCCTTTACATATAAATGGAAGCACATTTCTAGCACTTATATTATTGCAAATATTGAAAATGGCCTCCAGAAGCTTTTAGCAATGTACTCTTTGTCTTGTTTCCAAAGAAGCAATCCAATTAAAATGCTCATTTTCAGCACAAAGGGCTAGGACAAGGACCCATACACTACACCCAGCATCTTACAAACGCTATGGAAAATAGACTGAAACTTCCATATGATTTCTGTGTGCTTGTTCAAACCAAGCATAATTTACAAATATTTTCCTAGAAAAGGAATTATATGGTTTTTTTTCTGCCTCTTCTAGGACGTATCCATCCATGATGATTCCAACCTACATTATGCTTGCTTCCTTGAATTTTCTATCACTAGCATATCTTGTGTATTCAAACATGCCAACAGGAACATGGTAATGAATATTTTTCAGTTTTGATACATTTCCTCCACATCCTCCAGTCATATTTGCCAAATTAAGCATACAGAAGACACTTAATAAATGTGTTGATTGAATTCGTTCCCTTACAGTGGGGTTACTTTATTGTTCATACTAACTGTAACATTCTGCTTCCTTCTGAAAAGAAATTATTCATTTATTTATCATGTTCTTATGTTCTTTTTTCCTCACTTAATTTCATACATTTAATTCTTATGGCCATTTTTTTTTCAATCAAAAAATGGTTTTTGAGCATCTTATATAAGCTGTGGTTTTAAATGGGTTGCACTATAAACAACATCAATGAAATTATTAAATAAAAATGCATTTTCTATCCTCCAGTATGTCTGTCATACAAAAGATGGATGCCTTCCTTTCAAGATATTTGAGTGGATCACCAAATGATTGCCTACTTCTCTCTCACAGCTCAGATAAATAATTAAAAGGAGATATACACAGATTGGTTGCATACTTAAGAGTTAGAATCAATTAAAACAAAATTGTATGAATGCTCTCACAATAATATATCACTTCAGGGACTATGAAATGCTACCTTTACATTTGTAAAATCACTATGGTTAGATTAGAGCCTTAATGTTATGTCTCCACGAGCATTTAGAGTGGGTAATCAACAGAGAAACATGAAAATGAGGGGAGGGGGCTTTAATTGGCAATTTTTTAGTTACTAATATCTTTATAATTAAATGTTTTAAAAGTGTCGTCTAATACCCCAGAAAGGGTCATTGAATATTTATTGAGCACACCCAAAGTCAAGTTTCTTGTTTAAGTTGGTATTGAAGTTAGGATGGCAGGATGGGTATCTTCTGCAAGGACGAACTGGGTGACTGGTTTTAAATAAACGTGCAAATCCTCTTCGTTAATGGTATCAGAGCTTTTCCAGTGCGATTTCGCAACAGGCTACAGTTCTGCTCTAACCAAAAGAACACAGAGCTCGAGGAAGATGGCATTTGTGGAGGAACAGAGGATCACAAGGGAAGGTACTCACTTTTAATTTAGCTCTGTGGGCAAACTCAAGTTTGGGGTTTCAGACAACCCGAAACCTTTCCTCTCAAGAGTGTTTGAATAGTAGGGAGCTGTCTCGTTTGTGCATCGAGAAGTTTGCATGAAGCTTTCGAGAAATCTGTCTCACCCAAACTTTTAGTTAGAAGCACTATCTCGCACTGTTGTGCACACGGATAATTGTACTCACACTGTTACACTTTTTATTTCATTTTTCATGGAATCACAGTCCGCCTGATGTTATGGTTTATCATGCATGGGTCTGCCTCTCCAGAAAGAGTGTGAGTTGGTTGAGGTCAGGCCTTTAATTTTCCTGCACCTAGTTCAGTGGCTGATACCGAAGGGCTTAGTGAACGCTGGCTGAGTAAGATTTTTCAGAACTTCCTCAGATCAGTGTTTGCTTATCACCCTACTACATCCATACAAAAAACACTTGGAACTCTTGAAAAGGAAATCTCATCCTTTATGGGTTCAGAAGTCACGACAAAAGATAACAATCTCACCAAAAACCCAAAAGTTCACAACCAGGAAACACGTAATAGAGGAGGTCCCGAGGATACTGATTCTCTCAATAAACATAAAAAAGTTCTCAGGGTCATGTTGGCAGTAGATTGTCTCTGGCCCTAAGAGAAACACCCCTTTTCCAAGCTAAAATCATTGCCCAGCTGTGAAATCATGATGGCTGCCAGCAATCCAATGGTGGCAGCAAACTCAACCCAAAGGTCCAATATTTGTAAGCACCAAACAGACACTGCAGTGAGACAGCAGTGCTGACCAGATGTCAGTAGTGGCCTAAGGGCATCCTTTCACCTCCCCGCCCCCATGATGCTGCCTTCCTCCCCCACCCATTAAGGGTGGCATCAAGAGCAATTACAGCTTACCCCCAATGGGCTGTGCCAGGCTGGCAGCTGTAACACCTGTCACAAGGTCTGCATGACATTAACAAAGACCCAGAAAGTAGCTTTAATGAGCTGCCCCTACAACAGACAGAGCCTAGTGCGGTACGGTGGATGTAGCGACTGTTTCAAAAGTATTGTTCACTGCTGGACAGAGGACTATTTCAGCAACTATTGACTTTCTTTAGCACCTAGTACTGGGCTAAATACATACAGTTCTTCACAGCGCCATCTTTCATCTAGAAATGAAACATGAAAATCTACGAAGCACACACTTCACTGTCAGTTTCAACATCTTGCTCCTCTGAAAATATTTATCTGTGCCATTTAAGTGATGAATTTATGCATTTAGGTGATGAGCTTAAGGTGTGACACCTGTGACCTGTAACGCTGGGAGTTGTAAGCTCTTAAAGTAGACAGCATTTCTCTCTCATTGAGCTCTCTCCAGTGAGCAAAAGGCTGTATCTTTCAAGTAGATGGATGGGCAGATGAATATATGAAAACTACTTAATCCTTACAAAACTTATCAGGAGACGAAACAGTCAAAAAAGAAAAAACGGTTATGCGATTGAAAGAGGGTCCTCATTTTGGTTAACTATCAACATTGGCAGAAAGGGATGATTTCAGGATTCTCCAACACATAAGGACGCTGGCCTATAAAAATAGTCATACAAAATGCCTAGTCAACTCAGTAAAATCATTGCTATACCAAGATCCTAAGGCTAATGAATAACTACAGAAGGACCAGTGAGCAAATTTTCATGAAAAGAGCACACAATGTCTAAGACAGAGTAACCACTAGGTATGTGATAACTATGGTTATACTTTTGATTACGGTGATTAATAAGTAAAGTTAGGCTAGTGATTTATAAGGTGTCCTCATGGATCAGTCACCTCCTCTTCAAAAGGGATATAATGAACAACGATACAAAGATGGTTGCTTCTGGGGATAGGATTTTGTAACCAATAGCGATAGTATTTCCAGATCTTTTTTTATGAGTTGAAAGGAATCTAAGGAGTTCAATCTCCTCATTTTTCAGAAGAGGAAACCAAATTTCTATACCTGTATCTGAAGTCACACAACTAGGTGGAAGCCAAGTGACATAACGGATCAGTGATTCTCTTTTTGCATAAAGGGACCAATAATACCTACGCCTATCAACTCACACTTTCCCAATAAATGATGTAGCAAAAGTCTTATTTGAAGTATCTGGCACAAAGGCTCAGTGTGAATTCAAAATAATGTTACTTTTTCAAAATTCTGTTGATGAAGATCTTACTATCAATACCATTACGAAAATAACCATTACTACTACAATATTTATGTCTCGCCGACTTTGTAAGAGATCCCGGGAGTATTAATACACGTAAGGACGTTCTATTCCTTTTCTGAAACGGCAGTATTCTCAGACCTTCACAGCAATATAACTGCATCTAAATACTTCGTAGCTTATGATTCATACCTTCCAAAATAAAACAGCTCACTTCCAAATTTAAATTTTGTCTTCAAATTTCAGACACACAGAGCAGCAACTAGAAAACAGTACATTTTAATTAGATGCACCAGAGTTAGTGATTTTCATTCTCTGGGGTTCACACAGCATTTACAGGACTTCATTCCATTTATGGGGTTCAGACAAGGCTCAAAGTGAACTTTGCCTGGAACTTTTCACATGGTTTGAGCATTAACCAGGGATTGAGTGGTTTATAGATCATCCAAAAGAATTTCTATCTTGGAGTCTTGCTATGAACTCTAAGTATTTAAATTCCAAGTGAGTTTACATCAAAAAGTGACTGCATGTTTTTAGTATCTGTTTCTGTTTTCTTATTTTTGCTCTTTTAAAATGAAAACTATAAGGTAGATACATGGAGAGAAGAGTCTGAATATCTGAAGTTTAAGAAAACAAAAGAAATTTTAAAAATGTAATGTTTTAATATTTAGCACTATTTTACAGTTTTACAGTTTACAAAGGGCTTTCACATGTATTAACTTGCCTGAATGCTAACCACTGACCTTTGTAGGATGTGATTAGATCAGTTTCATCCTAATATTATCTCAGACTCTTCACCTATGTAATTATACATTCTCTAACTGAAATATTTATAAGGAATAATAATCAATTATTAATAGGATTTATTTTGTAAACAAAGTATTAAATAAAGTCAGTTTATAGCATATTTTGTTTTCCTGAGGAACAAAAGCTTGGACCATAATATATGGAAAATATTTTGGTGCCCCACAGTGAGGACTTTGAACTTTGAAAAATATACTTTATATTTATGGAAATGTTTTGAGGGGACGTTATAATGAAGTTGTGTGTCTACCACATTTAAAGATCCAACACAATGAACGGGTACTTAAGGAAACAAAAGCCACACCTCTCAATTTAATTCTGCACACAGAGTTTATTAGATTTTAGCAGGGTGTCCTTACTCTAGTCAAGAAAAAGCCATCTGAATTTATGAAGCTGAAATCATCAAAGGTCCTATGAGGAGGTCCATTTCAATGTATGAAATGCCATTTTTGCTCACATTTTGGAGATTCCAATTGATCACAGGCATTTTTGCTCTATCGATAATATATATCTGAGGTGGAAGAACCTGGCAAGAGGACGTTGAATCCAACTTATTTCAATCTATCCAAAGTATTTCATGACCAAAAAGTATTCAAACTTCTAATATATCTTAAATAATAGGCTAGCAATTCATATCTCTGAGTCCACTCACCAGTGACAATTTAAATCTAGACAGGTAGAACGAAAATCTTTTAGGACTATTCCTTGAAAACCATTAGGTGTATGTAGAAAATAGTTTATGTGAGGCAAAATATTATGGCATTTAAAGGAGGGGACTGGTACTCTTTTGTTTGAGGAAAAATGCAAGATTTGGGCCTACAGCCAGAACTCATGAATAATCTACGGTTTTTAAACAATCAATTATGAACAGCACTACAACATTGTCACATTTTCTGAATGCTACTTAGAAGTAAGTAATAACCACTCTTCTGAGAATTTCTGATCCAAACCCAGGTGACTACAGTATACTAGATTCATCATTTTATCCAGGTCCATCATTTTATATATAATTCATGACTGTATAATTAAACTCACATTGATTCAAGGTGCACCACAGCTAACCCCCTAGCCCTTTAGTCTCACTGCATACTGGCGTTTAGTGAAGGGTAGCCAGCTTCTCTCACCTATCCTGGCAGACCCAGGCCTCTGGCTGTGAAGAAAACCACAATGTGGGGAGGAAAGCCTACAAAAGAATGAAAACAGAAAGTGTCTAAGGCCTTGGCAGAAGGACACTAAATAAAATAGAGAGTGGTGACTCATTTTGGCAGTGAATCCACCTCAACCCCTTCAAAGCCTTTGGCAAGAGTCCTCAGAGGAGACCCCAGCCTTTTGCCAAGCCACAAAACACCACAATTATTATCACAGCAGTCATCAACAAAACAGATTTTGTAAACTGACTTGTTGGCACATAGATTAAAGAAGCTATAAAAAGGAATAACAGCTGTTTGGGTTGCCCTATGCAGAAAGCTACTATATAGAAAGTAAAATTTATATCTCTATACATACTCGGGTAGACAGAAGCACACAAGGACACCCCATGTACTAATTATACACATATACTATGTACAAAAGGGTAAGATCCAAACACACCATTACATAAATTTAAAACACAAACAGCTCTTTTGAATTAAAATACTCACTTTGGAAGGACTAATAGATAAATTTCCCGAAAAAAAAAAAGATTTTATAATTCACCAATTTAAAATATGGACTATACCTAACAATGGCAAAATAAATAAATTTTTTCTTAAAATACTGAAAAAGTATGGTGCTTTTTATACAAGCAAGAATGCTGATGAATTCTTTGAGAATTTTCAAAAATATCCCTTATTCCACCTCCCTAGACATTGCCTGATTGGCGTTTTATACTATAAAATTTAGAATTATCTCATGTTTCAGGTGATTTGAAACAATTCTACTTGCTTACATATTCACAGATATAATCCATTATGGACGAGGTAAAAAAATGTTTAATGATTTAATTTAATTTTTACCTTTGCTACAATAATATGATTCACCTAAATACGTTGCCCATGAATAACATGGAATAGAAAAGAACAGGAAAAAATGACAGGTAATAATCAGTACTACTTATATGTTCCTAACTTGAAAATGAAAAATGTACTTTGATTTACTATAAAGAGGCATAGTCTCCTGATTTTTAATTTAAAAAGAAAGGTTTTACTCAGGTTCCTTGTCACCGATTCACAGCAAGATACATAAGAATTAGCAAGAAAAATTCTTAATGAAACTACCTTACATTTGTAATATCATACATTACGAATATAATCTGTAAATATGTATTGAAGGATGCGCCGTGCAACTTTCATGTCACACATTTGGCCCAGCTGACCTCTAAATGCCTATGTAGCTCAATGTTGAAATTTCCAGAGCTAAAGCATCTTAATGGCATCGATCTTTTCCATTGAAGGATGCGGAGTTCGGATTTCAGCACTGTCAATAACATTTGTTTTCACCTATTGAATGATCAGGTCTTGGTTGGTAATTGTCTACCACAAGAGAAAGGACTAGAAAGGAACTTACAAGAGTCCTAGCTACAAACACTGTTGACTAAACAGCAAGAGGAAATAAGTAAAAAAAAAAAAAAAAAAAAAAAAAAAAAGGACTGAAAAATGACATTTCTTGGCTACCTCTTTCAAAAAGTGTATACCAAGTATCCCTCTCATCACCCAAGGACTCCATGGTTGAACACATCCTAAACTGTAGATTTCCAAAAGTTCAAACTGTATACACTATTTACTATAATAGTAATAACTGGAGGATTCCACTACCTACGGACATAAAACCACCACCTTCATGATAAACAGCTTTCCTGAAAGGCTACTTAAGAATTAAATAAAATACTCTGATCAATTATAAAATACCTTTAGAAATTCAAATATCGATCAGAATAGAAGACCAAGTCCACAGCTGATGTGAAACAGAAGACCTACTTCAGGAATTCACTGAGTAAACTGCCTGCCTGGAGAAGTTAATTCACCAGTATGTTTTTTAAAGTGTCACACGGAGAAAATTTTTCACAAGGTGCAGAAATACATTTGCTATTAGATCATTCCTCAAAATACCACAAACTCTACGGTTCTTCAACTGAGTTTGGTATTAGTTATTTACACCGAATAACCAAAACACGCAGTAAAAATTGCATGGGGCTTAATTAAAATCCTTTTCTCCAGGCTTTGTTTTTTGAGTTCAAACTATTTTCCCTTATTATCATTTCCCCAGCGTCTCTATCTACCTTGGAACTGAAGCACATTATGCAGCCAGCACAATGAACTAACATGCCAGCAGAAGTAGTATGCTCCACCTATCCAAGAATTTTAAAAGCATCCAAGTACACACACACTGTCTCCTGTGTGTAGCCTGGAGATCCCTATTGAGCTCATGCCAAGTGTCTGAAAAGTTGGACCCTGCATCCGGTATTTACACTAAGCTAAAATTCTAATCAGCACTAACAGCAGTATGTTTTAATTCACCCTTATGATTTTATTTCAATCTGCTAAGTAGCACAACTGCCAGAAAGCAATTGCTATAAACTTAAGTAAACAAATGCAAAACTAAAATAAATCTTAAACCTGTTGTATATAAAGTTTGTGCCACTTTAGGCAAGCAGTACAAAAAGGCACAGCCTGAAGTCTTGGTGAACGCTTTTCGATCTCGTTTAGAAAGCTCTTTGAGAGTATTGCCTTTTCTAGTCTTCCCCCAGATCTCTTTCTAAATAAGTATTTGGTGCCTATGAGATCAGGTAGAGAAAATGGCCATGTTATTGGACGGTGGTGTTTTCACCTCACGTACTCCCCTGAATAGTCTTCTGCCAAGCATGTGAAACAAGTAGTACACGGTGACTACTTGAATATCTGGATGACACTATAACCACTCGTGCCAAGGAGTTGGTGCCAAGTCTTGCATCTTCGGGGTTCCCCCCCCTTCCTTTTTGGGTGGTATTTGGGTGGGGGAGAGAGTGGCGGTGGGGGAATGTGACCAACAAACCCTAAGAAGTTGGTCACCATTTTGAACCTGTTCAGTGTGCTCAGACCTTGGCAGCCATCTTACAGCTTGGCAACCATTTTGAGAATTTGCTTGGCAAGCTCTCAAAATTCGCTGACACTGTTTAAATAGAATGCTAGTTAAAAATAGTCCACGTTAAGCAATACAATGTGATATCAGGTAGAATAACCCTCAATAAATCTTGCCAACAAAACAATTTATAACATCTTCACTGAGGTAAATGACATCCAAATTTTCTTAACTACTTAGCGCTAAAGCAGCTTAAAAGCTGACTCTTTAACCCTTTAGCAGACAAGTTCTTAAAAATCAATATTGGAGGGGCACCAGTGAGTAGGAAAGTGGCAAGTATAAAGAATGAAAGAGATGGCCAACAACATAGCCACAATTTACATCAAAACATTCACAAATCCATTCTAGTTCAAGATATAAAATAGATGTCATCTTACTCCGTGCAGTATAATTCTAGAAAATGATCCCACTACTTGAGAATATGTCCTACTTAATGTTTTATGAGTTCATGGAAACTATCTTAGGGAGCCATGTAGTACAGAACTCTTCCTTTGGTAAGGAAATTACCTTAAAAAAAACAGTAATCTTAATATCTTGTGTAAAAGAAAACAAAAGGAAAAACTTGTAGATAATGACATTTTTCCAAAATCAAGAGTTATAAATGTTTTCTGATAATGCTGTTATATTTAACCTCACCTCAGTTTCATTGGCAATAATTGATGAAAAATAAGTTCTGTACCTGAAAACCTTTTTTGACGGCTACAAATCTGAAATACAAATGATAATTATGCATTGGTATAACTTTGGCATCATTACCAGATTTATGTAGTTTTGTAGAAGGACAAATTACCTGAAATGATATCAGATGATAACTTTACCACCATATGGAAAATGAAAATAACAGTCTAATAATCTGAAATATCCTTTCCATACTGAAATAAATAACATTTTAATATAGAATTTAGTATCTTCCCTTCAATGTCATGAATATTTAATATCATATTAGTATGCGGTGTGTTTATGGTAAAAAGACCATATTGTTTATAGTTTGAAAAAATCTAAATGCACTAATCTTCCTATGAATCCACTATTATAGTTAAATCAGAAATATGAAGATAAAGCCTAAATAATTTTGAATCTTGTGATGATAAAAAAATTTTTTTTTAATAATTTTTTTTTAATGTTTATTTATTTTTGAGACAGAGAGAGACAAAGCATGAATGGGGGGAGGGTCAGAGAGAGGGAGACACAGAATCTGAAGCAGGCTCCAGGCTCCGAGCTATCAGCACAGAGCCCGACGCGGGGCTCGAACTCACGGACTGTGAGATCATGACCTGAGCCGAAGTCAGATGCTCAACCGACTGAGCCACCCAGGCACCCCAAAAGAAAATAACTTGAAGTCATTAAATAATATCCTCAGCAAAATATTTGTCATTTAAACTTTAATGCATTATGGGGCAAGAGGGATAGCCGGCTTGTATTCTCTTCGCAACTAAGATATCATTCATAATAGCACCTAAAAAGGCTAAATCCATGCACTACTCCCAATGTTTATAATGTTGCAGTACTTTTTGAACTTGAAGACTGAAGTTTTATATTTCTACTGAAATTAAATCAGGAAATAACTTTACTTCACATTATATCGTACAAGTGAAACAATTCATTAATCCATGATCAAAACTAGAACATTACATGGGAAAACATTATGCTGAAATGGATCAGCCTTAAGTCTTGATACTATTAGATGTCTCTTTATTGAATGACAGTATCTGCAGCAGATGACGTAAACGGTGCTAGCATACTTTAGAATGCATTGATAAATTGCTCTATTGATTCCGTTCTGCTTCACTTACCATAATTATAGCACAGTAATGGAAGACATGAATGATATATTTTTACTAGAGAGGAAAGCCCAGAGTTTGCCTGTTTCTTTATGAGATTATACTAAATCCTTTCAATTAATACAGCATGATGGATATCTCACACTGTCTGAGAATAAGAAGCCTGATTCTAGAGCTCGTCCTTAAATACTATTGTCCAAATATTTGACAATTATTTCAAATAAATGATTTAGTATTTTAAAGACCTAGCATTTGTACTTCTGTAATGCGGCTTCCACACAATTTTACAGAAACATTTCCATTCCATTTAGAAATTGATCTCTCAAAACTTGAAGACATCTTACAAACACAACTTTATTATCTTGTACTCACTGAATATACTAGAGGTTTACCTTGAAGCTTTTCAAGAAAAATTTTGACAAGAGTTATTATGCTGAAGAAGAATAAATGTTAGACTGAATGGGAAAATAGGTGGGCAACTTAAAATATTATTTTTAGAAGAGAAAATTTAATGATTTGCTAATGCAGACAGCAAGAGATTTAACAGAAAGGACTGAAATGAAAATGAAAACTTTGTAGTAGACATCATTTATAATGAGTATTTGTCACCTATAATTATTTGACATCTGTAAAAGCTACCGTATTGTTTCCAAGAAACCAGAATCTGCATTAAGACCACATATAGTTGGTGACAGTGGCACTTGCCACCTTCTTCCTGATATCACCAGTCCAGAGTATCGCTAAGAAAGGACACCAGGTTTTCCCAAATGGATACATTTACAATTAAAAGCGTCTGTCATTCCAAGTCATGCAAAGAGAATTTGAGAAATTCTGAACAGGATACAACTGGGTCTTAACAATTCAAGAAAGACCCGAATTATTTTTATTTAAAAATATTCTTTAATGAAAAGGCCTCATTTTAGTAGCTTCTACTGTTTCAAAGAAAAATACATAAACATGGTGAATTTGTAAAAGAACAGTCAAATTGTGGGAAGAAAATCTCCCCCAACAACTAAATGGTGTAAAAATTGATCTGCACTTCCCCTTTCACATTACAAAAGCTGTCACAGGGAATAAAATGTAACCCAGGAGGGCCATGGCAGCTAGCAAACCTTCCCTGATACATTATAATGTCTGAAGCCCAGACACCAAAGGTTTACATCAGAAAAACTCCATCACGTAGCGAACAACTCAAAACCAACTATCGACCACGCTATTGATTTTTAGTGGGGAAACCAGGAGGGGAAAAGCACCAGGAAAGATAGAATTTCCCTTTTCTTCTCTCTTCTCCAACTTAGTGGGCTGCCAACCTTAGGTCTTCCCAGTCTCGAGCCCTCTGAGTTTTGCATTGCAGGATCCAGGATGTCTGCCTGAGATAATTCAAGCTAAAGGCCTCGGATCTGCAGTAGAAGCCGATTCTTCATTGACTTGCAATGGAAACTAACTCAGACCCAAAAGTGTTTCTTGACAGAAGGGTACAGGAGGAGACAGGGAACAAGCAGAGAAATAAGACATAGGATTATCTTTTCAGCTGGTATTTGAAGGTATCTGACTTCAAAAGTTCACAAATTAAACTGGACTCAACAACCGATAGAAAGCTAAACCAATCATATTTGAAACAACGTATATGTGTATTACAGAGAGCCACCCACTCTCAAATTCCCAACTAATTACACAGAGAAGTCCAAGTTAATAATTTTAAAAAGCTAACTTTTCCCCTTCACATAAATTAACACAAAATGGGTTATTCGAGAAGCTGAAAGGTAACAAAGCAAAGTGCTTGCTTTAGCTCCTTGGGGTCTTAATCACATAATTTTGAATTGGTTGAGGATCATTTACTTGGATCATTATAATCATATCCTACAAGTATTCTGCCATTTAATTTGTGAAATGCACGACCACAGATCATGTACATGGAAAGAATTATTAGATGCATTCATTTTACTATTAAATTTAGAGATGGCTCTGAGCCATTTAAAAATAATAACAATAATAATAATGATTAATAACAATGCACTTCCATTCTGACTCACAGAGCTCTCAAGGGGTTTTCCAGCTGTTTGCTAATTAAGTCTCATACCCCCCTTGCTAGTAGATGAACATTGTTAGGCCAGTTTTACACCTGGGAAAGCTGGGGCACAGCAAAGTGATAATGGTAAACCAAGATCCCAGGGCATACACAAGAATGAAAATAAGAATGTGGGAAACTTACAGAATTTTCCACTTTTTGAATTTATATTTGAAGACAGTGATAGGAAAAATAAAACAACTTGTGTAACTCACAAAAAAGCAATCTGGTTTATCTCCTGTTGATTTTGTTGCTTAAAAAAAAAATCAAACAATGGGTCTTGTTTATTTGTTTGCTTTTACCTATTCTGCCCCTAAAAAGGTTGTAAATTTTTCTGAATTCCATTTCTAATTTGCTTAAGCACAATATTTTGCCCACAATAGAGACTTAAGAATTTATTTATTCATTGATCGTTAAAATAATTAAGGCTATCACTAATAGAACCCAACAAAGATAAGGTTCTCTTATTCTGTTTGGTTTAATAAAATGACTTAGAAATTATAAAAATAAGTATATATATTTTGTAGAATTATGTGAAGGCTCTTACTTGAAACAAGGCTATGTGAGTCTGAGGTTCTTGATACCAGGAATTAGAAATGACCACACGTGATTGACTGCTTTGAGGATGAAGGAATGGTTTGAACCCATTCATTCATTCATTCAATCACCATCGGGGGCAGTGAGGAGAGGTGCAGCACATGTATCACACCATGTACCATACGGCATTCTAGGTGTTAGGAATATAGTGGTGAACCAGAGACAAAACTCCTTGTCCTCCACAACTTTACATGACACTGCAGTGAAAAACAAAGATTCTAGGGGCGCCGGGGTGACTCAGTCGGTTAGGCATCCGACTCTTGATTTCGACTCAGGTCATGATCTTGCGGTTTCATTGAGTTCGAGCCCTGCATCACACTCTGCACTGGCAGCAAGGAGCCTGCTTGGGATTCTCTCTCTCCCTCTCTCTCTGCCCCTCCCCTCCTTGCACCGTCTCTCTCAAAAATAAAAAATGAAAAAACAAAAACAAAGATTCATCCATGCAATAATCGGCAAACATCTTGGGCCTTGGAATGAAAACATGAAAAGGTCATTGGCAATAGCTTCATAAAGTTATAAAACTTCATAAAGTTTTCCTAAGGGTTAATTTTCTAAGGTTTCCTCACTGATGCAAAGCAAGAAAAAGAAGAGCTATTGACATAGCTCACTGAGCTGGACATAATTAGAGAAGTGGACAATATCTGCCTGTAGAATAAAAAGCACAGAGTCCTGAGATGTACCCTTCGCACATTAATAGAGCAAATGAATCCACAGTCATTGGAAACTAATCAACAACAGGGAAAAGAAAGGAGTCACGAAAATAAAGGCATTGAATGATGAGAAACCAGAAATAGGTCATTTTTAGGAAAACTCCTCTTTCGTAACAGTTAAAAGGTATTCAAGTTAGAGCAGGGGGGCAAAGTATGGAGGGAAGGTATCTGTCAACCCGACAACTTCAGGCTTTTCTATTTCTTTGTCTAGCTAACGTTTTTGTAGGTGAGGATCATGATTTGCGGTTTGGATATGATAAAGTACCTCGTGACAACTTGCATCAAAGAAAAGATATAAATATTATATACAACACCTGCCCTAAAAGAGGCCAGCACACACTGTTATTTTTTTCCAGGATACCTTGTGCTATGTGTTCGGGGACCCCACCTAGCAGTACACTCAAGATACACCCTCCACTTCACACCTATTCAACTGAAGAACTCTCTCACGTGACGACTGTGCTTGTCAGCTGTTCCCATGTTGACACCGATCTAGAAAAAAAATGACTTCTCTCTTCCCCCTTTGCCCACCTTCTTCTTAAAGATGTATCTTTTCTGAAATGATAAGTAGATCTTGCATTGGACACACAGATGATTCAGGATGCTTTTAATGCGTTCCGAATCAGCATTAGAACACGAGAGCAGCCCCCATGTTCCATCACGGAGCAGGGGCTACAGAGGGAAGGGAAGATGAGAAAACCATATGAATAAGAGAACAACCTTCCCCACTGATCTATAGCCTACACTGTCAGATACTAACTCTAAAAAAACAATGAGTCCACACGACAGCAAAACAATCCTTAATTCAGTAGGGGAACCCACCCAGTCCCTTTCCGTTCTTACAAATGAAATGACAAGGGGTCCCTGGGTGGCTCTGCTGGTTAAGTGTCCGACTTCGGCTCAGGTCATGATCTCACGGTTCGTGTGTTCGAGCCCTGCATTGGGCTCTGCTGACAGCTCAGATCCTGGAGCCTGCTTCGGATTCTGTGTCTCCCCCTCTCTCGGCCCCTCCCCTGCTTGTATTCTGCCTCTCTCTCTCTCAAAAATAAATAAAAAACATTTAAAAAAATGAAATTATAAGCTGATAAATCTACTTTTTTTTCCACCCTTTTTAAATTGCTTGTGATGGAGTTGGTCCATTCCCTTATTCACTCGACAGACGCTGGTCCTCCTGGCTACCATACCTTTCCCACAAGTTGTAACTTCCTTTAGTGGGAATAGCTGCTTCCTTGTGAGCGGAGTCTTATAAGCGGTATAAAGGCTTGACTCTGTTTAAGAGAGGACCACCAGGGAGAGGGAGGGACTAAAACACGAAGCCAGGGAAACCAAAGACAGATGTCACAGCCTTCACACGCCTGGTATGGCTGTCACTATTACAGCTCTATTTCCAGGAAATAACCCAGTTGTGGTCATTTCTGAAGACAAAAAAAAAAAAAAAAAGTAAAAATACTGTAACACAAATGTGTTTCTTCTTGTCTTTTAATAAAAATCTCATTCTGGAAGTACTGGCAGTCAAAATACATATTCAGTCTTCTTGAATAACGTGTAAGTCATCAGATCTTTAACTATTTGAGCGGCACAGCTACAGAGGCAGGAATAGTGACAGTTCTATGGTAAGAGGAAACACACAAACTTTTTATTTTTATTATTATTTTTTTAACCTAAAGCCGTTAGCTACTGCCTCTATTGCTGGGGCTGCAGCTAGAGACCAGGGGCCTCTCTGAGGGATGCATTTTGCTTCTATGCCAATATTTTGAAGGGATTCCTGAGGGCCAAGTAGCAGGATAGGTGTGTAGAGACGAGAGACGAGAGCAGACGCTGTAGCTCACAGCAGAACTGGCACTCAGAGAACAGACACGGCACACAGGCACCCACATAAAGCAAGGATGAACCAGCATCAAGCATTCCAAACTGCAACTCTAGGGTCAGAATCTGAGGATCCACTCTTTATTTTAGGTCCCTGAGAACCAGGCCTTTCAAAACACCAGGAGCCATGGCAGACTCTTCTTCCCCTTCTGTCCACATTGTTTGGATTGAGAAAAAGTTAAGAGTTCAAAGACTGCTTCACAGCTCTCTGTGCATCCACCTCTGGATTCCAGAAGAAAATAATAAATTATGCCAAGCAACTATTGAGACCAATTTAACGGAAATAGCGTTGGGGACGTGCCAACCTATGGTCACTCTACTCAGGCTCAGAAAAGTCAAGTCCCAAGATTTCAACCACCTCGGTCTAACTCTAAATTCAAAGGCGCATTCATTTATTTATAGAGCAAGTATTAAGCACCAACTATGGCATTACTCCTCTGACCTCTCCAGTTCCAGTAGATTCCCCTCCCCTGGACTCCTTAAACACCTGGAACATGTTGCTATCACAGGGCTTTTTAAATAGTATAGAACAACGAATCACTTTATGGAACTTTCTCCCCTCACCTATAAACTGGGGTTTCTCCAAGTCTGCCTGTGAATTACCTATTGTTTAGAAGTATCGATCTTTGGGTCCCTGGCCAAAACCTCTGGGTATAAGGCTTGGGGATATAACTGCTTAGCAATTCCTTCCAAGGGATTGTGACGCACACAAAAGTTTGAGAATCATTTCTATATGCTCTTTACTAGACAGCTTCCCATCTCCAGTAGCCAACATATAGCTTAGACATGAAAATGGCAGGCACTCAAATGATGCCTGTGGAAGGAAGGGAGGGAACGAAAAAGGACAGTAAAAACAAGCAAAATACGTCCTTAGAGCTCAGGGACAACATAAGACCACTGAATACCCTCTCTTAGAATTGATTTGGCAAGACAGAGTGTATTCAACAGTGTAATAATGATAAATTGTAAATTAACAATTTAACAATAAACTACAACTAACAGTGGTTTAAAAGGAATAAAAAAAAATTGCCAAAGGAATTTATGAGCAGTAAGTGAAAGGAAGCATGCAGAAAAATGAGATCAAACTTAGGGGTAACATTAGCCATGGAGAGCTCTTCGGAGATGGGGCTTCAGGTGCTTTCTGAAAAGAGAAAGGGAGGGGCCTGGGTGGCTGAGTCTGTTGGGCATCCGACTTCAGCTCAGGTCATGATCTCACAGTTGGTGACTTCGAGCCCCACATGGGGTTCTGTGCTGACAGCTCAGAGGCTCTCTCTCTCAAAAATAAATAAATGTAAAAAAAAAAAAAAAGACTGAAAAGAGAAAGGGATTTACAAAAAAGGGAAAAGAGGAGAAAGCATTTATACTTAAAACCAGACAAACTGGACTAAAATTCATTTAAAAGAAAGACCCCTATCATGAGTATTTTTTCTAAATCTGTGTGTTAATTTTTACCACAATTAATGGAACTAATATTTACACGCCAGCAAGTTTGAAATATAGAGCCAATAAAAACTTTTACAACTCTGGAAATTTCTAAAATTGGTTCCCTTTAAATTTGTAGCATAGGCAGAATCCCGGATGATGTGGTACAGTAAAAACATTTTATTGGCATTTAGTTGAGATGGCCTGCATAACTCACTTGTGGCTTTACCACTTATCGTGTCACCCAACTCACAGCAATAAAATGCCGATGTAATATTGCTCGACTATGCTTTACATAAATATGTACATATATAATGTATATGGCTTAATTTCCCTTTTAGTGAGAATGGGTCTAACCCAATCATTCATAGGAATATTTGTGAAGTTAGATTAATTAGTTTTTCTGGAATGCCTACAAAATACAAGAGACACCCAAATGCCATCCTGTAATCATTCAGATATAAATGACTCAAAATTTACTTCTGTAAATGCCTAAATAAAATAGGGGAAAACAATTAGAAAAATCATGAATCAACTGTTCTGTTTCTTGATCTTTGTGGGCTTGTTTTACATTTTTCCAATTTGTTAAATTAATTTTTAGCATATTAAACTCTCTTTTGAGCCCTTCAACAGGATACTGAAAACCTAGGTCCCAGCCTCAAACCCGTCATGAACAGCTGGTTGTAATGCTAGTGAAGTCACTACACTTCTTTGAAACTCAGTTTCCTTATCTATAAAATGGGGATGATGATACGTGGTTTCTCAGGATGCAATCCCCTTTTGTTTTTGTCTTGGTTTAGCTGTTACATAAGCAAGTCTTAACCTTCTTAAAGATGGATTTGTTTTATGCCTTTCTCAAACGCAACAGCACCAAATTCCTTCCTAAGCATACAAAAGAATCTGAATAAATATTTTAAATGGATCCAAATTTTACATATCTACGATTCAGTGTCATTTATTACTTTAAATAAAACACTGTTATGTGATTGCAAATGTCAGCAAATAAGCTAATGACCTTAACCCAGGCATCTAATAAAGAAATGATTAGCACTGACAATATAAACACAAATTATAGCCTAATTCATAAAACTTTATTATTTATTCCCGAAAAAACATTAAGCATGTCATACGTTAGCTGTGACATAAAATATATGTGTACTTATATTTTATGTCCAGTCATTGTTTAGTTCCGAAATGTCAAAAAACTAAGAAATTTTAAGGCAGTTGTCCCAGAAAATAATTATATAGCTACAAAATTATCTCAGAAACACAGACCTTCATGAATTTCAAAGTTAAGGGATTTTTTAATACTTGTTTCAGCAAATAATAGTGTCCGGTTATGTACCAGTCACCGTGCTAAATGTTAGAGATGCAATGAGTTTCATACTCTAATGGGGGCTACTGGCTACTTATGGCTATTGAATAGTGTGGTAATTGCAATGACAAAAGTATATCAAGACACTCACAGAACAGAGACAGTAGTCTCTAACTTTGCAAGAAGGTGTCTCCAGTGGTTTTCCGAATGAAACGGTGCTTTCACTGAGTGTTGCAGGAGAACCTGGAGTTTTGCAGGCTGTGGAACCATCTGGATGGAGAGCATTCACAGCAGAGGAACTACAATATGCAATGGCACCACACTGATATGCAGCATTGAGGCAGTGAAAAGCACAGAGCTTTGGTAAACCACAAGCATTTCAGCAGAGAGCTGGAGAATAATGTATCCAAATGTGAAAGGTGGGGTGTGGCAGTAATGACACCAAAGAGGGAAAGAGGGACCAGACTATAAAGAACCTCGTATGGAATGCTGAGAAACACAAAATTTATACAGCAGGTGATGGGAGCCATTGAAGGGTTGTCAGTAAAGGAGTGATAATTCTTTTTTTGGAAAGATCATTCTGGTAGTAGCATAATGAATGGAAGGGATGGATAACAGAGAAAGAATGAGAGCAAAGAGAGGAGGCTACAGAGAGTGTGAGGTAGACATAATAAGGGTCTAAAACTAAAGGAATCATAGGGCAAGATGGGAATTGATTTGCATGCTAGTACGAAGGCCGAGTTGGCAGAACTTGGTGGTTGATTAGACATGAAGCACTATGAAAGGAGAGTAAGAGGTAACTTCCAGCTTGCAATATGAGAGAAATGTGTAAGGGGTAAACTCATCAGATGCCATTCCCTTCCACTCCTATAACCTTTATAATTCAGAACACTAACTTCAAGGCAGGCTTTTTCATCAAATCACTGCCAAATTATTTTAAGATTATTCCTAGATATTTTGTGCTTTTTCTTCCTGAACAAGATCTTTTTTCCACCATAGCTTCCTAAATGGAGATGGCTGAATGAGAAAAACATATTGCTTTAGGGCTTTTATGTTTTAGCCGGATATTCTATTAAATCTTCTGATTGATTCCACATGTTTTTGGTTGAACCCTTTGCTTGTCTAAGTTGATAATTCTATCATTTGCAAATGGTGATAATTTTGTCTTCTCAACAGCCCTAACTCTTATTTCTGATCATATATTATTACACTTGCCAAAGCTTCTAGGAGAACATTAAATAATAATCTTGATAATGGTCATCTTTGTTTTGTTCCTGATTTTAGTGAGGATGACTCCAATGTTCCATAATTCAGTGTGATTCCTTCTGTTGATACGACATAATTTTATCTTGTTAAGGACACTCTTCTTTGTTACTGGTTGACAAGGAATTTTGAAAGTCTTGGAATCAGTGTTGCATTTTATCAAGTCCTTTTTGTCCACAATGATTTTTAATAAAGTTTTTGCACTTGTATCCTAGATTTTAATAGAAAACTCAACCTTTAAGGATTTTTTGAGGAAATGAGATTAACGGCTAATAAATGAACGTTGGGGAGGAAGGAAAGACACATGGCTCCTGACTCAACCATACATTCATCTTCCACAGGGCAGGGATGGGATTTATTGCACCTAGCATAGTAGGCACTCAATAAATAAATCCATAAAAGTTATCTCACTGAAACGAGGTCTGGCTTAAAATTCCATGTCTGCTGGATAAGCTCATCTACTTTAGTGAAATCAAATAAAGGGATTTAAAAACAAAAAACAAAAACACCACCCATGGATCTTGCCTAAGACATCAATGATGTGTTGGGGGCCTCTGAGTATGGGAGAATATTCAAGAAATGGGATATAAATCTCACTGCACTGTAAATATGTAACAAATTTTTAGGCATAAATACAAAAGATATTTCTTTTCCTTAAGAATATATGGTTGAGTAATTGGCTTGGGAAGTTGTATCGGGGAAACAGTACAGTTGACCCTTGAACAACATCAGAGTTAGAGGTGCTGACCCCCAACACAGTCAAAACTCCATGTAAAACCTTTGATTCCCCCAAAACTTAACTCCTAGTAGCCTCCTGTTGGGAAGTCCTACTGATAACAGAGCCGATTTACACACATTTTGTATGTTATATGTTTCATATGCTATATTTCTATAAGAAAGTAAGGTACAAGAAAAAAGTATTAGGAAAATCATAAGGAAAAGAAAAATTCATTTATAGTACTTTATTTATCAGAGAAAAAAATTCCGCATGCGAGTGGACATGCCCAATTCACATCTGTGCTGTTCAAGGGTCAACTGTAATTTGTTTTTCCAAGAATACCTGTTAAGTGATAGGCTCTTTAATTCACTCTGATTTGTATGGAGGAATTATGAAATTTTTTACCCAATAAGGGAATGAATCTTGCCAGGTCTGCCTTTTATTTTGCTCTGACCTCATTAATGACTTATTTTAGACAATTCAGATGAAACCTATTCATTTGCCCACATTAAACATAGAGATAAATACAGTATGCTATATATCATTTGCCTATATCAAAAAGAGGGAGAGAAATTTTATATTATTTGAGAGGAATATTTACATTCTTGGTTATTAGTGGGTTCCTATAAGGTTCTTTTAAAGTTTTGATAAAGAACCTTAAAAAATAGAAATAATCAACGGACTTTTCTTTGTCCAGAATCATTGAGTTCATTGTGTTGTACACAAATGCTTTCAAAAGAAAAACTGGTATTCCAAAATGAATGAGGAGACAATAAATGCTCAGGAGCAGAGATATGTAAGTAAAATGACTACCTATTATAGAAAGCTTAACTCATAAGCTAAAAACATGAATCAGGGAAGACACTACGAATATGGTCATTGGGATTCTTTTGCATTTAAACATTATGCTGAAAATCTTCATGTACATGTGAAAAAATAAACTGAAAGCCCAGTATTTCTTTTTAGTATGATCCAGAAAAATAAGCAAAGGAATGATTATTGCAGAAATCTTAGAATTTTAGAAATGCCAAAGAGCCAAATCTTAGTTTGTGGAATACAACTGCTTTCGTCTTTAAACATCACCCCCGTCACATTTGGGTCATTATTATCTGAACCATACCATCCATTCCTTTTGAACATCTTTCTACAGGGTAAGTGTTCAATACTGAAGCCCAGCCTAAGCCAAGGATGCACAGATGGGTGGTTACAGCTGCAGTTCCTCTCACAGACTGCAAAAATCCGCTGGGACACTTCCCCCAGCTCCGTCTATCCATCTTGTGAGCTGGTGTAACTCCACCTTGCTCAGGGCTTTGTTGAGTGTGTCACAGGACTTTGGCCAAAATGTAACCATCCGAAGGGGTCTTATTAATGGAATGAAAAATGGGCTCCCAAAATACACACACACACACACACACACACACACACACACACACACACAACACGCACACACACACACACACAGATCACATGTTTCTCCTGAAATGACAGACAATTCTAATCAAAAAGAACATTATAATAGTTTTTTTTAAACCCTCAGAAATAGTGTATTCAGACTCTCTTCAGCAGGGTGAATGAGTCAAGTTACTCAATAGGATCCATTCAGACTGATTAAATTGGAGCCAAGCCAAAACAGATCTTCAAGATCTGAGAGATAGTGGTCATTGAGCCAGGAAGAGGAAAATGGCATCAACTGAGAATGTACAGACCACAATACTGTTGGGAAATAATAAATTGGCCAGTCCAAAGGCTACCACAGAAATTTATAATAATGGAGGTTGTAGGCCGAAATCATCACAACCTCCTTTATTTAAATCATGTGATAATTAATCTGAGTCTGCTGCTTATCACACCAGAAAAGTCCACTTAAAGATTTTAATTAGAAATAGACTAAAGTTTCTACGCTGAGTTTATGTTTCCCTCTCAGTTATCACACCTACCTTCCCAAAACGATTCGAGATGTTTCACCAACATATACTAAATGCACATATACATATACAAACACATGCAAATCTGAGGCTGTAAAAGAAAAAAAAAATCTGAACAAAAACAACAGGGGTTAAAGAAGAGAAGTCATGAAGGCAAAAACCTAGGCTGATGTATTTACTGAGATTAAGAATTAAATCTATTTCTGAGTTTCTTGGAAGCCAAGGCAAAAAGGGACAACATATTTATATACTTCCTATGATCTGCCAGAAGAAAGAATACCACCTTTTAGGAATAAAACTTTCTCTACTGTGACTTTCGAAAAGAACAGATCAGTCTTCAAGATTCCATCGACGATTTTAAGGCTGCCTGTTCCGCAGAATTCCTGACCTAGATTGCCAAAGATTATGAAATCAGATTTGATAAATAAATTATGAAAGAGCACAACCAATTTCTAAACTAAACAGAAAGGGAAAACCAAATGAACAAATGTTTCCAAACATTTAAAACTTAGAAGCGCCCAAAATAAAAATTGAAACCAGCGGCAAATGAAGTCAACCTGTATCTCCGCAAACCAGAATCACAAAACCCTGTCACTGCAAGCTTGGGAATAAATACTGCTTGTCAGTCAAAGTGTCTGTCTATGGCATATGGGTAAAGGTTTCAGTCTGCTATCTCCAGACTCATCTTATGGCACTGGTTCAACACCAGTGAATGGTGCTCTAAACAAAAGGGGAGCTCATTCAAAGTGGGCGTTTGTGAGTTGCTGGTCAGTGTAGCTGTGCAGTGTGTCTGAGCGGAGACTATTGGCACGAGAGAAATGAAGTGCAGCTCCAGGCCTTTGGAGTTTCCTAAGCGCTGAAAAGCAGCCGGGAGGTTAAAGCTGGCTGGTCGGAATGGCATACTTGGCTGAATGCACAGCCAGGTGGCTTGGGCATATTGGCAAACAACTGGCAATGTGCCCAATACATATGGCTTAGATTGCTTTGCTCTTCCCATGAAGCCTTCTTAGACTCTTGAGCAAGCATTCGTTTTAGAACAAAATGCATGTGAGTGTTAAATAAAATCTTTTAATAATATCTGTCTGATGTAAAATCCTTTTCCCAAAAATAAAAATAAAAAGATGGGAGGGGAGTGGTTGCCAAAGGCATAAATTAAGCCTTTCTTTTTTTGGGGGAAGATTCTGCAGATCCCTTCTCAACTGTCTTTGGACTCGATTATTTGGAACGTCCTGTTTCACAAGGGTTAAAATGACCCCTGCAATCGCCGGGGAGCAGGGTTAACACACAGTGTACAAAAGGCTGCCAAGAGGTCAGGTGACCATGGATTCTTAACGAATACATAAAAATACAAAATAAGTAGGGTGACTCAATGGAAATGAACACCAGATACGTTTTATCAAGGAACATTATTAAATCTTGATTGACAGATAACACTACAAGGTGTGAGTATGGTCTATCATGTAAATCCATATCTGGAGACTTGTTAAAACAGTCTCCACGCGCTAACTGTTGAGGCACATGGTACTCTCCAGGCTTTACCAAGTGGCTGCCTTAATGTCAATAGCATGAGGCAAACTTGAGGTTTAATAACCCCAGCTGGTCACTAATCTTCTGTGTTACTGCTGTAGCACCACATTAGATATTCCACAAATACTAGTTTCCTGCTGGGGTTGGATTTCCTTCTGTCAGACATGTTTGCTGGTGTCCAACATTTCATTCTAGTTTACTAGATATCCTGAAAGTATTAACAACTGATACATTAGCTAATTAGATTACATGAATTATTGTCAAGATCCTGTTTCACATATAAAGTTTAAAATGTATGCTTATGGTCTTTTAAAATGGCAAGTCATTTATCTAATAAACTGTATTAAATCCTCTGGAATTATTATAGTCTACTTGGTGGGAAGATTATAGAGTTGGTGTGGTATATGTGGTCGGTTGTGTGTGTGTGTGTGTGTGTGTGTGTGTGTGTGTGTGTGTGCGTGTGTGTGCGTGTGTGTGTATAAGATTTTTTAGCTTGGTAACAGCTCAAACACTGACATAAACTCTTCTCTCATACTAGTGAGGGCTTCAGACATTAATAATCTAAAATCTTTTATAGATGCAAACATATATATTATGATATAAAAAAAATCATCTGTGCTTATTCAGCAAATCCTGAAGATGAAAACAATCTAGATGAGGACAGCAAACTTCTTTTTGGTGATTAAAAAAAACAACAACCAGAATTCCCAGCTACAGTTTCTCCTTTTCTTTCCCATGTAAAAAGATACTAAGTACATAAAAATTCACGTAATGGCTTTACATTGAATATTTACTGAGTTTTTGCTTAAAATCTTCAAATCAATTTCCTTTTCACAGACTTTTTTTTTTTCAAAGAAATAGGAGGGATAAAAACATTTTTTAAGCAATGGGGCAAATTAAAGCACAAGTGTTCAATGGATTCCTAAGTCATGAATCTCAAAAATAATGTTTTTTAAAAGTCTGTTTCTTGGTAGGCATAACAAAAAGAGAGCTTCATTAACAAATCTTTCCAATACTCAAAATTACGGGGTGAAAGGAAAGGAGGCCTTTAAAAATGGACTTTAGGATCACACGAAATGACCTTTGTAGCATCACACTGTCACCACCCTTACCCTCTCCTCTTGATCAGCAAGTAGTACCACTTAGAGCTTTATTGGAACATCCCTTTGCCAACTTGGAACAGCTCCAGGCAAATCTGTCTTCCAAGGACGCAGTTTGAAGTACTTAAAGTAAATTGCAATGGACTGGATGGATGGGTAGCAGAGGTGGGACAACTGAATCAAGTGGCCTTGCTTCTGAGATAAAGTCCCCCTCCAGGGGGCACTTGGTACACAAATGGAGACTGGAACCTATTCATTTCTAAGGGCTCCTGCTGGGCAGCAGGGTCAGCCGGAACATAATTTTTACAGCGAGAGGGGCTGAAATCCTAAGTTTCTTCACTTAAATGTAGAGAAAAGGTTAAAAGCATAATTTCGCAAAGTGTGTTTTGGGGGGTTAACAAGGGTTACAAGCAAAAAGTTCTGCTGACAGATAAATTTGGGAACTGCTAGGTTAAACTAAGTTCTCCGACCTTTTAATGTATTAATGTGCACTGTGACTTTTCAAGAGGGACAACAGTATGCATTTATATTTTAGAGGTATTTCACGCACACACGCGCACACACACACAAACACACACACACGCGCACGCACACACACACAGCTCCCTTTTTCCATAGAGCATACCACAAGATGCAAATATCGAACAATGGATTTTGGTTGGTATAAATATGAAGGTTTTAATTAGAATAAATAAATTTTATTTTACTTCAATAATGTATTTAATTTTACTGAAATGTATTAAGTAAAACTGTTTAAAATTGAAAAGCCCAATTCAAGATAATAAACTAATTTAAAAATTTTTACAACTAATTGAAATTCTTTCATAATTTTTCCTAATTTGAGTACCTCATCTAACTAATCTTACCGTTTTATACCTCAATAAATAAAATGCCATTCTATCAGCAGTAAAAATCACTCCACCTCCCCACTAAAGCTCTAACTCAAGCCTTTCTTCTCATATTAGGCAAGAACCATCTGGTAATTTGCAAGTGGGAAGGCCAGTTTTCAAACAGGCTGGTTTCTGAATATGGGCTTTAAATTATTTATAGCAAAATTTAAGGTTAATGTTCTTGGAAGGTTCCTCCAATAAACGTTTAGTTGATATCCTCAGAAAACCTCAGAGTAAATAAATGTTAATACAGTTTAGCATCCCCGATTCCCTTGATTTTGACCATAGAGTTATCTGGTAAAAAACATAAATTTGAATAAACAGAAATACAGTGGAAGGGGTAGAGGATAATAACCAACATTCCAAATAAAACTACTGCTTGCCATCAAATAAGAAATCCACACTCTTGGACACATAATCAGACAACAAAAAATTAAAACAAACAATACTGGAGTTATGTGGAATCTTTAAAAAAGTCACAAAGTGATTTTAGAGACTTTTTAAAAATGCTATTTGAAATGTTGATCATACATTCCAAAACCAAGTTAAATTTTATGGAGCTTCCAAGCAAACAATCTCATTTTATAGTCTCAATTCCCAAAAGCTTAAGAAAGTATAAGTTTGTGCAGGTCAAAATTTAAATTGGGTTTTCTTGCAGAAGTACAGAGAAGACTGATTATAGCTGCATTGAGTGCCTTGAGAAAAGCTACTTTCAAAAAATGATACAAGAATCTGCCTGGATCACATCACACTTTCTTGGTAAACATTTGTTTCTGTTTTATTTTTGCTTCTGGACTCTGCCTATTTCCTGCCCAAAGTCTCACCTAATGGTAACAGAGGATTTATTTCTTGGTTCCAACTCCTGATGAAAATGTCCTTTAAATAGTATAATTTTATTTAATTTAATGTAAAAAGAACTGTTGTTAAAAATTCCAGCTAAAAAGAAAAATCAAACAGTTCTAAAAATAAACAATATTTGGTTAAACAAATACACAGATTTAAAGCATATGGGCAAAAATGAATGTTAGTGTAAACATACAGCAACATTTTTTTTTCCTTGAAAAAATCCCAGAGAAGAAACCCCTCTCCCCCAAAAAAGTTATTTTGGTTTAAATTATGAAGCCATTTTTAATAAGTAATCTTTTTTATTCAAGGAAAAACATTTCTATGTCCTCAGAAATCTGTTTCATTTCAGTCTTTGTGTAAAACTGCACATGAGAAGTATATTTATAAAAGAAACACCAGACTTCAAATTATTTATGTGATTGTAGCACGTATACAAAATACACGAGAGCCCACTGGAGATATATACATATCTCACATACGTAAAGGTTGAATTCTGTCCTAAAACTTATTCCAAAAGTTTTCTTTTGTACTTGAATCAGATTTTAACGTCTCAGAAAGCTTTATTTCAGTATCACACTGTCTTACCTATACTTTGGCAAAGAGGATTCTAGCTTTTTTACCAGATGTGCTACTGACTCTAAAAATCTACCATTAAAGTTGGTAAGCTTTAAAATATACTGCTCTTGGACCGGGGTTGAGTTCTCTCTTCTTCCTAAGTTAACGGAAGGCTACAAGGACTCCAATCTTAGGCTTCTGGTAACATTCACCCCAAAATAGGAAACTATAGCTGTATAAACCTGCTATTCACAGATGTTTCAAGAACAAAAACAAACAGGTTGAAAATATACTAATGAGGAGAAAAGCCAAGGTACATAGAAACCCAGCTCCAAGACTCTTCTTAAGGGTGTATTGGAAACCTTAGGAACAAAGTGCAAATGACTTCACTTTCTCTGCAATCTGACACTCTTGGTTTTATATTTAATATTTTACATCACTGCTGTGGATGAGAGTGTTCTTTGAAGGTGTTGCTTCTGCCGACTACATCGGAAAGATGTGTCAAGAAGAAACACGTGAAACTTCTAAACTTCTCTGTAACGAAAAAGAGGCCATGCTACCAATTTCTAGTGAAAACTGAACAAGCAGATCATTTTAAAACTCCTCACAGTGACGGTGTGTGATATAACTTTCAAAAAAAGTATCTTGTTTTAGGAAAATTTTTGAATAAAAATGTTGTACTGAGTTCAGAGTGCTTTTGAAGCCCAAAGACCAACTGTTCAGTTTTCACAAACCAACAATGTCTGTTCATTTTGCCCAAATCTTTTCAGCTTAAATATTCACAATGTGCCATTATTACTGAATCATTATCTGCCTTTAGCTCTGACAACAGCATCATACGGGCTATGAAAGGCTCCTTTCTTCTCATGATTAGGCCCTAAAACATTTCCTCATCTTACAGTGCTTTTCGACTTCCCAGAATGCATTGCTCAATTACAGTGCTGAAATTAACTGTATGCCACTCTTATTTATTGAGAAAAGAATAATCAAGTACTCCAAACCATGTCATGGGTTGCCCACAATTTTATATCAAATTTCAAGTAATAAAAATATTAACCCTTTCTGGACACCAAGTTTTTAAATCTACTATTTGTTTCTTTTTCAGCTGTGTCTCACACATACAAAAAAAATTCAAGATTTTGGATTTCTGATGTTTTCTATAATATATAGCTTATACAATGAATTCTAAGTGTCCATGGAAGGGCTACTCTTAAAACAAAGACCTGTCTGAATTTTTCAAAGTAAGTTTTTATCAGAGCTCTCTTCAAACTTAAATTCCTCTCTTCTTTGCTTAGAAAAGTAGGATTTCCTTCCAACTTCTAGAAAGGCACAGTGTGAAACTACAGCAAATTATCTTTCTGAAAGCAGGAAAGAGAAAGATGTAAAAGCCCCGAGATTAAAACATAGAAATATTCCAATTCCAGAGTAATTTTGTTTATACCACTAGATAGCACTTTGTCCTCAATAATAATTGTAATCTTATTAAACACAGAATGTGAGTAATCTTTTTACACATGCTCTTCAAATAAGTGTGATTCCAATAGGTATTATTTTAGAACACAACATTATAAGTTAAATTGGCCAATCTTCAAATATTATTACATTGATTATTTTTATATTTTGGGGAAGCTATATTCAAAGTACTTAGTGAATTTAAAAACGCATTACATATCAAATACTATAGTTGCAATATAATTAAAGGATATACACTGGGTAAATAAAAACAGCATAGAAAGCAAGGAAAAGGCTATGATTGTACTCACATTGCAAATACTTGTGTGAAAAGGGATGGGAATATTTAACACATGTGGATTTGTATTTATTTGTTTTATACCTTCAGCCAACAGAAGAATGTAAATAAAAACACTTTTTAAACCTCAAAGATACTTACTAACCCATGCATACATTAATCATTCATACTGCATGATTATTGTTCAGTATTTTCTGCAATAACAAATTGGAGGGTGTGGGGGTTATTGTGGGTTTCAGCAAACCACATTCTATTTAGGCAAAGCCAAGTATTAAAGAAAGGCCTAACTTGCCAAACCAAGATAAATACATGCCATTATTATGATTACATAAAAGCCACTGTTCTCCGCGTTACAATTTCTCTTATAATTGGCACTATTATAATTAAATGGATTCATATGTTTACAATTCTTCTTTGAATTGTTAAGTGATTTAGCAATGATAGTGTCTCTAATTTCTTTTAACTATACTGACAGACTTCACTTAATCAGTGGTCTAAATACCGCATTGCCACAATAAATTAGGTAAATACCCAGTAAGGCCTGAATTGCTATTGAGTTTAAGTATGTTATAATAAGGTAGCAAGTAACTTCTCCAAAGCCTGCTGCTGGACTAGGCCACAAACCCACAAATTGGAGGGGACAGGGTAAAGTATTCCAATGGCATTTAAGATATTCTATGAGGGATAGAAAGGCACATGGGCAAGGAAAAACACTCACATGCAGTTAAAGCCCCATAGGTTTTGAAAACAGGCAGTGAGAGATTATTTTAAAAATATAAACACAATTAGTATGGATTGTGTGGTCCCTCTTCTTCCTTAAGACCCAAGAAATTCTTCACTTCTCACCAGACAGACAATGGCATAAACATGCTCCCATGTTACTGATGGAAAATGCCCTAGTCTACCTGCCAGACACTATCATAAACTTTGTTCTATTAGTGAAAATAATGTAAGATAATTGGTATTTTCCTTAAACATAAGATAGCCATAAGCTTTAGTCATACAACACATCATAACTACATGGCTAATAATTTTTTTTAAATAGCTTTAAAATAACTGAGGTTAGTAGTTTGAAAAATAATTTTTACAAAGTGTAGTTTCAAAAATAATTTTTACAAAGTGTATGAACAGAAAAAGTATACAAGGGATGAATTGACCAATGCCATCTCACTCAATTTTTTTCTAAAAAAACATCAATGGCAAGTTAATACTGCTTTTTTATAAGGCTGATCTATAAATATAAAACTGTGATGGGGCACCTGGGTGGCTCAGTTAGTTGGGCATCTGACTTCAGCTCAGGTCATGATCTCACAGTCCCTAAGTTCGAGCCCTGTGTCAGTGGGCTCTGTGCTGACAGCTCGGAGCCTGGAGCCTGCTTCAGATTCTGTGTCTCCCTCTCTCTCTGCCCCTTCCCTGTTTGTGCTCTGTCTCTCTCTCTCTCTCAAAAATAAATAAGACATTAAGAAAAAAAAAAACTAACTAACTAAATAAATAAAACTGTGACTGTACCATGTTGATATTAATTGCCACATGAATACAATAGCAAAAATTTGCAAACAAACTCAATATCCAATTTAGCATGGATTTCACAAATAACAGCCAATCTATATTATGAAATATAATGCAGCCGTTAAACACGATGCTGTAGGAAAATAGACAATGAGAGGAAAAGGTCTTTGTGGCATAGCATCACATTTTTAAGAAGGATTTTAAAACTACACACATATGTTTGAAAGGCTAAACCCTGAAATGGCAAAATTTTAACAATGGTTTTCCCTAGGTGATCTTTATTTTCTTTTCCTCTAGGTGGTTTTATTTTCTTCTTTTTACTGGGATGTACGATGCAGATTATGATGAAGGCAGATAAGTCTGGTAGTAACAAACAGAGGTAAGTTTTCGTTGTTGTTTAAAAAGATACCATGACACAAGGCATTTGTGCTCCACACATTGAAATCCCTCCTGTCAAATTCAACCCTAATAGTAGATGCATTTTAGACATTGTTAGTAGGTTTTCTGGTGTGTGTTAGTGCTAATCACAGCTTACTAAACTGTGCTAAATTTCCAAATGCAACAAGGAAGACAGGTTCACAAACACAGGACATGCAGACTGTTATTAGATTACTACCATGAAATTCTCTTCTAGAAAAATTAAAGAATAACTCTTAAAAATTAAAAACTGTCAAGAAGTAGACTGAGAGCCATAAAGCTTATGTGACTTTGTTCAAGGATACATAATTCAGTTAACATTCTTAGTTGGAAAGTGTATGATTATTAGGCTCAGTTCATAAGAAGCAAGTGAAGTCAGTCTTATTTGGTAAAAATTAAAAATAAACAAAATATAATGAATATGCAGAATTAAGACAAAATTGGCTTCTTCACTTTCACATTCTTTGACATTCTAAATGATGAATGAGAACCCAAAGCTGTCTGGTTTGGTTTCCAAGTTTCAATAGAGACACCAAATTTCCAGCCAAAACGAAGCAAAAGTCTTCTGTATTTCCCTAAAAATTCAAAATCCTTTGAGAAATCTTCTAAAGATGGCTCTAGAAAAACACCAATTCCACTACAAACACTTTATAATGCACATTAGATGTGAAACTGTAGGGGATCGGGGGTGGTCAGGAAACAGAATATTCTATTTGATAAGTTACCACTTTCAATGCTTGGACACTGACAAAATTACTGAATTACCTTGTTCTCTCTCATCTATTCCTCTGGACAAAACACAGTTAATAATTCTAAAATGATGTCCAGATGTGTACTCTTAACAACAATGAACTAATTCTTGGAATACAGAACAGTGTCTTGCACATAATAGCTGTTCAACGCTTTTACAATGGATAAGTGAACGCATGAAGTTTGAGGGCAAGTGTACAGAAACCATAAGAAATGCACAATAGATGAAAAGAATTCTACCTGGCATCTGAACTGTGCTCCCAACAAAAGTAACCAGGTAAGCAAGATGGCAAACACCACTAAAACTGACTCTGCAGAGGTGCTGTGACTATATTATTAACAATGTTTAAAATACAATAGACATAAAAAAAAATACCCACATACAAAAGAGCTATTTCAGGAGATGTCCGGTAAGGCTGACAGTTCTAATCACAGCAAATACAACCTTATCTCCGACTCACAAGTCTTGATAATTTCAAGCTACGTACATATCATGATGGATCAGTTCCACAACAAACCAAGATTTTGCTAAATCCCTATATTAAAGATTTCCTCAAACTGGCCAGTGTCCAAATATTTGGCCCTACGTATCATTCCTAATTTTCCCAGCTATAAATGGGACACTTCACGACTGTGGGTTTTCTATCTGAATCTTCCATAGATTATCCCCCACCCCACTCCCCGCTCCCATAGAGGGGATGAAGGACAAATGCTAATCTTTCTGGCAATGGTGGTCTTCGTGCCTGTTAAAGTAAAACCCTAAAAACTGAGGTTCAGGGCACACCATGATTCATGAAATGAATCACATCCTTTAAATGCTTTAAAAAAAAAAACTTGAGTGGGGCGCCTGGGTGGCTCAGTAGGTTAAGGGGCCGACTTTGGCTCAGATCATGATCTCATGGTTCATGAGTTCGAGCCCTGCTCTGTGTTGACAGTTCAGAGCCTGGAGCCTGGAGCCTGCTTTGGATGCCGTGTCTCCCTCTCTCTCTGCCCCTTCCCCCCCCCACCCCCCAAATCAATAAACATTAAAAAAAATTTTTTTTAGCTCAAGTATCTTTTCTACATGGTATAAAAACACTATTATTAAATCATTATAGTCACATAGTTTAGAAATTATGTGTAAAGTGAACAGCAGAATTAGCTGCCCTGACTTGGGCCTTCTACAGTGCCATGGCAAACCGTGCCGGGGCTTCCCATTCCTGAGCGTGCTAAAGAGTCTCTGTGAACTTGAGGTTCATAAAAGGCCCAGTTTCCATTAGCATAAGACATATAACAAGCTTAGCCCAGTATACAATAAATCTTCAACAGATATCAACAGCAATATTTATATTCTTGGACTGAAAAATGCAAGTAGGAGATTGTCATTAGAATCAGTATTAAACTTTTGGAGTCCCCTCTCTCTTCTGGAAAGGATGAAAGCCATGGCCTCTTTCCCTGAGAAAATCCATATACTTACAAACACAAACTACTCTGTGTGACAATTCAGGGGGTTCTCAGATACTGCGAAGTCAGTACACAAATGAAGGTGAAGAACCTCCTTTTCAATCAGAAGACTCCCAGATGAGGCTATCAACATATCTTAAAACTGTGAAACATTCAGCTGTGCAGAGGCAAAGACTCCAAATGCATTACAAACAATGAGTGATGCCTTAATTATAAAATATGTATCTGTATATTTAGATATGTGTATTTCTGTTTTAATTACTTAGAAACAATAAGGTAAATACGTTTGGCAAATGCTACTGAAGTAATGAAATTTATAAACATCCCCACCAGCTTTCTCCTGAAGCTTTTGCTGAACAAGAAGGAAACCAACATTTATTAATATCTTCTGTGTGCCAGTGACTGTGTTAAACACTTTCAGACATTACCTCATTTCTTCTTGGTAACAATGCTACAATATAGATATTATCATTACCCTTTGTAGAGTTGAAGAAATTGAGGTTAACAGATAATAAGCAGCAGCCTAAAGTCCCGAAGTTCCTAAGTGGCAGATGTCCGACTGCATGCAATGTCTGATCTTAAGCCTTTATTCTGTTATAGTTATGAGTCTATAAACCATTGAAGTCAGGTTTGCTCTAATGTAATGCTATTTCAGTAAGTCTGAGAAACCTTTCCTCTCCAAAATAAAGGTTAGTCATGTACAGGGTTATGGGGCAAATATTTCATATCCTCCTTTGACCTGTGTGTCCAAAGTTCTATTTCCCAATCTTGAGCTTTTCCCAGCAAAATCCAGCTCGGGTCCTATGGGACCCATCCCATCCTGACTTTAGCTCTGTCATGGATTATTAACCAAAACTTGTACTCTAGAACAGTTCTTAAAACACAGCTGAAAGAAGGCTAAAAAGGGAAAATATATAGATCACCTGTTCTAACCATAATTTTTAGAATTACTTATAGTTCTCTTCCCAGGCATAATTGTGCACATTAATAGAGTTCATACAATAGATACAAGCTATTTCAAAGTTTAATCAACCTCCTTTCTAGAGAATATATACACAGACAATTAAACAAAATAGGACAGTAAAGATTATTGCTACACACTGATACCAGAGATAGTACATGAATAATTATACCACACATTTGTCTCAGAAGCAACTTGCTTGAGCAATCAATCACGTCTTGTTGAATTGATCAGTTTTTTTAAAACTAAACTGACAATTCAATGCTGCTGAAACAGTGAAACTTTTTCAAGTTTCAAGAACAACTTACATGTCCCACAGTGACATTTCATCTACTACTTGTCGCCAGAATAAGAAATAGATGCCTTTCTTTGAAACTCCTATACTCACCTTAATTTTATTTTATTTTTTACTTGGAGGCTGTGGGGGGTGGTAGAAAAAAAACAGGAACCCACAGAACTGAGTTTGGTATCCCAACGTTAAAAGCTATTGAGGTTATATAGACGCACCTTCCCAGAAAAGATTATATGATGATAGCACTGGATTACGACCCAACCCTCCCAGCCCTTCTAGAAATGTGGGCTATGTACCACCAAGAATGGTATACAGTGATGCTCACTAAAGGCCTAAATGCTGATGGAATGAATGGAAAATGAACCAAGAAGGCTGAATTGTGCCAAACAGCACTACTGGAGTGCAGCGGCACTGTGCCAAGTTCATAACCATCACTATTTTTTCCTTGCACTTGGTAACATCAGCAGTCTGGATTATCAGGTTCTTGGTAAATAAGCAATCAAATATATCAAGGGTCAGGACATGTGGGTGGCTCAGTCGGGTAAGCATCCAGCTCTTGATTTCGGCTCGGGTCATGATCTCACACTTGTGAGATGGAGCCTCACGTCGGGTTCCATGCTGGGCATGGAGCCTGCTTACGATTCTTTCTCTTCCTCTGTCTCTGCCCTTCCCCGCTTGTGCATGTGCATGCATGTGCTCTCTCTCTCTCTCTCAAAAACAAAACAAAACAAAACAAACAAAAAACAAAACACGTATATCAAGGGTCTATTCAACCAAAGCAAGGTACATCACACGTGCCTAAGTCCTCACATTCTCCTGTTTAGTTTACCTGTTTGGGGTGGGAGTGACCCTGGCAGAGCAGAAGGCAGAATCTGATTCTGAGTCACGCGGAAAAGGGATGAACAAGTCATGAAACACTTCAGACCATCATGTTACTGAAATAAGATAATAAACAGCTATTTTGTAGTGACCTGATGTGTACAGGCAATACAAAAAAATAAGTCATTTATAGGTCAGATATTATCATCCTTGTTCAATCACAGCTTGATAGATGGAGAGCTGGTATATCTCACCTGCTTGAAGAAGTTACACTTCTACAATGTAAATGGTGAGGTGGACTTTACAAGCCTTTTTCTTCAGTGGTCATGACTAGAAAGGATTTTTCTATTCATCAGCTACAGAGGAACTGAATTTTTATCAGTGGGGCTGTCTTCTGATTTTTTTTATCTAGTTTTGATGTTTTCCCTAGTTCTAAATGTATCTAATGATGTCTCCTAAAGAAATTATGGTCTTTTGTCTTCAATAGGGGGTGATTTTAATGCTTTTCAGAACAAGAAAATTTGGAACAAGCTTATCAAAAATTTATAGCATTACACAATCAGTAGTTGAACAGACATGGCTCCGTTAGAATTTTCAAGCTGTGTTACAAATAAAGAAAATATCTGTATATGATATACAAGATTTTATACCTCAAATAATGGTATAATCATTTTTTAGAAGTTTGGCAATATTGAAGAATCTATCACATGTACTTTTTAATTCTCTTCATTAAAAGCACATTCTAAAGCAATGCTACAAATTGTTTTTTCAGCTTTCAAAGAAATTTACTCACTGGGAAACACTAACTGTTGATACATATTATCACTGCAAGTCATGTCTTCTGCTAAAGACTTCAGACATGTCACAGCACTACCTGGTGTTAGCAAAGGGGAAGAGTATGTCTCTTAATATTTGCAGTGCTTTGCAAACTTTATAATAATATAGCAGGGAAGCCTTAGGGAGCTAAGAAAGTTTACACGAGTTTAGGCCTATCTCACAAAGGTGCTGATTTTAGCAAGCAAAGAATGCAACTTTGGTGCCATTCCCTATATTGGCTATGGAAGTATTAAGTAAAATATACATTTATAAAACATCTTTAGTTCTGCTAGAATGCCAAATATGAGATAATAAAAGACAGGGAAGTCCTCAAGAAGCTAGATGACAACTTCGGGTCAGAGAGCATGTCATGTACCCAAATTCACAAGTGACAGTTTAGGAATTTGAGAAAAATCTCTTAAATTCTCAGAGCCTCAATTTTATCATCTGTAAAATGGAATGTGATACTGGGGATAATAGTAAAAATAATGATAACAGCTTCTTTTCCTCAGTGAGCAGTTATAATACTCAGATAAGGTACATGAGCCAGTTTGCAAGCTGCTAACTGATATGCAAATGTAACTTATTATTAGCCCAACTTCTAACTTCCATCAGTCACACACCACTCCCTGGCTCCTAATCCCTATTTCCATCATTGAGATCCTATACAAGATATTAGCATAACCCTTCTTTTCCAGGATTTTCTTTTTTTACTTGCAAGGCTGAGGGTGGGGCTCCATTTAACTCAAGTGGGTTCAATCCAAACCAGAAAAGCAACATCCAGCAGGAAACATCCAGATCAACCCTAGTAGAACACGGGGGTGAGCCCCACTTCTGACCATGGGGTAGAATTCTCTCTCTCAATGCCATCCATGAATTTATATCTTTTTTTTTAGTGTTTATTTATTTTTGAGAGAGAGAAACAGAGCACAAGCAGGGGAGGGGCCGAGAGAGAGGGAGACACAGAATCTGAAGCAGCCTCCAGGCTCTGAGCCATCAGCACAGAACCTGACATGGGGCTTAAACCCATGAACCCTGAGATCATGACCTGAGCCAAAATCAGATGCTTAACCGACTGAGCCATCCAGTGACTCCCCTCAAATTTATATGTTTTAATCATCTGTCCACCCAAGCTTAGGCAGAGTCATGAAACAATGTCCTCTATGCACTTATAAGAAGAAAGCCCAACCTGGCTGACGACCTGCGTGTTTAGGGGATCACCTCCAAACTTCCATGCTTCCAATGAAATGCGGTGGTGCTATCTATCTTCTAAGTCAGACAGGTCGGTAGTTTGATTCTCACTTTCCTGGCATACATCCTTCACTGCCAGAGTCATGAAACGTATAACCAAAACCCTACACACCCCTGATGCGTCAGCAGGCATTATACTGTTTGACTGGCCGGGGGTGGGGGGCACCATCCGCGTGCAGTGTGAAACGGCAAGAGCAGCCAGAGGTTGAGTAACGTGCACTCTGACCATATTTCAAGCCACCAGAATTGCAAAGTTGTTGGTAAATGCTAAAGGGAAAAGTGGATTTTACTGCCCCTTTACGAAAACCCTGACATCCTTTCCAAGAAACTATACTCGAACAATAATAATAAGTATTCAGCATACAGTTATTTGGTATCAAGGGCATTTTATCCAAGGAAAACAGTAAAATAAGATCACCACAGAGCTGAGGTTCTTCTAACTCGGCTTCCACTTGGGTAGAAAACAACGCCCATGTGACAGCGAAGATTTAAATGACATATCATCAACTTGCGATGAAAGTGGAAAAAGGAAAACAAAACAAAACCCAGGCCCGGCATGAACAAGGTTATGTACACTAGCTCGTCCTTGGAGATCTGGATTTGCAGCCTGTCCCACATGAACACCTATCTTCACAACCTTCCTCTCGTGCTGACATTGAAACATTCACACATAGTCTGTCGCAGGCATGCTGTGCCTCTAACTAGAATCGTATCCGAGTCTGGAGCATCAGGACTGATACATCAGCCGGCTCAAATATCAACTGCCCACCAGAAATTTCTAAGGGTCTGAGTCAAAGTATGTGAAATGGCCGGAGGGGCCAGAAGCATTTTCACATGCTCTAAATATCTGCATAGAGTCCGACTCAGGCCATGTTAAATTTAAAATTTCATTATCGTTATCCCTGGTAAAAATAATTATGCTTATTATGTTATGCTTCCCCGATTTTTGTCTTTCTTTAACTTCTTTTGCAAACACAGAAACTGATCTAACTCCCTGATACCAGAGAGCGTGGCGAAGTCAGGGAAAATGCTGGACTGGGGGAAACCATCAGGGAAGAGCCATGGTGATCCTCCTCAGAGGCCTCTGCCAGGTCACCGATGGTGAGAGGGCCACAGTGTGAAGACAGCCAGGGAAAACTACACACTTGAGGAAAAAGCTAATGCAGCTGCCAAATTGAAAATAAGTACGGTCGACTTTCAATTATCCCAAGTGGTTTAACCACACGGCTTCCTTCTTCCCACTGCCCAACCTCAGTCTGGGCTGCAACCCAGACACCAAGCAGGGTGGGGGTCTGCAAGTCTGAATGGAGTGTCTGTGTTTGAAGGTGTGGTCCCAACTCTATTGAATTGTGAATTTTCTTTCATGAACCAAGATACAAAGTTCTCTTTTAACAATAGGGACAACTGCAATATATATGAATGAATACCTTCTTTTGAATGTTATATGAGATTAAAGTTCTATAAAGTTCTAGGCAGATGCTTAGTAGATGATAGGAGAAAACTATAAATTTTGCTCATTCATTCCTTCACTCATTTATTAACTCAAAAAGTTTTATTAGACCCATACCATGTTATCTGTTGGACACTGTCTCAGGCACTCTGGACATAAAGATAAAGATAATTCAGTTCCTACTCATGGGGCTCAGTCTACACTGGATATGAAACACACAGAATTCAAAAATAATGCTTTCTAAATCTAAAATATCCTTTTAGATTAATATTGCACTGTCCTTGAAATAAATGTAATTTATCTGGCAGCTCTATAGGACAAGAAGGTTTAGTGTGTGTCTCAAAGGCGACATATAAAAAAATTTTCATTGGGGTCAAAGGTGAAGTTTTAGCAGTAGGTGGAATCTGTGTTTGATGTTCTGCCTCATCCTGTGCCCTTGAGCACAGAAACCCAGCTTGAGTGCTTGTCCCTCTTTTAAATGTATGTTTATTTATTTTGAGAGAGAGAGAATGAGAGCAGGGAAGGGGCAGAGAGAGAATTTTAAGCAGGCTCCCTGCTGTCAGCACAGAGCCTGATGCGGGGCTCAATCCCACACCCATGAGATCATGACCTGAGCCAAAACGAAGAGACGGTTAACCAACTGAGCCACCCAGGTGCCCCTGCTTATCCTCTTTTAAAAACAATGTTAACCATCACCCCTCTCCTTTAAATCTCTCACAACCAACCCCATTCTCCTACAACACATCCAACAACCCAATTTGCTCATTCAAATTCACACCATGAGTGTATCTGATTAATGAAGACTAAAACCTCTACCGGGTTTTCTCTTTTTAAAAAAACAGGCCTCTTTGCCAGAAATCTCTAACTGATGGACTATGTGGGAGAAAACATGTTTAGTTGAGGGGAATATTTCCTGGTATCACTTACTCTAGATATTCATGACCTACATTCTAAAAGAAGTTACCGAAGCTATCAAAAACTGGAGTTTCTTCAGGGCGCCTGGGTAGCTCCATTGGTTAAGTGGCCTACTGCAGTTCATGATCTCACAGTTTGTGGGTTCGAACCCTGCATCAGGCTCTGTGCTGACAGCTCAGAGCCTGGAGCCTCCTTCTGATTCGGTGTCTCCTTCTCTCTTGGCCCCCTCCCCACTCGCACCTGTCTCTCTTTTGCTTAAAAATAAGAAAAAAAATTTTTTTTGAGTTTTTTCATTTGTAAAATGGGAATAATGATGATAACACTTAAAAGGTTGTTGAGCGAATTACATGAGGTAATTCATGAAAGCATTTAGCTTGGTATCTTTTAAAAAATAAGCTGTTACTGTTTATCATCATTTAAATATTACTGCTATTAAGTAAATAGTAACTTGACAATTTCTTCTTTTTTTTAAAGCTTCATTTTTTAAGTAATCTCTATATCCAACATGGGGCTCAAACTCACAAACGCAAGGATCAAGAGTCACACGCTCTCTACGGACTGAGCCAGCCAGGTGCCCTTTGGCAATTTATTCTAAACTGTAACCAACCACTGATTCAAAGAGCAAGACAATCATGGAACCAAAATTTTCTCAATATCATTAAAGCTTCTCAATGACTGGGAAGCACAATTTGATTGCACCATTGTAATCGTCTCCTTAAAAAATGGGTACTGCTTGTTTTTTAAGTTAACATGCGATGCATTGCAAAGCCCTAGAAAATTATAACTATGGAGACAGCATTTATTAGAGTGTATCTTCAGGTGAGACGGGGGGGGGGGGTGGGGGGGGGGGGATGGGGTAGGTTGTGAATGTGTGTGTGTGTGTGTGTGTGTGTGTGTGTGTGTGTGTGTGATGGGGGTAAGTTCCTTAGAAGAAAGTCACAAATAACCACGCACCATAATTCTGTTCAGTGTAACTTTTACATAGTTTAGTGTAAAAAAGAAAAAAAAAGCTTATCCCTTAACTGGCCAGACACATGAACAACCCAAAGTCTCTGAACTTATCCGTTTCAGTTCACTCAACCAGGGAAGTGGGAAGAAGGTTATACTAAGATACCAATAAGCCACAAGAGTGTACAAACTTCCTTCCTAATACAGCATACTCCTTGCAATCTATTTCCTTGCTTGAAATTTATTGCTATAAATACAGAGCATGAAAAATGTGAAATGATGCCAGTTCAGCCATCACTTTGGCCCCGATCCTTTGCTAAATTTATGCATCTCTCTAGCTTGTTTAAATGCCAAAGAGCTAGGCAAACTAGAAGAATATTATGCTCTTCCCTTCAGTAAAGAAGTCCACCTGAGCAACGCATTGCAGATGGAGATGAGAGCCAAGGGAAAATGAATAAAAACGTTCACTTTGCAGATGAGAATAACAGGTTTGAGGTGTCCAATCAGGAAGGACTGCACGAAAATTACCTCTCAATACGATCTTTGGAAACCTTGCACATTCCCCAAATGTCATATCCATTTTTCCAGTCTTTGTACGATAATGGATGGGTGTGTGTATGTGTGTGCGCGCACGTGTGTGTGTGTGTGTGTGTGTGTGTATAACAGAATTCAGTATGATTCAGCATGAGAAAAATCAGAGATGCATGGGCCATACAAGAAAGCATCTATAAATAAAGATATAGCTCAATAAAAATAGTTTTTCATGATTCAGGACTGTGATAGATGTTGCAAAAATATGTATATGCTAACAATTCTCTCACGTTTATGTCCACCTCCCATTTGAAGTTAACGATAATAATTTAAGCTCTACTGAGAAATGTTCGGAGAGAAAAAGTTACGTTCAAAACTTGGACTTGTGGAAACTAATGATTTTTTCCTGAATAACAGGAACACCACAATACAGCAGAACTGGGTTGTTGTACTGCCCTGGTGACCTACCACAGGGGCAACTGGAAGATTTTTCTTGAGTTTGCCTACCTTCCCTTTACAATCTTATTCCACACGAGGAACTGCATTTCCTGCTGCAGAGAGGAGGGAGCCTGGGCTGAGGAAGCCAAGGGTATTCTATCTTTCCCTGTGATTCTGTCATCCTTATTATTGTGTCTGGCTACCACCAGTTTCTGTCTAACACCACCTGGCCTCAGTATGAGAAGATCTTCGAGGATTTTACGTATGTATTTATAATCACGAATATGTATGACAGTGCTGTGTACAAACAGAAAAAGATCTGGAAGGAAACACACCAAGGTGTTAATGATCATTGTTTCTAGCTTGTAGAACTGTTATGATTTCTCTTCCATTTTTCTCTATTTTCCAAATGGCCTATAATAAGCTATTATTTTTTATAATAGAAGTACTTAAAAATTAAGATATTAATTTTCAGCCTAGGTACTTTGTACTGTGCTGTGTACTTTGAAGGCTACCTGATTCTTCAAAGAGATTATATGGAAAAATTAATTTTTTTTTAAAAAAATGAATAATGTACTAACACCTTTTAGGGGAGAGAAAAGTATTTAACCCTAAACGATTAATGACAGACTGTGGAAGAGCAAATCTGGACACAAATAACTGCTTTTACAGAATAAACAAGTTTCAGTTTCTCCAAAATCAAACAGGTAAATGTGACAGACAATGCAACCCTCTTGAGGGACAGCTATTTTCCTCTGAAAAAAAAGTCAACTTCTTAATATCAGTAGAATGCAATATGTCAGTTTCTGAAAATAAAAGAAATATTTGATTTTTTAGTTTCCAAGCTCCCTTAATTCACAGGTTCTTTGGGTCCTTCCTACCCCATCCAATGCAGCAGGAGATCTGTCGTCTTCCCAGGCAGCACTGGGAATGACCTCTCTATCTGGTCATCTAATCAAAGGATCTGTTACTATTATGAACCTCGTTCACTACTTTCTCCTAAACATCTCATGAAATAAGTATCTTTCAACTGCCCACTACTAATCAGCAAGAAACCAAGGGCTCATATGTAAGCCCTTTATAAAGTTTTAAATCTTAGACTCTAGATATGTTTATTAAAAATGTTAAATCGGGGCGCCTGGGTGGCTCAGTCGGTTAAGCGTCCGACTTCGCTCAGGTCACGATCTCGCGGTCCGTGAGTTCGAGCCCCGCGTCGGGCTCTGGGCTGATGGCTCAGAGCCTGGAGCCTGCTTCTGATTCTGTGTTCCCCTCTCTCTCTGCCCCTCCCCCGTTCATGCTGTGTCTCTCTCTGTCTCAAAAATAAATAAACGTTAAAAAAAAAATTTTTTTTTAAATAAAAATGTTAAATCATATTCAATCATAAAACTTAATATGTATTTTATGAAAATTAATCATGGGAAGAAAAACCAGGACAACTTTGTTAATACAAGAATAATAGCAAGCCCCCTAGTACATGCTATAGACGTTACAGGCAATATTCTTCTCCTACCAACCCTATTACATACTACTATTGTTCCTATTTTACAGACATCCAGTTAGACCTTGCAAAGACTAAGTAGCTTGTCTAAGGTCACAAGGCACAGCTCCAAACTCAGATCTTCCAGACTCCAAAGACCATGCTTCTCATATGTCAAACTGCTTCCCTTTGAATAAAAAAGAGGGGGAGTTTGGATCTTTTCAAAACTAAAAAAGCAACCAAGAAGACAGAAAAACCACCAGAATAGTCTTTTCCTCTTCATGCTTTTAAACCACTACCTATTTCTACTTCCTCTGCTGAGCTCATTCTTCGTCTGACATGAACCCAGCTGTATTCAGGCAGAGAACATGGCAGAAAGAATGTCAAATTGGTCAGAACCTTCTTGCAGCAGGATCTTCATATGCAAGGATGTATTGGTGTATAAGAACAAGAGTTTAACCATAATGTTGTGAACAAAAAGAAAAAAAGAAGAAAAGAAAAAGAAAAAGAAAAAGAAAAAGAAAAAGAAAAAGAAAAAGGAAAGAAAAGAAAAGAAAAGAAAAGAAAAGAAAACAAAACAAAAGGGGTGATCAGTTGTAAGGAAAGCTTCCGAGCAGCTAAGTGGTCTCTCTTGGCTAAATATTAAAGAAAGGAAGCACTTGACCCAATCCTGCTATACCATGGCTCTACTGAGAACTCTCACTTTTAAAGAAGTACTTCACATGTTGTAGATAGTGCCTTTCCTTATCCTTTTATGAAAAGCTGAGTAAAAAAAAGAAAGGGTTAGTACATTTACAAGGCATGCCTCCTATCCCACATGCTGAATGAAAGTTTGTCCGATTCTGTTTTCCCCAGCAAAACCCCACACAAACACCAAGGTGGGATGTGCACATTTGCCCCCAAAATGATAATTCATGGAATATTATTAACATGGAAGTACACCCTAATCTCTGAAAAACTCGTGTGGGAATAAATAAAAGATCTATGCCTAACCAAAGCAAAGGGAGGCAGAAACAGTGAATGCAATGGTTAACACCAGAGAAGGCTTCTCATTCATGAATCACTTTGCTGTTGGTGCCACAAAAGTCCCACTTCATAGGAGAGAGAGTCACAAGAATTCCATCTGGACACATCTTAACAGTGTCGCTGTGGCCAAAGATGAGTGCTCACAGTTCCCTCTTTCCCTGGGCTCCTTCTGCACGTCCAGGCTGTCAACTGAACCCTAAATGTCCTAGGAGTACCCAGGTTGCTTTTTAATGACAGTTACCAGGTTGGGAAGGGAGTCACATGTGAGTGGAATTAGTCAAATTTTCTAGGATAATATCATAAGGTCGAAAAGGGAAAGGACAGGACAGGAAAACATGTACATCACAGCTATACAGTTTTAAATTGCCTCGTGCTCTTGTTTTTAAATTTAAAAATCATGGGGAAAGAACAAATAGGGATATATGTGAAATGAGTCTGTTGCTCACCACTCAGGAATAATTAATTCCCCAGTGAGTGTCTACTTAAATCTGAGAAAAAATAAAATGGCCAAAGAAAAACACCGGTTGTTCCTCAAACCAATTCACTAAGTTTCACTTTGAAATCTTACAAATTGTACAAAATTTGGAAGGTCTTCTTATCCAGCTTCTCAAGCCATCTCAGCCTCAAAATCTCTGAACCACTTCACCAGAACCACTGCCTCCCAGACACGGAGTCCCCAGCTTCTCAACAAGCCACGTTAGACCCCTTCGTTTATTACAATGACCTTCTTCGTACTGATCTGATTTCGGTCTGCCTCTAACTCCCCGGCATTAATCCTAGATACGTACCTGCAACTATCAGAAGTCACTTATTCTTTGATATGACAGCTCTTCAAAACAACAGGGATGTTGGTCTCAATGCAAAGGTTTGCAAACTACAATGCAATGGTGTGTGGGTGTGTGGGTGTGTGTGTGTGTGTGTGTGTTTCCATGGGGTGTGTTTGGGAGTATAAAGACAAGCAGAAAATAATAGTTCGGAAAGACAAATCAGAGAAGAAGAGCTCTGTGACTACCTTCGTTCTTTTCAAAAGTTAGTACCTAATGAATTCATATTTATCTAGAACACACCTTGCATCTTTAAAATGCTTTCTGGTAACATCCAAAGTAGGAGAGATTCCATCTGGTCAAAGGATGCACAGCAAAGGAGGAAATATGTATCTCTGAGGTCACACTAACAAATATGATCAAAACTGGGGAAAGACAATTTTCAGATTGACTTCTAATCATGATTATGACTGGAAGAGATAACATGCCAGTCACTGGGTTCATAAAGCTCGCAGAAGCCCAACCAGTCTTCTGTCCTGTCAACACAGTGAAATTGGGCTAATCAGAAGTCTTGCTAGCTGCCAAGGTAGTATCTATGCCTTTTCTTCCTAGTAATGGTTGATATGAAACCTTGAAAACTTCTCAGCAAGAAACTATGTGTCCAGTCAGACAAGATTTTCTATGTTGATAAAAAGACTGGTTTCAAATGAATATAAAATATTGAAAAATAAAACACTTTCACCCATGAAAACTTACATATAAATGGGGGCTCCTGGGTGGCTCAGTCGGTTAAGTATCTGACTTCGGCACAGGTCATGATCTTGTGGTTTGTGAGTTGGAGCCCTGCGTCAGGCTCTGTGCTGACAGATTGGAGCCTGGAACCGGCTTTGGATTCTGTTATTCCCTCTCTCTCTGCCCCTTCCTGACTCATTCTCTCTCTCTCTCTCTGTCTCTGTCTCTCTCTCTCTCTCTCCCCCCTCTCTCTCCCCCAATAATAAACATTAAAAACAAATTTTAAGTTACAAATAAATGAATTTTGTGTCTACAAAATCCTGCAAAATAGAGTAAAACCTTACTGTAGGACATTTGTTGAATATTGTAAAACTAAGAATTGATGTAAAATATTGAGACCTATGTCCACAGTGACATAAACACCACAGTGAACTGCGGTTCTCAGTTCTTTCTGCAAACGTCTTGGTCCCATCTCTTCTGATAAGCGAGGGTGTGAGCTGTGCCAGTCTCATAACCTCCCAACCTTCAACTTTCACATTTTAATATTTTTTAGTGTTTTATTTATTTATTTTGAGGGGGGCGGGTAAGGGGGGGCAGAGAGAGAGGGCGAGAGAGAATTCCAAGCAGGCTCATGAACCGTGAGAGTATGACCTGAACTGAAATCAAGAGTCACACGCTTAGCTGGCTAAGCCACCAGGTGCCTCCAACGTTCACATTTTTAAAATGAAGAATCCAGGGGCTAGATCACTCCAGGGACTGTAAGTTTGCATGATTCTAAAACTTTCTGTATTTTGATATCATCATTACAATACCTATGAGAAAGCCTCATTTCTGAGAGCTAGCATTTCAGAAAATCTGTTAAATGAACTTTGAGAAAAATTGCAATGCTATGTATCATTTAGGCTAAGGCTTTCTAAAAGTCTTAGGCAACTTAGAATAGTATCAAGAATACCAAAAAATAAATCAATAAAAAGAGAAGGGTACAGACTCAGAGTTGAAGACTAGCCAGGTTCAAATCCAGCTATACAACTTACGTACTAGCAGCATGACCCGGAGTAAATTGATTCACCTCTTGTGTTTCAGTTTCTTCATCTGTCGAAGGGGGAAAATAATGGCATGGCTTCATAGGGTAGCCACTGAGGGCACACCTGAGTCGACAGCAAAATAAACTTATAATTGGCAATGGGCTTTAAAGCAACGATGTGTCGTAGCACCAAGAAAATTATGTTTGAGCTAGGAGAATGCAACCTCAGTGCCTACAAGAGTGGGGATGGGGAGACTAGTTGCTGAGTGAATGAATGAGCACGTTCTGAGAGAAAACAGCTCTACCTAAGTGTTTGCAGGATCCTCCTGCGCAGGCCAGAGGAATGCTCGCACAGCAACAGAACTGCAGGCTGCTGCTGTCCACAACTCACCGGCCCTGGGAGGTAAGAACAGCAGCTAAGTTTGTTCTACTAAGTGAAGCCCAGTATCCAATGTCCACACAGCTTCATTATCTTCAGTAACTGTATCAACCCGAGGGGTCCGTACGGTGGGCCAAGGCAGATAAGGTACCGACAAACATCCACAACTAGAAATTCAACCAAACATCAGTGCATGTCTGCTTCTTTGTCTTTATAAGAAATGAAGATAGAGACAAATAAAAGGAAACTCCCTTCACAAGCCATCTAGGATTACACGGTAAAGGCACTTTAAAAAAAAAAAAAAGGGTGGTCCTCCTGCTGTGCCTGATCTCAGGGTCTACCCTTTAAGGGTGCTTTACATGCATGTTCTAAATCCAAATGGATGTACGGGTCAGACTGACCATAGAAGTTCTGTGGCCCAGGACAACCTCCGAAGATTGAGGTCTGAATCAGCTCAAGCCTGAATAACTTGGAGTCCATCAGCTAACCAGCTTCAGCTCACTCATCGCAACCTAAGTTTAACTCTGATCCTTTGAGCCTGTGCTCACATAGATAAAAATCTGAAGACAGTAAACAAATCAGAGGTTTCTTCTAGACTAGATCCACTTTGAGGGGGGCCGGAGGGAAAGTGGAGGTCACTTTGATGAGACCTGTCTGAAGAAAGGCCCTTGTTCATAAATTGCTAGGTAGCTGGTGGGGAAAACAAAATCCTTTAGAATTTATGGAAGGGGGGCATTCATAGGAACATCTGCAAAGAAACAACTTCTTTGGTCAAAAATGAGTATTCACAGGCACCAGCAAATGCACACACCTTAAAATCTACCCTGAGACATGAGGTCAAACAGTCCCATTGGAGACTGGCAACTGGCCATGATCCTGGAGATGTACAGATTTCCCTAAACGTATCCTCACCACTTTATGGTCTGGCTCCTACTGAAATAGATTACTCTCATTTTTCCCCTTTCAGTCCAAACAATAGTTATTGAGTATCCACCACTACAGAGCTGTCACATGCGCTAAGAAAACAGATCCAGTGCGGAAGACCAACTCTCATTCATTTAAATACGAATGCAAACCAGACTAAACTACCATATGGCAACCTAAGGCATGTGCAGTAGGTAAAAGGATAAGGAAGAAGGATAATCATGGGGCATCTGGGTGGCTCAGTCGGTTAAGTGCCTGACTTCGGCTCAGGTCACGATCTCACTGTGAGTTCGAGCCCCGCATCAGGTTCTGTACTGACAGCTCAGAGCCTGGAGCCTGCTTTGGATTCTGTGTCTCCCTTTCTCTCTGTCCTTTCCCTGCTCATACTGTCTCTCTCTGCCTCTCAAAAAATAAATAAATGCTAAAACTTTGTTTTGTTTTTTTTTTTTTTTTTTAAAGAAGGCTAATCATGGGAGGCTGGGCAGAAGAAGAAACATGTATTCCCTGCCTTATTCCACAAAAGGTTGGAGGCAGCTTGAAGGCTGAGCAGGATTTCTACAGGCAGAGGAAGAACTGAGCATTCCAGACACTGAACAGGCAGAGAAAAAAGGGGAGAGGGACAAGTCAGGTATAAATGATAGATCTGTTTTGTAAACAAAGGAGGGTGGTAAGCGGTCTCATGTAACTTCATGCTTTAATTTTGACATGTACACTTGAGCATTTGAAGTGTTAGCATTTACACTGTCTCCCTATTAATAATATTACTGATAAGTTCAAAGTATTTCTGAACTCATTCCAGTAGAAAATTCCCCTGCCTACAATGTCTTTTCTACCACTTGACTCCTTCATTTAGACAAGGCAGGCTTTAACATGTGGCTCATGGAGAAAAGTGAAACCATAGGCACCAATGGATCTCAGAATAAAAAACACATTTTGAAATAAAATAAAGGTTAAGCTCTCATACCAACAGACCTTGCTAGATCAGCAAAAATGTAGGTGTTACAGGAAATCGCTATATTGTGTAATCCCCATTTCACTCTCCACAAAATTGCACTATAATTCAAAATAAGTGAAGCAACAATTGGATGGATGACCAGTTTTTGTTGTTTACATAGTTTAATGCACAAATGTGCAGTTTCCATGACTTTCAGAATGACGTGATTTACATGAGGCTTTAACAATAAATAAACTTGAAGTGCTGTATATAGTTAGCATATGGTGGAATTTTTAAGCAAAACTTTTTCTTCCATTCCCTGCAAGACATTTAAAATATTCTCCCCTATTGAGGGTTTCTTTTTCCCTTTGGCCTTTAATTTACACCCTGCTAATTTTCCTGTGCAAATATAAAAATTTTGTTTTATAAATAAAATTTAAGTGTGGAAAACAAACAAAACAAAACATATTCTTTACACATTAATGCCACAATAATCGGTAACAACTGCATATAGACTGTATAGATATTTATAACTTTGCCATTCTAAAAGTTAGTCATGGATACCACAAATACTTATATTACTATGTAATAATTTATGGCATTTCATAGACCTGGTATATGTCATCCTTCTTTAACCACCTGGCATGCCAAAATACCTAGAAAAGATTAACAGAATTACTTGCAATAAATCCCAAAAACATACCTTCTGAGGAACAGACACAAATGCTTAAACAATGAAGCATTCTATTGTCAGTTTTTAAAAAAACCCTTCCATAGAAATCTTATATGAACGTGATTTCCTGGAGTCTTACTGAACATATTTTGATCAAGGTTAAGGTTGTGTCTTTTTTTTTTAATATTTATTTATTTTTGAGAGAGAGAAATAGAGCATGAGCGGGGGAGGGGCAGAGAGAGAGAATGGGAGACACAGAATCTGAATCAGACTCTAGGCTCTGAGCTGTCAGCACAGAGCCTGACGCGGGGCTCGAATTCACAAACTGCGAGATCATGACCTGAGCCAAAGTCGGACACTTAACCAACTGAGCCACCCATGTGCTCCAAGGTTATATCTTTTATTGCATCCTCCTTTCCCCAGTTTCACATAGTGCTTTCCTTCCTTCTCACCTACTTGAATTTTTATTTAAAAGAACTTTGATAAAGTTAATGACTACAGTTACTATAGGGAGGTAACACTTTAATTCCCTCTTATCAGAACCAGAAAACATGCCTTGGCGGCATGTTTTGAATCTCAATTTTGAGATTTCAAATCTCAATCTGAAGTCATCATTGGCATCTACCATTCTGGAGTATCAGGACAGATGATGAGTTTGCAACACTAAAGTCGGGTGTGACGTATCACACGTCCAAGATGGGAGTCACATGCACAGCTTGATGTGTACTGACAGAGTAAAGAATGCACTGGCATCTGATTTTTAAAGAAGAAAGGAAAGGATTACCTTGCTGTGATAGCTGTTCACCAAAATCATCATTAAGGAATACCAATGTTCAAGTATTTTATGAAATACTCTTAATTCAGAAATTGCCACTGGAGCCTCTTGACAGTTTTTGCTTTGCACTACATTTCTATTCCCACTTGCTACAAATATTTTACCTGAAATACTTTGTGTGGAAACTCATTAAAATTCTCTCGTGAAAGGAGAGTGCAACGCACAACACTACCGCCTTCCCTTTGTCTAATGGCACAGGATCTCTCTCATAAATTCATTCTAATTAAATTACGCTTCTCAAGGTGCTCCCTCTCATGCAATCCTTATGTAATTGTACCTAATATTTTCTCCACAATTGATGTTACATTAAACAGGCTTTTACTACCTGCTATCCTCCTAATGGCCCTCACTCTTTTTCTTTTTTTTTTTTCTTTTTAAAATTTTTTTAGCTCAAAGGAGGCAGGAATTTGACATGACAAATTCTATTTTAAGAGTTTGCCTTGAGCTTTCATCAAGTTCTTTGTAATTTTCTTAATGATACATAATATACACAAAGGCTCAAACAAATATATCTCTTTGAACACTGGAGAGAGCGCTGCGTTTTAAAGCTCAATGAAAGAAAGAAAACAGGTCAGTTAATGGGTCATTAGCCAGTTTTATCTCAAGGCAGTGATGTTCTAGGTGGGAGGATGTGTGGATTAAAATAAGTATTATGAACCCTACAAAAACTATCCACAATCACTGTATTTTCCACAGATGTAGTAAAGGATATTGATTCTCTCAGCTATCAGGACGTATTTCCTTCCATATGATACTTGGGGTTAAAAAAAAGAAAGCCAAATCTGAGAACGTGTGTGAAATCATAATACATATCTTGGCCTGTGTTGCAGATTCTCATCAGAATTTTCTATTTTTAAGGAAAACGTAGAGGGAGTAGTTGTTTTCTCCTTCACACTCTGCTGTGTTTCAGCAACCCTGTGGAATACATGGGAGTTTTACAAGAAATGAATGGTTTGTGGTTGAAAAGATTATAGATGATAGAATTTCATAACTTTGCTAAGTATGTAAATAACTTGTCTGGAGCCATAAGAGAAGCTACTTAAATGTGTCCCGCCAGTTTCTACTACTGTTACTACCGTTGTTAGAAATATTACTACTAGCATTATATACGTTAACAACATTTCTGGGCATTTTTTGTTTGTTTGATTTATGTGTTCAGCTTTTCTTCATCACTGTGCCGTTACTGGGCGATGCGTATAAATTTAATTATGTGGTTGTGACAATTCACTGTACTGAGTATGTAAATATTCTAGAGCACTTGTTGAAACCTAAGTGAGTAGATAAGTCTTGTCTACCCAACATGACTGATAGCTGTTTAAGGTTTGTGATGATATTTTTTATTTTGGGTATTCCATACACCATTTCACAGCAGAAGCTCCATGTACCCTTGTTGACTGGCAGATCAAATTAAGAGGGTAACTTGTTTTATTTAGTCAGACACTTTTAAAAAAGGTTTATGTTTTCATATGAGAATTTTCAATAGAATGGATTGACTAATCTTCCTGAAAAATAACTTATTTTTCTGTGTCAAGTGTTAAATGTGAAGATTAATTGGAGCTAACATTTGTGGAGTACTGTAATGTTCCAGGAGCAACATTCTGAAGCGTCTTACACAAATAACTCCTACTATTATCCCTCTCATACAGATGAAGAATTTGAGACACAGAGAAGTCACCTGGCTTGCACAAGATTATAATGCTAATAAAATGGGAGGCTGGGCAGCGTGTGGGTGGTTCAGTCGGTTAAGCATCTAACTTCGGCTCAGGTCATGATCTCACGGTTCACGAGTTCGAGCCCCATGTCGGGCTCTGTGCTGACAGCTCAGGGTGTGGAGCCTGCTTCAGATTCCATGTCTCCCTCTCTCTCTCCCCTTCCCCCACTAGTGCTCGTGCTCTCTCTCTTTCTCTCTCTCTCTCTCTCTCTCTCTCAAAAATAAATTAAAAACGTTAAAAATAAAAAGAAAATTTCTTAACTGGGAGGCTGGGATCTGGACCAGCAATCAGGCTCCAGAGTCCATACTAATGACCATGCTGTCTCCTTAGGTAGTCAACAGCCTCCTAGATAATAGAAAGAAAACCACTTGTACACCTGTTTCTGTAGATGAGTGGCCTCACCATTAATCACAAGGTAGTAAGTAAATAAATAAATAAATTTTATGGGATGGATTGGATCAGCCATGTAAGCCTGAGCAGTGACATCTTTGGCATGAATGTCCTCCTAGAGATTAATGCTGGAGTTCATCAGAGATTTAAAATAAACCACAGGCACATTTTACCATGAGACAGCAGGATCCCAACCTGGTTGTGGTTGAAAATACCCCTGGCTCATCATCATTGCAAATGGTGGCTAGGAGTTGATAGGAAATAAATCATGTAATTCTAGCTCAACTTCTCAAGCATATCAGCAAAACGTACTAAGATGACACACAAATGCTTATACTTGGAGGTATATGCCTCCTACCTAGGAAACCTGGATTGGAATAAACCAGAAAAAAACTTGCATTTTCTTTCCAGACAGGAAGCAGTATAATCTGTCTCCAAACAGATCTGGGTTCAAATCTCATTTCTGTTATATACTAAGTATGTTAATTTGGAAAAGCTTCATAAGCAAGCCATAGTACGTTCATTACGGACATGAGGACCCTAGCAGTCGCGATATAGCAGGGATGGTGTGATAATTAAATGAAGTGACACATACGTAAGTTGATTTGCACTTCCCTTAGCATGTTGTAAATGACCAATAAATGGTAGCTATTAACAGCCGAGATCTCCAACCAGTAGTATGTTTTTCTGCTTTAAACAGAGGGACCTATTTCCATAGAATGTTGCTGTTATTGTTTTCCAGTGGAATTAAATCTAATCCTTTCTTAAAATTTCAAATGTAAACACGCAAAGATAAATATACAATGTACATATAATATATAGACACAGAGAATGGAGAGCGCAAAAGAAATACATGTACTTATCAACACCACACTGTCTAATCCAAAAAGATAAATATTTATCATAATAAACAAGCTTCATGTAAAAATTTTTACACTATGTTTAAGGGATAGTAATATTCACTTTTTTTTTTCTTTTGAGATAAGCGAGGTATAGACTGAAGGGTAACCTGTACAACCTACTGGTGACACAGGGACCACATTTCTGGTCTTTAGAATTGTAGTAGAGGCCACCAGCCACATTTGCTCACACTCTTCCTTGTCCCTTAAAATAGAGACTATTCTTACTTCAAAATGGGAGGTGAGCGAATGAGAGAATGCTGGTTTTTTAGTGAGGAAAGGCCGTTCCCCAAACCATGCCTCAGGATGGCAAACATAATACCTCAGAGTGATGCAGGAGGGGGGACAGGCTGGGGTGGGGAGGTCTCTGCCTTTTAAGCAAGCCAGCCAGCAAACACAAATGCATGCAATTTGAAATTTTAATTAGGGTGCCATGTGCTGGTGACATATGGCGACACACTGACAGCTGGGCGTCCAGGTTCAGGAACAGACCTGGGTTCTGAAGTCACAGTTGGCAGCAGCAAAGTTCTCCGCTTGTGCGCTAGGTGCTAGCATGCCTGGAAAGTGCTCTGCCAACATCACCCCCCTAGGCAGCACTGCCTTCCACCGCTTGTAGACGCTGCCTGCCAGGGACCTCTGCTGCAATTCAGAGTGAAGAGCAAATAGAAAGAAATAAAAAGATTAACTCCCCCCCCAACCCCCCCCATGCCTCGTTCACAGTTTTAAGCCAGAAAATGTCCCCAACAGCAGAGCCATTGATTTTTGGTGTGTGTGACTTCTCAGTCTCAGAGACCCTGGGACGTTCACACTAAATCATCCTTGCAGGAAGCACTCTGTGTCTGGGATAGGACACATCAGGGCATGGCGATTAAGAAGTGTGTTACCTGCTCCAAAGTCCAAAGCATTAAGCCCTTTCATAAAACTAAATATGATTTAAAAGTCACATTTACATAGATTAGAAGATGAATCATGTTAGCAAAGTATCAAGATGGAATAAAAACATTTTAAGACAACTTGTTAAGCATTAAAGGTCAAGTTGGCTAACTTTTTTCTTCTACCAGAATTTTTTTTTTCCATGATGAATTAAATGTTGGTCAGTTTGACCTTTGAAGCTGAACAAGTCGTCTGAAATTGTCTTAAAATGGGTTAATGAATTGCCTTGTGGCTGCTTCTTCCGCTTTTCCTTGCCCACTGTGCTTATGTAGTCCGTTTGAAGTGGGAACAGTCGAAGTCTGCTGTTTCTAGGCAAGTCGAGGACTCACTGGAAGCAGAGTAACAAGACGGTTTCCTAGCTGAACCATGCAATGTTAAGGGGATCATTCTTTAGATCCTTCTCTACCTACAGACTTCTTCTGGGCTATAAATCTTTGTAAAGACCCAGAGTAAGTAAATGTACATGCCAAATTGTACCATCTACAACTCTGTGGGATCTGAGTTTCTAGCCAATAAGCAATGAAATTCTTCTGGGATATTATAAACATGAGGGCCAAATCCTTATCTCTTCCTTGCATTCCAAATACTGCTATCGAATCAGCCAAATGAATTTAAGGTAGAACTATCATTGAAGTGGAAATTCAAAATTCATCAATTTGATTAAAAGCCAGTAATTTACTGCTTCCTCCTATTCAATTACACACACACACACACACACACACACACACACACACACAGACTCCTTTCAAGTTTTTGAACAGTGTGACATAGAGGAAATTTCACTTTATATTTTACTATTGGTATTGCGATTATTATGCAGAGCAATTGATTTACATCACATTTTATTCTTCTTCAACTTAATTTTTGGAAAGCAACAAAACAAGCTGAAGATTAACATCAGCCGTTTCAGGCTTCAGACAACACTGCTGCAAGCTGGAAAATACAGATACTAGAATTTACACCCTCTAGTTGTAAGCCCATTAACTAGTTTGGACAGCAAATATGCATTCTGCATACAGCTACCCTTAAAAAAAATAAAGCCTGCTGATAAAACAAACAAAAAAATACTATAGCCTTCTATATATTAGCATGAGCTCTCTGAAATAAAACACCACTGTTCAGTCATATTGCCTGTAAGATTTGCTCTGAGGCAAATATATATTCTCAACTCTAGATCTTTACCAAATCTATCTCAAACTAGATTTAACTGGTTCGAATGAAGATTCCTATAACTTGAGGAAGGGCTCCACAGCCATGACCAAGGAGTTTACTAAGTAGTTAGTACTGGATACTGCCTTGGAGACACAATTTTTTGTCCTACTAAAATCTTCTATAAAATTGATCCAAATTTCTTGTCTAAATCAACGGTTAGGAACTGATTCCCAACCCTAGGTTTTCAATAGCACACTGTAGCTGTAATTTTCTCAAAAGATACCACTAAATTTCACTTAAAACCCACCTCAGCACCTACCTACACACAAAAAGAATAAACACACCCTCAAAGCAAACTCAGTTCTAGTTTTCTTTATAAAATTAAAAACTTAGAAAAGTGTGAACTGTAGAGTTTAAAATACACATTCCAATCAAAATTAGTAGACACAGATTCCACATGTAGATAGATAAAGCAAAATCAATCCAAAAAGATCAAGTTTGTGTTACAGAAAAAATTCATTTACTCTATAAGAAAAACCAGGCTCATTAAAGTACTGTTAAATATAGTATTTTACTCTGCTTTATTTATACATTAATTTTTTTCTGTGAATATAACTAGGTTAATAAAACCTAAAACTGAATTTCTAGTCTCTGAAATATGATAAAGTAACATTTGAAACAGGTATTTTCTGGGGTGCCTGGGTGACTCAGTAAGTTAAGCGTCCAACTCTTGATTTCAGCCCAGGTCATGGTCTCACAGTTCCTGTGTTGGGGTCTGTGCTGAGGGCACAGAGCCTGCTTGGGATTCTCTCTCTCTCTCTCTCTCTCTCTCTCTGCCCCTTCCCAGTGCTCTCTCTCTCTCTCAAAATTAATAAAAATCAACTTAGAAAACATATTTCTTATGGTTTAAAAAAATTTACTGCTAATTAAGTGTAAATTTTCACTGCATCTCACAGAATGCCAAATTACAGAACATTTACAAAAGTATCACCTTTAAATAGGTTAAAACTGTCAGAGGATAAAATAATTCATAAATGTGATACAAAAGTAAAATGTTTAATGTTTACAACAGTTTAAATACTGATAATGTGGAGAAGGCCATAAATTGTATTTTTAAATTTCTTAACTTTTGGCGAGAAAATACAACCCAAAATAAGAAAAAGACAAATGTACAGAGGCAAGTATGCAAGAAAGGGGGTAAATGATGGATTAGACCTTGAAATGCAAAGGATCCAAGGAAATGAAAGTTTAGGTGAAAGCCCTTTGGGCTCCCTTTCACATATGAATCGCATATATTGGTAATTTTCTTATGTGGCTAAGATAATAGTAAGTAACAAGGGGAAGATATTCATGATTGCATAAGACTCTGGGATCAGAGTGGTTTTGACAAAGGAATCTGAGTTGACCAAAATTAACATTTGATAAAAAAGAAAAGGGAAATCTATAAATGCATACCTAGAAGCCCAGGAATGTCCCTACTGCAGACTAAATATGAACGAATGGCAAATCTTTCACTATAGGTTCCTAGCTACCATTATCTTCAATGTGACAGAGCAGCATATGTGACAAGCAGTGGTGATAGAAGGAAGCAGAGGTCTACAGAATTGATTTGTCAGAGAGCTACAGAGAAAGAGCCAAGATTTTGAAAAGAGGAAATCAGCAGGAACTTGTTATGGATTCTATGCTGCACTTGCTTTGGTATCTTTGAAACTGAAAGGAGCTCTATATGGTCAGAGTGTCTGGATTTCATCCAGATATACTCATTAGACAGTTTGGGGAACCCCTAGAAAGTAAGAGCTATAAGCAACTTGTCAATAAGAGGCCAGGGATAGGGCATTTTTAATGACACAGAGAAGTGATCAGCATGGTGTAGAAGAGAGGCCACTGAACTCAGACCTGCTTCACCAGCTCCGCTACTAACTACACAGAACCTGAGCACAGTTCTGCTTCACTTTACCAAATAATGGTGGAGCCGAGGCCACCATCACTATGACCTAAGCTCTGCCTTGACTACCTTATTGGGTTTTTGGGAAATTAAAATAAGCTTGCGTAGAAATTATCAAGTGTTCTTTTTTTAAAATATAGAAACTATTGTTAGGACCGAAAGTTGATGTGAATGAGGGAGGGAGGAGTGTTTCAGCTGCAAAATGGTGGAGACAGTTGAGAGACGATGTGATGCTTGCACTACTAATGTCTTCAGAAACAGAAGGCACTCTCTGTTCACCCAGAAACAAATCTGACAGCCGTCTAAGACACGGTGTCTTTTGGAGGACACATATTTTAAAATCCTAGAACATAATAAAAGGTACTGTCGTACACCGGTGACTTTGGGCCAAGTGTGCTAAGCACTTACTGATTTCACTACGCCTCCCAGCACTCTTAACGGGGTACGTGCTGTTAACGCCATTTTAACAGATGGGGGGAAACGACACTGAAAATATTTAAGGCAAAGTCATCTAGCTAATATGGATTTGAACCCAGGTCTCTGACTGACACTAAATTATCTTGTTAATCAAATTATCAAATGAATTAATTATCAAATCAAATCAATCTTGTTAATCTTAACTACCGCATTATACTAATGCTGTTCCTCTCTGCACAAGCACTTCCCCTGTTTTAATTAAATTCATCAGGCCAATCAGTTAATTGGGTCAAAAGTTAAGTTGATTTTGGATGTATACAGACAAAGTCCTGAATAAAAATGGAAGTATAAAGAGACCTACTCTTAAGAATCTGTACTAGAATCATCAGTCCTAGTGCAGTAGGATGCTTGCCTTTTGGTATTTCCATGAAAGACATTAAAGGGAAAATTTTTTTTTTTTCATTTTTTTTTTTTTCATTTTTTAATATATGAAATTTACTGTCAAATTGGTTTCCATACAACACCCAGTGCTCATCCCAAAAGGTGCCCTCCTCAATACCCATCACCCACCCTGCCCTCCCTCCCACCCCCCATCAACCCTCAGTTTGTTCTCAGTTTTTAACAGTTTAAAGGGAAAATTTTTAAAGGGAAAGGTGGACAGATGATGAAATAAGTACTTTAACCATCAGAACTTATTTCTGAGATATATGGTTTATAGCCTGTCCAGTAAATGTATCACGTTTGTATATCCTCTTTGGTAGAAGCAAAATACAAATGACTTTGGAGGATAATCCTTCATCATCTCTTTTCTACCACATAAACAGAGAAACATTCACAGAATAACACTGAAAAGCTCCTACTGCACTTTTTTTTTCAATAGAGAAAGAATGACTAATTTTGATTTAAAAGGTTTTTTTTTAATGTTTATTTATTTTTGAGAGAGACACAGAGTGTGAGCAGGGGAAGGGCAGAGACAGAGGGAGACACAGAATCCGAAGCAGGCTCCAGGCTCTGAGCTGTCAGCACAGAGCCTGACGCAGGGCCCGAACTCCTGAACTGTGAGATCATGACCTGAACTGAAGTCGGGCACTTAACCGACTGAGCCACCCAGGCACCCCGACTAATTCTGACTTGATATTAGAAGCCGTTTATTTGCTATACCTAATTCAGAAACCACTCTATCCTTCTTTGGATGGGGAAAAGAGGGGGTCATGGAGAAGACAGAAGAACACCAGACAAAGTAAGTTCAGTTACCACACTATGTAAATCTAAGAGACTTAGCAAAAGTTGGAAATGAGAAAGACTCTTCTCATAGCACTCAGTGATCAAAGGAGAAATACTGGAAGTCACAGAAAAGCTTCTTTTCTTAAGCTTTTCTGCTCCATTTTATACTCAACTATTCTGAGTAGCAGAGATTAAAATTTTCATAAACACATGAACATTTTATAAATTGGTCCAAACCAAACACATGGTCACCTGCCAATTTTGCTACGTTTTGCAAGCACACTCAATGATAATAGCCATGTTTTTTTCCCTCATATCAGAGGATTCTGACAGTGCCTGCCAGTTGTGAACTCTATATTAGGCTAACCTGGAGATACTTAATAGAAGATTTCAAGAATCTCAGTATAAAAGTTTTCAAGAGTGTGAAACAAATGTTCAAATTCTGAAATCCAGGTTAGGGCCAGGTATGTGGTCAAAAGCCAGGATCCCTGATGAAAGTGGTCAACACCTCCTTGGAATACCAAATGAGACACATTACCATGGATGATTTATGGAATTTCCTCTTTAGATCAGAAATACTTCCAAAACCACCTCCCACTTGGTGCTTTAGCACTTCCAGTAAATGAAGTCAAAAGTGAAAATATACACAAATCCCTCCTTATTTTGACATTTCAAACCTCAATAAAGGCTCGGTTCCACATGGTGGCTTAAAATTAGACAAACTTTAGTAGAATAAAGAAAGAAAAGGAAGTTTTTTGTTGGGTTATTTTTAATACGCTTCAAAGCTTATTCAGTCCTTTTTTGTAAATTTTAAGGCACAGTTTAGAAATAGGAGACAGGTCCCTGCAGGGGCAAATGAAATTCCAAACTCACAAGCTCAAAGTATTATTATTTAGCATCTAAAAGAAAATTAATGGCTTCCTAATGATTTACCGGTATTTGTAACCCAAGGCAGGTCTTGGGTTTGATCAGTGCAATCATCTCCACTTTTTGTCATGAAGGAGGAGGGAGGGAGAGAGAGAGAGAAGAAGAGAGAGATGGGAGGAGGGAGGGAGGAGAGATGGGGAAAAGAGGGGAAAGGGAGAAAAATTGATTGACTCATTGACTGATTGATTGATTTGAAAGTCATCAAGAAGGGATTAGAATCCAGAAAGATGCACATCACAACACCCTCACAAAGTTTTCTCAAACAGAGCTACTGTCTACATACCAGAAGCTGATGGAATCAAAAACCGTCAGCACTCTCTCTTGCTAATTGAATTGGTACATGTAATGGGAGGAAGCTGTTTCTCAGAACCAAAATGAGTGGTGCTGGGAAAAAGAGGCCAACAAGGCAGGCTGGGGACAAACAGAATTGGTAGAACAGGCACCCAGATTCTCCAGAAAGCAAATCCTGTTTAGCCCTTATCCATCCAGGTCACGGTGAAGCCTGTATCATAGCAACTTGTGCCTTTAAATACTACTATTCATTTGGTCATTAGTTTCTCTTGGTTCCTTTCATTTGGCCGTATTTTTGATAGCCAAATCCTTAAATGAAAGCAGAGGCTATGAGAATGTTGTCAAATTTCAATAATGCTCAAGGGGGGGAAAAATCGCCAATCTCCTAATGGTTTGGTCTAACATTCTTTCTGGAGTTACCCAGTAACAGATTAATGTAGCTAAGCATTGTAACATTGAGTACTGAGAAAACATGCCTGAAATTTACAAGTAGGCCTCACTCGCTAGTTTAAAAAAAAAAAAAAAAAAAAAAAACCCACTTCCCGCATTTTCACTGCCATGTTTCTTTATTTATTTATCTTTAATTTATTGTGGTGTCAAAACCCATGTCTGGTCTTAGAAGAATTTTGGCACAAAGTTGGCTTTTTATAGTACCAGACCATTAAAACTACAAAACCTCAATTAAAAAAGTGCCAGAAGAGTTTGGTGCTCAGTACCAAAAATGATATAAAGCCTGCAGATGGGGAAGGAAAGAAAAGGAGCTACTCTTGCAAGAAATCCAAGTCTAAGTCATGTAACTAAAATCCCTAGTGCTACAGCAACCAAATATAGTCTATGTTTTAAGTATATTATCCAATTCATATTCCTAGGTCCTGATTTTTTCACATATTCTAATCCCAAACTTTATAACTCTCTAAAGGGCAGAAAACCTTTTTGTTTGTTTGTTTTGTTTTATTTGTTTGTTTTGGTGAATGTCCCAAATCCAACCCAATCAGTTACCTCACAGGACGCATAAATGATAAAATTTGCAACAAATCCTGATAGAGGATTAGCTACCATTCTGCCCCTCTTGTTCCCAGCAACTTCGTGTTTGGAGCTGCTCTGCAAGCCTATTAGAGCTGGTCCATAAAGCCAACAGAAATTTGAACAGGAATCAGTGCGATGATCCCATGCCCTGATAAAGCCCAACCCTTATTTAAAAAAAAAAAAAATCAATGATTAAATGCAAATCATTCTTGTGATGTAAGCATAAAAATGAGGTAAGGTATATGTGTCTGTTTTACAAGCACAAGAACTTGGATCTTTAACTTGCAGTTCTGACTGGAGTCCTACTCAGGAAAACAATCTAGCCTCCAGGAATGATTCCACATTCCAGTCCATGCCTAGCTCAATACCAGTAGCACAAGAATAATAAATAGCACGGGAGGAATAATAGTACCTCACTCAGGGGGTATTGTGAGGATTAAATAAGATAAATGACATGGAGATTTAGAAGACTGCCTGCTTGCCACACAGCAGCATTGGATAAATGTTGGTAGTATTATTAAAATTCAATAGCATTATAATCAGAAACAGCAATATGGGACATTTTCCCTTACCCTACAACTAAATATGAATGAGACGTCCCCCAATCCCAGATACGATCCAAACCCAATCAGTCCATCAGCAAGTGGTTAATGAGTCCTATGAGCCAACATCCCAGCACTCCTGCTAGCCAGCACTCCTCACAGGTAAGAAGACAAGAAGTTGTTTTTAATATAGGCAAATCACTCTGTATAACAAAACACTGCTGGTGAGCTTCCTGATTTAGATACACAGTCCTTATTTGAAAACTGGGGAAGCGACGTGTGGCATATCTTTGAACCACATTTTAGAACCTTCTCTCTGTACCTATACTCTAGTTCTGAAGTCATGTGCCACCTAAACAGAGGGCAGAAAGAAAAGCAGAAGCCCAGGAGCTGTTGCCCAAAGATCAGGCCCCACCCCCCTCTAATGTTCAGGACTCCTGGCCTCATCTGCCTTAGTTTCCACATCTGCCTCCTCTCCGTCTTGTACACACTTTGCCTTGCTTTCTCCTGGCCACAGAAGACTACTCACCTTTTCTACCAACTCATCCTCCTACACCAGCGGACTCTAGGACCTCAAACTGATCACAGATGATCCATCTGGCTCCTTACCAGCTCGATTGCCTGACCAGCCATGATGCCCCCAGGTTTGTGAAAGGCACCAAATTGGCTATTTTTGCCTGTGTTATGTGTCATCTTCATGATGAGCCTATTATGAGACTGTTATGGAGGTATTACTATCCTTATTTTATAGACGAGGAAACATTTACTGTACCTACGTTAAACAACTTGCTCCTGGACAGAATCAGACACACGGGACTTTGAATAGAAGGCTGTGACCTCACGTGATTTATTTAACTTGGAAAAAATACACACTAGGTATGTCCTGGCAGCAAAAATTATAGTAAAATGGTGACTAAAACTGGCCCAAGTGTTTAGGTACAGTGAGTGACTTATTACTAACTTAGAAGAACAGATTTCTACCCATTGTAAATGCCCCCGAAGATTACAAAATGCGCCTAAATAGCAATAACAACAATAACAACAGCACAGAGCTAAATAATTTGCCTAAAATCAAACAAATGCCAAGTGATCAGCCCAGGATTGGAACCTGCATTATTAAATCATCCTGTTTAAGACTCCAAAGTAAGTGCACTATACATGTGGGGAAAACAAATTTTTCAAGCGAAAATTAAAAAAGAAAGGGAAGAAAAGGAATCTCTAGTATCTTGTTCTTGGTTCCCCGTTTATATCTTGCTTTGCAGTACACCACACAATGGGCACTTTTGTTCAGCTCAGCAGGGCTATTTATATGTTGTAACTCTCAGTGCCTTTGGGGACTGTGTTCTTCCTTCTCTGAAATCTAAAGATGGGCATTTAAGAAAACTTCCAGGATGAGCTAACTCTGTTTCAACTAGCCACGCCAATGTTTAACTCTGTTAAACAACTAGCCACGCCAGGCCCACCACGTCTGGAAACACAGACCCCACCTCCACCTCCACCGGGAAACCAAAGTAAGAGAGGTCGCTTAGCCTCCTCCTTGCAAGACTGCCCTGTCCCAGTCACAGAGAGAGAGGGCACGGTCCCCTCTCGCAGAAACCCACTTCGACAAAAGGGAAATAGAAATTGGGCTGTGATGAGCCTTGCCCTGGTTTTTAGCAGGCACAGAACATTAGCTTTCTGAAACAGGGGCATCTATCCAGTTCGAAAGGTCTTGAAGGAAAAGAAACGTGAGATGCCTCTGTAAAAACGTGCACCAGAGAAACGAGAAACAGAGGCAAGTTGTGGGCAATCAATACTTCCCTACTCCTGCAGATAAGCAAAGTCATGGAGGATAGGCCAGTCTGCAGTACCAAGTGTGTGAGGGGAAGGAACAGATCTTTCTGAGACTGTTCTCTGACACTGCTGAGGGAGTGGGTGGCAATATTGAGTCTAAACCGAGCGCGTCTCCATACCACCACCACAGCTCCTTACACTTCCCCAGGAAAACAAACTGCCTCACAGATGCATCGATTTCTGAGTTGAAATATAAAACGGGAAGAGTAATTTTTAAATACTAAGGCAGCTATGGCAGTTGGAGAGGCAGCTGAGGGACGATGCTAGCAACCTGGGTAGCATGCCATTTCAACTGCCGGGATCTTGCTCTCTTTGGAGGCGGATATCCCAGTGTGGAGGTGAACATGAGGAGAGAGGCTCTGGACGGTCACAGGGGATCACGGATCTCATTTCAATGTGGCTAAATAATAATAATAATAATAATAATAATAATACTTACAGCAAACATTTGTTAAATGTGTACCATATGCCAAGCAATATGCTAAGCACTTCACCTGAATTATCTCATTGAAGCTCATAATCACTATACAAGGTAGGTGGACATTTTACCTATAGGGCTAACAGAGTGCAACAAATAAGGCAACAGGGCTAACAGAGTGAGACCTGCTCTTGAAGGAATCCTTTGGGGGCTTCCATACATTAAGAAAGCAAAAGTGGAGCGCTCCTAGAATGCCCCAGTGCCTACGTAGGGGTGGTACTTAAGTTCTAACAACAAAAATGCATGCGATCCCAGGACTGACATTTAATAGCTGTGTGACCTTGGGCAGGCCACTTGACCTCTCTTGGGCTCAGTTTCCTTCTTTGTAAAACGGGGAAGATGATCTGATAATAGCACTACTTCACAGGGGTGCTAGAGAATTAAATGAGATAATATATGTACAATGCTAAGAGTTTTGTGTATCAGTGAAAGAGTTACGTACGTATAAGCTGCTATTACTTTATTATTGTCTCTAAGAAACATATTTTACCTAAAGGGCTACTTAATCTGGCTCAAATGCTACTTCCCCTAAAGCACCTTTCCTGTCTACCAAAAGGTGGTTGCCTCCCCTTCTGTGTTTAATACTCTGTTGAGATATTGTTCGAGCTATTGGCACAATGGATTATAAGGGTTTCACCTACAGTAGGTGATTTACATATACCTCTTCTCTGCAGACTGAACTATTTAATGGAGAGGACTGTTTCTTAGTACAGTTCCACTCCAGCTGCCAATACTGAGCCCACTGCACTGTTACTAATTAGCAGCAGCAACAATCGCAATAAACACTTTTGTCATAAGAGTTTTACATATGACATCACATTTAATCTTCACAATAATCCTATAATGTAGGAATTATTTGGAATCCTACTTGATAGCCGAGGAAACTGAAATGTAGGGGCTGACTCACCTTGCTTCAGCTCACATAGCTCATCAATGGCGGGGCCAAGATTCAAGTACAGGCCACCTGAAGATCCACAAGTTTTGAACTCTCTGAACAAATATGATCTACTGACTCTCAGTGGATAAGTGAAAGCATTAGCCTAACAAGGCATTTTATAAAAAAAGTTCTGTGAATATAGGTAATAAAATATGGGATGCTTCAGTGAAATTAAGGCATATGAAGTACAGATTTTGGAGTGCTCTAACTTGTCCAACATTTCATTCCCAATGTGCTTAGGTACAAAACAAAAAGTAGAAAACAGAGTGGTAAATATGATTCCTGTCATTGTAGGACTAAAAACAGGTATCAGATGAGTAATCAAATAAGTCAACAAGAATGTTTCAGATGACTAAAAGTTCTATAAAAAAATATAAATATGAAGGACAATTTTAGATAGAATGCTCCTCCACAAATGTATCATTTGAACTGAAGGCTGAAGGGTGACAATAAGCTAGCCACAGAAAGAGCTGGAGGAAGTGCATTCTAAGCAGTCAACAAGTAGCAAAGAGTTTGGCAGGTTCCAAAAATTAAATGGATATCAGTAAGGCATCCAAGGAGTCAGTAGAATACAGTGAAGTTGGAGAGGGAGACCATATAGCATCTTTAGGCCATGGAAACAAGTTGGATTTTATTCTAAATCCATAGGAAACCGTGAAAGGTTTTTAGGCAGAGGAATGATAAAAACTAATTCTTTAAAGACCAGTCTGGCTACTGTGTGAAGAAGCAAGAATAGAATAAGGGGGAATACTCAGGATCACTGACATAGTCTCAGCAAGGATGATGGCGACTTGGACTAGAGATACTGTCTTTTTTTTCTTTCGATTGACAAGTTTCCATACAAAAACAGGAGATGTGTTCTATACTTACTCTAGTTATTTACCCAAATTCAACTTCTAGTGTCTTCAGAGTGCAGACAGATCTTACCTTTCTTCTCTATTGCCTTCATTGTACATACGTAGAAACTGAGGTACAGAGAGCTTACTGGACTCGCTAACTTCATGCAAGTAATTTATAGCAGACTTCACTCACTTAAAGTCAGACATCAGGGGGCAAAGGCATAATAAAACATGTAAGTTTACAAAATGTTCTGTTGTTCCTTAGAAGCCTGCCAAGATTCCATATTTGAAATCTGCAGCTCTCCTTCCTTTCCGGTCTTTTTACACTGTTTAAACCTCACATTAACTCTCATTATGAATATTACGTAGTCCAGCATTCAGCTCAGACACGTAGATGGAGCCCACAGGGTTAAAAGAATGTAAGTAGAGTCAAGTCAGAGAATTGTGGGTTATGCCTGGGAGAAGTTCATAAAAGTAATTTTAAACTCTTCTGTTTTCTTTCAGTTCCGTCCTTCATGTTTATGTGTAAATTATACCTTACTCTCTAGGTTGCATTTTGCCATTTTTCTCTCGTTTCCCCAAGAAAGCTCCCCAAAGTGACAATGCTTTAAAAAAAAAGGGGAGGGGGGCCAGTATGAAGTTCCTCTGAGTTCCTGCTCTCTTCAAGCACGGCTCCTATCACACAATAATGTGTTATTTTGTTGAATTTTGGCATCCATCTAGCTTGTTTGGTCTGAAGCCAAAAAATTAGAGTGTGTCGGTCCACCAGTTTCTCAGCAGAGAAGCTCTCTTCTCACCCAGCGAGTGTGCTGTACCCTTGGCCTCTGGCCAAGAAGGGAAATCCATTTTACATAAAGAATGCACAAAGCTCAAGTGCTCAGAGACTTTTTACCTACTAAAATAACTTTATGGACAAATGCCAGTCTGCTAGACACATTCTGCAGGAACATTTGGCATGCAAAACAAGGTAAAGTGCTCTGTGGAGGTAGCAAGTTTTTTAGAAACAAGGAAATGGCTGTGCGTGCCCTCGTGGCACGTCACGTGGCTTGGCACGGCCGGCGTGATTGGCTGCGGCCGAGTAAATACAGCCGCCATGTAAGGAGCGGAACGTCGCCCTTCGCTGGCTTCTTAAAATGGCGGCCTGAGCCCGCACCAGGAGAAGCAAGCTGAGTCCCACTCTCAATTTCCCCCCTGAAGTTTTTTGTTTTTGTTTTTGTTTTTAAATAAACCTTACGGATTTGAGTAGAAACAGATTTCTCACAACTTGCTTCCCCGGCTCAATTTCACAGTTCGGCATACACTCAGGCTCTGTCAAAAGCTTGACAATGTTCCAGGGAAAATATTAACTGTAAACTTTCCAAGAGGAATTAAAGGAACAGGCAGAAATGTCAGGAAGCCCTCCTTTTTGAAAGCATGTCCCAAGTTTGCCGCCTGTATGCGTGTTGCAAAGAAGCACATGCAGCCCGAGCTCAAGTGACCTCCAGGATGGTCCCACTTCACCATGTCACACAGGGAAAGGGGAAGGGAAAAAAAAAAGAAAAAAAAAAAAGGACACATCCTCTTTGGCGAAAAGGCACGGAGGTCTCTCCCTCTCCCTCTCAGGCCTGACCAGTTGAACACTGCACACTCTGATGTATAAATATTTGCCTCTGGCTAAAGTTCAAGCAGCCCAGTGTGGCTGCCAGACACAACAGAAAACCAACATCCAAGGGAAAGTGTTTACTGCAGTGGTGGCCAAAGGAGCAACTGCCAGCAAAAGATCGCATCTGATTGGCTGGGCCTGCCTGTGGTGTTATCATAAAGCACCTGGCCTCTGGCCACTGGCCACTGGAGTGTTCCCACCCTTTCAGTAATAGTTATGTCCTTTAATGCACAGCCTTGCCACAGTTAATACAAGACCAAGAGACATGCTGATGGTTTCACATGTGTTCCTCCACAGCAAGGGGCCTGAATGAGCCAAACCACCCATATATCTGCTACCACTACTGCAAAACAAGGGTTTGCTCCTTGCAACTACCCTGGTGGGGCCGGTGACCTTTTCACACACTCCCGCCTCACAAAACCACGGGCATTTCTCAGGTCCAGGACCGCCTGCACACCCCCAGTTCTCATCCCTATGTATTCTACAATTAGATTCTTCCGTCAGCATCACTGGATGAATTTAAGCATCTTTGAAATTCCTGCAAGAAAATAAATTAGGAGCGACCCCTGATAGATAGCTACAATAGGTATTTTAAATAAAGCCATGTATCCTTCAAATGCTCTCTCCAAAAAACAAAATATACACCGCACTATTTTACTGGCTCTATGGTTCTGAAATAGGTAGAAATAAGAGAAGCTGCCCATCAAAAGATTAAGATCTTCAATAAGGATAAAGGAACTGAATGAGAAACAGATCTCGAAGAGGATCTTTTCAGAGAAGTTATGAATTCATAGTTTATGCTAAGCATGTAGCCAGCAGGGCAAAGTCTTTTCATGGTGTTCAGTATTCAGGGCAGTTCGAATACAATCAACATAAGTCACAAAATTTTTAAATCATTGTCATCCATATAACATTTCTAGCTTCATAAACAATAATGAATGAATCAAACTTTTCCTTAATGTTGCAAATGAAATGTTTCTGTTCAGTTGAGCTGAAAAGTTATATGGAAAACGGGACAGAAAAATCAAGGAGTATGAAGGTAAGAACTTCTTTTAAGTAAAATTTTTGATGTAATGGAACAATAATTTAGGTAAAGCAAGCCAAGCTGTTATGATTTCATCTGTTTTGAATAAAATACACATTTGCTTAATTGAAACATTTGCTGTTTGTTGAAAATAAAGAAGATTTTACATCCGCACACAATTTAGAGTTCTAACTTTGAAAATTCAAGGTCCTGAAGCTTGGTTGATCTTAGGCTTAAAGAAATTTCTGCATCTGAATTTGTTGCAAAACAAAAATAATATACCAAATAATTCCATATTCGATTGTCTGTAAAACTTTAACGATTATATTGGTCCTGTGTAATCTAACTCTTAACCAAATGTGTCACTAAGGTTGATCTGTGTTTGACCTCAGAAGCCCAGGACTTATAGTATCAAGTTTGGCTTCCAAGAGATCCCAACGAATCATGGGCAAGCGAATCACAGAGGAATGTTCTGTTCCCAGCTGTGAACAAGACAGAATTAACTCTGAGACGCTTCTTCCTGCTGCCCCGGGTGGACAGAAAGGTCAAGATGGTTAGCTCCTACAGTCTCAGTACCAACCGTCAAAACAACACGCATGTTAAAAATAGATTGTCTGTAGGCAACTAAAATATAAATGTAGAAAAAATTTTATATAAAGATAGTTTTAATATATTTAAATTTCGGCTTCAAGTACCTTAAAGACTGTAACATGAAACCAAGGAGAAAAAGGATAGAATAGTAATTTTCCCAAGTGTATTAACTTCACAAACTTTGAGTCTTAAAATTAAAAAAAAACAATCATTCTGACCCATGGATGACACTTTTCTTAGGAAATTCCTTGGATTCACAAGTAATTCATTGGGAATTAAAGCACAAGAGGCAAATTTACCACTTTTATTTGTTTGTATTTTGATAACTACATTTTTCTCAGCTCAATTTCTATGGAAATAAAAATTCTGTTTACTGTCAGAGGAATTTCTTTATCTATCAGTGGGGAATAGAGTTGAAATACTGAGTTGTTGTTGTTGGTTTTTTAATACAATGAAATGATCAAGGCATTCTAAGGTGCTATGATACATTGGTTCTATCATAACCACATAGAAAACCAGGGGCAACTGCTGTTTTATATATAAGTAGATACTTAAGACTTATCAACAAACGGCATGTTTAATAGTCTCTGGCATTTGCATGATAAAATGTTAAAACATTAATAAAACTAAACTGGTGATAAAAGTAATTCTATCTTACAGACTTTCACACTGAACAAAAATGTACTTTCTAAATAAAAACGTTACAAATGTAAATATTCCTTTTAAAGCTGCTGAATGCATCACTTTACTAGGAAAGGCTTAGTTATGTTATTTGCAATTCCCTCATTGCACAACAATGTACATTACTGTCTGTAAGCTCTAATTTGGCATGGCGCATCATTAATGACCTGAATGGTGGCTGTTTCACACATACATATTTAATTACAACAGCTGAACAAATTACATATTTATGCTTTATAAAGGGGATTGCCAGTCTAATTCATTTGCTATGCATGCAGGTACAGGACTCCATCTGCAACAGCATCTGCACAACAAGAGCTAACAATTATCCATTGTACAGCGAGTAAGCATATCTGGGGAAACCTGTAAGGGAGGCAGTCATATTAACCATTTCATTGCCTCAGGCCCTGTAATTTTTCTAGGGGTCAAAATCGTTTAAGACAAAAATTGTACCCCTTATATTGGCCACAGTCATTTAACAGAATCGGCCAACCCTCTCATCCATTCTAATTTCCAATGGGCTTAAGATGAGAGGGGTAAATAATCTAAATCCTACAGGGAAGCTGTGCGTCGAGTGGCTTCTTCTAGCGAGCAGACATTTCCTTAGGACCCTTTCACCTCCAGAACTCAAGCACAGGTCCCTTAACGGCCCAACAACAGCCTTTGCCACCGCGTCAGTGGGGCTTATCTTCAACCAAGACAGAGGTTTTGTCTTTGCCACCACACCCTCCATCACACCACAGACCTGGGTGTTTATACAGGATGGGCCTGAAGAACTTTCTTAAGAGAAACCACACTCTGAGCCCCTTCTGAGAGCCCTAAGACCTCTGCTGGGCCATTCTTATCATCAATATACTTTCCAGCTAAGCCACAACTAAAAGCTACTATTCCCTCTTTTGGTAATAAAGTCCTGTTCACCAGTGTTGCAACCTCATCTTAAATGGCTTCAGGACTTTCGTATGTTTAATTTAATATATCCAATGAGTAATATAAATATTCTGGACCATCACTTCTACTTCAAAACCCAAAGAGGAAGAATTAAGAGTCAGCCAATCAATAGTGAGGTTTCCCATTATCATTTAAGGCTCTTGCTAGGCAATAAAGAGGCTCCATGGTGATGGCCCCTAAAAGCTCCTTACGGCGTCTTTGCCTCTTTAGGCCGCAAAATCAAAGCATGAGTCAGAGGTGTGGGTTTTTTAATGTTCCCTCTTGAGTGATGGAGTTCAAGCCAGGGTCTGACTGGGTGAGTGGGGTGAAGGAACGGCGGTGCTGGGCAGGGCGCTGGATGTGAGGATGCACAGTCAGGGCCTTCTGCCCTCCTCCTTGGAGTCTGACTCCTGAGGAGCCAGGGGGTACTGAAGGGTGGACCCCAACATGTGCTCCCAGCTATCCATGCAGTTCTTGGCTATGGTAGGGCCAAATTCACACGTGGAGAGAGTCCTGATTCACTTGACATCAGCCACCTGTGGATGAGTCAGGCTTTGGTCAGAAACCAAAGTGAGAATGAGAGATGAAAGTCTCACTGACATCTTAAAGGCTGATGGACCTTTAGAAGAACCAGTGCTTTGCTTTGTGAATTCGAACCCCATATCGGGCTCTGTGCTGACAGTGCAGTGTGCTTGGGATTCTCTCTCCCGCTCTCTCCCTCCCCTGTGCTCACTCTCTCTCTCGCACGCTCTCTCTCTCTCTCTCAGAATAAATAAACACTAAAAAACAAAACCAAACACCTCAGTACTTTCTCAAATCCAAATCTTTCACCAGAAAAAAAAAAAGAAAAGTGCCCTCCATAGGAAACTATCAGAAATACAATCTCACTATGGTGCAGAAGTGGGGTTACCAATTCTCAGTTGGCCAGAAACCATACTGAGAAGGAGGGGCCTAGATAGGCTCTGAACTCACCCATGACTTGTAAAGTGTCAGAATATTAGAAGACAGGCTTTCTGAGGTGTTGAGAGGGCACTCTTCAAGGAGCTTCACATAAAGCAAACAGTTGCCCTCAAATTCTACTAGCACCCAGTACTCCATCAGACGCCTCAATCAGGAGCTCCAGTGGGAACAGTGCAAAGGCTGCATAATTTACAAAGGCTTTTATGAACCCTGTAAGGCAGCTGTGTCCACTTTATAGATGAGAAAAGTGAGGCTCAGAGAAATTAAGTAACTCACCCAACACACAGCTAACAAAATGGCAGAACTGGGACCAAGCCCAAGACTACCCGACTACTCCAATTCGTCTTTTCTGCCCCTAAGTCTGATTTTAGCTTCACTGCGCCCCCCTCCACCCCCACCCCACCCTTGCTGCCTAGCTTTACTTATATAAGGTTGTCAACCCCCTAGTCAGGGTCACCAGTCTGGATGCATCTTTATCAGCACTAGTATTGGCTTCAAAAACAAATGTGACAGGAACTACTGGTGCCCTTCCCACATGCTGCCCCCCACCCTGGAGGTCACTCGCAGCTGGATGGACATGCTTTCCAGCCTCAAACACAAACACCTGAGTCTCTCTCTCTGCCTTGGGGCTTTCTCTGTCCACAGGGCAGGCTGGAAGTGCAGCATAATTAATGTACCCAAGAGCGACCCTGAACCAGTGAAGGATACAAGTTGGCCCTTAGTGAAACAAGTGTGAGTTATGTTCTGTAGTCTCTAAGGGAGTGTGGGGGTGGGCAGAAGGATCGAACCTCAATTGCTAACGGCAATAATCTGCTCATTGAGACCTTTTATTGGACTTACCTCCTCCCCATACTTCCTGGGATCATCTCCCAAATAAACTATTTGCACCCAAACCTTTATCTCAGGGTCTGCTAGCAAGAAAACTCAAACTATAAAAACAAACATCAGCACTATTAGCGATGTAAGCTTGGCTCCCACGTCCACTATTAACTGTAACCGAATACTAGTATTCTGCCTTGATTAATTTGTTACCAGAATGTTATGTACAAACATCCTTCAAACAGTGAGTGATTCTAATAACGCTGTAGCCTTGCCAAAAGATGGTCACAGAGGCAAATGTTGCAGGCACTTGGTTTTGACTCCTGATGCTGCCCTTTTGTTTATATATTCTTCAGCACATTATTTAACCTTAGTGGTGATCAGCTTCTGTGTGAGCAATGAAGATAATGGTTTCTACACCATGGTCGGATTGTTAAGAAAAAAATAGGGCAGTTGTAAAAACACCCAGCATATAGCCTAGGTTCATAAAAGTTCATCGTTACCATTGTTACAGAACTAACGATGAAGCCAATATGATGTGGACAAATGTTAAAGAGGAAAAAATTCTCTAACAGTAGGATACGAGGTAAGAAACTTTTTCCCCTACTGTTTTGTCTATCCTCTAAGCCACCTTTAATTAACCAAGAGTAACTCAAATGTTTTAGCAAACTAACTCCTTTGCTGGTGTTGCATGATATCACCCTAAAAGTTATGGGTGATACTCAGCACCGCTCTCTGTAAGTCAATGCCACAGGCACCTCGGCTGACCTTGGCAACTTTCAAAGCACAAAGCCATACTCTAATGCACTCCAGCCTTGATCTCGGGCGATCTAGGGGAAGTGGGCAGAGGGAATAACTAGGGACCCACGTAAGATAAATGAGCTCTTGTAAGGTGCTACATACCAATTCATGCGCTCGAAGGAAGAGATGAATGGTGCCTTGAAAGAGCTGATTTACTGTCTAAAGAGAAAGTCTCCTATAGATCTTCATTAAGAATGCTAACTTCCCAAGGTTGATTTGCAAGAGTGGCTACTGTGTGGGACAAAAGACAAAAAAAAATAAAGTTTGCAAATGTCAAGGTCTTACAGAACCAAGAATAGAGATGGTTTATTAAAGCTCGTCTTTATTCAGGATACCTTAAATTTGAGGAAGAGGCTTATGGACAGGGGAGTCTGACTAGCTTAAAATCAAGGAGGATTTGTATAGAAAGCACAGTCTTCCAAAACATACCGTCGGGGGATAGAAAACATTTTTAATATAAACACTATACTAAAATATAATAGAACTTTCTTTAATGATTCAGAACATGCCTGACTATCATGGTATAGGGCTAATTTCCCAATACTGCAGAGTTTTCCTGTCTTTAGAATCGTGATAACAATAATGAATTGTTAAGAATTAAATGAAATAATGTACATGACATCACTAGGTAAATGGTACTGTATAAATGTGTTTTAAGTCAGGGTTATTACTATGACTGTCATCATGAATTTACTAAATACTGTTTAAATTCTACATAGAAGGTTTGGGAAACTGGAATAACTTAACCCCATGACATACATTTGAACTTATTTTTCAACTAACTCCTGATAAGCATCTTCTGAATTTTCTCATAAATACAGAAAACTAAATGCAGGAAGGAGAGAGATACAGATAATGCTGCTTTTCTCATTTTGGTATTCCCAATAATTGTCAGAGTTTCCTATAAAGGATTTAGAAGGCTTATTTTGCCATGGAAACATAATAATATAAATATCTCTTGAATAGGTGGATTTTTAAAATCAATTTTTTATACTATGATCCCACTTTTATTTAAAAGTGCATAGAAAGAATGGAAGAAAAAATGAAAAAAGGGGACAGAATTAGAGTTACTTTTAATATTTCTCTATGTGTTTTTTCTAGATTTTCTATACTAGAGATAATATTACCTGCTTACAATAAGAAATACATTATTTTTAATATCAACACATTTATATGAAAAAACTTTATTGTTTTATTTTTATTTTTTAATTTTTTTAAGTTTATTTATTTTGAGAGAGAAAGAGAGAGAGAGCATGAGGGAGGTAGGGACAGAGAGGGAGGGAGAGAGAATTCTAAGCAGGCTCCTGGCTGACACAGTGCAGAGCCCGACGTGGGGCTCTAACTCAAGAACCGTGAGATCGTGACCTGAGCTGAAATCAAGAGTCGGATGCCTGACTGAGCCACCCAGGTGCCCCTGGAAGAAAAACTTTAAATAGAAGTAAGCAATTAGGAAGGATTTCATTTCTATCCTATAAAATAACTACTGAGATGAAAGGAGGAACTTGGTAGAACTACATTAATAAGGAGATTTAAAGGCATTTACCATTCACTAACTCATGCCTGCCCCCCTCATCCCGCAAAGTTTATGACCCAACTTAAAACAATAACATTTACAATAAAGACAATGGCAACATTTAAAAAGGGGGGAGGGGCGCTTCAGATTCTGTGTCTCCGTCTCTCTCTCTGCTGTCTCTCTCTCTGCCCCTCCCCTGCTCATGCTCTTTCTCTGTCTCAAAAATAAATTTAAAAACATTAAATACATACATACATACATACATACATACACACATACATACATACATACATAACTAGGGGGGAAAATCAGTATCTGGTAAAGAAGAAGTATGGCCCATCCGGTGGCCCTTTACCAGCCTCCAGGTAGCTTTGGCTCTTGGTGACACAGCCATTCACCAAAGGTGCAAGAAGGACATAAGGGCTTTCACAAATGGACTCGTGCCTCCCTCTCTGCTTTTCTTTACACACGTTATCCTTGCTACCTCCACCCCGTTAACAGCCCTTTGTGCCTCTGGATTCCCACTCATCCTCTACAACTGAGCTAGAGGAAACCCCTTTCAGAGACAGCCCTGAGAACCGCATGTAAGTCTCTCACAAAGAAAGCTGTATTATTCACTTTTCTGTCTCTTCGTTGGACAGTGAGCTCCTTGATGACAGGAGCACAGGAGCACTGCGTGTGGCACACAGAAGGTGTGACAACGACCCAGTAAGAGGCTGTGATTACGTGACGTTACACAACAACACAGAAAGGTTTAGTTTAAAAGTCAAGAGTGAATAATGTTTTGGCGACTGGTCTGTTAACACCCAACACCAAGTCTTTGAGATGTATTTTTTGAAACCCTTGACACTGTCATCAGGGAGAAAGCCACATTTTCAAGAACACCAATATTTAAAACACATTCTAGCTACAGAGGGTGCTCTTCACTGCATGCCAGCGTGCCCCTCAAAAGAACAAATCATCAGTGCCCTAGCAAAGAAGTTCATCCTCAAATCCGAACTTTTACAGTTCAAGGTATAACTCGGCCCCATCAGGTGCGGCTCGAACAAACCTTCTCAAAGACAAGATCTGTATCTTCCCTTCTTAGTCCCTGGGCACCTATCACAGTGCCTGGGACATCAGAGGTTACCAGACAGAACCAACCCAATCTGCCCTCCCACTTCACCATGTGGGGGTCAAAGGCAGAAACATACCCTCTCCTTCTCAGTCTTCAATGCAAATGACAGGTGCCTGGCTACTAATTAGTCCTGCACCACATGGTAGTGCCCATCCACTCACTTCCTCTTCCTCATCTCCCCACCCCACAGCCAGACAAAACCGGAGATGACAAATTCTTCTAAAAGCTGTGGGGTACTACATCTCTATCCTGGTACTGGAATTCCCCAACCCATTCCATTAAAAGTCCATTTCATTTTTAGACCACATGGAAAATAAAAGAAACCATCTGCCTCATGAAGTATGTGTGGGCACACACGTCACTTTTGGAGAAGGTAACACTGCCTGGGGAAAGCCTCCCCAACAGCTTTGCAAACTCCCCTGGCCTGCTGAGAGTGCACGTGTTCCAAGACTGAGGAGGGTGGAGAACAGGCCCAGGGCACAGCTTCGGTTAGTGAATTTAGCCCTGGACCCCTCCATTTGCGTGACGCCTTCACCTCCCAGGTTGCCTTTTCCTTTAAGACACCTCACATCTGGGAGGAAAAAAAGATGGGAGACAAAATGAAAGCTGAAAGAGAATAAAACAAACAGTGCTTAAAGTGGAAAAAAACGGCCAGATCCCAAAGCCATCCCTCTCTCCATCTACTTCTCTCATCAGCTCTGCCCCTATCATCAATCTCTATTCACTTTTCCCTAATACGGAGTAATATTTATTGAGAGCACATTGAGTGCCAGTCACCACGCATCCATTACCTCACTCAGTCCCCTCAGGTATCACCCTCATCCCTACTTGCCGGGGCAGTAACAGGATGAGGGAAGTAAAGTCACTTGTCCAAGGTCACACAGCTGCAACGTGGCTGAGCCGGGCTACCTGGCTCTAACTCTGATGTTCCTTCCATGGTGCACCCTCACCTCTCACAGGAAACACTTAGGAACATCTTCACCAGTCCTGTCTGGAAAGGTGAGAGAAAGAAAACACAGGAGAATCACAAGGAGTAAAGGATTGATTGAAGGCAAATAAAGCAATCCCTTACTCTTCCCTTGAGGGTACACCTGAGGGCTCTAGAAATGGAAAATGATTGCTTCTCCACCTCACACGTCAAGTGTACACAGTGATACCACCTTTCACACAGGAATGTGCATCTTCCCAAGGAACACTCATAGAAAGTACTTCTCTGTCACCTTCACCACAGAAATGCAGGACGGCACGGCTGTGGCAGATGAGAGACTGTCGCCTTTGGAGAAATCAAAAGAGAATTCTCCGGCATGGAGAAGTGAAGTGACTTGCCCGCAATCACACAGGGAGTGGCCCGGGGAGAGAAGCCAAGTCCCTTGACCCCCTTGGTCTTTTCTCATTTTACTTATTAGCCAGTACAACTCTCTCAGATCTGTCTCTCCCAGCAGACTTCCATGTTCCTCAGCAAGAGCTGCCAATTTTTCTTTCCTAGATGAGCAATGAACCTTCCAAGGGTATCAAAACAAACAGTGGAAAGAGCACTGGCCTCTGAGCCAGAAGAAAATCTAGGGGGCTCAAGTCCCAGGCATTTTACTGGTTGTGAAACCCTGGGCAGGATTCACAAGCACTTAGGTTTCAGACTCCTCATCTGTAATTTGGAGGTAACAATACCTGCCCTCTCTACCCCATAGAGTTGTCAGAAAAATCAAATGAGGGAATGGATGTGAAGAGTCCCTTATAAAACTGCAAATACTGTACAAATATAAAGGATTATTATTTTTGGATTCAATAGACTTTCTCAATTGAAAGAAGCCCTGTGTAGCTGGATGGTCAAGTTATGTTATAAATAACCAAGAAAAATGTTCTGGTTCCTGAAACAATTTTGCCAGCCTGCTCGCTCCCACGAAAGGACACTGGTTGTAAAATGAATTAAATCAGCACTCTTTGCTATCTTCGGGACATAAATTGTTACTAGCTGAGGATAGGTAGGGGAATGGCTATTTTCAAAGGCATACAGACCTCTGCCTATAAAAAGCTGACCTTCCCTAGTCTAGAACACAGAGCATGAGGGCAAGATGGAAAAACAAAGGGGCTGCCTGCTGGTTTTACAACAAGAATTATCCAACATGGACTGCCTTATCTCCAACAATGGTTAAAAGAGCTCCTATGCTAAACTCAGCTTCTTGTTAAATATTTCAAGGATGCTAATGGAACCAAAAGATCAACTCCGTTATGCATCAACAGGCTGGCTTTATCCTAAAACCAATTATAAATAAACTTCTAAATACAGCCTGCTTTAAATATGCATTTTAAAAAAAAACATATCCAATCTTCATGCCATCCGTCACCAGCACATATCTGACTCATCTAAAACCCACTGTCTTCAGGGACCCAGTCCTGTACCTCTGTGACCATTTGCCTTCAGAATCATAGCTAGTGCAGCATTATTTCTAATAACTTCTAAAGGTTCCTTTCTCTTTAGGAAGCAGAAATTCACTGCCAAACACACTGCTTCCATTCACAAGATTATTTATGGCACTGATAATTGAATTCCGGTCACATGACTAAGGAAGACTGGGTTCAGAGGGAAAAGAACCTAACCATAATTTCTAGAGAGATCCATAAATTACTGCTTTTCTCCCCTGGAGGTTGAAGTCCTTGGAACTCTATGGATTCTTCCCCAGCATTTACGCTAAGTATGGAATCCTCATAGAAATTCTTCTCTCTGCACTCAGTGGCAAAGCTCCTAAGGTAAATCCTTTCAAATTACCCTTTGCATCAAACCCTGAGAAACCCTAAGGGAGTGGGGGGCAGGCAAAGGACATCCCCCCTTTTTTCAAGGATCACATGTTGCTGTCTCCAGTAGAGCACAGCCTTCCTAAGGGGGATGGCAGCTTAGAATTAAGGATATATTAACCTACTCCAGTATTCTCTTTCCCCAACAAAAGCACACATCACATCCACACCCAAATAAGCACAAGACTGTGGGCATGGTGGCCAGAGAGAGGTGGATTCTCTTATGCTTTCTCAGATTAGATCAGCAGGGCACTTCCTTCATTTCTTTAAGGAAGACCTACAAAAAATCTTTCCTAAATAAGCAACTCCTCCTCCTCCCAAATCCGATATTTAATGTTTTAACAAAGATGGGGCTTTAATCATTCAATGCAGCCTGAATTACAGATAACATTTACCTCTTATTATCCTTTAGCTCAACCAGAGAAGACATGTCACTATAGTTACTTTCAAAATATTTGCAAATTATGCTTAAAATAAAAATACAATGAATAATGCCAGTCTAGAAAGAACATCAAACATTTTTTTTTTCCTCTAAGAAATGCCCTCTTAAATATATCACATTTCCATTTGCTTGGCTTCTTATTTCAAGTAGATGGGTTAAACAGCATCATCCTATTGTAATACTTTCAGCCTGGAATAAATTTAGCATTTTAGAATTTTTTCCACAGTCCCTTTTATTTAACATCTCAGAGAACATAATAAACAGTATTTGATAAAAGATTGGGAATAAAAGAAATTGAGAGAGTAAATAAATCTTCCAAGGTTACAGAGCCAATCTGGTATCCATTCAAAGGCTTAGACTAAGTATGAACTCAGGCAGCCATGTGTGCATGCACACACACACGTGCATACCACACACACACACACACACACACACACACCATGGAGCAAAAGCAAATACTGTGTTAGTTGCTTAGGCATTATTTTCTATAAACTTTCTGTCCTTTTCTATTTAGGAAATAATTCCCTCTCTCTGTTTTTTTTTTTTTAAGTGAAACTTTCTGAAAGAGTCCAGTAGCTAATTTAAAACAAACAAACAAACAAAGTCTGCTTCTTCAGAAGCTTATCAAGACCAAACACCTTTGCGGGTGCACCATCACTGATGTTGGCACAGTGTGGTGATAAGCGTCCAGCCGTTGAAAAGGCAGTGACACTAATTTTTGCTCAGCTCAGAACATCTTACGAAGTTCCAAAGTAAAGAAACAATACTTCCCACTACACTCAGTGAAGAACACCACTTTGCAGGGAAGTTCCAATGTTACTGATAGTTATCTTATTGTCATTTAGATGGCAGAAGCAGGTTGGGAGATGGAGGGAGCATATTCCCAGGCAAGAGTTCCGGTTAGGTTACAGTCCTAAACATGCAGAAATCCTACACTGGCTAGAGTACAGGGAAAATGCCAAATGCTACAGTCAGGCTGTAAGCTACCGTCACAGACCATTTACTAGCAAGCTGGATTTCTGGGGCTAGCCTAATAATGTAGGTCTTAGTCATAATTTACCCAAGATCCCTACAGCTCCAGGGAAGTCATCTTTAGTTTGACTATCTACCTACATTTACAGGTGTTACTCCTCCCCCCCACCTTCCCTCCCCCCCTTCCCCCCCCCCCCCCCCCCCATGCAGGAAGGAGTAAATTCTGCCACATTGCTATGGATCGGAGCAACTGTGAACCTGTCCAAATGCTACCTACATGTTTGGTCTTTCAGGGAGACAAGTGTTAACTTACTCATTCACTTACCCTCTTCTGCATCATGGATGCCTTTGGGAACTTGACGAAAGCTACGGCTGATGATATCCAGAAGCTGTAGTTGGACAGTTGTCTCTGCATAAGGATTCCGGGGTAGCCCTGTGGGGCCGGATGAAGAGGCCAACACAGTGCCTACTGGTACTCAATAAAATTCTGACTGTCTGGCCTATGCTAGCTGTTACCATGCCTTCCAAGATAAATAGCAAACATCTAAGAGTACATGGCAGGAGCAGTGGGAAAGTCTTCCTTTATATACCACAAAAAGATCACAGTATAATTGGAGATGGCATAAATAACATTACTTTAATTCAAATCCCAAAGAGGAAAGCTAATCTCTCCTGTTAAAATTCAATCTGGGAAAAAAAAAACAAAAACAAAAAACTGGTTTACTCAATGATTTGACTAGATGAACATTTATTGAGTAGCTACTATGTGCAAGAAGCCAAGATTTGCAGGGCTTATGAAAGAATCACAAAGCTTTTTCTACCCATTGGAAATTCAGAGCCAAGTTGGGAAGAGAAAAGACCAAGAGGTTATGACCTCACAGGACACGTTTTTTAAACCTTTTGTTTTCTCCCATAAGTAATATCTAATAACTACCTGTTGACCCCTGAACACTACTGCATACACAAACACCTAAAACACAAGGCAGAAAAGGAGCCACAAAGTCGGTAAGGTGACCGCATTGCAAAGCACAGACCCCTTTCCAAAAGGGAGAGTTGGGGGATCAGTAGAGACTTCGGGAAGAGATGGCATTTGCTATGCAGACTAAGGTAGAAGAAGTGAGGGTGGAAAAAAGGGAGGGACTGAGAGACCACAGTGTGAAAAGTGTCCCAGAAACAAACAGCGAGTGATCAAGTTGACTAGAACACAGAATAGATTAAGGGACAGGGCCGGGGGAAATACATATTTAGAATCTCTATTCTGTGCTTGTTACACAGTTGGAAAAACCAGGCTTCAGACTGTCTATGTTGCTTTTTAAGCTTGCAGCAGCAGGGGGAAAAAACTTGTAATATTTATCTGGAAGCTTTCAAGATCCACGAAAATTACTCCCCCCCCCCCCCTTTCAGGAGGAATCAACTGAATTTTGTAAATAAAAGATCCCCTTAAACAGAGTCAGGGCTAAGTTTAACAAGTTGCTATTTTAACCATTTAGGCTTGCCACGAACAGAGGGCCCGATATGAGGAGCAAAGGATTCACAGGTTTGTTCTTTGTTTTATGTAGCCACATCTTGTCTCCAACAAAATTACGATAAGACAGACTTTGTTTTCTAAACAAGCTTGGGGCCTTCCATAAGCAAAGGAAGCAAGTCTTGCCGCAAAAAAAGCAAAATGCTGATAATTGGAGAAAAGGAGAATATTTAACAGCCATTCATAATTAAGCTTTAAAAACCTTGGGATCAAAGCTATGAGTTTATAGGAAACACCAAGACTATGACAGCCAGGGCTTAATTTTTCAACCCCTAGGAAAGAGACACATACCCTCCACCCCAGAAGCTTGAAACCATCCTAGGATAACACAAATATAATGTCGTTTTAAATAAATCTAACAGGAGAAGTTTTCTCTGAATATCTTCAAGAATCATAGCCACATAAAAATGCTAGTGTCCATTTATCTGCACATGTCTCCAGTTTGGGAAGCTAAAACTATTCCTTAAAGGGATCTCAAAAAAGATTTTTTTTTTTAAGCCTCACCCAGCTGTATATTTAGCTTGAGTTTATGTTATAAATAATGCTCTTTTATTTTTATATAATCTCTCCTCAACATAAAAATAAAAGTGCAATTTACTTCGGTATTTTTTGTGTCAAAAACTATTATCTTTTTATCTCTATTTCTCGATATATACCTATAATACACATGCACACACAGAGATAGAGCACTTGTACAGAAGTAGATGTACCTGAAATCACTTGCTACAGAAAAATAATGTACATATAGCTCAATTCTTCAACTTCAACAAAAGCACTAATTGTTACAGGTCTTGTAGGTGGTATTTGCACAATTGGTTAAGACCTTACACATATCAATAGGAGTTCATTCCACAAGCTTGTATGACTGCTGATGCCTCAATATTTAACATAAATGTATTTGTCAAACTTGGCTTACGTGTGTATGCATAAGGTAACACAGGAATCTTTTCGTAAAAAGCCCTGATAATGTTCCTCTCTCTAATCAAAACCCAGACCCATTAACACTTCCACAGTCCTTTGTCTGATCCATCATGTAAATGAAAGGTATCAATTGGCATGAAATCTTCATACCTTATTAACTTTACATCAAAATCTGTGTATGTGGAGAGCATCCAATTTTGGAATTTAAATAACCTTCAAGATTTGAGCTAGGGGGGTTTCCAGACACACCCAGAAATCTACTGGAAATAAGGATAAGCTGTGACATGCTTTTGAAAGATCGGAGGTAGAGGAAAGAAAATTAAAAGAGAAAAGGACCATAACACCTAAAACCTGAAAATGTTTTAATGAGAAAAAACACCATTTCTGGCTTATGGAAATGACAGGATTAATCACTGCAGATCTGTCCCTTCTACTGAGATCCTTCTTCAAATTATTTCAAATGAACACATGAAGGATTGATTTTTAAACCCATGTAAAATTCTTAGAGACAATGCAGACTGACTTAATTATAATCAATAGAATCTACAGACATTGATGCAACCCAGCAGAAACACTGCCTACCAAAAAGCATGGTATAAAAATCACTCCATGGATCCCTTTGTACGCAACAGTGATATGACCTTAATAAATATTTCATTACTTACAGCGAATAACCAAGCATCAAGATGGCAAATTTTAATAGCTAGGAAACAATACCATAATGATTCTACTAAGAAAATGCCTCATTTAGATCAAAGTAAACTTATTCTAACTTCCAGCCGTCATTCCCAAAATACACTGCAAATCAGTTTGTAATCCTAAATAAGAGTACACTTACCCATCTCTTCCACATACAGATGGATGAATTGCTTAAAGAGGTTTTACAGGGGACTTTTCTCACTATAGCAACATTTGAAAAGTCATATGGAAAAAGATGTAAGTTCAAGTACATTTTCTTTCCATCTTCACACAAGGAAGTACTGAACAAATACTCTTCGATTAATTGACTTTAGGGGATAGCCAATGGTCAGGTCCCACGACAGCCTATACATTGGCTTTCAGGTTTCTTTTGTGAGTTGTAATTAGTAGCTCATATCCTACAAATAGTTTGGATGGTTTCTTTGTTAAGTACATTATCGAACATTTACCCACACTTAAGTCCATCTGCTATTTTGCGTCTCACTTGCCCAATGTGGGTGGATCTTCCGATGTAGGGGAAAGAGACTGCATGTGGAACACAGACAGAGCTGGGTTCAAAGGTCAACTCCAAGATGGACAGTCATACTTCAGGTAAGTGACTCAAGTACTCAGAGCTTTGATATCCTCATCAGGGCAATGGGGGTCACAATACCCAATTTATAAAATTGCTTTGAGGATTAAGGGACAAGTTTAATGCATCTGGTATAATCTCTCACATTACGGGTACATACTAAATGGACACACACTATATTTTCCCATACAAATAACTCCCCTGTTCTTTTCCTTGTCTCTGGAATAGTCCCTCTTTACAAGTCCACTCTAAAGTAGACTGTGATATAGCATCAGGACAATATTTTATGTTTAACACTAAATAGATTATTTAGGGTTGTGGGCTGGTTTACCTATCTATTTACCTCCTTAAATAATTCATAGATTGTCTTGGCATAGTTTCCCCAATAAAAAACACTTTTGCCTCTTACCTTCTAGCTAATGGTTACTGAAATATTTAATTATCCTAGCATTATGAGAGATTTCACTAACTTACTGGGCCTGACAAAGTGATTATATGTTGGAATTATATGAATGTTGTAAAGGTCTCCATGCTTCTGGGTACTCGGTAGGTGGCCCATTCACTCTACAATACCTTCCTAGATCAAGGAGGAACCCCTTCAGACAATCTAGAGTTGTTATTTTGGTTTGGTTTGGGGTATTTTTTTCACTTAAAAAAATTAACTTCTAGATCATGAAAACCCAAATTTATAACCCTGAGAAGAAATGATCAGGATCAAATTGGCAGAAATATTTTCTCTCAATTTATGTACTTATGGTGGCTTCCCGAATTTGTCAAGGGCATTAGACAGTAGCTAGCTCAGCGATAAGCTGCAAAAAGGCGTAAGCAAAAATATTACTGATGAGTCGATTGGCTGGAATCAAACAGATACGGTTTTCCTTTAGTGCATGCTTCCCTATGATTAAGAGTTCTTCGAAGTTCCATAATTCTTGAGTTTAATCAACTAAAAAAGACACCTGGTTTGGAGCAGTTCAACTATATGCGTACATATAAAACATGCTTTGAATCAGCCTGAAATGGCTGCTTTTTTGTAAAGCATTTTGGAAGAGTGTCCCAGTGTGTGAGTTAAATATACAGATAAATAAAAAAATATTTCCTTCCAACAAAAGTTATTAAAATCTGGGGCGCCTGGGTGGCTCAGCCAGTTAAGCGGCTGACTTTGGCTCAGGTCATTATCTCACGGTTGGTGAGTTCAAGCCCCGAGTCAGGCTCTGTGCAGACAGGTCAGAGCCTGCAGCCTGCTTCAGATTCTGTGTCTCCCTCTCTCTCTCTGCCCCTCCCCGCTCATGCTCTGTCTCTCTCAAAAATGGATAAAACATTTTAAAAAGTTATTACAATCAGAGGTGAATGACTTATAAAACAGATTTATAGTAGAATAAAAATAATTTTTTCAAAAGTGTAGTTTATCCATAAATTTTTAAAAAAGGAAAATATGAGTTAACTTAGATATTTTGTTATAATGCAGTAATACAGAAATAACATTGAATGGTATGTTCTTAACTTTTCTACCAAAATTCTCCATATAAACTTCTCCGAGAATTATATAAATTCATTTACTATTCCCAACAGTTTACTCATCATTAGCAATGACCTATCCCATATAATGCAGTAGCATTTTGTTAAAAAATGGGGGCACCTGGGTGGCTCAGTTGGTTAAGCGACCGACTTTGGCTCGGGTCATAATCTCGCACTTTTGTGAACTCCAGCCCTGCATCGGGCTCTGTGCTGACAGCTCAGAGCCTGAAGCCTACTTCAGATTCTGTGTTTCCCCCTCTCTCTACCCCTCCCCTGCTCACGCTCTGTGTCTGTCTCTCAATAATAAATAAATGTTAAAAAGATTTTAAAAATAAAAAAAATAAAAAATAAACACCGGCCTTCCCCTAAATGATACTTTTCCTTTATAATGGTAAAATCTGGAGATTTTGACACATATTGGAGGTCGCGGGGTCTCCAGGCCCTGCATCTGGGTTTCCTGTTGAGTTAGTTTCTGTGCCAAGCCCTGTTCCCTGGCAAATACCGCAGCTATTTACAACCCCCCCCCAACCCCTCACCACAATAGGGACTAGAAAGCTGCATAGTCATTTCCCTGAATTTCCTTACAGCAAGTGATCCAGTTTTAACCAGTGAATCATACAGAGATGCCACCTGTTAAGTTTCTAGAAAAGTTTTCCCTTCTCTGATAAATGGAACAAATTAGGCTAGCATGACCCAACACTCCCATCCTCCTGCCTTAAACATACATACGGCAACTGTTAATATGACAAGAATTACAAAATATAAGTCAACAAATAAGCATGTCAGGACAAAAAAAATGGAAAGTGCCTGAATTCTTACTGGTTTGAGTGAGCAAATAAACCACTGCCAGCTGCTACCTCTGGACTTACTTTACCACAATGTAAGAAAAATTTATCTTCATTTCAACCACTGGTTTTTGTTTCTTGCAACCAACAGCATTCTCTCAAGACTCAGCTGCCATTATTTAAAATATTCTTTAATTCATATCAAAATCTGGATTTCCAGATTCTTGAAGGGGGGGGGGAAGAAGGAGGAGGAGGAGGAGGAGGAGGGGAAGGAGGAGGGGAAGGAGGAGGGGAAGGAGGAGGGGAAGGAGGAGGGGAAGGAGGAGGGGAAGGAGGAGGAGGAGGAGGGGAAAAGGAACTGAGACATTGGGCCGAGGTTTTCACAAAACACCCAACACCAACTGGCTAGAGCTAAGGGGCTTTTCAAGAGGACTTGCTGGCTTTCAATGGGACTTGGGCTCCTCTGTCCATAGACTACTTCTTTAGTCACCTCTGTAGCTGCTTCAAGCATGTGAATGTGAGACCCTACACACAGCGTACAAAAATATATACTATGTACTATGAAAACCAAGTACTATTATAACCAACAAAAGATTTGCATCTTTGCTACCTACAATCCAGATATCTGGCATAGGCAGTCATAGTCAAACTCATGAAAATATATTTTCTTTTTCTGACTCCTAACTTTTTCAGTAGACGTACCGTTTTGGGTTCTCATAGCACACTTACACAGAGAGGAGAAAGATACCATGTCATCAGAGGGCTATATATTACCAGTTATGGCTAAAGACCATTCAATAGTGATAACGATGGTAATAATATCTACTATTTACTGGGATTTTTATGAGAGTGTAGGCAGTGTGCTAAGTGCTTTACAAATACTATGCCACTTAATTCTGAAAGGAAATATATTAGGTAAGTATCATTACCTTTATTTTAAAAATAAAGAAAGTGAGTTGTCAGAGAAAGTAACTGTTCCGAAATCACAGCTAACAAGCAGTAGAAGGAAAATTTGAATCTCAGTCTTTCTGAGTCTAAGACACATACTATTTAACCACAGGTTATACTGCTTTACAATGAAGTCCAAGAATATCAGGCTTTTTTGAGAAATATTCAGTAATATTCCTAAGACCTACATCTCACTCTTATGAAACTACATTCTAACATGAACATTATGTCAATATTTGATTTTTAATACCCACTAGTAGAAGTCTTGATTCCGGTATAGGATTTTTTTTCAAAAGGCACTTCCTTCTTAAGTATAACTGACCTGGTACAGTAAATTCTCAAGATTCAAAAGTGACTCATTTCCAAAGCTCCACACATTAGCAGCTGGTATTATTCAATCTGAGATTTAAATTTATAATGTACTCTTGATAATGTACTCCCAATACATTTTTCACTTCTCTATCTCTTGAATGACACAAGATAAAAGATCTTTAAGGTATAAATATTTTATACAAACTTTCACTCTGTTTTTCCTCAGCCATTTTCCATTTGCAAACACTAGACATCATGCAAAAAAAAAAAAAAAAAAGAAGGTTGAAAGAGTTTTATGGATTATGCTGGGGGGGCTGAGAACTGCTTATCCATTCTGCTGTGGCAGCAGACATCACAGCTACCGGCCTAACGGCCCTTGCTGGCTAATCAGAACGTTCCACCCTAAATGGGGTCTGATTCAAAGTACTATTTTTTCATGGGGCAGAGAGTGGGCTGGAAGGGAACAAATTCCCAGCATCATCTATAGAGATAAACTAAGTTTGTGCAGGGCACTGGTGGTGCCAATGGAACCCTGGTACCGAGGCACCTCATTCGCTGGAAAGGTCAGGACACGGCCATTCCTCCCAGGCATGATCAGAGGAACAGAATCTTACCAGAAATCAAAAGACTTGCACAAGGCATGTGGCTTCTGGCAATCAGTTATTAAGTCCAAGGCTCTCTTTTCACATTTGTAAAATGAAGAGGTTGACCCATTGAAGGTTTTCAAACTATCTACACAGATCCCCTAGGGCCTTGCTACTCACGCTGCGGTCACTGTCTGTGTAACACCTCAGGGGTTTATTAAAAATGCAGAGTCTCAGGCCCCATCCCAGACTTACAGAATCATAACTTCCTTATAAGGGGTTTCCTAGGTGATTTCTTGCCCTAGGGATCAGTTCCAACGAGGGTTACTTTAGGAAGGCAGGCTAGATGGGCCAAGCTGACAGGGATCCAGGACTCCCACACTTTTTCACGGTATGTATGTATGTATGTATGTATGTATATACACATACGTGTGTGTGTGTATGGGTGTGTGTGTATATATACATACATATATATACATATACATATGTATATATATGTATGTATATATATATACAGTTTTCCCATGAATTTAGTTTTGAAGACCTCTATTTAAAGAAAATCTAAAACTACTGGATAAAAGGATCTATAAGGTCCTTCATAACTAGAACTGTCTATGATTTTACAAATTTGCAAAAGTACTCACATTTATCAGTACAAGGGCTATTTGTTTTCTACATTAACTCACTGTGGAGAGAAATATTCTATAATTTGCAACTAATATCCTTATATTCAGAAACATAATTTGATCTTTTCCTAAAGATATCAAGAACATGAGTTACATGAGGGCCCTTGGGTGGCTCGGTTGGTTAAGCGTCTGACTTGGGCTCAGGTCGTGGTCTCACAGTTCATGAGTTTGAGCCCCACGTCGGGCTCTGTGCTGACAGCTCAGAGCCTGGAGCCTGCCTCAGATTCTGTCTCTTCCTCTCTCTCTGCCCCTTCCCAACTTGTGCTCTGTCTCTGTCTCAAAAATAAATTAATTGTTAAAAAAAAATTAAAAAAAAAAAGAACATGAGTTACACGGAAGTGTTCTATTACTGTTAATACCCAAAAAAGTTACTTAGGAATATTAGTATATAGGATATTTGTAGTGCACATATATAAAAATAAATACATATGTGTAAATAAATACATGTATATTCATATATATACATGTATACCTGTATATATTTATACATGCATACACGTATGTATACTATGCATTTAATTCTTTATATGCATACATATACACATATATGTACTATCTATATTTATTTTTATATTGTACACACATACACATGTATACATATGTGTATATCTAGAGAGAGAGATCAATATCAAGCTATTAACCCTCTCGACCTCGTATCTGCTCTACTTTTGACAGTGTCTCTCTCACTGTTCAAGTTGCCAGCTAACACCTCTCGTTTGTTTCCACTTTCGAGGCTCAAGCACCTGTCTGTTATGACTTTACTTGCTAGTCTGGAATAAAATGTCAGACTCGGACAGGAGTTAGGTTCACTGATGAACATAAGATCAAGAGCTTTAGTGCTTGAACCTGATAAAATCTACTTTGGACAACTGGAGGCTGGCTGTGCTTTTTTCCTGGTTATCAGATGTATTCCCAAATATCAAAACAGAAAAGCAAAACCACAGGAATGTGAGGTCTGTCTGTAAATGACCGTAAGAAAAAGATGTATTTTATTTCCTTGGTTCTCCTCATCTCCTGCCTATGCAAATGGACTGTGATAATCTTTGTGAAAGTGCCTGAAAAAAATGTCAGTTGGTGCTGCACTGTGCTGACCACCATCAGGAGAATCGGAGGATAAGGAGGAGAATGAGAGAGAACTCCTCAGCCTGCATGTTCTTCTCTGGCTTAACCCGCTGTCATGGGCCACTAAAGCAGTCAGTCCCAAGGCTGGGCTAAGCTAGGAAGGTGTGGGCCGGTGCAGTTATGATCTGTTCTGACTTCCAGGCAGGCCAGGCTTAAAACCCAGATGTTCATTCCTCCTTTCCACACGCGCAGCGGGCACCCTTGGAGAATACTCAAGTCCCAATTCGTCTCTGCCTATGAGACAGGACACTCTAGATCACACAGAAAGACATTCCCACGACTGAACCTATCCAGAGAAATGCTTCAATATCACATTTCAAAGTTGTCGGACACTTCAGAGTGGTTCTCAAAATTTAGCATGTATCAGAATCACCAAAAGTACTTGCTAAACAACAGGTTGCTGGGCCCCATCCCCAGAATTTACAAATCGCTAGGTCTGGGAAGGGACTAGACATCCGCTCGTCCACCAAGTTTCCAAGTGATGCCGAGGCCACTAGACTTGCAGCCACACTTCAAGACCCATTAATCCAGGTCAAGCCCTTATTTTAAAGAGGACCAGGAGGGTGGAGTGATCTGGCCAAAGGCACAGAGCGGATGACGGAAGTGAGGACTCCAGTCCCTCTCCCCTATTGCACAGTTCAGGACGCTTCCTAGCACAGGAGGAGGCTCACACTGATTCCATGAAAGGTATGCCAAGAATGTCTTTATCTATAAGCAAAGATCCTTGGTGTCTTATACTTAGGTAGCCTTTTAAAATTTCATCTACATTATCTCATCTGAGTCTCATAACAGCCTAATGAGACAGGCAAAGATTAACGTCCCTATTTGAGAGATTAGGAAACTGAGATGCAGAGCTGTTAAATAGTCTCTCCAAAGCCACCAAGTTCAGTCGGTATGCGCTGTAACAGACTGCTGCTATGCAGGGTACAGGTCTGGAGCCCTACAGCTTGGACATCCACATGGCGGGAAGCCTGTTAGCGATGCAGAATCTCGGGCTGCACCACGCACCTACTGAGTCAGACTCTGCCGTTCAAAAGTATCCTCAGTTGATTCATATACATAGTGAAGTCTGAAAAGCATTGGTACAGAGAGGCCTGGAAACCAGGTCAACTAATTTGAAAATCGATGCTTTCTCTCCCCTCTTTCTCTTCTGAATGTACTGCTCAGTGTCATAGTTTGACTTGTTTTGGAACATAACCTAATTAAGACGTTAACTCCTATCAGGAGACTCTTACCAGATAAGAAGTTAACTCTCACCAGGTAAAGGACACTTAGTGTGTTGTACTTTAAAAAAAAAAAAAAAAAAAAAACTAAACCAGGTTAAATTACCTTGATTACCAGTCTTGGTAATTCCTCTGTAGTCATTTTCTTGACTGATGTATAGACCCCTATGAAATGAATCCTCTGAGAAGAAGATGGGGGCAGGGGAGATACAAGACAGTGATCAATGGATTCAATTAGTTACAGTAGAATTCTACTAAGATGAAAAAAGATCAAGACGCAATGCATCTACTCCGGGGTGGCTAAACTACTTTACCCAGAAAGTACACCATTTCTTTCTGACCTTCTTCAACTATTAAGTTCAGAAAAGCCCAAAACGGCTGCTCCTGGGGAAATAACCACAGTGAATGCAAGGTTCCTCACAACTGGAAGTATTTAAATACTGTTTTAGTGACCTAGGCAAGATGACAACTGCATTTCTTCACATACAGGAAGTGTTCTACAGACCAATTTCTCTAATGACAGCAAATAAACCCCTCTCGCGACATACAGTCAACCAAGAAGTAACTCAGTGGTTACCATAAGACCACAGTTTTGAAACATGTATGCAGGTTTTTCCTTCAACTTTTCAAATCAATTCTTTCGATTGACATTCTTTGTTGAACAGAAACCAGAATGCTGATACAGTGCACCTGTGAAAAGCTGCTGACTTCAGCATGGCAAAATGTAAATTCAAATGATTTTTTAAAAATATATCAATCCTAGGCATTCAAAGAGTACATATAAATACAAACACACAAGGGTTTTGGGTTTTTTTTTGGGGGGGGGGGGGTTGTTGGTTGGTTGGTAATTTCAAAGTTGCTCTGTGCAAACACATAATTAGTTAATCAGGGTAGTAAGAATCCAATCATTAAAATTAATGGTCAGGGCACACCAATAACTATTTATAACAGCTGAGGAGGTCAGCATATGAAACAACACCTCTGCGATGCAAAACTATTATTTTAGAAAGATGCGAATCTATTAAAAGGAAGGTTTCTTCTCTAGTTTAAAAATAATGTGATGAATTAATAAAGTTGATCAAGTGATTAATAGAATCCACAATCTTAATCTTATTATTTGCAAAGATGAAAAGGCTTTTCTGCCAAGAGCCAACTGTCTCCATTTGCTTCAGAACAATAAAATCTGATTGACTGTGATCTGCCTACTCTCTCTGAGATAATTTGGCATGGGCATACCTTTAATTCTCCTTGTATTTCTTTATCAAGATACACAAAGCTGTTAGTGGTTTATCCCTCTGAAACCTGGGGATTCGTGTAAATAACTTCTAACGGTGGGATCGCACATAACAATTTACAGAGCACTGTGGCATAATGCAATTCAAAGTTGCTCTTGATTTAAAATGTTTAAAGTCCAACCACAGTGTCAGTCTGCCCAGAGAAATCTCTTATAAAAGTTTTCACACTCTGTTGGGTTAAGAGACAGTGGGTATTAATCCTATGGCTTCTACGCCAAACTTCCTTTTTGTGGTCAGCAGAGAAGCTATGTGGTTGGTCTGAAGGAGTCCAAAGTCTTTTTTCTGTGTTAAAACAAGGGAAAGTGGGCCGGTTACAGAGTAAAAGAAAAACCACAGCCAGCTCACTCTGCTGTAGCGTTTCCCTTAAATGTGGCCTAGAGCTATTCTGCTTTCCAAAAAAAGGTTTAATTTAAACCATACACAGTGCTGCAGGCTGCCACGTTTCCAAACTCAACATTCCTTTCTAATCTGTGCACTTCAGAACCAACATTCTGTTTCCATTGGTACTCAGATGAGCTTTAATAAATAAAATATCACTGCCCATCCATTACTTAATTTGAAAATAATATGCCCTTCTCTCCCCCCACCCCCACTGACATTATTCTAAGTGCTTGTATTCAAGTGTGTTGAACTGTTGTAAACATCACCCCTGAAAAATTGGTGCCGCTCTCTTTCGGGGAGTGAGGGGAAGGAAAACGGGGACTGCAGCGTGAGGGGACTGAGTGTTAGCAAGTGGTCCGGAGCTCAAGAAAACTGCTGCTCTGTGAGAAGGTTGAGTCTGCCAAAAATAACTTATTATCTTTACGTTAAGAAAGAAAAACCTTGTTTATTCCTCAGATGGGACACCAGACTCTGTGCCGTTACTCAACATGTCACTAGGAAAGACCACAGTCACAGCAGCTCACAGCTACAAAACAGCCACATGACCGATACGGGTCTCTCTCTGGTCATCGGCGTGGCTGGTGCCGATCACCACCCTGGCCAGAGCGAGCAGAGTGAATACTCCACAGCTGGGGCCCTTTCAGTTTTCGCCTCCGTGTATTCACTCGGATGTTCATTAAGAACTCCAACCCCAGCGGGAAGGCCGGCACACGGTTTTCTATGTGAGTCACCATGCTCTATTATACATGACACTTGTCAATTAAAGAGGAAACCCTTTTAAAGCAAACTGATGTTAAGCTGGTACTTTCTTCAACATCTGATTTACCGCTGCTGTTATCGTCCAAAGGGAAGTTTGTTTTAGAACAATGATAGCAGTAGTAATCCTCCTATTTCAGTAGTGAGGGATTTAAACACATTCAGGGCGCTGGGGACCAGTCAAAAGGTTTCTTTCAACAGAACTATGTATTTTCAGTAGGAAAAGGAAGGTCTTACTGATGGGATAACTGCCAAGATTGGACAATTTTTCAGCCTAACAGTTTAGAGAATATCATTTTAAACTACCTGGTATAATACAAATGTGGCACCATAGATCAATGCAATGAATTCTCTATAGTCAGTAAAATGCTCTCCCAAATAATGGCATCCATTAATAATGATTACTGCCCCTGTGCCTTTGCCACAAAAGTAATGCCCAATGCTACATCTCCATAGTCTCTAATAAATACCCACAAGTCCCACGATAAGAACATAATCACAACATGGCAAATAAGTGCAGATTCCGGTGAGAGGGCAAATTAAAAAGCCATTACGTTTAAAACTTATTTTACCTTGTAAAATACACTTTCCTTATCTGTAAAATGGGGCTTAGAGGACATGATCTCGTAAGTCCCTTCCAGCTCTATGAGTCCATGAGGGTTTCAAGTTTTCTCCCGGGTTTTAATTCTTAATGCACCCACTTTAGGATTCCTACAGCACGCCAATAATAATTAATGCTAATAAGGAGCGGTGAAACTTTGGCAATGAAACTTTAATTTGGATTGATCTGGAGGGAAAAGAAAACGTAGGAAAGAAGATTTCAACCTTAGATTTTTAGACTCAAACATTATTTGTTTCCTGAAAAAACTGAAAGCAGCACATCTGGACTGTTGAAACATACAATTTCCTGGAAAGGTAGGTAAGTGACCCAGCATGGATGGACACTCTTAAGAAAGCATATCTTAAGTATACCTTTAAACTCTTAAAAAGAAAACCCCAAAGCTCAGGAATCTATTTCAACTATGTCCCGGCTAATAATGATAACTAATATGCATTGTTTATTCTATGACCAACATGATGCAAATACTTTGTGTGAATTATTCCCCTTTACTCCTTACAATATGCTGTAATTATCCTCAGATTATAAATGAGCAAACTGAAGTTTATGGAGAGTTAAGTAATCTCTTCAAGGTGAGAACTGGTAAGGAACCAAGACAGAACTAAACCCAAATTAGTAGAACCCCAGAGCCTAAACTCTTAGCCACAAAGAAGGCACTGCCTCTTGTTAAATTGTATCTGTGTGATACTCTGGGTCAATCAGTTTGCTATCTTCAAAAACCCTTTACTTCTGTGTGATATTGACCACCTTAAGTACCTAAGGTCAGGCCTCAGATTGGTTTACATGCAAGATTACGTCTATGCTACAGATCTTTAATTTGCTCTATTTAATTAAAATGTGTGCTGTTAATTTCTCAATCCACAATAGTCACCAACAGCCTGAGTTGAAATGGAAAGGTTCTCTTTAGCTTGGGAGTCAAAGTATCAAATTGTCTTCCACTCTTTTTTTAAAAACTTCCAAAATGCCCTTGACTGAAGGGAACAAATGTAACAAGGGCCTGCAGGTAACTCATATTAGGAAGCTCTTTTCCTTTCATCAGATGCAAAAGCCAGCTTGTATAGAGACTGCCCTCTCTAAGCTGACCAGGAAGGCCACATTTTGAAACACTGGCACTGCGTATTTGGACAAACAACTTACTTGAGGCTTTGAGGACAAGAGTAGCCCAGCAACTCATAAAAGAATAAACTAAGCGCTCACCTAGAGTCTTTGGAACTTCACATGTCTAAAAAGGCAGGAAGATCTAAGAGCTATTTTTAGTAGATCAAAAGCTCACACAGAAACTATAGGCTTACTCAAGAAACAACTGTACAACCTTGCTAAAGCATCAACCAACTCATTACACAAAAACTATTTCATGCCCTTACTGCTGATGGCTTGTTTGTATCTGTGAGCACAGTTACAGATGTCTGTTTGCTTTAAAAATAGGAAAACAAATTAATTATTAACCAATGCAGTTTGTCTAGAAGACAAAACTTTTCAAAGCATGGAGTCAAAAATATTGGTTGAGGTTCTTGGTGAGAGAAAGAATTGGAAGTGAGAGAAGTCAGATTGCATTGAAAGGCATCCCAGGCCAACCTGAATCTCAGATTTAGATCCTTACAGTAGCGACAAAACACAAGGTCCCATTATAAAGGTCATCACTACGAGGAATCATAAACACTTATAGACCATGCAGACAGATGACTGAAGCGGCTGCTAATACCCTATACCGGGGAATGGCAGGAATTATGGCCAACTAGAAGGCCCAGATTCCATCCCATAAGGTGTTCAGATTAAAATGTTTGAAAGCACTGTGCTGGCAGCATTCAACTCACAGAACACCAATTTACCAGGCCTGAACTTATTTCAATCATCAGGAAACTTGTTTTCCAAGAAGTAAAGTGACTTGACTAAATGCACCGCCTGGTTTACTCCCAGCTATGAACAACTCTAGGACTGGAAAGGATGTTTCCTGCTTCCCATTCTTGGGTGCATTTACTGAACAAACCCAGCGCTGACATGGGGCTATCCTCTCTGAAAAACACAGGGCTCGAGAGACAAATGATTTAAGTTGCCTACTCTCACTCTCCTTAGAGGAGGAGACACAGACCAGGAAACAAACATCATAATACAGCATGAACACTACAATGATTCTCTGTTCTCACAACTGCAATGAAAGGGCAGAGAAGGGTGACCAGAAGCCACTCTAGGCGATGCAGTCCTCAGATTTTAGCGTCCAACCTTTGCAGGTATGTACTACTGTGTGACAGGCTTTCTGGACTTAATCATTATATATATTTTTTAAGAAATATATTCTACCAAAAGGAAAAAAAAAAAAAAAAAAAGGTCTAACATGACACTCTTGGAAAGTCTTAGCCCAAGAAAACTTTAATGGCCCAGTTATAAATCTTCCAAAATGAGAATCTGTAATAGAAATACTGACAGACCTTAATTATGGCAGCACTATGGGGCTTTGGATAATAAAGCCCACATATTTTCAGCTTAGATCATTATTTATAGGATGCCTTGCAAAGGATTTTATTTGCAAGTGCCTGCCTGAATCAATGAGGTGAAGTTTTACACAAGGAAAGGAAGTGCAAAGTACACTGTGTGAAAAAGCAGGGATTTACCTCCTGGGGTTCAGGAGGCCCAGGGACCAGGGGCTTCAGGCAGTGAATGATGATTTTGACTCCTCCAGTTTGTATAAAAGGTTGAAGTTCAGTCTGGCGCAGTGCAGCATTCCACGAGACCTGCTGCCTCTTTGAGCAGGCGATTAATCTCATGATCGATAGACCATATGATTAGGCACTAATAGCTGATAGGAGGAGAGAATAAACAACCATAAATTTGCTTTGTACCGAGTAATCCAAGTGTAAGCGGGGTCATTTAATGGCCACATTGGGTCATGTTACCTAAGGGGCCATATGGAATAAAAATGGACCATACATACATTTTTTAAGATCTTCAGTTATTAGCTCAGGGTTATGGGACCAGGGTGGGGCTATGGGAGCAACACCTATTAGTTTAGTATTCTTCGGTGACAAGATGCAAGGATTTCCATGTACTGAGCGTGGAGGGCTGACTGCAGAGAGAATAATGGAAAAGTCCCATTGTTGAAATAATTCCTCTATAAGCACTATCGTCAATCACCCTCAGTATAACATGAGTGGCCCTGGGTGGTCTGTCTCATCAGTGCGTAAAACACCGGATTCTGTGCCTACAGGATGAACTAAAGGGAAGCAGGGCTCAGAATCCAGGACAGGATCTTGTGTGTCTCTCAATCAAAGCAGTTGCTGGACTGTTTAATTCCTCCTTTGCATGCAGATCACTGCTCCGGGTTCCCGTGCTGGTTCTCAGGGTGTCATGAACTTCCAGTATTGGGAATGGTCACGCGACATAAAAGCTGGGATCCAGAAGGTCATAAATCTCATTCTTTCTTTTCTCCTTTTCCCTGGCTTCTTCCCTAAGACGCTGACCTCCTCCATCAGCCCCTTGAAAGAAAGAAATCAATCACCCCCAGACTAAAATGAAAACCTGAGCCTTGCGTAGGCATTGGATGGCTTTCTCTTGTTTGTGACAAAATTCAAGAAAATCTGAAAAATGTCAATTCCCTCTTACTTTCGTCCTTCTCTCCACCACACCCTTAGCCCTGGGAAGCAAAGATCCCTTAAGCTCTTGCTATCAATGACCATGAAAAAGAAAAGGAAGACACTTTGTTAGCCTAAAAGGAATGTGCCAGAGAAAAGTAATTGTTGGATAAAAAAGAACATCAACTGGTCCTGTGCTTCATTCTCAGCCCCTGGCAAACTACACAAAATCTCTTTTCTTTGAAAACTATCTGGGAAACAAACCCCTCCAAATCACCCTCCCCACTTGTGAATTGTCCCTCCCAGCCCCCATTCTCTTCATATCCCCCCTCCCTCCCTGCTCCTACTAATATGGCCTTTGTTAATTTCCAAGCCTTTAGGGACAACTGTTCACCACCGTTCCTTCTAGTCTAATTGTTCAATACTGCTGATAGCTCTTGAGCTGACAGAAGAGTTTTCGATCGGTTCTTTGAGAAGAAAGCGGGAGCGTCAGACACCCTGGGGTTTGTTGGGGGAATGTTTGTTGTTGTTGTTCCCAGGAAGCTGGGAAATTCATTGCCCATTCAAATACAAGTATTATCAATGCCCCCAAAGAAGTTTCATGTGAGAAGGAGTTGTTACAGCTGAACCACAGGAGAATTTTTAAATTTACCCTGAAAATCCCTTCTAGGTTTACATTTATTCAAAGAGTTTCCACTCACAGAATATCTGAGCTGGAAGACTTTTGGGCCAGGTACATTGAACATAAAAGGATGCCCCCAAATGTCAAATCACAAGGGATACTCCAAGATCTGGCCATTTCTCTGCTGACACTTTTTGGAACAATAAAACCAGCCCAGCTAGGGCCACCCATCCTAACTCCCAGTCAGGAAGAAGGACTTGCCTTGGGAAGAAAACCAACCAGAGGGCCAGATAATCTTCTGCTCCAATGTGCTCCCAGCGGGGGGATGTACAGCACAGTGATGGAAGGGGACTTGGCAGAGAATGTGGAGCTGAGCAGAGCCTTGACCCCTGGGAACATGGGTCAGTGCTCTTACCTCTACACCACCCTGACTCCTAACGTGTATTTTTTAAAGTTCTTCCTTAGTAACTAGGATCAATTTCTAGTCAACTCTGAAACACCCAGAACAGAGGGAAGACACTCAGTTCCCTTCTTAAAACGATGTGAATTCTTCCCAGAGGGGGTAAAAGAAAAAAGAAAAAAACCAAGGGTCCTTTGCAGACAAATGGAGTCTGTTTAGATCTAATTCAGCTGTCCTTCCCTGATCTTGGTAGCTACCTGTAACCATGTCCTTGTTGAAACCCTCCAGGGCCTATATCTAATATGGTTTACAGTAGTAATATTCATCATAATAATACTTACCATTTACTGAACATCAGGTATAAACTAGGACACTTACAAAAGCGTTTCTAATTATCGAACAGTCCTGAGTTAATATTGCTCCCTCATTTTACAAATGGGAAAAAAAAAACAGAGATGAAGGAACGCAGAGAGGGTGAATAACCTGCCCACAGTCACACAGCTTGGCAGCAGAGACAAGATTTAAGTCACACCTATCTTGTCACAAAGACTGATTTGTTTTCCAACAGATTATGCTGTTTTACACACTGTCTTAAGAATTTAAGGGTGAGATTACCCTATAGTTCTCAAGAGTTAGTTGGTACTGGTACCAAAAGCTGGCCTTTCTGGTTAATGTTTTTCCAAGCATGAAAGCAATACAGTCTTATACCATTCCCATGGATACCAGAGTCTCATATCACTAAAGCAATCAGAAACAAGATGAGTCAGTCTTAGCAAAAGCACTAAGTATAGACTGAAGCTAGGGCTATGTGGGCAAAAAGGAGTGTGGAGTGAAAGAGACTATCTAAAAAATTTTTAATCCTATTATAAAGCAAAAAAATAAAAACCTTTCATCCTCAGGAAATGTTGGCCGAGCATCTACTATGCACCAACCTTTCCTAAATTGAATTAGAAAGGAAATGGTTCAATTTCCCAACTTCTATTTGCCTTTGGACCCTTTGGTATCAGGCACACCAAAAGTAATACATCAGTGGTTCTCCTTCATCATCCCATTTTACCCTGAGGCTGATGCTCTGTAAACGTGAGAGAATTGGCTGCCTCACTGGACTACTTCTGCTCCTGGTACTATAGAGCCATGTTTTGCCCGTTGCTAGACACAAAGTACTGGGTCGCCTGGGTGGCTCAGTAGGTTGAGCGTCCAACTCTTGATTTCAGTTCAGGTCATGATCTCACAGACATGGGATCGAGCACCGCACCGGGTTCCACGCTGAGCGCGGAGCCTGTTTGGGATTCCCTCTGTCTGCCCCTCCCCCACTCACGCTCACACTCTCTCTCAAAATAAGTAAACATTTAATGAATGGATAACCAGATGACTCAAGCATCTGACAATTATCCACATTCTCCTGAAAAGAAGGTTCAGATAGATACACAGATTTCAACATGTCCACTAGTCAGAAGCGTGCTGCTGTTATTCAAAGGTTCAGAGAGAGATGAAAAACCAACCAGGCCTTCAATCAGATACTAGCAATGATGCCTCCTGAAAGTCTTCTGGAAGGCACCAAATCATAAAGAACCAACAGGAATCAGCCAGACAAAGGGATGGAGGTATGGAGGGAGAAGGGGCTTGAAGGAGAGAAGACGGAAAGTAAACAGGTCCAAAGGGAAGAAGAATGTAGAACATTGAACAAGGTACAAATAGTATATTATGGCTAGAAGGTGGAAGGCAAGATGGCTTGAGGGGTAGGCAGGGGCGAGTATTCTTAAGAGACCTTGTAACAGCAATCTTTCATTCATTCTTCTATTCATTTCACAAATGCTAATGAGCACCTACCATGTACCAGGCATGATGCTAGACCTCAGAGATACTGAGATGGGTTAACCATGTCTCAGATACTTGTTGCCACCACTCAACGATGAGCTGTACGTTACATGGCTGGTTCACGTTCAACATACAAAACGTGAACTGGAACATAAGAAAATGCCCCTTGCTTTTCCTAATCCACCTACTAAATTAAACTATTCACACCTGCAGGGGAAGGACTCACTTGCATTGGTTTACAATGAACATTAGCGAACCCCCTAGGATAACATTGGACTTTTGCCCACTCATCAATATTAATTGCAACATATATAGATGCACCCTGTGTTCTCCCATTTCTCCAATTTCAGCCCTCACACCAAGGTAGGCTCTTAATCCAACTGAAGTTTCAGGGCACACACTTCGGTGCAGCTGGGACCATAAAAATTCACATGATATCATTAAGCACCACTAGGTGAAAAAAAACAAACGAAAATTACATGCTTTCCAACAACATAAAGCCCAAAGTCTACTTACAAAGAAGAAAAAAATCAGCCCGAACATTATAAAAGAGGCAAAATGAATTTCTAACAGTAACCACGCAGGACTCACAGATTTCTCCATGTAATAAGATTCTACTTTTAAAAACTGAAATAAAGTAAAATATCTCAATGACCAGAGGTCTGATTCCATTAGAGTAACCCTAAAAGTTATCAGGCCACAGAATGTTCTTTGGTAATGAAAATTTATTTTAGTATTCAGTCATTCACCCTGATTTATATCATTATTTCCAAATATTAGGAATCTACCTAATTGTAGTAGATTTATGATGACACTGAGGGAAAAAGCATGCACAGCTTCAGGATTATATTCACTTGAAAAGAATTGTCCATAAGAGTCACTAACTCACCACCCAGTCAGGTGTCCAAATCACGTGAAAAGTCACATGGTGCCAGTCCTTTCTGAACCCACCTGGCCACACTCCACTCCCAACTTCTAGTAAATACCTTATCAAGTGAAATTAAGTGAGACTCATCTCACACAGTTTCTCAAAAATGTGTGAGAGAAAAGAATCCTTCCATTGCTACAGAAACTTTTACCAAATATCTTCTAGTGCCTAGCAGAAGCAGTCCCTTCCTGTAAAGAGCACACTATTTAGGGGAAGAGGAGGGGATGTGGGGGCCAGGGGGGTGACGAGTAAATCCACAAAATCACAACAGCAAAGGTGCTGTCTTGTAGTCACTTGCGCAGAGAGGGCCAGAGAGTCTCAAATGAAGAACACCTCACAAGCCCAAGATAACCCAGGAAGGCTTCCTGGGGGCAGGGCTTTTGAGCTCAGTCTTGTAGAAGAAACAGGAATCATTAAGGAGATTTTCTGGTAGTTATGCATGTGTAAGTGACTCTGCTAAGTTAGCAATATTTGCATTTTAGACTGTGCTCTTTTGGGGTGGGTTTTCTAGAATGGAAGAAACTACTTTAAAAAAAATCCTGCCTATCAGCCAATGAGCCTAAGGACACTGGAATCTCTGGCAGGGTAGACTTAGCTGAATAATGAGGCCCACCTACCCGAGATGTCTATGTCCTAATCCCAGATCTGTGAATATGGCAAAAGGGACTCTGCAGATGTTATCAAGTTAAGGACCTGAAAGTGGAGAGATTATCCTGCATTATCCAGGTAGGCCCAATGATGTGATCTCAAGGTTACTTATAAGAGAGAGGCAGGAGGATCAAAGACCTGGGAGAAGGACGCAGAGACTGGAGTGATACGGCTATGCACCAAGGAGTGCCAAACCAGCCTCTTGAAGCTGAATGAGCCATCAGGGTTCTTCCCTGCAGCTTCCAGAAGCAACCAGCCCTACTGACACCAGCCTGGTTTTTAGACTTCCTACCTTCAGGGCTGAAGAAAATAAATTTGAGTCACTTTGTGGCAAGTGAGTGAGGGGCAGAGAGAGAGAGGGAGAGAGAGAAGCAAGGCTCACCCTAAGTGGGGCTCGAGCTCACCCGAAATGGGGCTTGTGATCACCTGAAACAGGGCTTGTGATCACCCCATGCGGGACGTGAGCTCAAGAACTGTGAGATCATGACCTGAGCCAGAGTCCAATGCTTAACCGACTGAGCCATCCAGGTGCCCCTAAACTTGTGTCCTCTTAAACCACTAAGCTTGTGGTAACATGTTATAGCAGCAATAGGAAACTAAAACGGAGTTTGCAGTAACATGCAGAAGAGCTAAGTTAAATCAGCACTAACGTCACCTCACAAATCCAGGGCATGAGGACGTGCCAGAGCAGAGAAACAGTGACAGTTGTCACTGCTGAAGGAGTTAAACTTTACACATAAAACCTAAAACAGGTGCTTGCTTCTATGACCGGAAGGGAGTGATCATGTAGCAGTGAGGGAGTTCATATCTGAGCACCTCTATCACGTGCCCTCCACCCCAGACCCAGCTTCTGGGTAAGGCGCCCCATGCCACAGACACCCAAACACACTCCCACCGGTGAAAAAGAAAGTAACCAAGCACCTGGAGAGCAGGTATTTTTGTCCCATTCGTTCGCCAGCACCTGGAACGATGCTTGGCACATGATAGTTGCTAATAATATTTAGTGAACTAATGAAAGTCTAAAAATAAAAAAAAAATAATCTGTTTGTGAATAACAACCAAATCTCTGGTGGATACTCTTTCTTCTGAAAGGTTATCTGACTGGCAGACACCAAGATTTTGAGAGAACAGCCTCCTCATAATTGTACTTCTGGTGTTAGCCATACAACGTGACATGTAATAAAAATGGCAAAACAAAACTTCGGAAAGTCAGTGAAACCAGGTTATATGGCAATATGTTAGATTCGTGTTCTTACTGTACTTGAGGGAAGCATTAATTTCCTTGAGAGTTTTTCTCCTTGGCTTAGTGCTGAAATGGCATAAAAGAGGCAGAGGTTTGATTCTCTTAGATTTACTATTAATGCCACCAGCATTTCAAGAATAAAATATGTACAAGCAGATATGGAAGAGCCTTAATTAAATAAGATTTTATAGGCATTTGAAATATCCCAAAGTTAACAGCCAGAGGGAAGGCAACCTCACTTAGACAGATGAGGATTAAGTACCAGCAGTGGCCACACTGAGGCAGGTCAACACACTTTTCCAAAGGGAACGTGTGCGTCAGGTATGTTCTAATGCTGGGTCTCATTGTTCTGGTAACTTCTGCTAAAGATGGACAAAGGTAGGAATTAAACAGCTGCAGGTCTTAGGCTAATGGCTAACACAAAGGAAAATAAATATCCATCCATTTTCTAAAGAACATTCCCTGAGCACCTACCCTGTGCCAAGCCCAGGGCTACATCCCAGAGAGAGAAAAACAATTATACTGAGTTACTGAGCATTTTTTTTTTTTTTTGGTACCGAGCAGCTGCACCAAGCATGAGGTATGGTCCCTTTACTAATACCTGCATTTGCACAAGAAAACCAAAGTTCACAGAGTTCTCATAATTCTCCCGAGTTCGTGTGGCTAGTGCTTGGCAGAGTGACAATCTGAATCCATGTACGTAGGAGTCTAGGGTCCATATTCTCACATGTAAGTGCCCTAGTGCCTCTGCCCAGCAAGCACCCATCATTGAATGCCATCATGAAGTCATACCTTGACAGACACACACACACACACACACACACACACACACACACACGGGATAAATTTGGCAACAAAATTTTCTACAGAGCTACCTGCTTCAAGAACACAAAAATGTTGTTCTAAGCCCTCTAGAACAGTGATTTTCAAACTGTAGCATACATCAGCATCACCTAGAGGGCTTGTTTAAAAACAGATTGCTGAACTTCAGTCCCCAAATTTCTGGACTGGGGACCAAGGATTTGCATTTCTGACAAGTCTCCATGTGAGGCTGCTACTGCTGATCTGAGGACCACATTTTGAGAGCCACTAATGTATAAATCTGTAATGCAATCTCTCTAAAGAGCAAGATTCTTTTTTGTTTGCCATCTCTAGAAGAATACTTGGTACATAATAGGTTTTCAGAAAATATTTACTGAATGAATGGATCTGCGGTGTATTTGAAAAACAGATAACCAACTGTATTAAAGTTGTGTGCAAGTTAAGTGTAAACAGGTTCTGGCTGGGACCTGGGAGATTATCTACCTCATGATTAAGGGCCTGAGACTTTCGTGAATGTTGTGACATATCCTTTGCCCGTTCAGAGGCATAGTATCAATGTATGGGTACTGCTATCACAGCCTTTCTCCATCATGGTAATGTGGCATATTAGAAAGAATATGGAATCAGTGTTAATTCTATACTCACTAAGCACAGAATCTCCAAGGCTAATGCTATACAGCTGAATATCCCAGGGCAAGCTCCTAACCCTGGAAAGCCTAGTTTTTGCTTTTATAAAATGGGCTCTCAGGAAGATTAAAAACAACAAATATCAAGTGTTCAGATACGGGTGGAGCACACAGTAAGAATTCTTCAACAGGAGTTATGATTACCTTAATCGCAAATAAACCTCCGTCAGGGTCATCATAGGAATCTTGATCTTCAGTAAATGGTTGTTCACTCGACAATATTTCGCAAATATTTACCGAGCATGCCAGTCACTCTGTGGGGCATGTTTGATTCTCAGATGCCACATGGAGTAATGGGTTAAGGAAAAAAAGAAAAAAAAGAAAGATCCCTTCCCTAGATTTCTTGCCACCCAAGGGGCTTGTTCTAAAAACCCTGGGAGGAAAGGCCCACAAGAGCTCTCTGCAAGAGCGCGGAGGCAAGAATCAACAAGAGTTCTGTAAAGAGGTGAAGCCAGGTGTTTCTCCTCTCTGAGGAGGCATGAAGAGGGTTGAGTCAACAATCCTACTTGCTCTTGGGGCAAACAGTCACCACACAGGCGGTTCTGCTGGCAGGCGGGAACGGGTCAGAAGAGAAGCTACACTGTCCGGTGGCTACAGCTGGAAGGTTCTATCCCAGGCTTTCTCTTAAGCTCTTGGCCCAGGGGCAGACACTCTGTCTCGGCCAGGAGAGTCTCCGTCCGCACCTTCCCGTCTCCTTAACCTGAAACACGAAGGGCGACACAAAATGCCCCTCCCTAGAGTGCAAGCCAGTGTGTATTGCCGTATGTTTGCATCAAGTTCTACTGTTAAGAAAACCAAAATGACAAGTATGGGAACCGGATAGCAGAAAGCAACCTTTACGATTTTGTATTCCTGTGTTCATTCATAATGTAAAAGACTTAGAAAGGTACCCATTTGGACTCTTGAGAACAGGAAAATCCCAAAACCATAGTTTACTATTTTCAAAGGAGTTTCAATATGGGCAGAAATCAAGAATACTGTTCTTCAGGCTAAGTTTATATCCTGAAATATGCTTCTTGTAAGAAATAATTTAAAAATGTGGAATCTAAAATTAAGCAAAAATAACATACAGTATGTTCAGCTTTGAAATTTGCCGGGACTCAGCCAAGTTTACCATAAACAGAAGGCAGAACTGTCTATTTTTAACTTTACAGCCCTTGGGTGATTAAAATTTTGAGCCATAATAAACAACTTTTTTCATCTTTGCAACATAATTTCTCATTTGAAATTGCAGTCTTTTTAGTTGTTTAGGAGATATGGATTGAGCACTTCGTGTTTTTAAATTCTTTCTTAAACGGAAATTTCTTGCAGAGACTAAATGCATTCATTAGCATGCCAAAAGCACAGATTTAAAAAAAAAAAAAAAAAAAAAAAAAAAGGAAAGGAAAAGAACCTCACCAAGGCCCAGAACTAAATTGCCTTCTCTTCTTCTGTTTCAACTGTTGAGCAATTAGCACCTTTGGCCAGTTGCATTTTAGGAGAACACAGTAAAAGATCCCACCATTCTGCCTATGTAAGTGCAATCACCACAAACACCTCACCACCACCCAGCAGATTATTTGGCAATTTGGCATGTTTGCAGACCTATTATGTCAGCAGAAAGTGTATCTTCCCACCAGGAAAGACAGTTGCATATGCAATAAACCAATAGCCTTTGACACACTAGTTAATTACATCAGTTAACTACTATCTCCTGTGCATGATCATAGTGTTAATGAAACTATTTTGGTGTGGAAATGAAACAGGTCAAGACAAGCAGATCAGGAAACAGAAGGGATTTAGGGTCATAGAGGATGATAATGTGCTGAGTCACACAGAACTTAACCTCGGCCCCCAAGAAGGATATTAAATTATTCCCTCTGCTGTGAGTAACGCTAGTATTCTTTTTCTTTGGCATCACTTAGTGCTAAATAGCTCAAAACTCTTTAGAAATTATCAAGTTTAACAGTTTGCCTCCCTATCAAAAGCTATTAGCAACTGAGTTGTTAGACAGCAACAGAAGCCCAGTCCAGAGGTGCTGACTTTAAATGCAACATCTTTTTTTTCCCTGCGTGAAAGGGATGAGTGAAAGATAATGCCCGATTTCTGGTTTGGATGACAGGGTGAAGAATGGAGACAGCCACTCATTTTGAAACACAGGAAGATGAGCAGATTGTTGGGAAAAATGGGTCAGGCAGTGCAAGATGTTAACTCAGGTTTTTGTCTCAGGTGTTTTCATGTCAGGTGTGGGTTTGAGGCTACAGAGGAAAACCTAACTCCTACAAGAGAACAAGAGAATGTCCCACCAGACACTTAAATATTTAAGCTTATTCTTAAGGTCATTCTAAGGAATCTCTGCTCCAGACTTTAGAGCCATGTTTTTCTCAACTGTCCCTCCTATGATACGATTTCCTGATCCATTAGCACCCGGGTCTCCATTTTGCTGGCATTCCTTTTAGCATGTGTACCAAAACTGGGCAAAAATATTCCAGCTGTGGTCAGACCACAGCCCAACATGGCCTTCGCCTTTTAAAAGGCAATGTCACACTGCTGGCCTCGATTAATCTTGAGGTCAACTTACACTCTTCGGTTGTTTTCACATGAACTTCTGTCAAATTAGATTTCCTCCACCTCGCCTTTGTATAATGAAATTTCTATTCTAAAAGTAGGATGCCCCATTCCTAGCCTGTCTGTGTTTAAGAGTAAACGGATTTTCATCCCGTTTTCATTTCATTCTTACCGATTCATCCCCCAACTCTACCAGAACACCCAGAGGTACAGTCTTTGGGAATGAACTTTCCCATGCTACACTCCAAGAGTAAAGATGCCTGAAAATGTCCTATACCGAGTAAAGACGCCTGAAAATGTTCTATACCTCTTACCACTGGATCCTCCATACCCCAGGCTACTTTATAAATAACGTTTTCCCCTCCAGAACACATGTAAAGCCATTGAGGGGTGGGAGCCCTACACGGAGAACAAGATCATCTTCCCCTGGCCTTGGAACAATGCAGATGTACTGTAAATTATTTCTTTCTTATTCTAGGGTACAACATGTGTATGTTCACAATATAAATGTAGATACTGTGCACTGCCTCATGCTTCCCACCCCCCCGCCCCTTTCCAAAAAGAACAGCCAGATATTTACCAACATCCTGGAGGCCAGTAAACAATTTAGGTCTTTTCTGTAGGCAGTAGTAAGGAATGTTGATTGCATTTCCTTAGCTATCAGTATGTAACAGGCTGTGTAGGCTTCAGGGCAGAGGTACAGAAAAAAGTGTAAAGGAGAGAGCTATGTCTTAAAAAAAAAAAAAAAAAAAGTACACTGGCCAATTTCCAGCACTTATCTCTGCTTTGCAGCCCCTCCGCCTGGCGGTCTCAGGGTCATGTAAGGATTCGGATAAGTGAGCAGTCTCAACGCTTCCAGCTCCCTGGATATTCCCATCATCATTTACTGGGCATCCCTCAAGTTTGGTGGAACCTAATGTCTGGATTTCCACCAGGTCACGGAGCTGTAGGGGAAGCTACTCTTTCACTGAGTTCTTTTAACATCCTGAAAATTTCAACCCATTCACCCATACCAAAATTTCTTTGTAAAAATCCCTAAGAGGTATAAAAAGCAATTTTATACCTCTGTGGAAGATGGTAACAGTAGGAAATATGCTTGACCTGATGCTTATCAATGTCAGAAATTAGCATGAACTTCTTAATAGTTAAACCGGTTACATACTCTTTTTAAAGAAGAATGGGAATACAACCGTTTTCGGTGATGTAGATGTAGCTGTGCCTGAAGGCAGGACCAAAGACAAGATCCCTTCCCAGTAACTGTCTGCGTTCATTTACGGTGCCACCAGGGCAGGCATCAGTGACTCAGAATTAAGCCCGAGAAACAGTGTTAGGAAATCTCAAGTTAGGGAATGCTGACTCGTATCAGCAACTAACTTCCCAGACCAGCTTTCAGGAAAGGCATCCTAACTTCTTTCCTTACTCTCTGGTCCGTAAAAACAAGATACCCAGGAATCTCTTAGGGAAAAGAAAAAGGTCTCTGTGAATGGCAGCATCCAGGATTACAAGAGTCAACAGCAGGCCTCCTTGCTCTGCAAAACCAACCAGCCCCACAGAGCCCTCTCAGAAAATGCTCAACCTGACCAGTATCCAAAGATACTTGGTCTCAGTAACCTAACAAGAGGGGCTACACTGGTCAGGTTCCAGACTGTCCTCTGCAAATTGTTTTCTTTCATTTGATCCTCAGAGTAACTGAGTTCAGAATTATTTCGATTGTACAGATTAGGAAACCGAGACTCCATAAGCTTTTTAAAATGACTAATTCTTTCATTAGAAAGTGAGAGCTCGGGATTCATCCACAAATCAGTCTGACCAGAAAGGTTTTCTCCCTTTCTAAGGGAGCAGGTGTAAGGCTGTTATTTTGAAAGTAATTTTTGTTTTAGTAAAAACAGATGAAAAAATGCTCTTGTCTTCAGCTCTCTGAGGGGCAAAGTTGCCATAATCATGTTTCTTTCCTTTGTTTTTCTTGCCATAATCTTCACTCCATCTAATTTAGCCTCTTTCAACTGGAAAAAGAGAAAATAAGCTAACAGTAAGAATAAAGAACACTTAATTTTTACATGCTAATTAATGCATGAGCAACATCTATCATGACTGGAGAAGATTTCAGGGCTTCCATATTTCTTCCTCCGAACAAACAGGAGGGTCATAACCAACTCTGACAAATTACTAATGACACATAGGCTACCAAAACACCTATGTCTGAGGTAGACGTCTCTGAATGCAGGCTCTTGGCCCTGACTGCACACCAGGAATCACCAGGAGAGCTTTCGAAAACACTAATACTTAATCCCATCCCAGGTGATGTTAAAAGGCCAGCAAATGCTGAGAACCACAACCCAAAAGCAACAGAACTGAGGGTTAACCAGGACACAAAATAAGTTCATTTAGAATTCTTCCAGGGCACCTGGGTGGCTCAGCCTGTTGAGCATCTGGCTTCGGCTCAGGTCATGATCTCACAGTTTGTGAGTTTGAGCCCCTTGTCGGGCTCTGGGCTGACAGCTCAGAGCCTGGAGCCTGCTTAGGTCTCTGTGTCTCCTTCTCTCTCTGCTCCTCCCCCCGCTCATGCTCTCTCTCCTTCAAAAATAAATAAAAACATTAAAAAAAAAAAAAAAAAAAAAAAGAATTCAGCCAAGGAAGAAAAGGGAGAGAGAACTGTGTATCCAGTAACTTATATGGCAAATCTGATTTTTAAAGCAATACAAACATCTGCTCTAGCCTGCCACCCAACTGCCCCAAAGAGCAAGCATTCAGGAGCCAAGCCAACCTTGAGTTCCAATTTTGGCTCTCCCATGGTAACATGCGACCAGTGTTTCTGAAGCTCTTTATCCTTGTCTGTAAAACTAGGTAACACCTACCTTGCAGAGTTGTCTTCAAATAGGTATATAAGGTGCTTAGCACACAGTGCTTAATAAATGTTTCAACCTTCTGAAATGTCTCTCCACTTGGCAGCTGTAGGCACCAAACAATTCATTAGGTATGTTTGAGTCATCATTCTGTCCAAAAACTACAAGCTTCTGTCCTCTAGCATTTTCCCTTTAGATGATCTTGATCCATAAGATTATGTGTAGAATATTTACATTCATAACCTAATTCTTACATATTTATAGGACAGTTCACTTAAAACCACTCTTGACTAAGTAGAAATTTCTCTTAAATATAGAACACCTACTTTTGAGCACCTATTATGCACCAGGTATGGTGCCAACCCTTCTGTACACACACAATCCAATTTAATTTCATTGAATTCTTATAAAGCCTGTTCAGGAAAAGAATTATCTCATTTTATAGATGATGAAATTGGGTTTCACAGAGTGAAGTAAACTTGTACATACACACATGTGTACACATACGCACACATACACACGCACACAGAGCTAATGAGGGAACTTGTAAGAATTTGGACCCAGGTGTGTCAAAACTCCAAAGTCAGACCATAACTGCCTCTCCACTGTACAAAACAGTTCATATATAAAGTGCATATGAATAATTTATATACAAAGTATTCATAAAATACCTTGTACATGTGCATCCATGCCAAACTTCAAAGTATTTTTGTTATATTTTTTTCACATAGAACAGCATCATAAAATTAATTTTTAAATCAATGTGGAAATTCATCTAGCTTCTGTGTTTAGCAATTGGTGTTAATTTACCTCTCATAAGTGTTAGAAAGGCACTACAGCACCTCCCACCCCAGCTCTTTCATACTATTCAAGCTTTTTATTAGCCCTAATGTTGATTGCCTTCCCAGGGCATCTACTGGTTTTCGTATAATTTGTCTAATTAAATTTAAAGAAGAGATGTTTCAGGGAGCACCATTTCATCATTTCCTCTTATACTCCATTCTTTGGGCTTTAATGAGCACCTAAACCCCATCTTAACTCAGCCTTAGTTTCAGCACAGATGAACTGTGCTTGTTAAGACAGTCTTCAGTTGTCAGGAAAAATAGCTTTATTAAGGTCATGGAATGCGGAGAGTTTGATTAAAGCTAATCAAGGAAGAAAGCCAGGCTGCAGCACTGTGAATCAAGTCTCAGTACAACATGTTTAACATAACTTAACCTAGCCTATCTGGTAAAAGCAGACATAAATAAGATCAGGTTTCCAAAAAGAATGCATGAACAAATGCAGGCATATTACACGGTATAATATATCTTCTGCATTGAACTTGAACAACTCTTTGAATAAGCAGTATATATTTTAAACCACATGGATACAAGTGACAGTGGAGGGTTGTCAATAGTCCCTTATCATTTAAAAGTGGGGGAGAGGAGAATTACTTCTGTTCTTTCAGATGTAAAATGTGTGATCTGTGGGTGTGTCTGTCCAGTGATGGCACATAGATACCTATGTCTCATTATTCTGTTAAGTTAGGCTTCCAGCTCAGTAAATCTGAGTGACACCTACTAGCAAAATGCAATGCTAAGGCATTCAACACTAACAATATTTTGGAAAGCTCTTCTAAGTGGGGTGATTAGTATTGTTTTAGTTTTAAGAAAATTAACAGTTGTGTATGGGGAAGGGATAGTTGGAATGTGGAAATCTAAAGACCTAGGGCTGTAGTCTAGACTCTAAAGTAACTGGTTGCCATGACGTTCCAAAAGATTCCTGGCCTGGGTTATCTGGGCCTCAGTTCTCCTAAGATCCAAATGAATGTACTTACACTAAATGGTCTCCTAAAGTCTTAAAAAGTTCTATGATGCAATGGAAGTCTACCTCCAAATGTAACTTCTATGATGCTATTAAAGCTTACTTCGAACTTCAATCCATTTCTTCCTAATTTAAGACAATATGTTAATATGAAGGGCCATCCAAATTTGTTACTCGATATTTAAATTTAAGAATAAGAATCCTGGGTGGCCTGGGTGGCTCAGTCGGTTGGGCATCCGACTTCAACTCAGGTCACGATCTCTCATGTTCGTGAGTTCGAGTCCTGCATTGGGCTCTGTGCTGACAGCTCAGAGCCCGGAGCCTGCTTAAGATTCTGCGTCTCCCTCTCTCTCTGCCCCTCACCTGCTTGTGCTCTGTCTCTCTCTCTCTCTCTCTCAAAAGTAAATAAACAAAAATAAATAAATAAACAAACAAACATTAAAAATTAAAAAAGAAAAAGAATAAGAATCCTAATTCAAAAAATAACTGTGGAGAATGAATGAGTATAAAGCCTTGAACAACTGTCCTAAAGATCATGATCTCTGATCATGATCTCTTTTCTCCTTGTTAATATCTTTCTACTTGTTACTTTCTATCCTTTTCCCTTCCAGATATGCAGCTTCAGGACATACTATTATTAACGAACGCACACATTTTTTTAAAAAATCTTTACAGATAATCCCATGACACTGATTTTAGGTCGACTCTAGGTTAAATTCATGATTATTCATCTATAGTATTAATGACTAATAAATACTTTAATTTGCTCATCAAAGAATCTTGAAGTGGTCATATCTAGGAGACCCCAGGTCATACCTAACATCTTGTATGGCTGAAACAGGTAAGACAGTCCACGAGATACACGCACTGGAGAGTTTGGAGTTCCACACAGTGAAATGGTCATGAGAAACAGCAGACCTCGCCTTCTACAACAGCCTGACTCACCACCTTTTTCTGATTTACTAGAGGTAATGGAATACAGAGGCTTAGGAAGAGCAGAGGAGAGCTATGCATAATGGGATTTAAATAATCTGATTTTCCTAAGAAAAGAAATTGAGAAGCAAAGAGATAAAGGATTTTCTGTACATACACACACATATGCACACTCATTTAAAGCACCCTGCAGTTTCCAAAGAGCTTTTATACCCCTTAGGTATCATTTAATCATTATTTTAAAAACAAAACAAAACATGAAGGCAAAGGTTCCAGTTTTTAAGCCACAGAGGAGCAAAGAAATTAAATGACTTAGGCAGCTCCTCATACTTTGTTAACGGCAGTGCTGGAAGTACACTCCAGGCCTTCCGAATTCCAATCTAATGCCATCCTGCTATATGGTGCTGCCTATTTATTTATTTTCATATTTGTTTAACTCAACAAATATTTATTGAGTGGCGGTCACACGTCAGGCACTGTTCTAGGTACCAGGAAAACAACAGGGAGCAAGCTCAATAAGCTCTTTTCCCTCCTAAAACATTCTAGTGTGCACATGCGTGTATTTACAATACATATAGTTTAATATATATGGCTTCTCATACACTTTTCTGTACCAGCCACTTTATGAGACTCATTAAAAATTAAGATCACATATAAATATTTATTATTTTTTAAGAACTGCACTCATTAGGTCAACACAGAACAAATAAACCCCAGCTACTCCTGCCTCCCTTCCTTCTTCGTTCCTCCACACAACTAGCCTTTTAAAACAATCTAAGCAAATAGCAAAGTAACATCTATTCGAGTTACACATTTATTCACATGCTGAGAAGGAAAAAAAAAATGACTATAAAAGTCTTTAGAAAAAGGAGAGGTTCAAAATTATGGAGAGAGCTTTTTTTAAGGATCATTTTAAGCACACATACAGGATCTTAAAGAATGCACATGGACATCTTGTTTGGAAAAAGTTTGTTCTTTTTTCTTTCTTCTTTTTAATCTACACAAAGCACAGTCTAAAAAGCCTGGGGGGTGGGGGGGGTGTCTGCTCCCCATCTCTAGTTCTGTTGCTGAATGAAAGATCGACAGGAAATTAACACAGTGGTAGGGAGTTTCTGGCCAAGAGTGAACTCTGAAACAAAAGACCCACTATTGTGTAAGAAAATCTGACATCTATACCCTCAGCCATGTTTAAAACTTTAGTAATCCTTTAGTGTGATCTATGATTTGTTGCAAGTTTTTAACATATATATCTGGCGTGTTGTATTACTCCTCATCTTCCAACTCCTCCTGAAAAAAAAGAAAGATTTTTACTTTCTTTGTTCCCTCCGTCCCTCCTTGTTTGTCTTTTTAGCCAGCAGCAGAGCAAATGAACTCAACTAGCTTCCTTCCTTTACCATCCATGTCAAAAGCACACTACCTTCAAGGTTTACAGGATTTCCATTGCTACCAAGTTACCTGAGATTATAACAGTAACGTTTTATTTTGAGCTGATGTTACAGAAAATGCTCATTTCTTGATAAATCTGTCAACCTGAAACTGTGTGATATTTTCCCATTTCTAATACCACAGAAAGAGTACTCAGGCATGATGGTGGGAATCAGTAATCTAAGAAATTAAAATCAAACCACGTGCTGCTCAGGTAGATCCACTGAGCATGATCCATTTATGTGATGAAGTTAAAAGGTGAGATTCTTTTAGTAATGGTAGCGGATTGTCCTTGTTTTACATTCAATGCCAATCTCTCAGAGAACTTTTTAGATGGATTTTCTTGATTCGTTTTGTCAAAAATGTATTAGCAAAGCTGGCCATAGCTTCACTGTATTCCTTTTTTTTTAATGTTTATTTATTTTTGAGAGAGAGAGCAAGCGCCAATGGGGGAGGGGAAGCAAGAGAGGGAGACACAGAATCCGAAGCAGGCTCCAGGCTCCGAGCTGTCAGCACAGCGCCCGACGCAGGGCTCGAACTCACGGACCATGAGATCATGACCTGAACCGAAGTCAGACACTTAAGCAACTGAGCCACCCACGTGCCCTTTCACTGTATTCATTAAAAGCAAACTGGGCTTATATCATTTCTATCAATTACAATCAATGTTAGCTTACCCATATTTAATTGTAGAGAAATGTATAAAACTGTGACCTACCAACACAAAATCATGCTCCTCTGCTATTTAAATAGGTGCTGGTAAAGCTAGAAGTAGGAACAAGTCACCAAAGTATCAGCTGTAGAACTTTTCTGGGCACATTCCAAAAGTCTACATCTGCTTGGCAACAACTCAGAAAAGAGATACGGTTACTCTTTTTACAGTAACATAGCTTTCCCAGGCTTCAACGTATAAAAAACAGCTTGCTCTGTATCAGAAGAAAATCCAACCAGATTTGCAAAAATCACATACTCACTATTCTACCCCATCAACTTAAACTTTACTGCCATACATAGAACCAAAATCATCAATGACATGGTTATCATATATTGTCCTGTTCGTGCGGTCTAAGAGTCCAAGTGGGATTTTTTTTTCCTTTTCTTTTTGCAACATAAACACTTAAGCATTTAGTGATAAAATATTAAAAGCGTGAGGCTCCAGATCCAGTGAGTACAAGTTGCTGATATAGCACCAGGCACCAAAGAAAGGTGTCAAGTATGTTAAAATATGGCTCTAGCTTAGACATTATGGGCCCTATTCTTTCCCTAATATGCTTGCCTTGTTCCTACTGTCCACAGCTAAATGCGCACATCAGCACTAAAATGCATCCCCTTAAAATCTAGAGAGGAAATTCAACACATCTATGTCAATGAACAAAGTAATTGTCACATTTGTTCACCACAAACAACAGATCTAGACACTGTTTTTAATTATAACATTAATTGATCTTTTGTCACCACTAATTAGAGCAATAACATCACATTTAGTTACTTTACTAGCAGGAGTCAACTTTGAGTTGCTGGATAATGCATCAGTTGGGAAGAGGGTGAAGCAGGCAGAAAAAAAAAGAATTTAGGGGAAAAAAAGTCTTATTATTTTTAAAAAAGAAATGTTTATCACATTGGGTGCGTTTTTATATTTTAATCTTATGTCTTGTGAAAACTTCATTTGGTCTCTTTGCAAATAGAGTTCATACTATCATAGAAAATGTTCCCTCATCGTTGGGAAATTACAGACAAGGAAGAATAGGTTGACGATCAGAAAAGCTACCTTTGTGCCTTGAAAAAGACAAGTCACATGAACCTGTCATAGCCCTAGTCTGTGAGAAATGTAAGGGACTTTAATGGGTGTTTTAGTAGAACCACTTAAAATTAAGTGATGAATTGGAATGGGAAAAGTTATTCCAATAAAAGCAAACAAATTAACTAACCTGACCTTGGTCCACATAAAAGATTCATTTTCTTAATGGAAACAAACTCTTTGAGTCTAGCTCAGGTTTAACCACTGAAGTGTACGTGGAACCTAAATTAAGCTATAGAAATGTATGCCTCCAGAAACTCAGGTGCACATGCACAAGTAGGTAAGAGTTCTTATAGCTGTGGGATATGCCGCTGGCATGGTCTAGTATGACCCACTTCTACAATGATTACCACATGAGTCAGAAACCTGTTAAGACCCAATTAACAAAAATGTTATGCATCACTGATGCATGTTTTGTCCAGAGCTTAATTCCACTGTTTTCCTAAGTAAATTCTGTCTTTTCTATTCATTAACTTTCTCTTCCCTTGGGTACAAGTAGCAGCTTCTCCCATTTTGTTTAAAAAGGTTACAGAAGATCTGAAAGTTACAGGGCAACGGGCACGTCTTTGTGTCCATTACTCAAAAAGAGTAAGACAACACTGTCTTCATCACACACTTGGCATCTCTGATGTCGTAGAAACCAGGAATTTTTATTTCACCAGCAGTCTGAAAGACAGCATCAACGTAGCCCAAGCAAACTGGAACGGGATTGGTCTTTCCTCTTCTTCCTACCTCAACGACCAAAACTGTTTTAATAAAAAGTAGAAGTAATTACCAAAGAAGTCATTCTGGGAGCATAAGAAAAGCTTAAAGTCTAAGCTAGTGAGACAAGACAATCGTGTTTGAAGCAATCAAAGACACTGACTTTGACTTTTTGAGGAGACGAGTCAAGGAAAGTTCATCATAACAATGCGAGAACCATTGCACTGGGTCAATTCCCTTGTCCATCAAGCCAAGATTCTAACTTGAACGGGGGCTCCTCTAAGAGATAGTTTGAAGGAAGTTATGGCTGCACTCTGAATTTTTCTCAAAATTCCTAGCTTTATTAGAAATCTTTAACATATTCAATATTTTGAAACTCCCCTTGGAAAATAGCCCTAATGGAAATACAGCAAAGAACTAGTCACTTCAGATAAGAAAATATGACTGCTTTTCTTTCCATAGATATATTTCACTTGCAAAGAAACTGTCCTTTAAAATCAAGTTGTGTGATGGGGCACCTGGGTGGTTCAGTCAGTTAAGCATCTGACTCTTGGTATCAGCTCAGGTCATGGTCCCAGGCTTGTGGGATTGAGCCCCACAGTGAGCTCCACATCAGACTCCATGCTGAGCATGGAACCTGTTTAAGATTCTCTCTCTGCCTCTGGCCTTCTCTGCCTTTTGCACGTTCTCCCTCTAAAAAAAAAATTAATTAAATTTAAATTTAAAACATAGAAATCAAATTGTGTGGATTTATGCTTGATCTGTAAAACAATGGCAGATATGCATACAATAAACTAATCCTGGGGCAACTGGGCTACTTCATATGGTCTAAAAATGACCTTTATTTAATCTTATACTTTTAACATTTGGAAGATTTAAAAAAAAAAAAGCATGAGGTAGGCACCACCATTTGTTGGAAAACGTACTATTATACTGAATGTGTGACCTTTGGAAGGTCACTTCACTATCAGAACTTGAGTTTCCTTATCTGTAAAGTATAGGACACTGTATCAACTAACCTCCCTCAGGTTTCAATTCCTAAAATGCTCTTTTTATGTATGTAAAATCATCAGTTTCCATTTCACTCAGGCCAGTGCCCCTCTTCAATAACAACACACGAAGGAGTATGTTAATAAACACTTTTCCTCAGGCTACATGTTTTTTATTTCATACATAATAAAACTCAGCATTATTAACTGGGCTCTTCACATCTCATTATGGTCCATTATTCTTCCTCTTCATTATTTATTAAATTAGTTAGGTGTTCAGTACAATTGTATTATTACACCATTCACCCAAAATAACGGCACACGAAATAAGGCTAACTAAAATAAACAGCCCAATCTTAGAACATGGGCAGTTTCATCTGAACCATTCCATTCAATTCATAAACTTCAAGGGTCTGGTATTTGCCAGTGGCTTAGAGCGAGAGGGTCAAGGACTTGCAAAGGCCCCTGCTCTTGAGGAGCTCCCAGTCCACTGAGAAAGCCAACTCCTATTCTACTATCGGTAAGTGCTGGGTGTATACAGGAGATGCATCAGTATTCCACACATTTTCAAAGGTCCCTGAAGAGTAAAAGGTAAGGTTTTGGTGAATAACACTTGGGCTTATAATTTTAAACAAAGAATAATGGAGGAAGTTTTCTACTTTGAATAGTTACTAATTTTTCACGGTAAGAAGTTCCCTTAAAAATGTGGCAATCTCCATTAACTCTCTTCCCAGAAAAATTCGCAGGTAGTCTAAATTCTGCTTTCAATTTCAGGAACTAATACACAGACCATGAGTTAACCTAGCCTTTTTGTCCCGTTCACTATTAATTAATGGCTTATGCATGGCTTGAATGATGGCATAGTAACAATTGTTGATGAATCAGACAGGGTGAGATGAAACTAAGATATCTTCTAATGCTCATGATCTTTGAGTCTAGACCTCTAAAGATTCAAAAAGAGTTCCATATGTTGGAAGGTGAACTAGAATCAACAAAAGGACATTTGTGTGTGTGTGTGTGTGTGTGTGTGTGTGTGTGTGTGTGTGTTGTCAAAAAAACCAACTAAGTATGAGATGGCAGAAACCATATGGGCAGCAGTCGTTGTTAACATACCTTCATGACAAAAGAGAACTCCATCAACTCTGTGTCGTTCCTGAGGTGGAATCGGGACCAAGGAGAGATGTTAATGAGAGACAGATTTCAGCAAAATAAAAGAAAGCATTTCAAACAACGTATATTACTAAGACAGAAGAGAGTGCCTCGTGAGGAAGGAGCTCTCCTCCAACCTGAGTGTAGTACAAGAAGATGGAACGAGGCTCTAATTTCAGTTTTGCCTTAATCTAGACACAGGAGCTGAGGCAAGCTTCCCTACTCGTAAATAACTTAGTTCCCTCACCTGTAATCTGGAGGTTATAAACCCACACGTAAGTCAAATGAGATGGTGAGAAAGTGTGCACCCCAGTATCTTGCAGATATTAGGTATTCAACAGAAGTTCCTGCCAACCTTCGTCCCTACTCCCCCAGTCCCTCAGTTTTTTTCTGGAAGTATTTAAGTAAAGGCTGTTGGGGATAACACCTAGGAGGTTCCTACAGAGGAAGGCGGTTAGACATGATGGCCTTTAATATCCTTTTAAGTCTAGGGTTTGGTTAGCAAAACTATTCTTAGGTGATAGCTCTTCTACGTTATGCATACAAAGTTGGAATGATTTACTTCCATCCACCTCCCTTCCTTAAGCAGCCACCTAAAAATCAGAATGAATGCTCTTATTTTTCTTCTTAGGTATTATATGCTTGCTAGTTCATTCCACTTTATTTCAAAGAATTTTCCATAAGCTCTTAAATGTTTCCATATGACACCATATTCGGCAGGTAACCTGAGTTCATACCATTCCCTAAACACGAGTCCCTATAAAACGTTCCAGAATCTCTTTGTGTGCTCTGAATAGAATTTGTTAGGCTGCCAAATCATTCGGTCTTCTCTAGATAGCCTTGTCGTTCCTAACTTGGTTATCGAATTCTTTTATCAGCATATTTTAATCAAAGCCTTTCAAAACAGTCTGAGGGTTAGGAAATACCATAAGGTCTAAATGAAAAAGGCAAGAGGGCAAAATATAACTACCGATGGGGACAAAAGCAAAGGGCTACTCTGACTTTGCTTTAGGATACAACAGCGGAAGCTACTGTCATCTTAGGAGGAAAAAAATGCCAGCTCAAATGTCACATGTGAATAAATTATTGGCCGTTTGTAAACAACAACAAAAAGAAGGTATTCTGGTCTTATTCCCAGCCCATGAGTTTACACAAGAGCCTGAGTTAAAATAATTTTAAAAGGGGGGAAATCTCTCTTTTGTCAAGAAATCATCATCCACCACTCAAGCGTTTTAAAAATAAAATGAAAAATTAAAAAAGGAATTAAAGTCCCAGGCTCCATGCCTCCTAAGGCAGCAGAGATTCACTCCTCTTGTGGTGAGAAGCAGGGATGGTGGGCGCAATCCAGAGTCACAGCTGCTTTGGAAGCCGCCGGGCTCTCCTGTCATTTCAGAAGCCTTGCTGCACGCAGACACATTTGAACATGGCCACCTGGATTCCCTCCTCTCATGGCGGGAGGCCAGGTTACAGTGGTTCCATCCACTGCTGCTCCCGAGAAGGAAGAAGGAAGGCCTCTACACAGTGTTTGCCACCCTAGATGCGGGCTGATTTTTCAAACAGGGCAATAATTATAAAGAGAAATACTGGCGGCCTCCTCCCATCCAGCCCCAGTTTTATAACTAAAGGAAATCATTGTTTCTTTCATTATTATTTTCTTTCGAGCATGACAATAAACACTCTTCAGCGAATAACTCATCAGTGGAAAGCTATTCAAAGAATTTTACATTGATAACACTGCAAATGTGGAACTGGAAAGAACTTTGTTGATAATTTGTTCTGAACCTCTCACTATTCGCATACCTGGAATGTCTGCTCCTCTGCTGGTCAAAATAGAAAATCCTTATAAGAGATTTGTAATACAAATCTTCCTGTCTATTCCAGACAGAATGTTTCCTTCCTTTGTGAGCCAGTGTCTCCTATATAACACTCACTACATTATTCAGTTGTAATGTCTGTCTCCATTGCAAGACCTTAAGCCTCTTGAGAGTAGGGCTCAGTCTTATTCAGCCATGGATCCATAATGCCTAGCAGAATGGTTGGGTCCGAGAAAATTCTCACGGCACCTCAAGAAGTGGTTGCTGAATTAACTTGGACCAAAGGACACTGAAGGTCAAGAAGCTAAAATGACTGGCCAAAGATCACATGGCTAGAACAAGAACCCAATCCCCAGCAGTGTTCTCAATTCTTCCACATGGACTCGCCCATGCAAAACGAGAAGATATTAATGGCTATAATTTTATTGTCCCTCAAAACCCAATTATTCTTCCTTCAGCAACTTTTCCTCCAATAAGGTCCTCAGATTCAAGAAAAAGGATTCTGTTTTGCCTCGTATTAAACAATTTGATAAAAAGCTAGTAAACAGAGAGGTTTTACACATGCAAATCTGCCCTTGCACCCAATTTCAATTCTCTTATTCTCCTGATCTATATTCCTGCTCTCCAGATGGACCATCAGCTTTATACCAATGCCAGCAACAGCTTGTGTATTGTTTGTTTAAAACAAAGATGATGGATTAAATATCATATGCAATGTGAGGAAAGAGGTTAAGGCTAATATTCCTGTTCTGAAATATATCATAAACCCAGTCCATGTAGCTTTTTTCCCCCAGTGGATTCGTATAAATAAAGATTTAATTTTATTTTTCAGACTCATAGGAGGAAGCATGCATTCATCTAGAATATGGAGCCTTTCCATCGCTCCAGATTTATTCTCGTTCTAAGGCATCATTACCCTCCAAATTATACAGACTTATGTCATTTCATTGAAACACTCATTCACCCATCACATGCCCAGATCCAACAGTAACACTTTTGTTTTAAAATTATGCCAAAATGAGCAAACTTGAAATTCTTTCACCTATATTTGAGTACTCTGCAAAATGTCTTTAATCATCTCAAATAAATTCCAACCAAAAAAACCTACAATTTCAATGTGAAATACATAAACCAAAGAAATCACAGCAGAGGTCTCTTTTTGTACCCTATGCGTTATTATATGAAGCTGCCTAAAAAGTACTTGCCAGTAGGGTGGACTATGTATCAAAACCAGCCCTACTGTGTAGGTTTCCTGCCATGATTATGGATTCTGCTTGGCATATTTATATGTCATCTCCATTAGGAAAATGATGGGGGCGGGGGGAATGGGGGGAAGGACACTTCTAGCTTTTAGAAGCCAAGATGGAAGAACAGTGCAAAATGCAAAGATAATTCCATTAAGGGATTCTGATGATAGGATATCATTTAAGTAGATTATCATCAACAAAAGAATACTGATTAGGGTCTAGAAGTCCCATGCGGAGTATCTCTAGAAGAAGAAACTAAAGGTAGAACTCTCTCTCCGTTTCCTTATGGCTACAAGGATGTGCGTATAGAGTAGAAACAAGGAGCCCATCTGGAAGGGTTGCAAACATACAGTCTAATCCTTGACACAATCCAGGTATCAGCTTCTTGACCACAAGTTCTATTACTCTGCCATTTCTATCAACTAGTCAGGTTGAAACTTTATTTAAGGCTGGAATTTGGCCCTCCCCAGTTGCACCATGAAGAGAAAATATTTAAAGAAAGGTGTTTTGCAACTCCTATGTTTGGAATGAGTGATAAAATCTGTAGTGCTACCAATGCTTTCTAGATGCCAGTTCAATGATATCCATTTTATACGTCAGGACAAAACAGCAGCAAGACTATATGTCTAAAGAGATACTCCACAACCCTGTATAAACTCTGGGATACATGTGAGTTAGTCTAAAACTTTAAAAAATGACCCTTATGGCAACTTGACTGTGAAAAGCATGACTAATCCAGTCTTACTGCACTATAACTTTTTCCCCATTGTTTAATACTGGATTGCCATTTTCTCTTGTATGTTTGCACGTGTGAGAGCATTAATAGACAAACAGGAATATACAAGCATCCAGACAAATAAAAAGATACTATAATACAGAATATGTTCCCACTGGTAATATAAAAAAAAGAGCCACAAATATACCATGGGTAAATAAGCAGACACATTAGTAAATTTAACTTTCAAATATGGAAAAATGCCATTCACAATCACAGAATATTTTTTTTTTTTCTAGGATCTTGAAGCTAAAATTTCGGTTAAATGAAACCTAAGGTCCCTTACAGCTATAACATTCTATGATTCTTTGAGTGTATTTTTATTTATTTGTTCCCTTGAATTTTTTCTTGTCAGGGAAGGTGGCTCTAGCCTCCCTTTAGAATATCTTTCCACCTACACATCTTCCTACTGCAATAACACAAGTTAAGCTGAACGCACAGTTATGTAACTTTAAGATCAAAAGAAAATGGAAAAGAGAGTTCTACCCCATACCCCCATGATATCACCACCAAGGCCCAGCTAATGAACACTTAATTTTGCCAATATACTAAAGGCTGCATCGAAATACTTCCCAATAGGTTGGGAGAAAAATTCTCCTGGATTCTTTGGATTTATTGTGGGGGGAGGGAGGGCAGCGGGAATCACACCAGTGGAAGTTACCTGAATGATGGTATCTGCTATTAAAATTTCCTTCACAATCCTCTTTAAGGACAGCAGAAAGGGTCTTTCATTTGTACACATCTACTTACCGAGTGCAAATTCTTTGCCTCATAAAGTGAACTTTATTTGTGCTTAATGTATATTCACCATTTCCTGCTAATGAGGTAAAAACTGATTCCAGATGAGAAGAAAAATGTCTTAGTTTTCACTGAAAATTAATTCCAGGACAAAAACTTTTAAGAAAGTTAAAAAAAAAAAAATAGCTATAACTCTGTAAATCAATTTCTGGTATCTTGCGCATGTATTTTACTCCCTAGAATTTTTTTTTTTTTTGGAAGAGAGTCAGTTTATGATAACACAGTATACTTTTACATTCTGAGCATAAGGTTGCTAATTTCCATCCAGAATCCGAAGAGAGCCTATGTTTTCTTGCCCAAAAGAGAACACTTTTTTTAAAAGAGCAATATAATAGGGGCATAGACTATCACCTGAAAACACGAGCGTTCAAAAACCCCTGGAGAAAACAGAGTTAAAGATGATCATCTAATCAACCTTAACTCACACTACAATATTAGCTTATTGCATCATCGGCAGAACACAAGTCACACGCTGTACTCAGTCCACTCCATTGAGTAACAGACAATGCAATGCTTTAAATTTGATTTCCTAATGTCCAGGAGGTCAACCTAAGACCTCACAATTTGTTAATATATTTACTGTAAATGTATTTGAGATTTAAAAAAAAAAAACAAAACAGGAGCTGGCATTATGGCTAATAGATGGCACGAATTAGCCATCATAAAATGCAAAGCATTGCCATGTTCAAGTTAAATCCGATTTGGGCAGTTACCAACCGTAAAAGCATCTTCTGTCCTGAACTTCTTTTGACTATTTTGACTATTTTGACTATTCTGAACTTCTTTTGAACTATTTTGACTATTATTTCCCAATATTTTCATTTTTCCTTAAATTTAGAACCAGCTACAGTATTTAAAGAGTAGTTTGTGTGAGCATTTTGTAACGAACATAATTGTCAAATCACTACATCAGAAGGTACTATAGTATTGTATGTCAACTATACTTCAATTTAAAAATAAATAAGTAAATAAAATTAAAATGTCTGTGGTTCAAAAAAGGGGGAGGAGGAATTGTGGGAGAGCCACTTTTCCGCTTGAAATGGGCTTGAACTGCAGGTTGTTAACTTCAAACACCGGAACTGGAGAGGGCCTAGTATGTGTTACCCTGATCACTTTTAAAGACATTTTCAATAATATCCTTTGAGATGGGACCAGAAATGACTTTATTACTTTCCCAAATACTTCACTTAAAAGTGTATCACTCTTTTGATAGCAGCTCTGTGTTACTGAAAACATCAGTGTCATGGCAGACATAAAATGAGTGGACATAAGAGTAAGACCATTAAAAACGACCAGAGTTTGCCTGGAATGCCCAACCCTGTGTAGCAACAAACGTTGATTTTGATTCTAACAATATTTCCAAACAATCCTTAAATCTGGCAGACAGAAAGAATACTAATCACCTAGATAAATGTGTTTCTTCTACATTCTGGAGAAGCGCCATAAGAATATATCAAGTTTAGTAAGCTTATGTGAGTAGAGCACTGTCCCACTTGGCATTACTCATTGAATTTCACATTATTTTATTAGGATTTGGTACAAACACTATGTAAAACTCTACAATTAAGTTAATTCAATCTTGTCATCTCACATAATTACAAATATTACAGAGCCCAGACCAAACCTACAGCCATGTGTACACCACATAAATTTAGTAGGTCCAAGAAATCTAGTTTGACCTATATAAACCAAAAAATATAAATGGGTAAAGGAAATTCCTTTTCCTTGCCCTTGATCCAAATAGGCTATCTATACAGATCAGGTTCCCCCTGAGATGTGCATTTACCCACAAAGGGAATCAACTACCAAACTTCTAAATATGCAAACTTTCTCCTTCCACTATTTGTTTGTAAAACAATATCAAAGTTAAAAAAAAAAAAACAATAATATCAAAGTTGATAAGGTCACAGATAAGATGGGCTGAGGCAAAGCTGTTAAAATTGAAGAGCATTAAGCATAAGTATCTATTCACCAGATATAAATCTGCTATTTGATTAATAATTTTTCATTAACAATTTACCTACTCTCACACATTTCTTCCCCCAAAATGAAGCAAGCAAACATTTTGAGGCATATATATTTCCACAATAAAGATTTTCACTTATAATAAATGAGTCAAACTTTCAAACCTAAGGACTGAATTTTTTTTTTAACTTTCCTGAGTTTTAGTCTGAACAGATGCAAAAATTTAGCAAGAAATATCACTAGAGTTATTTCAGCCATACAAATTATTTAATGAGTACCCATGCAATCTATGCCAAATAAAAATGAATAACACAGTGTAATGCCAACTTCTCTGATTAATGCATCCTTAGCTTACATTTCCATACAGTTTCTCTTAATTAAGAACAAACAGAAATTTCCTCTCAACTGAACACTTTAGGTTCAAATTTACTTTCTAGAGCTATTTCTAAAAGTGTACATCATTTTGTTTTGCTGAGTAACTGAATCACCTCATGTGATAAAGCATTAATTATGTGGACCTGGTAACGAGGAGCACTTACTGGGCACAAGAACAGAGGCTGAGGAGCTTACTAGTGAGATGGACTTTGGGAGTTGGGTAAGCAAGATTTTGTGTTACTAGGGAGGAAAATACCTAAATAGCAAAAATCATCACCAAATTACATGCATAAATATTTGAAATTTCATGGGAAAAGATCATCCAGTAAAAAGGGTTTAGGTACATTATGTCTTTCAACTCAAGATCACAATTTATCTGAAAATGAGCCTGAATAATTTTCTGCTTATATTATAGGAAGAAAATACCTATAGTATCTTTCATATGCTATACACTTTCTCAGAGAGTCCTGAAATTTCCTCTAGATCAAAGTGTTTGGATGCCTATAGAAATTATTTCTTCCACTAGTCTTTGGCGTTCACGCTCTGGTGCCTGAATCACGTGATAGTCTACCAGCATAGTCTGGAGTCAAACGCTACCTTCACCCCCACTGACTTGCTATGTGATCTTGTGGTAAGATCTTGTGTTTCCTCCCTGGAGGAACTCAGTTATCTCTCTTTAGACCAGTCTCTCCAACACACCACCAACCACAACGGCCTTCCTTTCTTCAGTCCCTGCGAGACAGACAGAAAGACACACACACACACACACACACACACACACACACACACACACACACACCCATCTCCCACCAAATTCTTCGCACTTGATCTTGGCCCACAAGAAAAAGCCTAAAGACTGGGTTCTACTTATATCACAAGATGAAAGGCAATTTGAGATAGGGACTGTGTCAAACGCATTAAACTTAGAACCTTACACACAGTAGGTATTTAATAAATATATTTGAGAGATTTAATACCTAACTGATAAACTGCAGTCTGTCAGGACAATAAATTATTAAAGCAACTATTATTAGTGAAGAATATGATGATCTCTTAAAACATTAAAGTTATGTCCACCAAATAATATTAAGTAAAAGGAAAACACAAAACTATGTAGTGCTGAATCATTACATAACCCCAAACCATGCCTACACATGAATCCATATTGCTTTTCTATGTTCTTAACATTATTACAGACTTGACCACAAAGAATTAGGGTAGAGAAAGACTAGTTACTAAATATAAGACCTTAAACTTTCAGGAGGAAAAAAAAAATGTATTAGGGAGACCAAGTGAATCCTGTATCATAACCCAGTGATTCATTACAAACATTCTTTTCTCTAGGGCTCGTTCTTCCATCACTATGGAGGGAATTATATCCATAACCTCCATTAACATTAATGGAAGGTAGCCACATTATTTCAGCAGAACTCCACTAGTGAATCGGGCCTGTAAGAAAAAAGCTTTCATTTATTAAGTTTATAAAGAATTCCTGATATAACACAAATAGCAGTGCCTCTGTTAATTTCCATGATGAGTGCACTCATGCTGGAGAGAGTGAAACAGAACAATTAAACTAATTCTGCTATATCCACAGAAAATATGGTTCATAAAGCTATATGCTTCTAATGCCTTCTAAACCCCTCCACTCTCAACTATAGACTATCCTCTGATACTCGACTGTAATTCCAAAAGGAAATGGTAGTTTTCAAGTATTTCTCATCATTAAAAAAAAAAAAAAAAAAAAAAAGCATGCTTTAAAATGGAATGTTCTAACAAAATACACTCACACATGCAGGGAATAAGAAATTTACAAGCCAACACAAGGTCATTATTTAATTTTTAATTAGGTTTCACCTAACAATGGAAAACTAAGTCTTCCTCCATCCATTTAACAAAATGCTCATTTAGAATACTCCATGGCTTAGAAAGCTTCTGAACAGATGTCTAAAATGAGAATTCAAGACTCAGGAAAATATGAAACTCACTTTACTCTGTTCTCAAGTGATCTGATAAACAAACAGCCTCACCCACTGCAGTCATGGTTGATAATTTATTTCTAGAGTCTGATGACTATATGGCAATTCACTTTGCTGATGAAACATTCTTTATTTGGGTGGGATGCGCACAGATACCAACTTAACGAATGTCATTCCCACAAGATAATAGACCATAGAGAAGACGCATGCCAGGCAGCACTGCATTGAAAAACCACTTTTCACCTATCAGAAGATGCCTTAACAACTGACAGTGTTTATCATATTCAAAAAACTTCATTCCTGCTAGGCAAAGATCCAGAGCCAACTTTGTTTCTTCATTAAGGTCATCGAAACTTTCTAATATCCATGTTTTCTGCATATTTGCAGTTACTAAGAATCCTTACCTTTGCAATTATTTATAGCAGCACTGGGAGGGACAGATATGTACTGTGAAGTTATTTTAATTAACTCAGGGTCTCATTTTCACCATATACAAGACTTTGCTCAAATCCATAAGACAATTCTATCAATAACTGAAGAATTCTTCTCCGACTTTATTCTGGGATCTCTAATTTGGGCCTCACATTTATACCACTGAACTCTGTTATAACTGGGCAGTCCCAGAATGAGAAAAAATCAGCATCAGACCCAAACTCTCTTGGGGGAAAAAGAAGGGGATTCCTCACACTAAAGGAAGGACAACAGATACTCCACAGATCACCCTTGGAGGGAAGGAGGAACAATCCAGCTGCAAGTGAAGAAAGGAAAGGAGCAGGGAGAACAATGCTCTTCACCATCTTTTTATAGGTTTGAAAGTTTCATGCTTTAGTGAAGGGAATGTGAAAATTTATTTATTTTTTAACGTTTATTTATTTTTGAGAGAGAGAGAGAGAAACAGAGTGTGAGCAGGGGAGGGGCAGAGAGAGAGGGGGACCCAGAATCCAAAGCAGTCTCCAGGCTCTGAGCTGTCAGCACACAGCCCGACACAGGGTTCAAACTCACAGAGCATGAGATCATGACCTGAGCCGAAGTCGGATGCTTATCCACCTGAGCCACCCAGGTGCCCCAGGAATGTGAAATTTTCAATATGCTCTTGAACCAAACTTTAAATATGCCAAGGGATACTATTCCAAAGGTACCAAATGTGGACCTTCTCTCTCTCAGGGGCAAAGGCAACTGGACAAACCCTTTCAACTCTGTCCATGAAGAAGCTGGTGGGTTCCTTACAGGTAGCCTAGCTCAATGGTTGGCACAAGGTAAGCGACGGGTGTTTGCTGAACAAATAAGGGCAGACGTGAAGACATCATATACACTGCATGCTCTGTGCTTCATCTGAGCCATGTGCCATTTACAGAACACATGCCATAAACCCCCATCTGCGTGCTCGGTCCCTTCATTTTCCTGCCAACCTCCAAGACCCTGCTTTGATGTCATCTCCTTCACAGAAGTATTTCTCTTTCTCCACAACTCCACAAATCAATACTCCTCTCTTGAGTCATGTGGGTCCCTTGAATTCTACTATAAAACATACCAGGGGCACCTGGGTGGCTCAGTCAGTTAAGCGTCCGACTTTGGCTCAGGTCATGATCTCGCAGTTTGTGGTTCGAGCCCCGCGTCGGGCTCTGTGCTGACAGCTCAGAGCCTGGAGCCTCTTCAGATTCTGAGTCTTTCTCTCTCTCTCTGTCCCTCCCCCACTCACACTCTCTCTCTCTCTCTCTGTCTCTCAAAAATAAATATTTTAAAAATTTAAAAAAAAAGAAAAAAGCATACCACCTCACATGTTTTGCCTCTTCTCCTACCAACCGATGAACATCTGGAAGGGAAGGACAGCTTCTTGATTTTATGTTTCTCCATCAACATGCCATGTTACCTTATTTCCAGTAGAGGATTAGTATGTATTCCTTGAATATTGAAAATAAGCACTTCTATCTATGCCAATCTACCTTCCTGTCTGAATACAACACCCAATTTTCTCCTGAATATGTTAAAATACCCAAAATGTGGTGTCTGTGGCCAGATCTTTCCTAGTCTCCTGAAGGCACTCTCAGATTACATACTATGAATAAAGTAAACATAGAAAAGAGACAAGAAGAATGATAAAAGTCACCATGTACACACCATGTCCAACCTTATCAAATATAAGCCTTTAAAAGATAAGAAGAAAGGTCCAGAACGTTCTCCTGAGTAGCTCTGACATGCCCTCACCTTCCAATAAAGATCAAATATTGGCAATGAAGTAATCTGGCCATACTCAAAAGAAACAGGAATGTGTTCTTTTAAAAGTCAACTTTTAAAAAAACACATGGGAAAATAATCTGGAAATCAATTTCCTCTGAAAGGTGAAAGGAAATAATGTTCTCTTTTTTTGTACACACACCTTTCTAAATCACAGAATTAATCACTATTAAAAATTAAAAGAAATAAAATTTATTTTATGGAAATATATCTTTTAAAAGGTTTTAAACACCACTTAGAATCAGAAATCACTAACTATTTTTCAAAAGCACACTTTCATTTCATGTATTTAGCTTATTATATTGCTCAGGGCATAGGAAATGAAAATCACTATTATTTTTAATCTTGTGCCAACACACCTACAAGATCTATCACTCACTGCCCCTAACTCTACTCTGTCGTCTTTTACAAGGCTCCCTGCATTTCAGCCTCATGATTACTCTTGCCAAAACACTTCCTGAAACACGTTATGCTCCTGTTCAGAAACCCTACCTGACTTTCTATTGTCTAAATCTTTCAACTGGCACTCAATGTCCTGCCTTACAGGAACCCGTCTCCTAACCAAATGTCTCAGCTGACCCCACCTGGGGCAAAACTGCATATTCCTGCTTCCACAGCTTCCCTCATGCCTCGCCCCTGCTCTCCAGGCCTTCTACTAGTCTCTAGCAGCACCCCTCCTCACCCACTAAAAATCCAAACAATCCTTCAATCCATAACTCAAATTTCATTTTATCCAAAAGCTTTCTAGACTGTCCCAATACTTCACAAATTCTCTCCTGAATTTCCACGAAACGTGTTCTCACCCGTACTTATTTTTATATGCCCAAGAAAAATGTATGTTTCATACAAGCAAGGCGACACTGTATAAGATTACATCCTTCACCAAACCTAGCATAATGGCTCACGTGCAGTTGACAATACGTATTTGTAAATTCACTATTTCTAAGACAGTAATTTGTAAACTTTACACTGTAAGATCAAATTAAAGAACAGATTTAAAGACTATCACAATTAAATTAAGATATGCTCTATATTACGAACAAATAAAATGCTTTCCAGACTGACAATCTTCAAGTAAAACTTTCATTCTAATCATATTCCTAACCTTGTCACAATTTCAGGGCTTGGAAATACTAACCAAGTATTTCACATTGGAAATACTAACCAAGCAGGATAATTTAAATTCCTCAACCCCAAATGACTACAAAAATTAACAATAAAAAATCCTAAACTCTGCTGGTGACATTTTATTTCCATAGATGCACAATGTCGTTAAAGCAAACTCACTAGTAACAATAACTGCATATGAAATGAGTAAATGTCAGACCTACAAAGGAGAGCAGAGTCTTGTGGGGCAGTATGAAAACTTCATTAGTCCACTGTATGCAAACATGTCCCTAATTTTAAATGGGTCTTAGAGAAGAAGAAGACGGTGTACTGTACTAAGTCACCCTCGAGGCGGCTAACTGCATTTGGGTGGCCACTAAAAAGAAAGTTTTCTGACCTGAGATGTGAGCTATCACACATGTAGAAGACATGGGTAAAAACTACCTTTAACGTGTCCTCATTCACAACAACAAAAAGGAAAATACAAGACGTTGAAAACAGCTGGACGCTCTGAACGAGACCAGCCTACACTAAAAAATTTTAACTGAACATGGATTCAGACAGGAACACTTTACCAATTCCTACACACAGCACACACACACACACACACAAACACACACACACACACACACGTGTATGCACACATATGCTTCACCATGCATCTAACGAGTCATGTTACTCTCTACCATAGGTAAATGGTACTGTACCTTGATTTTAATCTCTACTTATTAGTGATTTAGAAAGCAAAGTATAGCTTTTTCATTTTAAAAGTGTATTAAATATGGAAGATTCTAAAAAGGACAGAGAAATATATTCTTAAGCAAATAGAAAGCATTTATTTTTTTAAATGGCACAGCTCAACATACTAAAGACATACTCAAGCTGCCAATTTTTAGAGCATGGGTTTTTTTTTTTTTTTTTAAATCTTTCTATTTTGGACAAATAGGATTAGGCTTCTTAGACAATTCTTTGTTGTTTTGACTTCAACAATTTATGCAAATGAGATGTTAATTAGTGTGATTGTAACTTAAATTATGCTTGTGTAAACCTCTCCATTGGTAGAAAAGTGTGGGAATCTACACAACTGGTATTTAAAGTAGCTGTACTAACCCCCTTCTGAAAGCCCAGTATAGCAAGATCACTTTCATGTCTTTACAATTTGTTTTTATGAGGTGATAACATTTTTACAAATACCATCATTTTTGGTTTTTTATATTGTAAGTGACAGTCTGACATTTTACAACTGGCTTATTGAAAACAAGAATTGAGCACTCTAGCAGTAACGGACATTAACTGCTGAATAGAGATTCAGATGCTAATGAGGTGAGAGGGGCTCCAGAAAGTTTTGATAAATGCTACACACACTCTAACTAGCTGTGAATGTGGGTTGACAAAGAACATCTACACCAGGGTTCAATAAAATGTAACCCTTTAAATTAATCATACTGGCAGTATTTAATAGAATGCACAACAATCTCCTTTTCTGTTGGCTCTAAAGCTGGAGAAATGCAAAGTCTTCACAAATGAATGCCCCCACATTTCCCACTCCACATTGCTACTTTCATTTGAACGTCTACAGCTGTTTCAAAAGTACTTACTGTAAATAGCAAAGTAGAAGCATAATTCAGAGCCTGACTCTTTCACAACATTTTTCTGTCTAGATTTTTCCTCATTTTTCTGTCTAGATTTAAACAAAAACTAAATAAGAAAAAAAAAAAAAAAAAGTCTGAGGTTTGAGTGCCCGGGTACAGAACCCAGAACATAGTAGTTTCTCAATAAACGACAGTTATTGTTATAGGAAAGTTCTGGCAACGTATAAAAAGAAAAACCATCTGCTCACACAGGAAAAAATAAGAAAATTCAGGAAGTAAGGCCTTCTGTCCTCCGATTCATAAACTTAAAGTAGGCCTTTGTTCTTTGGGAGCTGTTGGGCAACCTATTTTATAGCTTGGGTGAGGAATTCTCTTTATACAGAAATAATAATGTCCTATTAAGTAGAACTATAATGAGCCTTATTATCACAAATGTCAGGGAACCTCGATTTACTTTATTTAATTTTTGATGTGCACATGAATAAAACTCTTCTATTGATTGCAAACTTGTAGATTTCAACAGACTACAGCTCAAGAGATCAACCTTGTATTTCTTGAGCAAATGCAGAGCATTAACATGTTATTTCTTCTTAAAGTGACAATCCCTAATATCCTTTTTGGTTTTTGCCAATTTTAATCTTGGCAGGAAGTGGAAATCTGTGCACTCAGCAACACTGCAATCTTGCTGGCTGTCAAAATTATGTGTCAGCCAATGCCTGAGTGGTATTCCTGTCATTTCACCATGGTAAGAAACTTATCAGTCTGACATATAAAGCCTCTAAAAGCAGTGATTTATGCCAAAATGTAGATGTACATACCCACCACCTAAATTTCATTTTTATAATTCCCACAATTATTATAACTTCCCCCAAATATATATTCAGATTGTAGTTCGACTTCAAGGATGCTTTTAAAAATTCAAGGAATAATTATGACTTTTAAAAAGCTTTCTATTAAAAGACAACTAAATTTTAAAACACACATGTGTCTCCATGACACGTGTGTGTACAGTTTGAAAATATGCTTGCCTACAGGTATGGCATACTTTTTTAAAGAATCACTTTCTCCCAAACTCTCCATGTGAACTACACATCTCCAAGACAAAAAGCTAATTGTTTCTCAACAAACTGCATAAAAATGATACCTTTACCCTTCAGCAAGCACTGGTTACTCTCTGACTTTTCAAGAGTAAAACCTCTCACTTAAAAAAAAAAAAAAAAAAAGTGAGCAAGTAGAGAAATGTGCGCTATGGTTTAGAAATGGCCATTTAGCCAAATTGCATACTTGTGCTGTGTCAGCGTCCTGGCAGAGTCAACTCATTCCACCGGTCTAATGGATGGCAATTGAATTTAATTAACAAAACTCCTTTGACTTAGTTTCATACTGTGCTGAATGTAATGGAATCTCCTCTCTCTCTCTCTTTCTTTCTCTCTCTCTTTCTCTCTCTCTCTCTCTCTCTGGCATTCAACTAAAAATGTCCTTAACTGCTGTCCACTTTAAGAATATTAAAGGCTATACATTATACTTAGAAGATATAATATAGTCATCTCCTTTCCCATGACTTAAATTTAGTTACTGAATTATGCAACATAAAATAATTAAAAAGATACTTTGATAGTGATACACAGTATAGATTCAATTACCACAATGTATCCATTAAAGGTACTTTTATAGTATGAATAAAATGCAAATCCTCTTTATGGATCAATACCAGAACATAATTCTATTCTTCCTCCTAAAAAAAGGAAGTTAACCATTATAAATCATCTTCACATGAAAATGGTAAAAAGGTGTTCCTTTAAAAGTGTTCTGTTAATCTCAATATAGTAAGAATGTTACTTTCTCTGTTACACCCATTTTAAAACTGTATGCCTAAATTCCAGCAATATTTGATAATCAATAAACAGAAAACTTATTTACCAATCTTCTTCATACTTATCTAAATGCCTGACACTAAATTCACAGAGGCATTTCTATTAATTAAATAATCTTTTCTAAATAAAATCAAGAACACACCAAAAGAAAAAAAAAAGATGCCCCTAAGGGATTCCAAGTAAATACTACTCTCCCTAACTTTTGCCTGGCTGGGCACTCTGAGACAAGTTCCTATGATTGATTATTGTGGTATCGCGGAATCTTTGACTTTGAACCATAACCTTTTTTTCGAACAATGACAGTTGGGACCTACCATTTGCCATCTGTAGAGATGGAGGGGGGAAAGGACTTCACGTACATTAATCAACCAATTAAGAACAGACTTAAACAAAACACTAAAGCATAATAAACCCCTGACTGCTTAATAGCTTTCTACTTTTAATAGTTGTCTTCCTGCAGGCTGCTCACAGGATTAGGAGGAATCTGTTCAAGTCTTAACAAAAATTGCATGAGCAAAGGGAAAAAAAGTGAGCCATTCAAACCAGGCATTTTAAATTGTGCAAAATGCTACTGAAGGATTGATTCCACAGTTCAAATCAAAATTTAAGAGGCTGATGTACACACCACCTTATCAAGGAATCTCAAGTCAATACAAACTATGGTACTTGTCTCCACTGAAGTATCCAAAATGCTTAGTACATACAAATGATCCTCTTAGTTTGAAATTTTAGGTGACTACATTTTTAAAAGCACCACTCACTCAATAATTTATAGTATATCACTTGACATAAAGTAATTTTCCAGGAGAGTTTGAGGCTTTGGTTATTGGTAACACAGAGAAAACATGGTCATAAAAATTGGAGAAAAGTTAACAAAACAAGGTAAGGTCTTACGTTTTCTCTGATGAAAATGTGATCAGCAAATGTAGTATTAAACAGTAAGGCATTAATTCAGTCTTGTTCACGAATAAAAAATAAATAGGAAACCAAGGGGAAAAAGTCAAGGATGCCTACCTTCACAGGTTAACTCAATACTGAATTGAAGGCACTAGCCAATGAAGTGAGAAGTGCAAGGAAATAAAAGCGTAAGATTGGAAGAGCAGAAATGAAAATGCTACTGCTTGCATTTGATATGATTAGCTGCACAGTAATCAAAAAAAAAAAATTTACAAACCACTGGCTGAAAATATGTAACAATAGCTGGATATAATGAGATCATTATACAAGAACTGACTGTATTTCTATATCAGAAACACACAGTTAAAAATATACTTTTAAAAACGCGATTTATAAAAGTGGTTTCAAAAAAGATGTTGAAGACCTGGGTGAAAAATAATTCAACTTTTCGAAAGATAAAATCTAAATAAATGGAGAGGCATACCATGTTCATAGACGTAGTAAGATTTGATAATAATAAGATGTCAATTTCCTTTAAATTCAAGGGCAGATTCAATACATTTCTAAGCAAAATCCACACAGGATTTTTCATGAAACTTGACAAAATGATTCTATTACCTCACATGTATTAGAATTGCTATTATTAAAAAGGGAAGAAATAACAAGTGCTGGTGAGAATGTAGATAAAAAGGGAACTCTTGGGGCACATGGGTGGCTCAGTCAGTTGAGCGTCCGACTTCGGCTCAGGTCACGATCTCGCGGTCCGTGAGTTCGAGCCCCGCGTGGGGCTCTGTGCTGACAGCTCAGAGCCTGGAGCCTGTTTCAGATTCTGTGTCTCCCTCTCTCTGCCCCTCCCCCGTTCATGCTCTGTCTCTCTCTGTCTCAAAAATAAATAAATGTTAAAAAAAAAAAAATTAAAAAAGAAAAAAAAAAAAGGGAAACGCTTGTACATTGCTGTGGAAACGTAAACTAGTGCAGCCACCATAAAAACAATATGGAGGCTTCTCAAAAACCTAAAAATAGAGCTACCATATGATCCAGCGATTACACTTTGGGGTATTTATCCCAAGAAAATGAAAACACTAATTCAAAAAGATATATGCACTTTCATGTTTCACTGCAGCATTATGTACCATTGGCAAGACACAGAAACAACCTAAATGCCCATCCACAGGTGAATAAACAAATGTAGTACTATTTAGTCATAAAAAGAAATCTTGTCATTTATGACAATAGGAAGGGACCTTGAGGGCATTATTCTATATAAGGTAACTCAGACAGAGAAAGACAAATACCATATGACATTTTGTATATGTATATGCAATCTAAAAGAAATAAAATAAACCAAGCTCACAGGTATAGAGAACAGATTGATGACTGCCAGAGATGGGGGCTGGGAGATGGGGGAAATGGTTGAAGGTGGCCAAAAGATAAAAAGAAAGTTAAAAAAAAAAAAAAAGAGGGGCACCCGGGTGCCTCAGTTGGTTCAGTGTCCGACTTCTTTGGCTCAGGTCATGATCTCAAGGTTCATGGGTTCAAGCCCCACATTGGGCTGGGCTCTGTGCTGACAGCTCAGAGCCTGGAGCCTGCTTCGGATTCTGTGTCTCCCTCTCTCTCTGCTCCTCCCCTGCTTGCCCTCTAATCTCTCAAAAATGAATAAAGTTTAAAAAAAAATTATATCAAAGCTAATTATAAGGGCTTAGCAACTGAACCATCATGTTGTTGGTACAGGATAGACAAATTAATCACTAGAACAGAGAACCCAAAAACAGACCCACAGAAATATGAAAACTTAACAAATGACAGAGGTGCCATTGAAGATCATTTGGGGAATAGAGAAACTATTCAATAAGTGATAAAGTGGAAAGTGTTATTCATATAGAAAAACAAATGAAACTGGATCCCTACCTCACATGACACACAAAAATAAATTCCAAACGGAATACAAATGTAAATGTCAGATGAACACTTAAGGATGTATAAAAAATACCATCTATTTCCAAACTCAGAGTAAAGAACGGTATTTTAAACAGGACACAAAGCACCAACTGTAAAACAGAAGATTAATAAACTTTTACTATATTAAAATCAAGAATTTGTGTACATCGAAGATATCTTAAAGAAAATGAAAAAATAAGCCACAAGTTATGAAAAGATATTTGCAAACACATAACACAAAAAAAGTAGAATCCAGGATATATATAGAATTCCTAATAAACCAACAAGAAAAAGACAAGCAACAAAATAGGAAAAAAAAAATGAGTAAAAGACATGAGCATTGATTTCACAGAAAAAATAGTGGCTTACAGATATACAAAAAGATGTTTCATCTCATTATTAATAAAATTAGAAATGCAAATTAAGTCTGCAATAGAATATCATTTTATAGTTACCAGACTGGCAAAAAGTAAAAAATCTGGCATTGGTGAGTGTTGGAGAAAACAGAATCTTTTGTACAGTGCTACCGCTAGTGAGAGTGTAAACAGATACAAATAGTTAATAAAATAACAGTATCTTTTTTTGAAATGTAACACTTACACACTCTGTGATTCAACAATTCCACTATTAGGTACATACCCTAAAGAAAACCTTATACATATGCTCCACTAAACATGTTACCTACCATACATAACACTTGTTAGTTGCAAGAAACTAGAAATATCCCATCAATCCACCACTAAATGGCATATTACACAAGAAAGAAGAATAAATTACAGTACACTTAGCAACATTAGAAACATAATGTTGCATGAAAATGCAATTTCCAGGATCATGTACATATGTATGTGTATATATATGCATACATGTATGTATACATAATTTTTATAAAACTTAATAAGACTGAAGATATTTGATACACATATATGTGGTGAAAATATTTTTTTTCATAGGAGGGGAACAGTAAGCACAATACTCAGGATAATGGATGATATTTTCAGGGAACATAGAAGTAAATGCAAGGTATTGGTAATATTCTCCTCCTTGAGTGCAGTTGTAGATTCACAGGTCTTCGTTATAATATCTTACACATATTCTTACATTGAAAAACAAAGTGAAAATAATGAAATCAAACCAGTAATGTTTATTAAAATAAAGGATTTTTCACAATATCTTAGAGTCTTTCAGCAACAGTCCTAAAAAGTTTTAAAAGAAATACAACTGAATATCTATGTTGACTTATTTTAATAACACTGTCCCTTTTTTCTCTAAGAAAATGTATGAATAATCAAATTGAGGGGTGGGAATCTTCATTCTTTTTACCTGAATGATATAAATAATTTGTATTTTGAATCCAGTCTCGGCTCCCCATGCCAACAGGGAGGATGCTGTGATAAAGGAGGAAACTCCAATATGGAAAAATTCAAACAGCAGATAATCCACATTTCTGCTTGACTTAAAATGCATCAGTCAGCCTTTTAACATTGCATTTTATGTCCTGATTATACTTGGTTTCAAAGAACTTCTATTCCTGGGAAGGGACTAAGAAAGGACGATCCACGTTTATTGTAGATGGTTGGGCAGTAATACATACACACCCACACACACACACACACACACACACACACACACACACACACACATCATATACTGTATGTCATATATCACACACACACACACATCTCTGTGTGTGTGTGTGAAGAAATCAACAAGGTGGTATTGTTGTGGTTTGGCAGAGAGGGGATGATAGAGGAATACAAAGCTGCCTTCCAATGAGAATGTCTTATTATAAATAACTCAGTTAAAGAACTGAGTTTCTATGAATTGTCTCCAAGAGAAAATTTTTGAAAACCTGACTGAACAGGAGTGGCATGCAGTCCACAAGGATGAATTTAACTGAAAGGACGCCGTCCCTGTTTCACTAGGAGCCTGGTCAGAATTCCAGCACATGTGTTTTACAGGTACACAGATTACACTGTTCTTTAAAAAGACATTCTACTTCAAAATGCCTTCCCAGGTATGCTGAAATAAGAAAATGAAATAGCAATGTCTTTCCATCCATACTTTGCCAGAATAAAGGTGATCACCAGATGCAAAAATATAACCAGAGAATTAAGTAATAATTAAATAAGTTACAATTTCACTGATAAGCATTATAGCAGCTGATATAAAGTTACTGTCTACTAGTCAAGATCCCTCCACTATACGCCATCTAAGTACACACTCCACACCCTGAGAGGTGCTCAGCTAGCAACACCAAACAAGAGAAGATGAATACAAGAAATTCATCGTGATAGCTTCAACTACAGAATAAAACTGGAAAATAACCAATTTTTTTCCAGATGCTATAATTTCACTAATTAAACATCTCCTTTAGAAATCAATAATCCTCTAAGAGAGAGAGAAATTAGAATGCTTTCTAATTCAAGTTCTTAAACATAATTTTTCCTACAATTTTAAGAAAGGAAAAATAGATATTTACTCCTTCAATACAGTCTGGGGCTAGTGCTTTTGTCATTCAAAGATAATTTCTGAATTATTGTATGACAATCTACAGTATCACAACAGATATTTTTCCTTCTCAAGATTCTTATTACATAGCTATGCATTGACCTTGACCTGAATCTTATACTTCAGAAACAAGAATGGAATTGCAAAGAGACACATATTAAAATGCAAGTTTTTTCATTAGCCTAACAGTTATAAAATGTTCCAATCCTACGAAGCACACTGGTCAAATCCCACACTTTCTACCACTTTGCAAAGTACAGGCGGGCACACTATCCTCTCTGCAGCCCTGAGGTCCAATTAGGATGTAACTGAAAAAAAAAATTACATTCTAGTTTTCATTCCCCACTAGAATATTTTTAGTGACTGTTCACCTAAAGAAGATGTCCAGATTTTGGTCCCCTTTAATAGTCTATGAAAGCACAAAAGAATGTGCTTCATTTTTGGTTTTCAAGAAAATTGATTTTCATATGATTTTAAAAGTTCTTGTTTCTCATTATTTTTAAGGTTTCAGAGAAGAAAAAATGGAAGACAGTAATGTATATTCTATCAAAATGCTTCCATTATCCTTTGCTGAAACCAGTAGGAGGTTTTAGATATGAAGACGGGGCCAGACGGAAACACTTTACGGGAAAATCTGCAGTGGAACGGTGTTGATAATGAACATGCCTAGAGAAATAAAATCATGAATGCTGTATGTGTTGGGGGGGAAGAAACTCTTATCTTCAGTTGGGTTCTGTTTCCCTTAGAGAGGCTTATGTTACCCTACAATCAATAGGTCTCCAATTAAACAAAGAAGATTTACATATGCTGGTGCATTTTGGAGCTAATGAAATTGGTCTAACAGTTTTAATGAGGGCACAGCACTGGCTAGCAGGGGGAACTTAGAGGAGTCACCACATATAATGGGGCCCAACGCCTTCATTCTGATCTTTAACTCTTCTACTACTACTGTCTCTGGCCTCTCCAACCATGCCAAAAGGTACCCTGCTTGGTTAAGGACAGACAAACCTGGAAATTCTCACTTGAGATAAGGGTATGATCCACAAACACTTTCCCTGCAGAGCAAGACAGTGCGGGGTCCAAAAACAAACAAAAATGGGTGCCATCCTGAGCAGAGTGCTCCATTTTTGATCAAGATCATGCTTTTTAACAATTCCAGGATGAAGCTGATATCCTTTACTCTCCCTCCCAGCAGGGCACTGAGCACACAGTAGGTGCTTGATAAATGCCTGCTGGTGGATAAAGGGGACTCCCTCACAAACAAGTTGGAGCAGTGGCTTTATTACTTGATCACTTTCCTAGGTACACAGTTCAGATAAAATTCAAGACCAGGATCTTAGATGGGAAAACAAACAGCCTGAATGTTTTTTTTATAAATAGTCTAGCATCACAAAACCTTTATTTTCAGAATTAATGATTATTCACATGTCAGTACCTCCTTTGGGTTAACATGAAACTTTGGATTTTGGTGAAGAAACAAAAATCAGTTAACATGATAAAGTGAGAAGGGAAAATCATTCTGACCAAACAACAACAACAAAATTAAGCATAAATTCAGTATTCCTGAGGGAACAAAAGCTATATTATATGTCACCTCGTTTTTCAATCCATATTATGAACATCTCACAACTTTTTGCTTTGTTCAAGCCCGATCTTCCACTTTGGTCACTAGCTCAACAAAGGTACTGAACACACACCAGGTGGTGAGCCCTACATACCCGTATGGGGGAGGGTACACAAAAATAAATACAACTCAGTCTCTGCTCATTAAGAAATCACAGCCCAAGTTGGAAGACAGATCATTTTATTACGATGCATGAAGTTCTAACGGTGAGCACTACCACAGTGCTAACAGGACACTGTGGAAATGTAGGGAAGGAGCCCTCAGCCAGTGCTGGGGTCAGAAGAAGGCCTCAGCAATGTTAACCAATTAAAGGTGACTGAGGATGTGCTCAGTAGAAGGAATGATACAAGAGATATAGATATAGATATAGATATAGATATAGATATAGATATAGATATAGATATAGATATAGATATAGATGTTATATATATTATATATAACACATGGGTGCCTGAGTGGCTCAGTCGGTTGAGGGTCTGGGTCTTGATTTTGGCTCAGGTCATGATCCCAAGGTTGTAGGATTGAGTCCTGCATCAGGCTCTGTAGTAAGTATGCAGCCTGCCTGGGATTCGCACTCTCTCTCTCCCTCTGCCCCTCTCCCCTGCTTGTGCTCTAAAATAAAATTTAAAAAACCAGAAAATATATTTAAAAAAAAAAATATATATATATATATATGTGTGTGTGTGTGTGTGTGTGTGTGCGCATTTACAATGATATAAAGTGTGACCACAGCCTTCAGCAAGAAGGCAGCCTGTCCCTGTATACTCCATGCACCAAAATTCTCATTTATCACTTTGCATGTGCACTCTCCAATTTCAAGGCTAGTTGTATTCACTGTTAACTCAATCTAGAAAGGGAATATACTCACTTTAATTATCCCACATTTGTCTAAATACACCTTACCCTCATTTAAATATGGCAGCTACTCTCTAGATTACAAATAGGCACATTCGATAACGCATAGCATCGTGAAAGTGGCCTTGTCAGAAGCATGAGTCATTCCACACACTAAGTTCCTTACATCCTGAAACCCCCTCTCAGAGGTCAGCTCCTACCTCTAAAAGTTCAAGGATCCAAAGCTGACACATTAGAGTTTATTGAAACATCACCCTGGTGGGAATCTGCAATTGGGGATTCAGTCCAAATTTAAAGATAAACAATTCCTTTTCCAGATGTTGGACCCAGACAATGAGAATACTCTGAAACAACTTCCTCCTAAATAACAGATTTAAAAACAGAAAAGGGTATTATACTGCAGTCATAATTCTAATCTGAATATATAGGATTTAAAATATACTACATTAATGAAGTCTGCTTAGGGTTAATGTGTTCAGCTTTACTCATATCACGTGAAAGAAACCAGAATAAGGCCAGAACTGTAAAAATGCTATTCAAGATTACAAGGAAAGAAGGTATAGGGGAAGTGAAGGGGGGAGAGTCTGAAGATGAGTTAGCAAAAACAGAGATTTTCAAACTTGTTAAACTTCCATTATCTGAAGATAAAACACTCTTAGAATAAAGGGAACATCAGCTGTTGCTAAAAGCATCAGGTAAATTCTAAAGTCTGTATCCAGGTGGCTTATTTAATCTGAAGACAACATGGTTCTCCCTGGAGGAAATGAACTGCTAACATCCCATGAACTCTATCAAGTTTGCCTCACTTCTCTTACCGCCTGTAAAACAAAGAAATCTGTCTTCAGTTTCATGATGTCCCACATGGTACTGTGACTAATCCCCAACCATTTTTATTTACAGTGTTCAGAGTGAGTTTCTATGACAATCCCATGCCATTCTCAATGTTACACACAGATTTTCTGCCTTTTGAAAATAATTACAGAACAAATCATTTGTTCTGCACTCTATATAAAGAAAAGCACACTTAGCATTGGCTGGGCAAACAGATCTCACTTTCAGATTAAACAATAAGCAGATAGAACAGAGAATCAAAAAAAAAGAAAAAAGAAAAAAAGAAAAAAAAAACACAAAAAACTCCAATATCCACTGTTTGGGACCACCAGATTTTTGGGTCGTTATTTGTGTTTCATTTATCAGACATGCGATAGTTCTCCTTCCTATCACCATCTGTACACACTTTCCCAGAAGACCCTCACAGCTGTCCCATTAACACACTAACACACACTCGCACATATAGGACCTCTTCTGTGCTTTCTGTCTGAATGCAATCCATATCTGTTTTCTTTTCACAGGAGAAAGAAAGGCAAAGCAGCTTGAGACCTCGGACAACTTAAAATCCACTTCAGTGTAAAAGTCTCAAGATTGCTAACTTTCTTCAGAGATAGAGGAAAACAGAGAATTTAAGTGGCTATAATACTGAGACTTGGCTGTGTTTTAGGAACTACCACCAACTGCCAAATGAATTCACCATGGCTTGCTCTCCAAGGCCTTCCCTTCCTTTCTGTTTGTCACTCCCTCATTCTCCTGCTGTTTAGTTTTCCTATAACTCTGTTTTATCCTTCGGCATTACAAGAAGGATGGCCTCTAAAAAAGAAATAGAACTTTTTTGTGCACCAACATGCCACAGTGAACTATTAAGTAATAAAAAACACCTGTGCCCGGTCCTGTATCTGCTTGGGTTTTCTTTCCACTTCCATAGATAGTTCTGACATAAGAAAACTGAAAATTTAACAACGTAGTAGAAGTATCATCAAATGAGAGAATTCCTCAACATGTACCAATGGTACAGTAAGAAGGCAACAGCAACAGCTGGTTCTGCAAATGTTTAAAACTTCCATGGGGTGCCTGGGTGGCTCAGTCGGTTAAGTGTCCGACTTCAGCTCAGGTCATGATCTCACAGTTTGTGAGTTCGAGCCCCGCACTGGGCTCGGAGCCTGGAGCCTGCTTTGGATTGTGTGCCTCGCTCTTTCTGCCCATCCTCCCACTCATGCTCTGTGTCTCTCTGTCTTGAAAATAAACATTAGGGGTGCCTGGGTGGCGCAGTCGGTTGGGCGTCCGACTTCAGCCAGGTCACGATCTCGCGGTCCGTGAGTTCGAGCCCCGCGTTGGGCTCTGGGCTGATGGCTCAGAGCCTGGAGCCTGCTTCCGATTCTGTGTCTCCCTCTCTCTCTGCCCCTCCCCCGTTCATGCTCTGTCTCTCTCTGTCCCAAAAATAAATAAATGTTGAAAAAAAAAAAAAAAAAAAAAGAAAATAAACATTAAAAAATTTAAACAAGGGGCGCCTGGGTAGCTCCATCGGTTAAGCGTCCGACTTCGGCTCAGGTCATGATCTCGCGGTTCGTGGGTTCGAGCCCCGCGTCGGGCTCTGTGCTGACAGCTCAGAGCCTGGAGCCTGTTTCAGATTCTGTGTCTCCCTCTCTCTCTCTGCCCCTCCCCAACTCGTGCTCTCTCTCCCTCTGTCTCAAAAATAAATAAACATTAAAAAAAATTTTTTTAATTAAAAAAAAAAAAAAAGCTTCCTATGGGCTATTAGTTTGTAAGGATCCTACTTCAAAAACATCAAAAGCTTTGAAATCTTAGTTTCTGGATCAATTTCACCCGAGATGGCATCAGCTCGTCTCATAGTATTTTCTTCAGTTTTGTATCCTTGGCATCTAGCACGGTGCCTAACAGGTAGCAAGCGCTCAAAACATGTTTCCTGAGTCAAGGTGCCAGTGACGTGGTAGAATCTGTCAACGAAGGCAACTGAGGTGGATTTTCTATGCCAACACCAACCAAAGAGCCTGTGGGAACAACAGGCCCCAGTGGCACTCCAGTTCACACAAGAATGTTCTAATCTTCGGAGCTCCTGGGATGCATGCACTTAGTGTCTTCACCTTGTAAAATGAAGACCGCTTCCTTCAAGGTTTGAAACGCTGAAATCTATTAACAAACCAGAAAAAGGTCTAGTCGCTCACTATTTTTTCAGCTTCAGAGAAAACCGTGGCTTTCAGCACTGTTACATACTTCCAGTGAAAACTTTTACCCCATCCATAAATTCAGGGGTGGAGCTCAGAGAGCCTGATATCTTGGGGAACACCCTGGAGATAAAAAGCCCTAACCACTAACTAACCATCATACCATGGAGATGTTACTCAGCCTCTCTGCGTCTTCATCTGCAGAAAGGTAATTATAACAAAAAGCTCCCCTACCTAAATTTAAGGTTTATGTGAAAAGCTAATAAAATAATATATATGAAAAGCCAATTTAAATATTATAGAGGTTAACCACACAAGTCTGGGTTCTGATGGATCTGGCTTTAATCCTGGTTTCGCCACTTACTCTTGGCAAAACCCTGAGTGAGTTACTAACACTCTCCGAGCCTCTGTTTCCCCGAATAATGGGAGTAACCCACAACAGAAGTCAACTACCATCTCTGCTCACCCCCGCCACCCATCATGAACAATTCTCCCAAACTTGGAGAGGTCCAAAAGGAAAACAAAATAGAAACAAAGAAACCCACATAAAACCAGAGAAGCCCGTGTCCACAATTTAGAAAAACCAACAAAGCCAACCCTAAGAAAAGGCACCCAGATATGTAAATTCCTGGAGATGCCCAAAATATTTAGAGTGTATCACAGAACGCTCTGTGTACAGAGCAAAAGGCACTGTCCTGTCTTCACTTTTATTTATTTTTTTTTTTAATTTTTTTTTTTTTTAACATTTATTTATTTTTGAGACAGAGAGAGACAGAGCATGAACGGGGGAGGGTCAGAGAGAGAGGGAGACACAGAATCGGAAGCAGGCTCCAGGCTCTGAGCCATCAGCCCAGAGCCCAATGCGGGGCTCGAACCCGCGGACCGCGAGATCGTGACCTGAGCTGAAGTCCGACGCTTAACCGACTGAGCCACCCAGGCGCCCCCTGTCTTCACTTTTAAACAAGGCGATTGGTAATAAAGGCCCAAAAATGTGCATCTCTAAGTGGGAATCTGTGCTCCTCCCCAATCTATCTGTTTCCATCCACTTCTGCTGTCTCATGACACGTCTTCACGGATTCAGCATTGCCCCCACCCCAGAACCTCTGAGGCTCAACTGTAAATAAAGTAAAAAAGCTGTGCATAATCAGTCTTTATACAGCAAAATTGAAAATGTCTCTCTTTGAAGAATTACAAAGCTTTCTGTCTGAAACCTCTGACCTTTCTAGAGAAATCAGAGTCACTGTAGTTTAAAAATGTAGGTGGTAAAAGTACAAAGGATTACATTTATCCATTTTGCATGTTTGCCGTCTTTTCTGAGATGAGGAGCAAATATCTTTAGAACAATTAGTTCTTCAACCCTAACATTTCAGGCTGTCATATCCTCATTCTCCAAAGAACTGTATACATCCTGGCCCCGATGAGATGGCACTTTTCTGTTAATTACTTCTCCCACTTTATTTTACGGAAAATCTAAAAGCACACGAATTCCAGAACCTTTCTTGAAAATAAGACTTTTGTCCATACAGTGAATGCACCAAGAAAGTAATTTTAAAAATCATTTGATTGTTATTTAAAACCTCTGTAATTCTTGACTGGGTAGGGAGGAGGAGGGACTTCCAAAAGTACATCTAACAGGAAAAAAAAAAAAAAAAAGAAAGAATTCTTAATAAAAGTCCTTGTCACATACTAAGAGCCCATACAATAAAAGTACTGCAATGACTATCTTTCCCTGACAGGAACATACAACAATAGTTATGCTGTTGAGCAGCATCAAGTTACAAAGACTTCATTCTCAGAAGTTACTTGAAACTACTCTCCAAAAAGAGAACCTCCACCATTTAAAAGAAGGGGAGGAAAAGCCAACTAAATGAATCAGAGACGCTAGTAACCTACTAACTTTTTATACAATATGCGTCCGTGCGAAAATCTTGCTATGGTCACACAAAGATACCGAGCGGCTTTTGCCAAATTCTTATCCAGAACCCTTGCTTGACCTTAAGCGTTTGTAACCCACTCATCTTTAACTCCCAATTACTTAATGCTAAAATTATGTTCTCAGATCTACGTTGGTTTCCATCAACATCTTTAATATCTAATACTATTTACAAATTGTGTTCAGCATAAAAGATATTTATGATTTTCACTGCTAATCTGCCATGGTGTCTGAGCCCATACAGCTCTGTTGAATAGGATGCTTACAAAGGTTTACATGCAGATACATAGTATCTTAATTACTCATTCTATAGTGAGCTCTTTAAGCATCTCCATTCCTCACTCATTTGGAATGTTTAAAAATGCCACGGAGAAGGGCTTGATGTCATCTAAACACTGAAATCCATCTGTCTATGGCCCTCTTTTGACTTTACTCCTTCTGCAGCCAAATTTTTCACAAAAGTTGATGAGAATTTGTCAACCTAAGGACTTGTAATGTCAGCTCCTTTGAAAGGCAATGGAATATTTGAAAGTGACAATGATGGGATCCTGCATGTAGAATATTCACTGCATGTAGGAGTTTAAAATTAAATAATCCCTTTAAGATTAAAATACGCAGAATTCGAGATGCTTCCAATAGGGGAAGAGGCAGGCACATAACAGCAGAGACAGTTCTGAGTTCCCCGTAGTAAATAATATGTCCCTAATTTTGAAAATTAAATAATTGATATAGTAGCACAAGTTCCTATTATCCACTGACAAATAAATAGCTTTCCATACCAAGAATTACCACTCAGATCAAGCTATAAAACTCACCACAGATACATCTTCCCCAACAGCATGAACATGTTGCACTATCCAATCATGGGCTGGCAAAATTACAAAAGGAAATAAAATCACCCAAACCATAGCAACAAAGACAACAGCCTGACAATGGCAGATGCTAAACAGACATACATACAAATTTTGAAATTGTATTCGTTTTTAAAGATACGTCTTATTGTTACTTTTGTTTCACCTCACATTTTTAACCTACGAAAATAGCCATTAAAATATTTATCTGAATATATATGCTCTGAAAACTATTTGGTCTGGAAACTCATAGGTTATTGGGACCACCATAAACACTCATCAGAGACATCAAAAGGGATGCAGTATGGGACAATGGGGTGTGAATCCTATTTTTTTATTCCAATCCTCTTGTTTCCAATTTATACTTTTACTCATGCACTTCAGTTTTCTCTTTCTGGCATAACTGACAGTGACTCCGAACAACCCTAACTTTTAATTTATTAGCATTTCTAAAAAAGCAACTTAAAAAGAAAGCTACGTTTCTATTTTATTCAATATAAATTCAGTTCAGCAGCTTATTTTTTAAATAAACCCTAGAAGAATTAATAGACATATAATGAATGTAGTATAAATTATAATTACTGGTCTTTTTTTCTATTTACAATTAGAAAATTCATGTTGAATGGGGCTTTGAATTTTTACACTGAGGTCATTAAGAATTAATCTTGCTTAAGTTTAAAGATATGAAAATAAGGGTATTAAATATATCCATCAATTAATCAGTCATTTAAGGGCAGTAAGATGAACCTTGTTCCTATTTTCATTTTTTCTTTCTCTTTAATATTAAAAAACAATTTTAACAAATAAAACTCAATGTTTGCTTTTTTTTTAAATAATGATACACGAGGCCGTAATCAAAGGATCTGTTTAGAGTAATGTAAATTTAAATTTTTTTATCTAATCATGAAGAGAAGTTAGAAATATACCTTTTGTGCACATAAGAAAATATGTACAAATTTTACCTCGTAAAATATTACGTGCAATTCTAATTTTTAAACTAATGCTTGCTTTAATTCTCAGTGGCTTCCCAAAACACCTAGAACCAATTCATCTATCTTAGAAAAAGGGGGGGAGGGGATCTTAAACCTGTTATAGTGCTTGTATTCACTGAACTTCAACATTCTTTTTTTTTTCCAATATATGAAATTTATTGTCAAATTGGTTTCCATACAACACCCAGTGCTCATCCCAAAAGGTGCCCTCCTCAATACCCATCCCCACCCTCCACTCCCTCCCACCCCCCTGAACTTCAACATTCTAAAAACAAGAAAGAACAAGTCACTCCAGACTTTGGACCCCAACACTGACAAAAGCATAAGAACATTTTCTCCCTCTCTTAGCCAAGTATGGACTCATTCTGTGCCTCAGAACTGGACTCCACAGTTAAAACGTCTCCATGGGAAGGGTCTGGATTTTGACTTTTTTCTTTCCCTCTGATTCAAGGTAGGTGTGGGATACCATTTAAATGACACCCAACCCCCACACGACAGGATAAGAGAGAGGGATACAGAGTGGATCTTAACTGTAAGTGGAAGAGAAGTGGGTTTGGAATCAGAAGGCCTCGGTTTCAATCTTACTATACACATGTCACTTGGACACTCTGAAACTTTATTTTTGCCTGCACAAATGAAGAACACATATTTATTTACAATATTGCCATGAATTTTTTAAGAAAAGAATAAGAAAGGAAGAGAGAGAGAGAGAGAAAAAAAAAAGAAAACTACCATGTATGGCAAAACTCAGGAAAATGCTTGCCGCAAAACAGACAACTCAATAAAAGTTCACCTTCCTGCCTTCCTTTCTTCCCCCATGTCCTTTTCTTTACTTTCAATTGATCTAGGTCCAAAATATTTACCACTAGGAAAGCGTGTGAAAGACATGAAGAGAAGTAAGTTTAAAGGTCTCAAAGAACACTGAAGCTTTTCTACTTCAATCTCTAGCTATTATCATTGCCCTGATCATTTCTAGGTTTGGGATTAGCAATATATTATGCTTTAAGGAAGACCAACACAGGCCAAGGTACGTATCAAGAAAAAGAGAACTTTTGTCTCTTAATTTTGTCTTATTTAGTTGTTTTTGCAAACAGAACGGCAAAAATATCCTCTCCACGTGGTTGTCACAATTTGTCAACTGCGGACTTCTTTCCCTGCCTCACAAGCCATGTTTATTTAACTAGAATATTCATAGGAGGGCTAGTGCTGTTATCAGAGAAAATATACTTTGACACTGTGAAATGATCGTAAGGACACATGAAGTGTCATTTGCTAATATTCTGGGAAAGACCTAGGGTAAAAGTTGTTTCTGTCTTGGCAGCAGCTAGACAATTCTGCTAAGTTCAGAGGGAGTCTAAAGTTTAGATCAATAATCTGTATCTTACAGTTGCCTACACAACAGCCAAAATTTTGATAACACTGTAAGTTATCACTTTAAAAAGCAAGATGGTAATAATCGTAAACATCTCAACAGTCCCTTTCCCAAGTTTATGCATGTCACAGTGTCCCTTATGGGACCCTTCAAAAGATAAAAAGAATTTTCGCAAAACTTTTCTTTTCTAAAATTTTGAATAGGAACTCCGAAAGCCCCAAACACTCTCTGAGTCTGAAACAAATGGTGCCAAAACACGCACGCAGGGGGACGGATTATAAAATTCTCCACTTGATACCTAGGTGCTTGGGATCCTTTTACAGTCACTACTTAAACCAAAACACTTTGAGAGCATCTCCATTTGCGATTAAATTCAGTTTTGTGTTTCTTCACAAAGCATGCCAGTTCATTCATTCTCTTCCTCCTCCACCTGACTTCTTCCTTCCCCTTACCCCACACCTCCCACCTCGCAAGGATGTAGAGTTTATAATATATTTAAAAACAAGATTTAACCTCTAAATAAAGATGGGGAAATTATTGCTGAGATGGTAACAAACTGGTGTTTGACATTCTCAGGGAATTCAATCTGTATTTCATGTTTTTGCTTCTATTCTAGCCTCAGAATTGCTTTCAATAATCTATATTAACATTTGCAAGCAATTAGAATGGTTGCTGCTTCTGTGCAAGTTTTTAAAAACTGACAGGCCATTCTGCATCCTGTGGAAGCAGCTTGAGGCCTTAACCAAGTGAAACACCCAGTCCTACTGTGTACAGCAGTGACCACAACAAAGGCTGTGGTTTCTCCCACACTAGCCCTAAATAGGTTTAAATTAATGCTATTCATCACTGGGTGGAAAAGAAGACAAGGCAAATCTAAGCCAGCAGCATTGGGAAATTTCTTACCAACATTCAAACCTCTTAGCCATAAATGAGCTGACCTCCGTTCATAAGTTTACTCTGAACAACCTTTCCTCCCTATTCCTATACCCTCTCTGCCTTTGAATTTCCATCTTTTTCACTACATTCTAGACAAAGGATATTGTTACTACCCTCAAGTTATGCAAACATTGAAGGACATAAAAGCCATATTTATCTCAAGTTTGTGGACTGTTGGTGCTGTTTCCTTTAAAGAATTAAAAGACAAAAAAATAAATGAAATTTTCTAAAACAGTGCATATACCAATAATTTGGAATGGACCAGTCAGCCACAAAATCTACCTTGAGTTTAGCTTAAGATTACGGTTAGAGTTTGAGACAGGGTGGTACTTACTCTTTTAATTTTAAACGTCACTGTATATTAGTCTTACTCCCTCTTTTTCTGAATATAGCTTATTATTCTAAATCCCAGAAACTAGCTGCACACCCTTCTACTAAGGAGTTTACTGAGGTACTGAAAAAGCGTAATTACATAATGCGTCGTCCTAAACTTGAACATAAATACACACATACGCATGTATGCCTGCTAACAAAATATACTGAACGTATTTTAGATATGCAATACTGATGCAAACTAATGCAGTAAGTCACCTAAAAATTAAGCAATTACCGTAACTAATTCAGCATAAAATTATAAACTATAACAATCTAACATTAGTCACTAAAAAATGTTTACAATCCTTATTCTATATGCTCTGCTAACCTTACACATATAGTTACAGTGTATTTAAAGTAACAGCTTTTTAAAAAAAGAAATCATTTGCAGTGCTCTAAAGAGCACTCTGTGTGCAGCCTGAATGTGCACACACATGCACACGAAGCACACACACGCTCATACACAGACACTCCCAATCTTACACCTGCTCTGAAGCAGTAGGAAGTGAATTCTCAATCTGTCAACATGACCATCTGGTCTATCTGCATATCACGGCTTTCTCTATTACTATATGAAGGAATGGCAATCATGAAGCCAAAATAAAACTAAAATGCACCTGAATGGGACTATCTCTCCCTTTGTTGATATGGAATAATACGTGGCACATCAGAATAAAACTGGCAGAATGTAAATAATTTAAAGGGAGCATTCACAACAGCATGATTAAATGAGCAATATGGTGCAAGTAACGTGGTCATCAGTAATACTGGCCGTACAGGTTTACAGAACAGGTACCAGACTTCCGACACACCGCAAACAGCTCTTTCAGTGAGTGACAGGACCGTTACTATTCCTGGTCCAAGCAAAACTAAGCAAAGGGAGCAGCAGGGCCAGCATGGAAGCAGCCAGTAGCTGCTGTACTAAAACAGTACTGTGCAAAATTGGTCACCTTCTACCTTAAAACTAACACTACTCGTGTTAGGACACTGGGACAAATTCAATTCGCTCTGTCACTGGCTAATCAACAATTACAGTAACTACCTGACAAATTTCGGTCATTTAGTAGTCTTTCAAAGCAAATTTTAAGGCTACTAAAAATACTTCCAGTGTTAGGAAATTCCTCATCTGCAAAAAGTGAAGATGCTTATTGCAATTTAGCTTTGGGCCTTATGCTGCTCGAAAATTAGCAAAGGCCTTACTTAGTTGATTTAAATATAATTCTATTTATTTAATTTTACTTTTTAAATGTCTCCACACGGCTGCCTCAGAGCTTTCATTCCACCTCACAGCAGGTAATAGCTATCAAAAATAAATTGTGACACTATCATTCTATAGTTTAGATATAGCAACTCACCTCTATCTAAGAGAGGAGTCCTTAAGAAGTCTAACCTCCCAACAAAATTTAACGAACTCAACTGAGAATCTTTCTAGAATCTGATTACATTACCAGAAGTTATACAGACACAGTTAAAAAAAAAAAAAAAAAAAAAAAAAAAAACTCTCCAGAAAGTTCTCGGTTGAGTGCCTACTAATGAACAAAGGTTAACTTTATCTAAAAGGTCAAATGCCTGGTGGCTAAGGTTATGACCTTAACAACTTAAATTGTGACCTTGCCACGTGCCGGGTATATTGTAGATTCTGATTCAGATCATCTGGTAAAGACTGGTCATAAATTAGCTTTACTGTTACACGCCCACAAAGAAAGCCATTTGCCACAATTCCATAATATCTCCAAGTTGTCATACGATACGTATGGAAGGACAACTCAAATAAAGACCAAATTAAGGGCATAAAATGGTTTTACTCTTTTATACTTTTAACGAGATGAAATTCTCAGGCTTATGGAATCACTCCAATTTCATTACCCTTGTTACTGTTTATCAGCCACAAAATTCAGACAGTTCTAACACCACTGGATTTAGAGGGGAAAAAAATTGGAAGGTGGTTTATGTATTGTATTTTAGCATCTCAATCAGTCTTAGGAGAAATCACCTCCACTTTTAAAGAATGACTGATTCTGCACTAGCTTCCAGTATTTATACGTGTGTTCTAAGATTTCAACTTCCTACCAATGAAAAGGCTGAGGCTTGAAGCAATAATTATTGTACAAGTTTTTAAAAGGGAAAAAAAATCTTATTTTGGGAGCTATGTAGTGGGGGAAATGGCATTTTGGAAGGAAAAAAAATCCAACATTTTAAGAGAGAGTGGGAAAAAAAATTTACTAAAGGTGAAAAGGCCACAATGGTTTTGGCATGTTTCTTGAAGCACGTTTCAGAGTCTCTGCCTCCTGCCAATACTGGCAAGTTCTCAAAACTTTTAAGGAGGTAAAAACATTGTTTAGTGTTTACAAATCTTCAGTATTATAACAGATGCTTGTCAAATCAGTTGTATGTAAGTTGACCGATCTACCTCGTATTTGTATTGGCAACTAGCTTCCCGTCCACAAATAACAGGTCTCTAAATCTCTTAAATCAAATTTGAACTATTGTCAGACAAAAGGCCCTTAATATTTTCTTCTGCAGCCGTCCTGTTGCGTGCACAGAGAAGCAGCCATTACTGCGCTCCGTGAAAGCCAATGGCCTAACACTTGGCTGCCATTCAGGCCTAACAGGGGATTCTGGGATACGTCAGGAAAACCAAACCGAGAGGTAGTCTGATCCACGTTGCTGTCAATAAATCTTTCATAAGCAATAGGGATGCTAACTCTCCTAAGCAACCTTCTACCTGTCACGTTACCCACATAATCCTTCAGGTATTGAGACAACCAGCCACCGTGTGAGCTCAAGGATTTGCAGCAACGGCACAGGAACAAACGGTCAACAACGAAGGAGAACACATGTAATGGCAATCACTGGAGAGCCTGCGGCTCTTTAAATCTGAGGGAAACGTTTGTATCTCACACTGAGAACGATTCTTCTTCTCACCCCGACAGAGGTCACTGGTACTTCACCTCCATGTACCTGGTAAGGAAGCGCAAGCCACGGTGTGTGTCACCTGTTGGTACCCTCGTTTCTCTATGCTGGCCAATTAAAGCACTGGCGACAATTTATAAATGATTGACTTTTCTAAATATCAAAAAGATTAACCCCAAGATCTTAAAGGGTGCTCGCTGAAAGCACCTGTAACACCCATCCTTTTTTTTTTTTTTCCGCACCTTGCCTTTCCCTGTCAGAATCTCCACTTATGTACGCAAATAAATTTCTTAAAAATTTAACTCTGCTTTTTCAATAGAGAGAACAAAGTAACAATAGGGTGAAAGGGGGATTAAGAAAAGGATACTTGTTCCTGTCTAGAGGTCATTGGAGAGGTGCTGCCTTTTCATTTTCACTACCCAGAACTGGCTAAAGCAACAGGCGCTTCTTACAATTAAGTACACATTCTCCAAAACCCAAATATTTGAAACACTTACAGATCACATCCTCTAAAATACTCATCTATCCCCTGCCAACAGAATGCAAATGATAATGTGACATGCTTGCAAAGTTAATTTCTCCAGTTTCTTATGTAAGGACAGATGGGTAACAAAAGTTCTCTTTCTAAAACATATATTGAGGAAAATAATAGAGAATAGGCTATCAGCTGACTTTAAAAAATAGCTCGCATTTTTAGAATTAAAAACATTCTGCAAAACAGTACAGTGTTGATCTTACAGGTAACACCTCTCTTCTTTGTGGGGAGAAAAACATGAATATATGAACCCCAAAAGAGCCTACTGGTAGGATTCCACAACCTTCTTTCTTTCATCTGGCTCAAGTAACTGCCATGAAGGTAAAATCCAGCAAGACCGATATGTACATATAAAAAGTCAACAAGTTACACAAGACCTGAGCTTTCACATAACACAATGAACCTTTTGTCTAAAACGAGGCAAAAGAAACAAAGTAAAAATGCATTCTTTCAGTCAGCCCTCAGTAGTTTTATCCTGAATGCTACTCTAGAATGGTATAACATACACAGGTAAAACATGCCTCTGAAAACAGCCTTGAAACAATAAAGAATTTTATCACCAATCAAAGCAACTCACTCCATCAATGATCAATATCAATTTCTCAGCACATTCATGCACTACCCAGGTTGGTTACTTTTAAGATTAACCTTACCATCAATTGCGTAAAGAGTTGGTTTGTTTTTCCTTCAGCTATCTTAGACAACAATGCGAATTCCTAAGTACAAAGCTACTCAAGTTTGCGTATTAATGTGATTCTTTTTCCTTCATAAATGATCAGCAATTTGACAGTAATCTTACCACATCTTCTTAATAAGCATGGGGTCCAAGAGGCCCCAGTAGGTTAAAAACACTCCCAGAAGATAAGCAACTAAAAATACTGCCTCACCACCAAACTCCGTGCTTTTCAACTAGATCACCTGCCATTCAAAATACCCCCTTTATGAGAAAGGTGTTATGAGGCTTCTCTCGCCCATCATCAAAAAACATGGTTTAAACATACCACAGAACTACCAACACCTCTGACAACACTACTCGCCAAGAGAACTGAACTTGGGGAGAATCCTCTCAAAGCTACGCTTTTCCACCTGAGTGAAGATGCCCCCTCAGACACCGGGGCTTCTGGCTATTCTGACTTTGGTTCACCTTTGCAACCACACCTGTCTCTATGTATGTGGCCTGCCACTTGGAGGGGGCCCGAATGGCCCGGCACATACAGAGGTCAGCAGAAAAGAAACACACGAGAAAGCAGAACAACGTCTCACCATTGCACTTACCTGCTGCATGCACAAAGTATGCCAAATATAAATCGAGTTCCTTAACAGAAACCCCTATGTGATGGGGCTGCACACAGAGCCCTGGATTCGAGCACTGTGGGGACTTTACAAGGCGCTCACCATCAGTACTTTCGAGCGGAATACCTTTAAATAAAATCACCATAACGAGGTCCAACCTCCAGACTTTATCTGCCTGGCGAAGGCAGTCAATTCTTCGCATCTTGCCTTTCTGGTCTGGGTTGGAAAGAACACAACATGGAGGCTTTTTCCCTGTAACTGTAAGAACAAAATCCTCTCGGTACTCGGGGCGGATATCTTTCCGTAACTTGGCCAGAAGTCGAGATGCCCACTTCTGCTTGACCTCTGGTTTTTCACTTAGCAACTCATCCTTCACGGCTCTCTCTTCTTCTTTTGACATACGCTTTTCATGTTTTTTGAAGTATTTTCGTTTTCGGGCCTGCAGGTTGAACCATGTGTAGGCGAAGGCTCGGACGTGGGGCAGAAGTGCTTCAATGAAAGGATGAAACTCATCCTAGAGAGATGAACAAAAACAAAAATATAACTACAATGGAGACAAAAGGAAACAACTTTTCTTCAGATGGTCATTTAAAAAAAAAAAACAAAAAAACAAAAAAAACATGCTTATTTCACTTGAAAGTCGACTCAAGCATTACCTTACCAAAATTATACAGAGGATGCCTATAGGGAGTCTGAGGGGGAAAAAAGAAAACTATCAGTATCATTTCTCACAATCTCGGCAAAAAAAATTGCTAAAAATCTTAAAATGTTTTGATATGTTCACCAAAGTGCACCAGGTTCTATTGCCAGGCTTAGGTCCCAAATCCTTTAGATAGTAAGTGAAGTTTATTGAAATGCTTATAACGATATATAATCTTAACCCTATTTCAAGAAAGGCATATCTAATTTTGCTCCAGCCTTGACCTCACTACTTGTAGTACAGCCAGGGCTCGGCCGCCAGATTGGCAAATCCTAAACATTTAGATGCCAGTCAATGTTTATGGAAGTCTAGGAGCAAAAAATCATCTCCACGATCAATGAAAACAAAGACTTTCCCTCTAAAAATATTGCCTGTAGACTCTAATCTGTTTCTCAGTCATTTTGGTAACATCTTAATTCCTTCTTAAGTATTACAGTTGCGTATGATTTTTTTAGTCAAAAACTTAGAAAAATTTGGCGTCTACAAAAGAAGAGATGAATTTGATATTCTTCAGGCTGAAATAAAAGATCTATTTCCAAGACATACTTGCTGATACTGTGGGAATGAAACAAAAAGGAAGAAAAGGGGGGAGAAAAACAAAGAAAAGCGTACATGCCAAATAGTAAATAGAATGCGTCATTGTGACAACACGGTTGCAACTAAATACAGTTAATTTCGTGAAATGCCTTCAGGAATAATCGTCCCTAAAAAAAGAGAACCGTTATTTAATTTTTGAAAATAATATTTCAGGCTTTTTCTCACAAGGAAATAGAGAAGCTGGTACATTTAATGTTTACGAGACTCCAGGAAAACCCTGTACGGTTGCCTCTTAAAATGCAAGTAATTTGAAAATAAAATTCAATTTAAGATGTTCACATTTTTCTTACTGTCCTATGAAAATGTTTGATTCTTTTACTTGATGTTTTCTTAGGAAATATAAATACAAAATTAAAGAAAAATTAAACAGTAACCTCCACAAAGCTTTCTGAGTACATCTAACTTTTGATTAACCAACCCACACTGATCTTACATAACTTCTCTCCACCGCACAAACCCCCAAAAGATAAATTATTTACTTTCAAATGAATGAGGATAAGAAAACCAAAGAGATATTTGATGACTTTTTAAAGAAGGGTGTAGAACAGACAAATATTATAAAATGCATTCTTTTTCAGTTTGTAATATCCATCTAAATATATACTTTGGAGGCACAAGTAACTGTAATGTCCAAAATATTATTACTATAAATTATTAATTTTTTAAATGTTCAAATGTAAATGGAGAGGTTAAAATTGGAAAAATATTTTGCCAATTTTCCAAGACTGTTAAAACATTATAAATTATAATCAATCATGTAAACACTAGACGACTATTTTTAAAGCAAGTACATAATAATGCAATACATAATAAATCATTTCACTAATTGACATTTATCTTTTTCTTCTATGAACCAATTCTAGGCTCTGCATTTCAAGTTTAGCTTTGAAAACTGCTTTTATTCAATAAAAATCCAAAAGAGAAGTCAGCTTTTATAACATATGTGCATTCTTTAAGTGGAGAGGAAACAGAGAAAAATACAAGAATTAGATTATCCTTTATCCATAAACATTTTTTAATTTCTGATGTCTGAGAATCTTTCTCACTGCCATACTTTAAAAGACAGAAATGGGGTGGGGGAGCATTTTTCAGGTCACGGTTTATAAGGTATACACCAAACCGCAAAGCATTTAAACATTACTAAATTCTGAGCTCATCCCTGAAATGCTCTAAAATACATAAAACTGGGGTTTGGAACAGTCCTTCACATTGGCTGATTTTCTTACATACACAGGACATGCTAGGGACCAAGGCTCTGTGGTATCATGCAAAGAACTCCTGGAGTCTGCCCTAACTACAAAGTGAGCTTTCACCAAAGGGAGGATTTCATTTTAAAATCTCAGCCCCATTTTACAAAGCAAAGCATAACTACACTCCAAACAATCCACATTTATGTTGAAATGTTATCTCACTCAAAAGGTTTATTAACGACAGTAAACATTTTTTCAAAAAGCATTCTGATATGGCATTTAAATGTTGGAAGAGACTCCTACTAGTAAGCTTCTCACAGAACTGTGAGCTGCGTTCATTCGTGTTCAAAAGGATTTTGCTTACCTGCCAACCAAATGCCTATCTATCTCATCATAAAAACCCTTAAATGAGGCCAACTATGTCAACTAATCGTTAAGAATAATCTAAGTCCCCAATTTTGCATCAAAAGTATTTACGACTTATTACTCCCCAAAGGTTTCAAGAATGCACCAATAAAAGTGTACACTATTTTGTATAACTTTACTCCCACTACCATTAAAGTGCTAGTTATCTTTCTCACCTCACGATCAGAAATATTCTAGATCATCGAGAGTAAAAACTATCGTTAACTTGTAGGTAATGTCGAGGCACAGCATAAATTAATTTTGAAAAAAGAGTATGCCCCTACAAATCATGTTGCTGCACATACTGCCATACGCTATGTAATATTCCAAAACAGTCAAGAGAAAATAAAGAATATGGTACATATGTACTCAGTGAGAAAGTCAGAGGCCACCAATGAAAACAAACCTGAAAACCTGTTTCAAAAGCGATATGACTTGGAATCAGCATCTTAAACGTTGATCTGTTTGTAAGTAAGCCAAGTTTAAGAACCACTGAGCGCTGATATTTCTGGAACTACTTTTTAAAGGTTCACCTTTAAATTTCTACTGGGTTATATCATTCCATGGCCAGGTAAAGGATGGTTACGATATGCTTGTATGGTTTAAAATAAGATGTCTGACATTTTCTTCATAAAGTTTTAAAAATTGCACACACATACATGGAGTTCATTCTTTCATTTAGAGTACTTTTAGCACTGTGCTGACTGGACTTTCTTTAATGACCAATAAACTACCTAAGTTTGTCTTTCTAAAACTGGCTCTAGAGCTTTGTAGGTGTTCCAGCAAGTTGAATAAAACTGTAAATCAATTTTTTAAAGAAGACCTCAAAATCTATGGCTCTCATTCACTATTTAGTGTACCTTTGCTTCACAAACTGTTACACTAAGTGTTTCCTTTAGCGGTGTTTCCAGAAGAAGGCCTAGTGAATGTATCCATCACACTGCCAAATATGTTTAAAAAACAAAGCAAAACAAAACAAAACTTTCTTAATGTGATAATAGCTCATGAGCCAAGAGAATCCAGCTTTGTCAAATACCTGACTCTGCCCTGGGCCTGCACAGAGACACAGGTATTCTCACATATGCACCAACCCCAAATATAAATGTATCTTTCGAGAGCTCACTTGAGAAGAGGCTCATGGGTCTGCTCAGGTCATTCCCCACTCTTGCAGCACCCTGGTATTGTCTACACATTCTCTGGGTGGCAAACTTTGGCCAGCAAGAACTTGAGGCTTCGTACTCAGCGTTTTCACTAAAGTCATAACTCACTCAAATTCTCTGACACTTTGCATCTTATCCATATGCAATTGTGAACCTTGCCAGAAGTGGTTGGAAAAGTTTCCTTCCTAATTCCACCAGTTCCCAAAATAGGAACTTTGGAAGTTTGCTAGGGAAAAATAAAAAACTTTTACAATAACTACAAGCAACTGCTACCCATTACTAAGGCTAGGCCTAAATCCCAAACAGACCATTTCAACATAAAAGATGCATTTTTAAGAGTCTTCCGAGATCAAATAGCCGGTATGATTACTGTTCGATATTGGAATAAGAAAGGATGTCATATGAAAAATAAATCCAGAATCTAGAAAGGAAAAGAAAAAAATTATTGACACTTTTTTAGCCTTTCATCAAGTATTCCGGTTAAACCGTTATCTCCTGCTAAATGAAAGCAATAAGTGGTAGCAGGTTTTTCAAGGGAGTGGTAAATAAACATTTTATATGAAGCATACAACTTCATGTAGGTGATTAATGGTCAGATTGCAATGTACCAAAACAGCATGAAAGCTCACACTTTTTTTCCAAAAAAAAAAAAAAAATGTTTTTAGCGCAAAATCACTTTGACTTCATGCCTTTTACTCAAAGAAAATAAATAATATATTCAAAAGGGTCCAGATTTGGAGCCGTGAAGTAGCAATATTTTGCCTAGGGGTGGTGCAGACAAGAGAGGGATGAAAAGGGAGGGCATGGGAAGGAGGGGCGGGGGGCGAGAGAGACCCACGCTCCGAGTAGAGTCAGCAGAGTCGGAGGGGAAAAGTTGCCCCCGTCCTGCGCGCGGAGCTGCCCGAGTCGCGCGGTGGCGGGAGGCGGCGGGGGGGGGGGGGGGGGGTTGGGGGAGCCGCGTCCGGCCCGGGTTGCTGCTCGGGCTCGCGGCCCAGAGCCCAACTCCGCCCGGCGCTCCCCAGCCCGCGCGGCCCCGCGGCCTCCGCCGCTCGCCGCCCTGCGCAGCGTGGGCTCGTCCCGGCACCGAAACTTTCACTCGGGAAAGCGAGCGGGCGCCGAGCTGCGAGGACGCAGGCTCCACCCGGCCGGCGCTGGGGGACGCGCGTCCACGCAGCCCCGCTCCGCCGAGCTCAGGGGCCGGCTCGCCGCCGCCCGCCCGCCCGCCCGCGTCCGAGGGGCGCTGTCCCGGCCGGGGCCCGGGACGCCGGCCCGCGTCCCTCCCGCGGCCGGACCCCAAAGGCTGACAAACAATAAACAAAAGTAAGAGTTTGGGGAGGCTGCCGCGGCGCGGGCTCCGCGCGCGGGCCGTGGGCGCAGAGGCGCGAGTTCTCCCGCACCCGGGGGTTTCGGTTGCCCCGAGCGTGCGGGGCGTGCGGTGGGCTCCGTCGGCGGCCCCCTCCCCGGGCGCCGCGGAACTACAGAAACCGGCCTGCCGGCTGCAGAAACGCTGAGTCCAGATTTCAGCGTGTCATGGGCTGCAACCCCGCCGAAACACGTGCGGGGCGTCCGAAAACACCGCCGTTCCGCAGTCAATCGCCCCGATATTAATTAACGCATTAATAAGAGGGCGCCATTAGCCATGTGCCCACACAAATGGCCGTGCAAGAGGAATGCACCCGCATGGAAACAAAGTTACTTTCTTAAAGCTGTATTTCTCCCCCCCCCCCCCTCCACGAGCACACGCGCACATACACACAGAAACACGCGCAGACACGGGCACACACCAACACACATTCCCCGGGCCCGGCCGGCGCGACGGTCCCCGGCACCCCGTGCCCAGCCCCAGGTCTGCCCCCGCAACCCCGGCCCCCCGCCCCCCATCCCGCCGCATCCAAACAGCTGCTTACCTGGGTGAGACAGAGCGGAGAATACATAACTGCCGGGCGGTGGGGTGTGCGTGTGCGTCTGGGTGTGCGGTTTGGAGGTGTGCGTGAGTGCGGGTGAGAAAGGAGAAAGAGGGAGAGAGGAAGAGAGAGAGAGAGAAGGGGGGAGAAAAAAAATCAAGCCTGCTTCTTGCGTTCACATTTCCAACTCGGCTCAACTGCAGCCAGCCAGCCAGCGCGATTGCCGCTCCATGAGCTGAACTTTAACCCCGCCTAGAGTTTCCCTACACTCCACTATACATGTCTACTGTACGCGGGCGTTAAAGGCATAGCGCACCCTTTCCCGCTCCCGCGCCCGCCCGGCCGGGTGCCCGCGAGCTGCCCGCGCGCCCGCCTCCGCCTCCGCTCTGCACCGCACCGCACAGCCGCCGCCCGCTCGCGCCGCCGCCGGGGGGGGGGGGGGGCGTGGGGGAGGGGGCGGCTGCGGCGCCGCGCGGCCAGCCGGGTCCCGAGCCTCCGCGGCCGCTCGCGCTCGCTTGCTCGCTCCCTCTCTCGCTCCCTCGCTCGCAGGCTCTCTCGCTCCCTCTGCCCCCCCCCGCCCCCGCTTCCCCGCTCAGCGCATTACTGGGTAACGCAGTGAGGAGCAGTTACAGTCTGTACTCCCGGGCAGCTATAGGCTGCCACAGGATGTGCTTAAGCAAACAAAACTACTTTTCCTCATCCCCATCCCCCAAGCCCCGCCGCAGACCTTCGCGGACCTCGGTGGAGGACTTGGACAACTTTGCCAGGTTGCCCTGCGCTCCCGGTTCACTGTGTGGGCACGTAGAGAACCGAGGAGAAGGCCGGGGGGGGCAAATTTGCATGTATGCAAATTTTTTAAAAAATCAGACCTCCTAGGTAACTTTTTTTTTTTTTTTCCCCTCTGAAATGCGGTACGGCTCAAAGCATTGTAATCTCTCCAACGAAGCTTTCTGTGGGAATAGATCGTCGGCAGAGGTAATTATGCACAAAATCCTGCAAACTTTGTGCAGCTTCAGTCCTGTGGCATTCAGAAGCGGGGGTGGTGGGGAATAATTTCACACAGAAGAGTCACCGGATTTGGGGGGTGGGGGGGGGCTGTCTGGAGAAAAAGAGGCGGAGATTAATGAGCGTTCTCCCTCCCAGGACTGTGAAACTGGTGGGTCTGAACACAGACGCCATAGAAAAAGTTCTATCACGTTCAGAAACAACAGTGGTTTAGCTGTGACATCTTTTTCTCTTTAGGAGAAAAAAAAAAAAGGAAAGGGATGTCCCCTAAGGGAAGGGAGATATTCTGGTCCACAAACGCGTGCCCAGAACTGGACACAGGCTATCATTACCGTTCCTGTTCCTGGGACACCTCTGGAAGGGTGCCTTTTAAGAATCCCCTCTTTTTCCCTCCCCCAGGTAATCGTTCTTAAAATGGAAAAGAGCTTCCTGCAATTATTCTAGGTTTGCTAAAGTATTGTTTTGGCAGAAAAGGGGGGTGGTTTTTAGGGTTTGGCAAGTTGCCAATAAGCCTGCTTTTCCAGTTTTTTTAACCTCATATTTTCTCTCCAGGCTTTCCTCCCTCATGGAAAAAAAAAGAAAAAAGAAAAAAAAATACCTTCTTCCTCCTGCCCCCCATCCCATCTCTTCCTCCCCCTCTTCCTAACTCTATTTTGCAGCCTGCTGCATTTGCGAATCCTTCTCAAAATTCCAAAAGGAAAGATCAGGTTGAAAGACACTGGCACACAGACAGAGGAATCTGCACCTTGGTAGAGGTTAAATAGCGAGAGAGCCTCGGAAAAGAGGACAGTCCTGTAGGAACCCCCACTCTGCAGGTGGGGATGAAGTGATGTGCTAAGGCCACCCTCATTCAGACTACACCACCCACCTCCACGCCCCCCCCCCCTTTTTTTAAAGTTAGGGGCAAGAAACATGCTACTGGAGAAAGCAAAATATAATCCTCTAAAATATTCTGCATCTGTCTAAAATTATTTTATGCTTGTTCTCCGATTACTTTATTGCTAAAATAATTTCTGAATGCTTCAGATCATTTTCACACACCCTGCTCCTAAATATCCTTGAAAATCTGTCAAATTATTTATTAAGGGGTGAGGGAAAATAATGACTTAAATCTTTAATGAGAGAGTCCCATTTTCCCCAATTAAACAACTGCTTTTCCTTGGTTCCTCTTGGATTTCAGGAGAAGAGAAATGTCCTAAAAGCTAAGCCGAGTTACAGAGACAACCTTCCTGGCCACGGAAACCTTTGCTGGGATCTATAACTTCAACTCGCTCCAAGTTTCCTCGATAGAAGTTTCTGGCTGACGGTCCCAACATGTAACTGAGGCACAGTGAGAAGTTATTGTTCCGTGTGTACTCTTGGGAAGCTCTCTTCCAGAGCAGATTAAAATCTTTCTTTTGGTGTATTAAAAGATATACTTCACATCTGCCTCTTTCCAAAACCAGAAAGATTCTTAGTTTTAACTGAATCTCAAGAAAAAGAAAAGGATTTTTTTAAAAAAAGGACTGGCACATCGCCCTGGTTTTTAAAAATAGGGAAAAGTAATTTAATGCTGATATTTCTAGTTTAAAAACTTCTTTTGTTGCAGCAGTGAATGTGCCCGCGATTTCCAGCTTTCTGCGGTTAGCAATATTATCTTAAGTAACTTTTGGCGCCCTTCGTAAGACTTTTGGATATGGGACGATTGTTTGCGCCCTCTAGGCAAGGGCTGGATCCAAGTTCAGCACCAAAGCCCTTCACATCCGCTCCTGCTTTCTCTCCTATCTCCGCCAGCTCCCGCTCCCTCCCCCGCGGGATGGGGGGGGGGGGGAGGCGGGGAAACACTACAAAGCACAGTTCCAACTACAGCCTTTGGAAACAAGACTGAGAAAAATACAGTAGAAGAGTTACAGTTACAGAAAGGCTTCTGGTAACTTTCTCTCCAACAGGCATAAATTTAAACACACACACAAAGAAACAGATGTTCCTCAAAGGGCAGTCTGGGGGTAAAAAACATTTCCAACTCTCTCCCCTCTTCCCAAGTTGCAAAAGTAAATCCTTGTCCAGAGTTCACAAAGATACTAGGACACTTGAGAGAGAGCAGGGATGGAGGGGGGAGAGAAGAAAGAAAGGATAGTAGAGAAAACAGTGTAGGAAACAGGTGAAGTACAAAAACTAGTTTACTGCAATCATATAAATGACCCATTGTTAGGAAGGATAAACCCCTTATTGGAAATAACCGCTCCAATCATTTATTTTGCAAGTGCTAGGAGGCTGCCTTGAAATGGGATTGTCTTTGCGCAAAGGAGGCTCCTGTCATGCTCTCTGCTATCCATATTCTTCCTGGCACAGAGCCCAGCCTTGCATTTACTGTGTTTTATTTGCAGAAATGTTACCTTGCCAGCTTTAGTGAAATCCTCTTAGATATATAAATTACGTCAATAAGGTTTCACTTATATGTACATCTCAAATACCTCTCATTTCGGAGGTTACTTGATAGGAAGATCTTATTAATATGATTTAGATTTTAATGCCCAAAGCAGTGAAGATAAAATTGGGGTACATAAGTGACACTGCCATTAACTCTGTAGTTCTTACCAAGACCAACTTTATCACTAGCATTTTCCAATATTTTTCTCCTCTAGTTTTTCGACCCACTGGTCACTTGCGTGCAGATTTTTCTTAGATGCGTATAATACTAAATTGGATAATGTCAGTGAACTGAGCGTCCAAGTGGATTTTAACGTCAGGTTTCCAAACCAGATTTGATTAGAAGGCCTAAAGCCTTGGGAAATAGCTCGATGGGAATTTAATCCAAAGATGGGAAAGAGCCCATACTATTTTCCATTCATTTCCCAACAGAATTAGGTGTCTACAATGCTCAGTGGGAAGGAAGAGATGGATGTATTTTAGTCAGAGGCTGCCAGTTACTGCCTCCAAGACAAGCTGCAAGTTACTGCAGTTGGTTTCCACTGGATTGGTATCAAAGACTTGTCCAAGAGGCCAGACTCCAACGAAGAGTTAGCAAGTCAGCAATCTTCCACACACACCCTCCACAGGGGTTGTTGTGGTAACAAGAACAAATGTGAACTTGGCTAGTTCTAATAGCCTATTTGCCACTGACCATATATTTAAATAGCAGAATTCAAGAAAAGTGGAGAAAGAAACAGTCCTTCTCCCCCCCCTTCTCCCCCCCTTCCTTTCAAATGTATAAAACAGCTGTCAGTCCACCTGTGACACATCCTCTCCCCCCTTAAAACTGTTGTTTCCAGTTCAAGAAGAGAGGCTTGCCTCTTCCTTCAAAGTATTTGAAAAGCCAAAGCTTCTCAGATAACCAGAGGGAGAAGTGTTGTAATGCTGAGTATTCAGTACACTACTTCCCAAAGCTCAATACAGTCCTGTAGTTCAAGTTTCTAAGCTACACATTTTTTAAAAGCTGAACCTCCCCCTTCATAACAGTTAACAACTTCCCTGAATTTAAAAATAATTATTAATGCAAAGTTAGTATTTCTCTGGCAGAATTTTTCTTTTTTCCAAAAGGCAATTAAGAAAGCATTACAATTCATGCAAAAATCCCCCAATCCGTTTTTTTTTTCCCTTTAAACTCAAAAACTCTTTCCTATTGTGCTTGCTAAATCCGGAAGACCTTGTAGCTTTGACAGCTTGAACCACACCATCCCCTTCAGAGCCGCAGAGAACTTCAGATCTTTTCTGCCCCGCCCCCTCTGGCTACTGAGAACCATTCATTGTACACCCAAGCTTCCTCATGATTGGCTGAAGCTTTTGTCAATCTCCCATGTTGTCCCATTGATTAGAGGATCGAATCGTCAATTATTCGCCGGGTCCAGACATTTCTTTTCGAGTTAGGTTGACTGCTGAGGCCAGACGTCTTTTTACAGAACAGAGCACGTAACAGGATTTTTTTCCCCCTTTCTGGAACCGAGCAAGCGCTAGGAGGAAAAAAATCTGTCAAGCTCAGCATTTTTTTCAAATCTCGGGAAAAAAAAAAAAAAAAAAAAGAAGGAACCCCGATCTGTGATGTACATAGCACAAAAAAAAAAAAAAAGAAAAAAGCCATCCACAAAGCTACATCTTTAAAACAAAACCATCACAATAGACATTCACCCAGCAATCACTTAAAAGCATACGCAAGCTAGAGAAATTTTAAAGTCTTAGCCATTAAACAAAATCATTCTACCATTATTGTTGTTTATAAAACACACATCGTATAAACGCAAAATAGAAAGTTTAAGATGTGCCACGTACCATTGCAATGTAAAAAGAGTACGTGAGAAACTTTAAAATGTTCAGACGAATTGCTTCATTTGTTGTCCCCCTTTTTTTTGCATTAAAAAAAAATCTAAATAAACTTGGAACCGTTGAAAACCCGGAAGAGATTTTTTTTAAAGCTGTGGGCCAATTGCAGGCTTCTTGGAGATTTTTTTTTTTTTTTTTTAACTCCAAATCAGAAGGCTTTTGCAATTGCAATGCGCGCTCTCTGCCTCTCTCACTGTCTCTCTCTCCTCTTTTGATAGCGATCCAACCCGGGCTGGCTGGTTCTCAGATTCTCTCTGGTTTTGCCTTGTGTGCTTTGGATTGTACGAGACTTTGCAGAAGTTGCAATCGATTCGCAGTCCCTCTCTCCTCTCCCTACCCCCTTGTTTATTTCCGCAATCGCTGCAATTTGCATAGTAACCACGCACGAGGCGCCGGCAGCCGCCAGCGGAGGGGGCCGGGAGGGGGCAGGGAAAAGGCCTTGCCCCCTTCTCCCCTCCTCCCGTCTCTCTCCCCGCCAGTCTCCTCCTCCCCCACGGTGCGTGGCCAATAGGAGCCCCGGCATTCAGCGCAAGCTCCGGTCGGGACACCGTTCGGAAGAAAAGCTCTTGTGTTACTAGGCCCTGCTCGCAGGATCGTGTTTTTGGCGCTGTGGAAGTTCCCCTGATTGCGGACCTCGCAGCCGGTACTAGGGATCTACGAGGATACAATACATTTGCCTGCGGTTGTGCGGGTTTTGCACGTTTTAATCAAGCCTGCACACCTGCTTTCTCGGTTTCTTTTTCCGTAGCCTCTCGTGAGTTATTAGGCTAGTTCATGATGGTTAGTGAGAGATTTAACCTTTATTTGCACTGGTGTAGACCAAGAGTTAAAGATCCTCTTTGGTGCATTAAATCACGAGAGTGCAAAATGTCACAGAGAACTTGCAGTGAAATAAAGCCTCTACTCTAGGTTCCAAAAGGAAAAGACTGGCTCTGTTCTCTGCAGATGACTGAACATAAAATTGCTAGGGGGGCTCCCTTAAGAATAAATTTGTTCATTTAAAGGAGGAGATGCAGTGAAATTCTAGTTGAATTGCCAAGCATCCACTTCGTCAATATCCTTACAAAACCTGGATTCCACAAAGTTGGACGCCCCCCCTCCGCCTCCTATCGCCCTGAGAGAAGGGCTCTGTTTAGACATTTGAAATGGGGGGGAAGGGGAAGGAGACTGTTAAAGTAGTTATGGAACATTCAGTCCTTCATCTCACTGATTCATCTTATTTCATTAACCCAGACTCTTTAAGACCATTTCAATGTCAATCTTTTATGCGTTTGTTTCAAACAACAGACTAGCCACTGGTGCAGTGCTGGTGCCCGGAAGACAACTCTAAAGGAAGGGAGTGTCCCTTTAAATGGAAAGCATCACCACCAGGCTACTGCGTTTGTTTGCTTTGCGTCAGTTAAGTAGCTTTGGACGTTTTGCTGAATAACTGAGTTACAGGAAAATGTGTGCTTAGCTCACTTGATAAAAATGATCCAATGAGAAGTCCAGAGGAATAGGAAGCCACCTGGCAGTTGTCTGATTTTCTTAACTGTCCTTGGTGAAGGTACCTATTAATTAATAACAGGACCTTGCACAGCTAAATTAGAGGTTAGAGAAACCTCCTATTTCGTTTTGAGCCACATGTTTGGCTTCAGGCTTGCACTGTACTACTAGCTAACTGATGCAGCATTACTGAGAGGTATGGTTGTGTGGCCGCTGCTGGTGTGAGACAAGCTTTGCTGTGCTGGCCTGCCCCTTATAGTTTCTGATACTCTCTTGCTCCAGAAAGTCTGTGGCATTTAATCCTGGCCCCTTCTGCTCAGCGTCGTTTTCAACTTGGCATACTACTTTCATTCTAGAAATACATTTGATGGGATGCAGTGGCTTCAAAAAACAATTAACCAAAAACCTTCTAGGCCTAGTACAGCTGGTGCTAGGCTGCGTAACCTTGAGATCGTTATATAACACCTATAAAATAGAACATCAATCTATCGTGAGAATGGGGGATTGTTTTTTCAGGAGCTAAGAGCCTTTCGAATGCACAAGAGGGATCAGTTTGTACTGCATTGCTCTGGAGATGCCATGGTCTGAATAACCTTCAAGGCTAAGCAGCCAGGCCTTGTCAGTAGGTGGTAACTGAGTTTTGTGTGCATGTCTGTAGTTCATTAACTCCGCTTAATGTGGTAGGTTAGTACTGTTTCCAAAGTGACCTTTTATATCTCCATCTAGTCAACAACAACATAGTATAGCTTTAGAGTTGAACTTAGGTATTAATGTGAGTCTTATGTGACTCCAGACAAATTATTTAACTTCTGTAAGCTTTTTATTCCTCATCTGGAAAACAGAAGCTATTCAGATAACATATATAAATTACCTAGTACATCATGTGTGCTGAAAATATTGTATCTATAGCGATACCACTATTACTGTTTAATATGTACCATTTTCTAGGCACATTGAATGTGCTAAGAGCTGGAGATACAGAGAATAAGACATTGTCCCTGCCCTCAAGAAGCTTTCAGTCCAAAGGGAAAGACAAAATAATAAATAATAATATAATGCGGTAAGTGCTGTGTCCAACTTAGATATACATAAAGGGCAATAGAAATACAGATGATAGAATGGTTTTGCTCGGATAAGTAGATAGGAAGAGTCACAGGAGGCTAAAAAAGAGGAAATGACGTTTGTGTTGGGCATTTGTCAAGTAGACAAGGGAGAAGCAGGACATTCTTGTCCAAGAAAGCACAGTGTATACACAGGGCCAGAGAATGAAGATGTATTTAACTGTGGCTTGTTGGTCTAGCTTATATCACAGTAACTAGAGACGAAATTGGAAAATCAGGCTGAGTCAAGATGGTGGAGGACCTTGTAAGCTGTTTAAACTTTCACTTGAAGGACTTGGGAAACATCAAAGGTATTTAACCAAATGATATACAAAGTAAATTTTGCAGATTAGAAAGATCATTCCAGCAATGGAGGCAAAGAGACCAATTAGAAAGAAGTGAGAGAAGGTGAAGTTCTGAACTGTGCACAGCAGGAATGAATGAGCAAGAAAGAGAAAGGGAGGGAAGAGAAGAGAGTGGGAAAGAGGAGAGAAAGCAAGGAAGACCCACAACTCACATTAGTTTTTAGGGACTTTGATCAATAGGGACAACTTGGGAGTGCATTTTTTCCAGGCTCTCCCAAGTCCAAATACCCATAAGATATATAATAAGAGCTATTAGTGAAAGAGGCTCTCCTTACTCCACACGATGCCACTTCTGTATCCTTAAACCTACCAATGTCAAATCATTTTGAAATAATACCAGCAACAGTAACAATCGCTCACATGGATTCAGTGTTTATATTGGCTCTTCTCACCTTGTGAATTTGCATTCCAGTAACATCAGCCCCACCATGCCACTGAAAATCAGCTGCACATTGAATAGTGTGACTTTGGATTGCCAACCCTATTGAGAGCCTCATGCTTCCATGTAGACTGGCTTTATGCCTTGAAAATAGTAGGCTCTTCCAGGAATTCTGCTTTTTTGACCCAAATAAAAACTTAATCCTCTTTCAGTGCATTGATAGGAAGACTACAACATCAGAGTCTTACAGATTTAGCAACATGATTCAAAATTGCAGTTTTTTTCTAATAATGTATTTTTTAACATGTGAACTAAGTTGAATGTTGGACCGTACAGATATATTTCACATTTTCTTTTTTTTTTTTAATTTTTTTAATGTTTATTTCTTTTGAGAGAGAGAGAGAGAGAGAGAGAGAGAGAGAGAGCGGGGGGGGGGGGGGGGGGGGGGCAGAGAGAGAGGGAGACCCAGAATCCGAAGCAAGTTCCAGGCTCCGAGCTGTCAGCACAGAGCCTGACTCAGGTCTCAAACCCACGAACCATGAGATGGTGACTTGAGCCAAAATAGGACGCTTATCTGACGGAGCCACCCAGGCACCCCTATTTCGGATTTTCTTGATTGGATAAATCTTAGATCATCCAAAGCACTTTTTAGGCTAGGTAATCAACATGGGCATTTAGAGGACCAACATGGCAATATAAATGATAGATACTAGAAGAAAATACAAATCTAGGAATTGATGAGACTCCCTAATAAGCAGATTTTTGGCAGACTGTTTCCCCCCACATCTGTCCCTCTCTATTTTTGGATACATAAATGAGCAGTTTGGAGCCTATATTTCCTAGCCTTCCTTGCAGATAGGCATGATACATGATTAAGATCTGAATAGAATGGAGAAGAATTATTGAGTCAACCTTTCATGTCACTTGCTTAAAAGAAATTTATCCTAAACTTGTGGCCTTTCCAAAGGCTGCAATGAGGTCATGTTAGGGACTCAGCTTCAATTAAAAAGACCAGGGACAACACCTTGGGAGACAAGAAAGCAGCAAGATGGAGGGAACATGGGTCCCTAAGTGACCTTATGGAGCAGAACTTCTTCTCTAGTCTAGATCATATTTAAGCCACTGTGTTTTGAGATCCATGATTTGGCAGCCCAGCCTCTACTATCATCATCATCATCATCATCATCATCATCATCATCAAGGTTGTAAATCAGTTACATGGTACCTTTGGATTGTTTTCTGTATAAAAGCATATGGCTTTCCCCAGCTTAATACAAAATACATTTGTTTTTTGTTTTTTGTTTTTAATTTTTAAAACATCAATTCATTTAAACTAAAAAAAAAAAAAGTTCATCCATTTCTCCTATTGATTTTATTATCAGCCCCCAATTCCAGACTTTCCCCCTGCCTAGTCTCCCTCTACTACCCTTTCATCCAGACTAAATGAGTCACTTTTCTATTTTCACCACTTTCTGAATACACCATGCATGTTCATCTCTCTCTTCCCTTGTTTGTGTGATATTTTCTGCCCGGAAGTCCCTAATGTCTTCTCCCTGTTCTGTTATTTTTTTTCAATAACCAGTTTAATGCTACTTCCCAACCGCCGCCCCCCAGCAGAATTGGCCACTCCCTCCTGTGTTCTCTAGCATCTTATGCTCATCTCTAGAACAGTTATGTTCACAGTGTACGTCAGTCATTTATTTGTGTGTTTGTCTGCTAGACTATGAGCTCCTTGAAGGGGCACTACCTTTATTCATCTTTGTGTCCCTACAAGCCAAGTGCCATAATCCTCAGTGGATGTGTGGTAAATTAATGTGTGAATGAAAAGATGAACAAATGGTTACCCTTTCCAGTCTTGCACTCTGATATAATACAGGCTCAGGAGTGTGACTGATGCAAGGCAGGGCGTTATCACTAGGGGGAAATTTTAAGTATAAATAGCAGGACACCGAGTTTGCTTTTTATAGACCTTCCACACATGTTACCACTGTTAACCTTCCTTCTGGATAGGTAGGTTGGGCAGTGTCTTTCTCACCACACAAATGAGGAAACTAAGGCACAGGAAACAGTAGGGAGCCACTCAACATCATTCACTTAGGTTGAATAGAATTCAACTCATTTAGCATTCTTCCCCAGAGGTCTAGCTATGATGTTTGGCTTAGGAAAGATTTCAGGCTTCAATTTTTTTGGGGGGGAGTAACATTTTAATGTTTAGCTGGCTGTAATCATAATTAAAGGTAAACAAATGAACCCATCCTTTGTTTTTTAAACGGCTTTATTGAGGTACAATTGATATACAAAGAACCACACATATTTAATATATACAATTTGATGAACTTGGACAGAGACAAACACCCATGGTATCATACGCACAATCAAGATAATAGACATATCCAACACCTCCAAGAGATTCCTTGTGTCCCCCCAACCCCGGACCATTTTGGGGGGTAAGAACACTTAACATAAAGTATACCTTCTCAACACTGCATTGTTAACTACAGGCACTATGCTTGCACAGCAGATCTCTAGAACTTACTCATTTGGCACAGCCGAAACTTTATACCCATTGAATAATAGCTCCCTGTTTCCCCTACCCCACAGATCTGTCCTATCTTGGACACACAACACAGTACGCTGCAGAGGTTCTTGAAGACCACAGGTGATGTCACGCAAGTGAGCTGGTAGGATAGTCAGAGAGAGGAAGCCTGTATCTCGACCAAAGCCAAGGCTGCAAAGTATGAGTTTACAATTCACAGAAGGAGAGCTTAAAGGGAGCTCAGAAGGCTCCAACCACCACATTTTACAGCTGATAAAACCGAAACTAGCAGAGTGAAGTAGCTAGCTCATGGCCACACAGCTGGTAAAGAATTAATCCCCGGTCCAGGGCCAGTGTCATTACATCATGCACAGGATATTTTGCAGGAATGGAAAAGGAGCGAACAACTATCTGTGGTATCAGAGTGGAAAAGAGGCCTGGGCAAGTGAAGAAACAGTGAATCTGATAGGAGACCGAAAACGGTTAATCATCTAAACCAAAGGGATGGCTATAAAATCGAGGCTGGTACCTGAAAGATTTACCCAAACATGTTCAGACAATTCAAGGATAATTTTCAGGAAAAATAAGGGAGGGTGGAGATGAGAGCAACAATCTAGAACTGTAACTTGGTGTTAAAAGTTGTGAGCTGAACTGGTTCACTATTCTGTGCTGTTTGTGACCTTGGGCAGTTCAATCTCTCCCTCTCCTCTGGCTTCTTTCTCAGTAAAATGTAAATATCAGCAGCCTCACTTCTTGGGGTTTTGATAGGATTCAATGAAATCATGAGTGTGAAACTGTTATAAATTTAGGTTTCTATTCCATGAAGGCCTACACCACCAACAATTGTTTATAATACAGCACAGAATACAGAATATAGATAGTCGTATTTATCCAAAAGGTTTTGGAATAGAGATTGTGTGTGTGTGTGTGTGTGTGTGTGTGTGTGTGTTTATCTATATCTATCTGTATCTATGCACACATACATATATAAACATGCACACAAAGTCTCCATTCCAAACCTTTGAATAGAGGTAGGATAAATCTGATTACCTACCTACCTATATATATGAGAGAGATAGAGACACCATTAAAATGGAAATAAGGTGACATCAAGGCCAAGATTAGCAATCAAAATACATTCAATGAGATTCTATGTACTTTTTTAGGGTTGACTTGCAATTTTCCTTTGAGTTTCTTAGTAATCAACTTAAAAAAGAAAAGGTAAAAACTTATGAAATATATGATATTCATAGGATAATAAAATTCAAATCCAAGAAGGGTTGTTCAAAAGCAACACAGACATTCTGAGGTCTGAGAAAATGGGCCCCGTGACCTCCTGCCACCCGCATCACCATCACTGCATACATACAGACAGACCAGGGTTGTCCTGAAGAGGACAGTCTTCACTATGACGCATTGAACCAGGTACTCAATCCCTGGATGAAATTCCAGCCAGCCTAAGGACAGAGGGAGTAGGAGGATGCCGGCTTCTAAAATTACAATTTTAGGAACTCCTTGGCTATAGCTTAGTGCCCTGGGCTAGTGGTGCTAGTGCTCAGTATCTGGTAAATTAGAATGTGCCGTCAGTGTCTATAGTCCCAGAAAATCAGCAATAAAGAAAGGAAAGAGCCAGTTGAGGTCGACTCCTCTGACCCTGGGGTTTTTCACACTCACTCTAATATTCCTAAGATTACATCCCACCCCCCCACCCACTCCCCGAAAATAGTATGGAAAGGAATAGCATGGGAACTGGCAAACCCAGCTGGCGTGGACACTGAGTCCAGACTCTCTTTTCCAGCCCATGTCTTTAGCTCTTCAGCCTCTCTTGACCTCTCTCTTTCATAAGGTGACTCAAAATGGGATCAGGAAAGGGAACTCCAGCAAACGAAGTTACAGAATTGGGGTTATTGTTGTATCAGACACACAAGCAAAAACAAGTAGGTAGCTTGTCTCAAAGCCCAATCAGTAGGCTAAGAATTAGGCTTACACGTCGGCCAACAACATTACAAAAGAAAAAATAATGTCAAAAGCCTTTGTGGGTCAGGATAGGGAGACAAGTTACTATACTGGTAGATCCCTTTTGGGAAATGACAATCTTTTTTTTTTTTTTTTAAGCTTTTTTTCCCCATTTTTTAAAGTTTATTTTTGAGACATACAGAGAGAGAGAGAGAGAGAGAGAGAGAGAGAGAGAGAGAGAGAATCTGAAGCAGGCTCCAGGCTGTGAGCTGTCAGCACAGAACCTAATGCAGGGCTTAAACTCACCAACCCTGAGATCATGACCTGAACTGAAGTCAGAGGCTTAACCGATTGACTCACCCAGGAGGCCCCCCCCTTTAATTGTGATTAAAAAGTACATAACGTTTACATTATAAGCATTTTTAAATGTACAGTTCAGTGCCTTTAAGCATATTCATATTGTTGTGCAGCCGTCATCACTATCCATCTCTAGAACATTTTCATCATCCCAAACTGAAACTCTGCATCTATTAAACAGTAACTTCCCATTCCTTTCTCTCCCCAGGCCCCTAGAAACCATCATTTTACTTTCTGTCTCTATGAATTTGACTACTCTAGGTACTTTATACAAGTGAAATCATTCAGTGTTTGTCCTTTTGTAAGTAGCTTATTTCATTTAGTATAATGTCTCTAAGGTTCATGCCTGTTGTAGCATGTGCCAGAATTTGCTTCTATTTTAGGTTGAGAAGCATTCCCTGGTATGTAGATACCACATTTTGTTTATCCATTCATCCACTGATGGACACTTAGGCTGCTTCCACCTTTTGGCTATTGTGAATAATGCTTCTATGAACATGGTATATAAATATCTATTTGGATCCCTGCTTTCAATGTTTTTGGGCACATCCATCAGAAGTGGAATTGCTTAATCATAGAGTAACTCTATTTTTAACTTTGGTGGTGGTGGGGGGAAACAGCAACCTTAGTTTATCTTTGGGAAAAAAAATAAACAAATTCTTTAATGACTTGTTTCATTTATGGAGTTTATTTCATGAGCATCAGGAATCTTGGATTCTTATTAACTGTGTGCTCTTTGAAAGTCACTTGAGTTATCAGAAACACTCTCAATTTCCTTGTCTGAAAAAATGATATCTTTGAAATAGTTGATATCCAAGGTCTTTGAAATTCTAAAGATCTATAATTCTGCATATTTCCTTGGTGTATGTATGGGTTCATCCATTTATGTTTTCATTCATTCACTTTGGAAATGCTGTTTGAATGCCAGAGCAGGTCCTTCCCCCCTCAAAGATAAACATGGGTGATGGGGAGAGGAGTAGGAATGGGAGGAAGAAGGCTGGCATGATGGTTGAAAGAAGAAATAGAATGTACTGCAAGCCAGTAGGAGAACAGTACTAAGATGAAGGGATAAACATGGGTTGGGGACATTCTGGGCTAGTGACCAACTTTCAGATTTTACACTTTATCCTAACATTCATGGGGAGCCATTGTAGGGCTTAAAGAAGGTGGTAACAAGGTCAGTTTTGTTTTAAAAAATTACTCTGACAACAGTGTGGAGAATGGACTGTATAGGTTCAAAACAAGTTATCTATCTTTACTCCATTATCTCATCTTTTCCCTTTTATTTTGAAAGCGGGGAAATTAGTCAAGGTGTCCCAGGACCCATTGTTTCATCTTAGAGAATAATACTGTATTATCCTTCTCTCTACAATAAAAAAATATTTGGTCGCCATTTTCCCTGAACTGTGAAAACTACTCGCCATGGTTGTAATATATTAATATCTCCAGGTCATTAGTTTGCCAATTAATATTTTAGGACCATGACATTACAGCGATTTTAAAAAGTTTTGATCAGAGATTATTATCCCTTTATGTAAACATTAGAAGACTCAATATCACATATTAATATATTTTATGAAAAAACTTAAAATTCGTATTTGATTAAGTAAATTTTTCCTTAATTGGGATGCCAATATAAAGGAAATGCTTTATATAGAATTCTTTATGTAAGTAATGTAGTATTATAAAATCTTAAAAGTCCTCAGTGATACTGTTTTCCTTTTGTATATACCTCCTATTTTCTGTGCTATGAAAGTTATGAGGTATACTACACCAGCAGATTGTATACCTATGACAACAATGTATGATCCCTGAAGGACATTATTTTTAATGGGTGAAGAAAATAATTTGGTTTCTATCTTAGATCACATGAGTGCAGAAATGAGTTGTTTGGGAAAATACTCCAAGTTTTAATATGCAAGGGTAATTAATGCCTTGATTTACTGCAGGTATTAAGATTGATTCAACTACTAATGCCCTCTTCAGTAAAATAATGTTAGAAAGACTGGCATTTATCTTAAATAATTTTTGGCAGTTTGGCATAGTTTTTACTTTGTGTTTACCAAAGAAAGAAAACCAAAATGAGAGCGAGGAGAACCAATGATAAAGAGTGGTTTAGTTTGTCGAGGATGCTTGAAACAGCCAGTTTGTTACAAGCAGGGCCAGGCTGAGAACTGCAAGATTAAAGTTTGAAAGGTACCTGGTATATTTTTGGTATATTAAAAAAAATAAGTGCTTTTTCAAGAAAGAAGCCAAAGAATGGTACGTGTTTCTGGTTTTAACATTATTCCTATGAGTTTGCTAGTCCTCCCAAGAGCTATAAAGTTGACAATAAATCAAACTTATTTTAATTTGTCATGAGATAGCAGAGAGAAACAAAATTTTTCCAACTGGTCCTCTGCCAAAGTGTTTCTACCAGTCCAATTCACTTCCGAAATTTACACTTACTATTTAAAATTAAGAAAAAATTGAACTACCAAATAAATTCAAGTCTGGAAAACATTTACCTTGTGCCACTGTAGCCAGGCACTATATCAGGTTCTGGAAGTGCAGGAAAAGTAAGTGGTGATCTGGTCTTCAAAGAGGCAAGTGGCTCTTTAGGCAAGGCTGGGTGACCTTATATGCCAGAGGTCAGAGCAGAATAGACTTCCCCAGGTGAGTAAACACGTATGACGTGTTATACCAAATATCGAGGCACATCCTACCTCGCTGCTCACCTTCCAGTACCTTATAATTACTAGGACTATCTTTTGAAGAGTATTTGAACATCAGATTGCAATAAATCCTATATCCTTATGTGACAATATAATATTTGAGTAAATTCTGAAAATATAAAATGCATGATACTTGCTTCAAAGTGTGTTTAAAAAACACAGCCATTAGTGTTTGATTTAGTTTCTCGAAGTCAAAATTTGAAAAGACAATTGAATTTTATGTGACAGAAAATTGAAAGAAAGACTCATTGCAACATCACCATCAGGTGCTGTTTAAAATGCTTTACATTTTTTTTTTTTAAATAAAAAAAAATTGACAAGGCAAGAGTTTTTCTCAGTAGATAGCAATGATACAGACATCCCTATTTCCCAGCTAAGTGTTCCTAATTGGAAAGGCATGAAGAGCTTATAAAACTTGTCCCTTTTCTTTTTCTTTTGTAAACTGTGAATGTAACTAATGCCTCAAATCCACAGTTTTACAAGTGTCTATATTGTTTTGACATTGTTACTTGATCACTCCAGTTGTTTCAGTCAGCTCAAGTCTTGTGCTTTAATTTTTTTTTTAATGTATAATGTTACTATTTGTCTTAAAGAGTATGCTAGGTGCAGTAATGATAGACTTCTATGGACTATAGATAAAATAATTGGATTAACTTTGTAGTACCCTCCCCCCCAAAAACCCTCTCCATTTTTCACAGGTTATGGTATGAAAGTTTAACGTAATAATCCTCAATTGAAATTAAAAAAAAAAACAAAACACTTCACTGATAGAGGAATTCCAATATGAGGAAATCTGAAGTTTTTTACTACCATATTTTATGTTACTTTAAAAATAAAAGCACGATCCATTAAGAAATCACCATAATTAATGTTTATAATATTCAGATATGTATGAGTATCATCAAGTGAAATGCCTGCTCACTTTAGTTCTGAAGCACCAGCACAGAAACAATTTTTACTAAAATTTCCTATAATAAGAAAGCTTTGTTTGCAATTTTTCCCCTCTTGGGGGGGGGGGGGGAGGAGAACTTTGATACCACAAAAGTTTTAAAAGCAGACTCTCTTGCCTGAATAGGGTCTCTCTAAGGGACAAACCATAGTTATGTAGAAAATACTACAAAAAATATTCATTCAGATAAAGATTGGGGGAGAGCATTTCCAAGTTTAGAGCCCTGCCTAATAGCCAACAGAGTCTTTTTTGTTAGTTTTACTATGTTCACATGGGAATTCATACATTTTGGTGTATCACTTTTATAGTTATAAATCAGATTTATGCCCAACTGCGAGGCCCTGGAATCTGGGTCTTTAAGAAAAACAGACAGTGGAGGTGTTGCTGCCATCGAAAGTGTGGCTTTCCTCCGAGTTGGTAGGCCGCTGCTCTGTGGGGCTTAGACATTAACATGCTTTCGTTTGTCTAATGACTGAATTAAACTACTCGTCTATCTCCAAGTCATTATAATGTGGAAATTGTGCACTGTGTACACATCGTGGGCTGTGAAACACCAGCCCAAACACACGACCAAGTTGGTGTGTTTTAAATGTCGGAGCACATGGGGTGGTTGGTTTTGAATTCATTTGCGCCTCATTTTTACTACTTGAGACACGCTCATTAAAAAGCTGTGCTTCAACTATGTTATATGTTCACATTTAACTGAGCTGGATTTTTCACGGCCCTGCTGCATCTGGCTTTTTAATTTGCCTTGAACAGGAGTATTCCCTCGTATCATAGACAATCCAGGCAGCCTTTACCAGGTAAAGTCAAGTCATTGGCTTGGCCTCTCCTTTCTCAATCTCTCCAAGGAAAATGGGCCTCTTTTCCAGCACACCCCTGGTACCCCCAGGTTGGGATTGCAGACAGAGATAGGAATTGCAGAACCCCCACCCGGAGGGCTGAATCACCCTCACTTTCTGCAGGGGCAAGCTACTCATTTGCAATCCTCTCTGCACTTAAACCCCTTAAAGTTACAAACAAACTTTGGGAAAGTTACATCACCATAAACAAAGACACAGTTCCTTAAATTATTATTATGCAACACTGTGTCATTACTCACGCATCGACATTGCAATTATCTTCCCACTTTGGCAAATACCACTACAGCGTTGTAGGCTGCTTCAGAAGTAAAAATCTAGGCTAAATATCTCAGTGCCACCTTTACACACGGAAAAGGTTTCCCACCCTCTCGAAAAACACTCAGGTTTTATCCTGCAAACAAAGTGAGGCGCCAAAGCTGTCTCCTAAGTCTTCGGAATCCCCTATTTTAAATGCAAATTATCAGTCTGGTCTGACCCACAAGCCCGGCGATAGAGAACTATACAAAAATGAATTCGTGGAAGTGAAGTTCTGGATGTGCTTTTGTAAAACTCGCAGGCATCAGTACACATCTGGTAATCAATTTGTTAATTACTGTATCCCTCAAAAACAAAAAACAAAAAACAAAAAAAACCAACAAGTTGTCTGCCATCGCTGGGTTGTGTCTCCCCCAGGTGATCTACAGATCTGGTAAGAAGACTGTCCCCACTGCCAACCCGCGCTGCTGTTCAACCGCTGCATCGCTTGGTGTTTAAACAGAAGACAAATCAAACATATTCTGGACACATTTTTATTAACAACTTGAATCCAGATAAAAAGGATCAGGTTGTAAAAAGGAAAAAAAAAATTGGTAACTAGTTGTCCAAGAAAAAAGCGAGACTGAGGACAAATGACCCGCACAAGAGCCTAGGACCATTTTTTTCCCTTGCTGTCGCAGAGCTGACAGGAGGCGGATGGGGTTGAGGAAGGGAGGGGGGAGGAACAGAGGGGGGAAAAAGAGGATTTAAAGCATCATCTCCCAATCTGCAAAGGTCTGGTCTCCCCAGTGCTCAGGAAGCGGTGGTAGCCATTTTCATTTTCTTTCTTTTTTTTTTTAAGAGCGTAAAAGGAAAATAAAACAGAAAAGGTATATACCCCCCTTCCTGCACCAACAGCTCGGCTCCTCCCTCCAGAGAAAAAAGTATTTAAAAAAATCTCAGGTACAAAACCCAATCCACAGGCATCCAGTGAAGCTTCTGCAGTCAACTCGATTCGATTTGGCGAGTTGCACTGAAGGAGACGTGATCTTGAAAAATCAATCCGTGCTCGCGCCCCCGCGCCGCCGCCGCAGCCGCCGCAGTGGCCACAAAATTAGCGGCTCCGAGGACATTTTTGCCGCAGTGCACGTCCGCCGTAACCACCGAGCGCTCGGGTGAATAATGGAAGTACAGTGTGGAGACAATCAAGTTGATTTATCACGCAAAATAATTCACTGCTCCAGTCCAGCTCGTGGTCTGTCACTTTAAATCACAAACGCGCGGATACACAGATCCGTAGGCCCCACACATGCATGGCACACGTGTGTGTGCGCGCGTGTGTGTGCGCGCGCGCGCAGAGCCGAGGGGAAGGATTCCGGGCTGCTTCGAGCGAGCTTACGCGGGGAGGGAAAGAGCAAAAGGGCCTGTCACCCCGACCCCCTACCCCCACCTTTTGCAGCGTGGACAAGTGGCTTGTAATGCAGCTTGGAGCAAAATAAAGTCTGAACAAAACTAGACTGTGAGACTAGCACGTCCCAGAGTGAAAGTGAGTGACGTTAACGCAGACTCTGTAAAGACTCGGATCACTTGCAGGCAAAACTAAAATCCTCTTTTTTTTTTTTTTAATATATAAAAGAAAGCAAAGAAAATCATTAACTAGGTTCAGATCTAAAATACTGCTTTTAAAATGCACGCACATGTCGAAGACTCAGCGACTGTAATTTCTTGGGTAAACATCTGGTGAAGACATTCCAGGAACACATCTGAAAGGAAGAAAGGCGTAAGACAGCCCCTTCTTTATATATCTCGGGTCAAAAAAGGGTGTTAAAACTTTTTTTCTTTTTTAGAGTGTGCTCTCGATCTAAATACCTTTATGAGCTCTAAGGGTCAGTTTGGGTTGGGAGAATGGGACCGAGCTGGGAGTGACGAGTCCTGGGTTCCAAGACACAATGGTGTGTGATGTTCGGGCAGGTCTCTTTTCCTATGGCCCCATTTTTTGCCCCCTTTTCTTGCTGATAAAATCTCAGGCGGTAAATGATATGTTTTCTGTGTGTGTGTGTGTGTTTCACAGACACTCCATGATTCTATCTAGGATGCAATGATGATGGGGTGGAAGAGGTTTTGATGTAGAGACAAAAAGAGGTCACATTCTTCAGGTGGCATCTGTGGACACTGGAGGTAATGAAAGTGATGAGTCCAGTTTGCCTGAGTCTTTAACAATAAAGATTGTGTCTATATTAAGAGCTACTATTGTCCCAGCTCTGAAGTATATATAGCATATAATGAGTGCTCTTTGAGAATGACAATGTAATCTTGTAATTATATTGGGGAGGGAGGGTCAGCCAAAAGGATTTTGAGACTGGAACAGTATTCAATATTCTTGTTTATTTGTAGCCTGTATATGAAATGCATTAAATCCCTTGGGTAATTCAGAGAATATTAACTTTTTAGTGGGTAAGAGTTCTTCTGTGCCAGATCGGCTGTCTAGATTGACCGGATTAATAGGATTAATTACTCCCTATCTACTTTTTCAGAAAACAGCTCCAAGCAGGGTCACAGGCAGGGGTCACTGTTTGACACCCCCCTCCCCCTTATCTCTGAGGTGAGCGGTCAAGAGTGTGAGTGCTAGAGCCATACCACTAGCTAGTTTTGACATACACTAGCTGAGTAATCATAGACAAATTATTTGCTTTAGTTGTGCCTCAGTTTCCCACATTTATATAAGGGGGATTATAATGGCAACTAATTCATAGGGCTGTCGTCAGGATTAAATGAGTTATCATATTAAAGTGCTTGGAACAGAGCATGGCACATGTAACAAACAGCTCAATAAATGTTACAGGTTATTATTCCTCCAATGTAAACACAAGGAAAGCAAGGTCAGATATAATAGAGGAATCTTTGAGCTGCTCCTGGATTTCAACTAAGGCCTCTAAGCACTTTATTTTATCTGGCTTTTATGTCAGCTTAAAGCAAGGAGCTCAGCAGTCTTTATTATTATTAAGAATGGGCCAGAACATTCCCTACTAAAACTCCATTCCCATGCATACAGTAGTTATGAAATTGAAGAATTCTGCACTTGACCAGCTCAATGTAAATATGTAATATTGGCTCTATATGTTGAGTGTGTACTTATTGATGTGTGTTTTGACTATCCAGGTGGGAAGAAGCCAAGTTTTTTTTTTTTCTTTTCCTTCCCCCTTTGGAGAGAAGTTTCCAAGGCATCAGTTCCTGACTGTTTCTGTTGTGGTATTCTTTGGTACACAACTTGTTACCTTAGGCCTAGCCGCTGTCATTGAATTATGAAGTCAAAACAACCCCAAATCTCTGGCGTGCTCCCTTTGTATCATTATTAGTTTAAAGGGGAAAAGCGGCATCCTGAATTTCTCTCCTCTCTTAATGACTCCCAGAGTCCAGACTTGAACAAGGCTTTAGGAAGGGTCACAGGCAAGGAATGCTTAAGGGAGCAATTCCACTAGTGTTTGCAATTTGGGATTGGAGGCGAGCTGCAGTTAAGCTTTATAGAGGAAGTGGAGATTAGGTGTTTTTCCAGAACAAGATAGGCGCTGGCAGGCCTAGTTAGTTCCCTGCTTGTTGGAAAGTCGTGTCCCCCTTCTTTCCTCCAGTGGCACCTGAAGCCCAGGTGCACTAACTGTTCTACCAGGGGCCGGCGAAGAGACCAGGCTGGCAGGCCTGGGACGTCCGGAGTGGCATCCGACACCAAGTTTAGAGGGCGGCAGGCGCATGGGTTTTAAGTTCAACTTTGGACAGAAAGCGTCAGCGACTGTTGCTGAGAGCCGCGAGAGAAAAGTTGATTCGTTCTAAGCGCTAGCGTGAGCGCTCCAGATACACTTGGTCAGTTAGATGAACACAATATCCTAAATAAATAAATCAATAAAAGACGGTGCGCTGCCTTCTACTCCACCTGCTTGCCCTCTTCCTTCCCTTTGTGGACGCGGAATGAGACTTTAGCTGGTGAAGACTCCCCCCTCCCCATTATCACAGGCGCACACCCTTCTAAAGAGGCTCTGTAAGGTGCCAGAGAGGAAACCCAAGGTACCTATATTTCCAAAAATTTCGGGAGCCAAAGATGAGAAATCTGGCGAGTTTCTTTCCTCCCTGCCCGCAGCAACTTAGCATCCAGAAGCTGTGGGCGTCTGGCCGCGCAGAGCTTTCCAAGACGTCCGGCGTCCGGGGGACGACTTCACTGATCACAGACCCCAGTGGACCGCGGACTTTGCCAGTTTCAGAGGTACTGGGGAAACTGAGAGCAAATAAATTAAATCTACCACCAACCAGGACGACGGGGATCCCCCACTCCAGGCCTGGAGAGGGGTTGGGGCGACGGCAGGTGGACCGAATAAGCAGGAGGTGGGGAGCAGCCCGGCAAGGTCATGACCGTGAGGCCGCCAGAGGAGGCCGCGGTGCGCAGCGGCCGGGCGCCGCCCTCTGGCCCCGGAGCTGACCCCTCGGCGCGCCCCCTTCTCGGCAGCCCGCCTGGCGCATCCCTAGGGGAAGGAGGGAGCGACGCGGTGGAACCGACCCTTTCGCGGTGGAAGCTGAAATCCGCGGGGCTCCCGGATGGCTGTCCCGTAAGGATGTTCGGATGCTCAGCACAACTGAACTTTAGAAGGGGCTCTTTGCACTGGTCCCCCTTTTTAATGGCAACCTGTGAGAAACTTTTGTGCCCTCCCCTCCGTGTCTTCTTGCCCCGGGAACTTGGCCCAGACGACCTAGTTCTCCACATTAATTCGTGGTCCCACCTACTCAGCAGCCCCTTCTCTCAGACAGACTTCTAGGGTGTCTTCTAATGAAGGGAACAAGTTCAATGCCTTTTTCCTTTGGGGGGAGCATTGCGTGATTTAAAAATCTCCTAGGTGTTACAAAACAAGCCAGACCAAACAACAAAACCAAAACCAAAATGCGCTGCTTTCCCGTGAGTGTAGAGTGGAGTCAATCCAAACCTTCCTTAGGCCAGTCTGAGTCTTTGGTCAGATAGTCGAGTTCCTGAATCTTTCAGGAAAACAGAGAGCCCTTTTCACACACTTCTGGAGGGGACTTAATAAGACTGCAATATATTACCACGTTTAAAAGGTTTTTGCAGAGGCAAGATTTCCTAAAAGCGACTTGCCAGCGATGCATGGAAAAGCAAATCCGCTTATAGAGAGGAGCCGCTGAAGAGGAAGGGGGGAGAAGGAGCCCCAATTAAAAACCGCAGTTTCCAACTTTTGAACCACAGCACTGATAATTGTGGGGATGTGGGGGCTGCTGGAATGTAGTGACTGCCTCTGGAGCAGACAGGTTGTAGACCTCCAAGGCTGTTTTCAGTGTTGGCTGGAAGTCTCCAGACTTCTTTTCCGGTAGCCTTTCCCCTCAATGGCCGAAGTTAAGTCCCCCCCTTTTGTGTTTTGTGGGTGTGTGCTCGGACCCTGTTTGTGTGTGTGTGTGTGTATGAAAAGCCTTGCTCCTCACACACTTGAAGTGCATAAGTTTTTGTTCTTTAGCTGGCAGAGTGTGGACCCAGGATGGGGATGTGGGTGCCAATGCGGGTGAAATCCTGTGTTTGTGCCAGTTTGTTGTCTGACCCCTCACCCTACTGCTGAGGAATGGGCCTAACACAGCCTTCATCTCCAGAAACTTTTGCTGGAGTTTCTCTCTAAGACAAATCATTTAATTATTTTGATCTGAAGGTTTTGGTATTTTGTATAATGAACTCAAGAGAAAAATCGCTGAGTGTATAAGTTTTGTGATTTCTCTGAGCTTATAAAGGTTCTGGATCCCATAACTCTGAAGGGAAAATTACTAAGAGTCTTTTGCCCAGAAAGTATAACCTTCTGGGTTCATGAGGGTATGGATAAGGAAGTACCGCTTTCCATAAACTTTAACACATCCCAAACCAGTGCACCAAGTCTCAACTACCCCGCCTTTGGGAACACACATGCATCCCCCAGGTATTTCTGGTCGTCTGGTGGTTACCAGGCTATTTTGCAGCATGTTCTCAAACTATCTCTTTGAATGGCCATTCTAACTTTTACAAAGTTTCTTACTGTTTACCAGGATAAGTTGCACTTGCCCTGTGTGCAGCACAAGCTTGCCTTTGAGCCCTTGACATGCTTCCAACCCTGTACTGGGAGTGTTTTAAAGGTTACATTTTAGTCTTAAGGGATAAAAATGTTGCTTTCATCCTGTATACCCAGAGTGCTGGGGGTAGAGTGGCCAAGTTTGTAGGAAACCCGATCTCTTAGCTTTGCTAACATCAGGAGGATACTTTCAACACACCAGTCCTTGCCTGCTAAAATGTCAGAGCAGAGTACTCGGGGCGCACTGCATACGGGTCACCTGTTTCTGTCCACCGGCGGTCCCGCCTCCAGCGCCGGGGATGCTGGGCGTTAGGGATGTTACACACACCTGCAGATTTTAAAGCAGCCCATGAGAGCGGGAGTACCCCCTTTTCCGTCAGGGCTGCTTAATGTAGCAAGTGCTAGACCTTCACAAAAGGGAAAACATTTTAAGTCTGTCCTTTCTTAGGAAGCGCTTAGAGACCAGGCCCACCAATATTCCGGATAAAGTTAACGCTACAGAAATGTGTGGTGCATTAGGAGGCCGACTGGGGACTCAATGAAGACCAGACTGTTACAGTTAATCTCGCCTCCCTCTTTTTGTTTCCATGGCTCTATTTTTTCCTTCGGTCTTTTTTCCTTCCCTAAAGGGTTTCCTACCCCCCCCCCCCTTTTTAAATGAAGTAGACACTAAATTTGAGAGTTAATGTTGCAACCAAACTCTTCGGAATCCACCGCTCAGTTCGCTACATCTTTGCTGCCTGTAATGACAGCCACTATTGTTCTTAAAATTCACCAAACTAACTCTTTCAAGTTCTTTGAGAAAGTGTAATAAGTCTTAATTGGAAAACACCGCCACCGCCCAGTTCTCATGTATTTTATTTCCTCAGATCAAGGAAGAGGACCCCAAGCGAAAGAATAAACTTTATGCAGATTATTTTTTAGCGATTCTTCTTACTAAATCGTGCAGCTCCACGCGATTCCCCTTGTACCTCTTCCCCCGGTGTCCTCACTAACCCACTCAGCAATTGTCCCCAGACGACTCTGCGGGTAGTGAAACCCTCCGAGAGGAGCCTCCACGTACTTGCTCCCTCGCTAAAGCGCTCAGTTTCAAAAGTTCTGAGAATATCTTCTTCAGAAACTACAAATGGAGCAAATCATTTACCTAAGTCATTCAAGAGCCTCTATAGGAAGGACTTTGGAGGATGATGATCCTTATAATGCGGTACTAATGAAAATCCCCTTGGTCCCTCTCTCTTGGCCTCACGAGGGACGGCGTCCGCTCCCTGTCTGCGGTAGAGAGGCCCCGGCCAGCGGCGGTCCGGCGGCCCCTCCTCAAGTGCCCCAGATGGCACAACCAGCGCGCAGAGCGACAGCAGCGGCTCCAGACGCCGCCGGGGCCACTATCCCATCCGCCGTCCCTGGCCACCCCCTTCCCGCCTCCCCCCACCCAGCGCGGGCCACTCCTAGGCTTTCCTTCTCGCCCTCCCCAGTGATTTTATGGGGGGGTGGGGGGGTGGGATGTAAAATGGGAACGTTCCCTCCATCGTGATGCCCAATTGCTCAGCTGTCTCCCACCGGAGTGGATTGTAATTAAAATCCGGGAATTGAATTTTGCTGCGAAATCTTAGTTTCCTAGGGAGGGGCTGGAGGGAAGGAAGACCCTGTGGAGATCGCGGGCCAGAGCAGCCCCCCACCCCGCCGCCCTGCCTTCCCGTAGGGAAGATGAAAGCGAAGGGTCCCTGGAGGGACTAACAGGCTCCCCCGCCCGCCCCCCCACCCCCCATGGGGCTAAGGCTTTAGGGAAGAGGAGACCGAGGCCAGGCGGCGAGTGCAGGGCGGGGGCTTCAGGTCCCGCGGGCCACCGAACCCCCCTTCCCAGGCTGGGGCGCTCTTGGCCCTGCAGGTGCACCCCCGCCCCCTTTTAGGCCCCTCCTTGGAAACCGCCTTCCGGCCCAAGTTCTGTTCTCGGAGGCTTTGAACGAGGCCTTTCAGAAGTTTTTTAAAGCTGCCCCGCCCCGCCCAGCACTCACGGGGTCACACTCTCCCCCATCCCTCCACCCCCGCTCCAGCTGCCGGCAAAAGGGGGTGCGGGGAGGGAGCGGAGGGGGCAGGCTCAAGGCCCGGGGATCCAAGCACAAAAACCAGGGGCGGCTGGCTCGGCCTAGAGCGCTTGGAGATCGGCGCCTGAACCCTACCTCGGAGGAAGCTCAGGCTAACTGCTCGCCCGGCGCGCCAGCCCCGAGTGGGGGAGGGCGGAGAGGTGGAAGAGAGACCGGGCAGGGGGGCACGGCCACATTGCCAAGGTTCCTTTGCAGAGCTCGCCAAGAGACTATTTTAATTGGCCTTTAGGGGAGGCAGCTGGTGACCCGTGTCCACGTTCTCCAAGTTCCCCTGAGCGAATCAGGGCGCCACCTACAGGCGAGCTCCAGGTAGCGGGAGGGAGAAGGGAGCGCCGGCCAAGTGCTGCGGCCCCTCCAAGCAGGGCCTGGTTGGTGCAGAGCCGCCTCTGAGCTCCAGCGTCCGAGTTCTGCCCTCTAGTTACGGGTCTGCGGGCAGCAGCAAGCGTCCCGAGGGCCCTGGGGAGCGGGGAATTGGGGGGGGGGGGGTAAATACAGGAATTGGGTTATTATACCAAAGAAGTTTCTCCACTCAGGCAGTGAGTGCAGCGTGTTTCTTTGAGAAGAGTAGCTGTGTGGCCTTGGACAAGCTGCCTAATCTTTCTGAGTCTCGGTTTCCTCATCCTTTAAAAGGGGAGCAGTGGTACAGTTTATCCCTCGCTTTTGGAAGTATGAGCCAGCCACTTCACTTTCACCAAAGACCCACCTTGGTACCTGTTTTCGAAAGCAGAAAGAAATGGAAGAGGACTCTTGCAAAACTAGCCATCAGCGTTTGTGTTATGGCCAGCCCTCAGCCACGCAGCGAGTCCCCTGAGCAGTTAGAGTGGCGCCCCCAAGCTCCTGCCCCGGGAACTACAGTCAGCATCTCAGCATCCAACCCGTAAAGCTTTGAATTCTCTGTGAGCCTCTGTGCTTATTTTGTGAGTCCTTTTAACAAGATGTGTGGTAAGGTATCAGAACAGTCTAGGAGAGCTTATTTTTTTGGGCTTGGGAGCACTAAAATTTTTTTCACATAGAATATAATAATAATTGTCTCTGTTTTACACCATTTCGGTCTACAAAAGGTTTCATAGAAACGCTCTACCTTCAGAAGGGGGGTGGAGGACCTGCGTCTGGCGGGGTCCTTGTGAAGATGAAATGAGATAACGTAGGTGAAAAACTATGGTGACTTGTAGGGAGTTTTCAACTATTTCTAATATGAAAAACGTTTTTTTATCCTAAGAAATCGAACATACAAGACTTTGGCTAGCTGCGTGCTGTTTCTCGAAGATTAGGGCCTTAGAAGAAGATAAAGGGAACCGAAGAGGCTTGAGTGTCTGATTAGGATAGAAGGATGGGTTAGTGGAGGTTTTAACAACTACTCTCTAGCTAATCCCCTTCCCACAGACAAATAATAACCTATTTGTGGATCACTTACTATTACCACATACTAGTACCTCATTTAATTAAAAATTTTGCTACCACCTTCTAAGGTATGCCTTACCCCATTTTAAAGATGAAGAAATAAAGACATCAGGTTGCAAGGTATAATTGGTTCACTTTTTTTTTTCTCTACTTAAAAAAATTCCCATTCCAAGGTCCTCTGGCTGGCTCAGTCAATAGAGTATGTGACTCTTGATCTCAGGGTCATGAGATCAAGACCCACGTTGGGCATAGAGAGTACTTAAAAAAAAATTCCTGTCCCAGATATTTCAGAATCTACCCTTAACATCAGTTCGTTAAGCACATCCTATGTGCTTGGTTACTATATTAAATAATTGTACATGTGAGGTCTCCTGTAATTCTCATAATACCTCTGTGAAGTAAGAGTTCAAGTTCTCTCATCACAGAAGAGGAAATATTGATTCAGAGACTTCAGGGGAATCTGTTAACATCCCACAGCCAAGAGGTGCAGCCAGGTCATGGAGAGCCCAGATCTTCTGATTACACATCTAGATGCCTTCTGATGCACCATGACTTAGGATGGTCCCAACTAGTGTTAGCGCACTTTAAAAAGTTATCTAGAAAGGTCTGGCAGGAGAAGGGGACACCTTGGTGTTTTTCCTGTGTTGGAGGTATAGTAAATAGTAAACGATGGTGCTAATAGCCTTGGTAATGGTGGAGTGTGACAATGTTTCCTAAGGAAATACTGATGGTGGAAGAAGGGGGCAGGGGTGCGAAGGGAGAAGCCAAAGAATGAGCTGACTTACACTTTTATAAATATGAATAACATTAAAGAAAGAAATATGACCAAATCAATCAAATATCACTATAACAAATACCATTACACGGAAAAGGTTGGTACAGTGTGGCTATTGCCAAATCCTGGTATTTGACCTTGGCAGATAGTGCTTTGGTGATTCGGTTATAAAAATTATTTAGTAAGTATCTTTTACATTAAATATTTCTGCTGGTTCATGTCCATGTAATAGCAACATTTTATGATGAAAGGACTGGACTGTTCAGGGAGGAGAGTTACACTCCTTTCATTGCTTTTGTTTTTCCATTGTGTAGCAATTACTCATTAGTTCCGTTTCTTCTTACCTACCTAAGTACCAAATCAAACCACCATTCCTCCCCAGAACAACTGCCTTTCACATCTGAGAATAACTAAACATACACAAGGCCTGAGAGTTAAATGATAAAATGCTTTGGCTTGGGGCATTGTGTGTAAATTCGTGCATTCCACTTTCTTCTTTGTCCTACTGGGCCCCGCCATGATGCTTCTGCTTGCCAATGCATTACCAAGACCTCAGACTTCAACTGCCTTTCACCTTCAGCTTCTATACATTGTTTCTAATGATATAACAGATTTTCATTTTGAAACAAATGCCACAGGAGATTCTTTAGCAGGAAAACCCAATATGATACCATAAAGGTATCAAATTTAAGGTCAGATGGCTTTGGATTGTCGGTTTTGGGGAACCAGTTGGTAATTAGTTAAGAAGGAAAACATGTTGAAACCAATACATATTTGTGGAATGTATTTGACATGTTCCAAATGTTCTAGATGCTAACAGAGACATAACAGAGTTTATATTCTAAGCTTTAGAGTAGAAGCTTCTCCTCTCTTCCATTCCCTGGAGCCATGCCTTAGTGCTGTTGGAATAGTGATGTATATCCTAGCTCAAATGTCAAGCTGAAATATTTCCTTCTGAAATTACTATCTTCAGACTAGAATTTTAATGTAATCATTTCGTCATCTTTAGGTATGGTTATATAAATGAATGAATGGAGAAAGGACTTCAGGAAAGGTGGGAGCTATAACTATGGCCTCACCTCACACAGTCACCCATATATACATTTATAAGAGACAGCTTTGCACTTGAGACACTATTTTATTCTCTAATGTGGAACTGTGCTTCTATGTCACGGAAACACCTATCAGTCATTGTAAGTGTGTGTATGGGTGTATATCTATATCTTGGAGATATTAGCTACTTCTTTTTGGTATCCTTCTCCAACAGTGAGCAATCCAGGGCTCTTTTTAGTAATGAAAGGGCGGATTCAATCTATAAGCCAGTTTGAAATTCATTAGTGTTGACCTTCCCCAGTCCCAGTCTTAGAACTTTTGACTGTGGGTATCTCCCCAAGTCAACTGCAGGTCAGCTCTGAGAACGAATATACTTAATAAAATGGAATGGCTTTTTACAACAGACAGGTGTAGGGGTTTGTTTGAGATGCTGAACTGCTGTTCCTGATCATGGGGAATTGAATTTTCTGCCAAAGCCATTGGTGAGAGTCTAATAAACTGATGTTACATATTATTGGTATTAGATGGCCCAATCTGATGAGATAGTTGCTCAGAAAGTCAATTACTAGAATCCTGTAGTAAAAAGCAGTATTTCCAAAGAATTTTGATGCTACAAAAGATAGTAGTATAGCGTGGACTCCTGAGTGCCTGGAGACAACAGAGCTGACTGAATTTAAACAAGAGGGGCACAGCCACATGTTTATTTGAGGAACCCTTAAAGATGCCCTGAAGGAGCTTAAAGATCATGGGAGCAATTCTGAAATATTTGAAAGAGAAGAAGGGGTTATATTAACACGGAATGTTTTAGGCTGAAGACATTGTCATATTTGACCCATATAATCTTCACTAATGTTGCAGCACAATGCTCCCATTTCACAGATGGGAACAGAGACCCATAATTATGTATGGTAAAGAGGTATAGATGAGACTTAGACCTAGTCCAGTCTGGCCCCAAAACACATGTTTTCCTGCTTTATTCACTCAATGTCCAGCCCCTCAGCCTTCTCAATCTGGCCTCAGTTTACTTGTCCAACTTTATCTTCCAAAAGGAATGATTGGCTTTTTTCCTGTATGTTTGAGTTTGAGTCTTAATTATTGAGTCTGAGCCTACACAGAACAACCTCTAATCTCCAAGTCACTTGCAGGGACACCCAGGTACAGAAATTCTGAGACTCCAAGAGCCAAGTCTAGTTGTACTCACCCTTTATTGGTACATCCAGCCTGGCGGCACCATTTGAATATTTAGTCAAACCAATTTATTCCTTTTCTGAAGTTTGCCCTCTCTAACCAGCTTGCAAATCCCTATTTTCATTCTCAACAGCTGCCGGTGCCTGGGTCAGTGCTTTACACGTTGTTGTCTATCTAGAAATATTGGCTGGTTGCTTGTAACGCATCCAACCTGCCCTCACTTCTTGCTCTCTCCTGTCCCCCACCACAAAGGCTGGTGCAGAAATATGACAAAAGGGGCAGGTTCAGCCAGCTACTCCTCCCTCCGTCCCCAGGCTGTCACCCTCAGGCCCCAAATAAAAGGTTTAAGGACGCTAGCTTCTTGCCTCAGCTCTAACAAACCCACACTTCCCTGTGGTCAGAAGGTTCTTTCCCTCCACAACCGCTGGGGCTGAACCTAGGCTCTCTTACTGGTACACCGACTGGGAAAGAGGAAACACGTGCGTGCTGTGGGTGTGTGTTGCCGGGGTGGGGGGGCAGGAGACGGTAGCAATGGGGGGGGGGGGGCACAACGTGGGGTGGTGGCGGCGGGGAGAGAACGTTTTTCAGGGAACCCGAGAGCCACACTACTTGCGACTGCGACCCCCAACTGTCCCAAGGGAAACAGCGGGCCTAGCTCTTTTGTCAGTGAGGCATTTCAATGGCAGCGCGGCCGGCTCCGCTCAGGTGGCCTCGCGGGGTTCGCAAGCCTTCTCCGGGGGAGGCCGGGGGGGGGGCTCAGCCCTGGACGATTCCAACAAAGTCTCGACGGCAGGCACCAGGCAAGGAGAGGCTGAGAACCGCCTCCACTCCTCTCCCGCCATCGCAGGCCCCCTACTCGCGGGAACTCCCCAGCGGCCCGCGGAGGGGCAGGTGCGGGGCTGAGCCGGGCCGCCCGCATCCGCTGCCGTCCAAATGCGGGGTTTGTCTCTTTCCGGTCTCCGGAGACCAGGGTCCCCTCTCGCCCTCCGCGCTGGCCCCGCGGAAGGCACGGCCGGGGGAGCCCAGCACCCCGGCCTGGGCAGCGCGCTCGCCCGGGGACGCTGCCGGGGTGCCCGGGGAGGGGACCAATTCCTATCTCCACCCCAGCCTCCTTCAGCTGCGCGGTGCGCGCACAGAACGTCGGCGGAGTTGCAAGACACTTTCTCGAGTTGGGCTTTCCGTTTGTGAACGGGGTGAAAAGTTTATCCGGCCCCTAAGCGCGCCTCCTGTTACCCGGCGGCTGCTAGCGGACACCAGAGGGCGCCCTTTTAATGCGCTTCGGTCGGGGACCCGCGCTCTGGGAGAGCGGCCGCAGGAGGCTGCGCTGGGACGCCGTTTCCCCGGGGGGAGCTGCCGTCTCGGGGACACAACGCAGCGCCCTCTTCCCTGTCGCGTTCCCTCCGTGGTGGATAGGGTGTGTGTGTGTGTGTGTGTGTGTGTGTGTGTGTGTTTGGGGAAGTGCTGACCCCGCATGGCTCAGAAGGCCCTGCGGCGAGGCCCCCTTTCCCTCTTCGCGAGAGGCGGGCTACAGCAGGGGTTCACTCCCTGGCTCCTGTCACCGAATGTGAATGAAGGGTGCCTGCGACCTTCCGTGTGAGGAGCAGGAGGGGTTCCCCAACTGAAGCCGTGCCCCCCTCTAACTGCTAAGGAACAAGTCTGCAGGCGTTGTTCAATTGCAAACGACTAATTAATTTTCCAGCACTTGTGCAGAATACTTTAAAATGGAAAAATGAAGGTCTTCAATGAAAATGAAGCTTGATAGTGTGCACCTGCCACTAATGTACGGTGCACGGTAACTTCCCCTCATTAGAGAGATGACTTGGGTTGAGAACAAGTCATATAGTGAAAATCACTTCAACACGTGCCTGTTCATATGCATAAACTCCTGTGTACCAGATGGCAAAATATAATGACATCTTAAACAGCTAATTGCATAAACCTTGTAATGCAGATAATTGCTGTACCAAAGTAGGAGTTAATAATTTCCCACTGTATTGCCTGGCTTCAGAGTAATCCTTAAGGAAAGTTGTGACAATTCGAACACACTAAAGTTCACCAAGCGGTAATTAAAACTAGCACTTAAATCATTTGACTTTCAAACCCTTAATTATGATGCGAAAGAACTGCTTTGTGGAAATCCAGAATTTATGGATAGTTACATGATAACATTTAATGCCTATATTTCATCAAGTTTTCTTTCATGGGCCTCATGTGGCATAATATTATAGGGAGTCCATGAGGGTATAGTCTATTTCCCAAAATTATTTCAATAGTGGGAGCTTTGCATTTGGGAGCGTATTAACCTCTGCTCCAAGATGGGTCTGTTGATTACTTTCAATTTATGTTTATTTATAGAGCCCCTACTATAATAACTAATTCTAAGCCTCACCCTGTGCCTTACATTGTTCTAAGCACTTATAAGTATTATCTCATTTAATCCTCGAAACAGCCAACTGAAACATGTATTGACATCCCCACTGTCCAGATGAAAAAACCCAGGCACAGAGATGCTCCGCAATTTGCTCAAAGTTAGCTGGAAGCCACGGAGCCAAAGTCAAGGCAGTCTGGCCCCAGAGCCCACGCTATTTACCATACTGCTCTCCTGTCCCCTGGGCTAAGCCAGGACCTTAGTAGTGCAATGTTTCTTACTCATTTATTTTCTGATCATATTTAGTAATAATGCTAAAATAACATTGTTAGAGTTATAAAAGGCAGTTGGCAGGCAGGTATATCGTTGTTGATTTTAACTTACTAGCTTACATCATGACATATTTCAGAAATAGATATCTGCTGTTTTCCATAGGACAGTTCTTCAACGGTACATAAGCCAAGAAAAGTAACTCACTTTTGAAACTCAGTTTTGATTATACCAACATCTAGTGTAAAAAGCAGGCGTAGCTTAGTGGTTCTACTTCTCTGTCTTCACAAAGACTAAGATTAGGTTTCAACACCTTAATGAGGATATACAAGAATGAACATAGAAAAAATCTTCTTTATAGAATAGTGACATATAGTATTTTTTCTCCTTGTTCATATTGCAGTTTCCCTTTCCTCAGTTTGAGCAGGCATATGTAGCATAGGATGAGAGATACCAGTTATTTCCCTAGTATGGGGGCCATAGCATTTGAACTCCCACCAGTAGATTCCTTTCTGTGACTTAAGCACTCTCTCCTCTGGGCTGCTGCTAAGATCCTTAATTCAGTGGGAAGCATATTGGTCTAGAGGCCAGAAGGCTGTAGTCTCATTCTAGTTTGGTTGTGAGGCTGCAGTATGACCTTGGGCGAGTCACTTCAGCTTCCTGAAATTGTCTCTTTGTTGTATAAATAAAGGGCTTGGCTTGTGATTACCTCACATCCCTCCCAAGTGGATCATTCTAGAATGTTATGCAACTACAGCCCACCATTACTTGAGTGGGAACAAGATTTTTAGGTTGATTTTCCTTACAAAAGAAAATGAAAGTCCTGGATTTGGGGGGAATGAATGGACAAGTGTCTCTGGGGGGAAGAAGAGTTTAATGAGCATTTTCTCAGGGGCAGTGCTCAGGCTATTATCAGGTGAAATAAGACATAGTCCTAGACATCATGAGTTCTTTTTTAAAAAAATATTTTTATGTTTATTTATTGATTTTGAGAGAGAGAGAGGGAGAGCAAGTGCATGCTAAAGTGAGTGGGGGAAAGGCAGAGAGAGCGAGAGAGAGAGAGGGAGAGACAGAATCCCAAGCAGGCTTCACGTTGAGCATGGGGCCCAGTTCGGGGCTTGACATGGGGCTCAATCTCATGACTGTGAGATCATGACCTGAACTGAACTCAAGAGTCGGTCGCTTAACTGACGGAGCCACCCAAGCGCCCCTCATGAGTTCTTAATGCAGCGGGTGACACTGACAAGTAAGCAGAGGAGTACCATGAAGAGTGATGGAGATTAACTATAGAGACAGGAGTGACTCCTATGCCAGACTGCAGGACTCATGGGAAATTTCCTGGTGGAGGTGATTGACTCCTGAGCTGAATTTTGAAGGATAAGTTGAGTTGACAGTGAATAGTAGAAGGGCATTCCATGCGAAGGACACTATATCCATGGTATAGGGAAGAAGAGAGAAAGCATGGGTCTATCTGGGAACTGAAAGGAGGTCATTATTTCTGTCTGTTAAAGTGTGAGTTTGAGGAGGAGAAGGTCTAGGCAGGAGAGGTAGGTCAGATCTCAAAAGGCTCTCTTAAGGAGTTTGGACTTTGTTAGTACAGGGTAGTTCAAACTGAAGTTTGTCTATTTTAGGATGTTGCTTAGGTATTATACTAATTTCCGAGTTACCAAAAAGAAGTTTTTTACTCATTTACTTTGTCTGCTTTTTTAAAAAAATTTTTGTTTAATGTTTTTATTTATTTTTGACACAGAGGGAGACAGAGCATGAGCTGGGGAGGGGCAGAGAGAGAGAGGGAGACGCAGAATCTGAAGCAGGCTCCAGGCTCTGAGCTGTCAGCACAGAGCCCGACGTGGGGCTCGAACTCACGAACTGTGAGATCATGACCTGAGCTGAAGTCGAACACTTAATTGACTGAGCCACCCAGGTGCCCCCACATACCCTTTATTAAAAAGCAGACAGGGGCTCCTGGGTGGCTCAGTCGGTTAAGCAACTGACTTCAGCTCAGGTCATGATCTCACAGTTCGTGAGTTTGAGCCCCGTGACGGGCTCTGTGCTGACAGCTCAGAGCCTGGAGCCTGCTTCGGATTCTGTGTCTCCCTCTCTCTCTCTCTCCCCCTCCCCTGCTCATACTCTATCTCTGTCTCTCTCTCTCAAAAATTAATAAATATTAAGAAAAAAATAAAAATAGAGAGTATGTGAATATACACCAGAAGGAGGAGCCCTACTTTGGCCACTGGAGGGCTGGAAGTCAGTTTTTCCTCCTTGGTGATCCTCAGTAAACCAGCTTTCATACAGTCCTATCCCCGTGGAAAGGGATGGCCTCCAATGCTAAGCCTCTAAATCCCTCCAATCCCCAAGCTGGTGGTTTATTTTACATACCAACAAAGAAATCAAAGTCACAATGATAGCAAAAGACAGGACAGGGAACAGTTAGAATCCTTTTTAAATTGCTTTAAAATGGCAAATCTCACCTATGTTTATAAGGAAATCATTTCTCAGAACCTCTGATCTGATTTTAGGAGTTGAACATTATTGCTCTCAAGCACTGTTGTTGGAAGTATACATTGATAATGCTTTTCCGGAAGTCAACTTGACAGTATATATAACGCTTTGTATCTTTTGAACCTGTAGGAATTTGTCCTAAGGAAATAATCATGAACTGTTCAAATACTTGACAGAATAAGGTCTGTGATAATGGTTTTATAGTGATGAATAATTAGAAAAATTTTGATATACACTTTTAGAGAATTATTCAGATGAATTATGGTATATACATACTAGAATACCATAAAGCTATCAAGATGTTGTGATATAGTAAATGAATAAATTCTATTATAAAATAAGGATAGTGTGATCTTATTTTTGTTAAAAATGTATATATGCATAGGAAGAAGAAGGAAATATATTTCACAATGGTAAACTTGTAAGTGGCTTTTATTTTCTTCCTTTTTATGTTTCTATTTTCTAAATTTTTGACAGTGGGAATGTAAACTTTTGTAATAAGAAAGCAATCATAATAAGAAAGCATAACAAGAAAATATGTAATTTATGATGTATGTAAATGTTATGTATATATTTATGTAATATAAATTATGATTACTTATATCCTTCCAGTTTTTATCAAAACAAATGGGACAGACTTGTACATCCATCAAGTAATGACGGACAAGGTAATTTGGACTGATCATCTTGCTGAAGACAATGAGAAGAGCTGATGAAAATACAAAAATATCTGCTTTAAGCCATTACAGAAGTGACAAGGTAGTGAAGAATGACCTGGGTAGGGTCTAGAGGTGAGGGAAGCCCAAGAAGGAAGCTCAGCATTTGGGCTTACGCTTCCACAAGGGGACTTTGCCAATTCAAGAGAAGGTAGCTGAGGGGTGGGATAAGGCAGGGAGAGATTGGCAATTGGGAGTATGAGTGAACCAGAAACAGAGAGGTCCAGCAGGGACAGAGAATAGTTCTGAATCATCCTTAAGTTGGATCGAAGTGATTATGGCTTGAAGGCAGAGACAAATGTAAATCTTCTGTGGGCGAGCTAATGTCATCCTAGGCCACAAATTAATCCTATAAACAAATGCTCAATTACAGTAAGTATTATGCAATAAAAGAAAATAAGGAGGCATGTGAGGAGACAAGATGGCAAGAATGGAAACTCACAAAACCCCTCGGCAACAGAAACAGGCCCACGGAGATTCCAGATATAGGAATTATGAGACACAAACTTTAAAATTGTTATGGCCAATGTATTTGTAAGAGACATACCTAAGCATAAAATATGGAAAAGTCAGGACACCTGGGTGGCTCAGTCAGTTAAGCGCCTGATTTTGGCTCGGGTCATGATCTCGCAGTCTGTGAGTTTGAGCCCTGCATCGGGCTCTGTGCTGACAGTGCAGAGCCTGAAGCCTGCTTCAGATTCTATGTCTCACCCTCTCTCTGTCTCCCCCATTCACACACACTCTCTCTCTCTCTCTCTCTCAAAAATAAACATTAAAAAATAAAAAAAAAAAGAAAGCAATTTAAGCTAAATATTAATGAGAAATATGTGTCTAGACTCGTGGGATACAGCGAAAGCCATGCTGAGAGGAAAATCTGTAGCTTTAAAAGCACATATTAGAAAAGAAGAGAGGCTGAAAATCAATAAGCTGAGTAGCTATTGAAATAGTGTAGAGATAAAGCTGAAACTTAAACTCAAATAAAATAAAAAGTAGGAAGTAATAAAGACAAGAGCAGACAAATGATATAGAAAACAAACATAGAGTAGAAAGGATCCACAAATCCGAAAGTTATTTGAAAGGCTAATAAGTTGATAAATCCCTCATGAAGCGAATTGAGGAAAAAACGGAATGCAGAAAACAATGTCACAAATGAAAAAGAGGATATGATTACAGATACTACACACACTAAAAAATTTCATGAAAGGATAGTATGAATAACTATGCTAATGCATTTGAGAGTTTGGATGAAATAGACAAATTCCCTAAAAAACACAACTTACCAAAATGAATTAAAGTAGAAAGTGTGAATTGTTCGATAATTATTAGAGAAATTGAATCCATACTTAAAAAACCTTTTTGCAAAGAAAATTCTAGAATGAGATGGCTTTGCTAGCAAATTTCACCTATCATTTGAAGAAGAAATATTGCCAATCTCCCAAAAAACCCTTCGAGAGAATAGAAAAAGGGGAGTATTACTCTATTTGATTTATAGAGTCAGCATTACCTTAATACAAAACTTGATGAGGGCCACCTGGGTGGCTCGGTCGGTTAAGCGTTTGACTTCGGCTCAGGTCATGATCTCACAGTCCGTGAGTTCGAGCCCCGCGTGGGGCTCTGTGCTGACAGCTCAGAGCCTGGAGGCTGTTTCAGATTCTGTGTCTCCCTCTCTCTCTGCCCCTCCCCTGTTCATGCTCTGCCTCTCTCTGTCTCAAAAATAAATAAACGTTAAAAAAAAAAAATTAAAAAAAATACAAAACTTGATGAGGACAGTTTAAGAAAATAAAATTATATGCCAATCTCTGTTATAAACATAGATGTAAAAACTCAAACCAAAATATTAGCAAAGAAATTTCAGCAATATATAAAAGGATAATAAATCATTACCAGTTTGGGTTTATTCCAGGAATTCAAGGTTGGTTTGCTACTTCAAACTCAACAAATACACTGCATTTGCTGAATAAAAGAGAAAAATTATGTGATCATCTAAACACATGCAGAAAAAGTATCTGATAAAATTCAACATCCATTTATGATAAAAAAAAAAAAAACCTAGCAAGCTAGAAATACAAAGAAATTTCCTTAATCAAGAAAAGAGTAGCTACCAAAACCTAACAGCAAACAGTATACTTAATGATAAAATATTAAAAGCTTTGAGACTGGACACAACATAAGGATGTCTACTATCACTAATAGCCTAGTCCATTCACTATTGCACTGATCTCAGTTAGTATAGCAAGGCAACAAAAGAAATGAAACATGTGAGGATTAGAAAGGGAGAACTCAACTATTACTTGTATATGATACCATTAGGTATGTAAAACCCAAAATATGTATGCATTATTGGAATACATGAGCTTAGCAGATCACTGGATACAAGATCAATAAAGAAAAAAAAATGGCATTTCTATATACCAGCTTCAATTATAAAATTAAATTTAAAAATGTGTCCTTTTTAATAATATTAAAAGTTTCAAATACTCAGAAATAAACCTCAAGGAAACAATAATATTGTATAAAAAATGCTTTGATAAAAGGAGGGACAGACCATGGATGTAACTGGATAATCCCATTTTATAAATATGTTATTTCTCTCCAAAAAATGCTGATGCATAGGGGCACATGTACCCCAATGTTTATAGCAGCGTTTTCAACAATAGCCAAGTTATGGAAAGAGCCTCAATGTCTATCAACTGATGAATGGATAAAGAAGATGTGGTTTATATACACAATGGAATACTACTTGGCAATGAGAAAGAATGAAATACGGCCTTTTGTAGCAACATGGATGGAACTGGAGAGTGTTATGCTAACTGAAATAAGTCAGGCAGAGAAAGACAGTTACCATATGCTTTCACTCTTACGTGGGTCCTGAGAAACTTAACAGAAGACCATGGGGGAGGGGAAGGGGAAAAAAAAAAAAAGAGAGGGAGAGAGACAAACCATAAGAGACTCTTAAAAACTGAGAACAAACTGAGGGTTGATGGAGGGTGGGGGAGAGGGGAAAGTGGGTGATGGGCATTGAGGAGGGCACCTGTTGGGATGAGCACTGGGTGTTGTATGGAAGCCAATTTGACAATAAATTATATTAAAAAAAATAAAATCCCAACCGAATTTTTTAAAATGGAACTTTTGAAAAGATTATTCTAAATGCATATTTTAATGCAAATGGCCGACAACAACCAAGATATTTGATGAAGAGGAATAATGGGAGGATTTGCTCCACTGGATGGCAGGACTACAGAAATCACTATGGCATTGCCACTTGGATACAAAGATAAACTAGGAATCCCAGGAACCCATACATATATGGCCGCTGGATTCGAAACAAAGACACTGCTTCAGAGGAGTCTTTTTCAATGCTGGATCAGTGGCTATGCTTTCGGAAATAATGAAATGACTCCCTGCGTCACAGTAGATCCCCAAACAACAAACAAATGAGTAAATTCCAGGTAGCCCTAAAAGTGAAAGATAAAACAATGAAGCCTCTAGAAAATAATATAGCATATCTTTACAACCTTAGGACGAGGAAATGTCTCTTAGAGTGGACAAAATAAAGCACAAGCTTTAAAAAGAAATATTGATATAAAGGATCACATAAAATTAAGAATTTCTTTTCCTCTGAGTACACCACTAGGGGAGTGGAAAGGAAGCCACCAACAGGAGGTGCTTGTAACAGATATAACTCATAAAAGCTCATGTCTAGAATAGATAAAATTAACTCCTGTAATTTAAAAAGGAAGACGACGAATCTGGCACATGGGCCTGAACTGGCATTTCACAAAAGAAGATATTCAAACGGTCAAAAATTATATAAAAGAAGCCTAGGAGATAAAAAATTCAGACCATAATAAAATCTCACACACATAGGAGAGGGGCTAAAATGACTAGACCACAAAATGAGCCGTTGGTCAGAATGTGAAGCACCTGACATTGTCATACATTGCTGGTGGAAGTGACATTAAGCAACCACTATGGAAATCAGTTTGGCGTTGAACATGAGAGTACCTTATGACCTTATGAACAATTACTCCCTAGGCATAGATCCAACAGAAAAGCGTACTCCTAGAAATGTGTATAAGAAAATTCACAGCCACATTATGTAAACTAGTTAAAAATTGGTAGCAATCTAAATGTCTGTCACTTGTGGATTGGACAAATAAAATTGTCATATATTCACACTTTTACTCCAACATTGAAAAATGAATGAGCTGTAGCTACCTGCAGCAAAATCGATTAAGCTCACAAACATAATATTGATCAAAATAAGCCAAACACAAAAGAATGTATAGTATATGATTCAATTTATATAAAATCCCAAAAAGAAAAAGAAACAAAACCAAATCAAACTTTGGTGCTTGGGGATACAGTCTAGGTGACAAGACCATAAAGGAGAGCAAGGAAGTGATATCCTTAAATATCAGGCTAATGGTGGGCAGGAGGGGGCAAAAAAGAGCAGTTTGTAAGAAACTGATCACGTTCTATTGCTCGACGTGGGTGGACAAATTGTTGAAGTCTGTATGTATATCTTCCATATTTTTGTTAATAATATGTTTTAATATATGTGTTTTATTTTATAATAAGAAAGTGAAAGGATGGAGTCATATGCACACAGTTTATAAAGTAAAGGATGATGATGAGCATTTAGATTGCGCCAAAAATCTTTAAGAAATCCACATTGAAGGCAATAGCTCTCAGGGAAGGTGTATGTAGGCCCTCGTGCCTTCCAATTGCCACATCCTTCATGCGTGGTCGCTAGACATCACCAGTAGATTGTGCCTCATTTTCCCACAGAGCTGAGCCAGCCATTCTCAATCAACCTGACTTTCCAATCTATTTTCCATCTGTTGTCTACATATCCTGACTTGCTAGATAAAGTATAATAATCAGACCAGTTTGTGTATGAGCTTGGCATACCCTTGAAAGTACATATTGACATGTATAAAGAAATTGTGCATAAAATTAGCACCATCTCACACCTCAGGAAACTAAACAGAGGACTCCAAAGACATATTCTGTTCTCGGGATATAGGACTAAACATATAAATAATAAGTATGACTTAGTTCTTTTGAGAAAATTGGAGCACATTTGATTTATCGAAAGATAAAATGGGAACACTGCTGTCACTTGGCACCAAGAGGGAGCATCACAAATATGATCCCTGCCCTTGTGGAGCTTCCCTCCCAGTCTTCCGGCCCCCTCGCCATGTGCGCCATTTTTCCTGGTTGTCACCCTCCCCTGTATCTCCCACTGCTACTGTCGTTTATTGCCGTCGCCCCTGTTCAATTCATCGAGAATCTGTACACTGCCATCTTGATGCTTAGAACTGTGTGAGATGGTGTGAGGGCACATGGTGAGGACACAAGCCATAGTTTCAGTCTTCAATGCTTTTTCATGAACTGAGGGCCAAAAGATACATGTATGTGTTAATGAGGTAAAAATACGGGTATGCGGTTAAGGGCAACCAGCCCCTGGGATGGAGAACAGCTGCTGTAGGATTTTCAAGGCAGCAAGGATTAGAGAAAATTGAGGTGGGTGGGGAAGACTTCATAGATAAGAGTCACAAGGAATACATTTAATGTGATTAAAATAAAATCCAGCCTTCTAACATGGCCTCGGGGTTTTGTGACCCTAGCTCATGACAACTTCTCCACCTTCAACTCCTCGTGTGGCCAATTCACTCTTGACCTTCCACTTCAAGCCAGGTGCACCTCCTTAGGAAGCCTTTTCTGACCTCTCCTCAGAGAATCCCCATGGTGATTAGTTTACTTATTTTCCTCAATTCTATAACCTTAGCATATAGGCTCAGTGACTTTTACTTAATAAGTAATCAATAAATCCTTGTTGACTATTGAGACAATGAATTATAGAAGGTAAGGAAGTATATGAAAAGGTGCCTCAGAAGTGGTGATAATGACACAGTGCATCTACCTGAATATGGCAGCCTGGAGAACATCAGGAGAAGGATGGGACAACACTCTTTTCAATAGCGCATCTGGGGGTTAATTCTAGTGACTAAATTCGCATCCTCATGCTCAGTCCAGTATTATATTTCTTTTGCGAAAAATCCCTCCTAAAGGGCACCTGGCAGGTTCAGTCAGTAGAATATGAGACTCTTGATGTCCTGGCCATCAGTTCAACCCCCATGAGTGGCACAGAGTTTACTTAAAGTAAAAAATCCCTCCTGTCAAGCTATCTGTATTTGGCTTTGTGTAGTTCAACATTTCTATCAATTATTTGCATAAGGAATGGATGTTTCACTTAATAAAATCTACAGATGACAGAAAGCTGGGAGGAATAGCTAATACTGCAGAGGATAGAATCAAGATTTAAAATAATCTTGACAAGCTCCGACATTGGTCTGAAACCACAAGATGGAATCCCACAGGGATATATGTAAAGTTTCGTATTTAGATTAAAAAAAAAATCAATGGCATAAGTATACAAGCCCAGGTTTCTATCAGCAGACTGGAAAACTATTTAGGAGTTTTAGTTGATCCTTAAAAGCGGTTCTAGGCATCAACAAGGGACCCTCCCTCTGCCCAAATCTAAAGACTTAAGTTACAGGAGCAGTACCTAATGGATGGGATTAGATACATGTGAAAGGACTTTCAAGAGGAGAAAGTGGAAAAGCAAATGGAATTTGGTTGTGGCATAGTTGATGATGTTGTATCTAAAAAGAGAAGGTGTCTGTGGGAAGGGAAATTGGTTGGTCAGGGTGAAACATAGGAAACAAAGAACCAGTGCAGACTGACTGGTATGGTGTCAGAGGACAATAGCCTTTCCCTATGGTGTAGTCAGTGGATAAGTACACAGCCCTGGGGTCAGCCAGCTGCCTGGGCTTAAAACCAAGTTTGCCAAGTGCTAACTATGACAATTTGGGCAAGTTACCAACGCTGTGGCAATTCTCATTTATAAAATGGGGAGAATCATGATCTCTACTTACAGAGTAGGGGGTATTAAATGAGATGGTGTGGGTCAGGGTTCAATACACATTAGTCTTTATTATCATTATCTTTACTATAAATCAATATAATGGTCTTTTAAGTTTCTATATCATTCTTTTGGGAGATTCTGCAGATGATTCTTTTCACAAAAGTCTGCTTCATTTTGGTGAGCTGAAAAAATAATCAAATTCCTGAATGGTTGACCTTGGAACTGTAGTCATGGTTATTTTTATTATTTTAAAATAATATTCATATCATGTAACTATGCTAAACAGACCATAGTGGCATATTTCATTCATTTATAAAAAACGTGGCCTCTAAAAATGGCATGGACAAACCAAAGTCCATCCAGGTTGCCACAGCCTAAGAATGGCTAAAGAGCCAGAATGTTGAAGGGAGCAGTGCAGTTGTCTTTAATCCTTGGAGGATTGAAGGCTGAAAGGAAGGCCTCCATTTTGGATGGAGCTTCCATCCATGAATGCACACATTGCAAACGCTCAACGGACGGCCAGGGTAGAACAGCTCTTTGGCTCTGTATTTCTGTAAGTTTGGGTAAAAGCAAAGAACTTTACCAGCCATTATAGCTTTAGCATCCTCATGAAAACCTTGGGAAAATGAATGGGATCTAGGATTTGGTCTTTGGCCTCGAAATCCAGTATTTTCAAAAAGTGTATTTTGAAGTCACTTGCATCAGAAGTACCCTTCACAGGTGTTTATTAACACTCCAGATACCCAAACCACATTCATAGAGATTCTGATTTGGTATATTTGGAGTGGGGCCCAGGAAACCTCATTGGTCCAGTCCAAAGTGCTTCCTTCCACCAAACTTTCTACTATAATACCAATTTTAAGACTTTATTCTTTTAAGGAGTGCCTGGGTGGCTCAGTCGGTTAAGCGTCTGACTTCGACTCAGGTCACGATCTCAAGGTTTGTGAGTTCGAACCTTGCCTCAGGCTCTGTGCTGACAGCTCAGAGCCTGGAGTCTGTTTCAGATTCTGTGTCCCTCTCTCTGCCCCTTCCCTGCTTGTGCTCTCTCTCTCTCTCAAAAATAAATAAACATTAAAAAAAAAAGACTTTATTATTCTTTTGATGGATGTTTATCATTCCAACTATGCACCAGACCTGTTTCAGGGGTCTAGTGAATAAGACTATATGGGTCTCTTCTAATGGGGCTGATCTTTAGTGGGATCACACAGTTGCTAAATAAGCAAGCCAATAAAAATCAAGAACCATATCAGTCAGAAGAGCCATGTCAATAGCTAACTAGGATGTAGGGGCACCTGGTTGGCTCAGTTGGTTGAGTGTCCAACTCTTGATTTCTGCTCAGGTCATGATCTCACGGTTCACAGGATCCAGTCGAGCACCGGGCTCCACACTGACAGTGCAGAGCCTGCTTGGGATTCTCTCTCTCCCTCTCCCTCTCTCTCTCTGCCCCTCCCCTGCTTGGGTGTGCGTGCATGCGTGCGCGCGCGGGCTCACTCTCTCTGAAAATAAATAAACTTTAAAAAAAAGAACAAAAGAGGGCGCTGTTGCGGAGAGTTATTGTTGGGGTGCCTCTTCCGGAAGGTGATGTTGAACTGAGAGCTGCATGAGACCGCCCGCAGAAGGTCAGGGGCAGCACGGGCCAGCCAAATGGCTGCCTAATTCCAAGGCCCTAAGCGGAGAGAGCACCTGTTGTGTTTGAGGAATAGAAACAAGCATGTGGTGGCTGGAGCCTCCTAATGGGGGGAAAGTCAGGTCAGACAGGTTGACAGCACCCACATCGTGCCCAGCTTTGATTTTATAAGTACGAGACGGGAAGCCATTTAAGAGTTTAAACCAGGGAGGAAATAATCTGATTTACATCTTAAAGAGGTCCCTCCTGCTGTTGTGCAGATTCTATAGGTGTGTGACACACAGCTATTAAATATAGCATCACTACCACTGGAGAGAACTTGTTCTTTATGGGTTTCACTGTTAACACTTACACAGCACTTTATAGTTTACAAAGCATTTTTATATACCTTATTTCTTTGGATCTTCTAAAAATTCCTAGGAGACTCAGCTTCCTATAATCATCATGTTGCTGATGGACAAACTGAGGCTCATAAAGGAGGAGATTCTTCTTAGGCTGCACGTCTTCCTCTTTTTTTTTTTTTTTTTTTAACTTTTTAAAATTTATTTTTGAGAGAGAGAGAGAAAGAGAGCCAGAGTACAAGTGGGGGAGGGGCAGAGAGAGAGGGAGACAAAGAATCCGAAGCAAGCTCCAGGCTCTGAGCTGTCAGCACAGAGCCTGACACGGGGCTCAAACTCGTGAACTGCGAGGTCATGACCTGAGCTGAAGTGGGATGCGTCACCGACTGAGCCACCCAGGCACCCCTAGCCACGTGTCTTCTAAGGCAGTCATTCGAAAAGGGGGGATTTTACGTAAAGATCTGGACTGTTTGCTTTAAAAAAAAAAAAAAAAAGATGTGTCTTCACCTCATGGGGACAGTGAGCTGCTGAGGGGTGGCCTGTGGGATGACAGCTGCCCCCTCCCTTCGTGTTAAGCCAGATTGGCTTCAATTCTTTCCTTATCTGCTGACCCAGGCTGTATCTGAATTCTAGACTCCTGCTCTCCTGTGTCCTTAGCCTGTTCCTTTGGCACCTCTCTAAAAGCCATTTTCCTCTTCTCCTATCGAATCTATTTCCATAAAGGAAGGGGCGCTGGTGAAGCCTCATTATCCCCAGTAGGGACTGTGAGCTTGTTCTCTTGCAGGTTTAGTCCAGGACAAGCTGTGCAAACACGGAGGCTGTTTTGATGTATGTGTGTTAGCTTACAAATTTATGCAAAAGGTGCTTTCACTCTATAATACGGCTACTTGAGATACTGATTCTCTAGGGGCAGGGGGACATCCATATTTGTCCTATACTTTCACATGACTTCATACTCTAGATGTCTGGGAAGCCTCCTAAAATTATATATAGAATTTTGTGTTTGTGTGTAGTTGTCTAAGGAGAGGGTTTATAGCTTTATTCAGGCTTTTGAAGGCATCTTCATCTAAAAAATGGATTTATTCATGCCGGGCTTATGGAGGATTGGTTAAATGAGATGATATACGTGAAGTGCTTCACTCAGTTGGCGCACAGGAGACATTCACTAAACGGCAGGAATTACTGTCGTCATTGCTGATGTTCACCTGCTATGGACTGAATTGTGTCCATATGTTGAAACTCTAACCCCTCTATTTGGAGCCTGGGCGTTTAGAGGTAATTCAGGTTAAATGAAGTCATAAGGGTGGGATCCTCGTTGGATAGGACTGGTGGCCTTAGAAGAAGAGGAAGAGATAGCAATCTCCGTCTTCATGCATAGGCACCAAGGAAAAGCTGTGTGAGCACACAGACAGAAAGTGGCCATCTGCAAGGCAGAAAGAGAACTCTTATCAGGGCTCAGCCTTACTGACACCCTCATCTCAGACTTCCCACCTCCGGAACTGCGAGAAAACAAATTTCTGTTGTTTAAGCCACCTAGGCTATGGCATATTGTTATGGCAGTTTGAGCTAAGACAATGCCCAACCCCTTTCTTTTCTGAGCCGGTCCCTTCTAGAGCAGGGAAAGAGGGGATCCTCTGCTCCATCCCTGGGGGTGAGGTTGGTTTGGAATTAGTCTTGCTACTGTATGGTCTAGATTCATTGCGCCTTCCTGCGTGTTCACCAAGATGTAGTCTTTTTTTTTTTTTTTTTAATGACTGGTAGGCTGATCTGTGCATTCATCTGAGCTTCTGGCCGTCTCTCATTGAGTGTTCCACTTCCCCTGTTGACTACAGCATTATCCTTATCATCAGCTTTCTGAGGAAGTAAGGTGATTTAATGATTAAAGATGTAATTCCAGAGCCACTCTGCCTGGTTCTGAATCCCAGCTCGGCCGCTCACTCTCGGTGTGACCTTGGGCAAGTTACTTAACCCCTCTGTGCGTTAGTTTCCTTGTTCGTAAAATGCTGTTAATAATAGTGCCTATGTGAAAGGGCCACTGTCAGGATTAAATGAGTTAATGCATGGAGAGTGCTTGGAACAGTGCTTGGCACATATTAAACCCTGTAAACACTAGCTGTTATTATAATTACTCAACTTGGGCTTTCATCCAACTTTGGTTGGCCCCTTCCCCTGATGGTCTTGGGACTTGTTTCCTATTAGAGCAGCTACTTTCTGGATTCCTACTCCAACTGGATGTATCAGGTGCTTGATGTTGACTATTACCTTGCCTAGAACATCTGGCCACTGTAACCCACTCACTCGATTTGAACTCTTTGTGTACTGACTTGAGTGTTGAATTGCTCTTCCTTCTAATGTAATGCCTGACCTAACTCAGACAAGAGGAGGCAGATGTGAAATTAATGCTGATAACTTGAGGCCTTTCTCTGTCCCTAAGTAATAACAAACAAGCGGGCACTATTTACTGCATCTCTATATAAGGGCTCTTCTGCGAAGACGACTTATATAGTATTCGGATTGGAGGGTGTAGGAAGGAACAGAATTCGGTGGTTCTTAAATGTGATGGCTAAGGATCAAAACCACTTGAGAAACTTATTACTAAGATGTATCCTTAGGTTCCACGACCAGTGCTCTTATTTTAGTAGGTCTGGGGGTGGGGTCTAGAAAATTGTATTTAAAAAATTATTTTGTTTCTTTATTTTCGAGAGTGAGAGACAGTGAGAGTGGAGGCGGGTCAGAGAGACAGAGACAGAGACACAGAATCCAAAGCAGGCTCTAGGCTCTGAGCTATAAGCACAGAGCTGGATGTGGGGCTTGAACCCACGAACCATGAAATCATGACCTGAGCTGAAGTTGGACGCTCGACTGACTGAGCCACCCAGGAACCCCTGGAAAATTGTATTTTTAATAAGCCCCTCATGTAATTCTAATGCAGCTGTTTAGCTGACTAGTGTTTGAGAATCACCTGGCCGGATGTTCTTTCAAGGTCCCTTTTAGCCTTTGGCTGAATAGATTCCAGAATAGATATAAGGACTGGGGAATATAAGGAAATAACTTAGAACAAAGTTCTACTTCCTTAAAGCATCTCCCAGGTCAACCCCTGGCTAGTAAAACCCCAACCAGGCAAATGTATGTTAGGTTTTGTCTAGATTTTAATCTAAACAGGGAGCTAGATGTTTCTAGTTTATGGCAACCAAAGAATTTACAGTGATCATGTCAGAAAATGGAATCACGTTGTAAGTTATCGTAGCGCAATTTACAAATAGCCATTCTCCAAAAGCTTTTAGCCATGCATTTTGGGAAGAGTTTCTGGAATGGTGGTCCCATTTAATTTACTATAAATTACCTTCTGGGCAAAATGGATAGCTGACAGTTATGGCAACATTTATTTGCAAGAATGAACTATCTGTGTAGCTAAGATCTTCCATGTATTAACTAGAATTTCAGAGTAGTTGGAACAAGAAACATCCTTTTACGGAAGGCTTAAATCTTAGAAACGACCGCCTAGGAGATAAAATGCCATCCTCATGTATTCAGCGAAGACAGCCTGGGATTTGTTGAGAAAGCTAGCTGGTGTCAAGGAAGCTACAGGCACTGCACGTTAAAAGGCATCTCCCCTTTGACGAGTGTTTAATTTGGCCTTGTAAAGTGTATGAAGTGCAGGCTTTTAATTTGTTTGACAGAAGCAAGCCCAAAGCACCTCCTGTAATACTGTGCCACTGGGTTTCACGAGTCTTACCACATGTTAGGCATAGTCTGGGAGTCTGTATTAAATGAGCTTCAAGTCAAAACACTAGTATGACAAAGGTCTGTTTTAATTAAAAGACAAAAACCCCTCTCCTCTGAGCCAGATGGAGGGACATACAAGAGCATACCATCCACCGTCTTGTCCGAAGGAACACTTTGCTGTCTCCTATAAGAGGACAAAGATGCTTTGGGGCAGACAGGTAGGAATCTATCAGTGGGTCCTCGGATGCTTAGTGTTGCTGGCCACCTGTGACATTCTCTTTCCTCCAACAATGCTGGCCATCTGCCACAATATCAATTATCTCTAGCTGAGACAGTAATAATCTAGGATACCACTTTACAAATATTATGTTTTAACAAACCAGAATTAGGAAACTCTACGAAATTCACACACTTCGACATCCCATGCATTAATATCCCGCTGCTCATAAATCAACCACAGTCATCAAGCTTTTCTGCCTCAAGCACGTGAAGTAACCATATTTTAACAATATATGAAATATTCCCCTAACCTGAGTATTCTGCTGCTCCCTGTCCTCTGCTGACGCTTGGCCATTTTTCCCATGAGAAGACAATAGCTCTGCATTCTTAGAGAAGTGTAGCAAAGTTGGCTAGCTCTAATGTGAAATGCATGTATGGTTTCTTTTTGGGGGATCGTAGTTTCTGAATTTCCATTTCCTCATGACATGGCCCAATCTTCCCTTTTCACCTCCTCTTCTGTCACTTTCCCCCTTCTTCCGTTCCCTACGTTCTTGAGTTTCTTCAAAACGTGATATATTCTCCTGGCCCAGGACCTCTCTACTGAGAAATTCGCCCCTCCCCCTTATTTCTGGTCCCTATACCCCTGAGCCCCTTCCACTATTTCCTTTGTTTGTTCGTTCATTCATTCAACAAGTATTTACTGAGTGTTTTGTAAGTGCCAAACACTTGACTTAATGAAACTAATTACAGAAACCTTATGGATCTTACATTTGAGTTTTGGGGAGGGGGGTTACTCAGATTAAAATAGACACAATAAATAAGTAAATTGTATGTTAGAAGATAATAATTAACATGGAAGAATAGAAAGGAGTAGGGTGTATGGAAAGTGCTTGCAATTTTAAATAAGGTGGAAGAGAACTCCTTACTGATATGGTGAAATTATATCAATCCTCAATTGGATGTGGAGAAACCACAACCCTCCTGCACTGCTGGTGGGAATGCAAACTGGTGCAGCCGCTCTGGAAAACAGTGTGGAGGTTCCTCAAAAAATTAAAAATAGACCTACCCTATGACCCAGCAATAGCACTGCTAGGAATTTACCCAAGGGATACAGGAGTGCTGATGCAGAGGGGCACTTGTACCCCAAGGTTTATAGCGGCATTTTCAACAATAGCCAAATTATGGAAAGAGTCTAAATGTCCATCAACTGATGAATGGATAAAGAAACTGTGGTTTATATACACAATGGAATACTACTTGGCAATGAGAAAGAATGAAATCTGGCCTTTTGTAGCAACGTGGATGGAACTGGAGAGTGTTATGCTAAGTGAAATAAGTCATACAGAGAAAGACAGATACCATATGTTTTCACTCATATGTGGATCCTGAGAAACTTAACAGAAGACCATGGGGGAGGGGAAGGGGAAAAAAAAAGTTACAGAGAGGGACGGAGGCAAACCATAAGAGACTCTTCAATACTGAGAACAAACTGAGGGTTGATGGGGGGGTGGGAGGGAGGGGAGAGTGGGTGATGGGTATTGAGGAGGGCACCTGTTGGGATGAACACTGGGTGTTGTACGGAAACCAATCTGACAATAAATTTCGTATTAAAAAAAATAAATCAATCCTTAATTATTCTTAGAATTTAGTTGAAATTAACTTCGTTAGGGATATCTTCCAGATCAATCAGTGAGATTTCAAGTGTGTATCTAGGTCATCCTCTGTTATATGCTCTCATAATTCCTGATAACTCTCAGCACCGTTTGTAATTACATACTCATGTGATTATTTACTAACGAATGTCCAGTCCACTACATTGTACACTCCATGAAAGCAAGGATGAGAGCCTTTTTGATTACTTCTCTATCTCGAAAGCTAGCTCAAGACAAGTGCTCAATACAAATTTGTTAAAATGAATGAAAGAGCCTGAGCAGTACGGATAAAAATGCACATTCAGCCTATGGTATGGGAATCAACTGAGATAATGAATGGTGAATAAATGATATGAGTGATAATGAAGGAGTGCTTCTTTATAAATTGTAAAGTTCGGTAAACATGGGGGCGTCATTATTTCTGTGGATGAAAGATCCTCCTGTATCAGTGTGGTTCTGTGTTCATTGATATCGTATGACCTTGAATCCCCTTTACAGCGGCAGTGTGGTTTCGTGGATAAGAGCATGGGTGCTGAAGCCAGACTCCCTGCATTGATTCTTAGCTGTGCCACTTACCTTGTGACCTCATCGTGCCTCTACCTCCTCGCTAATGAAATGGGATGACAATGATACCAACCTCACAGGGATGTTGCAGGATTAAAAGAATTAATATCCCTAAGGTGCTTAGAGGAAGACCTGGCATATATTAAGTACTCAATAAACGTTATCATGATTATGGTTGGTATTATTAACTGCCATGCATTCTACTACAATTCAGGGATTTATCTGTTGATAGAAATCTTTCTTGGTTTCTTCTTAGAGACAGACTACTAATTCCTAGTTCGGTGATGTTTTCTTTAACATAAATCAAAGAGTAAGGATGACTCCCAGGCCCCATCTTACAGGTTTTAGCAACTGTTCTGGTTCCCCAATGACTTGTTTTATCTTTGTGGTGCTTTTCCAATTGGCTTGGCAGATGGAGGTTAAGCTGGAGCTATTGATGGCTGAGAAAACTGGGTCCAAATCTTGAATCTGTCACTTACTGGTGGAAAGATCACTGGCAAGATATTAAACCCTTTGAGGTTCACACGCTCATCTATAAAACTGGACTCATAATTATTCCCTTGTGGGGTTGCTGTGAGGCCTGAGTGAGATAATGTCCGTGAAGGGCCAGCTCAGAAAGCAGTTACACAAATATCAGTTCTGCCTCTCTTGTCCTTTGCTCAGAAATAAACGCACATTTTAGGTTGTTTGTTGGTTTTTTTACGTAAGCTCTATGCCCAGCATGAGGCTTGAATTCACACCCCGAGATCCAGAGGCACGTGCTTTACTGACTGAGCCACCCAGGTGCCCCACTAATGTACATTTTAAAAGGAGCCTTCTGGAGACACAATGACACTGTGGTCTGTGATGGAAGGCTCTGACAAGCATTCAAAATCAGGAAGCCAAAGTCAACACATGTGGAACTCACTGCTCATGAGTGTAAAATGATTCATGTTACTGGCAGAGATCAGTGCAAGCCCAGTGTTCATTTGTTATCCTACAAGGAGGAGGAAATAGCTATTTAAAAAACATTATTTTTTAAATGTCAGAATGTGTCAATTTACGTAGAACTAACAAGAAATGCCATATGAAATATACTTTGTGGATTGCAGAAAATTTTATAAAACAACTTCTTAGTATTGATCAACAAATATTAGTTAGGAATATTTATAATGTAACAGTCATAGGAACTCAGGGGAATCTTTCTGAATGTTCAAAGTTACTGCTGGATGATTGTAATCATATGTTACTCCAGGTTGTGTGTGTGGTTGCGACAAAAGTGAAAATAAGCTCAAAGTGTTCCCTTCATATGCACAAAGATTCCTTTTTTTTTTTTTTTTCCCTCTCCTGGACTTTTTGCTAGCCTTAACTGATGATTTTCACCAATTGTTCAATTGCAAAATATGCTTTTTAATATGTCACAGTTAAACTCTTCAAATGCTGTTCCACTTCAAAAGACCTGGTTTAGTTTCCAAATCTTTTTCCCCATGTTGGGGATTTTTGATCAACAAATGTTTATTGAGGCACCACTGTGTAAGCGGCAGGCTCCCAGAATAGCTTTTCCAATGGCCTTGGCATTCCAGATGTTGGATCAATTGGAAATCTACGAATTTGAAGTTAAAGCAGAATTAAAATTATGTGTGAACATGAACTGAACGCTTAGAAGGCAACATGCTGTTCGCCACTGGCAGCAGCAGAATTGGGGGATTTATTTTCCACTTATTGGCTTAGAATGTGAAATCTAGATGTGAGGAGGCCTAGCATACCTGTCCTTAGGGGATCGTCATGCCAAAGCTTCTCATTCTAATTCATCTGACATTCTTGCTCGCTTGGTGAGTGCTTAAGCCATTCACCATCGTTCTAGTCAGGGCCTTTGATAGCACTTCATGGTCTATAAAATAAAATTTGGCATTCAAGGCTCTTCACAGTATGGAGTCTGCTTACCTCTCCAGCCCTATTTCCTTTTGCTCCTCTGCTAGCTCGCAATAGTCCAGCCGAAACTAACTTTCTGCTCTCCCTCTACATTTCCTAAGTACCTATTCTTGCTTCATTAACTTAAAGGAATATTTTATCTCCTCAATTTTCCTGGGAGGTAGTTATCATTATCCCCACTGTATAGATGAAGACACTGAGGCTCAGAGACATCAAATGATTTGTTCAAGTTCACGGGCAGTCATGCAGACGCACCGTTGTGTGCACCCGGGTCTCTAATTTCAAAACCACAGGGGGGAGAGCTCTTTCCATCACACTATAATGCTTTCCTCCTCAAAATGCCTAACACTGGCTCATTCTGCGCCCTTATCTCATGTGGTGGCAGAATAATAGTCCCCCAAAGAGGTCCATGTCACAATCCCTGCCACCTGTGAATATGTTGCCTTCCATGGCATAGGGGAATTCAGGTTGCAAATCAGCTGACTTTAAGACAGGGAGAGGATTCTGGATTAACTAGGTGGATCCAATGGAATCAGGAGGGTCTTTAAAAGTGGAAGGGGGCAGTACTGCAGAGAACACTGAGAGAAGGAGATTGGGAGATTGGTCAGAGACAAGCAGCATTGCTGACTTGGAAGATGGAGAGAAGGGCCAGGAACCAAGGGCTATAGATTGCCTCTAGACACCAGAAAACACAAGGAAATGGATTCTCTTTTAGAGCTTCTTTTCTAGGGAACACAGCCCTACAAACGCCTTGATTTTTAGCCCAGGGAGAAAGCATGGTGGACTTCGAACCTACAGAGCTGTTAAGATGATAAATTTATGTTATTTTAACCCGCCCAAGTTTTGGTAATTTGTTAGAGGAGCAGTAGGAGACAAGTCCACTCCAAGAAGTCTTCCTTTTCTGCATACTTCAGGTGCTGGGTGTCATGCTCAAGGCTGAAACCCACCATCCCCACCAACCCTCCTCACTATCAAAGCCTGCCCTTGGGAAGGATATGAAGCTGACCTTGTGAATTGTACCATTCTAGACAGGGCTGATGGAAACTGTCCAAGCCAAGCTCCTCATCTTCGAGAAGTGCAATGACTTGTCCAAGGTCACACACACAGCAGTGCGGCAGTGTTAGGGAAAGACTCAAATCTACAACCCCTGCCTTCCACTTTTCTCAGCTTACAAAGGAACCCTAATTCAAAAACATCAGCATTATTTTGGGGGGGGGGATCAGTGCTCTGAGATTTAGCTATTGTCCATATCAGAATTTCCAGATCTAGCAAACAGATTGGATCCTTGCAAATCACACTAAATAGTCTATGAAAAAACCCGTGACTATTGGAATTCGCCTACCCACCACCATCCTGTTCACTCATTCGTTCAACAAATAGTATACAATTTGCCAGATACTGTGCTAAGTCCTGAGAATTGAAAATGAGTAAAAGCATAGTCTGCACCCATCATAAACTCATGGTTTAGTGGGACAGGGGGAAGGTCAGGGGTGGGGTGAACAGGTAAATAGAAACTACAACGCCTTGTGATAAGTGATAAGATAAGGCGATAAGCAGTGATACGATAAGGCGAAGAAGGCTAGGCACACTAGAAAAAGGGGCTTCAGTCAAGTTCGAGGCTTCTGGTGAAGGCAATACTTTGGCCTTGGCTGGGTTTTGAAGCAGGAATAGGAGTTGCAGAGAAGCAAAGAGCATTTTACCTGGAGGGATGGTAGGATTGGATGGGTCATGTTAGATAAGCAAATCATAGAGGTCTCCTATTCTCTACCAAAGTCCCAAAGTCAGCTCAAAGAGTTGTCTGATAATCCATTAGATTCCAGAATGTTTAGCTTCACTTGTTTTTTTTTTTTTTTTGTTTGTTTGTTTGTTTGTTTCAACTTCTCTTGTGAATGAGGGCCCAGCCTTGGATGGTCAGTGTGCAGCATGCAGGAGGGGAAGGAAGTTTTACACAGGGGTATGGATTCTGACTCCACTCCTTCCCAGCTGTGTTGACACAGGGCATCCCTTTGTGCCTTAGTTTTCTTGTCTCCAAAATGGGAAAGCAAATTCCTTCTTTGCATGGGGGATGTGAAGACTAGAGGCAATGCTCCTGCTAGCCCTTGCCATGGAGTGTTATGTAAATGGCAGCCGTTATTATGAGGCCTGAGGATAGGGCTCAGATGCTCTCCCCTCTGTCTCTGTCCAATGTTTTGGGAAGCATTGTGTTGCTCTGCATTTCTTTCTAGTTTGCAGGTAATTCTGAGTCCAGGGGGTTCTCACAGCCAGTCTATAGCAGGTTGGCGGGGGGAGGTCCTAGAGTGATCTGGCTTTAGCTAGAATAACAGAGTCTACCATTAACCTTACAGCTGGTAGGGTCATCTTTCCGCAGTGGAAGGCTGGCTGTACCTACACTCCACAGAAGGCCTTACCTTCCTGGTGCCCGGTTCCCTCTCTAGCACGACCTGGTACTCCTCCACCTCGGACACCCAGTGCTTTAGCTGCTCTTTACTTCCTGTGGTGGATGGATCTGCTCTGGTGGTTATATTGCCTGGAATGTCCTTGCCCTACCTTGTCCGGCACATTCCCATCACCTTTAAAACTCAGCTTACACATCACTCTGTGAAACCTTCCCTCACTTCTCCATGAATCAGCCCTGTTCTCCTCTGGGCTACCATAGTGTCTTGTACATATGTCTTAATTCATTGTGCACATTACACTAAATTAACTATTTATTCATCTACCTCCCCTGTCAGACTGGGTGCTCCTTGAGAAAAATGTGGTGAATTATTCATCTCTGTATTTCTAGCACATAGTAGAGACTCAACACCTGTTTGTTGAATGACCGATTGACTGAATGAAAGGCAGAAAGGTTTTCAGAATTTTCCAGAAGCTAACTCTTATAAAAAGGTGGATTGGGAGTCCTAGAAGTAATTACCCTTTCATATTCTGTAACAGATTGGTGCTAGCTGGGGAATGACAGTATGTCCAAAAGGTAATGAATTAAAACCTTGCTTTGGCATGTTCCCTTTCAGAAATGAGAGCAGTCTTCAGGTGACTTAGAAAACAGGATTTAGTAAAAGTGTAAGAAGAAAATATATACAATATATATATATTGTATATATATAAGAAAATATATACAATTAGACTCAATCAATAATGTTGTCCTTGACTAATGTCTACATTTAAGGGAGCTTAATTAAATTATGAAAAAGGCCTTTCTGATTCAACTGTCATTCTGGCTTATCATATATGTATACAAACTGTTCATAGGGCTTTCTTTCAAGATTTCGAGACTCTCAACCAACTCAAAGATACAGAGAAGTATCAATACACTGCTCAAGAGGGGAGAGGCTGGTAGGTGAGTTTGAGAAAGCAGGGAAGCCAAAACAATTTGTCTAGGTACGTCGACAGAAACAGAAAGTCTGCAGAATGCTTTTTCTCTCTCCTCATTCATTCGTTCAGAAAATATTAATTCAGCACCTACCATATGCCAGGGACTGCACTAGGTGCTAGCACTTGACTGCAGTGGAAAAGAAAGACATCAAACACAAATATATATATGTGTATATATATATATATATGTTTATACATATATATGTGTATATGTATGTGTATATATATGTATATATATATATATATATATTTGTTACGTATTACGTATTACGTATTATGCTCCTCTCTGACCCCCACCCAAGCCCAGAATGCCCTTTCTTATTTTGTTTATGTAAATTCAACATCCTCACAATAAACAAGAAGTACGGAGTAATATAAAATATGTGTTAAGTCTACGATGTGTCAGACGTGGTGCCAGGTACTAGGGACACAGAAATACCTTCAAAGAGCTTCTGGCTTTACAGGGAGAAACAGACACGTGAGCAATAAAACTAATAATGTAGTAAGAAAAGCGTAGTGATAGAGCCAAGGGTAGATGCTGCCGGAAGAACACAGAGCGATGGAACTTCCTTTCTCTCTCCCCTCCCACAGGCAAAAAGGCTGGGGAGGGGACTGATGGGCATTGAATAATATCATCAACAAGTTTTCTTAAGGAGAGCCAGCTCTGAATGGAATCTGTACTTCTGCCTACCTTCTGTCCTGCACAAGCAGAGGAAGGGTAAGGCTGGCAGACAGGATCATCCCTCCTGGGAGGATGGGGGAGAAATAAAAACTGCCATAGCCAGGAGCTCCCAGACAGGGCAGAGGGGCTGCCCAGAGCCGGTGGTCCTGAAAGCTGCATTCAGGGGCTAAGCCCTACAAGAGTGGCCAAGAGTCCACCGGCACTGGCTCTATCACGCGTGGCCTTTCCAAGGTGCCCCGGGGCAGAAGGGACTGGTGTCAAAGGCAGCGGCCGAACCAGTACCAGCCAGGGGATGCTCAGCTAAAATCTCACACTTGAAATATATTGATGTTCACTGATTGTATTTAAAGCATTCTGAACATTTCCGAAATAAAGGGCCCCTTATATAAAATAAGTACTGTTCAGGCATGTTTTAAAATTTTAGAATAAAAATGCCTTTATGGGTGGGGCGGGCTTTCTCTGCTCGCCTGCAGTTCCGAATACTCCCTGTTGCCTGCTGCTGTATATATATGTTACCTGCCTGGTCCCAGAGGGCAGCTGAGGTTGTGACCTCTCAGCTAGGTTGACCTCTTCATTCTGCAGACTAGGAAGCTAAGACTTGGAGGAAAGTGTGACTGGAATACATCAGAGCTAGGACTAGAATCTTGGGTCCCCTACCTCGCCAGGCTCTTCCTCTGACAGGGGCTGCGTCTCAGAGAAGCCCTTTGGAAATATGGTGTGGCCAGGCTGTAGGAAGCAGCCATCACAAGCTGCCCTCTGCAAGAGAAAAATCTTCTCTTTAGTACCACCGATAAGTGCAGGCAGCGGGGTTTAGGAGGCGGACACCTATGTCAAAGTCTCTGTAATCTATACCACTGTTTGGCCTTGCAACCTGAGATAAGTGACACACTACTTTGCATGGGGCGGGCACATGCCCTCTCTCCCTTTAGGGTGCCCGTGCAGGTGAGAGATAGCGGGGTGGCCATGGAATGCAACTCGGGGTAGGGTTTGGCTGGGAACACATCACTATGAAAACCCTCTGAGCCAGGGTCACTTTAGAATGCCTATTTGCAAACTCAGATGTGAATGGGTGGGGAAGATTATGCATTAGGGCTTATCTCTCCCTCTCAGCTGGGTTTCTGTTATTCCCAGGCGTGGAGGGGGCTGGCAAAGGCCCTGACCTACTCACTTGGCAGGTTTGATCTGCATGTGTGTATCTTTACCACTCTCAAGGAGGCGCTTGAGGGTGGGGGTGGGGTGGGGGAGGTGGGGTGAATTTGATCAGAAGCCAGATAGGAAAAAGAAATCAAATCCATGAATCCAAACACAAATTTGCAAAATATAGAATGACTGGCTAGCTTTAAGTGTTTGGGCAAGCCAGGCCAACCAGTTTAGGAAGAATATGCTTCTGGGAGAAAGGCTGATAATCAGCCTTTTCCCCAATGCCAAAGCATGCCGTCACCCTTGGGGATTTTAAATTCAACTGATATACAGTTCTCTCAATTGGCCCATTCACTGCCACTACCCATGGGTGGCATAAGGTTGTGAGTCCCTAAAATTGGGTACAAAAATCTAAAGATTTCCCACAGATGACGTGGGCAGCCTGAAGGGTGACAGGGAATCAGCCCATCTGCTGTCACTTTTCCCCAAGGGCCCCTGGCACACTGTCACCTACTTTGCAGAGGCCTTGTAAGTCACTGCTGGATCTTTCCCTTAGCCCTATCACCTGCATTTAGGGACATCTGGAGGGGATCCCTCCACCCCTGTAAAAAGGTCTTGAGTTCAGCACTCTCACCATTGTGCTGACTGATGGCCTCTGAGGGCAGCCTCTTTTGTAAGAGCCCCGGTTGTGGAATCTGGAGACCTGTTTTCTATTCTAGCGGCACCTCGCTTTCTCTACAGAGAGGTCTCAAAATGTTCACTTTAGCAGATTAACACTGGACTTTATAACTTCAGAAAAAGGTAAAGAACTCTTATCCTAGACTATGACATTCTTACGGGAAGAAATGATGACTTACGTATATATCTTTGTTTCGTAGGACCTATGCAGTGTTCAACACATGGTTGGTAGGTGGCAAGAATTCTAAATAAAATTATACAGTGTCAGTTATAGGCTATAACGTCATTACATCGTGATAATAGGAAAAACGAGGTGTGCGCTTCACCCACAAAGAGCTTAAAATTTCATAAGGGAAAAGATGCAAATGAGGATTTCCATACAGGGAGAAGAAGGGAAGATCATCTTCTGTTGAATGGAAGAGCATGAGCAAAGGTGTGCAGACAGACAACTTCTCCTGCCCCCGCCCCACTTCACGGACATCACTGATTCACTTGTAGAGAAACAGCACGCATCTTGCACTTGAGTTTCCTGTCTCCCAGCAGAACTAGGTTGGGCCAGTTCATAGGTGACGTGTCTCATATACCTGGGCTCAGGCCCATTTGCTCAGCCACTTGACCCGCTCCTGGTGATCACGTTCACTTTGAGAAAAAGTTTTTCAGATGTCTTTTAGAGTTCATTTTTAAAAGATGGTCCACCTGGTACCTGCTCCTCGGCGCTGGATGGAGGCCAGAGGGTGACAGCAGCATGAACTCGCTGTGGATAACAAGTCCTCTGTTATGACTGGGAGCGCTTGCAATGCTATAAATAACTCTATCAATATTGTGATAATGGCACTTTAAAGAGGTCTATTTTACAAGTGCTGAATGTAAGAGAGACCACAGCTGCACTCATTAATTCTGAAGTGTGCCTCCCTCTATGTACGACTTGCAGGTGTAACAATAGGAGTGTTGACTCAGTGGAAGTCTAGATAATGTTTAGATTAAGAAAAAGGTTAGAGTAACGTTGTTAGTTTTTCCATTGTGTTTGGCATAATGAAAACAAATTATACGAGCTTAATTGGAAGTGGGGGGGAGAAAGGGCAAAACATAACTTTGGTACAGATTTCAGATGTTCACAAATAGCTCCTCCCCCTCAAGAGCAAGGATCGTAATTGACAGCAGTAGATCTTTTGATAATTAATTGCAGTAAATTATCACTTGGCACAAAGAAGGCATAATTGTAATTAATTTGCAACCTTCCCAGCATAACACTGAATTAGAAATGGCACCGCCGTCATTTTTCCAACGGAGGAAATTGAGGGTAAGAGAACAGTGTACCCTCTTCCTTTGATGTGCATTCAGAGTTTTGAGGCCAGCCCTGGTTGTAATTTTTCTGGTATGATCGTGACATCTCTGTGACTCTCTTGGGCCAGGAGTGTTTAATTTAGATTGTGACTGTTGGCTGTGGGCTGTGATAGTTAGCAAGAGGGATCCCCTGCTGACTTCTGCCATGGCCTCTCATCACTTAAGCCTCCAGTCAGTCACTTAACCTCAGCGTATTTCTGTATCCATCCCATTCGCCAGGGTGCTGAAAGACCTAATTAATTCAGATAATAGGCATTGTTTCGGTGCAAAATATTATATTTGTAATTGAATGAATTAAGAAAGATTTTCCTTCAAAGTAGTTTCCCTCTTTTTCCAGTGCATCTTACTTTTGGGGGTGATGCAAGATCATTGTTAAGAATCTTTGCCATGGTGCAATTTTATAGTGATTGCCACAGATCAAGGTTCAATCTAATTGCTCAACAATTAATTAGAAACAGAAATGAGGAATACAAACTAGTTTCACTGGATTCTAGAGAACTGTTTCTATTTCATCAGAATGCCTGGGAGAACAAATCATTAAGCCATAAAAGAGTACATCTGGGTTAGAATTAAAGTCAAGCGGATTCATTAAACCAAATGATGGCCCAGAGATTACTGCCTTGGTATGCCACACTGTTGACTAAGGCTGCAAGGGGTCATGGAACTTTCCTTCTTTTGCTACAAGATGTCCATTTGAGAGAATGAGGAGAATCATACTTCTGACAATAAGGGCAAGGAATCACTTTGCCTAGTGGCTGGTCATAAAAAAAAAAGATATAGATCATGGCCCTATTTCAAGCAGAACTGTATAACAAAAATAAGCTTTATTAAATTATTGTGGACACTCTTCAAAGTTCTTCTTAGCCCCATTGTTATAAACGTTGAAATAAGGTGAATTTATAGCTAGAGTCCTTCACCATTGCTGCCCTGCCAATGAACTCAGGTTTGACCTATATGTAACACCTTCTCTGGGGGTTAACAAATCATTCAATCTTCATGCAACTTTACTTTCTCAAAAAGCAATGCCTTAAGTAACCCCTGCTACCCTGTACCCTGCCAATAACTTCCTCCAGTTGGGTTGAATTAGTCATGATAGTTTTACTGTGTGAGCTAATATTCACAAGTGTCGGAGTTCAAACCACCCAACATATTTCACAGGAGACTTCAAATTGAACTCAAACCTTAGTCCTAGCTGCCAAAGGTCCTAATGTTTATTTTACTGAACTCCCTATAGGGAGACCTAAAGCGCCTAACGAGGACACAGAGACACCACCTACGAGCGCTGTGTTTTGTGCCCATGAACCTGGGCTGCAGGAATCTTCGTTGGGGACAGAACTCCAATTTTCTGATCTAAAACTGAGGCATGGTTTCCACAGAGCAAATGGAGGGAGAAATTTTCGTACAGGCTCTTATTTGAAAAAGGAAGTAGACTTAATCTGTATATCCTCAGAGGAGAAGAACTAAGGTTCATGAATGGATGGTTCCGAGAGGTGGGTTTTGGCTTCAGGAAGAAGCATGTTAACATCTGCGGTTGTCTGAGAGGCGAAAAGACCCCTGTCCCCAGGAGGAGCTGTAGTAGAGAGTGGAGATCAGTGGGCACGGAGCATAGAAGAGATTGAGGCATGGGGCTTGAGAGAGGAACATGAAGGCTTCAGACTACATGCTCTTAAAAGCCTCTTCTAGGGGTGCCTGGTGGCTCAGTCAGTTAAGTGTCTGACTTCAGCTCAGGTGATGATCTCATGGTTTGTGAGTTCAAGCCCCACATCAGGCTCCCTGCTGTCAGCACAGAGCCCACTTCAGGTCCTGTCATTCTCTCTCTCTGCCCCTCCCTCATGCGTGCTCTCTCTCTCTCTCTCTCAAAAACATATTAACAGTAAAAAAAAAAAAAAAAAAAAAAAAAAAAGACTTGTATTAGAAACCTAGTATGGGTGTTGGGTTTCATGACATATGAAGGACAACAATGAAGCCCAGTCATCTACCCTCGGCTGTGGAAGGTTGGGGGGCAGGTGGCTCTTAGTGGGTGAAGCTCTACCTTGATGCCGAGGGCCTTCTGAATTCGTCTCCAGTCCTTTGGGAAGAATCATTAACAGACGAATGGTTAAACTGAAGGTCGCTCATTTATTCTTTTAGTCATTTATTCATGCAACGAACATTTCTGCCGCATCCGCTGTGCCAAGCCCTCATGTCCTGCTGCTCTGGAATTATTCAGGGATCACCCCTGCTCTGGCACTTTCCTTGCTCAGCCTGGACCAGGGTGCCCTAATTCTTTGGTATTTTGCTTTCTCATTCTCACTAGTGTCCAAATGAAGGAAAATACACTAGCTGTTGAGGAAAAAAAAAATGAGAAGCCAACTTTCTGAATCCTATGTAAAGTTTAGCTTGGTCATGAGATTGGGGTCTGGCTTCTACCTGCCTCCCTCACCAAACTCATCTCATGACTCTCTCCACTGTTCTTTCCCTCCAGCTTCACCGGCCTTCTCCCCCCCCCCCCCCCCCACTTGTGTAAATACTCCAGCTTTGTCCTGTGGTGGGGTATCTACTCCTGCTGTGCCCTTGGCCTTCCCTGCACCCCTGGATCCTTTACTTCTCTATTATAACTTCCTCCGGGAAGTCTTCCCTGCCCTACCAATCCAGAGCAGTCCCTCCCACCACCGGGACATCCTCCAGGCATCCCACAGTTTTCTTTAATAACACCTAATAATAGTTTGAAAACATTTGAATTCAGTAAAAAAAAATTGAAATATGATTTCATTGTTTACAGAACTCCTGAAACATCATTTGAACCACAGTTTGAGATTCAGTGGTATAAAAGATTGGATTAATATCCATAGCACCTCTGGGAAGATGTCAACAAATTTGTTAACAAATAATAATACAGTAGAATAATAATAAGATCTTAAACTATGTAACTGTCATGGCTTACGTGTATTTTTTTTTTTTTTTTAGAAATGTTTATTTTTGAGGGGGGTGGCAGAGAGAGAGAGAGAGAGTATGTGTGAGCCGGGGTAGGGACAGAGAGAGAGGGAGAGAGAGAGAATCCCAAGCAGGCTTCATGCTGTCAGCACAGAGCCCACGTGGGGCTCAGTCTTACGAATCGTGAGATCAGGACCTGAGCCGAAACCAAGAGTCCGATGCTTACCCGACTGAGCCACCCAGGGGCCCCAGTTCGCATGCATTTTAACGCATATTTCTCTTCTGTTCCTCAAAATGAACAAGTACAGAGGCACTTATATGTCTCCCATTTCACAGGTAAGTTGTCAGAGGCTGCACAGCTTGTGAGTGGGGAAAGGGCTGAGAAATCAGACCTCGTTCCGTTCACAATGGCAGTCTCCTCCTTCAGTGTGTTTTACATTTAAGTCAAGGTACCCACATCCAAGCACTTAGATGGGCACTGTGTTTTTTTGTTTTTTTGTTTTTTTTTTCTCTTCTTTCATTCAAAGTTGCCCAGACTCCAGTCTCCTGGGGTGTAACCAGTCCCAGTTGGGGCAAAGGAGAACTGGGATTCGCCCTGTGGCTGGTCTATTTTGGAGTAAGCATATTTCCATAGTCTGCTGAAACTGGAAGGGGATTATGTTGTCCAGTGATACTTTGAGCTGTGCCGTGTGGAGCTTTACAGCCAGCACTGCCCCATGGCCCAGCTCCGGGCGGGGGGGGGGGGGGGGGGCGGGGGTTGCAACTGGCACGTGGCAATCTATGGGAACGGTGCCCTGTGCGTCTGTGGGTGACTTGGGGACTGCCATGGCCACCTTCGCTTTCTTCCAGCCAAATCCACTTTGATCTGTTCTGTATACTGAGCTTCCGAATAAGATTTTACTTGAAGGAACGGTTCTGCTCCTTAAGAAAGAGAGCACTTGGAACCTCATTACTAAATAATATACCAGCTGAGGCTTGGGTAGCCGAATGCCCTATTCATGGTCACACAGCCAGAGAGGGGCAGAATGGAGGCCTGAAACCAAACCTCTGGGTTCAAGGCTAGCACGGCGGCCTCTGCCCTGGGCTGCCTGTCTAGAGATGTGGCAGATTAGAGGGATGTCGTCTTGCGAATGAACCTGGGTTGCCTATTGGAAGAAACCTCATGAAGCAGAGGGGTAAAGGTTGCAAAGCTTCAAACTAGCCACACGCTGGGGCCCTGCCTGCCTCGGTTAGGCACGCTCAGTCCTTGGGTCGGCTCTGAAAATATGCATCTCCCCTCCCCTTATCCCAGCCACCTGCTACCCCTCTCCACCTCCACCCTGACGTCTCCTCCTCAGGGAAGGCTTTTCTGTTCAACTGTGAGAACACTGGAGAGCAACACTAAGGTCCTTTCTCTGTTTCCTGAAATCGCTGGGTGTGCCAATTCCCCCTTATCCTCTGGATGGACCTGACTTAGACCTCACACTCAGCCGCGGCCTGCATTTGTAGCTAGGACTTTTCAATAGCTCTGAGGATCTTTTTCAAAGGATGAGAGTGTTTGTTATTGCCATTGTTCTTGATCACAAGTCATAGCAAAAAGGTGAAATATTCTGAAAGCCTGTTTTCTGCTTTTTGCTTTGAAGTGAGACAATCCTGCCCTGATCTCATGACTTCACTAATCACAAATGGCCCTGTCAGCACTTGGGGGGGGGGGGGGGGGGAGGGTTAGGCTGAAGAAGGATTCCTGGTAGTATTCAAACCCAGGCAAGCACAAATATACTAAATAGAAAGAAAGACCATTACTCTGAATGCGTCTAGTTTGCAGTCAGAGTCAGCAAATGTTACCAGCTTGAATTAATGACTATTACTTTGTCCTAACTCACCAAGTCCACTGACAGGTGCCGGCAAAATCTGTGTTTCTACAGTGTTATATGCTACGGCTAGCAGATAAATAAATTGGACATCAGATGGTGTCTTCCCACCCACTAAAATGGAAATAGACAGACTCAAACACCCGTTTCATGGAGTTGGTGAGTACGAAACCCTCCCCAAGATGCCGGGGCCTTGCTGGAGCCTTCTGTTCTTGTGGTCAACTGTGGCTTTGAGCTTTAATTTAATTACCTCTGTCTATGGATTTTCTCACTACCTGGCTTATGTGTCTGCTTCCCCAGCATACCAACTAAGATGTGAACTCAGCAATTTCTCCTGACTTCTGCCAGGAAAGCCACCCACACACAGCAAGGCTTTTGGGTATATAGGAAGCTTTCCTGGAAGTGGGGAAATGGGAGGAATCTTCGTTGCAGCAACACAGATAACTTAAAATTTTCCTGTGAAGGATTTTTGCTTTTGAAATCCCTTTAGTCATTTTGAGAAATTGGCCTCCAGCCCCCTGCCAGGTGCCAAGCTTCCACACCCCCACCCCTCCCCTGTCCCTCTATCCACTCCCTCATCTCTAGCAAACAAAATAAAACAAACATCCCATTTCCTTGTGCAGTGAGACTGAGTTCTCTTCAGCCTTTGCCCCAAGACTGAGCCCTAAATTCATCAAGGTCCTGAGCAGGATGAAAGACCTTTGGTGTAACAAGGTCTCCTCCCCTCACTGCCCCCCACCCCCCAACTTGGAAATAAAATACATAAAAGCAAACAAAAGTTGCCCTTGGTTCCATGGAAAATCAGTGTGCGGTAGCAGACATGAGAAAAGGCCTTTGGTGGCACAGGGTACCCCAATTTCCAGGAAAAAGGCCTAGGCTTTTGGGCATGGTGAGGAGGGACAAACGGTGTGGGGTCACCGCAAGGCCTTTGCAGGCAAAGTGGCTTCCCTTGTGCTGATTCAGCATTCCAGGCTGCTGTCACCATTTGCTCCTTGGAAAGGGGACTGCAGAAAAACGTGCCCTGCTTAGAAATGAAAAACTCACCAAGCCTTGCCCGACGCTGAGGATGGCTGCTGAGGGGCAGGGCAGGGACCTCCAGAGGATGTCCTCTGTCCCTGCCCAGAGCCCATGGCCTGGGCCAACCACGATTATCATCACTAACATGAATGGGTGTGGTTCTGTACTGTGTTCCCGAGCAAGAACTGCCTCTTCACACTCCCCTCAAGACACGGGAATTCGAACGATGGTCGGCAGTGTATGTGAAAATAGCAAAAACACGTGTACGAAGCAGCTAGAGCCAGTGGGACATGTGCAGTTTGGGTCAGGAGACACCGTTCTAATCCTGGTTCTGCCTCGTACTTGATGCGTCACCTTGACTAAGTCGTGCCTCACCCTCTGGCCTCGATTCTCTTACCGTGAAATGAGGGTTCCTGGTTTTCAAAGCGTGTTCCTCAGGGGTTCCGTGAGGCTCTGCACGAAAGCAGAGAGCTGAGGGCAGAAAGACACTCCAACACGAGCAGGTCTGGCTTTCCCTGGTTTGTGGCTAGTGGTGCAAAGATTTTCTCTGCATAGAGGATTTGGCCATAAGAGAAATCGGCAAACTATCGCTCTAAAGGATGGCTGTCTACAGCCTCTTCTAGTGCTGACATTACTTGATTCTAGATGGAGGCAAGAAAGAAGAATGGATGCTGGGAAAGACGCAAGCCTAAGAAAAAGAAGTTCCTGCTACAAATAAATCCCCGGCCAATCTCTCTTCGTCTCTGAAAGTTTAAAGATTTAAAATCTACTTTTTTTTTTTTTGTTTAAACTGCAGTTCTCAGCAAATAAAAACTACTTTAAATTATTCAGGTTTGTTACACCCACAAATCACCCATACAGTACATTCTAAATAAAAAAACTAATAACTCTCTTTGCGAGAAGTGTCCCTTCCAGAGGCCACGTATAAGGCATTAACCTGCACTGGGAGAAAATAATACTAGTGATTTCCAAATTACACTCATTTTAGGAAATAACTTAAATAAATGAATTGGGCCCAATGCAGCCTGCTTATTTCCTCTGCATTGAAATGCAGAGGTAATATTTTTCTGCCAGCAAGTATTGGAAACAAAATCACTTACAGCCACACTTAAAGAACGTTTTAGAATCTTCCATGCAATTAGTTTAGTTTCATTTCCAAAGCCTTTGCTTTTTACAGTGCTCAGAAGAGTGGGGAGGGGTTGAGGTAAGGAGGGTAGGAAAAGGAGGGTCCCCTGGGCTATGAGATAAGCTCCAAATGTAGAGACCTTAGCAGACACCTGAGGCCCCCCATATCACATGCTTCTGTCTCTGCTTGTAACATTCCTCCCAGGTGCTCACCCTGCTTCTAGAGGACCCTCTCCAGGCATGGCCCCCAGTCTATCCTCTTTTATGACGGATCTAGTTGTTGGGAAATGTCTGGTGGAGTCAACATTCAGTGTTTGTGAATTAATGAAACTGCTCTACCCTCTGGTTGTTTCCCATTGTCCCGGGAAGCCTTCTGAAGAAGTGCACAGAACAACATTCCTCCCAGGGGAACCCACAAGCATCCTTTCTTGAGAGACGGCAGAGGCATGCTGAGTGGAGGGGGTGAGAAGCCAGGGACACGTTCTTTCTCCCTTTTGCCTCGGGTGGCGCTGAGTGGCAGGGTGAATTCAGTGTACAGCCCAGATTGAAAAAGCCGGAGTCAGAAGAAACATCCAAGGCTGAGTAAGGTAGTGGCAGTGTGGTGGGTGCTGGGGAGAGTAGATGTGAGTGTCAGTTACAGCACGGAAGCTGGGAGCTGAGTTCTAGACCAAGCTGGGCACCTACTTGATTCAGGGTGTGAGCCTCCATGCCTTCATTTGTAAAATGAGGATGACAATGCTCACTTTACAGGATAGTAGTGAGGATTCAGTCCAGGAACATTTATAACCTAGTGGTTTACCCCAGGCCATGTGATGTCCCTGCCTGTAAAGAGTTCAAGGTCTGGGGGCGCCTGGGTGGCTCAGTCAGTTAAGTGTCCGACTTCGGCTCAAGTCATGGTCTCACGATGCATGGGTTCCAGCCCCACGTCCGGCTCTGTGCTGACAGCTCGGAGCCTGGAGCCTGCTTCGGATTCTGTGTCTCCCTCTCTCTCTGCACCTCCCCCACTCATTCTCTGTCTCTCTCTCTCTCGCTCTCTGAAAAATAAATAAACATTAAAAAATTTATAAAAAAAAATAAATAAAGGGTTCAAAATCTGAAGAGGAGACAGACAGGTAAACAACCGCAGGAATGTTATGTGGAAAGTCCTGCTCCGTAAAGGACAAGGCACCAGGGAATGCTGCGGCAGAGACTTAACCCAGCCAGGGGGTGTGGGTGGATCAGAGCGGACCTCCTGGCCGACAGAAAGATGAAGTGAGGGTTGTGATCTGCGTTGGGAGAACACGAAGCCAAAGCGATAAGCAGTGCCAAGATCGTGAGAACCCTTGTTACGTTATGCTAAGAACAGAGGTTGCGTTCTGGGTGCTGGGAAACCACAGAAAGGTTTGGTGTAGCAATTCAGTTTGCTGATATATTGGGAAGCACTTGGCACATCGCGGCGTCTCAATCAATGCTCATTTCAAAATTTGGAGCTGAGATTACTTTTTTTGTTTGCAGGAGAGTCCCCACACCTCTTTGCTGAATGCATATGAAGAAACTCGTGATAAGAGAGATTTAACGCTGTAAAAAGAAGCACTGGACCAGGAGTGAAGAGACAGAAGTTAGCCCAGGTGGCTGTATTCACAGTCTGTGTGATCTCAGGAAATTCACATAATGTCTTTGAGACTCAGTTTCATGATCTGCAAACTGGGATTCGCAGCACCCACCCTACCTTCACAGAGAGTGCTGTGAAGGGTCACTCAATATCAGGGGTTCCTGTTGTATTGTTTGTGGCTCCCCAAAGGGGTCTGGGGATCTAGGATCAGAGGACAAGAAAGAAGTGTTCGGGCAGGGTTGTGAGAACAGAGATTTGAGAGGGGGTTAACACGTATCTTCCTTTACTTTGTTAACCTGCACCTCCCAAGTGAGTAAAATGTATGCTGTGTGCATCTCGAGATGGCTGAGCGGAGTGGCTGAGGACAGAAATAGCCCTGCTGATTTATGAGCAGGAGGCAGATTTGCTTTAATATCGCAACACAAGGAAGTCAGGTCTCTTAAATAATATGGCTCGCAGATTTACAGCTGTGTTGCATGTTCGCTTCAGTGCTGTCTCTGGCCATGGACGGTGCTTTACTCTGGAAAGGCTGAAGTCAGCAACTTTCAAGATGCTGGCAAATAGATCCAGTGGCAGGAGCCAGTCCACTGGGTCAGCTGTTTTCAATGGGGCCCCGCTCCCTCCCACCACTTTGTTACATGTTGTTAGGACTCGTTGTCCTCCGTTCCCAGCAGGCTTGGGGCTGGTTCGGGTCTTGTGAAGCCAGAAGTATAGCATAGAGAAAGGGCTGGTGCTTCCAGGGTGCTATTTGGGAGGTAGCAGGAAGCTCCAATATTATGTCCAATATTGCCCCTGTCCCTTGGTTTAGGCCACCAAGGTAAGGATTGTTGTCCCTTGGGCCTTTTGAAAAAATGCAAGTATTTCAGGAAGCAGGGATGCAATGAGCCCCTGGTTCCTTAAAAATAATGATGTATTTATTCCACAAATATTTAGATAGCGCTATTTATAGCCCAGGCACTGTTCTCAGTGCTATGTAATTATTGACTATTGTTCCTAACCGTCCTCTGAGGTAACTCTGTTATTATCTCCATCACACAGATGAGGAAACTGAGGTAAACACCTAAGATGAGTAACGTGACCAAGGTCCCAGGGCCATCGAGAGGTGGAGACAGAATTTGAATCTGACAGGCTGGCTCCATTGTCTGTGTTCATAACCATCGTGCCGTAAATAATGGCACGACACCGATTACAATAGCTGTGAACGTTCACTGGGTACCATACACCAGTCATTGTACTGAGTGCTTTTTACACATGTCATTTCATCCTCACGGGACCCTGTGGGGGTATGTACTATTCTTATCATCCCCCCTTCGTGGAGGAGAAAGCTGAGGACGCAACTTGCCAAAGACCCCATTGGTCGCAAGTGGCAGTGTTGGGATTTACACTCAAGCAATCGGATTCAGGAGCTCGTGTGCTAAATGTCAATGTGGTGACTGAATTTCTTTCCTTGCACTTTTTGGAAAGGAAGTGATAAAAAGAGGGAGAAAGCTGTTAGGGCAAGAATGGGAATAAAACTGCATCTATTTGAGTTTCTGCCAAGGGATGGCCCCATCGATCCTGCCACTAATAAGTCCATTCCAGGTTTGGTGGGTGAGGGCCGGCCAAAACGCCATGGAAAGTAACTGCACAGTGTAATGAGGGACCAGGCTCCTTGCACAGCTTTGTTCTCGGCCTCAGGGGCAATTCGACACTCTTTCCATATACTCTCTCCTCTCCTGGCTCCATCAGTAATCAGAAATCATCCTTGTCTTGGGATCTTCTGGCCTGCGTTTGAGACCAGTCCCATCTCTCCTTCTCTAGTTGTGGTACCTGGGTTCCTGACTTCTTCCTTCTACTTAACCATCCACCCTGATGATCTGTGCATGGTCCACTTCTTGCAAGACCAGCCCCTGCTCTGCTTTCTCCAGCCTCGTGAATGCTGGAGGTTTGGCTCAGACCTCCAGGCCTGAGTGTGGCTTGCCCCATACCTGCTATCAAACCTGCCCCGTGTTGATGAAACACCTTCGTTCATCCCGTCATTCATTCGGTGCATGTGAACGGAGCTGAGAGAGCACCTATCAGTGCCGGGCACTGTTTTAGATGTGAGGGGCACAGAAATGCACAAGATCAGTCCCTGCCAACACAGAGCTCCCAGTCTGGTGAGGATAAGCAAGTCAGTCATTACAGCACAGCGGATGAAGCAGTGCACTAGTTGTGAGCATGCAGAGAAGAGTGTTTTTTTCCAGAATTTTTTTTTTAAGTTTTATCTATTTATTTTGAGAGAGATAGAGAGCCAAGCCAGGGAAGGGCAGGGAGAGAGGGAGAGAGGGAGAATCCCAAGCAGGCTTTGCACTGTCAGCGTAGAGACCAATGTGAAGCTCGAACCCATGAAGCCGCGAGATCATGACCTGAGCCGAAACTGAGAGTTGGACACTTAACTGACTGAGCCAGCCAGGTGCCCTGAGAGGAAGAGTATTTAAAACCACATGGTGTGTGTGTGTGTGTCTGTGTGTGAGCACGTGTATGTGAACTGGGGGTGAGGGAGGCATGGGGAGATGCATGGTGGTGTGGCTTTGACACAAGCTGATTTTTAAACGTTGGGGGAGGAATAAAGAAGGAGAAGGATCAGTGTTTTGCACAGAGGAAATAGGAAATGTGAAGGTTCTTAAGTATGGAACAGGCTGGCCAGTTTGGGTAGCTCTCAGGAGCCTGGTATGGGTGTGGGACACAGGAGGGGACCTAGGAACACTTAGGGGCCAGAACAGGCAGGTAGGGGCAAGAGCAGAATGGGCCTTGGGCACCGAGCCAATGGATATTAGCTCATCTCTCTCGATAGAGAGCCAGTAGGAGATCGGCAAGCTAATTGTCACCTCTCCATGTCACCCGCTACCTGCGCATGGCTTGCTCAACTCTCCTGCTCTCTCCAGATGCACCATATTCTTGTTCTCCATCGACTTCAGACAAACTGGGTCCCACCTACTAGACTGGACTTCCTGAAGGTGAATGCCCTGTCCATTTGTAGCCCTGGTGAACTCTGCTTCTATGACCCCCTACTTCTGGGCCATCTGAGGAACAGCAGGAGACCAAGGGGGCAGGTCCAGAGATGGGGGGAAGAAGAGCTGAGGTACATGGTAAGACAGGTAACAGGGCACACCGTGACGGCATCGTGGGCCCCTGTAAGGACGGGGCCTGGTGCTTTCGTTGAGATGGACAGCCATCAGAGGGTTTAAGCTCAGATGACATAATCTGATTAACGTCTTAATAGGATCATGCCAGCTGCAGCGTGGAGGAAATACTGTAGAACGGCAGGAATGAAAGCCAGGAGACAAGCTAGGGGGCTGTTGCTCGATTCTGATGAGAGATGCCAGCAGCTTGGGTGAGGGTGAATGGAAATGGCCCAATTCTGGGCATCTTTAGGAGGCACAGGAAGTAGAATCTCCTGCTGTACTGGGTGTGGGTGGTGAGAAAAGAGAGGAGCCGAGGTGGCTGCCACGTTCATGGCGCATACGAGTGGAATGGCGGGATTGCGGTTACCAGACGTGGGCTAGACACCTAGCTTTACAGCCTGTCTTTTGGGGGTCCCGGCATGAGTGTGGTCGGACAAGGAGACCATGGGAGAGGCCCAGGCGTTACAGGGATGCTGAGGGAGTAGCACCATGGCCTGTGGCTCGCACTGCCGGGTCTAAGGTTTGGAATATCATGACAGGAAACCTTCGTTTTGGGAAAATATGAGTAACTTACTTGCTTTGGTCTATTTTCTATATTTAGCTATTTCCAGGCACCTGCACGCTGCATCTGCCGCCCCATTATATCTCTGAGAAGGTGCTGTCTTCTCCTGCCTTTTGCTAAGTGACAGGATTTACTGTGGCCTCTCGCGTTAGGCTTAAATCAGGCTTGGGGATGTGGACATTTTGCTAAGCAGGAACTCTGGTGCAGGGACCCAGTAATGAATGGGTCTTTCCACAAGCCTGGAGCAGTTAATAACCTCCAGGTTGTCCCCAAGTGATTTCCATGGGAGTGGACCAAAAATTGCCTATCAGTCCAAATGAAGTATGCCACAATTTCCCCTACTTTCTAGTTACTTTTTAATTTCAGCACCACCTGCTCCTAATTCTCCCAGGGCTGACTCTGCCAGCATCGTCATTACGGGTTTTGTCTGTCCGTGATGTGTAACTCATCATGTCACGGGCCTCTTCCCGCTCAGTGGCTAAAACAAGAACTTGCCAGTGTATCAGCCTCTCTGGCCCGAGAGGCGTAAAATGTGCTGCCCTCCTTATACCCAGATGTGCCTTGGAACCCATTGGCAAAGGCGTACCAACATCATCTCATTGTCTGTGTGCTAATTATTCTTGGCGTCAAGGTCAACTTGACCCAGGCATGGTATGTGGGAAAGGCAGCGGTTTTAGTGTCGGAAGGAACCGGGCTCAAATGCTAGATTAATGGCTTACCCCGTGGGTGACTTTAGGTAGGTTAATTCTGTTAATTATGTCACTGGGTTTTCCCAACAGTGACATGGGTGTGGTGCCCGTCTCATGGGATTGCCATAGGCAATACGGCAGTGTATGGGAAGCAGGAGAAATGGCTTGGCATATTTGGGCTCCTGGTACATGTTAGTTTCCCTCCACTGCCTTATGTGTGCGGTCTCATGACTTTCCTCATCTGTAAAATGGGGATACACTGGATTTCGCTAGAGGTTACAAGCGCCGGCTGTGGTGCCAGGGCACTTGGGTCTGAGTCTCTTACTAGTTGTGTGACATTAAGAAATAACTTAATCTTGGGGAAGGGAAGGGGAAAAAATAGTTACAAACAGAGATGGAGGGAGGCAAACCATAAGAGACCCTTAAATACAGAGAACAAACTGAGGGTTGATGGGGGGTTGGGGGAGAGGGGAAAATGGGTGATGGGCATTGAGGTGGGCACCTGTTGGGATGAGCACTGGGTGTTGTATGTAAGCGATGAATCATGGGAATCTACCCCCCAAACCAAGAGCACACTGTAAACACTGTATGTCAGGCAACTTAACAATAAATTATGTTAAAAACAGAAATTACTTAATCTCCTTATACTTAGCTCTTCACTTGAAAAACAGAGAAAAATTTTAGCTAGCCTTCGCCAAGATTCCCTTACCATCAAGGAGATATTTAGCTTGTGGTGAATAAGCTCCCATATTAACTTTGCAAAGTCAACTTTGATACTTGATTCCACTTGAGTCTCATAATACGTGGGAGGTAGAAGAAAGGTCCTTTTTTTTTTTTTAAACTATCATTTAACATATGGGAAGCTGAAACACAGAGCAAAGAGGTAAATCACTCAAGGGCATTGACTAAGTTAGTGGCAAAGCCCAAGTCAGGCCATGTCTTCTTAAGCCCTATTCCCCATTCTCCTCACTGTATGATACTGACTCCCATCGCCAGCAGGGTAGAGCACATGGGCCAAGTCCTTGAAACGCTGTTAAGTCTGGTGGCCCATGTAACTCTTGAGTCTATGACTCCGATCTCATTTGGAATGGTAGAAACACCATGCATTTATTGTGCAGGTACTTGAAGAACTCCACATTCTTTCTATCCTTGACAATGATGTATAAAAAAGACTTTGCGAACAGGGACACAGTTAACAACCCTAATCTATTTTTTTGAGAATTAATTCACATACCATAAAACGAAACCTTTTAAAACATGTGATTCAGCGGTGTTGAGAATATTCACAAGGTTGTGCGACTCTGATCATTATCTAATTCCAGAACATTTTCATCATCACCCGAAGCAACCCTGTAAACCCTAGAGGTCACTTACTCCCTATTTCGACGCCCTGGTAATCACCCATCTACCTCTGCCTCTGTGGGTTTTTCTGTTCTGGATTTTTCATATACATGGAATCATACAAGATGTGGTCTCTTGTGACTGGTTTCCTTCATTCAGCATAGTGTTTTCAAGGTTCACCGTGTTGCAGGAGGCATCAGTATTTTGCTTCTTTTTTATGGCTAAATAGGATTTCGTTGTATAGATAAACCACCTTTTGTTTATCCATTCAGGAGCTGGGGGCCATTTGGGTTGTTTCCACTTTGGGGCTATTATGAATAATACTGCAATAACATTCGTGCCTATATTTTTATATGAATATATATTTCCTTTACTCTTTTTTCTGTTTTTGTTTTTGAATATATGTTTTAAATTCTCTCAGATTATATTTTTTTATTTTTTTTTTTATTTTTTTTTTGGGACAGAGAGAGACAGAGCATGAACGGGGGAGGGGCAGAGAGAGAGGGAGACACAGAATCGGAAACAGGCTCCAGGCTCCGAGCCATCAGCCCAGAGCCCGACGCGGGGCTCGAACTCACGGACCGCGAGATCGTGACCTGGCTGAAGTCGGACGCTTAACCGACTGCGCCACCCAGGCGCCCCAAATTCTCTCAGATTATATACTTAGAAGTGGAATTGCTGGGTTATATGGTAACTCTATTTAAAATTTTTGAGGAATGGCCAAACTGTTTTCCAAAGCAGCCATGCCATTTTACATTCCTGTCAGCAGTGTTTGAGGGCTCCAATTTCTCCACATCTTCCCCGATACTTATTATTGTCTATAAGATATTCATTTTATAAGGACATATTTTCATTCTGAGAACTTTCCATCTTGAATACCATTAAAAAGATCACACTGTTTAGTCAAATAGATAAGAGAGAATCTTCAAAGCTCATGGATACAAGAGAGAAAAGTATGTTTGCTTCCTTGGATTTTAAGAACAGCTGTAGGGGCGCCTGGGTGGCTTAGTAGGTTAAGCGTCCAACTTCGGCTCAGGTCATGATCTCACAGTTAGCGAGTTCGAGTCCTGAGTCGGGTTCTGACAGCTTAGAGCCTGGAGCCTGCTTCAGATTCTGTGTTGCCCTCTCTCTCTGCCTTTCTCTCTTTCTGTCTCTCAAACAAATAAACATTTAAAAAAATTTTAAAACGGCTTTAATGGAATAGAACACTTAATTATTGGGTTGTACTATGTATTACCACTTGTCATTATTTTAACATTTCTCCTTTGTACCTTCCTGTTTTAAGAAATCATTTTCAAGAATGTGCATCTTGGAATAGAATTATCAACAATAGCCCAGTTATGGAAAGAGCCCAAATATCCATTGTCTGATGAATAGATAAAGAAGATGTGGTATAATTACACAAAGGAATACTACTCAGTCATCAAAAAGACTGAGATCTTACCATTCACAATGACTTAAATGGAACTAGAGTATATTATGCTAAATAAAATAAGTCAGAGAAAGCAAAATACTGTATGATTTCACTCACATGTGTAATTTAAGAAATAAAGCAGATGAACACAGGGGAAGGGGAAAATAAAAAGAGAAGGAGGCAAAGTGGAAGAGATTCTTAACTGCAGAGAACAAACCGAGGGTTGCTAGAGGGGAGGTGGTTGGGGACATGGATGAAATGGGTCATGAGCATTAAGGAGGGCACTTGTGATGAGCGCCGAGTGTTACATGTGAGTGATGAATCACTAAATTCTACTTCTGAAACCAACATTACACAATATGTTACCTAACTAGAATTTAAATACAAAGTTAAAACAAAACAAAGAATGTGCATCTTGGAATAGACCAAGCTACACGCCCCTTAGGTCTGTTAGACTGCCTGTTGTAGTAGCCATATATCTCTATGGTGTGGCATTATTCTATGGGATTTCGGTATGTTAGCACAATCTTTACAAGTTTGTGAGATAGTTACTAGCGAAATCTTCATTACACAGATGAGGATATTGAAGTACAGAAGGATTAAGTAACTTGCCCAAGGGCACCCAGCAAGTAAGTGGTAGAGGAGAGACTCAGACTATAAAGTCCATATACTTAATCCCTGTCCACTGTGGTACTAATTTTTACAAACTTTGCGGTCTTGACTTATTCTGGGCTGATACACTCTCATATTCAAGATCTTTGGGTAGAGCAGAGTACCAGGACCATAATATTACTGTACGTTTGAGTTATCCTGTGAACTGAAACAATAAACGTAAAGAAAATGCCGGGGAGCCTGGGTGGTTTAGTCTGTTAAGCGTCCGACTTCAGCTCAGGTCATGACCTCATGGTTCCAGAGTTCGAGCCCCTTGTCGGACTCTGTGCCGACAGCTCAGAGCCTAGGGCCTGCTTTGGATTCTGTGTCTCTCTCCTTCTGCCCCTCCCCCACTTTGCACTCTCTCTCTCTCTCTCTCAAAAATAAAAGCAAACATTAAAAAAATTAAAAAAAATGCCAAGTTAAGACTTTAAGCCCTCTTACAAGAATTCCTTGATTCCCTCATTCAGAATTATCTCTCATTTCTTATTTATACTTTGTATGACAGTTCAGGCCAACAAATATTTTTGCTCCAGACATAGTAATAGGCGTGAGGATGCAGAGATAAGTAAGACAATGTTCCTTCTAGTACTTATAATAGTTTGGCATGTATTATTTACACGTTTCTCTGTCTCTTCCCTACTCCTTCTGTCTTCTCCTTTCTGCTGGTGAGTCATACTGAAAATAAAATCTAAATTTTAGGCTGAGACTTTATAACCTTTCTGTTACATGTCTATGATGAAATTTCCCCTTATCTCTCCGAGAAAGCACGGGATCCTCATTTCTTGTCCTTCTTCCTGAAGACGACTTACCTATTTGGAGAGATCGAGGGAAGGAAGGGAGCAGGTAGGTCTCACTCAGCACCTTTCTCTCCACCGAATGTGACACCTCGCCCTCTAGACCCTGGGCCTCTGCTGGTTTCCGTCTGAGGAAATGGCATCACCTTCTACCCAGCAGCTCAGATCCCGGACCTAAGAGTGTCCTCGATTCTTCTCTCTTCCTCATCACCCACTTGGAATCAGACACGCGTTTGTGACCTCCTTCTCCAAAAATCACTCCACATCTGTCCACCTCCCTGTACCCTCTCTGTCCCCGGAGTCCAAGTCTCCCATGCCACCATCTCTCACCTAGACCCCTGCCATTGTCACCTCTCTCCTACCTCCTCCTCGTCTCCTGCAAGCCATTCACTACACAGAAGCCAGGATATTTTTAAAACTACTTTTAAAATGTAGTCCTTTGCTCAAAAGCAGGCGATGGCTTTTCATTGCAGGAAATAAAATCCCAACCCCTGATAAGGCATTAGGCTGTTTGTAATTGTGCTCTTGGCAACACCTCCCCCCTCTTTTCCTTCTATTCTTCTGCTCACCCTCTCCAGCCCTACTGGGTGGCTTACTCTTCCTCAAATTCTTCTTGAACGTTGCCAGGGAGTTTTGTGTTAAAGTCTCTGCATTTGCTGTTGTTGCTGCTAAAATGTTTTTCAACTATTCCTTTTCTCTCAAATTTTGGCATTTATTCCCTCTTTCTACCTGGCTCTTGTAGGAATGCCATTTCCCGAGTGTGACTTTCCCTTGACCCTACCTATCTGTCCACTTTTGTCCCTGTCATTGTCTATCCCCTTCTCGCCCTTTTTAGTTTACATTCCTAGCACTTTAAAAAGTGTCCACATCTGTCTCTTCCGTTAGAATGCCTGATCCATGAGTTTTGTTCATGGCCTTGGTGCCGAGAACAAAGTCTGGCACAAAGTAGGTGCTCAATAAATTTTCCTTGGGTAAAAGGAAAACAGCACCATTCTCAGAGCCCTGCCCATTTTCTTTTTCAGAAGTCCTGTTCTCAGGATGTACACAGCTTTTGCTCCGACACACGGGAAGCTTTCAGGTTGCTGTTAGTTATCTCTGTCCAGCCCAGGTCATTTGCCAGGGAGAAAATAGGCATCCATCAGGTCTCAACTTCAGTGTGAACTCTTGAGTGGACGCCTTCCCCGAGTACCCTATCCAAAGTAGATCACTTTCGCCGAAGATGTTCTCTTTCTCAGCATCCTTTGGTTTCTTTCTTCACAGGGTTTATACTTGCTCAGTTATTTGTTTATTGACTTCATACCATAGCCTCTCTTACTGTTGCAAAACTAACTTGTGCCAAGAACCATGCCATCTCTCCATCTCTCGCTGGAGATCCGATGTGGTCTCCACCCTCAAATAGCCTTCGCTTTAATAGAGGGGCAGAGAAAGCAAGACGGACAGATGTCACTGCAGCAGAATTCTGAAGTGTGGAATACCAGACAGGGAACATTTGTTGTGGATGTTCATGCCAGCTAAGCTAAATTCACTTACAACTGCAAGAAAGTGTAAGACACAGCTCAGCCAAGGACTCACTACATAATCAGCTTCCTCGTCTATAGGATAAAGATCACAATAATGCCAACTTATTGGGGATGAGGATACAATGGAACTGTATGTGGAAAAACACTATAAAGGGCTGAGACTTGGTAAGATATGTGTTAACTTACAATGCTTGTTGTTGGAAACAAAAATGCCAGTTCCTTCTAGCAGAAATTGATTCCTTCCCTCTCTGTTGTTGGTGCTGCCAGCTTAGTATGTATCTGCAGCGGATTCTTGTGGGTGCAAACCAGGTTGGTAGGAAGACACAGTGGTGCAAAATTCCTCTCCTTCCCCACTGAGACACGCTTGCCCTGCAGCTGTCCCTGACTTCTTGGAAAGCCGGCCAAGATAACGTCCCTTGTCACAACCAGATGTGCAAGACCTGCTCCAAGCTCTGGCCAAATTGGGAAGAGCCGACAGAACAAAACCGAAACCGAATATGGTGCATGTTACCCTGGAAGGCACACAGGTGGGCACATGGACTGACAAAAAAAGTACGCATTTCATCTGGGGCTTGATACAAGTAGTTCCAGAAAAAGCAGTTTGGAGCTATTATTAGTCAATTCAGTATCTAAGCAGTGTCATAAATGAGGGATCTAGTCACATGGAAATCTATCCAGTCCAATGGAAATCAAGTTTTCATTTCAGTTTGGCAAACATTGAGTGCTTATTTCATGTCAGGCTCGCTTCTAGGAACTGGGGTAAAGAAAACAGATAAAAATCTTTGTCCTGATGCAGCTTACATTGTAGTGGGGGAGACGGTTAACATATACAATAAAAAGGTTATAACATATGTAATAAATAGGTTATAACGGATATACTAAATAGGTTATAATAGATATAATAAATAGGTTATATGTAATTTTAAAGAGTCAGGGATAGGGCAGCTCGAGTAAAGAGTATAAGATGGACTACTAGCTATGCATATATATCTAAGCAAAGGGCATTCTGTACCAAGGGAAGGGTCAGAGCAAGACCGGAGTGGGAGCATGCCCAATGGGTGTGGGGAGTAGCAAGGAGACTGATGTGGCTGGAGGAACACTAGGGTGGAGAGCGGTGGGAGGTGAGGTCAGGGAAGAAATGGGCATCTGACCATGCAAGGTTGTAGAGAATCTTGAGACTTTGGCTTTTACTCCTGTGAAATGGGAGGGTTTGGATCAGAAGAGTAACATGGCATATTTAAAGATCCATGACTAGATGCTGGATAGAGAGTGGGCTATGGAAGGGGGCATTCATAGAGAGAATGATTATTGAACTATTCCAATAATCTGGGTAAAAAAGATGATGCTGGATTGGACCCAGAAGTAGACTCGCTTTGGATATATGAGGAATACACAGCCAACAGTGTCTTCTGCAAATTATTGTGGATTAATTAAACAGTTACCGTGCTTAAGAATACTGTCTTTTTTGAACTTTAAAAAAAGTTTCGGTGTGTTATCTTGTGTGATCTTTAAAAAATTTTTTTTAAATGTTCTATTTATTTTTGTGAGAGGAGATAGCGATTGAGAGAGAGAGAGAGAGAGAGAGCAAGCAAATAAGGGAGTGGCAGAGAGAGAGAGAGAGAGAGAGAGAGAGAGACAGAATCCAAAGCAGGCTCTAGGCTCTGAGCTGTCAGCACAGAGTCCGATGCAGGGCTCAAACCCACAAACTATGAGATCATGACCCAAGCTGAAGTCAGATGTTCAACCAACTGAGCCACCCAGCCTCCCCTCATGTGATCCTTATGACAATCTCGTGATGCAGGGCTGGGTGCGGGGAAGGGCTGGTAGCCTCATTCCCAGCACCGGCTGTGAAATGGTTGTCCTGGGGCCACATAGCGTGGTCAGTGGCTGAACTGGGACTCTCAGCCTCTCAGTCCCAGGCTTCTTTCTTGTCTCCTTTCTGCTGGCTGCCTTTGCATCTGAGCTCTTACTTAGGTCTTACCCTCTATTTTTCAAGCTCCCACTGGACCATCATCATCTTTAATGGCCTCACTCATATCCATCCAAACCTCAACAAGGACAAACGGGAGTCAACAAAGACTTTCTGGCTCCCAGGCTGGACCCCACCCCCACCCCTCTTGGCCTTTCACGTCCCCCACAGGTCTCTCCCCCTCTGACACTGCTCGTCTGGACTGAATTCAATTATTTCTCGTACTCTCATTACAGTCTGACCAAGATTTATGAGTTGATAATTGTCTGAAAGTAAGACCACAAAGTATCATTTGTGTTTGAGGCTAACCTTCCCGGTGACCTTTAGGATTAAAGGCAAAATGAAAAGTGTGATTTCTGCAGAGCCAAAGAGGGTAATGTGATCCAACCCGGCTAATGATCCAAAGCCTCAGATTTCCCTGGTGGAGGACACATTAAAGCTGGTACAAAGGGGGACAACTAATCCCGCAGGTTCATTTCACAAATTAATTTTCTGAAGGCGTCACAACCTCCCTCTCTCACTTTTGGGTGCATTCTGAGTGACGTTTTCCAAACAGGATGATGACAACAGCTCACACCTCTAAGGCCTTTATTGGATTATTTTTACAGGCTATTGAAAAACACTTTTTTGAGCAGCCCTAATTGAAAACAGACCTCTCCCCTCACCCGAGTTAGCAAACGGAGCATCACGGAAAAAAAAAAAAAAAAAGAATTCATGGAAACTTTCCCAGGTCGGTGGGTGAGACCTGATCGCTCACTTCCCCGAAGCACCGTGTGCGAAATAATGGCTCTTCCTCACGTGCCCCAACTATTCAAAGACACGGCTGCAAAGAAAACACTTCTTGAGCCTCAGTTTATAGCTTCCAGCCAGCCTGAAGCATTTGGGAGGCATTTGTGGTTCTCTGTCGGGAATGTGCAATACTGTGTCATTCTGAGTTAGAAGGCCACTTCCGAAGAGGGGCAGTTGGCTTCTGTCCCATGTAGTGAATCATAAAATGAGAAGGCCTAATAAATATGAAGCTGTGATAATGCCTTCCGTCTGCTCTGGCAGGCTTGATGTTCAGTTCAACAAGTATTTATTGTACCAGGCACTGTGTTGGATCTTGTGAAAAAATTTCTGCAAGACCTCAAGGAACTCACAGGCTAGACTCTCCTCTCAAGGCGAGCAAGGACCGAGGACTCTGCTTGGGCTGGGGTTGGGAACAGATTGGGGTGTTTTGCAGGTACTGGCCTTGGATCAAGGGGAAACAAAGTCATTGTGCTTGGAAGAAGGAGACTCAGGAAGAAGTATGGACTGCTTGTAGTGTCAAATCCAGGGGGTTGGGCGTGGGGTTAAAAGAGTGAAAACTGGAGCTTCATGAAGGCAGGGACTACCTGTGTATTTTCCATCATTGTACTCATCTGGTTCACCAAAAGGTAGGATCAACCATTGCTTAATTTCACAGTCCTCTCCCCCCTGCTCCCCGCTCCCGCCATAGGAACGTGTGGTGATATCTCTGAACACATATATTGTTTTGGACCAACTATTGGAACACACTGTCAAAAACATGTATTTATTCCACTTTGGTGTGTTTCTTCAATGTATTGTTTGCTTTCTGTACAGCATTTCAAACCAGTCTAACACAAACATGCACCTGTATTGCTTAGCAGATACCACGGTAGACTCTGAAGTTCGGCTGTCTGTTCCATCTGTAAAATGGGGCTATCAGTAGGGGCAGAAAGCATGTAAAGCACCTAAAGCAGTACCTATTCTAAAGGCTCAATAATGGTTATTAAGCGCTCATGAATGATTCTCAAGATTATTCACTAATAAACATAAGCAATGCTGAGCTCTCAGATATCTGTGACACCTTCCAAAAACCTTCTCACTTTCCCCCCACCTGTTTGTTCTCTTTGTTCTCTTTCCGACCATGATTTGGCCTCCAATCAACTCTGCTCTCGTGGTCTGCTGTTAGTACTTTGTCTCATTTATGTGTCTGGCTTCCCGTTCCCCTTAAATATTGGCTTGGCCTGTACCCCTACCTCTTGCTGATCCACATGGCTTCGAGTCAGCTCTCAGCTCACATCTGGCCTCTTGAATCCCCACCCCGCAGCTGGTGCCCTGGTCAACCCTCCATCTGGGTGAAGTCCATCCAGAAGCGCGCTAAAGTGGGTTGAAACCACTGGGGAAAGTCAATTGTTAAAAATTATAGGAATTTTGCGAGTTGGTTGTTAAACATAGCCACCACTACAACTTAAATGATATCAATTTGCAATCAAATAAATGATAGGGATGACAGAGTTAATAAGTACTCCAAATTGATTGCCTCCAGATTATTTTATTATGTTTTACTCTGATCTGTACTTGGGACTATACATGGAGTACCATGTAGTGGTTTATTCTTACACATCTTTTTCTAGCCCTCTGTTCTGTGATATATGTTGCTAGCTTGAAATTGGTCTCACAGGGATTATTTATACCATGGCAATTGGCATGAGCTACGTATTAGAACTTCTTTTCCCTCAGAGAGCTGGTTGTTAAACCTGGCCTTGCACACCACGGGGCCCAGCTCTCCCAGTGTGGCCTATTGAGGCTGCTCAGACTTCTGCCATAGCAGCTATGACACTGTTTGCAACTCCTGGTATATCAGTTGTATCCTTTACTGCTCTATGACCAGGTGGAGGGTAGGGACCAGCATCTAGTCATCTTTGGAGCACAGTGTCTCTTTCCCTAGGCTGCTCTTATCCCAGCCTATTTGTAGAATGAAAACTTGAATGTGGGCTTATGAAAGGGTGGTTTCTGGTAACATCTGCCAACCTTTCCCAGCCCTTCTCCTTGATCTCACAGTGTAACAAATGGAGAAAGGGAAAATGGCATCAGTGACTGTGACTTCATTCATTCTTGTAACTGGAAGGAGTTGGTTTTCAGTTGGGGTGGAGTTCTTGAGGACACTTCATGGCTAATGTACTGCACCAACACACCTTAAACCAGGCTGTTTCTATCAGCAGTGATTATGTTTTCAAAATGGGTTAGTGCATGTGTGTGTGTGTGTGTGTGTGCGGTATAGACAGGAAGAAGTTTCACATTGTTGAGCTATAGGAGGGAGAAGGTAAGAATGTGGCTGTTTAATCATTATTTATTTTTTTATTTTTATTAAATAAATTTTTTAATGTTTATTTTTGAGAGAGAGAGAGAGAGAGACAGGGTGTGAGTGGGGGAGGGGCAGAGAGCAAGGGAGACACAGAATCTGAAGCAGGCTCCAGGCTCCGAGCTGTCAGCACAGAGCGGAACTTGAACCCACAAACTGTGAGATCGTGACCTGAGCTCAAGTTGGATGCTGAACCGACTGAGCCACTCAGGTGCCCCTAAACATTATTTAAAGATGCTAAACATGTTCCAAAGTTAGAAGAGTTTTTGGTGATCAGACTATTAATACAAATGTTTCCATTCAAGGCTTTTGCCTTGAATTTGATGCCTGCATTGGAATGTCTAAATAGTGAATACCAGCTCCTTGTAACTGGGAATTCTTGAGGGGTCTAGGAAATAATATACAGCCCTGGGCCTGGTACATTCATAAATTTCATATAATGATAACTAGTTAACACTTTCCAAAGAGTCCTAAGAAACAGCCCATATGAACCTTCACATTTAAAACTCAGCTTCACACATTTTATAATTAAATAGCCTTCCAAGTGACTTACAACTTGAGGTTTTTCTTTCTTCCTAATAGACAGCCTTGGCACCTTTTAGGGTTTGGCTGTTAACCTGGGTGGTTGCCTTTTGGGAATAATCCTGAGTTCTGGAGAATAAAAAGCCATTGCCTGTGCTTATGCAAAAGGATCACAAGGGAGACCCAGGTGGCCTCACTCCCCAGTAACCTGAAACATGTTGTTAGGTAAGTCTGTTAGGAATGTCACTTGCTCAGGTTTCTGACTCTGGACACAGTAAGACACTGTCAGAGATGAAACTGCTCTTTGGTTGAAAAGTTGTCTTCTAACATACAGTTTGGGACAACTGAGATCCGTAGGGCAATCGATCTGATTTTGCTTTAAAAATTGCTTCAAACAACATGTTGCTGGCTTTCTTTCTAAAATAGTCATTTTGGCAGGGCTCCTGGGCGGCTCAGTTGGTTAAGCGTCTGACTTCGGCTCAGGCCATGACCTCGCGGTTTGTGGGTTTGAGCCCCACATCAGGCTCTGTGCTGAGAGCTCAGAGCCTGGAGCCTGCTTCCGATTCTGTGTCTCCGTCTCTCTCTGACCCTCCCCTGTTCATGCTCTGTTTCTCTCTGTCTCAAAAATAAATAAATGTTAAAAAAATTTTTTTTTAAATAGTCATTTTGGACCACCTAGGTGGCCCAGTAGGTTCAGTGTCTGACTTGTGACCTCAACTCAGGTCTTGATCTCAGAGTCATAAGTTCAAGCCCCACATTGGACTCTGCTGGGTGTGGAGCCTACTTAAATTAAATCAAGTCAAATCATATCAAATTAAATCAAATCAAATAGTTATTTCAGTCTTGTAGCTCAAAGACTATGGACACAATTCCTATGTCTGACGTCTCCTCACTAAATCAGAGCCAGGCATTAAAGTACCTTAGTGAAAGTTAATGCACATTTACTGTTATTTCTACTCGGAATAATCATAATGATAGCTAACATTTCTTGGACTATTGCTATAAGCTAGGCATACTCTAGGAATTGGATGTGTCCAAACTCATTCAGTCCTATATGAGCTGGCTGTTATTATCATCATCTCCATTTCTCACCAGGAAGAAAATCGAGGCTTAGAGATGTTAAGTAGCTTGCCCATGGTCACACAGAGACCTAGTAGCTGAGGCTGACATTGAACCCAGAGCAGGGTAGGATGGAGAGGGTGGGGGAGTAGATCCGGGAGGGGAAAGGGAAGATAATCTGGCACAAGATATAACCGTGTATCTACTTCCTGTAGTATACAAGGTATACGACACAAAGGGCAGGTGCTGCTTCTGGAAACTGTTGCTTCAGTTCTATGTGCATATATTTGTAAGTGCTGGGTTACCATGTAAAATCTATATTTTACAGTAGATGACAGCAGAGAAAAATGTTTGAAGAACATTTTTAAAGACAACAGGGACTCACAGGTGTTCAAGCAGGGAACTGACCAGATGACTCGATCAGATCTGTCACTTAGGGTGATCCGCCTGGCTACTTTATGCAAGGTGGACCAAGGCCAGCCAGGTGAGTTAAGTGTCTGCAAGGGTCCAAGCACCGACTAATTTCCTCCTAATTGTGGGAAGGGTGTCCATTGTGCATCTTAAAAATCTGGTTCATTCTGTTCTCTTGAGAGGCAGGGCGACATGGGCAGTCTGAGCATGAACTCTGGTTCGTTGGTCGTGAACAAGGTCTCTGAATTTTGTCTGCCTGCTTCTTCACCCAGATAATGAGGGTGATAACAGTACTGGCCCTGTGGGTTTGTTGTGAGGGTTAACTGAGTCTGGACATTTCAGCTGCTAGACCGGGGCTCAATACACGTTGGCTAATATAACTTTGAGATTGACATAAATATGGCAATATTACAGTTATGGATTCATCTAGTCATTGTCTATTCAAAACCTGTTGACCGAATAGCCATCGTGTGCCTGGAACTTTACCAGGCCTGGAGATAAAGGTCGGTAGGGGAGACAAAGGGTGATGCTATAGAAATAATAAAAATAAACTAATTATGAAGACCAATGATATAGGGGTGCCTGGGTGGCTCAGTTGGTTAAGCATCCAACTCTTGATTTTGGCTCAGGTCACGATCTCACCATTTGTGAGATGGAGTCCCTGTGTCGGGCTCTGCACTAACAGGGCAGAATTTGCTTGGGATTCTCTATCTCTTCCCTTCCCCACTGTGCGCGCACACACACACACTCTCTCACCAAATAAATAAATAAACATTAAAAAAAAAAAGACCAATGAGGGGTGCCTGGGTGGCTCAGTCAGTTAAGCATCCTACTTTGGCGCAGGTCATGATCTCCCGGTTTGGGGGTTCAAGCCTCATATCGGGCTGTCTGCTGTCAGCACAGAGCCTGCTTCAGATCCTCTGTCCCCCTCTCTCTGCCCTTCCCCTGCTCGCACACACTTGTTTTCTCTTTCTCTCTCTCTTAAAAATAAAATAAACATTAAAAAAAAAAGACCAATGATATATATTTAGGGCAATGTCCCCACTGGACTTTTAACTCCATGAGGACTTCGATTTTTTTGTTTGTTGTTTTTATTCATTGCTCTTTTTTGTTTTTAGCAATTAGAGCAGTTCCTGACACATGGTAAATATTTATTGTTAGATAAATATGCCAGCCACTATTCTAGATTTACATGCAACAAAGCACCTCTTTTCACAACAACCCTATGAGGTACAAACTCTTCATATCCCTATTGTAGCAATGAGATCAGTGAACCCCAAAATCACTCAGTAAGACGTAAAGCTGGAATCTGAACCACAAGCAGCCTGATGCCCACTATCCTTGCTTTTAACCACTTTGCTACACAAAAGAGATAGTGCATTAAAGACCTGCAGATATTCCCATGGCATCCAATATGGGGCACGACTGATGCACAGAGAAGGTCCACTATGTGTCACCATGTTTGGATCTGAGCTGCGATGATGGGGGAGGGTCCTGATGTGATTCCACTCTGGATTGTCTGCCTTCTAGGAACCATCCAGACAGAAGGTTCCCAGGACCATCTTTTCGTGTACACCTCCTTTCCAAAGCACTGCCATCAATAAAATAATTCATTCACTGTGTGCCAGCATTGTGCTAGGAGGTGTGGGGATGAAAGAATGAGATTGAGTTTGTGCTTTCAAATTCCAAAGACTTCATCTGAGAACGATCTCTGCACATGGAAAGATCACTAAAGACACAGGTACTGGTGATGAGCTGTAGGAGCTCTGAGGTGGGGGCTACTGCCTTCCAGGTGGTAGTAAGGCCTGCGATGGAGCTTGGGTTAAAAATAACACAGGAGGCCCAAAATGGAGTCACTTATGCTAAGGCCCACATCACCAAACCAAAAACTTAATTACAGTTTCAGCTCTCTTAGAAATGGAACCTTAGATCAATCAGTCAGGAATCACCTGATCAGCATTAGTTAGGTCATCTGCCTGATAAACCCCCCGCCAGCCAGTGAGGAAAGTAGCCTTGTTATAACTGATCTGCTTTTTTGCCAGTATTTCCTTGATCCTGCTCCCTTCTGCCCATAAAATTCTTTCATGTGTATACCTCTACATCTCCTCTCTGTCTGCTGGATGGGATGCTGCCTGCTTCATGAGTCATTGAATGAAGCCAACAAGATCTTTAAAATTTACTCAGTTGAATTTTGTTTTTTAACACTTGGAATTACAAATCTCCCAAAGTGCCGTGAGATGGATGAAAACCCCCTCTCCACAACTCAATATGGCTGCTGCCCACTTTTCTCCTTGGCCATTGGTGTCTACTCAAAGGGCACCCTGTCAGTTCTGGAAAGCTTGGTTTCTCACAAATTGTTCTTACTAGCTGGAATCTACCTTCTTTTGGTAGATTTTGGTGAAGACTAAGAATTGGAAGAGTGGTTGGGGAACCTCCGGGGGGGGGGAGGCTGCTTGATGAGCAGACAGCATGCAGTACCTGGCAGTGAATGTTTCTTGACTGAGGAGCGGGTTTCCCGGATGGTAGTAGATGTGAGCTAACGTCTCTACTAAGCTGTGTGCCTTTGAAAAAGAGCTATTACGGATGTTTTCCCTTCTGATGACACACACTAATTTCTCCACCAAAATAACAAGTCCTGAAGGCTGACATCTGCTGGAAATTGTATCCTCTGGGACCATTTTCTGTGTATAAGTTCATTTGGAGTTTTCCCTGTGCTGTGGAGAGGGCCAGCTGACTCTGCCTCTCCTGATTCCTTGTGATTCCCTGAACAAAGCCCAGAGTTATGTTTGCTCTTTCACAAGTTTGTGAAGCTCCTGGTGCCTCTGGCCTCAGGTCTGTGCTCCCCTGGGTGTAGGACTCACTGAGCTGTCTTCTCCCCTCCTGAACCCTGGGAAGCCCCGGCGGAGCCCAGAACAAGCTGCTGAGTGGCTTGTTTTGGTTCGTGGGGCCGACCCACCAGTCATCGGGCCCCATGATTGATGCAGGGCCTGTGCGCTGGGTTATGTGAACTCAGGCTGTTTTCAAGGGAAAATTTTGGTCATAAGGCAAAGCCTAGCCAGATTTGAGATAAGTGTGAAAAACACATTGCAAAAGGAAACAGACTCGAAGTTTCCTGACAAGGGAAACATTTAACCCTATGTTTAAGGAGTGTGAGAGGCACTCACGCAGAAACCATGCATCTCTGTGTGTGCACATGTCCCTGCCGGAAAGCATGACCGAGTGTGTGACAGAACGTGTGTGTGTGTGAGAGGGTGTGAGTGTGTGGTGTGGCTGTGTACATGTTTGGGGGTGGGGTGGGGAGAGAGACCGGGAGAGAGAGAGGGAGAGAGAGAGAGAGAAACGAACGTGCCTCAGGGAAGGCAGAGATATTAATCATGCTAAAAGCAATCTGGCCCCACGGGAATTTATAAGGATCCAGCTAAAATCAATGGGAAGTTTTATGAGACAATTTTCTTCTCGCCGGCTCTGGGGATTGTTTGAACTCTCATTGAGCTTCGGACGGCGCTGGCTCAGAGCTCCCCCCGGTTCTCACACCTGTGCATGAGACAATGCACATTTTCCATGTTAGCAGCTCTGAGCTGACTCATCTCAAAGGGCTGCCGTGGAGGGGGCCCTGGCCTCCCGACCGCCTGGCTCTCCAGCTCAGAACTGCAGCATCTGCTGGAGGCCAGGAGATGTGTGGGGAGGAGAGGGGTGGCCGGTGCCCTTTGTGGGGTCCAGGTAATGGGGGAGGCGGCCAGAAGCACACAGGCTTACGGTCCTCAAGGATATCAGTGGTTCCCCATTGGTTTCGGAATGCAGTCCAGATACCTTGGTCTGGCTGGTGTCCATTTCCCCCCCCACCCCCGCCAAAGCATCCTTCCCTCCCGTCAAAGCCATGCTATGTGCCCCATCCAGACCAGGCCGGGCATTCATTATTCTGTGCTCTTGCTGTGCTTCCCTCAGTTTGGAAGGCCAGCCTCTCCCCATTTCTCAGCCTGATTTGGGTCTTCTAATTTAAACAGGATTCATTATGAGCTATTTCACATTTCTATCCAGAGAACAGAAATTGTTTACCAGAAACTTATATGCCCATCACCCAGCTTGAAGAGATGTCGACATTTGGCTAAGGCCCTTATCCTTCCCCTCCCCAGAGGTAAGCTCCATGGTGAAGTCGGATGTAATCATTCCCAGTGTGCTTTTACTATATCTAAATGCATCCACAAATCATCCATAACATTGTTTATGTGATTTTATATTTTGCATAATTGTATTAATCTGCCCATGTCCTTTGGGGAGCCATTTAGCAATACCTAGTAATTTTATTCACAATTGTCCCTGATAGGGAAGGATCTCACATGTGACCAAAGCATGTACAGGGATAGTCAATCTAACAGTGCACAAGTGGTAACGGCTTAATTGTCCCCTAGTTGGCAAATATACTGTGGTTTAAAAAAATAAAATAGTATATCATAGTTAAAATAAATAAAACCTATGTGCATTATAAACATAATGTTAGGTTTAAAAACGGGCAACTTGCAAAATTCTCTCCTTGTTTTTCATGGCTAGGTCAAACATGTAATCCTTCTCTTTAATGAAGCATTCTCTGAAAAATCCCATTGAAATGAAATGAATTATTCTTTTTTTTCCCCATAGAACTTTATTTATAACTTTCTTTTGCTTAAGGATTACTTGTTGCCCTCCATTCTCCATTATAGGTTACACTGTGAACTTCTTAAATGCAGAAATCAGATTTTAGCTGTCTTTGTATTCCCAATGTCCTCGCCTGACAGCTTGTTTACAGCTGGCGCTCAGTAAATGAATTTCTAGATACTTCCACATATTTCATGACTTTCTCTGTCATGAGATCTTTATTATCTGATGAGGAAACTGACTGTAGTACATTCAGTGACTTGTCCTTGGCCACCAAGGGCAGTGACGGACAAAATTCCAGGTGCCTCTCTTACGCCATTTCTCTGGCGCTAAAATGACTTGTGTTAGACTTCAAGAGAGTGGGATGACTTAAATTTTATGTCACGTGCCTAATGTATTTGGGAGAGGTGGTGGAAACCTTTCTTGGAATCAGAGTGCAATATACAAAGACCCCTAGAGTTAGGGTGAAAAAACAACCCAGAGAAGGAGAGCAATTTCATTTCAATTCAGCATAATTGAATACATAGGATTGCATCTCTATGTTTGTTTATTTACTTGCAAATAGGAAATTTATTTATTTTATTTATTTGTTTGTTTGTTTATTTATTTACAAATAGGAAATTATTTTTTAAAGTAATATCTACACTCAATGTGGGGCTTGAACTCATGACCCTGAGATCAAGAGTCTCTTGGAGACTCAATCAAGAGTTGCATGTTCTATTGACTGAGCCAGCCAGAAGCCCCTGAATAAATAGAATTGAATATTTATCATGTGCCAAGCAATTGTGTGAGCTCACCCAGGTAGAGCAAATGGAGAACTCACTGGGGAAGTGCCTCGCAGAGCGTGGACACAGAGTAGATTTCAATAAAGGTCAATGCTGTTTCCTTCTTTAAGGGCAGAGTCAGAACTAGACCCCAGATCTCCCGATTCTAAGGTCAGCATCCTTTCAATCCTGTCAGGGTCATGGAGAGGTGCGACCAGGAAAATGAATCTGTAGGGAGATCATGCTCTTTCTGGTAAAAAAGTGATACCATGCTTTTTCAACAGCTCTTTCACTCTGTCATCCAGCCCCTGTCTCATTTTATGCTCACATGGCCATTACTCTCTATTAGCATACTAATAAATGTTTATGAGATTATACTGTATAAACTATAAACTTTTACATATTATTAATTAACCTCATACATTGGATTGGGAGCTCCTGAACATTTACTGACTTGTAAAACAGGAGAGTGGCATAGAGAGAGCCATGTCTACAAAACTGGTCTTATCGGCTCTACCTGGAGACAGGCGTGCATTTCATTTGTGTGTCTCTGAAGTAAAAGCCACAGACAGCATTGTATTTTTAAGTGGCAGATCTGGGCTTACCTCTTGGGTAAATTGCCTAACCTCTCAAAGGTCTAGTTTTTTTTGTTTGCAAAATGGACATAATAAGAGTACCCAGGGGTTGCTTGACACATGGCAGGGACCCAATAAGCATAAACAGAAATTGGACCAATGCAGAACCAATGAGTGGACATGGCAGGGAGTCAGAATTCAATTTCTTAATGACAGAAAGATCAATGCCAGGGATTTTCAAGAGTGGAAGGCCTGTACTCTGATGTGGTGAGTAGTGCGTTCTCACTGGAGAAGCTGGACGAGGGGAAATCTGCATGGGTTGGGAGGGTACACTACATAAGGTTTCTTCTATTCCTACCATCTGAGTATTCCATGATTCTGTGATTTTTCAAGGCAAGAGACAGGGCCAAAGGTGGAGTGGTGACTCAGGAGTTGTAGATTCTACGTTTAACTTAGTTGCTGACTAGTTTTACAGTTTAGTCTAGACTTGGGACACATAAATGCTCTCTCCGTTCTCTTATCTGTAAAATCACTACACAAATTCAGTGTGGCAATTAAAAAAGAGTATAATTAAGAAAGCACTTTTAATAACACAAGGTTGATCTTTAACAATTAAGTCAGTTCCGCCATATTTGATATGGACAGTTGAACCTCCTTGTGTTCAATCTGCAAAGACATCGTAAGAAAGGTCCAGACCTGGGATTCAGACCCAGTCCAAACTCTGTCACTAATAAGTCCTGTGACTTTGGTTGAGTATTTCTGCCCCTTGCGTCTCAAGTAACTGATGATGTCTCATAAAATGAGACTAACAAATCTGCTATGTCAACATCATTGGGGTGTCTGGAGAATCAGATAAGAAAATGAATGCGGTTTAGTGCTTTGTAAACAGAAAAGGGCCATGGGGGTGCAGGGTACACTTAGAACACCTTGCCTTATTTCAAATCCGTTATGTTCCCATTTTCTACTCCACCAAGTTATGAGATACGCACAGAGCTGTCTTTTAGATCTTTATATATGCCAGTGCCTAGCAAAGTGAATTCATTGATTCAATACACATTTATGAAACACCTTCTATGGGCCAGGCTTAGTGGTTAAGTATTAGCATTGGAGATGGAAAAGATACGGCGTCTGCCCTCGAGAAGCTTGCTTTCTGATAGAGGAATGAACTATGCACATATTCAGGAATAAAGTTAAAGGAAACCGATTCTGAGAGGTAGCCTTCAAGGAGGCATTCTGTTGGTCTACATTGCCAACTGCAAGGCAGGAAAAGCTTCATCCCCTCTTTGCTCTCTTGTGGCCAAAGAAATGATGGCAGCCACCTTCTAAGTTGTTGACGGTCATCTTTCTTGATGGCCAGACAATTGTTAGTTTTGTGTGTTTCACTGCCCTTGGACACGTTCTGATGGAATACCTAAGGGCAACTCACTCTTGGGGTCCACTCACAAGGTGGCTGTGCACAAAAGATTCGTGGAATGATTTAAACCTTATAGAAATGGGTGAGCCCCCAGGGTCTAGAAGGTACTTTCCAACGAGGAAGAGGATGCCTCTTATAAATACAATTACTATTGATTACGGTCAGATTCTTTTATCTGATTCCTGCCCATTAGGCCCTCTCTTGTTGCTAGAAGCTCTCTCTTGCCCTCTGCCTCGCATTACCTCTGGAAGTGCCTCTTAAATGGGTCCTGTGGAATCCTGGTGATCCCTGAATAGCTTGTAGGTGTTATGAGAGCATTCGGAAGACTACTTGAAAGCTTGACAATAAATGACCATTTTACGATTATGACATAAGTGGAAAGAAGGGCCACATCTCTTGAGTGCTCCGTCTCAGAATGGTGGCAACCACAGCGAGGCTGGTTACTCTCTACACAGCTGCTTAGCAACCAGAGGCTTTGAGTGGCTCCCAACTGCGAAGTATGTTGTAAGGGACACCTGGAGTTTGCACCCAGTATATATTCCCTTTGCCTTGCTTAATGACTCCACTTTTGCTTTAAGAGAACTGTCCCTCACATTCTCATCCTGTGCTTTTGGGGGCCCCTGTGTGCGTCTGAAGTTGCTAGTGGTTGAGAAGGAGACTGCAGTGTGAGCCTAAGGGTGGAGCCTGTGTAAGAGGAACCAGGCCAAGATTCAGACCCTGGGGACATCATCATCCTGAGTCAAGCTGTGTCTGAAGCCAGATCGGCTCATATTCTTTTCCTAGCTTGAGCCCATTTAGGTTGGCTTTTCTGTCATTTGCATCCAAAATATTCCTAATACAGTACAGTGTGTGATGATCTATGGCATTTTTCAACGTAACTTGTTGAAACAATATATATTAAATTATTTTACTTAATTTTCATGCAAGGTTAGACAAGCTTTATGATCTTGTTTTATCAATAGGGAAACTGAGTCTCAGATAGAACTAGTGACTCACCTGAAGGAACAAGCTAGTCAGTGATTGGGATGGGCCAAGGACATAGGGCTGGCTTCTAATCACAGTGATGGCAAAGACATATTTCCCCCCCCCCCCCGCCCCAAACCTGATACTGATGGAAATATAAAAGGAATGTGAAGGAAACTACAAGTAAGGCTGATCACACAATATGTTATTTGCTGGGATGTTTTATCCAAAAATACATTACTCTGTCCAAAATTAAAAGACTATCAACCATTTTTTCCTATGGCCATTGCTTTGGTCCACCAGGCCTCCTCCCTTTCTCACCAAGCTTACTCCAGCACTTTTCCAGGTAGTCTTTCTGCCTCCAGTCTCACCCCCCTCCTGTCTATCCTCCACCCTATGATGGGTCCTTTTTCCAAATGCAAACCAGATCATGGTTGCTTGCTTAGAGCCCTCCAGGAGCTCTCATAGCTCTCAAGATAAAATACAAACTCAGTTTTGCACACAAGACGCTTCGTAATTTGACTCTTGTGTCTCTCTTTTGCTTTGCCTTCCTCATTCCTGTAGCTGTGATGAGGGACCAATGGTTCTGCAAATGCTGATTCACTGCTCTGCTTTTGTGTCTGCCATTCTCTCTGCGTGGAAATTGCATCTTTTTTTGCCTGGCAAACAAACCCCTTTTTTCTTTCTTTCTTTTTTTTTTTAATGTTCATTTATTTGGGGCAGAGAGAGAGAGAGAGAGAGAGAGAGACAGAGTGCGAGTGGGGGAGGGGCAGAGAGGGGGACAGAATCTGAAGCAGGCTCTAGGCTCTGAGCTGTCAGCACAGAGCCTGAATGACTTTTTTTTTTAATGTTTATTTTTGAGAGAGAGAGAGAGAGAGAGAGAGAGAATGTGTGTATGTGAGTGGACAAGGGGTAGAGAGAGAAGGAGACACAGAATCCAAAGCGGGCTCCAGGCTCTGAGCTATCAGCACGGAGCCCGACGTGGGGCTCCAACCCATGAACCCAAACCGTGAGACCATGACCCGAACTGAAGTCAAACGCTTAACTGACTGAGCCACCCAGGCGCCCCAAACAAACCCCCGCTTATCCTTAAAATCACTTTCACCCTCCAGATGTTGTTTCATTGGGGGAGCCTTCTGTGACCCATTAGACTGATTTGAACGTTTCTTCTCTGTGCCCTCGTTGTGCTCTGGACGTATCTCTCTCATCTCCTGTCTTATGCTGTACGATAACTGCTTATCACCTGCCATTGTCTCCCTTAGACTGTGGGAAACAATTGGGCCACATTCAATTTACATCACAGGGCCTAGCACACTGCCTGGCACATGACAATCTGTAAAGGTTTCTTGTGTGGATATCAAGAAGGCCAAGAAAGAAAGAACTAAGGGAGGAAATGTGGAAGAAGAGATCAGTTCCTTTCTCTTTTGTTTGACACCTTTCTTTAAAATATCACGCACTATTGGTATACATTCCCTTTTATTAAATTCAGATAACATGTTCTTCATGGCTTTAACATCTGAATCAATTGCTTTGTTTTTGCTGTATGAGTTTTTTTTAAAGAAAAATTTCATGGTGTTTCAAATGAAATAGGCCATGTTTATTTTTCTGTGGTCTCAAAACACTTAGGCCACATTGCAGGATGAGGTGGGGCAGGGGGTGGTGAGGTTTTGTGTAGGGTAAGAGAGAAAGTAGGCATTAGGAAGCTGAGAGCAGGGGCTCTCCTTGTCCCATTGCTGGCTGAAGACTTTGGCAGAATGGAAATGATTTATGCTAGGGATCTCAGAGCCACTAACTTCAGTCTCCATGGACAGAAACGTTTCCTTCCCAAACATTTCAAGTTTGGGGTCTTGTGCTTACTGAGTCTGACAATTGGTAAAGAATCTTGTCTCCATGGACCTTGTCTTAAGTTTGCCCCTGGAAACTTCCAAGGGGAATGGCATTTGCTCCTCAGGCTTATGCATCTCCTTCTAATTATGTTGCTTACCTGCTGTTTCCTGTGAGTATTAAGTGTGCATCGTGCTGTGCAGGAATTTTCCATGCCAGGTCTCTTATTCTATGAGAATGAGCCTTTTCATTTATTTACTCCCACTATTCATAGAAAGTTTAGCTTACATCTCTGATTTGAGTAATTTATGCCTCGTAAGAGACCCTTCATACTGGTCCCAAAATGTCAAAGTAACTTTTGACAGATTGATTTCTAATTGGGATATCTGAGCTAACCACCCTTCCATCCATCCATCCTTCCATCCATCCATCTTTCCATCCTTCCATAACCATTTTCTGAAACCCTATGTTGTTCCATGTACTACCATAGGAGCAGTAGGAGAAATACCTAAACCAGAGTAGGGATGGGTGGGAGGTAGGGGCAGGGAAGTCTTCCTGGAGGAGTAGTCATCTAAGATGAATGAGGGTTAGCTAGTCAGCTAGGTTGGTGGATGGGGCAACATGGGTGAGTTGCTCAAGGACATGGGTGAGCGTGATGAGTTTCAGGAACTGTCAGCAGGAAGAATGAGCTCTTTTCTTGTGTTCTAGTGCTATACTGGGATCTCCTGGAATGAGCTTTGCTGTACGAATCCTACAGCAAAGGCCTAGTGCTTATTTACCAGTAATACATGGAACATTTAATGAATAAGTTATATGTGGATGGCAGAGGCAAAGGAGAAGCATGAAGGGGGGGGGGTATAAATTTTATTCATTGTCTACTACGTGCCAGCAGTGTCACATTCAAATCCTCTGTGATGTCCCATGTACTGCTGTAAAAACAAACCCTATGAGAGATAAAAGATAAAGGGATGAAGGCTTGGAGAAGAAAAGAAGATACATATTGCCAGCTTTGGGGACTAAAAACATCCAGAATCTTTCCACTCTACCATTCTATCACCAGGGAAGATCTTCCCTTTGACTAATGGCTCTGGGGACATGGATCTCACTTCTTTGCCCCTACAGCATCAGAAGCAGAGCCTAAGCATCCAGGCTGTGGATATACGGAGAACCTTCTGAAAGGAGGACCCCTAGAAAGGGAGACTGAATAGAAACAGGATGTTGGGGAGTCATGTCACTTTGGTGCTTTGTGGCAACTAACCATATTCCAAGATCCACCTTAAATCCTCCCTCCTCCTATAAGCTTTCCTCGAGGACTCCAGACACACCCCCTTTTCTGCCTCATGACTTATTGTCTCTATATTATATTTAGCAACTAATCACATCCGGCCTTGTCATGGCTTGCCTACTATTGCTTAAACGTGATACTTCACTCTGGCCTCATAATTCATCTTTGTGTGTGTATGTTTTTTCTCCCAATTAGAATATGAGCACGTTGAGGGCAGAGATTTTGGATAAACATATTTAAAATCCTTCCTTACTCTCCAGTATTTAGAGCAGGGTTGGAGAGCAAAGACTCAACAAATATTTCTTTAGGTTCATATAAAAGGCCACCACAAGGATTTCTGAAATGAAGATATGTTAGAAATCTATTCAGTTTGAGGGCCAGGTGTTTCATATTTATCTCCTATGGTAGAATTCAAAAATTGCCACAATAGGGGTACGTGGGAGGCTCAGTCTATGAAGCAACTGGCTTCGGCTGAGATCATGATCTCGTGGTTTATGAACTTGAGCCCCACATCAGGCTCTGTGCTGATAGCTCAGGTCTGGAGCCTGCTTCAGATTCTGTTTCTCCCTCTCTTTCTGCCCCTTCCATGATCTCATTCTCTCTCTCTCAAAAATAAATAAAAGCATTAAAAAAATTTCAACGATAATCTTAAGCAACTTTCCTCAACAGGCAGGGTCTGTTTCCCCACTCCTTGAATCTGGACTGGCCTTGTGATTTGTTTTGACCAGTTTAATGTGGTGTAAATGCTATTTGAGTTCTGAGCTTCAAGAGCCCAGCTGAGCCCAGCCCAAATAGCACACCCACAGACTTGTGAGCTGAACAAGTGGTTGTTATTGTAAATCAGCAAATTTGTAGGTGGTTTGTTAGGCAGCAAAAGCTGACCGATACGTAATCTCCTTTACTTGTCACAATAAACCCATGAGGTACTTGTTATCGTCCCTATTTTACAGATAGGAAAGCAAGGGCTCCAGTCACACAGTTGCCCATGGGCCAGAGATCTCTCTGATAAGAAAACCTGTGCTTTGTTGTTTCTACATTGTGCCATTTCCTTTCTCTAATGTGTGAGGGTTTTTACCTCGGACTGTGACTCTAACTACGGAGTACTCCTGAGAAGGGTTTTTAGGACCCTAGTAGTAACAGGGAATGTTCTCTGCTGAAGATGAGCTGGAAGAATATCATTAAGAATGATTGTAATTAGAGCCTTTCAGGGCTGCAATGAGTTAGCAAAAGTTACCTGGGTGGGGAACACATTACGAGGTGCATCTCTGGGCAGGAACTGGCCTATCTGATGGGAGGGGCAAAGGAGAGTTGGTTGAAGGAAGTCAGGAAAGGTTCAGACTACGGAGTGTTGCCTACAGCGGGTTGAAGGAGAAGAAAGGCAGAACCTCAGGGCACTTGTGTTCAGGCTGAGACAAGTGACTGGGGAGTCTCTAAAGAGGGAAATGATAGCAACAATGATGACTCATTTCACGGAGCATCTCTTCTATGCCAGAGTAGGTGCAAGACCTCTCATCCTTGTTAACGGTCCTAGGTGAGGTGAAAGCGATTAAAGAGGCCACATAGCTCGTAAGTGGTTGAACTGGCATTGAAACTTACGTGTGGCTTGGCAACTAAAATAAATGCCTCCTTCATAATATTGTCTGGTCTGTGACATCGTGTTCTCCCTAACTTCCAACAAACTGAATGGGGACCTACTTGTCGATGCTGGAAGAATGCTTTGAATGTTTTGGAGCACAGCCACACGTGGCAGAAAACCCATGACTTGCCCCATATTGGACACAGGACTGGTTCCTCCAGTCCGATAAGATCAAAGGCCCCTCTGCGACATGCTTTTATGATAGCATTATCTGGCCTAGCAAGATTTCTCCAAATAGCTCTTCTGGAGGCAACTGTCTCTTCTGTTTTTGCCCTAAGGTGAGAATGATCCTCAAGCAGAGGCCTTCAGAGGCCCCCAGGAGGTGGTTTCCTCCAAACTAAACTAATTATGCCCTTTTCCTTTATCTAATAGTTTACGTACCGTGTACACACACATCTTGTTGAATCGACCAGCACAACAATTCTGTGGGACTCACAAGGCAGTGTGTTTGATTCCCATTTGATAAAGTGAGAAAACAGAGACTCTGAAGAAGTTACCTCATGTGCTCCAGCCCACAGAGGTGGGTTCTGGTTGAGCTGGGACTGAACTTGGTCTCTGGCTTCTAGTCTCATGTTCTTGAGCTGGTCAGTTAAATCAACCGAGTCAACACAAGAGCCCTTACTATGTGTGAGGCACAGGAGTATGGGGATGTTTGGGCTGGGTTCGTGTGCACGGTAACAGTGCGCACCTCCACAGCTCTGGCTGGGTGCCAGACTTTGCTCTACGTGCCTCAGTGGGAATGGTCAGGCCAGGTGTCCTTGAAGAGGCGAGATGTCAACTGGATAGTGTCACAGAATTGGGGGTTGAAGGGACTTCAGCCTTCAGGCAATCTGAGGGCTTTCTCTCACAGAAAAAAATAGGTGACCTCTATGTTTATCTAGTTAGTTGGGGACACAGCTTTGACTAGAGCCCAGGTCTCCTCACTTCCAGATCTGGTCATTTGAGTATAGAACCTTCACGCAATGCCTGTCTGAATCGTTCTAGGCTAGCTCATTAGAGACGATTATTCCTCAGTCCATGCTAGTGCTGCCTTTCTCACACCAAGTCAGTCTGAGTTCATGTACTGCCCTTTCTCTGCCATTCTCTGGGGAGAGAAGAAACTGAGCAATGAATGTAACAATGATGAAAAATCCTTCTACAGAAAGAGGGGACATGATAATCCATAAACAGTCTCTGGATAAAAATAACTAGTGTTTATTGAGCACCTATTATGTCAGGTGCTTACTAAACGTTCCCATTGATCTCCACAGTAACCTTATGAATTCAGTTCTTTTTCTTTGTCTTCCTTCACACAGACAGAAACAGTAAATGCTTAGTTTTGTGGTAACTTAGGTTCAGTAGCTTTCTCCAGGTCTCATGGCAAAAAATGATTGAATCAGGACCTAAAGACAGTCTCAGTCCCCAAAGCCCATGTTCTAACCCTGGGACAGAAATGTGGCTGCATCCTGTCTGATGATAAGTAGTACCTGCCTGGACCACTAGTGAGGAAAATTGAGAGGCAAGGTCTTGAATCTGTTGGCAAGAATTCTGTGGCCTGTTAGCAATGTCTGCCATGGGTGAGAGAGTGGGGGTTGGCAGTAATACAAGGGCCCTGCTAACCCCAGCCTGTATTACTTCTCTGGAGACTGAGAGTCCAGATTGAAGCTGTCAGCGAGAGGACTCGGTTCTTTTAGAGAGGGGTAATAGCACCTTGGCTTGCTTTATTCTTCCACCCATGCATCTATCCCCCATCCCCCAATCATCTATCCCTGCGTCCCCCCAAGTCAACAAATCTGTTGAAAGTGTCTGGGTCTAAGGCACAGTGCTTGACTAAGGAGATATATATATGTCTCCTGGTCCCACAGAGCGTAGTGGGGCCTCCTCAAAGGATACTGTTAACATAGTGTCAGAAAGGAGAGGGATGGCGAGATGGTTTATGCAGAGACAGGGTATTTGGGGAGACCATGCAAAGAGAATCAGCGGTTTGCTCCTTCACTCCTGCCTCCGTGGCTGCAGATGAGTACCCAGCTGGCCACTGGCACAGTCTGCCTCTTTGTGTGAAAACCAGTGGAATCACATATGTGCTGCTCCCAGATGCGTCCTCGGCACCAGCATTTTCCAAGCGGGAGGTTCTGTCATGGTATTGCCTGCCAAATCTTGTCCAGAGGACTGAGGCCACTTGGCCAGCTGAACCAGGCTCTGCGCCTGTGCAGAGGACTGTCTCACTACAGAGAAGATCAGGCTGGGGATGGCAGGGAAGGGCAAGAGCCTGTGTGTGTGTGTGTGTGTGTGTGTGTGTGTGTGTGTTTAAGCTGGATGGAAGCCCTTTCCCATTGCACTCTGTACTTAAGATACTTCACTGGGTAGGAGACAAAGAGGCTTTGTGTTCTCTTCACAGTGCTCTGTGCTGACTGTGGTATACATCCAGGAAAAACCCAGCCCAAAGCCATGACATGGCCCCAAGTTCAAACCCAAAATGCAATTTGCAGTGGTTAGAAATGACAAAGGATGGGGGGCAAGACCCAGAGGAAAATCCCTGAAACCCAATGGACCTTAAACAGAGTTGAGGGCAATGATTTGATTTTTCAGGTGAGATCTCTAAGAAAATGTTATTGGATTCTTCATATCTGCGCCTATAGAAAAGTCAGCAGTCTGCATTTTGCCTGGCAAAGATTAGGTCTACTTTAAATTTTCTTTGAGGATTATTGGTGTTTTTATATTTAGAGTATGTGTCAGGGAGAGGGACAGGGAAGTCGCTTGTGAGATGTTTTTCTTTCCTTTTTAAGCCTCACCTGCTCTTAAGAGAAACTTGCACTTTGTCGGCCGCAGAATAATGCCTGGCATTCAGGCAAGTGTTTTAGATATAATTGAATTGCCGAGGTGCGTTAAACATTGCAGGGTTTTAAGCTGAGAAATAATTTAATGATGTGGCCTTTAGGATTGTTAATTAGCACTGTCTGTAGGAACATGTAACAATAACACCACCTACCGTAAAAGCGAATGTTCTACACTCCAGAACACTCATTTCTTTAGGGTTTCCCGCAGAGAAGCAGTCATTAACTCTTTTTTTGACAAACCCTTTTAGACATGCTCTTTAGGACCATGAATTCATCCCGATCCCTTCTCTACATTTATCCACGAGGCAGGCTGGCAAACAGGGAAGCATGGACGACTGTGAGCTCAGCCTTCCACAGTGGCACTGAGTGGTGAGGAGGTGACGGTCTTTTCTGAGACTGTCACTCCAGAGCCCAGAGAGAGATGTGGGGCGAGGATGTGGGGAAGTTGGAACACTTGTGCACTGTTGGTGGGAATGCAAAGTGGTGCCGTTGCTATGGAAAACAGTATGGAGGCTCCTCAACAAATTAAAAATAGAACTATCATATGATTCAGCAATCCTATTTCTGGGTATTTATCCAAAAAAATTGAAACCAGGATCTCAAGGACATATTTACACTCCCATGCTCATTGCAACAGTATTCACGATAACCAAGATGTGAAAGCAACCTAAGGGTCTGTCCATCGACGGATGAATGGATAAAGCAAACGTGATATATACATGCAATGGGATATTATTCAGCCTTAAAAAAGAAGGAGATTCTGCAGGATGTGATAACATAAGGAGTGAAGGAGCTTACTTGAGGACAGTAAGCTAAGTGGAAAAAAAAAACAGTCACAGAAAGACAGATGCTGCATGATTCTGCTTACGTGAGGTCTTTAAAATAGGCAAATTCACGGAGTCAAAGAGTGCCTTTGCCAGGGGCTGGGGGAGGAAGAGAGGCTTACTAATCAGAGGGCATCAAGTTCAGTTAAGTGGAAAAGTTCTAGAGATCTGCTGTATGACATTGCACCCATAGTCAATAATACTGTATTTTACACTTAAACGTTTGTTAGGAGGGTAGATCTCATATTAAGTGTTCTCACCATGATTAAAAAAAAAAAAGGTCTTAGGATCAGGTCATTGGAGGCGAGGTCGCTGGCTCACTCCCTGCCTGGCCGGCTGCAGGAAATGGTCAGCAGCTGACTTCTTCACTAGAGTTTAGGTGGGTCGGTCTGAGGCGTGAGTGTGGAGGGGGCCCCCTCATGCAGTATGTCACAACTGTCTTTGGCTTATTGAATGTGGAGGCTGATGCTAATGTAGGAATGAGGGTTTCCCATGCTTTTCTCCATTAACACGGCAACAGCCAAGTGCCCTTTCAATCATCCATCCTTCTCTTAAGGCACAAGTGTCTTTTTTTTTTTTTTTTTCCCCTGAAGACACTTTTCTTTTTCAGTGAGACAAAAGCAGCAGCATTCAGGTCTTTGAACACTAGACCATGTCTTATCTTCTATTCAGCCAAACCTTCCCATGGCCAAGGTCTAGGCCGGGACAGCTCCAGTGCAAATTCCACCTTGGACCTCAGGCCCCCACATCTCACTCTCTGACCTCCCCTCCTCCCAGCTCTCTTACTCCTTCTCTCTCCTGGCCTCATCTGGCCTCCAGGCCAGAGGTGGTGAATACCTGCTATGGGGACTGCCATCCTTTCTGGGCCATGGTGAACGTTCCTGATTGATCATGCGCTCTTCCCTATTGAGCACAGAGGTAACTTTGGAATCCTTCTCCACACAAGATTCTATCAGTTGAAGCTGACAGCTGAGATGAAAGCCATTTAACCATTCCTACTCCAATGATTTGACCATTTTCTTTCAGCCCATCAGGCTAGACCCCGTGGTTGATCATTTGAGATGGTCACAACACCCCTGTTCCCTTGCACACACACATGTCCAGCAAGGTGTTCCTTCCACTCTTATGCCCTGACTACTGCGTGCTGTTTGAGTATCTTGCATTACTATGTGGAATGGATGTCACATTGGTGGTCTCTACTTCAGAATTGCCTTTGGCTTGTTCTTTAATAGTATCTTACATTCTCAAAGCAGCTTTCCAGAGCACAACCTGCCCTTTCAGTCAGGAGACTGATCACTAGATCACTAGCTAGATCACTCTAGCTCCGCCCCTCAGCTGTTAACCTCCCTTCCCATTTCATAGGGAAAAGCGGTAGTGGCTCCCTTGGCCTCCTCCCTCGCCTTCTTCCTCTGCCTCCCGCACACAACCTGAACCCCCTCCTCATCTCCCACTTGAGAGCCTTTTTAATAACTGCCTGGAGGACTGCGTCCTCCCTTTTCTTTCTCCTGAGATGTTCACTTTTCTTTCACACTCAGCCACAGCTCACCTACTCGCTAAAACCTTCCTTGGCTAACTGTCCCTCACCACAAGTCGACTAGGAAGTTCCCTCCTCTGTTTTTCTGCTGCGTCTTCTCTCTACCTGGATTGAGGTATTTACCCCTGTTCGTTGGCACATCTCTCCTTTCCAGTCCGACTTTCATTCCAGTCCGGCACAATGTCTGCAATGTGGCAAGGATTCAAGCCATACTTGTTGATTAAACAAATGAATGAATTGGGAAATTGAGGCAGAGAATAGCTTTTGCCCGTCTCTCAGAGCTGGCCATCGCCTCAGCCTTCCTGTTAAAATTCTTTGTCTGAACTTCTCTTTTTCAGTGCTGTTTATCATTTTGTAGCATTGGTTTTAGTTATCTACAGACACATCTTATCATCCCGTCCATCCCGGAGGCCCCTTGAGGCAGCTATCTGGATCTAAATCAACTATGTATTTCTCCAAATGTATGCATAGTATATCACTCTTGTTGCATTAATGTTTGTTGAATGCAGGAGTTGTCATTATATTGATTTGTTCAGAATAAGAGATCAATACAGGTGTGTTGAATTAATAGAATTTAACTCTTTGTCACGAAAATGTCAAAATACCTAAAAAAGACCAGAAACCAAACTGGGCTATAAAGTCCATGAGGGCAGGGATTGTGTGCCTATCTTGTTTTCATATATTATTCTTAGCAGAATGATGGACAAGAGATTGGTACTAAATATTTGTTGATTAAATAACGAATATCTTTTCTCCAACCCTTAGGAAGAAAGCAACCCCAAGTGACTGAGAGTAATTCTATTGTCATTTTTTATGAAGTTCCCCAGAACAGACAGCATGTTCTCTCCAAATACAATTAACCAACCGAAAGTCAGGAGGGGCCGTTGTCATAAGTACCTTACTCCTTTCCCTTGTTCAATGAACAAAAATCCTTTTGATTTAGGCCATATATATATATATATATATATATTGAATCCTGAAGCTCTGACATGGTGTTTGGGTTTCCAGAATCACTCACTCAGACTGACAGACTGTTATCTTTCCTGCTTAAACACTTTCCTTAATAGATGGAGTCTGGTGTCCTTACACACAAATGCATTCCCACATGGGAGAGTGGTCATATTTCAGCTGCAGTGATGGAGTGGGCAGTACTCTGTCAGATCAATTATGGACAAGGCCCATCTTCTACAGAGTTCCCTCAGTTTTTTTTTTTTCTCCTGACAGTTCACCTTGTGTCCAGCCTTCTGTCTCCTGGAGGCAGACCTGGAGACAATCGCATGTCACCTGCTGTCTTCCCTCCTGAGAACATGACACAAAGGAACACTTCCCTGTCAAATTCTTCATTATCCTTCAGATGACTTTCCCTGATTTCTAGAATGGGCACTTAGACCTGTCGGGGGTAGATAGACCTTCCTCATATTTCCACCATCACACTGTGAGGAATACCATCACTCCTTAGTTGAGTGAGTTCAAAAATATAAGGTGGGGGTGCCTGCGTGGCTCAGTGGGTTGAGCATCCAACTTCGGCTCAGATCACGATCTCACGGTTCGTGGGTTCTGGCCCCGCATCGGGCTCTGTACTGACAGCTCAGAGCCTGGAGCCTGCTTACGATTCTGTGTTTCCCTCTTTCTCTGCCCCACCCCCCCACTCGTGCTCTCTCTCTCTCTCAAAAATAAATAAACATTAAAAAAAACCATATGAGATGGCATGTCATGGTGACCTTAGGTTTCTCTTTCTTCTGAAGTAACTGGCGCTCTGACCATGGTGAACAAGACAAGCCGTCACTAGGCTTGGTTTAGGGAAGCAGGGGTTCTCTTTCAGTGGTTTTCTCTTCTGTCTGGGCCATGGTGAGCGGTGGTCAGGGGAGTTGTTTGGCTTCCTGGCAGGCATTGTTTTTTTGTGAAACTTCATAAAACCTTCTCCCGGGGTGAGCCGAGGAGACGACGTCATCACATTCTGTTCTTTTGGTCAAGTTTTCATAGTCGAGCTTGGCAGAAGCCAGTCCAAACATAATGAGAGCGGGCTGGCGGGGGGCACCATCCGGGGGGTCAGAAAAGTAGCCGCTCTTGTCCGTTTATAAAAGTGCAAGGCGGCAAAAGCGAGGTCAGCTCTCCCTCAAAATATTTTCGGGACGTGTCCACTTCTTCACGTCTCCTGCTTGCACTGAATCCAAGCCAACTCTGCTGCTCCAGCTGGACTCCTGCAGTGGCCTCCCCACTGGTCTCATGACCCATCCAAACAGCAGCCCAAAGTGTTTTTCAATGCACATCATTTTAAATGCTCAAAACCCCTTCATACCTTTCCCTCTTACTTAAAGTCCAATTCCCCACGATGGCCTGCCAGGCCCAGGAGACCTGCTCTCCCTCCTTTCAGATCTCATCTAGAGCCACTCCTCCCTCCCTCAGTGTATTCTGATCACAGTGGACTCCTCCCCTTCTGTGGGTGCACCAGGCTCCTTCCTGCCTTGTGTTTCTGCACTCGCCACTTTGCCTGCCTAGAATCTTCTCAGCTACACTTTTGCATCGTTATAGTCTTCTTGTCATTGAAGCCTCGGCTCACAGCAAGCTTCTCAGGTGACACCTCTCTGACCACCCGCTAGAAAGTCGATCCATCCACCGTGCCCTGTTTTATTTTCTTTATTGCACTCGTGTCTGCCAGGACTTCTCTGGTTTACCTTATTTGTCTCTCATGTATAGTAAGCTGCCCCCAGAAGAATGTTTTTCCCATGATCATCACTGTGTCCTTTGGGCTCAGAAAGATGCTTAAGATGAAGTAGGAGCTCAAGAAAAATTTGTGGAATTTTCACATTCCCTGAGTCTTTTTCTATGTCTACTTAGATTGCCCAGTTATACCTTTCGTTGGTCCCTTTCTTTAAGAAACATCTAGGATATAGTTGATCACAGCGTGGGGTCTGGAATCTGATGATGTTGTGTTCAAGGTCTCACTTTGGCCATATGCTACCTGAGTAACTCTCTCCAAGCCTCAGTTAACTCATCTCTAAAATGGGGATAAAAATCGCAGGGCAACCTCCCAAGCCAGTTGTGCAGAGCAAGTGGTATTTTATTGTATCTGAAATATAGTAATTGCTCCATTGAAATTAAAGTGTGGTCAGTTTATGCAGGATAGAGTGGATTCAACGCAAAGCCTTGAAAGGAAAAATAGATGCCCAGCAAGTCTTGTTTCCAAGAAAAAATTTTTAAGCATGGAGGCCTTGCTGCCGGAGGGACTGGGGTTCTAATCCCAGCCCCAACACATAAGAGTCACTTCATTATAGTTTCCTCTCTTGTACTGTGGAGAAAAGAGTTCATTTCTTGGGAGGTTGAGAGACAATGCCTACAACATGCCAAGCTGGTGCCTGGTTTTGGGCTTCATGAGCAACAGCCACTTTGCCTGTCTCCCATTTTCCTGGGTGGCTGGGTTTGCAGAGGGGAGAGGAAGAGAAGCAAAACAGACAATCTGGCAATCTGTAGAGAGTCTTTTCTAGCAGTTCTGATAAGCATGGGCCCAGGGGCTGTCTCATTTGACTTCCTCTTACTCACTTTCCTGTCTGGCTGGCAGTCACCAGGCTGGAAGCCATGCCGGGGCCCCTCACTGGTGGGTCAGTGTGTTTTATTTCCCCTTAGCCCTCTCTAATGAAAAGCACTCGCATCCAGTAAATCTTTCCTTTGCTCTTATTAAAGCACTTGATGTTGGTTATTGAGGTCTGTTCCGAGCTAGGTGAGAATCAATAAGGTGATCCACTAATCACTTCAGCAATCAACGAGCTATTTTCTCAGTTTGCACTCTGGCCAGTGCCCACAGAGCCCTCGTCACCCACGGAGCAGCATGGAGACTTCCCCCTTCATTTCCTCTCTCCCTGATGACCTCAGGGAGTCCCCAGGCCTCTGAGCCAGCTCTGCTCTCTGCCTGCTCTCTGCTTGGCTGTGTTTGGCAGGATAATGACCACCTCTGTGCTTCTGGCAAATACTCCTTGACATTAAGGGCTGAGGACAGTCAATACCTGATTACAGAGTGGCCCCGTTTCGCCACTGTGTCTTTGTCTGCTCCGTGCAACTGCTTAGAATGAGGGTTACCCTGTTCTGCAGAACAACACGCCTTTCTCCCATCTCAAGATTCCAAACCCACCTATGCTGGGAAGCCTTCAAGCCCCCAGGAAGACTCAGTTCCCCGGCCCCCGTAATGTTTTGAACACAGGTCTACTCCAAAGCACGTTGTACCATATCTAGCTTCTGCTCTGTTTTCCAGCAGGTCTGTGGTCTTCTTAAGGGCAGAAACTGTGTCTTAGTCATCTCTGCGTCAGACCTAATGCCCGGCACATGGTAAGAGCACAGTTGTGTTTGTTGGAAGGAAGGAAGGAAGGAAGGAAGGAAGGAAGAGCGGAAGGAAAGTAGGAAAGAATTGATTACTTCGTAAGTCTTAGAAATGAGAACAGTTTCAACTCTTGGCATTGCCAATGCCTGCAGGGTGACCTTAGGCAAGATATATAATCTGGTTCAGCCTCAATTTCCTCATCTGTCAATAAAGTGGATAATCCCTCAAATTCCTCCGAGCTGAAACATTTTGTAATCTTATGCCTCTAAGCCTAGGTTTCAATGCTTTCGTACCCAAAGTCACTTTTTGTAACAAGCATTTTGAAATCCCCTTTGGCCAACACGAAATGAAATGCTCCCATAGTATGACCTATCTCCAACAAATGTTCTAACTGTACTATGAAAGCAAAATAATTTATGATAAGACAGTATATGTTCCTTTAGGTAACGGCATGGTTGGGACCTCACTAGAAGACGAAACTGAGGGGTCAGATGCTTGTACACACTTCCATGAGAATCACGGAATGATGGTTGATGTTGTTAATGAAACCGTGTTTAATGATGAAGTCTTAAAGCAGTGTGTAGTGTAATTGACAGAGTAGTCACAGTGGAAAATTCAGGATGTGTAAAACAAATAATAAGCTCAGATAATTATAAACAGGCTTTTCACCATGTGACTATCAAGTGGGATGTTCAAAATTTCTCTTCCTTACAATGCAGGCCTGTCCCCGACCTTGAGCGTCTCTGGAGTCTTTGGCCTGCTGCTTACCAGCAAGGCCTCCGTTCATTCTGCCAGCCAAGAACCTCCCCACCTACCAATATCCAAAATGCTGTCTACAGGATGGTACCATTCCCACCCTAAGCTTTGAAACATGATGTGAAAAGTTGGCTTTACAGGTGGGGGATCTGTGTAGTCACTCAGGGCCAACCTGTTCTTAGAAGGGCTCTGCGCTTGCTTTAATACTCTGTTGTCACTGCCTTAAAAATCCCTGAGTTTTGAACAATGGGCCCTGCGTTTTTGATTTGCCACCACCCCCCCCCCCCCCGCCCTGCAAATTATACAGCCAACCCTGGCTGTGTATCTTGCTAAGACCCTTGCATTCCTAAGTATTAGAAAGATGCTTAGTGTTCGAATGACTGTCTTCTTTTGGCACCAGTGTTTTCTTTTAATCAGATAGATCATCTCTATTTTTATTGGTTGACCGGTGATCAATTCTGTCACACATTAAACGAATACGTATTGAACTTCTTCTACATTCAAGGGAGGCTCTGGAGTCAGGAGACCTGAATTCTAATCCTGAAAGACCCTTGAGCTCTCTTTCTTTCAGCGGGTATCATTAATAACAACTGTCCTTGCTTGCTGCACAGAATACCCGTGAAGGCGAAAAGATACAGTGCACTTGGAAGTAAATTGGCACTCTGACGCGCATGTCGGTTGGTAATTCTGCTCTTGTGCTACTCTTCACCTCTGGAGTGGAATTGCCTCCTTTTTTCCCCAGTTAGAGGTCATGGAACATGACACTCTTGACAGGGCACCCAATCCTGGCTTTCCTATGAAAAGCAGGAAATGATAGAATAAATGGATTCAGCAAAGTCTATCCATTTGAATTTCAGTAATTTGGAATTCATGCTAATGCATTAAAGAGTTTCGCCAAAAAGAAAAAAAAAAAAGATTTGTTAAATTCAGTTAATCTGAGGATTGTGGATGTTTTGGGCTAAAACGGGTCTCAAGAAACTATCCAGTGCTTCGATCTGCTATAGCACCCGTATCGACTATTCATAGAGCCAGCTTTGGAGAACTCTCCTGATGTGTGCTGCGGACACATGTGCATCCCGTGCTAAGAACATTGAAAAAAGCAATTTCCCGGGCTTCACACGCTAATTACAAATTAGTCTCATCTACTCATTAAAGCAGGGCAGGCAGCATGCCTTCCACTTGGCAACACTTATTTAATCTACTTGTATTTTGTAGTAACAAAACTCCACAGAGAAGACATAATTTATAATCCATACTTTTCACTAATTCAGCTCAGCCTTAAGCAATTAATTTTTTATTTGTAAGGTATTACCATATTAAGCAGAAATAAAAAATAGAAAGACTAACTTTAAAAAGTGTTATGTTTAGAATCCACTGGGATACGGTTAATTGGTTCAGAGATGGGTCGGCAGCACCCATTGGTGCTTCAGAGAAAGGTAAAAGCTGGTCTTGTTCTAATTGGTGGGAATTATGGACTGAGTCACGGTATGGGCCAGGCACCATGTCACATCCAGGACGATCCCAGCCCTGCCATTTCCGGGAAGAGAAAAGGCCATTGCACTTGGAGACTGGAGTTCTTCGCTTTGAGGTGCCTTTATGGAAATAGAATTCACCCTAGCCAAATTTTTGTGTGGATTACCTGCTGTATATAGTAAATAGCTGATGGTTTGGAAATTAATACTTTTTGATAGCATGAAGAAAAATGCAGATTTTTTTTAGATAGATTTAAAGACATTTTTTCACATGTTTACTTATTTCAGAGAGAGAGAGAGAGAGAGACAGAATCCAAAGCAGGCTCCAGGCTCTGAGCTGTCAGCACGGAGCCCGACGCGGGGCTCGAACTCACGAACTGTGAGATCACGACCTGAGCTGAAGTTGGACACTCAACAGACTGAGCCACCCAGGCACCGCTATTTAGATAGATTTTATATGCAAACCTATTTATGTGCACATGGATGAGAGTGTGTGTGTGTGTGTGTGTGTGTGTGTGTGTGTGTGTGTGACATGAAGCATGAGGAGGTCAAACAGTCATGCCCTTTGATAATACTGCCAGGGTGGGCTATTACATAGCGTTGGAAGCACTCAAGCACTTTGCAAGCCGGATGTCACTGCTCAAAGCGGGTGTGAAATCCTCCTCCTGCTGCCGAAGCTCACAGGATATAAAGCGATACAGCCGCCTAAAAACAGGGGGGCAGATGATTCAGGTTAGAGAGACAGGGAGCTGCAGCAAAACACTGAAGGCATTTTAAGACGGCGTTGGGGGGAATCAAAGTTTTCCCTGGAAATAAACTATTTAACCCTTATGACCTAGTATTTAAAGGCTGCGTTCGAAGGAAGTGTGTGGCAAAGACTAAGGCTTGTCCGTAACGGGTCTGAAGCAAGAAATGGGCATTTCTCCTTGAAGAGTGTGGGACAAGAGCGTGGGGACCCAGGGACAGGGTTGTTCTGGGGCCTCATTAGTTGCAACAGTCCTTCAAATCCTGCCAACCGCCTGCCTTCGGCTCACTGTGGAGCTTGTGAAAAATGCTAATTCCACAGCCACACTTCAGGTTTGCTGAATCAGGAATATGTGTTTTTAACAAGCTTCCTTGGTGGTTCTTAATTCACCCTGAAGGCTGAGAATCAGGTCTTCTGGGAGGAACTGGATAAGTATTGGTTTAACGTCTCTCTCTCCTCTCTAGAATACGCATTCCGTGAGGATGAAGGCCCAGGTCTTGTTCTGGCATCTAGTTTAGTCCATCAACCATGAATGAATGAATAAATGAAGGAAGGAAGGAAGGAAACAAACTACAAACCGATACCACAAACCCATAGTGTATCACTTACAGTTCTTTTTCATTTTGGTAGTAGAGCCAACAGATTCTAGTTCTTATTTCAGAATGGGATCGGACAATTTGTAATAAAATTCATTATCTATATGTATATCTATATCTATCAATAGATATCTTGCCTTCAAAAACTGTAAAGCATTGTTGTGTATGGGTATCTCGAGTAGGTGTATTTTTCCTGACGATCACAGTGAAGATTTTGGCACTCGGCGTGGAGAGTGCCAGGTGTGTGGAGCATCCCTCCCAGGATTCTTTCTTAATTAAATTTGTTTCTGTCTCTGCTGTATTTTTTAAAAATGTTTTTATTTTTGAGAGACAGAGAGAGACAGAGCGTGAGCAGGAGAGGGGCAGAGAGAGAGAGAGAGGGAGACCCAGAATCTGAAGCAGGTTCCAGGCTCTCAGCTGGCAGCACAGAGCCTGATGCGGGGCTTGAACCCATGAACCACGAGATCATGACCTGAGCCGAAGTCAAGATGCTTGAACCGACTGAGCCACCCAAGCGCCCCACTGTCTCTGCTGCATTTTACACACCTCTGGGAGGTGTCAGAGAAGTAAAGCAAGGGAACGTGTATGAACTTCCAGTTAAAACCCGGAGGAAAGAGTTCAAAGACAGAACACATCACACTGTGGTGGTTTGAACATCTTTCAACTGCCTCCCTGTTACATAACCTAAGGATACAGTGAGACTGCAACTCTACCTCAAGCCTGTCTTCCCCAGACAGAGGTTGTTTCACAAAACCCACTCAGGCCTTTCTTCTCAAGTTCTTCATACACTTTTCACCAGAAAAAAGAAATCATTCATATCTAACAAAGGGTCTTGGATTCTTTAGAGAGTTTCCATTATAAGTTTTTGGCACTGCTAGTTCCCTGGGCTCAAGTTACTCTTCTGATCGCCCTTCTTTCATCTGCTGAAAATGGATTATTTCCTTATTAGCCTGAAACCGTTACTGTTCACCGGGAGCAGCCTATGCACGAACAATGTAAAGTCTGGAATATTGCTGGGGATCCACAGTTGCTCAGAAAATTACCTTTAAAAAAAAAAAAAACAACAAGGTTTCCTGAGAGTGGGTTGGCAGTGTGTATTCTGGAAAGGGTTATTATCAGCAGGAAACTTTCCAGACCTCTCTGTCTTGAGAAAGCTGAGCCTTGCTGACACGTGTTGAGAAACCACAGCAAAGCATTTTCTGAGGAGCCCTGGGGTTCTGAGGATATCCCTCATGGTCCTGCCCCATTGGGGTGCTTGGGCCTCGGGGACATGTTGAAGAGACCCGCGGGTAGGTCTCCAAGTCCTTGATACTCTGCTTTAGTCAGAGTCCTTTTCCTTTGAATTATTTGACCATTGAAATTCTGCTTCTTAGTTCATTTGAAAAAAAAAAAAGAACCCCATTCCTTGACATTTTAGAAATCACTTTTACAGAATAGCTCAAATTTGAAACATTTCCTAAGGTTCTTAACCAGGGTCTGTGGGTATTACTCAGGGATTTATGAATTTAGGTGGGAAAAAATTACACTTTTATGTTTACTAATCTATGATTGAAATTTATAATTTTTAGTAATTATGATTACAGGTGAGTCACAGTCATATCAGCAAAACCCATGACTATGTCCCTAATAGAAATCACAATTATTTTCATATTGCATTGCGGTTGTTGAAAGTACCTGGAAACATTATTCACATATACTATTATTTAGAAATTCTAGTAGTCATTAGTTTCTCCGATAGAACTTCCTTTTTGATGCATTAATAAAGAAGCACTTAGGGGCACCCGTGTGGCTCCGTCGGTTAAAAGTCTGACTTCAACTCAGGTCATGATCTCACGGTTTGTGAGTTTGAGCCCCCTGTCAGGTTCTTTGCTGACAGCTTGGAACCTGGAGTCTGCTTCGGATTCTGTGTGTGGCTCTTTCTCTGCCCCTCCCCTGCTCGTGCTCTGTCTCTCTCTCCTTTTCTCTCTCAAAGATAAAGAAACATTAAAAACATAAAAAAAAGAAGCGCTTATATTACCAAAGCACAGTGTTTTAAATATTCTGATAACTAGAATTCAGTATTATTAGTGTATTTGGTAGTTCAATACATTTTCTTTTATGCATTAAAAAGAAATTATTTTATTTTAGAGAGAGACAGAGTGCACATGAGTGGAGGAGAGGGGCAGAGAGAGAGAGAGAGAGAGAGAATCCCAAGCTAAGCTCAGAGGCTGATGCAGGGCTGGATCCCATGTCCCTGGGATCATGACCTGAGCCGAAATCTAGAGTCAGACACTCAACTGGCTGACCCACCCGGGTGCCCCTAAAAAGAAATTATTCTGACAAAAGTTTCATGGCTTCCCTAGACTATTAACTGGGTCTACAGCGCAAAAAAGGTTAAGAAATCCTGAAATCAAGTCGGTGTCTGCATTCTGTTGTTTTAGTAGCTAATGGGTTATATAATAAGGTGAAAAGGGTCCTAGACTTGAAATCACAGGACCCAGGTTTGAGTCCCACCTCTGCCACTTGTCAGCAAAAGAGCAAGTTGTGAGTTCCTTGTCATTATAGAGAAATAATAGCTCCCTTGTGGGGTTATTGGGAGGGTTAAATAAATGGTGTGGGCTCCCCCAGTCTATGGTCTCCCCATCTCACTTCTTTTATCACAAATATGCATGTGTTTTCCTTCTGGAAAAAAAAAAATCCTGATGTTGCCACCTCACCCCTGCCTACGGGATTTTGTCCAGCTTCTCGGCACAGCGTAAGGGGGCCCTACCCCACTTCGCCTCTGCTCCCCACTAAACCATGTTGGCCACAAAGAACGTTTTCCCCTTCTTTGCCACATCCTGCATGTCCTTCCTTTGGACCTTTGACCATGAGTTGCTTGTGCCTATAATGCCTGGTCCATCTAGAAAGCCTCTACTCAAGTCATGATGCCTCTCTGCAGCCTTTTCTGCTTCTCAAGGCCAACTCCTCCCCTCCACCATGCTCCCAAGGACTTGCTCTGTTCCCCTGAGATAACATTCACACGTGTCATATTAATTCGTTTGTTCCATGTTTGGTTCTGTCATTCTCCATTATATCATGACTTTTTCCAAGCTTGGGATATGGAGTTGTATAAGGGAGGAAACTTGCACGCCTTGAAAAAAATGTGTTTATATTATGATTGCATCAGTTTGATTTTAACTGTGATCATTCTTATATTCTGAAATGCCAGAGACCACGGAGGACTTGTGGTTTTTATGTGAATCCAAAGGTGGCGTTTATAAAAAGTTGAGAACATTTATCTGTTGAGGGAAATGGAGTAAAAAAAGTCAAGAATGGCAATACATGTGGCAAGTTCCGGGGAGGCACACAGGAGGGGGCTTAGCCAGGGATGAGACCATCTTCCTTGAGAAGTTCCAGTTTATTTCCCCCTCCTAAAATGAACTTGCAGGACCACCTTTACCTCTCTCCTTCCCTTTCAGGTCCATAGAGTTCTCTAGAAGGACCATGCAAGGCCAGTGCAAAAACAAGGAAAGGACAGAGGCTTCTCTCCTGCCCTGCTTTTGGTTTCAGATTCTTGCAGAGGTGGTATCCTGGCTAGAGAAGTTAGTAGCTGGCGGTGGGGCTCTTTCATCCATCCACCCAGATGCAGGTTCTGAAATCCTCACAGCTCAAGGCAGAGGGACCATGGGGTAGACTTGCTGGGGTATGTACGAGCAGTGCTCCTGGGGGCAGAAGGTGGGAGAAACGGCCCGCATTTGGTGAAGCAGATATGCACACCCCCCTTGAACCTCGTGACAGAAGTGTGAGTTAGATATTCTTTGCATCTCACAGATGAAGGAACTGAAGCTCAACACACACACACACACACACACACACACACACATACACACACGCACACGCACACATGATTTGCTCAAATTTCAGTGGTGGTGCTGGGGTTTGAACCCATAATACAAGTTCATGTGACTCCACAATCCAGGTTCTTTGTCCTCCGGCAAACTGTACAAATAGCACGTGTCCCAGCCTCACATCCCGATTCACCCTGTGGTCCTCGCTGGTCCAGGTGACCTTGGTTTCCCACAAAAAGGCGAGAAAGGGATGTTCACTTATCTTTAGCGTTACGTTTCGGGCAAATTAAAAACAAGAGAATGTATCTATAGTACATGAATAGCTTTTTGGCTCATAAAATGCCATCCCATAATCATCTTCTTTGACACCACACCTCCCCCTCCCGGCCCCCAGTTTACAAACGAAGAAGTTGAGGCACAAAGTGGTTAAGTGACTTGCCCAAGGGGGAGATTTGTTCAGTCATAAAGATGGGCCTGAACTTTCTCTACTTTGCATTCTGACTTGAAGGGCAGAGAACATATGCTCAAGGGGGAGGTCTCACTAACTTTCATGTCAGATCGTCCTCTTGCTAATTTAATCCTGTCATTCCTAGTTACATCCCTTTGGAAAACCACCACCGATCCTTTCTCTTTTGATATTTTCATGCTAAAAATATTCCCCGCACAGCCACCTCACTCTTTCACAAACAAGCAACTCGGCACCCTCCCCACAAACGTACACAGCCCATCCCACCCGCACCCGGGCCCCCGGGTCGCTGTAGCTTCCCTTCCAATTGGAATTTATTCAGAGCCTCCCACTATAGGAGGGAGCAAGGAGGGAGGCAGTTATCTTTGTGGATGTGGGCGCTCCTCGATTCTTTGTCCGCGTGGCCGTGTCCCAATTAGAGCCAAGGGCTCCCCAAAGGGGGAGGCTTATTTAAGTTTGGTAAATGCTGCCCTCCAAAAACCACTCGACATAAATGTTTCATGGCTAGCCTCTGTGAGGCCAGGGCTGGAACATTCAGCTGTGAGGGTGTTTATATTTGCGGAGTTCTCCTGAACATTTGCTGCGGGTTTCAAACAGCTGCTATGCTAAAGCTCTGGGGATAGGAGGATCATGAATATTCAGGTGAAGCCACCAGAATGAACAGCCGTTAATAGAATAAATGCCTAAACAGTTGTGTAAGGCTTATTAAGACCTATTGGGGCTGAGATAATAAATTCCCACTCTGACATGTTGCAACTACTCTCGCTTAAACACTTTGGACCACCTCTTCTGAACTGAAGGGAAAAATGATGTTAGTGCTCTGTGCGAACACAAAGAAACACCTGGAAGCCTTGGCAAGGGGATGAGATTTGGCAGAGATCTTTCTGTGTACCGGCGCATCCTCGGGAAGATGATGTGCTGTTCATTGTTCGTGTTGTCAAGGTTATCTCAGTCGATGACCGGCTGGAACGGGCACAGCTCTCGCACTGGAGAAAATCCGTCCCCTCGCCATCACACGGCCCGGACATCAGCAGAGCGGCCACATGAACCTCTGCGGCACCGAGCCTGGCCATCGGCGTCCACACCCGCAGCGCCTGCGGCCTGGGACCTCTCCCTCCGTAGGCCTCGCGAGTTGCGGCACTGGAGGGACCGGATATACATTAACATGAGGCTCTTTCCCCTTCTGCTCCAAAAATCCATAGTGGGAACATGATGCAAAGATTGCAAATGTAAAAGTGACCTTTCCAAGTGGCAACACCTGCTGTGTTAAAAAGTCCATTGCAGCCTGGGTTTGAAATGTGCATGCTGTAAACACGGGGAGTGTGGGAGATAGCGGAGAGGAGCTGTTTTCTCCTTTGGACGTTGGCTGTCACGTTGTGTTAGACTGAGTCAAACTGCTCAGTTCTGGCACCCGGAGTCACAAGGCATTAACCGAGGGGAACCAGAAGAACTCACTCAGGTTAGCACCTAGAGGCAGACTCAGTAATATTTGATCAGAAACCTGGTGTCAATTCACATAAAGGGCATTTGACTTCAAATAAAGGCGACTAACTCAATCAAGGAAGCTTGTACATGCAAGGCCACATTTGTTTCTCCGAAGCTGTCAGGGAGAGCTCATACACACTGGTCGTGTTCACTTACTTCCTCCATCTCTGAAGGCCCCATGGGGTCCTGTGGAAGACCCTGAATCATCAGAATTGTTTGGAAAACACACCCCAAAGAGATGCACATTTCCCAGCGCAGCTTTGTAAGAGCAGTAGATTGGAGGGCGATGCAGATCTGAGGTTATGTCAAGGCCTGAGTGACCCAAGGCAGGTTACTTGACTTCTCTGAGGCACTGATGCCTCATCTGTGACTCAGGCATTATTCTACCTATTTATGAGATTATCTGAGGATTAAAAACATGTAATGCACCTGGTGAAGATACTGGCTCATGGTAATTGCTCAATTAGTATTGTTTATTCTTTCGTTCCACAATCATTCATGAGTTTGTTAACTTTGCCTCCTCCCCATGACTTGGAAAGGGTTAGGGCTAGGAAATCCTCTCGCAAAAGCAGAGGTTAGCTTCTTTCTCATGCAGTTTCAGATGTCTCCATGCCTCTAACATACTGGATAAATCAGTACTCCAGGTAAATGGAAGGGGGAAAAATTATGTGCTTCTTTCTTTCAGCCCTCCGTACTCTACTTTCCAGTGATTGTGGGTGAACTGGTCATCAATGTCAGAGCAAACTCTGTTTTGGAAGCTTTTGTGTCATGGTCAAAGTTACAGAAGAAGCAGAGATAAGTATCATAAATTAATTAGTCAAAGCAACTTAAAAAAATTTTTTTAATGTTTAATTATTTTTGAGAGAGAGAGAGAGCATGAGCAGGGAAGGGCAGAGAGAGAGGGACACACAGAACAGAAAGTGGCTCCAGGCTCTGAGCTGTCAGCATAGAGCCTGATGTGGGGCTTGAACTCACAAACTGTGAGATCATGACCTGAGCTGAAGTCAGACGCTTAACCGACTGAGCCACCCAGGCGCCCCTAAAGCATCTTTGAACTGGAAGGGCATTTCTTTTTCAAGAATGGCCAAAAGGGTAGGGGGAACGGGCAAGAGACCAGGTAGCAGAGGTGCCTCATAAAGCCTGAGGGCTAGAACTGGACATCGGTCTGTATTTTGAAGAAAGAGGTACCGTTTTTGTTCCACTTATCAAGTAAGTCAGGAGGGGATCCGATAGTTATCATTTTTCCGGAAGTGGATTAGAAAGTGACCTTGAAAATCTGTCTGAATGGCAGAACTCCTGTAGAAGAGGGGGTAGAAAACCTTTCCTTCCATGCGTTCTTGATACAGTGAAGACAGTCATTTGCCTGCAAGGACGCCTCCTGGCAGGAGTTTGGATGGGGTTGGTAGATGTGTTTAGGAAGCTGCCGGCAGAGCCTGCTTGTCTGGCCAACAGCCGGGGCCTGGCTGATCTGAGACCAGATCATCACACCATTTCTCTTCCTCCTGCTTTTCCCTCCCCTATCATGGGCTAACAGTCATCTCATCACCTCCCTGCCTGCCCTACTTGGCGCCCCTCGGGATTGATCATCACTCCCTGGGTTCTGATTTGAAAAGTTCCACTCCAGGACAGAGATCTCTGAGAATTCTGTTTTGTTATTTCTATCACACAACAGGCGTGCTCGCTGGGCAAACCCGTGATGAGCAGGAGACCCTCCAGGGCCCTGGGCTATGGATTTGACATGTTAACGATTCCTGCCCCTCTTGCCCCAGATCTCCTTGTCACATGAAGCTACTCTACCATTTCTCTTTCCCTCTGAACCTGAACAAATAGTAAACAACACATGCTTTTCATTCTAATTCTGGAAACGAAGAGCTGTTTCCAGTGAAAGTCGGTGCCAAGTGGAGTCCCTCTTTTTCCAAGAGGTTTTGGGAGGGAGCGATTTTATATTCATCCAACAAACAGGGGGAAACATGCAAAATGGGGTTTGCTTCATAGATAGCCAGTGCAGGATGGGACTGAGAGATGGTTGACCTCAGCCTGCCAGTGCAGGTGAGGAAATCCGGAGCCCAGAGGTTAATGACTGCCCCAACATTTGAGAAGTTGCAAGAGAGCTGGGGCTGCCCTTGGAACTAATCATAAGGATAAAGTACATTTACCGAGGACTTTGTTTTAGGTGCAGGCGTTCTCTCCTTACTCCCGAACAGTCCTCTCCTACTCAGGTGAGGAAGGTAGGGCTTGGGGCAGAGAGGTAGCTCACCCAAGGTCACACAGATGGGAACTGGCAGACTGAGGACTCATACTTGGGTCAGCATCTGAAGCTGATGCTTCGCCATCCTGGAGCCCTTCCCATGGCTCCTGCCTGGAGGGACGTGATCCCTGAGGCCAGAGGAGAACTGAGGCTTCCATGCTCTCAAGCGGCACCAATTGGATCCAACTGCCCACGTGAAGTTGTCCGAGCAGAGCCAGCGAGAGTCAAGGCAGTGGGCTTGCAGATCTGTGCTGAACTTCAGCCAGTGAGCCTAAGCCATTTGCTGCACCTCTTGCCATCTTTGAGTCAAAACCCCTTATTTGGCCGTTGTGGTTAGAGGTGATTTTAAATACATTCCAGATGTGACCAGAGGCTGGTGAGCCGGTCTCCAGGCATGAAGGAGCTGGGCCATGTGTGCACTAGCACCCAGGGCTGGCTCAGGAAGCGGCTCTATCAGCTGAAAAGGTAATCAGCTTCCTTTCGCCTCTGGCCAGAGGAAACACGGGGTAGGAGGGGGAGGGCTACAGCTGGCTTGAGCTGGATGAGGGGGGGAGGGGCGGGAGGAGAGGGCCCATCCCAAAGGCAAGCAGCCCGCTATTTCTGTTTTTGTTCAGTGTGCAGGGGATGCATGATTTTTGGAGTCAGATAGACTCGGGTCTGCACTTTAGCAGCTGTAGCTGCGAAGTCGCTTAATTCCTCTAAGCCTCAGTATACTTGTCTATAAAATGGGGATCAATACCTGCCTTTGTAGGGCTGCTTTGAGAATTAGGGGGGAAAGCATGCAAAGAATCAGAGACAGAAAATGTTGGCTATTATATATTAAAAATTTTTTTTTTGAAATGTTTGTTTACTTTTGAGAGAAAGAGAGACAGAGACAGAGCATGAGCGGAGAGGGGCAGAGACAGAGGGAGACACGAAATCCGAAGCAGGCTCCAGGCTCTGAGCTGTCAGCCACAGAGCCCGACGCAGGGCTCGAACTCATGAACTGCGAGATCATGACCTGAGCCGAAGTCAGACGCTTAACCAACTGAGCCACCTAGGTGCCCTGGCTGTTATATTTTTTACTTGGGGGCAGGAACAGTAATTAAATCAGTAGTTTTTAGAATTTTTCTCCAACTCTCTCTCCCTGTTCAAAAGTTCCTGATTTTATTTTATTTTAAGTTTATTTATTTATTTTGAGAGAGAGAGAGGGAGAGAGAAACAGAGCATGCTAGCAGAGGAGGGGCAGAGATAGAAAGGGAGGGGGGAGAGAGAGAGAGAGAGAGAGAGAGAGAGAGAGAGAGAGAGAGAGAGAATCCCAAGCAGGCTCCACACTGTCAGCACAGAACCTGATGTGGGGCTTGATCCCGCAAACTGTGAGATTATGACCTGAGCAGAAATCAAGAGCAAGAGACATAACTGTCTGAACCACCGAGGCACCCCCAAAGTTCCTGAATTTTTACAGAGAGTGGAAATATTCTAAAGAGAGAGGAACATTTTTTGGTTTCCTGAATGGGGTTGGTGGATGGGGATGCCAGCTGCTCTACACAAAGAAGAGATACAGGGTGTGGTGGGAGTGGCCAAGGGAGGGGAGGAGTCTAGAGAAGGTGCAGGGAGGAGCTGGAGGCAAAAGCATTTGCAGGGAAAGGCACTTTGGGGAACAGAGAGATTTCTGAGGATGAGTTAGAGGAGGTTCTACTTTTTGATACAAAACATAAACCTCTCACTTCATCTCCATTAAGAAGCCTTTGGTAAAAACCTATATTACTGTGCAGCGGATTTGGAGTATGGTTTGTGATACTCATTGATGACAACCTTCAGGATAAGTGGCTCAAAGTAGCTAGTTACATTCAAATTACTTTCCAGGCTCTGGACAGGGCGGGGCAAAGTTACTTTCTATTCTCTGCGAATTGGTCCATGCGATGAAACTAAGCAGACTCACGGGAGCGGTAATCAGTTGGCATGCTGGACTGAGTTGCTTTGAAAGAGGATGAAATTGGCGATGGTATGGATGGGCAAAAACGATGAAGTTTGCTCTCAGATCTGAAGACTTTGAAGCATTTCAAGAACAAGGCAGCAATTTTTAGGTGTCTTTCTTAATAGTAATGTAGGGTTGGAGAATGTCAAGGAGGAAGAGCTCATGGGGCCATTTTAGTCCTGTAGTACATGACAGATGGACGTCCCAGTGACAATAATCAGTGGACTCTGTTCTCTGGGTGTCTTGGAAGGAAGTCTGCACAGGGTGGGGAGAGGATAGAGGGAACCCAAGCCGGCTTTGCCAACTCTCCTTGTGATTGCCATCCAGTCTTAAAGGTTCTCAGGTCCCTCTGGGACCTTATGGTCAACTACAGGGCCCTTGAGATCTACTAGGTTATCATGACAGTACATTGCACGCTAAAATACCACGCAAATATACAGTACGATACAAATATGACAAAGCTCTAGACTTCATCTTGGCTTTGATGCTTCCAACTTTGGTGACCTTGGGCACTCATGTGACCTCTCTGAGCCTCAGCTTCTCTGAAGGAAAGCAGCGGCAGCAAAATTGACTCTGCTGGGTTGTTTTGAGGGTCCAAAAAGTAACATCGGCAAGTGTTTCATAAAGAGTACAGCGCTATCAATGTAAAGGCCTGTTGTAACTGATTTTACTGCTTATGGATTTTAGTATTGATCTCATGTAGATTAAAGAACAAAATGGAGCCTTTATATTAAACACCACATAGGGCATAGAGCTTTTTAATGCCCTGCAACACTCATTTCCAGTAAGAGGAAGAATGTAAGCCTTTCTGAAATGAAACACTCTTCCAAAACCATTTTATTTGAACTTAATTTTACTATGTGGCTAGCGTGGGCAGAGTTCTGTGGGTAATAAATGACTCACCCCTCAAGCTTTTCCAACAACAGTGAAAAGTTACAGCTCTTTGATTTCCCCAATAAAGAGTTATTAGCAGTAATAATCCCAGAGAATATTAGGTTTAGGTGCTGTGGTCCCTGTTCTCAGGGAGGCCCCGGCTTGAATACAGGAAATACTTCATGATAGCTCAGCAGCTAACGAGAATGGATGCAGAGCCCTGGGGCTCCAGGCTGCAATGGTGGCTGCCTCATGGAGTCAATCCACTAGCCTCTGACTCGCTCATCTCAACTTGGGTGCGACAGCCCTGAACTTACACGGCCTGCTGGATGGACAGAGGGCCCTGCAAGTCTCCACACACTACGTGTCCCAAACCAAACAAAGCATCTCCTCCTCAGACCCATTCCTCCTGGTTGATTACCTGTCTTGTTAGCGACACCACCATCTCGCCGGTCCCAGAGAGTCAAGATGTTAGCATCTCAACTGGCATCATCCTCTCACTTCCCAAGGCCCATCAGGATTGGACTATGGCCAGCCAGGCACATTATCTTGTTGACGTTGGCATTTGTCGTGCCTTTCCCATTATTGTACCCGTTGTCCCATTTCAGGCCCTTATTCTCAGGTAGACGATGGAAGACTTGCTTGTCTTTAACTAATCCCATCTGGATCTGGTTGTTCTGCCCTCCGGTGGCGTGTCCTTCCATATGATTTACTCTCCACTCATCTGCCATTCTGATCTGAAAACACAGATCTGAACATCCCACTACCCTGCTCATAAGCCTTCTATGGCTCCCCCCTGCCTATAGAATGATGTTTAAATTCCTGGGCCTGGTATTCTAGACCCTCCACTATCTGGTCTTTTTGATCATTCCCTGAACCTCGTTCCTCAGCTGCATTCAACTACTTGCTGTTTCTTAGACACACTTTTCTTTCGTACTTCTGTTCCTTTGTTCATGGAGTTTTCTCCACATGTCAGATCTCTGCCCATCCTCCCAGGAGATCCAAAAGTGGCACCTCTCCCAGGAGGAGTCCCTTAGCTGAAAGTAAATGCCTTTTTAACCTGTATGTCTACGGAACTTTGCATCTTGGGTCAGCTCTTATGTACTCACTATACCATGAAATCTAAGTGTCACAGGCAGGGAGCAGCACAAATGATACTTTCTCAGGGAGCTCACCTCTGAACTCTCCCTTTAAAGTATATTATCCCCTATTAGTCTTTTTCATAGCATCTCATTCTTTTCATGTACCACATTTATAACTTTGTATTTGTGTGTATGCTTATTGCTTAATATCTGCCTAACTTATTGCACTGCAAACTCCTTCTGGGCGTGGACCATGCCAATTTGTTTCTGTTTATCACCAGTGTTTACCAAAAGTGCTTGGCTCATAGCATGTGTTAAGTAAACAACAGTTAAGTAAGTAAACAAATGAATGAGATGTCTGCAACCCTACCTAGATTGTTAACTTCTTTTTTTATGTTTATTTTTAAGAGAGAGAGAGAGAGAGAGAGAGAGAGCGCAAGTGAGGGAGGTGCAGAGAGAGAAGGAGACAGAGGATCCAAAGCAGGCTCCATACTGACAGCAGAAACTCCAATGAGGGGCTCAAACCCATGAATCATGAGATCATGACCTGAGCTGGAGTCAGAAGCTCAACTGGCTGAGCCACCCAGGTGTCCCTAGACTGTTCTTGGGGATATCTTTGCATGTCACCATTCCATCTATCAGAGTCCTGCTGGCAGGCGCCCAACAATAACTGAATTAGATTTTAATGTCAGGTCTTTATTTCTTTCTGTTGATTGAGGAAACTACTGTGGCTGACTTGTTGGCCTTCAGATTTGTCCATGAAAGAAGAGTGATGGGAAAGTATGAATTAGATAGACTTTGTTTGCGTGCTAGCAGATTTCCACATAGGAGGTCCCCAACATGCTTTCTGGTAAAAAAAAAAAAAAAAAAAAAAAAAAAAAAAAAAAAAAAAAAAAAAAAAAAAAAGCCTTCTCCTGGTAAAGCAGATTCACAAAGTGGATGTTAGCAGCCAAGAGGTAATTAACAAATTTCTGACATGAGTCTGTTCATACTGCTACTGTCAGGGGTAATCATGTTGGTTTAAGGAAGACCTTTTGCCTTGATGCAAGGAAGACATTTTGCCTTGATTCTAAGAGCTCACACATGAAAATGTCATTAGACATGGATTCTGGCTGCAAACTTAACATGTGCAGAAATTCATGTATGTGTTCCTGTTGTGGATGAACTATAACTTTAATGTGGGCAGGGCATAATTTGTTTGTGAATTAATTGATTAGACAAATTGTCCAACCATTCATCTCTTTGTTCTTTATTTTGTTCTTCCATTTTTCACTCACTCATTTGTTGGCTCACTTGACAAGTATCTGAGAGGTAACTGTGGGCTTAGTAGACTGAACACTGTAAGCAAAAACACAACAAGTACCAGGACCATCCCTTGGTGAGAGGTTAATGTGCCTACAGGGATCACAATAGGCTTTGTGGAGAAGTACCTATGGAAAAAAAGAGATCCTTCCCTTTGATGAATAAAGTGAGAAATGAGATTTTCATTCAGTAACTTTATGTTGCTTCTCTTTCTCGGATCCACTTGGTCATTAACCGTATCGTATGTGTATGTGTGTGTGTGTATAAGCTGTGTATGTGGGTATGTATATGTTTATCTGTCTATCTATCTATCATCTATCGTGAACTAGCCAGGCCAAAATTCTGGTTGTGAAAGAGAAATGGAGGAAATTAAAATTTCCTAACATGGGTTGCTCAACTTTCTCTCCCCAAAGAGTATCTAGGGTTTTGAGTAAAACACACTGGCTTAACTCATTATCTCTGTTGTCTCTCATCTTTTGCCTTTAATTTTCAAAGTTTTATTTACTGGATACGTGTGATTAATATACCAAGAAGTAATAAAAAAATAACCAGCTGTGGCATTATTCCCCATGCATATGATCCCCTCAGATACACAAGAATCTACCAATACCCAGGTGAGGAAAGAGTTGGCACATGTTCAAGTCTCAAAAGTTGCCAGGGTCTCCTGGCACCTTTGGCTCAGATCATGGAGGTAGTGAACAGACCCTTAAAGTGATCCCAGGTATTCCTGAAATATTTCAGGCCCATCAAATAGTGTATAAAATGATGACATGAACACCCATGTGTCCACCTCAGCATAAGAATAAAACAACATAAATCTAATGGAAGGCCTCTGTTTACCCCTTCTTTAACTGCATTCCTCCTGCCCTCATCACACCCTTCTCGACACCACCCCTTAAGGTAATCACTCTTCTGGATTTGCGGTGATTACCACAGCCTGCCATTATTTTCTAAAGGCCACAGGGTGTAATTTGGTATGTATGAACTTTAGATTCAGTTACTCAGCAAGGAGAATTTCCACTTCTTTTAGATATTCTTCCTTGGATTACCACCAAGTGCCTTTTTTTATTAGTTGATCTGACCCTCTGAAGATAATTTAAACTTGACTGGGGTATATAAGTAGGTGGCTTCAACTTGAGCATGTTGTTCCACAGGGACCATGGTCCAGCTTCCCATTAATTCAGTTCACTTATTGTGAATAGCAATAAAGATTGGGAGGAAAGAGGGTGATTTAAAGTTGAAAACTGGGTTATTAATCTTGGGGAAAGGCTAATGATGAGAAATTTGGGGAGTGTAATTGCCATCTAACTATTTTAGGGACTCATTCTCCTCCATACTCCTGACACCTAATTGGTCATCAAGTGTTCCCAATTCTACTTCTTAAATATCTCCCAATTCTGTGCCTCCCTCTTCAACACACACACACACACACACACACACACTCACACACATAGTGCTTTTGTGTGTTGGGGCTCTTATCACTCTAGCCTGTTCTGGTGAAATAATTTCTTCACTCATTTCATGATTCTGCTCTCTCCCTTCTAATTCCTTTCCTTTTGCTGAATCCAGAGAAGTATTTCTAAAACATAAATCAGAGTAGTTTACCCCATTTTTGGGGACACACTTCAGGGGTGCCCCATGGCCTTCGGGATAGAAATCTAGTCTGCATAATCTGGGTCTCTGCCTACCTTTGTGCTTCATTCCGCCATCTGTTCCACCTCCCCTATTGCTTCAGTCATGTAGAGTTCTGTTTAGTGTTCTCCTCTTATGTAGATGTGCCTGAGCCTGCTGTCAACTCCTACTTGTCCTCCAAGGCTTAGGTCTACTGTCATTTCTTCTGGGAACCTTTCCTTGTTTGTCCCTTTCTAAGTTCTCATAAAACCCCAGACTCTTCCATCTTTATTCTCAATAAACTGCCTTATAAGGTCTTACTTGTCTCTCCCTCACTTTGGAATGTAGGCTTCTTGGGAGGGGGAGGGACGAGTGTCTACTTCTGAACCATAGCATCCGTGCCATGCCTGGTCCAATCCAAGTTTGTGAAATGGATGCATACATGTAAGCATGAAACTAGAGAAGGGGGACTGAAGATCATTCTCCACTCCAATGTAAGCTTCTAGAAGGGTGGGGGTTTTGACTGTTTCATTCTTTGCTGTAGCCTCTGTACCAACAACCAGGCATGGGACATAACTGGCACTCAATAAACAGCTGATGAGAAGCTGAACTCAGATAAGACATTTTCTGTGTGACTCCAAAGGGTGGAAGTTTGACAGCGGGGAGAAATTCCAGGGAGATTATCTGAGAGACATTCTAGCCCTGTAATTAACCATCAGGAGGCTCAGTCCTGTGCAAGCCTTAACCAGAAGTCAGGTTTGGCAGCATGGTTGGAACTTCCTTTTCACTGGGTAAATAGTTTTCTTTTTTTTTTTTTTAACGTTTATTTATTTTTGAGACAGAGAGAGACAGAGCATGAACGGGGGAGAGTCAGAGAGAGGGAGACACAGAATCTGAAACAGGCTCCAGGCTCTGATCCGTCAGCACAGAGCCTGACGCAGGGCTTGAACTCACGAACCGCGAGATCATGACCTGAGCCGAAGTCGGACGCTTAACCGACTAAGCCACTCAGGCGCCCCATCGTTGGGTAAATAGTTTTCAAAACAGTTTGTAGACCACCTGGGAAACCCCTGAAGAAGTCATCCAAGGTGCCTATTAATATTGCAGGTCACTGGCTAAGTCAGAATTTCTGGGGTGGCTCCACAAATCCGCATTTCCCCCTGCTTTCCACTTTCTGTGGACACCAGGAAGGTTCACCAATGGCATGAGCTACTCTAGAAGGATAGTGAAGCTACTCTGTGGGAGATCAAGAAAAGTTTTGGTGACTGATGTTGGGTAACACTAGGTATGTGTCTGACTCTCCCACTACACCCTCCTAAATAGTTCTTGAAATAGCACAGTGTGGGCACTCCAGATGATTTGTTGCAAAATATGAATGGGTTCACAGACTTGTTTAAAAAAAATTAAATAAGCGCCATGTGAGTGATGTTGTGTTCATTCTTTATATACTTAGGAAAGATGGAACAATTTACATGAACCGACAGGTAGATGTGGTTATTTTTTTGGACTTGAAATTCTTTTTGTATTCACAAATAACACAACAGATATAAAGTCATTAAATTTCTCTCTAACATCTTTTAAAGTTATTTTTTTTTTTTTTTGCTATTACATTTGCATTACAAATTTCCAGTAAGAAGGAATCTCTTAAAGTTCACTCAAAGTTGACCTGGAAAGGGAAAATGGCGCTTGAAATTGAGGAACCACAGTTATAATGACCTTAATCAATTTACAAAACACTTACCAGGAAAGAAGAAGTAAAGATACATAAATGTGGTGCACACAACATAAACAACTTATTTTATTTGGCAGAAGATAGCTTTAGGGAGAGTAATGGAGGGGCTTATTCCTCTTTGTCATGTTTTATCTTTAGCACTTACAAAGCATTGGCATTTTCAAGGCACTATTCTGATCACCTTGATGCCTTCCTGCCTGGGATCTTCCTTTCAAATCAATAGAAATAGCAGCAGCAGAAAGAATAAAGAAATCCTTGTCAGACTGGGAATGCCTTTTTAAAATAAACTGGGAGGAATTCCTGACTCTCATATTTGCAATTTTCAGCAGGTGACCATGGATATGCTTTTGACCTAGTGAACAGATAACCATTTTTACCCTTCTGACTTTAATGCATTTTAATATCTGCATTTTCTATTGATTTGGATGTGTAAAGGAGATGATTAAAATGCTGTCATCCAGCTAATGGTTATTTGGTCTTCAAGGATACAGCCTGAGGCATTGCTGAATATGACCTCCCAGTACCCCATTTTTTTCACTTAATGGGGGGGGGGAACCTCTGTATAGTAGGTTGAATAGTGACCCCCTCTGACAAGTATATATCTATTCATAACATGCATATGTGATCTTATTTGGAAAATGGGTCTTTGCAGTTGTAATGAAGTTAAGGATCTCAAAATTAGATCGTCTTGGATTATCCAGGTAGGCATAAATCCAACGACAAGTGTCTGTGGAGGAAGAGGAGAAGACAGATATAGGGGAGATGGTAATGTGAATATTGGAGCACAGATTGGAGTGATATGTCTACTAGCCAAGGAAGATCAGGGCTACTGGCAGCCACCAGAAGCTAGAAGAGAGGCACAGGACTGTTTCTCCCTCAGAGTCCCCAGACTTGCAGACATCTTGATTTTCAGACTTCTGGCCTCCAAAACTATGAGAGAATACATTTTTGTTGTTCTAAGCCACCCAGTTGGAGATACTTTGTTATAGCCGTCCCAGGAAACTGATACATTATGCTTTGGACTCAGTATCTCCAGCTTATTGCCACCCCAGTCTGCTGCTATAAGGCTTATCCTGAAGTGTGAGACCTCCTGTTATAGTGTTCTGAGGGATCTTATCCCACAGTCTGTGCTGGGCAACTAGACTTTGAAATAATCACGACCATGTTGGGGTGGAGAAAACTGAAAAATAGCTGAAATTCATTGTTCACTTATTATTTGTCAGGTGTTGTGCTAGGAGATTTACAATGCATTCATTATCTTTTTCAATGTTCACAGAGAATCTCTGAAGTCGGTTCCAGTATTTTCTTCCATTTGATAAATGAGAAAACAGAGGCTCAGAGGATTTACCTAGAACAGTTCAATTATAGTGTTGAAACGAGGGCTGAGCTTTGAACCTGGGTCAGCCTCTCTCCAAAGTCTTCTCTCCAGATTTCAGGAAAAACAGAGAATTCTTTCATGGCCAGGTCATGCCAAGTAGAGCTCTGATATTCATGAAGGCATTTCTGGAGATGTGTGCGACTTCTTAGGTTTTAGAAATCACTCTACTCCAGTAAGGGATAATGGACTGACTCACTCAGGATTAGTGACTTAAATTTGATTTTCATTTAATTCCCAAACAATGTTATAAAAAATTGTTATGAACACTGTTACAAGTCATGGAATATTGAAGGTTTCTCATGAGTAAAAGAAACCACCAATATTAAATTTCAGATCTATTTGGTTCCCGAATCACCTTACATTGAAAAATGTATCCTTACACCATAAAAAAAAAAGTTAGTGAATGACCCTCTAATCTCTGTGTAGGAAGGATTTTTTAAGCTTAAAATTAATGGAAGGAATCACAAAGGAAAATTTAGATAGCCTGACTACATAAGAATTAACTAACAACTATATATCCAAAAATATTTTAAACAATATTAAAGGGCAAGCAAACATCTGGAAAAATACTTGTGGCAAATGTAAAGAAAAGCTTAACAGCCTTAATGTATAAAGATGTCAAACATATTGAGAAGAGAAACAATATTATTCTCCAGTAGATAAATGAAGCAAGGGAATAGTGTGATGAATTATGGTATGTCATATGATAAGACATTAAGTAGCCATCTAAATGATGTTTAGAAAGGGTATTCAGCAGCAGGGAGATTCTCATTATAAAATGCTAAATCCACAAAGCAAGCTATAAAATATGTTCAGTATAATAAGGAAAGGTAGCATTGATTTAGGGCTCCTCATGCACCAAGAACTACATAGGGTGCTTTCCATGCCTTATCTCCTCCCTTCATCCCTACAACATGATGAGGTATGTACTATTACCATTTCCATTTTATATTTGAGAACAGTAAGGCTCAGAGAGGTTGAGTAACTTGCTTAGCATCATCCAACAAATTCACAACACAGCTAGGATTTCAATCCAGGTCTGTCTGTCTCCCAGTTGTAACTCTTGCTGTTTCTCACGGTTTACTATACCATGACTATGCTATGGATCACTTGGTGGTGGGATCATGCCTTTGTACTTCTCTTAGTACCTTGAAAACAATTAATTTTGCTACATTGTGTGAGGGAGAGCTACTTATTGATTAAGAGACTAGTTCTTACCATTAGGCAGATCTGGGTGGCCCTGGACAATGGAACAGCCCTCAGCCCTCAGCTTCAGTTTCTCCAGTAAGTCATGCTAGGGATTAAGTCAATTTGTCTGCTTGGGGGCTTAGCATGATGCCAAGTACATAGAATGCATTCAGAAAATGTCAGGTTGATACTGAATTGAATGGTGTCACACCTCTGTGTAATAAGAGAAAAAAACTTATTACCTTAACAGTTGGTATGAACATTTCTCTTAGGGAGGAAACTGTCTTTGTTTGGGAAAATAACCTTGATGATTTACTAAGAGTGTTTCAGATCAAAGGGTACTGAGTATTGTTGTAAGCCCAACACCTCCCTTCCCCCAAAAAAGGGGAATGGTTCAAACAGTTGCATCTAGAAAATTAGATTTCTTTTCTTCTCCTGAGAGGGAAGAGAAGAGTACAAAGGGGCAGAGAATCATGAAGGTTGAGGCTGAGCTGGTGGGAAGGAAAGGAGTGAATTACAAAAAGTTAAGTGAAGTCCCATTGAAATCCTTGGCTGGTGAGATGGTTTAACTTTTTACATTTAATGCTTAACATGACATTGTGTTGTTGCAACATGAATCCCTCCTGTTTCTTCCATGAGTCCAGCAATTTCTCCCAAATACCTACTCACAAAACTCACAAAAGCTTTGCATGAAGTTTTAAATAAGTAGAGAGGACCTCTTTCATGACCTAGTGGACACAGGCCTAGGTAGAAATAGCACTCCCGAAATGGAGCCTGGATGACCATTGAATACGAACTCCTCTGAGAATCCTTAAAAATCTTCGGACAGAGTAAGCTGGGATTCATGTCGATACAGTTGACTCTTGAACAACACAGAAGTTTGGGGTGCTAACCCCCACGCAGTCAAAAATCCACGTGTAACTTTCGACTCACCCAAAACGTAACTACTAACAGCTTACTGTGGACTGGAAGTTTTACCAATAACAGAAATAGTCAATTGGCACATATATTGGATGTTATATGTATTATATACTGTATTCTCGCAATAAAGTAAGCTAGAGAAAAAAATGTGATTAAGAAAATCATAAGAGAAAATATGTTTGCAGTGCTGAACTGCATATATTTGTATATAATTGGGCCCACACAGTTCAAATCCACTTTGCTTCAGGGTCAACTGTATGTGGAGATGGGGGGACCCCTATTTGATATTTTGTTTACTCTGGTTGCCTTACTTCCTTTGCACATGACACGTGCTCAGCAGACATTTGTTAAATAACCAAGGAGAACAACAAAAAACATATCTCTGTGGCTCAGACTCTAATTATGTAAGAATTAACAGGAGGGAGAGACCCATGAGTTGGGGGAAAGTGGGGAAGACTTTGTTCAGAAGCTGTCACTTCTGATGCCTTGGAGAGCTGACCCAATAGTGAGCTTTGCTGTCACTGGGTTGATAGAGGCACGTGAATGGAGAGTATTGGTACAGCCAACCCGTTTTGTGCCCCCTTAGAATCTGGGGTTTGTTCTTACAGGCACCTCAGGAGGCTACTTGGATATCAGTGGAGTGTGGTCAGAAAAGGATCATGCCATTGCCATCACAGAGGAAAAAGGATCAGTGAGCTCATTTGGGAGGAGAGCGGACAACTCCCAGATCCAGGTGTGAGTGGTCTGGGCATGACCCAAGAGGAGGGGGATCGCTGAGAGCCTGAATGTGCAGACAGGGTGGGATTTAGCCTCAGAACGGTCAACTTGCCCGTTGCCCAGGAAAGGGCACCTTGGCTGCCTCTCAGTTGGAAGATATTATCTCCAGATGGAGTCCTCTGCCTGCTGGCAAAGTCACCAGCATTATTTGGTAATATTTTGATGTGCTATTTATGTGGAAAGGGGTTTTATTGACATATCTTTCACATCATGCACAAACAGTTGTAGCTTTTCCTTCTGAAAGGGACTGCAGCAATGAAGATGGCCAATCTTGGAAAGGCATTAGGGGGCAAAGAATGGGCCGGGCCTGGGCTCATGCCCAACACCATGTGTCCTGGCTGCAGTGTCCAGGCTGAGGCCTGATTTGCATTCAGGCTGCATCCCTGGTTGGTGAAACTGAACTCGCTTGTCGTCCTGATGAATCTGGCAAAAGCTCCAGACGAGGGGTGACAATGAAAGAGAAAACACTGCAGAGGGATGGGAGGGGAGGGCTTGGGGGAACTACCCAGGGGTTTTATGTCATACATTTGCCTGTTCATCATCTCCATTTGGGAAACAACAACTTCAGAAAAGCAAGCAAAGAAGTTCACCTTACGTTAGTGACCCCTGAAAAAACTTGCACATCTCTGCTGGGAAATGTGTGCCTTCCCTCCGTGCAGCAGTTATTTCAGGCATTTAGCTTCCCCACACAGTGGCAACTCATTTACCCGTTCTCTCTCTCCCTCTCTCCCTCTCTCTCTCTTTCTCTCTCTTTCTCATGAAATCGCTTTAGTCAGCACAAATTTGGAGGCAGAACCAAAGCCAGTAATAGCATATCTCATGCTGCTATCAATTTTCCGCCAGAAGAACATTTTGGGACACAAAGTCCTTTGTCTATTTCCAGAAGCTCGATTCAATGACATTACATGAATGACTACAACACTATAGCGTGTTCTGCACCGTTTCAAATTGTAACCTAAAAAAAAAAAAAGGAAGAACTTGGATCGTGGCCAGAGCGTAATGATTTCAGTTCTTAAGAAAATCCAGCAACCATGACACCACATTCAATATTTTCTTGCTGTGGAAATTTAAGAATCGACTCTAATCAAATAGCAGCCCCACCACCCCATCCTCCATTTTGCTATGGTTCCTGTTACCAGCAGGCCTCCCACGTCTGTTTTGGCTTAAAAAAATAAATACGTTTACAATATGTTTTTAAAAAAATTGGTCTGAATCAGACAATTGTATATTCTGGAAAGTGAATGCAAAATGTAAAACAGGCTAATCATGATTCCAAATTTCAGGGCCCTAATTGATCCCATCCCAAAGGTAACATTCTATCTTAATTGACATGCCGAGATGGTTACAATTATGTAAAATAAAACTGGGCCTGTTGGAAACTCCATGTTTTCTTATTGAACGGGGATGGCCAGCTTTTATAATAGTTGATTGCAAAAGGATGCAACCACTTTGCTCATATTTCCTATTTTGGTCTGGCCCTTGTACATGTGCCGTGGTGTCCCCCTCCCTTTCAAAAAAGTGTGGACGTCAAGGGGAATCTGATGCCACTATATTTTCCTTGGGGTTGGGGGAGGCACTGTGGAAAGGATCAGCATTTTCAACGTCCATTTTATAAGTCAGTCAAAAAGAGAGTAAGAGAGGGAAAGGATGAAATCGAGCATTTTCATAGCTGTTGGCAGAGTGCTTTTTCTGGGCCATTGTGACCACACGCACGAGCCTGTGCTCAGCATCGATGGGAAACAGATGGTAGTGCACGGGTGCAGAGCGTGCGAAGATCACACGAAGTCGGGCCCATGGGAGGGACCACAGCCCTTCCAGGACTTGGTAGAGTCTGAATAACAAAGCCCATAAGGAGCCCTCACCCTCTCTTGGACCCCTGCAGCCCTTCTGCCTCTCTGCTGAGAGCACCCCAGACTGGAGGCTAGGTCTCCCTGGGGATGCTGGATGTTGCGGAGGCAGGAAGGCAGGAGGCCTGTTTATGCAATCAGGAGAGGCAGAGGCCGCCTTGGAACACCTGTGCCTCTTGGCATCTTGCCTCCCTGGATGGGTGAACCAAGCGAGCCTCGAGCTGGTGATTAGTACTAATCACCCTCCTGCCCAGCAACGCCAGCTATGGGGGTGCCTTCCTATTGAATCTCCCCTCTACCCCTCTCTACCTCCCAGGAGTGTCAGTCTGTCCTTGTCCCCACTGGCCCCGATTTCGTTCAGGGCCTCATCAAGTCTCTCCTGGGTTGTTGCAGTGGGTTTCCTCGCTGGTCTCTGTCCCCAGTCTTGTTGTCTGTGACTTGCATAGAAGCTGGAGTAATATACAAAGCTGACTGTGTGACTTCCCTGTCTAAACCCTCCATGGCTCCCCAGGAGACTCAGAATGGAACGCAACTGTTGTTACTCATGTTCATAATCATTTGCCAGGCACTGTGTGCAGGGCCTTCGTGACTTTATATTGGCTAAATGAAAGTGTCTTCCTTGAGTACCTAGGCAGACTCCCCTGCACACAGGGCATTACACAAGTGTGCCCACAGAGTTCATCCTTAGCAAACTACCAGTGCTCTAGTCAATTTTTATCTGGGTCCATCTAGATCAATAACACAGTGAAAGAAGAACTCTTTGAGCCAACAGTACAGTCTGGACATACTCAACTCCCCAGGAAGGACTTTGGACGATAATAGTGTGATAAACAAAAAAGGTTATATTTTGCTGTTACTTTCTGCAGACCCACAAGACCTCAGGGCTGCACGGTCTTAAATCACCTTGTTCAACAGACTACCTTTACAGAGGAGGAAATGGAACCCTGACGGGGCTTTGTGACTCCCTAGGTGGTGAGGACTTAGTTCCGGGCAGGGCTGAGATGAGAACCAGGGCTCTTAGCCCAAGGATCTTGTACCGTGTTGGGCAGGAGCCCCAGGTGATTTGGGAAATAAGCAAAATGCCTCCATGGCACCTCCTTTAATTCCATTTCAATTTTATAACCTCCACTTCTATTCCTATTTTTATGTTATTTGTGCTCAAGTCCCCTGTAAGGGCCCTGTTCAGGAGAAGCAGCCTGGGACAAAGGAAGGAGACTCAACCCTGGAGTCAGAAAGACCTGGGCTCAACTCCAAGCTCTACCATTTTGCTCTATGAACTTTAGCGATGGACTTAGCTCTCTGAGCCTCAGTGTCCTCACAGCTACCTCACAGAACCGTCATGAGGATCTGATGAGAAAACACGTGAAAAGCTCCTGCCATGTTGTAGAAGCTTAATACATACCCAGTGCCTTTTCCTTCCCACTCCTCTTGAATCCCATCAAAAGTCACCCATCCTGAGTTTCTGGGCCATACACTCTGCCATGTATTTATGCCATTGCATTTTTTCCCCTTTTTGCACATATCCCAAGATGAATTATGCATTTCCATAGGATCTTTCTGGGATAATTTATAATAGCTTTGATTACTATGTATCATACCATATAGTATAAGATACATATATTTATCTTATATGTTTCTTTTATATAAAAAATTAAAATAAATCTTTTTGTCAAAGAGATAAATATCATACTGGGGCAAATAGATGAAGTAGAAAGAATTGGCTTTTGGAATCAGACATGCCTTTCAGTCCTCGTGCCCTAAATCACCAATTACACGTCTTTGGGAAAGCTGCTTAACCTTAGAAAGTCTTAGCTGTCTCTTCTGTAAGATGAGGTTGATAATTTCACCTCCCCAAGCCTGATGTGTGGATGGAATGGAGTGAGTGCTTCCTGCCTGGTTCAGAGGAGGTGCTTCTGGGGAAAATGCTAGTCCCTCACTACCACCTGGTACAGTCTGGGGCCGTCAACTGTAATCCCAACAATTATTTGTTGAATTATACTGAACTTCTAAAGCCTAAAGGGTTGAGTTTAATGTGGGTTGTGGTAGAGTAGAGGCAAGTTCACCAACAAACATGGCCTGGATTCCGTCATGTGCTAAGGAGTAGAAATTCTGGATGTATTCAGTGACTCACTGTGATCCCTTAATGCCTGAACAGGTTGGTTATCAGCAGAATATACACATTTCACAATACGCAACAAGATGACGTGATCTAGGCCGACAGCTACAAGGGTGTTTCCCAAGGTTTCTTAAGATGGAGAAGAAGGAATTTTTCATTTGAGTGGAGCCGGTAGGATATCCTGTCCAGGAGGAACTAGGGGGCGAGGTGGGCCTTGAGGGGAAGGTAACCAGCCAGAGTTTGGAGGAGGCCATGTTGATGGGAGGGCAGAAAGGATGGGCTCACTTGTAGCCTCCTGAAACACACCTTACAGTTTATCTGGAGGCGAAATTCTCACTGTGGCTCTCACAGTGATAAACTAGATATAGCCATGCCCTCGAGTTTGCTGTCTAGTGTATAAGTCAGCTGAGAATGTGCAGAGAAAGTCACAAATCATAATCGAGTTTCCTCAGTGCTGTGACAAATATACCCGTGAAGTGATTTGAGGTGAAGAGAAAAGGGGAATTGAAACCTGGCTGTGGTGTCAGGGAGACTTCTTGGAAGACGTGACATCTGGGATGGGGCCTGGAGGATAAGGCCGAGAGAGTAATTCGGGTGATGTGAAGGCATACTGTGTGCCAGGCACTGTTGTAGAAATCAAGATTACAGCAGGGATGAGCAAAAGAGAGTTCCTTCTTCCAAGAAGCTTTCATTCTAGTAGGGAGATAATGATGGGCAGAGTGAACAGGTACAAAGAACAGGAGGTTTTAGGGAACAATATATGATTCAGTGTAGCTAGAACCTTCAGTCTAAGGGGTAGGGAGAAGCAAGGAGAGGGTGGCTTGGAGAAAGGCAGGACCAAGGATAAATTTTGCCCTGACGACAGTAGGCAGCCACTGAAGAGTTTTTTTTTTTTTTTTTTTTTTTTTTTTTAATTTTTTTTTTTCAACATTTTTTATTTATTTTTGGGACAGAGAGAGACAGAGCATGAACGGGGGAGGGGCAGAGAGAGAGGGAGACACAGAATCGGAAACAGGCTCCAGGCTCCGAGCCATCAGCCCAGAGCCTGACGCGGGGCTCGAACTCACGGACCGCGAGATCGTGACCTGGCTGAAGTCGGACGCTTAACCGACTGCGCCACCCAGGCGCCCCTGAAGAGTTTTAAGCAAGAGAGTGACATTTCCCTTTTAGAAAAATAACTAGTTACAGATATGAAAAGTCATTCCAGCTATTGGAATGAAATGAATTGGAAGGAGGAAAACTGTGAGACTTTGCGAAAATTATTTAACCTCTCTGAGCCTATCTGCATCTGTAAAATGGGTATATTGCCCATATAATAGGATTGCTGTGACCTTAAAATAAGGGAAAATAAATCAAATGGCTCTAGCATTACCTGGCCCTATATACTCTTCATGTTTCAAGATAATTTTTTTTTTTAATTTTAAATGTTTATTTATTTATTTTTGAGAGAGAGAGAGAGACCACATGTGGGGGAGGGACAGAGACAGAGACAGAATCTGATAGCACAGAGCCTGACGAGGGGCTCAAACTCAGGAACAGTGAGATCATGACCTGAGCTGAAGTCGGACGCTTAAGCAACTGAGCCACCCAGGAGCCCCTCAAGGCAATTGGTTTTTAAGAAACCCAAGTGCCAAGTGTATTTCAGGGAACAACTGTGGGAGAAGAGCCGAGGTGGGGCTGGACTGGGCTGGGTTACAGACTGAAGTCAGGGGCATAGACATTCAGCCCCTGATTCAGAATAGAGCTAATAATAATGGTTGCTGTGTGTCTAAGGATTCTTGCGGGAGCAGAAGTGTGGTGGTGGAGTGGAGGGGGAAAGATTACGACTTTGAGACAAATACGATCCTTGTCACAGAGTGAAAAGCCTTTGCTCGGACACACACCTTCCTGGGTGCGTTTGATTATAAGAAGCCAGGAAGAGCTTTGGGAGACGTCCAGATGGGTATGAAATAGACAAGAACGTGCAGACAGAGAAGAAACATAGGAGAGGAACCTAGGGAGACAGTGGAAGAAACCAGTAACGGGAGGCCAGAGATTCTGAGGGAAAGATAAGCAAGTGAGAAACCCCCCTGCAGGGATGGCTGAGAGATTTTAAGAACAGGAATGCTTAATCGCCTGATAGTGTTGTTCTATTGTGTTATGGCCCATCCCTGTTCTCCTATATTCTCAGTAAACTGTTCCATTCCTGTTCTCCCATATTCCAGTAAACTGTTTGGGAGGGAGTGTTGTCTGGGGTAAATCAAAGAAAAAGGTGGCATTGTGTATTTAAGTCAGCATAGAGCAGAAGAGGGCAGACGCAGGAGGGGAGACGCCGGTGCTTTCTAGATGTAGCAGGAACAGAAACCCTGCATAGCAAGAGATCAAGAACATAGAAACTCTAGAATCCACCGCTGTCTTGGGGAGACTGTTAGGTTTGATGAGGAATGACGTGGAGGTAGGTCTCAGCAATATTAGAATCTCAAAGGAGAGAGAGATCCTAGAGGACACTTGAGTTGCATATGGAATTTGTCCCAACTATCCCACAAAGCACAAAGACTTTGAGAAACTGTGTGGCCTTTTGGGGGAAACACCAAGCAAGGGCCCGAGTTAGAATCTTAGCCACTTCCTGCACATTTCAAAAAGGTTACCTATTCATCCACCACCTACTCATCTATCCACCCACCCATCATCCATCCATCTGTCCATCCGTCTGTCTGTCCCCCACACATCCAATGTTCCAGCATTTCTGTCTCTTCCTCTAATTGCTCTGTGGTGCCCAAACTGGTAAAGTAAAAAAGAAGAAAACCAAAAACAATACCCCCCTCAACCTCCGAAACTCCCCAAAACAAAACAGAAAATCCTCTTCTATCCTTTAGACTTTTTCATGGCAAAATGTCAAACTTTAGTCTCCTTTGGCCCCTTTCCTTGCTTTACTGAAGAATTTCCTGAACAGTTACCTGCACTGCCAACAAGATCATTCTGAACCAATGTGGTCAGCTTCGAGCCTTCACAGTTTGCTCTAGATATAGGGATTTGGGACTTTACAATTTAACTGTAATCTATTTTCCGCCATTTTTGGAAGCTATTGAATAATATAAAATACCTTTCAAATCCTCTTAGCTTGCCCTGAATCTTTTGTTATTTTCCCTTTAACTATTCTGATTGGTATAGACACTGAGAGATTTTGTCTTCAGGCATTAAAAGGAAATGAACAGGGGCGCTTGGGTGGCTGAGTCAGTTAAGCATCTGACTTCGGCTCAGGTCATGAGCTCACATTTTGTGGGTTCAAGCCCCACATTGGGCTCTCCACTGTTAGCTCAGAGGCAGCTTCAGACCCTCTGTCCCTCTCTCTCTCTGCTCCCACCCCCCTCAAAAATAAATTAATATTTAAAAAAAAGGAAATGAACAGGGTGTTTTTTCCTTGGAAGAATCCCAGTTATATTTATTATCTATCTTCATTTTATACAAAAACAATTTGGATAGATGGTTTTTATATTATTAGGAAGTCGCCAAAGTTCCCAACCTGACTTTGGGCATGTTGTGGTGAATAGATCTTTGGAGCCCAACTCCATACGCCCGATTCTGGGATGTAAGCTCTAGGGCAACAAGTGACCTTGAAAGTAGGTTGAAGACACTTTTCCAGAATGGGGTTCTGAAGGCAGAAATCTATAGCGTGGAGGAGCCTGAGGCTCTATCCTAAAGACAGAGGCAAACCTGTGAGCAAGGCCACGTGAAAAGAAGCATCTGGAGCCTTAATGATCGGCTTGGCTTCCTGTCCCTGTAGTCCACTAGTCCTCCAGGTGCAACCACTTAACCTACACCTGTGGGCTCAGCCATGCCCCAGAACCTGAATACTGTTCTCTCCCCATTTAAGGGGAGTTTAAGGAACTCTAGCTGTTAGTTCAATCAACCCAATGACTAGTTCCAAATGACTGAGATTTGCATTCGAGTTCCCCTGTTTTTCCTAGGGCTTACCCCATCCTGGCCTCCTGGTACGATGTCTGAAGTTCAGTTTCCTAGGAACCAGTTCTCTAATCCCTCCTTGCCTCCCCGATACAGACCACACACCTGCCTGGATATTGCCAATGCTGTTGAGACACTACTTAAACCAGGATGTCACTCACAGCTGAAGTTTCCAAATGCCAGTTGCTACCCTGCCTATGTTTTTCCTCTTTCAAGCATCTTCTCCATTTGTCCCCTTTGACTGGGGTTTGCCTGACCTCTGGATGAGGGTCCATTTTCATTTCTTTATTTGGAAGCTTCTATGAATTAGTCACTGTACTAAATCCTGTGAATACAGAGATGAATAAATCACAGCTCCTGTCCTCTGGGAGTTCCCAGCCTGACAGAGTAGACAGACATGGAAACAAATAATCCTACTCCATGGATGAAGTATATGTGGAAAGCCAGGAAAGAAAACAGGAAGAGTGTCCTACTCCTGGAGGGTTCAGAGACAGCTCCACAGCAGAGGAAATTTGAGCCTTAAAAAATGGGTAGGAGCCAGCTGCTCAGGTAATTTAGATGGAAGGAACAATTAAAAGCACATGTGTGTTTGGGGACGTGGGATGGTGGCAGCTGAGACTAGTGAACCGGGCAGATCAGTGATGACCTTGTATAAGATAATAACAATGACTCTGGGGGTGGTAAGCGTAGAGAAGGATGTTGTTAATAACACCATATCCAATGTTCTTTTTTATTGTAGTAACATAATATTAATATGAATAGCATATATAGTAACAATAACCACCAAATGAGTTTTCTAGTATGTTCCTGAAAGTTTCCAACATCCACGGTCAGATGTTTGCAAATTGCCAGGTTAAAATGACATCAGGGCATTTCTCAGAACGTTAGATGTGTTAATGTGCTTTGTGACTGGGATGTGGCCAGGAGCACTTCCCAAATTTATTTGACCACCACCTTCCCTCTCCTCCCGCATCGCAAGGGACTGTAGTTTTGAGCAACACACTTTGCGGACAGACCTGGGATGTTCTTCATGTTCTGCCCAGTTTAGAGCATTTAGGAACAGCCAGTCCTGAGCTATAAGAAGACACCAACTGCAGGAGTCTCCTAACTGTCGTGTTGCTCATTGCACACCCTGCTTTGTTTTATCGTTCACAGGCTTGCCTGAGATGTTACTGCTAATCTCTTAGACACCGCACAAGGCCAAGGCTGCCAACGATTCACAGTTTCTGAAAGGGAAACATGGAGGAAAGAATCAGAGTGGAAAGGGGTGAAGTATGGTAGGGGGGAAGTACTACCAGTGGGGAGAGTAAAATGGGGAAGAAGCTTTAGAATGAGTAAAAAAACACCACTGCAAACGGGATATGGATCCCATTCCCAAGTTATGTTCTTGGTTTAGAGACTTTAGATCTGGGTTTAAAACATGTGGGTAAAAATTACCAGTAAGTCCGTGTTTCCCCAGTGCTGGAAAGGCAAGACCCTACCTTACAAATTTTGTGACTCCATAATGGCACCTGGTGTAAGGTAGGTGCTCAGTCCGTGTGTTAAATTAAATTTAGGTTTTCTTTCTGGGGTTCAGCCCTCTGCTAGTAGGCTTGCTGGTTTCTGTTGACATTAAAAATAACATTCCTTTGAAAACAGTGATGATCTTTGGGAGGAAGGATTGTGACTGCTTCACATTTTGTTTTTTCTTTTGATCTGCAATAAACATTTTTTTGTTGTTATAAGAAAGGCATTACTTTTATAATTAAGATACAACAATAATTTTTTTGAAACGTGCATCCCTAGTTCTCCCTCCATGCAATTTTTTTTAACGTTTATTTATTTTTGAGACAGAGAGAGACAGAGCATGAACAGGGGAGGGGCAGAGAGAGGGAGACACAGAATCCGAAACAGGCTCCAGGCTCCGAGCTGTCAGCACAGAGCCCGACGTGGGGCTCGAACTCATGGACCGCGAGATGGTGACCTGAGCCGAAGTCGGCCGCTCAACCGACTGAGCCATCCAGGCGCCCCTCCATGCAATTTTTATAGGTACAAAGAATGGACAGTTGAGGGGATAAGCTTTCATGGTGTCTCAAATCAATCGACCCCAATATGGCAGGGAAGGATGGAGAGGAAGTTTAAGTCTTTGAATCTAACATTTTCAAATATTGAGGCCAGATAGTACGTGGTATGTAGTAAATGTCCATTAAGTATCTGTTGCCTGAACAAATATCGGGGAAGTCGGTGAAGCTTATTACTCCATTCATTTCCCCTTCTGGAGATCGTTCCAGTTGGAGAATTCCTCTTGTGGCCTAGGGGCAAGGGATGGGTAAGTCAGGAACAGTGTCCAGACAGGTTGAATGACCTGTCCAGGTCACTCTGTAGGTTGGAGGCCCGTCAGCAGAGCCTGCGCTAAACCCAGAGACCTGGGCTCGCCCTGGGTCCAGGGCCTGCAGGGTCCTCAGCCAGTCAGGGTTGAGCACGGCCCCGGACTGATTGCACACATGTTGCTCTCTGTGAGCGGTGGTGGTGTTTGGAGCAAAAGGGTGCCTCGAACAGATCTTAGCTACATGGAACAAAAGTAAGTTTGGAAAAAAAAAAAAAACAACAACCCACCAACTCTCTCACACACTAGCACCCTTCCTGCCGGCCCTGTTGTGATTTTGCACTGAGGGTGCATTTTAATTGATGAAATGTGCTACACAGCCCAACCAAATTGAAAAGTAACAACCTTCACTTACCATTTGGAGATGTGACGGAAGTGCCAGAAGTTAAACTCTGAGGACTAAATGAAATAACAGAAGCTCCCTATACTCTCTTGAAGAAGCTCATTAGTTTTTGCTTTCTCACATTCTGTTTGCTGTGGCCTGCAGCCAAAAATGGCGATAACGGTGGAGATAGTAAGTGAGAGTTAAAAATATGGGCAGAGTGGCTGGGCTCTGTGCAGGACCCAGGGCAGCTGGGGGAAGGGCTCAGGTAGGGGGCAGCTGGGAGGGAGGGGGGAGGGGAAGGAGGAGGGGGAAGGAGGGCAGAAACAGGCTGAGAGAGAGAGAGGACAAAGAGACCTGGGAGATTGAATGTGTGCTGAGCATATATTTATACCAACTGGAGTAGGTTCCGAGGTCGAGGTCATGCAGTGGGGAAGGGCAGGGAAGGGTCAATCACGTCTTGTTTCCTCTGCACACAGTACCCACAGCAACAAGTAGACACAAGGGAAATCAGGCTTCACGTGAATTTTGAGGGCAGCCGTGAGAATGATGAGTGGGAGAGAGGATGTCTCAAATGTGGCTGGCCTGGCCACGGCAGGCCCCCTAGTCTATGATTACAGTTATAAGGGGCAAGCCCTCCCACCCTAGCCCCTCACTTATCAGGTAAATAAGGGGGCCCCTGGGGCTCTCCCGTTTATCACTTAATCCCTGCACTTGCAGGCCTCGCACCAGACCCGGCCAGAGCGGGAGCTTGCCAGAGAAGGGGTGCTTGACATAACGCACCATGGTGCCGCGTCCTCCCTTCCTGCTGCTTCTTGACGTCATACAGCTCGGTATGTGCCACACATCTGCCGCGAGCACAGGCTCTGGTGAATGGGCACCACCCCTTTCCCCAAAGGAGCTTCTATGGCACTGGAAGAGAAGGACCAGAACGCGGGTGCCACCGCCCCAAGCAGAGCATGGGGTCCCAGCTAACGGCGACTTGGGCCCAGCTTGCTACATGTACGAGTCTCTGACAAATGCCACAGTGTGCAAGCCGATTTGGGTCTGAAAGGAAATGTCAGAGAGCAAAAAAAAGAAAAGGAAAAGAAAGGAGAAAGAAGCTAGCATTTACTCTTGTGCCAGGCACTGTCACATATGTTATTTCATTGAATGTACGGAGATACCCTGGCAGGTGGTTATTTTTATCTTTTTTTTTTCTTCCCCCTTGACAAGGAAAAGGAAGATCAGAGAGGTTAAGGAACCAGTCCAAGGTACCTCAGCTTGTCAGTGACAGAGTCACTAGCCTGGGTCTATCTGTCTTTACTGCCCCAGATTCCTCCCGAGGCCTTGTGAAAGTCGCTGTCCACTGAGGAGACAAGGGGCCACCATGAACATTGAGACAGCCCCAGATCACAGCCAGGCTCTGGCTGCCTCCCACCCCTCCATAGATGTATTTTTTCAACAATGAGGTTTTCTCTGCAAGTTAGTGATTTTATGGCTCTCAGCAAAAATCTGTGACACCAGATGTTAAATGCAGCAGGAGAAAGTTATTTTCATCATTGGTGAAATCTTGCACAGTGCACTGAGTCTGGTCACATATCTGACTTCAGGCAACATGTGATCTGATTTCTGTTCACAGAAAGAGGCTCGGCAAGGGCTGACAGAGACGTGAATGGCTGTTTGGGCCTCTGGGTATTGGGAGAGGGGGCAGCTCAGTCTGTGACTTCTCTTGTGACTTGACTAATAAACAACACCTGGCTTATCTGTGGGACCAGACCTCTCGGCCAGAAACCCTGCCATCACTTGCTGGGGCCTTGACAACAGCACTTTTGGAACTTGTCCACACTGAGGCCATCATTCCCTCAAGTCCTAGCTGGTTGTGTCATATCGACCCCTTCTCTATTTCACTTCTGTCCTCTCTGTTCACTTCTAGCATGGTGTTCATCATTTAGATTCTTGGGTCAGTGTCCATGGAGCCAGCAACTATTGGATCGAACCACATGAAATTGCCTTTTTTTTTTTTGGTGGTTAAACAACAGCCAAATATTGGTAATTGTAGCCAGAGTGGTTTCTTCGTTGTAAATTGAGGTGTTGGTATCTGGATCACAGGGTTGTTGAAAGATTTAATTAGATAATGTTTATAAAGACACCAACGACATTGCTTGGAACATAGTCAGCGCTCAATAAATGGAAGCCAGGCTTAGAATATGATTACTATTGTCCCAGGCTCCTTACTCCATCTGCCTACAAGTGGAGTCTTGCCCCAAAGTCCTGCTTCATGTCACTGGTCATGTGTGCCACTCCCCACAGCTTGAGTCTGCCTGAAACGCCAGTCCAGCTGCGAGGTTCCCACCACCAAAGACTATCTCCAGCCCTGAATGTCTGCCTGCCTGCCATTGCCCGGTTTCATGTGGTGCCTTCATCGCCTGATGGCCCCAGTGTAGCCAGCTTCTGGGCAGAGTCCATCCCCTCAGATTCTGTGTTCACTGAGTTACGCAGATCTTAGGTTGGTTTCCCTCTGTGTCTAGAAGAAATGGGACAGCAGGGTCTTCTGGGGGGACCACAGACTGCTCAGCCTGAGCAGTTCTGTAAATTTAGAATTTGGACCAGTGGTCAGGACAGATTCCTACTAGCTTGGCTTCCAGGAGGGCAGCGCATGATCAGGGCCAATTTATTCATTTTCAGTGAGAGACAGAGCAGCCAAAAGGAAATGCTGGGGTCAGTACATGGTCTCCGGGTGGAAAATCTTTAGGGGAAGTTTACGGGATATTTGGTGAAGAGTGAATCCAACAAAAGGAGGCCAAGCATCTTGAGGGATGATGAGGCCTGACGAGTCCTCTGCCCCAGCCGAGCACCCTCTCTGGTGGCCAGCTGGAGTCACTGATTAGTGCACTGACTTTCTTCTCTTAAGCGGGGCTGGGTAGAAACAACCAGTTCTTCCCTTTAGCGGTACTAATTATTTTCCTATTCCACTATGACCTCTCCCCTTTGGTAAATACCATCATCGTCCATCACATATGGCAACACCATTTGATCCCATTAACCATCCACTAGCTTCCTGAAATGCAGTTAATCTCGGTTTTGCCTTCCTGAGATGATCCAAGTCATATTCAGTTTAATTCAATTCCGTACAATATTTACTGTGTACCTGTCATGTGCCAGGCCTGCCTAAGATGTTCCAGGTTATATTAAATTCAGTCTCTTCAACTCAGTTTAATTTGACCAGTACTTAGTGAGCTAGGCCCTGTCCTAGATCCCAAGGCTGCAATGGTAGACAGTATAAATATATATAGTCTTTATCCTGTAATCTAGTTAGGGGAACTACGCAGGGAAATTAGCAATCACAAAACAGTGTAGAAGGGTTATGATAGGGAAATATGAAGTGCCACTGGGCAGTCATAGGAAAGACATCTAATCTACAGTTCTAGAGGGTTCCCTGGAAGAAGTGACATCTGCTCTGGGCCTTAAAGATCGATAGGAGTAGGGGGAAGGTGTGCATATGCATTTGTGTGTGTGTTTGTGCATGTGTGTGTGTGTGTGTGCACACACGTGCACGTGCATGTGTGGGTGTGGAAGGGGGGCCCTGTGGAGACAGGATTAGGAGGGTACCAGGGGCGAGGCTAGGAAAGGGTTGAGAACTGCAAGGTCTCCTAGCCCAGTTAAGTAGTGAGGACTTTGTCGTCCTAACAAGGGGAAGCTATTGAAAAGTTTTAAGCAGGTTGTGAAGTAATCCTATTTGTGGTTTAGGAAGATCACTCTGACTGTAGGGAAGGCTTTGGGGGATTTCCAATATCCTTTACTAATACTTTTATAGATACATGTCTCAATTTCTGCTTACATATGATTAAATTTCCCCGTGGATTATGGATTATCTCGTTTATTTCATTCATTATTTCCAAGTTTCTGATGGGCTGGGGCGGGGGTTGGAGAACACTCTTTGTCACCCAGTGAACAGAATATGTCTCTATCCCCTCTTTTTTCCTGCCTAGGTGTTGCTAGAAATGAACCATCATGACTCACCCCTGAGCCTAGTAATAACAGACTGGAATAATGCCGCGCAGAAAAAGAAGTATTTTCATGAGTGTTAAAACACTTTTTTGGAGGGAGCAAATGGCCGCAAAGATGACTTTAAAAGTAAGAATTCCTAACTCTGCATTTGGCTGTTTAGGTTCCTAAATGATCTGGGTGTTACGAAGGACTCTGATGTGCGAGTGAGGGAGACATCATTGATCACTTCATTAATGGAAAAGGCTCTGGGGAAGGACAGAGATAATCCTGTTAGGGAAATCAGCAGGTTCTAATTGACTTTGAAGTAGTGGGGGCAGGGGGCTCCATTTCTTCTCCTTCACTTGCCATCATCAGATGGAGAGGAAACAGCTCTGCAGCTCTTGCCTGAGACTAGATTTTCCTTCACCAAGGGGAGGAAGAGGGACCTGATGCTGGCCTGTTGGGCACCATGACCTGCCTATTTTGGCTTCCACAGTGAGGTGTGGGTGAGGAGCAAAATGGAACTTCGTGATACCTACAGAGTTACTCTGCACTTCGGTTTGGGTTTAACATATGGAGGGAGGCTTTGCCTAAATTTCCCATCTTTTGCCACTTATCAGCTATTGAAAAGTGCACGTGTTCAGAGGCGCCTGGCTGACTCAGTTGGTTAAGCATCCGACTCTTGATTTCGGCTCAGGCAATGATCTCATGGTTCGTGAGTTCGAGCCCTGTGCTGGGCTCTGAACTTGGGATTCTTTCTCTTTCTCCCTCTCTGCCTCTCCCCTGCTCTCTCTCTCTCTCTCTCTCAAAATAAATAAATAAAGAAAAAAAGTGCACATGTTTGTGTGCATGAATGCAGATAACAAAGGATGCAGCTCCTAAAGGGGCAAGTTCCTGACAGCTGTGGAAAACAAGTCAACTTGACTTTGTGTTTCCTCAACCTTCTTGGCTGTGGGGGCCTCTGTCTGAGCGCTTCTCTTTCTTTCACCGATTGCTTCCATGGGATTGCCTCCCTCTCTCTCTTCTTCCCTTCTCTGTGCCTTCTTTCCCCTTCCCCTTCCCCTCCCCCTCCCCTTCCCTTACCCCTTTCCCCTTTCTCCTCTCTTCTCCTCTCCTCTCCTCTCCTCTCCTCTCCTCTCCTCTCCTCTCCTCTCCTCTCCCCTCCTCTTTTTTTCCTTTCAGGAAAGGTTAGTAACTTGCAACTGAAACCTATTCCATAAGCATTTCTAGACTACCAAAAGGAGCTAAAAAATAAGTAAGAGACTGTAGCTTCAAAGGCAAGCCATAAATAGTGAGTCCATAATGTGGAAGGAAATTCTCAGGGTTCTAAGAGAGCTGGAGAAAGTGCTTACATTCAATGAGCAGCTACCAGTGGCTAGCTACTTGCTGTACATTATTTCTTTTAATCCTTACAAAAACCTCCTGAGGTAGACATTCTAATCCTCATGGTATTCATGAGAAGGTGATGTTCAGGGGATGTAAATAACTTGTTTAATGTCACAAAGTTCAGCTATGGCCACAGGTCCATTTGGCTCCCAAACTCATGCTTATTTTACGTGTGTTTCAAAGTAGAGAGAGAATATATCCAGATTTTTTTTGGAGGAAAGGGACTGTGGGTAAAGGCTTCATAAAGGAATAATACAGCAGGTGGACACTGAAAAGAAGAAACCTATTTTAACATTTGAACATTGGGATTTTGTAGTGAGATACGCTTCTTAGTCAGAGAGAGGAGAAGCATACAAGGAAAGTTTTCACATGCATGTTAAGTGAGAGAGTTTCAAGTAGAGACTTCTCTCCAAACTGGGTTTCTGGACCACAGCAAGATATGTTGGGGGAAAATAAACTGGCTTTGAAGCCTGGATTCAAGCCCTGGCTCCACCATTCTTTGACTTTCTTGTGTGATCTTTGGCCAAAATAACGACTCCGAGGCTCAGTTTCTGCATCTATAATATGGGAATAGTGATAGCTACAGTAATACCCGTCAAGATTAAAGAAGCAGATGTTTATAATGTGCCTGGCACATGGCAGCTCCCCCGTCGATATTAGCAATTCTTAAGATAAAAAGCTACCTGTTGGGGTCCAAGCCACTGGGGTCAGTCAGGAGAAAGAAGTGAGGGAATTTTCAGATTCACCCTGGGTGTAGGCAATGGCTCTCAGAAGCAAACACTGCTCCCTCTAATGACACATCCCTTGGCCGTGTCTGGGAGCGGAACTATTTCCACCTTTTACTGTGTAGTTAGTACAGGCTTTTACAGGCTTCAGTTTCCTAGGAAGGCAATTTTTGAAGTGTTTATTATTTCTGGTTCTTATTCAGATGCTTGCTCGCTCTTCTTTGCACCGTGGGATGGTGCAGAAACGAGAGGCCAGGGACAGCCCCATGACGGGGAATGTTAGAACACGTTGGTCCACTGAGGCCAATTTGGTACGTGTAGCAGAAGGCCTGTGATGTTCACGAGCCAAGAAGTCTGAGGAAATGGGTCTGTGGACACAGGAAGACGCAGTCTCAGAAGAATCCCGTACCGGCGCCTGGAGCACACGGTCTAGGGCCACAGAGCGGATGGAGCAGAAGGTGAGACAAGCCCTGTACAAGCTACAGACACAAAACATTACCGTGCAGACCAATTTCTTTACCCCAACGACACCAAAACTTACAGGAGAACAGGCCGTCATACGGAGAACGTGCCTCCCCAAACCCTCTCACTTAAGCTGTGGCTTGCGTATGTGATCTGCCTCCTCTACACTCTCCTGTCCGGCCTCTTCTCCTACCCTTCCCCCTTTCATCTGCTTGGCTCCAGCCACATCCCTCTCTCTGCTTTCCTAGAACATTCCAGTCCTGCCCCTGCCCTAAGGCCTTTGCTCTGGCCTTCCCTTCTGCCTAGAATGTTCTTTCCTGATTGCTTTGTTTAATAGGGCTCCCTCATGCCCTGGCCCTCCTGTCTTTCTCGCCTGCTTCATTTTTCCAGAGCACTTATTCGTCCAAGTTACAATGTTTGTCACATAACTCAGTTATCATTCTAAGTTAGAACATTATTCTAGCATTGTTGTGGGTTGAATTGTATCCTCTTTCCCAAAATTCATATGTTGAAGTCCTGACCCCCCAGGACCTCAGAATATGACTTCATGTGGAGGTAGGGTCTTTACAGAGGTCGTCCAGGCAAAGTGAGATGGGACAGGTGTCCTTACAAAAAGGGAAAATGTAAGAAGTAAACATAGAGACATACACAGAGGGAAGATGATATGAAGACACACAGAGAGAAGATGGCCATGTGGAAGCCAAGGACAGAGGCTCGGAACAGACCCCTCCCTCAGACCCCTCCCTCAGAGCCCTCAGAAGGAACCAGGCCTGCTGACTTCCAGCCTCTGGGTGAGACACTGCATTTCTGTTGTCTAAACCACCCGATTTGTGGTGCTTTGTTATGGCAGCCCTGGGGAACGAATACACCGTCTCTGTAATTTCCTCTCTCAAAATTAAACTTATTCTAGATCTCTCCCTGTGAGAACACAAGCTCTACAAGGCAGAGATTGCTTCCTGTTCGGGTCGCAGATATAACCCCAGTACCAGAACGATGCCTGCCATATAGGTGCTGTTCAATAAATATCGGTGGAGTAAATCCATCAGAAGACAGGGCATTCATACGTTTACTCTCCGAGTGCCCACATTAGGAATGAGACTGGGAAGAGCAGCTGTCCGCCATTATTTGCTTGGTTCTTCTATGTGGGGGTGAGGACCCTGTACTCTGGGTGCTATCTTCACTTCCAGCAGGTTTCAGAAACCTGAGCCATTCTTCAGAAGGCCTTCAAGGATGAGGAGGGAGCAGGGCCTCATCGGTGCCCAGAGAGAGTAGCTCCAGATGCAGCATTTAGCACACAGCCCAGGATCCAGTTACACTCGACCGCCCTGCTACGAGCACTAATAGGGCCCGACGGCCTAATAGGCTGTCCTGTGGTGAGGCTGTGTTGGGAAGAGGTTACCAATAACAAGATTATTCTCTTGACAGTTAGCTTGGCAGGGGTCAGCAGCACTGGAAGTAGGGCGGGTCAAGGTGTGCTGGGCAGAGGCTCGTGTGCAAACTCTGGGCTCTCAAGCCAGTTTCAAAAGGAGAAACCCCTTCCCTGTTGGCTGGCTGCAGTGGTGAACAGTTTTCTAGAGACACAAAAGGTCCTCTTTCTTTTCTTTGGCTCTTCTTTCACACTGGCCCAAGTGAACTAAAGGTATTAGCATAGCAGAACAGCTTTTACTGAGCACCTACTTATGTGGCAGGAGCTGTTCCATCACGAGAAGATGAAGAGGTTAGAGACACGCTACAGAGGTATCATGAGGATGGAATTAAGTGAAATTAAATGAAATGCTAAGGAATGGATGGAAAGTGCCCAGTACAAGGTCTGGCTTCAAGTGAGCATTGAAGGATGCTGGGTTCCTTTCTTTGGCTTTTGGCGAAGGTAGTGACCTGGGATGGAAGGAAGCATATATTACAAAAAGGCAAGTTGATTTCTAGTGTCTCCTGGTGGCAAAGGCTCTTATGTGTTACAAGTTTCAGAGGAGGCCAATGTCACGAGGCTGGACTGATCATGGGGATGAGAGTGGACCCAGAGGCTGAGAGATATTTGGATAAGGGGAGATGTATGGAGGTGTCTGGGTTGAGGTTGAAGCCCGTGTATTTTGTAGGGACAAAGGCACAGCTGTGGGTGGAAGTGTATGCATTTGGGAGGTCCCCAAGGTAAGGCCTGGGACCAGGGAGGTAGGGGCCAGGCTCTGTGCTAAGAGCTTTGTGTGTATATTATTTCTTTAAAAATCATGTGCCTCTATGAACTACGTTCAATGATCATCTCCATTTTCTAGCTGAGAAGATGGAGGCCCAGAGGGGGAAGTAACCTCTGGTTGCACAGGCTGTAGGGGGCAGAGTCTTGGTGCATTTGACTCTAAAGCTCATCATACCTTTTCCCACAAACCAAAATGTCTCCATTCTTTCTATTGTCAGCTTCTACCTCCTTTCCACCCCGTGTCCTCTCAGGGTATGGGAGTACAGTCCCTTTGTTTGGCAATGGGATTCCTTCTGGGGAATGCAGAGCACTTTTCCAAGTGTCACGTCACGTCCCTTAACACTGTCCTTGTGACAGATGGTTGCACCTTCAGTAAGACTAAGCAAATGTCCTTGAGAATGTATAAGTCTCTTAGGGCTGCTGTAACTAACAAGTGCCACAAGCTAGGTGGCTTAAAGCAATAGAAACGTATTGTCTCACGGCTCTGGAAGCTAGAAGTCCAAAATCAAGGTGTTGGCAGAGGCATGCTCACTCTGCAACCTGTAGGTGAGGAACCTTCTTTGACTCTTCCTAGCTCCTGCTGCTATCCTTGGCAGTCCTGGCTTGCAACCACTCTCATCTCGGCCTCTGTCTTCACAAGTTGTGTCTCCCTGTGTCTCTTCTTATAAGGACTCTGGTCGTATCGAATTAAAGTCCGCCCCAGTGACCTCATTGTAACTTGATTCAACATTTGCAAAGGCCCTATTTCTGTATAAAGTCACATTCACCGGTATTGGGGATTGGGGCTTCGACAGATCTTTTTAGGGAACACAATTCAACCCATAACGGAGCACCTTAGTCAAGATCCCACTACTGGCTGGGACCTCAAATAGGATTAAATTTTGAATTCCTTGCTTTCTTTTAAATTCTCTGTGTTCTTTATCTCCTTGCTTTGTTTATCTAACTCACTGTTGGGATTGTTCTCTTCCTTCCTTTGTGCTGGAAAGTTCCTCCTTCTTTAAGTCCAGCAACCTCTGTAAATCGTCCTCCTTGACCTCAGTGACCTCAGCCCTACTGGCAGCTTCTTTCTCTAAACCCCATAACAATTAGGTTGACTATTTTACAGTTTACTAATTCCTACCTGTCACTTGGTCCTATTTGCCTAAGTTATAAGTTTCTGATTCTCAAATACAGGCTAATCACGACCATTTCTCCAGGGGTTAGTGTTGAGTGAGGCCACCGCAACTCACCGCAACAAAGCCTTGCTGGGGAGTACTATTCATTTGTTTCAGATTCTAACTGTCCATTAGGGTTCCTTGGATTAATAGGACCACCCAGCCTACACAGAGGGCTGCACAATGATCGGGCAAGGCTGATGCTTACAGGAAGCCAAGCTGTGCCAGGCCCTGAATTCAGTACTCTTTCTCTTTCTTCAAGACTAGAATCATCTGGATAATTGTCTTAACTTTCCACCTGACTTAGCCTGTGCCCACCAAGCCAAAATCACTAGAGGTTTGACTAATCTACGGACCGGTAGACTGGAAGCTAAACTGATTACAGACCAGAGCAGAGTGGAAAATCTAAGGGCCCCTTTGTTCCAGATGTCCTCAGTGCAGCTCCGCCCCTGGGGGATCACGTTGCAGGCTCTGCTCCTGGGGAGCAGAATGCTTCTCTTTCCTCCCCAAAGGCTGGCAGGAGCCCTGGAACAGTGTCTTTCTGCCCTGACAGCTTTTACGTTATTGACAGTACATCCTCTGTGGGGCCCTGGTGTTTCCTCCTTCTTCTTAAGCACCTCTCTTGAGACCTTCCAGGGCAGGACTGATCGGAGCCCCTGTTCCCTTCACTTCGTTTCTGGAAGTGACAGGCCCAATGATACCCAAGGAAGTTAGCAAGAAATTGAGAATATGAGAATCTTAGTTAGGTTGGATGATTTTGCTCAAATGTATCTCGCTTGGGGAAAGGAAAACTGAGGAATCCAGAAATGAAGCCGTGTGCTTAAGACATACTTTACAAAGATTAGGTGACAAATCTGAGATTAGGACATAGGTCTTTTTCCATGCAGACCATGTCTTGTCTGCTCTCCCAGGTGGCCTTGGTAATCATGGAGCCAGGGACCCAGGAGGGGACTCTGCCCCCTAACAGGAGTATGGAGGGAGGTATTCCTCTACATGTAGGATTAAACCCAGTCGGTCTCTGCTCACCTCTCTAGCCTCAGCATGCACCTTTCTTCCCCTGGTTAACGAAAGTGTAGCCATCCAGACCTTCTCTCATTTCTCCCTCCCCACCTCCAAGGCTTCACACATGCTCTTCTCACAGTCTGGAGTTGTCTTTTGCCTACATTTCACCTGTATACTACCAACCCATTCTTTAATTCTTGACTTAAATGTCACTTCCTCAGAGCAGCTTTCCTCGAGCTCTGTCATCTCAAGAACACTCAGCACTAATTGCTTTCACAGGACTGTGCATTTTCTTTCATAGACTTGTCTGTTTGTTTGATGTCTGTGCTCTTCTACCTCACCTAGTCTGCAAGGCTCATGTGGACAGGGACCACGGGTGCCTTGCTGATGAGCACATAATCTGGGCTAGGCACATAGTAGGCACTCTGTACAAATTTGCTAAATAAGTAGATACATGAATGAATAAAGTAGAAGACTGGCTTCTTGGATATGAGAGGGGCTGACCAATCCATCTATCAGAGCTTTGTTGTGGCTACCATGTGATAGAAGACATGCTAACTCACTTCAAGCAGGCTTGTGATGTGGGTCTGTTTACTCAAGCTTTTATACAAGGCAGCTAAGGCTCAGAGAGGACAAGTGGCTTGCCTAATGTCACCCACATTGCAGATGGCCAGGCATAGGTTAGAATGCAAGTTTGCCCGGCTCCAAAGCTAAATTTCGTTTTCTGGTGCTTCCACTGGACATCAGAAGCTTTCTCTGTATATCAGAAATGTCACCACGTCTCCTTCTGCGCGTCAGGCAGTTCAGGCTTTGGCTTTCCCAAGATTGCATCCCTTATCAGTGGAAAAGCAAGCTCTTGATAAAATTGCTGGCTCTCAAGTCAGAGTTTTGCATTCCAGCTTCACACTCGGGGCACCCCTTGGGTATGCACTCTTTGGGGTTACAAGTCCCTGGGGCACACACTAGCAGAACTCTGGGCTGTGTGGGGTGAAAAAGAAGTCATTACAACACCCATTTACCACGAATCCTGTTTTTTATTTTATCCCTTGTAACTAAGAACAAAGCTCGTTTCACCAAAATGTTCTCGTGCCAGGGGCCCAATGAAACTCCCGTTTTCAATCACTTGCACATAGTTAAGTGGAGACAGTTAGAACACTCTAATTACTGAGCTGGTGGGTCCTGCTGACACCTGTAAGACATTTGGCCCAGTGCAGGAAGTAAGGCTTCCTTTCCAGTTTACATCACCATTTAATCTAATTATTCCTTCCAGTTTAGCTTTCACATACTCCATCAAAGAAGAGATTGCTCATTTCCTTGTGAAACTGTATACATCCACTGTAATGCTATTTTTTTTTTTTTTGCCTCTCATAAGTAATCTGAGATTTCCTAACCTTCTCCCCCTACTGTATTCTCTGGTTAATGTATAAACTTGGAAGAAGTTTTTTGACAGAGAAGTCAAGAAGGTCTCACCTGTGGGAATAGCATTTACATTTCAGAGAATTTGAGAGCTCAAAGGGCCTTTCTGTCCTCAGCCACGTGGAGTCCTTCGTTTTCTAACTAACGAAACTGAGGCCTCAACAGGGGAAACCAATCACCTATTGAACTCCTTACTCTTGAGCTCTTGCTATGTATGAGACTCCAGAAAAAAGTAGCCCTTTTCTCTAGGCCAAGCCCCTGCCCTCAAGGAGCTTGTGTCCAGAGGAAAAGAGAGAAATAACTTTAATTGAAAATAATTAATGAATCTCAAATGCTCAAAGTAATGTATAAAAGAAGTACAGGTTTTTTTATTAAATTTGAAAAATTGTGGAAAATTCCCTAGGTAAGTGATGCTTAAAATGAATCATAAAGAATGAAAAAGAGAGGGGAAAGTGGGTGATGGGCATTGAGGAGGGCACTAGTTGGGATGAGCACTGGGTGTTGTATGGAAACAAGTTTGACAATAAATTATATTAAAAAAAAAAGAACCCAATCCTTACTATTTTCAAGAAATTGAATTACAGAAAAAAAAAAAAAAAAGAATGAAAAAGATTTCACTAAGCTTAGAGTAGAGAAAGAGCATTCCAGGTGGAAGGAGCTAGCGTATGGTTAGGGCCACTGAGAGATGTCTGGAACACCTGGAATGGGCAGAGTTAAGAGAGAATGCAGTCGAAGTGAGGCCACCTGAGTGGCCAGGTGAGGGCCCGTCTACGGTAGAGCCCATGTTAAGAATATCTTCTTGAGGTCATGAGTGGATACACCCTTCTAAATCCACTCATCACCCTTCTGCACTGTGCTCTGTGCCCTATGAGGCTGACCTCTATAAGCTACCTTGACAGGACTCCCTTGACTGCCCTCTGACTTCTGGTTGGGTTTGCCCAATAGGTGGCACCAGGGGAGATTGGAGAATGTGAGGAGAGAGATAAGGGCATTCATTCCCTGGGCTGCCTCTCGGCTGGGTGATAGGCTAGCAAAACGTGTTATGGAAGGTCATGGTCCTGGGTTAGGTGGTCATCTCCTATAGGTGTCCCTTCGCATGTCCCTTTAGGCTTAGGGATGGTAACATGCTTTGCTCTTGCCAATGTTAGGTCACTTCTGACTCTCCTTTGTCTCACTCTCTCCTGCCCACCCCATTATAAATAGACCCTTCATTAACCTCCCTTCAGTGACTCCATTGGAGTTTTCCATCTGTTTCCTGCAGGGTCCTTTAACAAGGGCTCCCACCCCAAAGGGCAGCCTGCAATGGAGAAGGCCCTCAAAGTGAGGATGTCAGTGATGTGCATCCCATGGCTGTAGCTGCTGAGGGTCAGATCAAGGGAGAGGTAGCTGGGGGCCTAGCAGAGGACCCTCTGAAATCCCACAAAAGTGCACCCAATAAAGCAAGGCATCTCTCAAACCTGGCAGGCCCAGAGATCTCAAAGCTGTCTTATGAAGGTACCTATCAAGGAGGAACTTTCTTACACTCTCCTTCTACCCCAATCCCGCAGCCCTGTGCTCCAACCACAGAGGGGCCAGAAGTCAGGATAAACAAGTTCAGGGAAGAGATGGAGGGAGAGAGACAAAACCAGGTGTGCCCATTGTGTGAAGGTATGCCACCCGCCTGGTGCAGCAGACCCAGAATATTGAAGTATTGATTGATCTATTTGCATCTCAAAGTTGAGTTACTGTCTGAGTTGTCAGAAAAGTCATAGAATTGTCTGAGTTATCCCCCAGGTGCAGGGGAATGACTTTGACTCCTAGCAAACAAATTTATAGGAATTGTTGGAAATCAAACACCCACAAGCGCTTTCAGTATTATTCTCCATGTAATCTCCCTGTAAGTCTTCAACATACTGGTTTTATGATTTTAGGAAATGCTGCAAACTGAAACTCTATTGTGAATTGACAAGTTGCCTATTTCACTTTGTTCGACTTGTGATAGATACCATTAAACTCTTTTTCTGAGTAGCTAACTCTTAGGTAACTGATGTTCTTTCCAATGTACTTTGGAAAATATTGCTTCTGATACCAAATACACAAGTAAGTAAGTAAGTAAGTAAATAAAAAAGTGTCTTTTCTTCTGAGAGAGGACATTGGAATAGTTGGTTGAGGGTGTTATGATGAAGCAGATCCTAGCAATATAGTTGACAATAAAAAATTGATGCTCAGATCAGGAAGTTATAAAAAATCGTCAGAGAACATTTTGCATACCTGCCATGTTATACAAATAGTTAAGTCACACTAATAATGTGGATGCTTTGTATTCCTTTCAGGAGCTCTGGGAACCCACAGTTCAAGGGAGAGTACTGGGAAGAGCCTACTGGGCATTAAAGGGTGGGTGTTAATGGAATTATGAGTATTTATCACGTAGTAGCCATCAACATGAAACACTGTGGACTTTGCATTTATAAAGGCATGTCCTAACTTTATAACTGATTTAAAATGCTTGCTAGAATCATGGCAATAAAGCAATAAATGAAAACAAGGAAGGAGAAAAACGTGAGGCAAAAACTTGCCCTAGAGAGGTCTTGAAATTCACTTTTGTATGAGTGATGGCAGGCTGACAGGCAGGCCTTCGTAGACCCTTCATGGAGTCCTTCAGACTTGGTCGTTTACATTTTGTTTCCCCGAAGAATTAAGTATTAAAGTTGTGGGTGCTAGTGCAGCAACTATCACAGAGAAGGTGTTCACAAACAATTTGCTGAATGAATGGCTTAGCCAGCACCTTCCTTTTACAGGTGGGACACAGGCACTAGTGGGCCAATTCCTTCCTTTCTCTCTGCTTTGCTTCATGCCAGGTACTTTATAGACTTTAAGTCTAAACTTCACAAAATCTCTATGAGGCAGGAGTTACGATTCTTACTGTGTGGATAAGAAGACTGAGGCCCAGAAAAGTAACACAGCTGGTGAATGATGGAGCCGGACTTATCCCCCGCTGCCCGGGCCACGGCCCCAGACAACGTAAAGCACACCTGTTCCTGGGTTTGTGGGACTGTTGCCCATTTAGCCTAAGACAAGAACCATAAAGAATAGAAGTGTTCCTTGGTAACTTCCTAAAAAGCTTTCAATACGAGAATTTTGGGCCCAATAGCTCTAAACACTTCAGGAAACCAACAGTAATTCTTGATGGGCATTTCGGAGGATCGGAAGCCGCAAGATGCTGGAAAGGAGGTCTGAGAGTTGAGAGAACAAAGTAAAGAGGGAATGATACATATTCCAATATTTGACAGCATTATGAAATAGGTAGGGTTGGCCTTTGGTACCCCCTTATCTCTACTTATTGCCTTCAGAATCCAAAGAGTTAGACATTTAATGGTGGGATTCCAGGCATTGTTTTGGGTGTTAAATCTGCTTTCTTCTCATTAGCATAGCTTTTGGCATCCTTAGAAGGTTGCCAAGTTCATCTGCCCATTCAGTAAAAGCCCCAGTTTCTATGGTCTTGTCTTATTTTACAAAAGCACATCTCAAGGTTGGGAGAACCAAGTCAAGCCAACGTGGAGCCAACTGCATTCTCCTGTGACCTTCCGGCTAGGAGTTCCTTGACTCTTGGGGGATGCCATCATTCATATTTTGTTCCTTGACTCAGGTACACTGGGAATGTTTATTGTTTTTAATTTAATTTAATTATTTTTGGGGGGGAGGGATGTTTCTTTAAATGAAGCTTATGTATACAGATCCTGTTTACAATCTTTCCCACCTCCATTACCATTCTGACCTCATCTCCTACTATGTTCTCCCCGATCACTCTGTTCCAGCCATATGGGCCTCCTTGATGTCCCCTGAGTGCGCCAAGGGTGCTTAACTTCGCCTTTACGCTGGCTGTTCCTTCTCCCTCCCAGACACCTGTGCAGCCCACCAGTCACCTCACCTCCCTCAGCATCTTACTCAAATGCCAGCCTTTTAGACTCAACTTTCCTGACCACCCCATTTGAAACTGGACCCTTTCCTCACTCAGTACTCCCTTACCCCCCTTTTCTCTTGCATCTGCTGTACTCGGAACAATGCCTGATACGGAGAAGGTACGCAATAAATATTTTGAATAAACTAATGAATTCGAGCAGCCTCTGCTTTAATTAGATTTTCGGCAGCCACTCACAAGTCTTCAGTGCCTGTGCCTAGCTGGCACTGTTCTTCTGCTCAAACACTTCCCATTTTTATTAAGCTCCTTCCTGCTGGCCAGCTTGAGGTCAAACCTTTTGGCTAACAGGGGCAAGGAAGAAGACAGCCTTCATCAAGTGTAGTGAAATCGCTGGGAATGGCTGTATGCTTTGAATCAATACTTTTCTACTTTAAACACTCTTCCTAAATCCCTTCTCACTCCAAATAAGGCCGACCAAAAAACAACCAATAGCTCGGGGCGGAGTTTGGTCTTCGATGTTGAGTCAAAATTTAAGTCAGCCTTCATTTTTATTAATCTTTATTTTACGGTCAAAAGAGGGGGTTACGGAGCTAGAGCATTTGGGTCTAAATCCTTGTTCTACCACATATTATCTGTGTCTCGGATAGACCAGTTCTCCTCTTAGTATTCAGTTCCTCGTCAGTAAAGGGAGGATAGTTGTCATCTACTTCATGCGGTCGTGGTGCGAATTGACCAGGCTAATGTGTGTGAAGCACTTAGAACTATGAGTGCTCAGTAAGTGTTAGCAGCCTTCCTATTAGTCATCAGATGAGAATATGGCCACCCTCCTGTTGAGCATAAATGGTCACAACGCAGCACCCCCCATCTTCTCCCCTTAGCTGTCCTTATCAGCTGCAGACCCCGGCTTGGTGGGAGTAATGATTTCCTGGGTCTTGTATCAGCACAGCAGAACGAGGCAAGGAGACAGCCATGCCCAATTAAAATAGGTCACTTAAAACAACCCTGGGGCCAGCCTGGCTGGACCCCCCATGGTCATCCCTGCCTACCAGCATCCCTACCTACTGGTAGCCACTGCCCGTCAACTGCCTGTGTCTGCTGGCTGGAGAGAAGACCACACTCAGAGCTCTTGCCAAGTCATGGGTGAGAGGCAGGCTGGTGCCTGGCCCAGCCCCATGACACAGGGGCCTGTTGCCCCAACTGAGATAATTTTCTTGTCACAAGGCCTGAAATCCACGCTCGAAGTCATCTTCAAACTGGTGTTCTGAAACAGGGCCAAGTCCCCAAGCCTGAGTTTCCAGGCTAGGGAGCTGGTGTTGCTAAAATGCACCTTTCTAAGAAAAAAAAAAAAAAAAACAAACTTAATTCAGCTACATAGCTTGCCAGGGAGAATTAAGTGTCAATTCTTTTTTTCCCCCTCTTTTTTCTTTCTTTTTTTTTTTTTTTTTTTGGAATTGGCTCTTTGGATGTAGACAGGAAGCTTCCGAGTCTTTTGCGACAACAGGAGAGAAAAGATGAAAAAGAAAATCCCCTACCTCCCTGGGGAGACATTTGAGGAATAGTCAAGCCTGAGGGAAGTTTGAATGCCAAGAAAGCCGTGTTCTGAGCTAGTCAGAATGTGGGCACGGTGGGCAAGATTTGGGCAGCTGCACAACTACTGAGCAGCTTTCTATTCAAACCCACTCTGGCAGAGGGGAAATGTCCTTTCTGCTTTCTTTCATCACTTTCTTTTAAAGGGGGGAAAAAAAAACCACCATGAAAGATCTAGAGACATACTGATGTCACCGAGAGGGGAGACCTAGGTCATAATCAAAAGTTGGTTTCAGGGAGCCCTTCCCCCCCAACCCCCCGCACCCTACAATAAAAGCTTTGCTCTAAAAGGCAGCTCAGACAATGGATCCGATGCCAAACCCTGTGAAGTGCCCAGAGGCAAGTCCAAAACACCCAGCCCACCAGAGGGGACAGGCTGCCAAGGCACCAGATGCTGTAGCTTTAAAAATATCTTCAGCTGCGTTGGCATCTGCAGCTGCAGGCTGCTGCCTGGGAGAAGGAGCAGGCCGGGGCTGGGACAGCCGGGCAGGCGGCCGCAACCCGCGTGCATGTAATGGAGAGCGCCTCTAACCACGGGGCTGCCCATTTGGCCTTGTTAAATCACCCCCAGCATATGGTGAGAGACATCTGCCCAGGATTTGGACCTCACAGACTGGAAGAGGAGGGCTCAACACAGGCACTCGGAGGCTTGAGAGGGTGGAGGCAGCTGGGAAGGCATTTCTAGGGCCAAGGGCCTCATTTCACAGAGCAGCCCCGAATTCTGAGAAAGAAGGGACGGCCTCAAGGTCATGCCTTAGCCCTACTGTCAGATCTGTGAGCGACGATTCATTTCGTTTCTTTGAGCCTCTGTTTATTTATCTGTGAAATGGGGTAGACATACATCCTACAGGCTTGATGTGAGGATTAGATGCAATAATTTAAGGGAATGGCCCCTGTCTTCTAGTTGAATGTTTCTCAGTCTTCCAATTATAAAGATCAAAAGCAGCCACCGACAATGTTACGTTTTCAAGAGGCTTCAGAGAAGATTCAATACTTTCCCAAATCCTTCTCCACCTGCCTAGAGCTAGAGGGAACTGCATCCTTTTGATTACCATTTAAGCACTATTTTAATGCAGCCTCACTTCCCTGGATAAAAATGTGAACCGTAGGTTTACTTCTAGGTAAGTTTCTTCTTTAGGGTCCGTCATGAGTTATAGTGCATGCTTTGTGAGAAGCCTTAAAAACTAGGAAAACTAGCAGGGGAGCCAACATCTTCATTAGAAAGCAGCCCTTAGCCTGTCAGAGCCATTTAACTTCCCTCCACCTCAAACCTCAACTTCAAAATCGAAATTATGGTTTTCTTTTTTTTTTTTTGGCTTCCAGATAACACTACTGGATTATCTTTGCACCGCTACCCTCCCATTAAAAACAGCCACCAGGAAGTAAATTCTTAAGGAGGGCAATGGCCCAGCCTGGAATGTAGTGGGGGAAAATATACTCCCAGAGTGGCATTAAACAAGGAGAAATTCACACCGAAATCCTCGTGGACGTTGGCTCTGCACTCACACCTAAGGTGACTGGAGGTACACCACTGTTCCCCCCTTGCATATGAACACTTCGTAAATACCTCTGAAGAATACGACATGTCTTTGGAAGCATCCAAAAATCTCTCCCGATCAGATCTAAAGACTTCCTAATACAGTAACATCATGACTGTTTCTTCACTACAGGGGATATTCGTAAGGCAGACGCCTTACCAGTCTTTCTTCTCACCTGTCCCCTATTCCTACAACTTCGAATCACCTATTAGAGATACCAGTAGTTCCAGGTTCCACTCAAGGTATGGAAGGTATGACTGGGTATTTTGGTTTAAGGATGGGCCATGGGACCTACACGGATCCAGAGTGGCTCTTTGTTTTATTGTTGTTGTTGGGAATGCTGGGACCCTTTCTTGTTAGGTATGAATGGGGAAGTAACTCAGAAAGATTCCTGCCTTAGAATTCCAAGGTAGTCAAAATGGAGAAACTAGGTAACCGTGAGTTGCTGGATTAAGCCGTGACTGAAGACAATACTACCTTTGCGCTTTTTGTATTTTATAATATATATTTTATTTATATGTACAATATGCACATTATATTTATATTTTAAGCTCATTTGGGCTATGTTTTCCATATTTAGCAACTGAAAATCCAGATGTGCTCCGGAAGCCCTCAGAAGTTACAGACATTTGGCCTTGGCTTATCTTTAGATCATCAGTTAAGACCTAAAGTCTTTTTGGTTTGTCACACATGTTACATGACAAAGCCATTAGAGCTGGGGGCTGAGTATGCAGATCATGCTCTTATAGATGAATAAGATAGTCTTGGATTGGGAACGAGGATAAGTGGGGGAAAATCCTCATCTGCCACCAAAAATACCTTCCTGGTCCTTCATTTATCCACTTGGATTGAAAAGTGGGTCTTACTACATTAGGATTTGCCAAACTTCAGTCATTTATCTATTATCATTACATTTTTTTTCTATTGTCACCTGTGTTATTAGTTACTTAATATTTTTCTTTAAATTAACCCACTTTCCCTAATTTTATAAATCTTTAAGAATAGAATAAAATGTATCTTATGATAGAAAATGGAAAAGCCAGTGTTTAACACACATGAAAATAAACACTTTGTTATTAACATGAAAATGCTTGTGTACCACCTAAAATGACCTTGCATATGATCCACTGGGAAAGTCTAGGAGTTGATCGATAGCCTTCAAACTGTGTTTTTATGGGCTAAATTATTTAAATTTAAATTATTTGCAGTGTTATATGCGAGTTTAATTTTGTAGCACATTTTTAACTATTTTGAAAATTGAAATAAAAATCCATGGATATATTTAAGTCTGTGTATATATATATATAATATTTCTATTAGAGACCACTGTCATAATTATTTGTGCTGTTAAGGTTACTAATTTTTGTGAGCTCATAAGAAAACTTCCAACAATTCCCATGGGTACTTTTAATTTTATTTCAAAAATAAGTCTCATCAAAATTGTAATACAGAAAAAGACAAATTACAAACGGGCAACAATCTCAATACCCACAGAATCCCTTTGATGTTAGAAAAATAACACTACACATCTGTACATACATTCTAATGTCTTAAAAATATGTCACCAATTGCGACCATTGTAGCTCTCCAGTGGTCTTTCTGGAATGCAGATTTTTAACCTAAAACTGTATGAGTGAGTCACAGGTACCCCAAATAAATGTCAAGTTAACATCATATCAGTTGCTTTGGCCAATCCTTTTATCAAACTGCAACATTCTAATGCAGAAACTTGTGAATTTGAGACATGCTGATCTCCATGAATCACATTATAGACAACTTAGTGTAAATTTTGGGCTCCTCCTGTCTGATTTTCATATTTATGTCAAAGAATATAGAGAACCATAGTAAGTGTTGTTACAGATTCAACTTTGAAACTGAAAATGTCTCGCTATCCTGCCTTCAAGCTTCTGGCCCAGATTAAATGAAGAGTATCTTGGCGATTGTGAATCAAGCTGTTAACAAAAAACAAACAAACAAAAAGCCCACAGATGTTACCACTTTCTCTACTTATCAGTGCAATCGGAATTTTCATAAGGCCATATATGCAAAACAAAATGCCAAAATAAAGATGATACTGAGGCTATGATTGCAAATGTCACCTATCACTCTAGTATCGAATGTTGGGGACGAATCTGAATAAACCCATTGCTCTTTACGGTGGAACTTGATGAAGCACATGTGATCAGTTGGAAATTATAAAACAACATTTTGTCAATATGATATCAATATATGTGTCCAGGTACACAGACACACGTATACATCCACATACACACGCTCATTTATTCGGAAAGTCGTACGAGTTTTCAGGTGTTCCTCCACCTCTAAAAGTAAAGTCCTTGCTTCCTCTTGGGCTGATAAACCTCAAAGCTGTGGTTTTGAAAAAGAATAGGAAAACAACAGGTAACATTTGTACAGTGTTTTTCAGAGGCACAAAGTGCTTTTTCTGTTGACAGAAGGCTATGAAATCTCAACCCTTAACCTTAAATCTTGCTTTTTCTGTGCAGAGTTCCTCCCCGGCTCCCAGGCCATGCTGTACTGCCCCACGACACATCGTTTTGGAATGGTTACCGTGCAGGCTTGCCTCTGTGGCTGGATTGTGACTGTCTCAAAAGAACACACCGTACCTTGCTCATCTTTGTGTTTTCAGTGCCTAGTCTTACGTGGACTACCTGCTTAATGAACGCTTAAATGAATGAATGGTTGTGTGGGATCCAATAGAAAAGCTGAGCCCTGTATGATTAAGTTTTTTTTTTCCCCCATTAGCTCAGCACATGTCTTCCCCATCAGGAATATTTATTAAGTAACAGCATATGTTGTCCTCATGAAGGAATATTTATTAAGCAACAAATTTGCGCGTAGAATTTTTTGGCAAGGTACCACTTGGTCTGACATCCCTCCTCTCCTCTCAGTCTTGACTATCCAAGTTCACCTCCTCCAATGCTGTCCCGGGTCTATTTCCTTGAACTCTTATCAGTACACATCTGACCCATCCCTACCTCTGGGCCTCTGTGCATGTGTTTCTTTTCACCTAGAATACCTCTCCTCATCGTTTCTGAACCTTCATTAACACCTGTACTCGAATCCTTTCTCGTTGTCTCTTCTGGCCGAGCCCTAGCTGGAGGTAATGGAGTAGAGATACGCCATTTTCTAAAACTCTCTAATGGAACATATCACTCTTTTACTTCATGTCACTGTTACTTGTAAACAGTCCTCCTTGACCCTTCTGGATTTTGCTCTCCATGAGGGAAGCCTGCACCAAATCATTTTTGTGTCTACCAGAATACCCAAAGCCTACAGTAGATGCTGGAAAAATATTTGGCGAGAGAATAAGTTGTATGGTCCCTATGGTTTGTTCTGCTGCTGTCCGAAACAACTGATAAGATAGTCGCTGTCACCATTGGAATATAATCCTGGAATCTTGAATCAAGCTCACCCATTCCCACCAAGAAAACGAAAGGAACTTATTCCTGCTTTTTGTTGATTCTTACGTATTTACTAGCTGCATGTTCTTGTGCAGGCCACTTAGTTTTTCCAATTGCCCAGCTGTTCTTTCATAATCATGGCTGAGAGTGTGTACCTGAAGAGTGATATGAGCTAATATATGTAAAGGGCCCGGCACAAGGCGAACATCGAGTGGATAGTCTCTATTATTACAATAGGAGTTATTATTATTGCCAATAGATGCTGAAGAAAAATTTTGTAAAAATTGGAAATTAAAAGGCATGTGAATAGAGGAAGAAGGTCAAAGCTGTTTTGTAGCTGATGAACAGCTCCCTGATGGTAGGTTCTCTGTCTTTTCTGACTCTGCATCCCCAGCACTTCACATAGCGCTTAGTACAAACAAGGGATGTATTAAAAGCTTTCTGGGGTGCCTGGGTGGCTCAGTCAGTTAAGTGTCCGATGCAGGACTTTGGCTCAGGTCATGATCTCAGTTCTGAGATATGAAATCGGGCTCTGCATCGGGCTCTTGGGCTAACAGCATAGGGTGGGTGGGTGGGGGAAGCCTGCTTGGCATTCTGTCTCCTTCTATCTTTCTGCCCCTCCCTGCATGCATGCATAGGCTCTCTCTCTCTCTCTCTCTCTCTCTCTCTCTCTGTCTCAAGATAAACATTAAAAAAAAAGCTTTCCGATGGAGCCATATGCATTTGTGGATTATGTTAACTTTGGTGTAGTGTGTTCACTAGGTAACAGGAAGTGTCCCAGATCCTTTACAAACTGTCTCATGTACTCCACACAACACCCCTGCTGGAAGGAGCTACGCTACTATTTTGTGACTGAGGTCACCCAACTTGCTTGTGTTTGCACAGCCAGTAGGTGGCCCAGCCATGATGAAGGTGCAGATCAATCCGATTCTAAAGACCGCTCTCTTTTACCCATTGCGAGGCACGCTGCAAGGTTGCCCCACAATGTTAGAAAGCTCATGGAATCTTCCAGGCCCTGAGCGAAGGAGGTGGCAGAGGTGATGGAAGACAGAGAAGGAAGCAGCAGCCCTTTGCCTTTGGTGACCAATTCCTCAGAGAGGGACCTGAGGGGGTGGAGTGGGCAGAGGAAAGCTGAGGATCACAAAGAGAATTCCTGACCGAGGCCAGCTAGGGAGCCAGGCTGCCCTGTTTCTAGCACTGTGCACTTGCCCCACCCAGGTCCCTGCCGGCTTCCCTCAGAGATTTCCTGACAGGCCCTGATCAAGGTCAGCAGTGGCCGGTTGCAAGGCAGGCAGGCGAGGTAACAGCAGTGCTAATGGGAACTTGGCCCTGCCCCAGGCGGGTATGGAAAGCGGCTGTTGGCTCTTGTAAAAATCCTTGGTCCAGGCTGGTTTTTCCACAAAGAGAAATTCACCGCCCCCAAGAAATGCTATCGCCTGTTCCCGGTGCCAAACTCGAGGAAAATCAAGTCGTGAGACTCTCTCCTCTGCCTGGCTGAAATGACAGATAGCGAAAGAGCTTTCAGTTTCCTCTCCCCCAAAAAAGTCTGCCAGAGATATAAATATTTAAAAACAGGAGCTAGACTGAGAGGGTTAGCTTTCACCGTGTCTTCTTTGGCAAGCGTTCGATCCACCCACCAGATAGCATTTTATTCTGTGTAATGGAATGGCAGTTCTGGGTCGCACATCCCAACTTCTGACACACTGCGTGGAAAAAAGTGACTGTGACCCTTGTAAACTATTTTTGTCTTTGGAAACAGATACAGACCCAGGTTGTGAATGCCAGATTGAACATAGCTATGAGCGGTTTAAGTGGGGTGTGTGTGTGTGTGTGTGTGTGTGCGTGTGTGTGTGTTTCCTGCTGTTCCCTTATTTTTATCTCCTGCTAAGAAGTCCCCTCTCTAATTTCTGTCTAGTAGGATAACTCCTCTTCCTTGTTACAGAGGATTTATTTATTTATTATTATTTATTTTTATTTAGCTGTTCTCACTTCACATGGGTTAAACAAAGTGAAGGTCTGTCACAGTGTAGTCTGAATTTCTTTGTTTCTCTTACGTGGCGGTCCCTGCACTATAATAGGTGCAGAAGACAATTCAAAGTTATTAATTCTTTTTTCATATGGAGAAGTGGGTGCAAACCTCCATGATGTTAAATAGGTTTGAATCATCCCAGATGACCTTCACAATCAAGGTCTTTATAATTTTAGATAGATTAGAGGAAACTAATGAGGATTTTGAAACAAGCTTTGGACTAAAACTCTCATCATGCAAATCCACGGAAAAACCCCACGACTTGAAAGCACAATTAACCCGATCCCCTGTGCCCAACGTTCCTGTATCTGACTCATTGTATTTCCTCTTAATCTACTTTCTTCATAAAACAATAATAACAACAGAGCAGTGGGTATTTTTCTCTGTCATCAGATTCCACGGTCCTTCTTCTTTTTCTTCTTCTTCTTCTTTTTTTTTTGTTTTAAATTGCTCTGTCCTCAGAGTCCTTTTTAATATGGTTTAGGACTCACAAGAGTTAATAGGCGAGGGTGGGGGGAGGAACCCACTTGTTTTAAGCCTGGAGCCTGTCACCTTTTCTTGGCAATTACACTGCTAATGGCTGGGTCCCAAGCAAAGTGGCAAAGAATATCTCTTCTCACGTTCCCAACTCACAGTGCATTCCCAAATACCAGATGGTGTTTTTGGAATCCATTTCACTATGTTTGATATGACAATACTTTTGTATAATGTTAAATTATATATAACTATTGCAAATAGCTGAGATCAGAACAACCAAGAAGCGGAAAATTAGACACAAGAAGGAAAGATAGAAACTAAAGACTGTGGACTTTCATCTGCCCCCATTGTGTCCTGTTTCCCTTGGATTTTCTTTTAATCTGAAGAGGATTGGCAGGCGGAGGCTGGGTTTCGGGGGCGGTGAGGGGGGCTGGAGCAGCATGGGGGATGGGGAGGGGCAAGAAGTAGTGCCTCTGTGTTGTTGCAGTGAAATTACATCAAATTGGGATCCTCTCGCTGCTAGAGTTTGGTACACATCATGAAAAACTTGCCAGACGTTTCGAGAGCAGCGGCATCTCATTTCAATGGCCAAAAACCTCAAAATAAGCCGAAGAAGACTGATAAAACCCCACGCTCAACCCCTTTGGAAGCTGTGTGTGTGTTTATTCTGCTGGGAGGGACAAGCAAATGAATTACCAGATCCTAAAACCTCAGTCACTGCCTTAGGCTCCATTAGAAGGACGGTGAGAGAGAGAACAGACACGGACTCAAATCGGTACCAAGGAACTGAACAGAAAGAGTGGAGAGGTTTTTCCTAGTTTGGGGGCACATAGACATGTTGATGTGATTTCTAAAACAGTGGATAGAACTGGACCGCAGCAATAAAAACATCTCAAAGAATCCACCCTTGAAAAGCATGGGTAACGCCAACGGAGTTGCATTGCTACCCCAGACGGCCAAATGGGGGTAAACATATCACTTTAATTTTAATTTTCTGGCTATTTGACAATAGGCAACCTCTGGTCCTCTTTCCCCAACCTTCAGACAGGCCTTATCTCCACATTGCAGGACTTATTGATTTCAGCCCAGAGCGAATGCATTACAGCCAAGTGATAAATTGCTTAAAATTATTCTTAAATGAAAACGCTGGAAACCTCCGAGGCAGCTTTTTGAATGGAGGGTGGGCAGGACAATTTCCAAACTGCCCGGATCAGAGATTATTGCAGACGATTGATTCCTCCTTCCCCGGCTACGGCTACGGCTACGTTACTAACCTTCAGAGCCCACTGTCAGAACCAAGGGCTTACCCTATTCACGCTGCTCGCTGGGGTTTTCTGTGGCAAATGAGCTGGGTTTCCCTACCGGTCCTTGCTCCAAGCTACCCTCCTGGCCCCAGCCACCCCCTCCCCCACGTCCTTCTGCTCCCAGCCTATAGCCCCGGAAGGCTCCTACAGCTCCAGTGACTACTACATAATTAACAATAACTTGTAGTAATGCAATTTAAGAGTCCTTTTAATGGGCAGCGATGGTAGAATGTATAGCCCATCTTTCTTTGTCATCTGAGAAAAGCGGCCCCATGCAGAGCTGCTGGTTGCTGAGTGACGCTTTGTTGTCTGCACCAGACACAGTACCAGCTGCACTGGCAGGTAGCCGAAGTGCAAGGAGATAGCTGCCAAACTATGCTATACAAAGGGAGCCGTGCCAGAGAGAAAGGGACCTTTGCATGCGGTGACCTTTGACCCCCAAGCCAGCATGGATCCCATATTCATCCCTTCCAGACAATTGCATCTTTCATTCCACCACAAACTATGATTAGAAAGGGGCCATTTGTGATCAGGGGGCTTGGTTAGCTTGTAAGTTCCCAGCAATGGGGTTATTGCTTTTTTTCTTCTGTTTTAATGGTGACAATATTTTCCTTAAAACGGGGTAGGAGGAGATGAGCAATTAAACGAGGGAAAATTATAAAAGCAAAACAGTAACCCAGCCAATGGTGTGGGGCAGGGATTCAAAGAAAGTGCAAAGCGTGTAGACAATGACCATATGGCACTTAAAAAGTCAAACGGAAATTGAACCCTCACCTGATCACGGGGAGGCTTCCCACAAGCAGACCGCTAGAACCGCGCATTTTTAAGGAAATTGCTAACTTACTCGACACTGCTATATAATACTTCTTTCATCCCACCAGCCAAGCTTCTGTTTGGTCAACTTAGATTAATGAGAAACTAACAGCTTGTATTTGAATATGTCCTAGCAAGTCCACTTTTGTTCTTCTTTGAAAAACACCCGTGATCTTTGGAAAACGGCTTTTATTTTGTGTTTTAAAGCCATTCTGCATCAGGACTTCTGAAAAGAAGCCTAGAGCCTCGAGTAAGGACCACCACCGAGTCAAGGCAGCCTTTCTGCACCTGCCTCTTGGCCATTTTGTCCAGTGGGCAGAGGAATCAGTTGTAGGCATGATATAGCCGCCTGCATGGCTGCACCCCCAGGGCACCTGGGAGACGTTCTCACAGCGGCTGGAACCTAATGAACCACAGTTTCAAATTCTACATCTTTCCAGAGCAACAACAACAAAAGCCCGGGTGTAGGTTGGGGGTGCACTTGGAGAGCTTTTCCAGAGGCAGAGGAGTGTCTGGAACAGCCCCAGTTTGATCTGTCTCCCCACGGAAGGCACTGTTTCTCTGAGGCAGGGGAAAATCCGGGTACCTGCAGGCCAGCCCGAAGAGCCGCACCTGACTTCAGGCTCCCGTGCGAAGCCGTCTGTTCTTTATTTTCACTCTGTATGAAGCTAATGGAATTTGCAGCTGATTAACCTCAAATCTGGAGAAGTGATCCAGTCTGGGATTGCAGCTGGCAGGGTGAAGGCTACTTGTACTTCTTAAGCAAGTCAGACAGCAACAAGTGTTCTCCCACAGAAGTAGAGGCCCAGAGAAATGGGTATGAGAGCGAGAGTCCCTCGGGTCCAGAACAGCCAACAGGCATGGAGGCAGACTGTGTTTAGTATCTGGGCTCCAAGAACAAAGTCCTGGTGTCTAAATGACAAATTACACCAGGAACCTGAATCTTCTTTTAAAAAAAAAAAAAGAAGAAAGAGAAAAAGTCCCCAACACACAGAGGCTTTACTCTGTGGAAATGCAGCAGGGTGGTAGTTAAAGCACGGAAACCAGAACTACACTGCTTGCCTTCGAATCCTGGCTCCCCTACTTACTGGCTGTTTGACTTTGAGTAAGTTACCGAACTTCTCTGTGCCTCGGTCTCCTCATCTGTCAACTGGAATAATCATAGTCATCAAGGAATTGTAATAAAGACTAAATGAATTAATATTTGCAAAGTACTGGAGAATCATGCCCAGCCTATTGTAAGCTTATATGTAAAGACACGTGGATTTTTTTCCCCCTGGAAAATGTGCAAATATGGATTTTTTTGCTGTAAGATATGCAAATCCATATATTTTTTTCTATCAGGGTCATTTCTCTAATTCATAGAGTATCAGGAGAAATTCAGTGCTACGTCATCAGCTTCTAAACACAAAAGACAATAGTGTAAGGTATGCTGATATTCTGTTTGGCTAAAAAAATTTTACAAAACAACTCTGTTTAAGACAGTCAAGAGAGAAAGTAAAAGATGTGGGGTTAAAATTAAAACAAAGGTATAGGATTGTTTCTTATTGGTCTGCATCAGACAGTAAAGGTTGCTGCTGAATTTTCTGAGGGGAAGCTTCCACATATGGTATATTTAGTGCATGAAATGTGGCAGTTGGATTCCTGTGTGTGTTTTTTTTTAAATTGTCATATAAACAAATAATTCCAAACATATTTCTTCTTCGTGGATTTGTTTCTATTTTGCAAATTGTTTCAGGCATCAATAAACAGGATTACACAAATGTGCATACAACTGCAAAACTCATTTAGTTTAGCAAGTGCTTCTCACATATTCATTTACTCAACAATGCTACTTTCAAGTCATGTCAACATTACTCCATTGCTGCCTCATGACTAATACAGTGTTACTTAAACCCATTTCACATCTTACAACCCAGGAACACCACCAACCTTTTTGGTTTGTACCACCTGGTTTCTAATTAAAATCAAATTGAGAAAGAGGCCTTCTGCGGACGCGTAGGCTCTTCCCCAGCACACTTCTGGGTCCTCAGCAAGGCTTTAAAATATAAGATCACTAACGTGGAAACTCATTAAAAGGAAAAAAAAGCAAAAACTGAAAAGCACATTAGACCCAATTAAGAAGCTGTGCGTGAGAGGCATATGGGTATCCAATAATGCCATGGTTTCATTGTCCGCTTTTTATCAAGGAGGGTGAAAAGAATTTGTCACTTGTAAAGTAAGACTTTGCCAATTCCAAAATACTAGAAATCAGATCTGCAAGATCCATGGATGATAGAACAGAGGGAAACACAAAGTGAAGCCCCTCAGCCTCAGCATAATAACAAGAGAATCTGCTATTTTGTGTGTCAGAGATTTCGAAACACGCAAGCACTCTAACCACGGCAAATAGGAAAACAATACCCGTTATCCACTCAATTTTCTTGAGCTAAAAAAGGCGAATGATAACAACATATGCTCTAAATGTGACCCATGCAGTTTAGCTTAAAGGCAAAATAAGATAAAAGTCAGCATTGCACACAGAGTTTAAACAGAAACATACGTATCTATACACTTCCTTTCCCTCTCCATATGTTACCCTGTGGTGGAGATTATAATACTGTACATCACACCTTTCACTCAAGGATCTCAAGCCCCTCTCAGAAATGAACACAAACCCGTACACCAGCCCTGGGAAGCAGGTGGTGAGTATTAATATTACCATTTAACAAATGGAGACACTTAGTGTTCCTGACTTCTAGTTGGTTGAACTCAAGGCACTGGTGCTCTCTGGGTGTGTGTGTCTGTGGTGGGGGGTGTGGCAGGTGGGGGGAAGTGTGTTCTCTCTCTCTCTCTTTTAAAAATTTTATTTTAGTGTCAATACAAGTGAATTGTAGCACTTATAAGTGCTAACGGTTCACTGATGGCATTGTAAAAGGATTTGTTTTCCTGCCACTGACTTTTCTTCCTCCCTGAAACTGCCTAATATCACTAAGAATAATGATCTCAAACCTTCTTCTAGGTATCTCTATTGGATAAAGTTTGGACCACTAACAAATGAAAGTCACAACCCAGGGAAGTGGGTTCTCAAACTGTGGATGTTTTTATTATGAGGGGGTGAAGGCTGGGCATCTTAGAATTGAAACTGATGCATCACACCCTCTGAGATCCAAACTCCTGGGCTGTAGTTGGGGAAGTCGGTTTGGACAGCTTTCCAAGGCAGCTCAAATGTAAATCCGACGCGGATAGGTGTGCTTCACGGCAGAGTTACCCATTTTAAGTTTTAAGTTTTCATTTTAAGTTCTCAGCTGCTCAATTTTAACCTGAGGACAACTGTTTGGGAACCTGAGGTCTAAGTCAGCATGCACATGGAGGGGTCTACAGCGCAGATTCCCAGTGAAAACAGACCTTTACAATCCATGAACTCATCCCAGATTGGGGATTTCCTTAAGAATCATTAACTTCCTGCCAGGTTCATGTTCTCTGAAGTAGGGCTTCAATTTGCTGTAGCTGGTCTTGTGTAAGCGACAACCTTTGTGTATTTGACCTAATGGATTCTTGGGAAAATATGCTTTTTAAAAAATTAAAAAAATCATTTTGCTTATCAGGTCCAAGTGTCTAAAGGAGAAACACTCATTTTGTCAAAATCATTTTTATAAAAATATATATTTATGGGACAGACCATTCTTACATTCTTGATGAGACCCAGCACAGTGTGGAATGCATAGAAACACTGGATGGGGGCTCAGGAAGTCCTTTGTTTTTATTTTTAGGAGGATCACATATAGCCATAGGAGGGAAAAAACCCCACAAATCAGAACTCCCTCCTCCTTTCCCTTGTCAAAAACAAAAAAACCCTTAAAACAAAATAAGAGAGTATATTCATCTAATAATAATAGCTAAAAAATAATAATACTTAACACTTTGAGTTTTTATTATGCACCAGGCACTGTGCTAAGCACTTTATAAGCTCGCATCCCTTTTAAAAATTCTGAGAAAACAGAGGCACCTGGGTGGCTCAGTCAGTCAAGTGTCTGATTTCAGCTCAGGTCATGATCTAACAGTTTGTAAGTTCAAGCACTGCATCAGGCTCTCTGCTGTCAGCATGGACCCCACTTCAGATCCTCTGTCTACCCTCTGTCTGTCCCTCCCCTGCTTGCACTCTCTCTCTCTCTCTGTCTCTCAAAAAATAAAATAAAATAAAAAATTCTGAGAAAACAGAGGCTAAAAGAGTTTGAGTAACTTCTTCATGGTCACACAGGAAGTGCTCTTGGATGCTAGGTCTGTTCGTCCCCAGAGCCCATGCTCTTTGTCATTGCTTATACTACCAAAGGACAAAATATTATTTATATGGATTACTACAGCCTAATTAAAATAGGAAGAGAATGAGGTAGCAAATAAAAGAGTTGCTTGTAAAATTATTTCTTTACAGAAACCTGCTGGGCTGGGTAATTATGCACCACACACAGCAGTCGTAGGTTGCCTTTGTTCCTCTGGATTGATCTCATTTCACCCAGCTTTCACCAAGCCTTCCTAGAGGCTAAGGGACTCTATCATAATTGCCTTTGTCTTCTCAGTAGCTAGGACAGTGCTGGTCATAGGCACACGCTTAAAAAAAGTCTATTGAATGAATGAATGAATAAATGAAATGATTCTAGGTTCTCTGAAAATATATGGACCTGCCAATGGATTATCAGTGGCAACTTTTAAAATAGTGGCCAGTCTTCCCGGGCGTTGAGCCAGGCTCCCCTTCCCCTCTGGTCTGTGTGCAACATAATGCAAATGCATCGTAAACTATGATTATGTCCGGGGACAGTGGTGAGAGGTGACACTGGGAAAAGCATGGTAGGAGCAGCTAGAGGAAGAACTCGTAAGAGACTTGGTACTCATTTAAAAGAGGTGGCAGTGAGTGATGGAAATTCTGGAGAAGAGGCAACATCCTGATTCAAAATCTATTCTCAATAAGCACAAGAAAAGATGTTCAACATCACACATCATTAGGAACATGCAGATCAAGCCACAAGGCAATACCAGTTTGCATTATTTAAGTAGCACCAAAGATTCACCCTGTGCCATTATCCGGAAACCAAACCAAAGCAAACCAAATCTGGAAAACGGTAAGTGTTGGCGAGGGTGTGGAGAAAATGGAAACCTTGTGCAGAGCTGCTGAGAATGTAAAATGGTGTAGCCTCTGTGGAAGACAGTATAGTGGTTTATCAAGAAATGAAAAAATAGAATTATCATATGACCCAGCAATTCCACTTCCAGGTATACACATACCCCAAAGCACTGAGAGCAGGGACTTAGACAGATATTTATACACCTGTGTTCACAACAGCATTACTCACAGTAACCAAAAGGGGCAACAACTCTAATGTCCATGAGAGGATAAATGGGTAAGACAAATGTAGTTTGTCTTACATATGATGGAATATTATTCAGCCTCAAAGAGAAAGAAAATTCCAACGTAGGCTACAACGTGGATGAATCTTGACAACATTATGCTAAGAGAGATAAGCAAGAAACAAGAGGAAAAATATTATATGATTCCACCAGCATGAGGTACTAGAATAGTTGAATTCATAACGATAGAAGGGTCGGTGGCGGAGAGAGGGAGGAATGGGCAGTTATTGTTTGATGGGAATGGAGTTGTAGATGAAAAAGTTTTGGAGATAGATGGTGGGGATAGTTGCACACCCGTGTGAATACATTTAACACCACTGAATTGTACACCTAGAAAAAGTTAAAAGATGATGAATTCTATGTTATGTGTATTTTACCAGCTTTATGTTATGAATTTTTAATGTAAAAAACCTATCCTCACGGTCAGCAGGCAATGGGCCTGAAGTGTGTAAATGACTGTAAACTTGGGACAGGCCTAATCTTTCATGACACTTTAACAAATTCCCAGGGCCCACCATCATAGTAAAAGCATGCTTGGTGAGGGTGTTGATGGCCCCTTGGCAAACTCCCAGGGATGGGGAAGTGGGTGGCAGGTGCACAGCCCCAAGGGTGTGGTGTTTCCTGAGCCTGTTGGTAGGTTCCACCATCTGGCACACAGGACCGAGCGTTCCCAATCTCTGCTTTGAACACCTTTTGAATTTGAGTGGGTCCCGGGATGTCGAGCATAAAGTCTCTGGGTTAGAGGGCTGCTTCCCTTTCAACATTGCCTTTGGCTTTTAGCATGATTGCCACGCCAGACAGAGCAATACTTTTTGTTCCGGTTTGACTTAAAGGACGTTGCCCTTAGGCTAGTTCCTCCCTAGTTACGACGAGGACATTAATACAGGACATCAGAATCAGATGCCTAATGATTTTTGGAAGATGTAGACTGATTCGTTTCATGGTAAGTGGTACTCGATATGATTGTTTAGGAATCGAGAGCATTTAGGAATTTCGAGCAAAGGCGCCGAACTGAATTTTGGTTACTTCATACCTAACATATTAGGGCTTTAAATGACACAGATGATGATATGAATCTCTTCTTTGTTTGTATTGTTTTTAATATTTTATAGCATTGCTTTCATATCTGCTACTGACACTAAGATCCTCACAATAAAGAGCTTGTGTCTGGTTTCCCATCGGATCCTCAGTACGTGGCCCTTTTACTCCAGTTTGGAACCTAAGAGGTTTTCCGTAAGTTGTTGCTGAATGACTCCGTGACTGTGTGGAAAACTTTCAGTGAATTGCTTACTGTTCTTTAGTAACGAGGGCTGGGGCTGGAGGACCTTCCGATTTCTTTTTCTATGACAACACCTTGATACAAACAGCAATTTTTCCCAAGCCAAATTTCTTCTGGAGAATCTGTCCACCAGCAAGGTTAAATACATCTTAGCCAACCAGCCACCAGCTTGGTGGGCTGAATGCCTCAGTGGTTTCCCCTTAAGTAAAAGATGTACATCTCGATTGGAAGCTGGCAAGGTAGTAGTGCTCCTCTCGGATCCCTCCATGCCACCCTGCACCTCCCAGCCCCTCCCCCTGCACCTAGCTCTCTGGTTGCCGGGCTTCTGTCACCCTTCCCTTTCCACGTCAGGCGATTCCTTGTCTGCTTCCAGACTAGCTGCTGCAGGCCAGACTCCCTTTATCGCGTGGCTTTCTATCGCTATCTTATCAGGCAACCCCACTCCTGTTCCAATCCTTCCAGGCCTCCCTGCCGGGTTCTCAGCCTTTGGTAGCTGTGCACTCCCTGCCCTGTCCCTCCCCCGCCCTTCCATGCCCATCGAGCTGCTTCTCTCATTCCCCTTCTCTCTCACAGTCTGCTCTGTTTCCCATTAGGGGAGCGTGCATTTTAAATGTCTCAGCAGCGTCTGTCTCTGCAGCCACAGCTCCACTGCTTCCCCATCCCCCCAGCCCCCTTCCTAAGACAGACACTGGAGTGGGGGGCATCAATTTACAGTTTCTGGCCAGATACCAGATGTGCTGGGTGGAAGCAAATCGTCATAGAAAATGTTTGTAATTTCAGATAAAGATCAACCCGAAAGTGGTAAGGAGGGTAAGGAAAAAAAAGAGCTACAGTTTTTATTGTCATCACGATTGATAATAGTCCCAAGCAGTCTCTCTCTGTCTTGCTTGGTCTGTCTCCCTCCTTCTCTCCTCTTGCTCTCGTTCTCTTTCAACCAGTTGGAAGTGATTATAAAGTTTTTCTGATACACAGCCCCTGTCCTGCCCTGATGCCACCACAGTAACACAGGTAGCTGAGAAGGAATTTTTACTGGGTAATGGTGAAAAGTGATAAGTGATGATCGCAGCTGAAAGTTTTGTTTCAATGATAAGGCTTCATAGCCTCTTACGGTTGGGAAATGGAAGGTACCAGTGAAATGATCTACTTGAACCTCCCAATTTTGGAACTTCATCAAAAATAAAGACACTTGCCCAAGGTCACACAGCACGATTGAGGACTGTTGCTTATTATAAAATTGGAGAATCAAAAGCACAATAGCGTGTTCAAGACACTGAGATTCAGCAGTCACTAAATAAGTTTAACTCTATCTGGCCAAGCATACTCCTATTGAATCACATAATTTTTTTTCTCTCTCGGTAATTAGGAATTAGTGCTCTACAGAATATCCTTTCACAAAACCTGGCTTAATATAATAAAGGCCAGCACTATCTCTGGTCTTAAATGGTGTATTTGCACCCAAACAAAGATGCTTCTGTAATAACTGGAATTATTCTTGAAATGATTTCGGGGGGCTTGTAGAGAATGTGCCATCTGTCTGTGCTCTTTGGAGATGGTTGCTGGAGACACGAAACACTCACACTGGGTGACCTATGTTGATTTCATCTCCAAAGGGAGAAAACACTTCCTATTGTGGCACATCCAATGAATGCTGCCTTCCAGAGTTAGAGTGGACGCCCTGAAGAAAACATTTCGAATGACAATTAGGGGAAATAAAAATCACCAGACTTTTAGCAAGCACCAAGTCTGAAAGACTCTGGCTGCTTGTCTATGCACACATACCAGGGATTCAGGGACAAGAACGGTATTCTGTGATATTAAAAGTGCTTTAGAAGTTGCTAAGTGAAATAGGTCAGACAGAGAAAGACAAATACCATATGATTTCACTCATATGTGGAATTGAAGAAACAAAACAAATGAACAAAGAAAAAAAAAAAGGGACAAACAAAAAACCCAGACTCTTAAATATCAGAACACCCAAACAAACCGTTGGTCGTGAGAGAAGAGGTGGATGGGGGAGGTGAGTGAAACAGATAAAAGGGATTAAGAGTAGATTATCTTGACGAGCACCGAGAAATGTACAGAATTGTCGAATCATTATATTGTACACCTGAACCTAACATAACACTTTATGTTAATTATACTTTAGTTTAAAAGATAATTTAAATAAGTGCTTCGAGGGTAAGATAATAGAATCAATGGGTAGGTCTTTGAAAAGTGAACTGGTTGATTTAGAGACTTATGCTTCTGTTTTCCAAGTGCTTCTTTCTTTTTCTTTGGGCCTTCTCTCTCCTGCCCAGGTGAGTATGTGCAGGTGAGTGAAGGAACCCAAACACATTTGCTCAGTCAGCATTTGGACTCCACAGGGACCCATAAAGAAGACTGATGATCTGAGTAAACGAATTCACTCATAAAGTGAGGGACGTGCTGTGTCCACAGGTGGCATTTCAGTCATGTGATAGCTTGCAAATCGAAAGAATTTAGAATCTTCATCTCAGATTATAGCGTGTAGGTGACTGCCTACCACACCTATGCATGACGATTGAAAAAACGCAAACAACGTAAAAAGGTAGATGATTTAGTGTCCACAGCCACGGACTCAAAGGGAAAGAGCTGGGCAGGCAAGTAGGTCCAATAGAGCAATTGTCCCCATTTTGGGGACAGGAAGTTTGGGGTATCTTTGTCTCCTCAGGACTCTGAGGCCCAGGAGAGTTATGGCATAACTGTCAAGTCCCTATAGACAATGCTAAAAGGAAGGAACAGATTATTCTGAACTAAATTGAGTGGAAATGAGAATTCTTCTTTTGCTTTATAATCATTATAATAGGGTAAGAGGCGACCATAAGGTCAGAAATTGAAATCAGAATTTTTCTCAAAAATGTTACCCAGTATATTAAATTGCCTAGGAAAAGACATTTCAAAGCAGGCCTGCTTCCTCCCCACCCTATCTGAATCTGGAGCTTTAAGGCATGTGTTGAGGGAAATCCTCAACCCCCAGGTGTGCTGATAATGCCCTGTTTTAGAACCACTTTTGGGGGTTTGTCTCTGTGTAGGTTCAAAGAAAAGACCATGGGATTTGGGATCACCTTGGGATAGTTTTATGACAAGAGGGAATTTATAAACTCTCTGAAGCCTCGGTTCTTTTGTCTGGAAAATGGGGATAATAATACCTACATTTGAAAGCATGGAGATACAATGTGTTAAAAAATGTCAGGTCAGTGACTGGCACAAAGCCTAGTGCTCAATAAATGTTAAATTCTTTATGTTTTTAAACTTAAAGCCACCACCTTATGCTCAGAAAAATGACTGTGAGCTCTGCAAATCCTCAGGCATTAAATAAAACTTCAGCCCTGTGGACGCAGAAAAGTAAGCTATTCTATTGTACAAGAAATCTTAGCCTCTAGAGTGGAGATCAAAATCTAGTTAGCTCTCAGCTAACTAGAAAGTAAAATCAAGTAGACCAACTCTTTTCCAAAAATACTGATTGAGATACTTTTGTGGATATTGACAAGTGCCCAGAGGATCAACGAAAGAAACAATTTTACTCAAGAAAGGCAAGAGGTCTATAAATAATATTAAAGTTCTCCAGATTTGATCCTTTCCAAGCATAGAGTGCACCTTCCTTTTAGAAAAGCCAACATTTTAAGGGTTGAGCTTTCAAAGAAAGTCAATTTCTGGATGGGAAAGGTGGGTGGGTGGGAAAAAAATGTTCACTTAAAAAAAAAATCCCACTCTGTGTCTTTTCACAGCAGACCTTATAATTGACTGGTTGGTTTAAAGACTTTGAGTGGTAAAGTGGGTGGAGCATGAAATCTCACAATCAAACTACTACTAATTAAATACTAATTGCAAATGAAGAGCAATTTCTTAACATTCTTTATCCTCTCCCTACCCTAGGATTATCTTGCCTAGCCCTTGAGCTCACTTCTCTAATCACACTGGATGGATCACACTGGACGCTCTTTCCATTCCTGTTTGATCTTGAGGCTGCTACATGTTCTGTCTACTTCTCTGAGACATTCCCACTTCTACCTGGTGAATTTCTATTTGGTCTTCAGGAATCAGCTCAGATTTGCCTCTTCTTAAAGTTCTCTGGTCGTCCCTAGACTGGGTTTTTGGTTTCCTTTTTAGCATCCTGTGCAAAGCTCTGTCATTCCAGTAATCACACTGAGCTGTAATTATTCGTTCCCTTGTCCATGTCTCCTACTATAAGGTACCTGGCATATCAGGGCCATCCAATAAAGAGTTACAAAATTTATTTATTTGACTAATATTCATTAAATGTGTACTATGTGCCAGATGCTTTTGTAGATTCAGGAGACACAGCAGAGAAGTCAAATGGGTCCTTGACTTCCTAAAGCTTCTCTTTCAGTAGGGATAGACAGACAATAAGTAAATGGTGAAAAACACAAGGGAGAAAAAATAAAATTAGTAAGAAGGAAAGGAAGGGTTTTGGTGTATGTGTAGTACCGAATCTAGCTAGGGTGGTCAGGGGAGGCACTCATCAGTTGACATTTGAGCAGAGATCTCAAAGAATTAAGGGAACACACTCTGTGCATACCTGGAGGAAAAACATTCTAGGCCAAGGGAAAAGTGAGTGCAAAGGCCCAGAGGCAATTGTGCACTTGCCCTGATGGCAGAACAGCAAGGAAGCTGGTATGGCTAGGTAGAGGAGTGATTGAGAAATCACAGACATGAGGTAGGTCAGAGAGGGTATGTGACATGCCCAGGTGGGTTCTGTGCCCACAATATCAGTTCCTTTCCATCCATCCTCCACACAGCTGCTGGAGCAACTGATGTAAATGTGAATCTCATCTTATCACTTTCCTGCTCAAAATTCTAAAATGATTCCTCAGCGCTTCCAGAACCAATTTCAGATGGCTGGCCATGCACTTCTCCCAGGAGTGTCCTGCCCCCAGCATGACTCTTGCTGGTCACACTGAATGAATACCTCTTCCAGTACATCGATTTGTTTCCCCTCGTCTAAATTCTCTGTGTTGCTTTTCCTCTGAGTAGTTGCCTCTACCCCAAGGCAAATCTTCATGTAACTCAATCAACCTTCAAAATTTAGCAACAATTGTCACGTGTCCTGAAAAATGTTTCTGGACACCGAACTTTTTTTTAGCTCTCTGCCCCTCCTTATACTTCCCCCTAAACCTAACCTTAAAACTAAGTTGGATCCAGACCTACCCCAGATCCAACCTAATCCAGCTCCCACTGCAATGTTAACCCATAATCCTAACTTCAACTTAATCCTTAACCTAGTCTGAACTCCAGCCCAAAGCTCACCCCAACGCCAACCTGGACTCTATGTTAGCTACCCTAGGATCCGTGTACTGTGATATGTGTGCTGTCACAAAGACAGAGTGTGAAGTCTGACATTCCAGTACTTAGCTTCCTGCCAGTGAGGAAGTGTGGGCTATACACGCTAGCTTCTTCTTCTTTCTTTCTTTCTTTTTTTTTTTTAAAGTTTATTTGTTTATCTTGAAAGAGAGAACATGAGCTGGGGAGGGACAGAGAGGGGAGAGGGAGAGAATCCCAAGCAGGCTCCACACTGACAGCATGGAGCCTGATGTGGGGCTTGAACTGACTAACCGTGAGATTGTGACCTGAGCTGAAATCAGGAGTTGGACGTTTAATGACTGAGCCACTCGGTCATTCATAAAATGAAGCAAATTAAATTTATGTCACAGATTTCCAATGAATCCAACATACTCCAATGCCAAAGGACCCATTATACTGTTGGAAGTTTAGCTCACTTGGGACCCCACAAGATCCTGGGTCTCTAGGAGGCCTTGGGCTTTTCCTATACCTCTGAAGGGTCCCTTCTTTCAGTAAGCAAAGTAGTTTCCATATTAGAAACTGAATACATCTTACTTGGTAATATTGTTATTCTTGAAACTTGGTAAAATAACACTTCATTCTAAGAGGATAGTAATCTTCATCTCATATTTATGCAGAATTTTGAAATAAAAATGTTTATTGTCTGCTGTTCAAATTCCTTACCAAAGCAACAAAGAAGCAAACAACCTACAGCAATACATTAGGATTTGGACCTGAATGGCACTGAACCTCTGAATTAATTTGGGAGAAAACTGTTGTATTTGCAATGTTTATGACATAGCATGTTATAGCCCTACGCTGGGAACAGACTCATTAAAATCTCAGTAATGATTTCTGGTCTACTCATATAGGTTGTCTACACTACTTGTTGGGATTCCTTCTAGGTGCTTTATGATTTTGTTTTTGTTACAATTGGGGAACAGAGTCATTTCTCATTATGTCTTTTATTGACCATTGTTGTATATAATTATCTGGTGGCCATCAGTTGACTAATCTTTTTCTTTAAATTGAAGTATAGTTGACATATAACGTTATATTAGTTTCAGTAATCTATTTTATTAATTGCAACAGTTTTTCTTTTGGACCTTTTGGATTTTCTAAGTATTTAATCAGGTCACCGGAATAACAATACTTTTGTCTTCCTTCAATAATTTCATCTTGTAGGCCCCCTGGGTGGCTCAGTTAGTTAAGCATCTGACTCTTGATTTAGGCTCAGGTCATGATCTCACCATTTGTGACAGCACAGAGCCTGCTTGGGATTTTCTCTGTCCCTCTTCCTCTGCTCCTCCCACATTCACATTAGCTCTCTCTCTCTCTCTCTCAAAAAATAAACATTTGAAAAAAAAGTCTGTTTCTTGGTTGAAAAAATATATACTCTTTAAAAAAATATATCTTGTATTTCTGTGTCTTATCTTCTCAGTTGGTCAGAACTTCCAGGATAACATCAAGTTATAATGGTAATTTAGGGCACCCTTACATTGTCACTGGTTTTAGTGGGAATGCTTCTTGTTTTGCCATTACGTATGATGTTGACTATTTTTTGTCATTATATTCTAGCTTCATTGCATGTGGCTAGACAAGAAAGCCTGTGTAATTTTCATTTTGGGGATTTACTGGTATGTGTGTGTGTGTGTGTGTGTGTGTGTGTCCATACACCTGTATGACATAATAAGTTTTGTAGTTTTCATGAATGCTTTTAATTTTTTTAATGTTTATTTATTTTTGAGACAGAGAGAGAGAGAGAGAGAGAGAGCGAGGGAGGGGCAGAGAGAGAGGGAAACACAGAATCCAAAGCAGGCTCCAGGCTCCGAGCTGTCAGCACAGAGCCCAATACCGGGTTCGAACTCATGAGATACTGGGCTCGAACTGTGAGATCATGACCTGAGCTGAAGTTGGTCGCCTAACCAACCTCGCTACCCAGGCGCCCCAAGTTTTCATGAATGTGTTTAAAGATGGCACATTCTATGTGTGTAGAGGTTCAACATCATCTAGTAGCCTTAATATTATTAATTATACTTATTTAAATTCTCCATGTCTTTCTCTGGCTGGTCTAATTCAACTAGAAAAAAATGGATAAAAGTGTGGTTAAATTTACAGGTACAAATTGCATTCTTGTCAGTTTATCTTCACTTTTCTAACCATTTTTGCTTTGTATCATTTGATATAAACCTATTTGTTATTAGGTTAATTGCTGCATAGAGGCATTAATTACTATTCTAGCTTCATTATGCTCTCTTCTCTATTTTCTCTATTTACTTTTGCCTGGAAGCCTACTTTGCCAGAAATTAATATTGTCTTTCCTATTTTTAATTTTTTTCTATTTAATAATTATTTTCCCTTTATTTTAAATATGGACACTTTTGTTTTAGGTATGTCTCATGGAGGAAGCAGATATGTGGATTTAATTTTTTACTACAATCTGAGAATTGTTTCCTAATATTGGGACTTAACCACTTAGGTTTATTGACATACAGATGGCTTTGTTACCTTCTGTCATTCTGCGCTACATGATTTTTTTCCTTTTCGATTTTTTTGCTATTTCTTTTGGGGGTCTGCATATATGGAATGTTGTGTGTGGTTTTTGTTTCTTTAGTAATTGAGAAGGTGTATATTCTCTTCCCAAAATCCAGACTTTGGTTTATATTTTTCTAATTATCAGAGTCAACAATTAACATGGGATTTTAGAATCGCTTCTCTGTGAGGTAAGGCATTTGGTGAATTTTTACTCCTCTCCCACCCAATTTTGTAGAATCCTTTTCCCCCTCCCAAAGACAAGGCTGAACTAGGTATGGATCTCTCACTGGGCTTTTCCTGAAACTCAGTAAACTTAGGTCAATCTATAAACGTCTTATGACATTTCTTCCCCTTCGAGATCAGAAAGTTTTGTTTTGTTTTTGTCATTTCTTTGACTCTTCCTTCTTGTCCACTTGTTCTATCTTCTTTGGAAACACCTTTGTAATCCTTGAGTTAGAGCTTCAGTTTCTGGGATAGGTGTCATTCTCTATCATATGAAATTCGCACTTGGTGTAATTTGTGTATATCTGGGAAAGTTATAGAAAGTATGACTTTGGGGGAGCCTGGCTGGCTCAGTTGGTAGAGCATGTAACTCTTGATCTCAGGGTTGTGAGTTTGAGCTCCATGTTGGGTATAGAGGTTACTTAAAAAAAAAAAAAAAAGAAAGTATGACTTTGAAATTACTGGGTCAATATGCATAGTGTTTATTCTGCTCTATAGTAGACTTAATGCTATTAAATTTCTGGAATTACTGCTTTAGTCAATCTTATTTAAAATTTTATGCTCTGGGGGCACCTGGGTATCTCAGTTGGTTAGGCGTCTGACTACAGCTCAGGTCATGATCTTGCAGTTTGTGGGTTCGAGCCCCGCGTCGGGCTCTGTGCTGACAGCTCAACCTGGAGCCTGCTTCAGATTCTGTGTCTCCCTCTCCCTCTGCCCCTCCCCACTTGTGCTGTGTCTCTCTCTCAAAAATAAATAAACATTAAAAAATTTTATGCTCTAGTTTTTATTTCATCATATATATTTTCTTTCCAATGACATTCTACTATTGTTTCACAGAAAAGAAAATTTTCTATTTTTCTCCTTAGTGTTTCCATATTTTATGATTTTCAGAAGATTTCTTCCTCCAAGTCTCTCTTTATTCTTGTTCATAAGCATTTAATGCTTTCTATTCGTGTATGTTCTTCTTATGTATCCATCTTCAAATGAGGGAGAGAATTATATGGATCTATTTTTTTACTAACATATAAGGTATATGGATTGCTCCTGGGCCCCGTGGCTCTCCAACCGGGTTCTGGTGAAATCCTCTTTCCAAATCTACAATGGTATATCAGACTGATGTCCTGGCCTGATTTCCAGTGTATCAACATCCTCCTGCTATTCTGCTAGACTATGATAAGAATATCTTCTTATCCCAAGGCTTGATGCCTTAATGTTCAGAGCAGGTGCCATATATAAAACTACAATTCCCAGAGTGTAAGGACACTCTGGTTTTCTCCATTATTTCCCCCAGCTTTTTGCGTTCTACTAATGGGAACATACTTCAGAGGAAGCATAGTGTTATCACCAGCTTCCCTGCTACCACCACTTGGTTGTTTTGTGGCAGTTGCATTATCTAAATGAGTAAAAAAATCTTAGTGACAAAAGAGGAATGGCCATGTCTATGTGTTGTAGACTTATGTTTTTAAAGTAATAGGAAGACAGCATGGAAGTGACAAAAGATCTTCCTACCTCTTGGCATGTGCTTGTGGGCCTTTCATTTTTGGAGCATAGCAGTCATGGGCCATTAACTGTACATTTTTATTCAATACCATAGGTATTTATTTAGTTAGAGGAACTTCCTCCCAGAATTGTTAGTGGGTACTAAGAATAGTACCAGTTGTCAGTATTTTTAAGAAGCCTTGTCTTTGTTGGTAGCTTAAGTATTGGAACATTGGAAAGTGACTTCTAGTTAGAAGCCCTTTTAAACCAGAGGTCTACAATTCTTCCCAATGACTCAGCAGTGAGAGGGCACCCAGGCTTAATTATTACACTTTCTAGGTCTTTAGTGATGTTGCCTTGACTCCTGGATCCTAATAATAGCTTTGTGATTACTATTCCCAATGTGGAAAAATATTAATGATATGATTAACTGTTAAATTAAATTCTAAACAAGTAATGCAGTAACACATTGAATTAGGCAATATAGCCAGGTGATTGAAAACATGAGTTTTGGAGCAGGGTTCAAATCCTGGATTAGTCACTCACTGGCATTTTGAATCAACCTTAGGTAACTTACTTAACAGTGCAGCTTCTAATCTATGAAATGGGAATATTTCTTGGGCCTTGTTGTTGCCCAGACTCAGTTGACGTAGTAAGTTAACCTAACACATGAGGGGAACAATTTTATTGTTTTAAAATCCAAATATACTTTTTTGGAAGAATGAATCTGTTAGATATTCTTTCACTGCCTAGGCCTCTGAACATTGATCTCCTAAAAAGTAACAACCAACATGATGATGAGAAGGAGGAGGACAAAAAAACAATAATCTTACTAATGGTTGACCCTTATGAGTATATCGTGTGTCAGGCATTTTTCTTAATGATTTATGCAGATCGCATAATTTAATTCTTACAATAATCTGTGTGGCAGGTACTATCATTTGTCCCGCTTTACAGATGAACAGATTAAACAATTTGCCTGAGATCACCTTGCTGGTCTCATTCTAAAATGTGTGTTTTTAAACTACACTCTATTAACTTCTCCCACTCTCTCCACTTACACTCATGCACGTAATTTCAATGAGCTACTTGAAGTCATTGTTGAGTAGGTGTATTGAACTACACTCTCCTTCTTCACATATAGTCTATCATGAAGAGAAGAGAAAGGAAAGGCCATGGGAATTTTTGATGGACTGTGTTTATTTGGATCCTGTGTTTCTTAGGGTTGACAACAGCACTGTCTTACATATCTACTACGCTTTATAATTTTCAGAGAAGCTTTTCCACGTGCTTATTAGATTAATCAGAGAAAGATTTGGGATTATCTATAATAATCAGAGTAACAATAAACCATTTACTGAAGCCAGGGCTCACCCCAGGTTGGGGGCCCTTGGTTCTTTATTTAAGTTTCTATTTCTCTAATTACTTTACTAAGGAGAATTGAATTTTATTTAAAGGACTTATGAAGAAGACTTAATTTACTGTTAAATACCTTTCTGTATGTGGAAAATATTCATTATGATAATAATAATTAACGCTATCTAGTGTTCGCTATGGTAGGCACTATACCATCCATTCGCTCACTGATTTCCTAAGTATTGACTTACCACCCGCTATGGGCTAGGCATTGTTCTGGGAGCATGAAAACACATATGAGCAAAACATTATCTTTCATGGAGCTTACAGTCTTTTGGGAGAAACAGATAGTTACCAAATGATCACATATCTTTATAAACAGTGCTAAGTGCCCTGCAGGGAATTTGGAGCGATCTGAGAGTTTGTCAGTAGAGTTCTCTTACACAGTCTTGTTTCCTGACAAAGCCACATTTGTATTGAGAAGGGAAGGTGGAGAAATGTTAATTATAGGAGAAGACTGTGTTCCGGGGAAAGGAGTAGAACATACACAGGATCTGGGATTTGGGGAATTTTGAGCAACTTTTAGGTTAATCAACCAGCTGGAGTATGTTTAGGAAGAAGAATGGCCCTAGACAGGCTTGGAGAGGCAAAGCCATACAAGCCTTGTTAAAGATTTTCTCTTTAAGAGACAGGGTAATTCATTGAAATGACAGATTACTTGTGTTTGAAAAGATCCTTTAGCCTTAAGTGTGAAAGAATAAATCACAGGGGGCAAAGATAGATGCAATGAGGCCAGTTAGGAGGCTACTGTGTTAATGTGGGCTGGCCAAGATGGCAGCTTGGACTGGGGGAGGGTGGTGGACATGGAGAAAAGTGGATGGATTTAGGAAGTCTTTAGGAGGTATTTCAACAGAGTTTATTTTGAATTAGATACACAGAGTAAGCAAGAGGGCATTAGGATGTCTCCCAAATATCTGGCTTGTACAGTATGCATTGTTTCGTTTGCTCTTCACAATAGCACTATGATTACACTTCCAGGTTTCAGGAAACCCGTTCAGAATGTTTCCAGTCACTGTCCATGGTCATACAGCTTATCTATGGCAGAGCCAGGATTCACTCAGGTCTGCCTGAATCTGAAATCTGTGCTTTTGACTGCTGTTACACTGGGAATGGGAAGAAAGGACATGACCCGTTGTAAGAAAGGGAGTGTTGACAACAGCAGTTAAATGTAGAATTTAATGAAGGAAATGGGCATCACTCAACTCTGAAAATACATACATCCTCAATGCCCAAGCTCTCATGACATCCAGGCATGTCTGCATCTGGTGTTACTGCTCTTTTTGTGAGCTCAAGGAGAACAAGACCAATATCTTCAGTGAGTATGACTTTGCTAAATGTCACTTTTATAAATAAATAACACGTGTTCATTGCACAAACATGAACAAATACAGAAAAGCAGAAAGAAAAACAATGGAAATCTCCTGTAATCCTCAAAGGGGGAAAATAATTGCTTGTTTTTAATTAAACAATGCCATATACTATGATTTACCACCATGGGTATTTAATAGAAAGATCACTGGAGACTCCAGTCCTTGACCCAGACTTCTTGACAATTTTGACTTTGGGGGACATTTAGCCTATGGGGCTTTAGCCTTCTCCTCTATAAAATGAGGTGAAATTTTGTCCCCATTATCCCAGTCCTTTTTGGAGCCTGAGTCAGAGTGTGACAGTGCTGGGCATATTTGTGTCAGTAGAGTGTAGGAGTGAAAAGCACAGCTTTAGAGTTTCTCAAACTACTGTCTGGCCTCTTCACCTCTCCTTGGTTTCCTCATCGGGGAAGTGGAGACAATGATACTGATCTTATAGGGACGTTTTGAGGATTAGTTCACATGTGTGCAGAGTGCTTGGGGGGCTCGGCCCCTACACAGAGCAAGCAGCCAGCACAGGGTAGTCAGGAATCTCCACAAATACCTGGCAGGGCAGTAGTTTGCTGAACGGTCTCCTGTAGCTGTGAGCCTCATGCTGAGGAGGAGCAGAGTCATGAAAGGCCCACTAACCTTAAGTGCTCTCACTTCTCCAACTTCTCCTGCTGAACTGAACCAAACCACTTTTTTTTTTTTTTTTTTTTTTTTTTTTTGGTACTTGCCATGGGTTAGACATTGGCTAGACCTATAAAGAAGTATACGATTTAGACCTTATTCTTTCCTTTTTTTTTCTTTTAAGTTTATTTATTTATTTTGAGAAAAAGAGTGAGTGAGCAGTGGGGTGGTGGTGGGGAGCAGAGAGAGAGGGAGAAAGAGAGAGAACCCCAAGCAGGCTTTGCGTTTTCAGCACAGAGCCCGATGTGGGGCTCAAACCCACAAACCAAGGGATCGTGACCTGAGCTGAAACCGAGAATTGGTCGCTTAACCAACTGAGCCACCCGGGGGGCCCGTAGACCTTGTTCTTAAGGAAGAAGAAACACTGTGGGGCTGGAAAGTGAACAGAAAAAACAAACAAAAAAACAAACAAACAAACGACCAAAAACCCCTCCAAATTATTTTAATCAGTGTTGTCGTAATACTTTGAGCAAAGGAATGGGGGGTGGCAGCAGCGGTGGCAGTGAGGTGGGGAAGTAACTCCTTTTGCCTCAGGGAACGTGGGAAGGCTTCCAGAAGAAGGCCTGAGCCTGGCAGGAGGGTGGAGTTTGCCGGGTGGAAAAAAACGGGCATGGGCATCGGCCTGTGTGCTAGTTAAGAATCCTCTTCTGAAACTCCCAGCCCAGGATACCCTCGAGATGCCAAAGCCACTTTGAGAAATCTGGTGACAAAGTAGAGGGAATCGGGGTGGGTAGGTGAGGCTGGGGAAGGCAGGTCTCTGCAGCCACCAGGCTCCCTGCTCTGCATTCTGTCTGCATCCTCCAGTATCACCCAGATGCCCTTCCGGCTAACCTGTTCCTGTTTGAGGGCCCCTCTCCCTGTTTTAGGAACTTACATGGTCTTCTGTCTCCCTTCTCCCGCCCACAAAAGTCTGCCGAGAGAAAAAGGATCAGATGCGAATGGGTGAACCTGCAGTGCAGTTTGTGCTGTTTATGTTGCTGTGATTCCCTCTCTCAGGGATACTTGCATGTCAGTTCCCTGATTTTTGTGGAATGAAACACTTTGAGGCTGGGATCCCATTCTATCTTCAGATCCATGGTGTACTCTCACTAGCGCTGGGCCCTGGGTAGCAGGTGTGTTTGTTTGGTTATTACAGTTTTGTTTTTACTGTTGGTTAGTGGTAATTAGGTATCACTCTCCAGTTTGTCACCAAACGTACCATTCCCCACTAGATGGATTATATCCTCACTGTCTTACACTTAGCTCACCTGCTTGGGCTGAAGATATTAGCGTCTGTGGCGCCCCGTGTTAGGCTTTGTTATTTCTTAACTTTTCAGTTGAGAAATTGTATCGGTCCCTCCTATGGTAATCTACCCCCCCCCCCCCCCCCCCCCCCCGCCCAAGACTTTTGCATGCATCAAAAAAGAAAGTGGCCTTTCTTACGCAGTCCTACCAACAATACTGTGTGCTCAGTGTTGGACAATGTATGACAAGTGTTCAAGGACTCCCTCCTCGGTACTAGGACAGAGTCCAGACCATAGCACCTGTTACCAGGTTGTTTCTCACATGTTTACAAAAATGAGAATTGAGGTTGCTGTTTTTCTTAAAATAAAACACAGCAAAGCAATTAATGATGATTTCAATTGATTCATAAATGAATAGACGACATAAAATATTTAGCCCACAATGTTTATCTTTTCAACGTTTGAAGGGAGCTTATCAAATCCAGCTGCTGAGACATGTCATTAGCAGGACTAAAAGTCATACATCTGTGGGGGACAGGGTGGATGAGGAATATTCGGGGTTGCAGGGAGGCAGATGAGGCCGTCCTGGGAACATGGAGTTCTCATACCCTAGGTGGGTATAGAGTTTGTCTACACCTAGGTCATATGGGGAGATGATGCAGATAATCTAGTGTCTACTGAGGTGAGAAGGCTCAGCCCCATTTACTGAATGTCTGATTCAGCTCAGGGGCGCCAGCCCTCCCCTATGAGCCTGCCATGCACTCTGATTTGGTGAAGGGCTTGCTCTGCCTAGGATTATGCATCCCCACCTCTGACCTGGTCATTATTCCCAATCATCATCCATTTCAAACAATCAGCAGGGCAATAGCATGTGCACATCAAGGATCACAAAAGGAACTTGGATTATGAGGAATAAAAAAATCTGTCTAACATGTGGCGCCATTAAAGAGCTCTGACTGAGACATATTGTTTATACGCAGCAGTTGTCTGGAAAATAGATGTTTACTTGTAGCGAGTGTATTAAGATCTTTGCCATTAGGCAATATATATCCTGCACTGTATCTTCTCTTACAGAAAACTATGTTGGGATAAACCTTCAATTAGCAATGCCTGTGGCAATGAAAAATATTAAACAGCAGTAATATTCTACACGGGCATTTCTGCTTATTAGAAAGAGAGAGAGAGAGATTGAAACACCAGGAATCTTTCTTTGGAAGGATGGCCTTTTAAAAATGGCATATTCCACTTAAAACTGCACGTGAAGTATCTGCTAAATAAAGATTAAATTACCTACAGAAAAAAAAAAAAGTCCCTAATATTCAGCAAGAACTTGAACACACTGATTTTCCATGAACCATTCATCTTCTGATGAAAAGGTGTATTTTAATACGACCACATACATCAGCCTTTCCTGTCTCTGGGAGCTTCTGCAGTTGGTGAAGAGGCAGAAAGCTTCTATTACAAAATAGGAACTTGTTTCCCACAACTCTTCCAGAACAGGGCCTGGGTCCTATCTTGCTTTTGACACTTAGTCATTTCTCTGCCTCCATTTTCTTAGCCAATAGACTTGTGCCCCCCACAATACCATCATGCGAAGGGATGGTGCTAATCCTGGAAAGTTCTGAAAACTGTCACATGATAGCACTAAAAGAATCAATTCACTTATAACAAGTTTGGTCCAGGATGAAGCGAGCGGACTCCTGCAGTCTGGGCGGCTCATTCCAGGTATGCACATCCTTGGACAGCGTGCAACCTTTTGAGTCTTGGTCCCCCTGTCTGTGAGGTACATCAATGATGCTTCCTTTATAGGTTTATGGGTAGGATTAATTTAAAACATATGCAAAGTACCTAAAACAGATTCTGGCAGATAGTTCACGTTCAATCAATGTTATCTCTTAATATGAAATATTCAGGGATGGAGAGGTTGGCTCCCTAGTACCTTTGAAGCTTGAATGATGGCAGCAGGCAGAAGCAGCACCTGATTCTCTGCCCCCTGGCCGTTTGTAGGGGCTCAATGCATATTTGGTGAATAAATGAAAAACTGCTCGAACAATCTCCTAAGTTTTCACTCCCAGATCAACCAGTCTAACTTGTCCAGCTCATTTTGCCAGACCATACACTCCTCTGTTTTCACCTTCTATTTTTCTCAGTAGAACCCACCATTTCAGTTAAAAGCAGGAGAAACTGTGACACATTATTCTGGAGCTTTCTTAAGCCAAATCAACAAATACTTATTGAGGGCAAGACAGGTGAGCAGAATGAGGTCAGGAAAAAGAATTCTCAGCATAGTTTCTAGAACATCGCTCTGCAAATATATACGACACGGTAAAAATCTAGGACAGTGGTTTGTCTTTATTATTCCTTTTCGATCTTAAATGATCTTAATGGAATAAGCTGAGTCTTTACCCTCTGTCCTGATTTGTTATTTCATTCCCTGACAAGCACCCATTTCACAATATCAGCTCACCTGGAACACTCAGCCCTGTTGTCACAGTAAAGCAAGATTTCCTTTCTCCGTAAGTGCCAAGGAGAGCCCCACATGGCTTTGGAAGCTTCTTAGGTTAACTCCTTCGCTCCTTATGGGACACCTTCTGTACTCCCTCAATAATATGGGTGTTTGGAATTCCGAGCAGAACTGAGGAGAGATGGACGGCGTAAGGGCAGCGGCCATCTATTTTGTATTTCCAAACTAGTGCATCTTGCTTTCTCCCTTATAGTATTTCCTTATTTGCTTGATTTCACAGAAATGTTTTAATAAGAAAGTTTTGAGAATATCCTGGGATTATAGTCTTGGAATGAACTTTCATGATCATAGGATAAGCCCCTTTAGTTTAAAACGATCCTACTTTAAAAGCATCTACTTATAACTACCAGCTGCTGGTTCTTTTCTCTTCATACTCACGCATGCATACACAGACACATATAGTCTGCATATGTATACACACGCACGCACACACACGCGCGCACACGATCCCTCACGTGGAGTATATATGTGTAAACATCCAGAAGGAACAATGCATTGTAGAAATTGTCCTGTTGAGTTTGTAATCCAGTGTGAGTTACTGAGTGCTGATAAGTAAAGGAAGTTCAACCAGACAGTTTAATCCTCCAATTTCCTGTCTTCTAATCAGCCCCTGATTCTTTTGGTTTTAAATTAGAAACATTCCTGACAATATTCAGGACAGGTGAAGGAAAACCAGCTAGAAAATAAGTAAGGACAAAGCATTTATTTTACAGTCTAAAGTTCACAGGAGAAATATGAGCGTAATAACAGGAAATCAAGATTTTTAAGAAGATAGTACAAGTACATAGGCTAGCTTAAGTAACCAATCACATTTCTGAATGAAGTACATTTGGATCATAATTTGATTTAGAGAAAAAAAATAGGAGCATAGTTTAGTGTATTTGCTTCTCCCTAAGCATGGTAAATGGTAGTTTAAAAGATGTTGTATAAGGCTAACCTAAAGACAGTGGGAAGGGCAGTTTCTTAATATTTGTGAGAGAAAAAAAAGGAAACACTACCTTATTCAGATTTTGCTTGCAATCGATCATCGCTCATACTGTGAGACAATAATAGTGCATGGAAATCTTTGAAGTGAATGCATATTCTTGGAAATTAATACAGTCACACATATTTGCAATGGGAGATAAAAATAAGACAAGTGTGCATTTAAAAATAAGCACAGGCAGCGTGTGCAAATGCTTGAAATAGAATGTATATAATTATGTTTATCATGGACACTTCCTTTTGAACGTATACTGAGTACCGAGAATACGATATGGTTTATTATTTATTGAATCCCCTCATTTTGATTCTTTTCATTTATAGCCATTCCCAGTTATTTTAATTATCATCACGAAAGAGCTAGGGCAAAAGCAGAGAGAAATCTCCGTTAAAGCCATTTCTTCAAAGGAATATGGAAGACAAATATTAACATAAGTGGCTCAGTGGAGAATTAGCATTTTAAAAATTGAAAGAGTAAACACAACCTAAGTTGTGATTCAAAGCAAACAACAACAGCAAAAGGTTGCACGAAATATGAGTTCTTAGTTTTGTGTCTGCAGCACTTAGGACTGTCAGGTGTTTGAGAAGTAGGCTGGAGTTAAGAGTTTTTTGAATTGTTGAACACAGTAAGAGTATTTCAGAGATGTACCTTGTTTGGTAAATATATATATAATATATATATATATATATATTATATATATATTTACTTAAAAAATGCCATTTACATTATAAGGCCTAGCATATCCTTTCTACTCATGTATTTTCCTGGTATACAAAGTCTGAGTTGTACACATTTGAATTAACTGATGGATAATTCTTGACGGAAAAATTGTATGGCAATTTCTAAAAAGAATGTTTCCGAAATAGGTGCTTGGGAACCTTGCAGGTGGTGAGGGGGGTGGCAGGATGATCTAATAGCCTCCGTTTCATAGTCACTACGAGCTTTTACATTGGGTTGAAGAAGCAAGACAAATGTATTTTGTAATTCACATAAAAATCGTCCCCTAATACCTTATTGGCAAATCTCGAGGAAGAGGACACTATTTTTTCTGCCTTCATTTTAATGCCATGTGGGTAGAATGGAGGTGATTCCCTTGGACAGAATGATATTTTGAAGCATATACATGATTCCGGGGCGCTTCCATTTCATTTGGAGTGGAGAAAAACTTCACGAGGGTTTTCTCTAGTTGTCTGTGGAAGGTTTCAAATAGAGATGTCACAGAGTAGCTAGATTAAGGTGATATGCAATATCTATTTCTTGATTTGCATGATTAAAGCATTAGAGAAGTAGCTCAGGTATCAAAAGATTTCTCATAAGCAGTGGCGCCAAAGGTAATTACTGTTAAAATGTACACGCTCGAACCCTGGTCGCTCGTTAACTTCTAAGTTGTGTTTACAACTCTTTGGGTGGGAGTAAAAGTTTTCATGTGATTTTTGGATGCCAAGACCCCTTTCTCACTCCATTTTGATATCAACAGTATATTGAGCATTTCTTATATCCTATGTCTATCACGATGATAATTAGCTTCAACTCAAAAAAGCAATAAAAGGTAAAGAAGGCCCTTCTTACTATTTCATACTTTAATTGTTTTTTAAGCAAATGTAACCTTTTGAAGACAAAGCTAAAATTTATACTTAAAAAAAAAACAACGAACTGATTAATTTAGTCAATCAACCTCCAGTTCGTTATCAAAAAGTGCTGTTAAAACCCTACTGTAAGCTGGGTGCATTATGATAGGGGGTGGGGACAGAGAGGGAAAGAGGAGAGGGGTTGTTATTCTCAGCCTTTTATTAACCAGTTTCTTTCATTCTAGTGGGTCTTTATTATTTAGAAAAATAAAAATGATCTGGGGCTCTATCCATTCTCACCTAAAATTTTGGAGTAGGTAACGGCTGCCTACAACGGGTCCAACATATGCCCCAAAACTAAAACAAACAAACTCATTTGCCATACAAATTGTTTACGATTCATTAAAAAGCAAAATTGCATATCCCGGTGCTGGCAGCTGAGGCCGAGCCTCCACGGGCGGAGGGGGCATTCACTGAGTTGCCTTTGTATGCTGGGAGGACCAAGCCGAGGTTCCCACTATGCAGCCCGGAGTCTGTGCAGCCAGATGACGCATGAGGTAATTTTAAAGCTTTATTTGCCTTTAGTGTGAAACTCGGATCTTGTACTGTCCTTTGGTTAAAGAGCCATATCAGCCAGGGGCAATTCTAAATTTTTTTTTTTTTTTTTTTTTTTTTTAGTTGGGGAAAATTGTTTGGGGTAGTGAGGTGAGGGTGTGGAGGGAGAGGGAGTGAATTCTATTCAAGGGAAGAGAAGAGATAAGAAAAAATGCGAAATTTGTCTTATTTTAATTAATTCTTCCCTCTACCCCCCCTTCATCAAAGTCCTCAATTTCCCATCAATAGTGGGGAATTTACATTAGAATTATTTGTAACTGGCAGATTTAAAATGCTGTGGTATGCGCTTACCTTTGAGGGAAATGAAAAATCGATTTATTCTCTATGCTAACTTCTACAACTTCTACACTCTGATTTCTCACCCCTTTTCAAAGCAAAGATCTAGAAGCATTGAAGTTGAGAGAAACTTCCTGTAGTATGCAGCCTAAACAGCAGCATGGAGCTTACAGCATTGTTTATTTTTAGTCAACTGCATTGCTAAATGTTTCCACCACTTTTATATTTTATATTCCCGGCGGTAAAACATCTGTAAAACAATTTTAAATGAAAAGCAACTTCCAAGTAAACTTTGCAAAAAATAAATGACAGTTTTCCAAGTTAAAAAAAAAAAAAAGAGGAGCATTTGGTGATCTTTGCAAGAAAGAAAAAAAGATAACACAATTTGCCATAAAAAGTAACAGTCTATAAAATCTATGAGCTCTTGAAATACAAGGAAGTAGAATGTCACCCAGAATATGACATCAGCGCGCAGGTTTTTTTTTTTTTTTTTTTTTAAGGCTTACAACTTAGCGTAGAAAATAATAGCTAAACCAATCAGTATATTCATTTCTGGTGTTTAACAAGCTGCACAAGGCGAAGCAATAGACAACATCATGACATACAAGTAAACCTTGTTCTTGCTGGCAGAAACACTAAAGGGAAAATAAGTGCCCTGAATAGTTCAGCATCTAAGTGGATAGATCTACTGTTAGTCTAATTAAGCAAAAAGTGCAAGTAACATTGTCCTGAAATCACTGGTAAAGTTTCTATTGTCTAGTTAAGAAATCACAAGTTAAAATACACATGTACACACATACCCACAACCACCTTTACTCAAGGGTCCTTAGGATGGACACACTGCACCCCATGAGCAGCCGAACAGAGTCCTGTGGTAGCTCACTTTTAATAGTCTCTCAGTCCTCGGAATTCCTAAAACTTGCCCAAATGATACTACCATTGGTCCAGGAAGGGGAGAGGAGAACTCTTTCCGCAGATCATGCAATGAAACCGACCATGTCCTGTCTTGTAATTCCATTCGCCAGTCTCCCCCTCCAACACCACTCTCCCTCTCTCTCTCTCTCTTTCTCTCTCTCTCTCTCTTTTTTTTTTTTTCTTAAACTGATATCTATGTGAAATGAGCTGAAGTTCACGGTCCAGTTAGGAACGGATAATACATTCATTGTCCTGGCAGCAAACTTTTTTTTCACTCCCTGGAAGAATTCACGCTTGCCGCAAGAATAATAATTACGGAAAACTAAAAATGCTCTGCTAACGAAGTAATCCTTAACGGACACCACCCTAACGAGGGCAGTGATGATTTGAGGACTGTCTTCCTCACAGGACTCGCATCTCCCGTGACAATAAGCTATTGTGCACCCTCCCAACTCACTCTACCTCTTATAGATCCGAGATGTCAAAGGTTGTCTGGCCTGGTTGACCATGACATGTGAGTTAACTCATTCTGCGGCGCAGGGTAGAACTTTATTAAAACTTTATTTGCACCCAGAATCACCAAAAGATAGCGTGTGGGGGTCTTTCCCACTCAGAGCTAGAGTCCTAAGAGACTTAAGACCTGCTCTGAGATAAACAAATGGGGAAAAGTTAGATGAGAGCTATAGGTCCCCAGATGGAAAACAGGCAGTGGGGACCCAGAGTTCTCTCACAGGTGACTCCAGGGGATCCAGTTAATGGGGCAGGACAGGAATTCGCCCAGGGCTTGCTTCTCCCCAGTGTCCAAACACACGTCCTCAGAAAATACCACAGCCGAGGAAAAACCAAGCACCCCATATCCCCTGAAAACAAAAGTAAAGGGGATGTGAAGCTAGAGAGAGGGAGCAAAACCTGAGGGCCAGGACAAGCATTTCATTTTTTTTGTTTTTTTGTTTTTTTTGTTTTTTTTTTACCCCAAGACCGACTTGGCTAAAATACCCACCTCCACCTTAAAGCTCCTGCTACTTTAAAAATAAAAAAAAGAAAAGAAAAGAAAAAAGCCCCACCAACTCTCCAACACTGTCCCATGGCAAACCAGGGCAGGCATTGCTGGGAACTCGAGTCGCAGAGTGGCAGGGAGAGGATGGCAAGAGGAAGCAGTGTGAGGCTGCCTCACTGAAGAGTGTGAAAAAAATCAAATGTGAATTTGATGAATGTGAGGTCTGGGACATTTTGTCAAAGAGGGAGGGAAAGTAGAAAAGGGAAAAAAAAAAAAAAAAAAAAAAAAGCAGCCCGGCTGCCAACTCACCATCCACCAAGTTCTGGCCGAGATGTCGTAGCAGAGTTGCCATTTGATGGAGCCGTCGGAAGCTTTCCCTGCCATTACGCTGTCAGCAAGCTTCATCTGATGCTAACTCACGGGAGATAAGACACCTAATTGAGAAAACATTTGCAGTGGCATGTGGGGCAACATGTAGTCCGGTCCATACCATATGGAATCATGGGTAAAAAAAAAAATCTCCTTGACAATGAACCAATCTCTCACAGACCCAGTGGCAAGGTGAAGTGGAGACGAAAAGTCTTCTGCTCCTAGCACTGTCTTCTCTCTCCTTTTTTAAAAACAAGGACCCACGGCTACACATCAAAGAGAGGCGGTTAAAATTAGGGCTTCATCACTCAGATGATTTTGGTCTGCAAGGTTTTTCCTTTCCTTCCAACAACCAATCCCCCCTCTTTTTTTTCTTTCTTTCTTTCTTTCTTTTTTTTTTTTTAAGGAGAATAAAGAGATTTAATAGGACAAAGGCAGGTAGTGGACTGCGGAGGGAGATCGCCACAGGCTATTAGCCTAAAATTTCTGCTTGACAGATGGAACTGCTTAGAGACTATCATGCGATGTTTTGGGCTTTTTTTTTTTTTTTTACTCCCCCCCCCCCTTCGACTTTAAGTCTGATTCAGTATCTGTTTTTCACAGCCACTTTTCTCGAGAACGTGAGCTGTGCATTTAAAAAAAAATGTTTAGTTCAGTTTTCCTGTCTTACACATCTCATTGGAAGCAAAGCGAAAAGTCTAAAACTAGATCTGGGAACAGCTGAACAGGTTTTCCAAGGAGAAAAAAAAAAAAAATTCCAGGGAAAAAATATTTCTCCTTCCTTACCTTATTATTTTTTTTTTTTTAAAGAATTCATTAGTTAATTTGGTTGTGAAGGAACATAAACATGAGACAACAGTGTTCAGAGTCCCTAGATTTTTGGTTTCGCTGGCATTGTATTTAGATGTGTGTCTTAATGTGAGGAAATACATTACTGATATTCACAAGTTCTAACCTAGGCTAGGGTACTTGCCATCTCTACTTTTTGGTGTTCTATTTTTTTTTTTAATGAATTCTGAGCTTTTTGATTCTCTGTAAATAAAGCGATCAGTCATTATCAATTCAGTTTAACACAATTCAGGCTAAACTTGACATGACTACTTCCTTATTCAGGGAAAATCACATCTGATTTCCTTACTGTAACCAAGCGATTGTCTTCACAGGGGTTTTTGACCACACATCCTCTCTGTAGAGGAAAAAATAAACCACAGCACGGATCTACCAATAAGAGTGACTATAAAAATAATTTTTTGTTTTTTAAGTGAGAAGTCCAGGCAACTAATGAATTTCCAGTCATTTTACTCAAGGACCAAGAGGGGAGAAGACGTAGAGAGAATACCTTGTATTTGCTATATTTTATTCTTTCAAACTGTGTGAAATTAGGAACTGCAGAAATACCTTTATAAGAGCAGTGTACAGAACACATCCTATTTTTTCTTCCCCCCCTCCCCCCCCCCCCCCCCAGATATAAGTGGTTCCTCAATCCCCAAGAACTTAGCAGTGATATTACAGTTCTGTGCACTGCAAGTCTCCTATATGGGCACTCAGGAGCCTCAGGGAATTTATCTCAAGCATTTTTCAGGGCGATTGAACTGTGATTATTTAAAGAGTTGTGCATTTACAGCCCAACTATCCACTGGATTTTTTTCTAGTCACATTTCCAACTGAATAATATTTAGACAAACTTATTCAGGACACATTTTAAGTTCCCAAAAGGTTAACTTTGGTGGCATTTGCTTTCCTACTCGTAACCTCTTCCTCAGTAGGTGTTAGGCTAGCTCTTTAGCATCAGGTCGATAGTTGCTTTGACAAAAATAATTTCCGTAAAGTAAATTTTATCCAGTTGCATCTGAAATGTTTTATAATTTGCAACACGATGCACAGACTGCTTTTACAGAATTAGCCACAAGTGTAATAAATATGACATTTTTTTCTTCCTCATCCCTCAGCGTAATGGGATTTTTTTCTCATCATAGCGGGGTAGAGGGTGGTATCGGGCATTATTATCAAATACGGATATTGCCGTCACTCTTAGAAGCGTCTTTACATTCTATTCTTTATTACTCTGGAATTACCTCCCTTTCCAGAAAAAGAGTCCGCAGCAGTGCGGGCAATGTTAAGTTACCTTCAGCGTCCACAAGCAAATGGACCTTCCGCCAGGATCTTGCCCTGAGCTCGCCAGCCAAAAACATTTGTTGCCTCCTGTAACTGCAGCGTCATTAAAATGACCTGGTCTTTCTGCGGTTTGTCATTTAGAGAAAGCAAAGGAGAAATGCTGCAAATTCTCCATAAAATGTAAAATAGCATAAACTGGAAACAAAACAAAACAAAACAAAAGGGTAAAAGGGAGTAAGAAAAGAAGTGGAGAAGCTTTCTGCATTTGAATCAGCCTCCTGTTCCATTTCATCCTTTCCTACTTGCCTCTGGAAAGCAGACAAACCAAAGTTTCTTTGCTTTAGGGTCTTCTCCGCATTCTCCGGGGGCATAAAGGCACAGGGGCATTTTGGATTTGTGGGCCCACAGCCTTACAATTTCTAAGTCGGCCACGCGGCAGCCTCTGAAGTTCGAGGTGTCTCTTATCTGAGCGGCTGCATTTCTGAGACTCAGAACACCCTGTGCACGCCCATTATTTATGAATGAATGGGGCATAAGGTAAACTGGAGTCCAGATTTTACTTTGTGAATGATGGAATACCCTGGAAGGTTTTACAGGAGATGGCATAGTAGTTTGGAACAAAGAAACGAGAAATATTATTGGATAATAGTGTTTTAAATCCAGAACAATTAGGTGCATTTAACTTTATCATTGTTCTCTAAGAGGCTGGTGGAAGCTGTCCTTTCTCATACAGCAATCAGCCTTTTCACAGTGTGGCCCGTTGTTAATAGCCTTAAAACAAGATTAAATAAAACATGTTAAATATTGCAATTATTGTGGGAAATAAAATTATTTGGTGAGCATAATGGGGAGCAATTCAAGCATTTAACATGATCCAGGAAATGCTACTCCAAACAATTGCATTTGCTTTATGCATTTTTCCCCTTTGATTGCTGACAGATGCCTTTTTGGAAACAAACATCTAAATGGTTTGCTTTCAGTCAGGAAAAAAAAAAATATAACAGAAAGTGGCTACATGTTTTGAATTTAACTCTTGTCATTTGAATACTTCTTCCCACTGCACGTGAATGAGTCTGAGGCAAAAAAAAAAAAGAACACCAGGGCCCTCATCAAGAAGTAACCCCATCAGGATTTGGACTTTCTTACTTCCTTTGAAGGTGTTTTATAAGAAGTGGGAATCCTCCAGCTATGAAGCCAAGGGGTGGGTTAACCGCTGGGCATTCCACACGGTGTGAGCAAGGTGCGAGGGATACGGTCTGGGGACTGTGGGGCAGCATTAGAAAGGGAATTGTTTTCTAATAGCAAATTGGCCTCTGGCAAAGGGCAAGTTACTTTCCAGACTCTTTCTGGCTCTTGTGGCCAAAGCTCCCCAAATCAGCTACCCCCTTTTCATGAGTGGGAAGAACCCAGGAGAGCTGAGGGAATGTGGGATTCCCATCTCTATCTTTGCTGCAGTACTTGGATAAAGGCCTCAAAGACTTCTCTGCCAACAGGTGTATGATACCAAGGAAGGGTTTGAGTCTGTCAGGTGTTGCTAAAAGGTAACATGAAACGAAATATTAATGTTTTTCAGAGGCTGGGGAGTAGAGTGGCTGAGCACACTTTCTGAAGTTCAATTGCCCATATCCTGGCTTAGTGGGTTACTGTGTGACCACTCCCAGCTTACTTAACCTCTCTGATTCTCTGTGTCCTAATAGGAAAATGAAGATAATCATATATATAACATTTATATAATATGATATAATATTTATATAATATATAAATATGATATGATGTAATATTTATATAATATTATATAATATGATAATTATATAAATATAAATTAAACAGTTATTTAGCAAAAATACTCATAAAGACAATAATTCCTGGTATATAATGAGTGCTCAAGCACCGGTATTGTTTTGTTATCGATGTTTTGTTAATACGAGTCCTCTGTTGAGTTCAATCCTGTCTTGCCTCTTCTGATCCCATCTGGTGAGGCTGGGTTAGGTCCCTTCTCTTTGATCTAAGAATCTAATAACAGTCCAATAATCTAATCGTCTAATAATCTGTGTCTTGCTCCACTGCTGCTCTTAACACCCTCTATGCAATTCTTCTCAAACTTACACCTTTTCATTCACCTTGGCTGAAACGTTTTTCCCTCCTACAACATCATCTGCCTTTGCAAGTTAACGTTCCTCTCTGAGACGCCAGTCCATAATGATCTCCAGTACCTTTGAATTCCCATTGGCTTCCATATCTGTATCATTCATTGGTACTCACATAAATTGACTACATTTTTTATCTTTAATGCACCTATGTCATTCATTCATTTATTTGTAACTCACTTAATGGCAACTTCTGCAACACAGGCAACTAAAATGATTTTTTATCCTTTTTCTCAAGCTTGGTTTCTAGAGCCATTGGAAAATTAAAACTCTAGGAGAAGAGTAACTTGATTTGGAATGCACCATATAATAACAGCTAACATGTATTGAGTGCTTCCTCTTAAAGAGAGGTGCTGTTCTAAGATCTTTTTATTTGCGGATACGTCCTTATGATATAAGATCTATTATTAACCCCATTTTAAAAATAAAAAACACAGGCTCCAAAAGTTGAAGCAACTTGTTTGGGGTCCTGGAGTTAGAGATGGAAGGATTCAAGCCTAAGAATTATGACTCTGGAAATTTACCACTCTGGTGTTGCCTCTCTCTCTCTCTTTTTTTAATATTTATTTATTTTGGGAAGAGTGCAAGCTGGGGAGAGGCAGAGAGAGGGGGACAGAAGATCCGAAGTGGGCTCCACACTGACAAGCTGACAGCAGCGAGCCTGATGTGGGGCTCAAACTCATGAACCACGAGATCATGACCTGAGCCGAAGTCAGAGGCTCAACTGACTGAGCCCCCCAGGCACCCCTGGTATTGCCTCTTAAACCATGAAAGAGGGGAAATAATAGGACTTAGCACCTGCTATATGCCAGGTATTTTTAAGGTGCTTTTGGGTATGATAAGTCACTTAACCTCACAACAACCCTAGGAGATTCATATTACTATTTTCAATTTGCAGGTCAGGGTCCAAAAGTAAGAGTCTTGCCTAATGACACATACTGAGCAGGAAGAGCCAAGATTCAACCGTATGTCTATATGTCTAAAAGGGCTTTCATACTCTGATTAGGTAGCTCTCAGAAGATTTTTAAAAATTTCTTTTGTAGAGTTGGATGCTGGGCTTAACACATATGTACAGCTTTGAATCTCCAGGCTCTTGGAAATCATGAAATTAGAAATGTACAGTTTTGCTGAAACTGTAGAGAAGTTTGGTTTAGAGCAATAGGCATTTGAGACCTTTTTTTTTTTTTTAAGCCTGTATTGAAGAAGGATTATCTACTGTTAATACCTCAGTCTTTTCTCTAACCTTCACCAGGTGAAAAATCCTAAAATGGTATTCAGGACATCAGTGTCCAGCCTCGAAATGAGTGTGTACTCAGATGTAACCTTTGGAATAAGGGGAAGAATGTGCACAAAAGGATAGATAGTCTAGTTCCTCCGAAGCCCAGGAAAATGCCAAGGTCTTTGGTGGCAGATTTATCCCTTTGTGAGGACAGTAGCAAAGTCTTCAGAACAGGCACACGTCATTATTGGGCACGAGCGTGGTGACTTTAAGAAACCGGTGTCCCAAGTCACCTGGCATGGTTTTCTCACCGTATGGCAAAAGGAAACGCTACGAAGCTGAAAAGGGCAGAATTGAAGAAAATGCCAGGGGGTCCAGACAGCCCCATCCGTTTCCATGATATGCCCAGAGATTGCCCAGATTTTTGAACTAGCATATATATATTTTTTTTTCTCAAAAAAATACTGATAATTTTTTTCAGCGGAAACTCACCCTCCATGCCCTGCAAAGAAAGAGTTTTCTTCTAGTGGCAGTTGTTGTACTTCATTTCCATTTAGACATTCTTTGACTTTTCCTTTCTCTGCATTTTCTGTTAACCAGCTGCCACCCAAGATTGGACTAAACCCTCTGCCCCCTGTTAAAAGAGAAAAAAAAAAAAAGACAGGGAAAACGGCATAGAACACAACCCTCTAATAAGTATATTCACAACTTCCACGCAAGGCGCTTAAGAAAACTAAAAGGTTAATATATTCTAACTAGATGTTGGGTATAGAATGTCAGATCTGTCAAATTTCATTATAACTTGCTGCTCATTGAAAAAGATTTGATTTCTTTTGCCACTGTCCTACTATGTTCAAGTCACAGACTGCCAGCAGCGGCCCACCGAAGACCACAGGCTGGCAGTGAGCGGGCTCGAGTGGGAAACCAGCCGCAAGGACCATCTGTTTCCGATTTCTAGCTGAGCCAAGATGTGCAGTGAAGTGCATTCCATTCACCAGGCCAGCTTCTCCCCTGCTCAAGTTATTAGTGTTACAAGTGAAATTATCTTTTCCAAACAGCAGGGGAGCTATAATCCTTATGGAACAGGACCTTAAAATGCGCACATGCACTCGTGAAACACACACCCACATACACACGCGTGCACAACATTCAGGCATCTTCTGTTAAAGTTGTGTGTCAGGCTGCTTGTAAATTTAATTACGGCCTCCATGGGGTTTATAAAGTATGTTTTATTAAGCATGATAACCTCTGAGGCAGCAGCTTATACATTGGCCTCATTTAGTCTAATTGAATGATCGAATATCTTTAGGATGCTTTTTGTGGGCATGGTTAAACATGACAAGGCGGATGTATTTAAGACATCTTAAAAGGTAACGGCTTTCAGAATGGAACGGGTTTTTAGGAATAATCAATGGGAGCCCTTGCTTGGCGGGCCCAAGTGAGCCAACCTCATGCAAGTAGACAGTGCTGTGGCTAGTTAGCCAGCTATTAATTCCCGGAGGGGCCAAGTGACTGGTGTCACCATATAACTTGGGAGACTATAATAAGTTACATCGTTGTTATTTGGTGTTGGTTGTCTGTCTTTCTCAAGGTTGATCATTTTTTGGAAAAATCTGGAGGTGAATTAGCAAGGCTGATTGTATGATAGTGTAATAGAAATAGCAAGGAGAGAAGTCAGGAGGTTTTAATGAACTAATGTGGTAAACACGCCATCTAGTAACTCATGCTGGCCACTGTGCCGGCTGCTCAGGATACAAGTAAGAAAGACAGGGGACCTGCACTCAAAGAGCTCTTGGGCACTTCCGTTACAGTGTGACGGAACCATGGTGGTAGTCTGGCCTTGCTTCTTCCACATTCGATGCAGGACTCTGCATTGTCACATGCCCTCTGGAGGCTTGTCTGTAAAATGGAGATGGCAATGGCAGTGGCCATCATCCAGGGAGTGTTGTCTGAATTAAATGAACCAACATATGTAAAAGGGCCAAAGTCAGTGATAGAAACTTATCACTGAGCAGGTGCTCAATACAGGTTAGTTTCTGTTTCCCTGTAGTTATTCTGGGAATCCTCTAGAGCCTTATAAATTACAGAGTGATCTTCCAGCAGATTTCTCATTTGTGGATGAGTAGCATAGTGGATCCAAGGAGGCTGCCTGCGTTGTGGCTCCCTAGCCACGTCACTCAGCACCAGACCACAGATTTCAGAGGGCGGGGCTTACAGGCGGCACCGGAAAGAGCCATGAATAATTAGGCACCTAATATACACTTTTGGCTCCTGGTGAATGAAAGACTGATTGAGGCTGATTTCTCCAAAAATTAACTTTTTTTTCTTTTCAAACCAAAGATCACATAAATTCATTTAACGTGAGGAGGCAGAGGGACTATGACAAAGCTTCTTATTTTGTAGATTAAGAAAATGAAGCCCAACTGAGAGAATTACCGGGAATTACCCAGCTAGTTTTGAGACCTCCAACCCAGAGATCCAAATATTCAGTGTCTCTGTCACTGTATCACTAGTTTCATAATGTTTGAAGAGCTGATGTCCTGAATTCTGTAATCAGTTGGATTCAGATATACATGAGACCCAGCTGTGGCTGCCTCTGCTGATTATATTATACACCTGGCAGTTGCATCTTGTGCTTTACTCACGTCTACGGACAGAAATGGAAGCATCTTGCAAAGCCCTCTTACTGGATCCATGGGAAAGCTAGGGACCGGTGTCCCAGGTAGGTTCCTCCAAAACCAACTTCGAGTCTTGTGTGAGACTTGTGGAGATGTGTATGCAAGGATTTTACTGGAGTGGCAGTCAGGATCAGTACCTACATGGAAGTAAAAGAAGGAGGAGCTAAAAATCCATGCAGTCCCAACAGAGGTCTAGGTAATTCTGTAGGGAGCCCAGATGCTGGAATGGCCCTGCAGAACTGTTCCAAATTGGGCATGGGGCCACGCCTTTGAGATATAAGGTTTATTTTTTTAAGGTTTATTATTTTTATTTTAAATTTATTTATTTAATTTTTTAAATGTTTATTTATTCTCGAGAGACAGAGACAGAGTGTGAGTGGGGGAGGGTCAGAGAGAGAGTGAGACACAGAATCTGAAGCAGGCTCCAGGCTCTGAGCTGTCACAGAGCCTGACACGGGGCTCGAACAAACTGTGAGGTCATGACCTGAGCCGAAGTCGGATGCCTAATTGACTGAGCCACCTACGCACCCCTTAAATGTATTTATTTAAATTCAAGTTAGTTAACATACAGTGTAGTATTGGTTTTAGGAGTAAAACCCAGTGATTCATCACTTACATATGATACCCAGGGCTCATCCCAATGAATGCCCTCCTTAATGCCCAGCACCCATTTATCCCATCCCCCCACCAACCTCCCTCCAGCAACCCTCAGTTTTTTCTCTGTATTTAAGAGTCTCTTATGGTTGCCTCCCTGTTTTTATCTCATTTTTCCTTCCCTTCCCTTATGTTCATCTGTTGTATTTCTTATATTCTACATATGAGTGAAATCATATGATATTTGTCTTTCTCTGCCTGACTTATTTTGCTAAGCATAATACACTCTAGTTCCAGCTACATTGTTACAAATGGCAAGATTTCATTTTTTTAATCACCTAGTAATATTTCATTGTATATATATATATATATATGTATATATATATATATATATCACAACTTCTTTTTAAAAAAATTTTTTTAAGTTTATTTTTGAGAGAGAGAGAGAAAGAGACAGAGTGCAACCAGGAGAGGGGCAGAAAGAGGGCTCCAGGCTCTGAACTGTCAACCCAGAGCCCCACGTGGGACTTGTACTCACAAACTGACAGAGATCATGACATAACCTGAAGTCAGATGCTCAACCGACTGAGCCCCCCAGGTGCCCCTATATATCACATCTTCTTAATTAACTGAGCCATCCAGGTGCCCCATCACATCTTCTTTATCCATTCCTCAGGTGATGGACATTTTAGTCTTTCCATAATTTGGCTATTGTTGACAGTGCTGCCAAAAAGATTGAGGTGCCTGTGCCCCTTCGAATCAGCATTTTTGTATCCTTTGGATAAATACCTAGCCGGGCGATTGCTGGGTTGTAGGGTAGTTCTATTTTTAATTTTATGAGGAACCTCCATACCGTTTTCCAGAGTGGCTGCACCAGCTTGCATTCCCACCAACGGCGCAAAAGTTTTCTCCTTTCTCTGCATCCTAGCCTCTGTACTCTTGCAATCACTGACCAGTTATTGAATATGAACCATCTTGGGCAAAAAGAAGAGACTTTGGGCTAGATGGATCTTTCAGCCAAAGACAAATTCCAGAGGGTTTTCAGCTGACAGCTGTCAGGCTCCGATGTTCCCGATAGCTGGAGTGCCTCTAGATGTATGCCAGAGGATCCATTGGTGCTCGGAGAAGTCAAATGTCTTGCTTAAAAACACTTGCCAAGCTAGTGGCAGACTTGGGCCTAGAATTTATGGGTCCCAGTCCATAGCTCTATTAGTTTCCCAAATTTCCAGGAGAAGACTTCATTTCCTATTTGAGCAGAATCTACATAGTACATCCAGGAGCACCCCTTCTCATTGAAGAACAATAGGGGGCAGGGAAAGAAAGCCAAAGCAATGAGGACAAGGCATTTCTTGGCTTTTTCTCCAGTTGTCCAGTGGCAGATACATTCCTTGGCATATACAAGAGTTCAGTGGGAATGAATAAAAGAGAGGTTTGGAGTGTGGCTCTAAACCCATACAGTCAGATCTCTGTTTGAACCACCAAAGAGTGTCTTAGTAGAAGCCTGTGTTGGCATCTCCCTGGGGGTACTGTTTCAGTGGAGAAGAGAATTTGGGTGAGAGAAGAGGGGAAGCAAAAGGCAGTAGTGGAGTGAGAAATTGGTGTTTCTTAGTCCCTATATTTTCATCTCAAAGAAGCTCTCCCATAGAGCACCTGTTAAGAAAGGAAAAAAAAATACCCCCAAATCTGAAGCATTAATGGTATGGGGTGATGAAATTCTTTGCTTCAAAGGAGAGCTTTGGAGAACAAATCTAAGCTCCCACAATCTTTTAAAAAGAGCAAATTTGTTTAGAGCTGAAAGAAGGCTTTTGGCTACCTACACCCCCATCTAATCCTGACTCCTTAATTTCTTTTTCCTTTATACCTTCAATTGGACTCTTTCATTTGCTATAGCATTTAAACATATATATAAGAATATAAGATATTTAGAATAAGCCATCTTGATTTTTGAGACATTACCATCTCTACACTCTACTGGAGAACATGATGTAAGTGACTTGGGAGTCTGTGGGGGCACACAGAATCTCTTAGTTGGTACCTTTTCCCTGGACCTTTATGGGAGAAATCCAAGAGACTTATTTCTGCCTTGTTCTTCACTGTCCCCTCACAATGGGCAGATACTACCAGAGGGGATCATGGGCTGTCCCTCATCAGAAGCAGAAATAGGATTTCCACATGCACTTTGGGCAATTTTCCTTGCATGTCTCTTCTAATGATTTGGGGTAGGCTCTTTCCCTACTCTCCACCTTTCCACATTCCAGTCCAGAACCTGTATTTACAGTAGAGAACTTCTTTCATTGGTTTCTTTCCCCTCCCTCCTTTCCTTCCCCCTCTTGTCCTTCCTTCCAACATTTATTGAACTCCTCTTATATGCCAAACACTGTGCTAGTTACTAAGCAGGCTCAGTTATAATCAAGACGGGAATCCGCTTTCATGGCACTTGCCCTTAAAGCAGGCAGGCAAGCCATGCCAATCCAGTGTGATAGTCATTATGATGGGAACCTACAGGGTGCTAAGGGAGAACAGAAAAAGGGCACCAAACTTAATACAGGGCCGGTGGTAAGGATGGGTTGGTTGCATTCCCTGTGAGAAGGACAGTGCAGTTTGGCTTGAAGAATGAAAAAGTATGGCAGACAAATGCAGATGTTGAGAAGGAGGATGGTGGTAAGAGGTTTGTAGTTCAAAAGTATAACACAGCAAAAATGGAGCGGCGGGGGGGGGGGGGGGGGGGGGGGACTGGTGAGCAGAAAATAGCCTAGTGTGCCCGGAGAGTCTCACATTACCTGACCTTCACATTCTCTGTAGATGTATCTACAGTTCACCATCTGTTTTTCTATGGCCCCCAAGCTAAGAATAATTCTTACCTTTTAAATATTTGGAAAGAGATGAAAAGAAGAATAACATAGTGGGACATATAAAGTGATATGAAATTCAAATTTCAGTGTCCAAAATCAAGTTTTCTTGGGCATAGGGCATGCACATTTGGTTGCATGTTGCTTATGGTTGCTTTCACACTAGAGTTGCAGAGTGAAGTAGTTACAGTGTAGACCATAAAGCTGGAAAGACCTAAAATATTTACGATCTGGCCCTTTACAGAAAAAGATTTCCTGATCCCCTCCAACCCCTGGTTGGGGCTTAGGGCTTGTAGTCCAGCAAACTTGGATTCAAACCTGAGTCTTCAACTTCTAGTGATGTGACCTTGAGCGAATTTCTTGAACTGTCTATATGCCAGTTTACTTATTTGAAAAATGGTAATGATAATACTTCACAGGCTTGTGACAGTTGAAGGAGATATTGCTGTGTAAAGCTCATGAGACTTGGAAATGCTTGAATAAAATTATTTCTTGAAAATAGTTAATGACAGTTTCAGCCATTTGAAGATATTAATAGAATTTGTAATAAGATAAATATGAAACATCGTGAACTGCCATATTCATCGCCGAACTACTGCTTTGGGGATTATCAGTTAAAAAATATTTTCTGTTAATAGATAAATGGGGAAAGAGAAAGTCAGATTTGTGAGTGAGAAGAGAAAGCTGTGAATTGCCAGAACTCCTCAAATAATTATAGCTGAAATTGATTGAGAGCCTGCTATGACGTGTTGCTAAGTACTTTATGTGCATTGTTTTATCTGATCATCATCAGACGTATGAGGTAGCAACTCTCATCACTCAGCTTTGCATATGAGGAGACCAGGGTTTAGAGCAATTAAGTTAATCCAAGCCACACAGCCAGTAGGAGGCAGAGTCCTAACTTGAACCTGGAGTGGTCTGATGCCAAAGTTTCTGTCTCTACCACTGTGCTTTTGGAAAAAATCTCTTGTTAAAAACCAGGGACCCACATTTCAGGGCCCATAGCCGTGCCTGTGGCTGGCACATTGGAGCATCATTCTGAGTTGAGCTCTGCAGAATTGCCAATTGCTATGGCTACTGCCTTGGGTCCATCTAGGGTTAATTTCTCAGACTTCCCATGAGAATTGCAGCCAAGATTACTCCCTGAGGATTGTCCTATTAGGAGTGGTTCTGCATGTAATCTGTCTGTTACATGGCTATGGGGAGATGGGTATGACAAATGAGACAGAGTTTGGCTATGTGATGGGGATTAAATGTTATGTTTAATAAAGAAAATCTTTTTGGTTTTCAGGTATTATTTATTGACATGAGAATATGCTCACAAACTCTTCTACCAAAAACTAAAGCCATGCGATTGTTTCAGTTTTTTAAGCATGTGTGTATACGTATTTATTTTTTTAAAGGGTAGGGAAGGAATGTGCCAGGATGATGAGTAGTTTCTCCCTGCGGGCTGAGGGAATGATGGCGAATATTGTTATGATTATTATTTATCCATACTTTCTATTTCTGGAATTCTAAAACAATGTGTAATTGTGCAAAAAATAAGAAGACGTATATTATAAGTGATATGGATCAATTTGCCAAAAAACTTTAAAAAAATCTTTAAATCTTTAATGCCATAATTTTACCCTGGTACTCCATCCTAAACACGGATTGACTGTAATATGTAGAGACATATGTTCATTTTAATATTATCTGAAATAGTGAAAAAAATTTTTTAAATGGTCTGAATGGCACAACCACTTTAAAGCATATTATGTAACCATGAAAGAAAATGTTTACAAGTGGAAAATGCTTATGCTATTATAGTGTAAATAAAGCAGGGTATGAAATTGGACATACAATATGAACACAGTTCAGTGAAAGCTCAATGATCTATTTGGAAGGAAAAGACGGAAAGAAAACACATCCAGGTGTTAATGGCTCTGTATATAATTGGGGGGATTATATATTTTCTCCTTTTCCTGATTCTCTGCAGCTTCAAAATCTTCTTTAAAAAATGGATATTATTTCTATAATGAAAGCAAATAGGCCTTAAAAACACTGTTGAAGTTGGAAATCCACTGACTGGTGTTTAGTCTTAAAAACGTCCCCCTTCCTCCACACCCCACTGCATGACCCTTTATCTCTGTTGTCTCTTATGGTTAGTTGGATATTTTCCAGCTTAGTCTCCAGAAGCTTAATGAGAATGCAAAGAACACCAAGCTAGGAACCGGGAGATGTGGATTCTAGCCAGGGCCATGCCACTAACTCACTGCATACTCTGGGGTGAGTCCCTTTTTGTCTTGGGGCCACTGATTCTTTATAAAATGAGGAGAGCTAAGACTATATCAGGGGTTCTTGGCGACCGGGCTGAGAGGCAGTGAGAGGTCTCAGTGACAGTGTGTGCTCTCTGAAATCTGGATCCTTCTCCTCCAACACAGCTCAATACAAGTACTTCTGCTTTTATAGCTTCTTTATCGAGTTTACTGGAAAAATTTAAGTGAAGAATGATTCCAATGTTAAGTAAAGTTTCAAAACCACTGTACTGGGCAAACTATATTGTCTAGATCATTGCTTACAGAGTGTAGCTGCTGTTCATGTCTCTTATAATTTTTTTTTATTGTGGTAAGAAAACCTATAACATGAAATCTCTATTCTCAACAGTTTTTAAGTATACAGTATTGTGAACTATATGCACCTCATCGTATAGTAGATCTCTAGAACTTTTTCATTTTGCATGTGAAACTCTATTCTCATTGAATAACAACTTCCCATTTCTCCTTCCCACAGCCCTTGACAACCACCAGTTTACTTTCTGCTTCTAAGAGTTGGACTACTTTAGATCATTCACATAAGTGGGATCATGCAGTATTTATCTTTCTGTGACTGGCTTATTTCACTTAGCCTATGCCTCCAAGTTTCATCCATGTTGTCACATATGATGAGATTTCTTTCTTTTTAAGGGTTGACTAATATTTCATTTCATGTATATCTTCTACTTTCTCTATCCTTTCATCTGTTGATGGACTTTTAGGTTGTTGACACTTCTTGGCTCTTATGAATATTGCTGCAATGAACTTGGGAGTGCAAATATCTTTTCAAGATCCTGATTTTAATTCTTTTGTTGGGTATTCAGAAGTAGGATTGCTGGATCCTATTTTTAGTTTTGGGCGGCAACTCCGTTCTGTTTTCTACAGCAGTTCTGTTTTCTGTGTCACTTTAAATTCCTACCAACAGGGTGCAAGTGTTCCAATTTCTCCACATCTGCACCAGAACTTGTTATTTTATGTTTTTTCCCCCCTTTATGTTGTGTGTTTTTTAATAATGGCCATCCTAACAGGTGTGAAGTGATATTTTGGTGTGGTTTTGATTTTCATTTCTCTGATGATTAGTGATTTTGAACATCTTTTCATATACCTCTCTGTCATTGATAGGTCCTTGTCTATTCATGTCGTTTGTCCATTTTTTTTAATGAGGTTACTTGTTTTTTGTCATTAAGTGGTATGGTATAATTAGATCTATTTTGGATATTAATCTCTTATAAGATGTATGGCTTGAAAATATTTTCTCCTATTCTGTAAATTGCCTTTTCACTCTGTTGATTGTTTTCCTTCCTGCATAAAACGCTTTTGGGTTTGATGTAGTCCCACTTGTCTATTTAAGCTTTTGTTGTCTGTGCTTTGGTGTCCAAGAACTCATTGCCAAGACCACTGTTATTCCCCCATGTTTTCTTTTAGGAGTTTTATAGTGTCAGGTCACACATTTAAGTGTTTGATACATTTGCAGTTGATTTTTGTGCATGATGTCAGGTAAGAGTCCCGTTCCATTCTTCTGCATTTAGACGTCCAGTTATCCCAGCACCATTTGTTGAAGAGACTATCCTTTTCCCATTATATAGTTTTGGCATCTTTGTCAAAGACCATTTGACCCTATAGGCAAGGGTTTATTTCCTAGATCTCTGTTCTGTTCACTGGTCTACATGTCTGTCCTTATGCCAGTACCATACTGTTTTGATTACTGTAGCTTTGTAATATGTTTTGAAGTGAAAACATGTGAAGCCTCAAGTTTTGTTCTGCTTTCTCAAGAATATTTTGGCTATTTGGGATCTTTTGTGGTTTCATATGAATTCTAGCATTGCTTGTCCTAATTTTGTAGAAAACAATACCGTTGGGATTTTTATAGGGCTTGCATTGAATCTATAGATTGCTTTGGGTAGTATGGATATTTAAACAATATTAAACCTCCAATTTATGAACTTGGGATCTCTTTCCATTTATTTATGTCTCCTTTAATTTCTTTCAGCAATACTTCATAGTTTGCAGTGTATAAGTTGTTCACTTCCTTAGTTACATTTGTTACTAAGTATTTTATTCTTATTAATGCTATTGTAAATGGGATTGTTTTCTTAATTTCATTTTCAGGTTGTTGTTAATATATAAACACACAACTAATTTTTGTATGTTGATTTTGTATCCTGCAACTTTGCTGAATTTGTTTATTAGTTTCACAGGTATTTTTTTTAACATTTATTTATTATTGAGAGACAGAAAGACACAGAGCATGAGCAGGGGAGGGGCCGAGAGATGGAGACACAGAATCCGAAGCAGGCTCCAGGCTCCGATCTGGCAGCACAGAGCCCAATGCAGGGCTTGAACTCACAAACTGTGAGATCATGACCTGAGCCAAAATCGGATGCTTAACCCACTGAGCCACCTAGGCGCCCCCAGATTTTTTTTTGTATGTGTAATCTTTAGGGTTTTCTACATATAAGATTATCTCATCTGCAAATAGAGATTATGTTACTTCGTTCTTCCTAATTTGGATGACTTTTATTTCTTTTTCTTGTCTAATTGCTCTGGCTAGGATTTCCAGTACCATGTCAAATAGAAATGGTGAGATTGGGTATTCTTGTCTTGTTCCTCATCTTAGATGAAAAGTTTTTTGTTTTTCACTGTTGAGTTTTTCACTATAGACTTTGCACATATGGTCTTTTTTATGCTGAGACCATTTGTTTCCGTTTTTAGTTTATGGAGTCTTTTTATCATGAAAGGATGTTAAATTTTGTCAAATGCCTTTTCTTTACCTATTGAGATGACCATGTGATTTTTATCCTTGTTTTATTAATGTGTTGTGTCATGTTGATTGATTTTTTTGTATGTTGAATCATCCTTGTATTCCAGGAATAAGTCCCATTTGGTCCTGGTGCATTATCCTTTTAAGATACTGTTGAATTTGGATTGCTAGTATTTTATAGAAGAGTTTTGCATCTATATTCAACAGGGATATTGGCTTGTAGTTTTCTTTTCTTATAATGTCTCTGTCTTCACTATCAAAATAATGCTGGCCTCATAAAATGAGTTTGGAAGTGTTCTCTCTTCTTCAATTTTTTTGGAAGTGTTTGAGGAGGATTGGTGCTAATTCTTCTTTGAATGTTCTCTGTGGTCCCCAGGTATCCAAAGTATGCAGTTCCATAAGAACTCTAAGTCAGGCAAAATAGAAATCAGTCCTTCCAATAGCCCCCTGAAAAGCTGGAACATTAGATCCACATTTCACTCTTTTCTTTCCTTCTCAAGGGAGATGCCACAAGAGTGCCTACTTCTGATCATGGTGAACTGTTCCGGTTTCTTTCTGTGGTATTACAAATCCCACAGAGTTTCATAGACTGCTGAACTCTCTTTTGTTCCCTGAGGCCCCCAGGCATCCAAGGTATGCTGGTTCTCCATCACCTTTCCACATCAGGCAGGACAGAAACCAGTTCCACCTCAGGCAGCCCTGTGAAAAGCTGAAACATTGGACATACATTCCACTCTTCTTTTTCCTTCCTAAGGGAGAAACTGTGAGTTGGACTTTTCATCTTACTTGCAAACTGTGCTGGCTTGGGAGAGGCAGATGTGGTTGCAATGAAATAGCTTTACATACCCACTTCAACATAACTGTTCTTGGCTTTGAGATAGCCTGGGGGTATTGCGATTTCCTAACTGATTTCTGGAGCTCTTGTAAAGGCTTTTTGGATCATATATGTTGTTGCTAAGTCAAGAAATGAAGTCTGGCACTTTCTATTCTGCCATCTTGCTGATGTTGCTTTCTCATGTGAGAAATGAAAGCTTGCTCATACCGTAACTCATGTGCAAAGGCACACACCTCCTAACCTGTGATTCTCCTACCTCTGGCCCCCTTCTCATTTCTATAATCCTTCCACTGAAGTACCCTCTCCCCCAATATTGTCTAGCCAGTCACCTCTGAGGGTTCATGATTAGATTTAGTGCTACCTGTAGACCTAAGTCATAGGGACCCCCTCACTGAGCTTTGCTTTGGAGGGCTGCACATATGACAAGCACAACAGATTTATTCAAGAACACCTCTGTAGCTCAGGATCTATTGTTGAAGACTGACACGCACAACTCACTTTAATTCTATATATCTACTATCATGAATAATACCTTTCAGACCTCAAAGAAAAACTCCTTTACATCTCTTGTTGTATGTCCTCTTTAAAGACTTGTGGTTTGTGCCATTGCAATATCTCAGGTAATCTGCACTTGAGAATGTGGGGAATATTTATTTTTTCCCAGTTTTACTGATATAAAATTTACATATAACTTTTTTTTAAGTTTTTTTTTTACATTTATTTATTTTTGAGAGACAGAGACAGAGTACGAGTGGGGGAGGGGCAGAGAGAGAGAAGGAGACACAGAATCCAAAGCAAGCTGCAGGCTCAGAGCTGTCAGCACAGAGCCTGACATGGGGCTCGAACTCACAAACTGTGAGATCATGACCTGAGCCAAAGTCAGATGCTTATCCGACTGAGCCACCCAGGCACCCTGGTATCTCTCTCTCTCTCTCTGTCTCTCTCTCTCCATCTATCTATTATCTATCTCTATATTTATACCTATATCTCTCATATCTTCTTTATCTATTCATTCATTGATATATACTTCCATATCTTGGCTATTGTAAATAACTCTGTAATGGACATGGGGTTTCAGATATCCTTTTGGGATGGTGATTTTGTTTTCTTTAGATATATACCCAGAAGTGAAATTGATGGGTAATATGGTAGTTCTTTTTCAATTTTTTGAAGTTTATTTATTTATTTTCAGAGAGAAGGCATGCACACAAGTGGGGGGAAGAGTAAATAGAGACAGAAAGAGAGAAAGAGAATCCCAAGCAGGCTCTGCACTGTTAGTGTGGAGCCCAGTGTGGGGTTGGAACCCATGAATCATGAGACCATGACCTGAGCCAAAATCAAGAGTTAGACACTTAACTGACTGAGCCACCCAGGCACCCTATTTTTAATTTTTTGATGAACTTTCATACTGTTTTCCATAGTGGCTGTACCCATTTCCAATCTAAACAGTATACAACGGTTCCTTTTTTTTCTACATTCTCATCAGCTCTTGTTGTCTTCTGTCTTTTTGATAGTAGCCATCCTAACAGGTTTGAGGTGATATCTCATTGTGGTTTTGATTTGCATTTCCCCAATGATTAGTAACATAGAGTGCCTTTTTATGTACTTTTTGCCATTTAAATATCTTCTCTGGAAAATGCCTATTTAGATACTCTGTCCTGTTTTAAAATGGATTATTTAGGGTTTTGTTTTGTTTTGTTTTTGCTATTGAATTGTATAAATTCCTTTTATACTTTGTGTATTAACCCTATATCAAATGTGTGCTTTGAAAATGTTTTCTCCAGGGGTGCCTGGGTGGCTCAGTCTGTTGAGTGTCTGACTCAGCTTAGGTCATGATCTTGTGGTTTGTGAGTTCGAGCCCCCACATTGGGCTCACTGCTGTCCGCCTGTTAGTGAAGCACCTGCTTCAGATCCTCTGTCCCTCTCTCTTTCTGACCCTTTTATGTTCTCTTTCTCAAAAAATAAATAAAACATTAAAAAAAATAAAAATGAAAATGTTTTCTCCCATCTGTATGTCTTTTTTTTTTCATTTTGTTGATCATTACTTTTTCTGTAGAGATGTCTGTGGGGGAATATTTGACCAGCAGACGCTCTCAGATGAAGGAATGGCAAATTAGTCAACTTGTCAATTCTTTTCAGATAGCTCAAATGTGATAGATTCTTGCTCAATAAACAATCACTTCCTAGAGGTGTAGAGGATCCCTTTTCTTGCATCTCTGTCTTCTAGTGGGGTTCCAGAAGAGTTATTTGTGGCAGATGGAGAACATTTTGTAATAGTTAAAATTCATATTACTCTTTTCTTTAAATGTTTATTTTTTTATTTTTGAGAGAGAGAGAGAGAGAGAGAGCGAGCAGGGCAGGGGCAGAGAGAGAGGGAGACACAGAATCCAAAGCAAGCTCCAGGCTCTGAGCTGTCAGCACAGAGCCAGATGCAGGGCTCGAACCCACAAACTGTGAGATCATGACCTGAACCGAAGTCGGATGCTCAACCGACTGAGCCAGCCAGGTGCCCCAAAATTCCTATTAGTCTTAATATTGTATATAGGTAGGTCTAGAAGTAATATTTATGAAATGTGACATTCATTTTTACCTTACTTTATGGGTTTAGGTATTGTTTTAAAAATGGTAAAAAATAAATAAAGGGGCTTAAGAAGTACAAACTTCAAGTTATAAAATAAATAAGTCATGGAGATGAAAAGTACAACATAGGCAATATAGTCAATAAAATTGAAATAATGTTGTATGGTGACAGATGGTGACTATATTTATCATGGTGAGCATTAAGTAATATAGAGAATTGTCAAATCCCTGTGTTGTAAGCCTGAAACCATTATAACATGGTGTGTCAATTACACTTCAATAATAAAAAAAAAATAAGTAAAAATGGTGAAGATGATGTGATAATTTACACAATGAAATTAAAAGTATGTAAAGTTTTCTTTGATATTTTGTCACATGTAATCCCATTACTGTGTTTGATTATACCTAAAATTCACAAATCTTTATAAATCTAAGTATTGGTCTAATAATTTTGTTGACAATTCCAGTTGCTGCTGCCTGTAAAGAGTGAGATGTTCCAAATTGAAATAAAAAAAAAGTGGGAACAGCAGTGGCCCAGGAATGAGTGCATCATTTTGCATTACTACTAAAGAATAAAGGTTATGTGACAATCTTAATCATGATCGCATAACTAAAGATTTTGCCAAAACAAAGAAAGAAGAATAAACTTTGTGGAATTAGTATATAGTAATTTATAAATTATGTATGCTTTTACCTTATCACTCAACAAACCTCAACCACTAGTAAGTAGAACTTTCAGACATATACAATAATTCAATCCTGTTATTTTTGATATCTTGCTTATTTCCAATCATATAAAAGCTATAGCTTTACATATATTTTTAGATTTTTGTGTCTATCAATATATAGTTAACCTTTTACTGTCTTGATTATAAATTTCAAATATTGAGTCATATGGCATGTGGGCCTCTAGGTTTATCTTTGTCCTGAACCCACAAATGTTTGGCGCCATCTTGAATGGGTTATGGTGTGATGGCCAACACTTGCTGGGCCACTGTGGCATGCGGATGAGCATGTGATTACAATGTGGAGATACACTTCAACAGCCTGCTGATCACGACTCAGGAGCTATTTGAGGAGTCCTCAAGAAGCACAGTGCCCAGTTCACAGAAGGTGGATAGAGAGAGGGGAATGGGCTGAAGTTTCTGGCATGTTATCTTCAGGTCACAGAGTGTTTATCTTTAGTTACATAAAGATCTTTTGGTCGTCTCATGACTGTTGCTCTTTGGTCAAGCAACTGCAGAATGACTAATGACACAAGCCCAACTGTAGGTTCATCACTGTTGAAAATACTGGGTACAGGTGCCCGGATGGCTAGTTGGTTAAGTGGCCTACTCTTGATTTCCGGCTCAGGTAATGATCTCTCAGTTCCTGAGATTGAGCCCACATTGGGCTTTGTGCTGACAGCGGGGAGACTGCTTGAGAATTTCTCTCTCCCTCTACTTCTGTCCCTCACTGGCTTTTTCTCTCTTGCTCTCTCTCTCTCTCTCTCTCTCTCAAAATAAATAAACATTAAAAAAGTAAAAGCTTTAAAATACCAGGTTTAAGAAGGTTTGATTGGTATCTATACCAATTTACATTTTCATAATAAATTTCAACACTATCTTTGTTGATGAAAGAGAGCTCTCAGAATCTTCATGATTTTAACTGTTGCACATTTTTGAACAGTTTTAAAAATTGTTTGGATTTTTTATCACCTACTTGTGAAAGAAAAAATTTCTTCTTTGTAGTAATTATTAAGTATTTGAAGAGATTATTAGTTTAAGAACCTTTATCAAAGACTGCGTGTAGTTATTTCAAGCATAAAAAAAATCTGATAATGAAGATTTAATTATAAGTGCAAACTCCAGTCTTGCATTATAATTTATGAAAATAATTTTAAGTTTTCTATAAATTCTAAATTTATAATCATTTACAATATTTTCAAATTTTTATATCATGATTATAATAATGAAAAGATGTTTTCTAAAACCAATGCCATATTTCCATATACCAAGCCCCTAAATCTTCTCTAATATATTTCAGTGTGCTTTATAAATATCAATTTCTATGTGTGCCATAACATTAAAAAAAAAAAGTTGGAATCCATGTTTCATCTGATAAACAACATTGGCTGCACTTTGAGGATACCAGATGAGCTTTATAAAGTACTCGGCCAGTACTCAGTCCAACCATGAAAGTCTGATTCAATTGGTCTGGGGTGGGAGTTAGAAACTCAGTGTTCTGTTTGTTCTGGGAGTAGATCTGAATGTTAGAGTGGCCAGCAGAACTTAGAAAACACAGATGCTTGAGCTTCATTTCAGACTATTGAGTCAGACTATCTGGACCACAGGATCAGGACACCATATTTTCTCAAATGTTTGAGGTGTTATCCTGCCCTCTCCTTCCATTTTATAATAAGACTCATTGCTCAGCCCTCCAGTAGAAGACTGTGAGTTAGAATCCAATGATATGACAGCTCAGAGCCTGGAGCCTGCTTTGGATTCTGTGTCTCCATCTCTCTCTGCCCCTCGCCTCCTCTCTCTCTCTCTCTCTCTCTCTCTCTCTCTCTCTCTCTCAAAAATAAATAAAACATTTAAAAAAAGGATAAAACAAGCATGACTGGGCCTTACCCCAGACCAAATTAAATCAGAATCTCCAGAGATTGGACCTACATACTGCCTTTTTTTTTTTTTAAGCTTCTCAGATTATTTTAATGAATAGCCAAAATTGAGAACAGTTGGCTTAAAGGCAAAGTGCAGGATTTGATTTCCAATTACTTCCCTGCTTATGTTTCGCGACTCACACTGTTCTACTTAGTGTCCGGTGTCTGTACCCATTCCTAACTCTGTGGTTCTCATCAACTGCACGATTACCCATTCTTCCTTCTTTCATAAGCCATCTCAACTTTTCTCATCCAGCTAACGACTCACTATGTCTGCAGAGCCTCCCTTTATTGCCCTAGCTTCCAGTGACTGCTTCTTCCGTGATTTCCTCTAATTTTAACACTACAGCTATCAGTGAGAGCAAGAACAATGCTGGACCCATCTCTGTGTCCCAACACAAGCAGTGTGTATTCACAGCAGTAGTTTAGGAAATACTTGCTGTGGCTGACTGTGCTTCCCTCAGGGAAGGTGGAGGCAGAGAGCAACTAAAGGGATTCAAACTCTCCACCTCTATTTTCTTTCTTTCCATTTGAGTCATCTTTAGAGTGAAGGTGTGAGTCCAGGCTATTGGATATGGATCTTTTATTGGCAGGGTTTACCATTTTACCACCGTTATTCCACTTCCATGTCATGGTGAGAAGATCTTAGATCAGGTGCTGTGTTCATTATAATGACAAATAGCTAAAGCCAGAAATCACTTGGAATTAGACCATAGCTGGGAAATATACCTCTTGATCTTAGATCTCCTGTGGCATCTTCTAAACATAACTTGATGTTCTCCTCCTTGGAATAGGAATGTGAGCTCTATCCCAAAACTCGTGTGAACCATTTTGATCTTCATCCATTCACTTCTTCATAACTCATTTGTTGAGTACATTGTGTCCAAGCCCTGCATCAGGCCCCATGAAACTTCTGTAGGGCCTGCTAGCTAAGTGCCTACAACTTTCAGAGCTGGGGTTTAAGGAGTAACAGAATAGCAGTTCCTTAGGAAGATTTCCCCTACTCATTTAATTTTTTTTCATTTTATTTTAAACTCATTTTAATTTATTAGTGAAACACTGTAGCTAAATTATGCAGGCTAAGCACATCTAGAAAAATGAAACCTTTACCTGAAATAAAAAATGTAATCTTTGCAAATGTTTATGAATGCAAGGTAAATAAATCCATATTCATGCAAACACAGAACTATAAATAGAAGGCACATGCATATGTGATATGCATTGCTAATGCATATGCAGACCCTTGTAACATGTCCATTTCAACACTAAATATTTAAATTCTCCTTAAAGATGCCAACAACTTGCCAATTCATGGTAATTTCATTCCACTCTAAAACCTTACAACAGTTCCAAGTATAACTGGTTCATAATTTTCAGTGCTGATATTGAAGCCCCAAGTTAGGAATTGGATAATTACTCTGTAATTACATGGTTTTGGTATCTATACACACTGATTGTGGCTGAAAAAGGTCTTAGTTCATTTTGTGTATTTATAAATTATTAACCTGTTTTGCTGGAGTTCTTGAATTTGCATTCATATATTCAAGTAATGTCTCATTTTATGAGCATTTGCCCATGGCTAAAAAATAATAGTCTAATGAAAAAAAAAAAACCCAAAAACAAAAACCCAAGTCATTGGTCTTTGCTTTACAATGTTTCTGAGAAGTGAATCTCATTTTAAAATTGTCATTTTTAATCTCTAGATCTTTTGGTGAACTAACCAGTTCATTCGAATTTGGGAAGTTGATCCTGTTTTTTTTTTTTTTTTTTTTTAAGATTCTGGGACTGTGACTTAGTCACTGCATGTATAATTCTAAGAAAACTTTAAAAGGAATTTACACAGAGCTCTACTGGAAAAATAAGCAAAGCAGAATGGCACCCAGCTTTGATGTTGTCACTGGCTTGTATAAAGTCTATCTGTAGCTTCTGTTTGATCGTTACCCTTTCTACCTTTGGGGAACCATTCTTCTTTCCTGGTGTCTTGTGTGGTGGAAAAGCCAACAAGGTGCTCTGCCACCCCCAGGCAGAAGATAAGGCAGCTCACACTGACCAATCCCAGGGTTATACCTGGGAGTTTGAATACTCAGGGGGATTATGGGGGGGGGGGGGGGAATGAAAAGTGGGACCGAAGCATTGTGTAGAGATGACCCTAACGCTTACAATCCCAAAGAGGCTATGATAACTGATGTTTCCAAAGTGTTTTTCTTAATGTTTTCCTTAGACTGGATCACTTTTTACATCCTTTCAATACATTCCTTTTTTCCAAGGGTTGAAGTCTTATGTTACACTGAGTTTGTCTGTGATGTTTGCAATCCAAGAACCCTAAGAGAACTTGGAATTTCTGAGATGATCATAGATTCATGGAGATTTTATATCTAGAGTACACCCAAGGGATCATTTGGTCCAACCATCTCATTTTACAGATAAAGAAATAGAAGCCCAGAAAAGATAGCTGACTTGTCCAAGGTCATACAGATATTTGGTGGCAGAGCAGGAAATAGAATTAAGTTCGTTCAGTTGTACCAGTGTACATTGTTGGAGTTAGATCCATAGATTCTAAAGACATGAGAAAACTTAAAGGAGAGCCTGGGTCCATTTATCCAGTTTAGATAATGTATTATCACTAACTTATAGGTGAGCTGAGACTCCAAACATTTGAAACTTGCCTGGTTTTGTAGATATCAGATGCCCATTTAAAATCCATGCCCATTCAGATTTTCCTTTGGGGAACTATCTCTCCCAAACTCTCAGTCCATGTGGTTGCAGTAGGGCTGATCCTTCCAGGGATAGATACACGAACCAGGTCTGGCTAATCAAAACACTTCATTTCTTTGGCCACAGTTTTTGGTGATTATGACCACAACTCTGACACGGAAGCCAAGGAGCCTCCTCCCTGGGGCTTTTGTTACAACTATTGAGAGAGAGGAGTTCTCCTCTCAATAGTCTAAATTAGTGTCTAAAAAGAAATAAATGACATATTCAAATTAGATGTCTCAAGGAAGGTCTATTTACAAAGGGACTTTTAACATGAGTGCTAGGAGAGATATCCTAGGTATCCTGAGGCCAGTAAGAGAAGAGCTGTCTCCCTCAGGCAAAGGCATGATGGGAAGAGTAGTTGTAAGTAATCAAACAGGAATAGTTATGTAAAATAGATCACTTTGGTCATGAGATATAAACAATCCAGCCTGACCTTTGAGGAAGGGAGCCAGCTGAATGAACACCTTGCCCTCATTCTCTTTCCTCTCTCCTCCTGCCATCACTTACTATTGGTCAAATCTCACCAAAACACAGGAATCTTTTGAGTCATCCATACATGACAGCCTTCCAGGGCACAAAGCAGTGTGGCTAAGGGTGGAGAATAGATAGAAAGGGGCAAGTTGGAAGAGATCTGGTATAAGTAGAGAAACTAAGCAGAGGAAATGAATTTTTTTCTTTTTTTGGGGAATCTTCTCAGGGTTTTTCCCCCCAGCTTTTTTGAGGCATAATAGACAAACTGTAAGATGTTTAAAGTATACAGTGTAATGATTTGATATATATTTACATTGTGAAAGGATTTCCCTCTCCACTGAGTTAATTAGCACATCCATTGCTTCACATATTAACCCCCCTCCTCTTTTTTTCTTTTTTTTTTTTCTTTTTTTTTTTTTTTGCTTTTGGTGGTGAGAACATTTAAGTTCTACTCTCAGCAAATTTCAATTATGCAATTATGTAATACAGTGTTATCAGGTAGAATCAGGTATAATACTTGGATCCTCAGACCTTATTTTATAAGTGGAAGTTTGTACCCTCTTACCAAACTCTATTTCCCCCACCCATTAGCTCCTGGTGGTCGCTTTTCTACTCTCTGGTTCGATGAATTTGACTTTTTGAAAAGAACATTCCACACATAAGCAATACTGCATAGTATTTGTCTTTCTCTGTTGGGCTTATTTCACTTACCAGAGTTCCATGTTGTCACAAATGACAGGATTTCCTTCTTTTCTAAGGTTGGATGATTTTCTTGTATGTATGTATGTATGTATGTATGTGTATATGTGTATGTGTGTGTGTATGAAATATATACGTACATGAAAAAGACTCTGCCTTGGTATAGGAACTTCAAAAAATTTTAGCCATGTTATTTATTTTTTCCAACTGCATAATCCCTTTCCCTTTTTTGAGGATCCATATATCAATTTGGATTGATTGTAGCTCATGTGCTCCAAATCCAGGAGCAATCACTGAGAATTCTAAGGCTTGAGAGAGCCTCCGAGAGCATCTAGAATAATCCTTGGATTTTATAGATGAGGAAACTGCAGGCCAGAGCAACACAGTAACCCCGTAAAATAGGCATTTTCATCCCATTTTACAAATGAGGAAGGACGGGAATCACAAAAGTTAAACACATTGCTGTAAGCCACACAGCCAGTTGGTGGTGGGGCGGGGCTGAAGCTCATATGTGTCTGCTTCAAGTGGTCTTTTAACTGAACCATTTCAGTTGAACCCCTGGGACATCATTTCAACTCCCGACATACAAAAGTTGGGTTTTGTGCAGTGTAAAGGATCAGCCCACCGACCCTAGAGTTGGGGGGAGGGGCGAGAGTAAAGATGAGCAATTTGGCAGTGTTTACTTTCCTCTCTGTTAGAGTCCTTTCTCAGCAACTTCTGAATAGTTAACCATATAATGGCTGACACGAATTCCATCCTGGCCACTGAGTTATTGTCACCTAGGGTCCTACTAATCTAGCTGTCCTTTGAGTATGTTTGATGGTATTTTCACTCCTATGTAAGTTTTTCTGTCTTTATTAGAGCACATTGTTTGTTTTTCATCTTTCTGAAGCCACTTTGATTCCAGTTTAGCAATTCCCCCCAGAAAACTTTTGTTGGCATTTGAAAATTCCAGTTTGAAATGACTATGCTTTTTGTGAACCTGGTACATCTTATCTTTTATCGTAATGACTCAATTAGTTCCCCGTCCATAGCTCAGACTATGAACACATTTAAGGCAGAGATTCTGTTTTCCATCTTTGTTTCTCCAGAATTAACACAACACCTGACCCCAAGTGTGTCTTCATATTTATCAATGTGAATAGACCTATGGGACATACTCAGCTACAGTCAAGGTCTGGTCAATGTAATAAACACAGTAGTGGTGTGCTCACTCCCAGGAGTCGTACACTGTTAGACCTTCCTCATTCTAGAGGTGCAGGCACTGAGACAGCTGTTGAAATGAACTGCTCAAGATCACAGAGCTGTATTTTAGCGAACAGAATTTAGGATGGATCCTTTCTTGTCCGTGGGGCCTTTTTACAGCAACTGTGGTTTTCAAATACCTTTTTAGCTATAAAATGGGATTTTGTTGAAATAAAATGGGATTCAGCCCACTACATCAGATTGTTAGAACTGCTTTGACTGTTATCGATGGTGGTGTTGGCAGGGGGAGAAGGGAGCAGACGGAAGACTTGGCACTGTGGCTGCGGCTGCCAGCTACCCAGCCTCTCTCTGCCTCTAGTCCTTGGAAGGGTTCCGTGGAATACAGTTTGAAAAACACCGTGCTACGCTCTGCCCCCTTGCTTCTTGACTTAGCTCTATAAATAGCTAAACAAATTCACAAGGAAGAAAGCAAAATCATGCATACATTCACTGCCCACAGCAACTCTTCTAAGCAGGAAGTTTTGCCCACTTGGTAACCCCAGCAGGGATCAGAGGAGCAAGTGTCATTTTCAGCCGCGCAGCACAAAATGCCCATTCTTGCACTTTGAGCAGAGGCAGCACAGCTGGGCGGGGCTCCCATGGCACGTCTGCTGGGCTGTATCTCACAGGAAGTAGTGGAGCTCTTCAGAGATAAGTTTCACTGGAGAACAAAGAGGGATTTTGTTCTCTGGCTCAAGAATGATGCACTGAACCTGGACTTGGCTTTTCAGTTCATGTAGCTGGAAACAGGGCAAAAACGACCCAATCTGCTTATTTTTTCTCCTCCCCAAGTCAGGCAGAGTGGCCCCCTCTTCTTGTCTTCCAAAGAGGCTTAGAGAGCACTATCTACCCTTTTCTTTTCTTTTTTAATTTTTTTTAATGTTTCTTTATTTTTGAGAGAGAGAGAGAGAGAGAGAGCACGAGTGGGGGGAAGGCAGAGAGAGAGAGACACACACAGAATCCGAAGCAGGCTCCAGGCTGTCAGCGTAGAGCCCGTCGCGGGGCTCGAACTCATGAACTGTGAGATCATGACCTGAGCCGAAGTCAGCCGTTTAACCGACTGAGCCACCCAGGCGCCCCAACCCTTTTCTGTACCAATCATTTCCACTACCCCACCACACTCCCTGAAATCAAGCTTGAATGTTTATAATCGTGCTTATTTCACGCATTTTTTCCCCCTTTGGGAATCTGGGCAGTTGAGCATATTGACACTAAGATGCTACAAATGGGGGGAGCCATTGTTAAAGGGGTTTGAACCCAATCGTTCCAGCAAAGTATCGCAGAGTCGCAGTGGCAGAGCCTTTTCATTTTTGGGGAAACATGCTCTTGAATGAAAAGGGACAGGCCTGGGTTTGACATTCAGATTCCGTCAACTGGACCTTGAGCAGTTTTCTGACTTCTCTGTGCCTGACTGTCCTCATTTGCAAAGTGAGAATAATGATACCCTGCTCCTGTTTCAGAGATGAATCCTAGAGAGTAGGCATGCTCTAGGAACGTCCCGCAGCAAGGTAGTGCCGAGGGTATACAGGCAAGGCTCAAGACATACCCTCGGAAGCTGGCCTGCTCATGTGGCAGATGCCTGACCCTCAGCTTTGTGTCTCCATCCTAGCTTCAGCGCACAAATATGACCACATCTGACTTTCCAGAAGTTGTACATTTCCTGTGAGATAATGAGGTGTGGTATGGAGGCAGGCAGGATTTATATGGCAGTTAAATGTAGTTTGGTATCAAAAATATGATTGCATTATTCACTGTGGCATAGCAAAGATCACCTCTGCCCCCTTGCTTTTGGCTGGATCAGCAGATATAGACCACGATTAAGGAAACACTGTCAAGTATTTCTTTATAGTTTAATTTCCCTCTTACTCTCTACTGCCTGCAATGTCCTTGCCTTTGGAAAAGTGGCAGAATAAACATGGCCTTTCTTTCTTTCTTTTTTTTTTTTTTTTTAAGTCAGTTTGTCCTTCCTGCTTTTAGGGAATGATTTAGGGATACTGATTGGCTCTGGTGGTGGCATATCGTCTTTGGCTTGTTGCATGTGGGAATAGGGTGGCGAAGTAGGAACTGAGAGTCTCCACCCAAAGCAAACTAAGGGCCTTTTGGCAGCTGAGCAAGTCCTGAGATGGGGAGACCACTGCCTCCTTAAGCAGCCAATTTCGTTTATGAAATGCTCTCATCATTGGAAGCAAACACTTTCTAATAATCAGAGAAGTTCCATGATGGGTTGGGTCAAATGTGGATTATGGGCTTTTAGTCCAAGGAAGTGGTTACATATAAACTGAATGTGACCTTTTCAGGGAAGCTAACAGAGGGATTCCTGCATGAAGATCAGGCAATCCTGGGTTTGAATATTAATTATGCCATTCTCTTCCCTAAACTCTGAGTCTCAGTTTTCTTGTATGTAAAATGGGGCTAATAATGTTTACCCACTGTATTTTTTTCCGGGGATAAATTGAGATGGTCTCTATAAAATGCTTAGCATGTATGATAGGTCCTCAATTAACAATGTTTTCTACTTGTTTACTTGTTTAGAGACATAGGTCTTGGATCTTTGGAAGAGTAAACATCTTTATCGATGGAAAGAATTTGTAATGGAAGATTTCAGGCACTGTGGGAAATGGGCGGGGAAATCATTTTGGGAATGGTAATATGAGCACCTTTGTCTGAGGTCAAGCTTCAATGCCAGAGAATAATTCATCTTAATGTTCTAGGTCAATGTGGGGTCATGTGAAGCTTAGGAAAGCATCAGTTGCCCAGATGGTCAATGTCTCTGTTGAGGGATTGGGGTGTTTACAGTAGCAGTGATACCATGGACACGGATTAGATTGGATCGGAGGCAAGGTGGGAAGTGGTGAGAGGCAAGCATCCAGGATTTTGTGAATTTAGTAAAGTTTTCTTCTACTTTTGAGAGAGAACAACTCTCTTTGGTGTTCTTGCATTATAACACTATCCACAGGAAATTTTATACTGACCTGTATCTTCTCTAATAATCTGTGAACTCTGTGAAGGTGGGAACAGTGGTCTATTTACCTTTGTACTTCTAGCCTTTATCACAGTGGTTGATCCAGAGGCACTTGATGAATCGTTGTGCAACTGCTCTGAAAGTTCAGAGAGTAAGTTGGAGTGTCGAACTGTATTTGCATCTTACGTCTGCCACTAACTATGTACTTGTGAGTAGGTTAGTCACTTAACCTCTAAATGCCACAGTTTCCCCCTCTATAAACTGGGGACAATAATTGTAGCTATGGTGTTTGAGGACACAGGGTGGTTAAATAGTAGGAGCAAAACATCTAAATTAACCTTGGAAAATAATGAGAGTTTAATAAGATTAGTGATAATGTTGTTGTAATGGTAAGACTCCAGAGGGCAGAACTGGGACCAAAAGTTAGCATCAATATGAGGAATATTTCAGCACAAGATAAATAATTTTCTAATGAGGGAGGGGTTTTCTGAAGGCTGAATAGGCTGCCTTAAGAAGGTGTGAATTTTGGTAACCAGAACAGCATGGTAGTGATGTACAGATAAACATACAGAGAATAGAATAGGATGCAGAGTCTAGATATAAACCAATACACATATGGTCAGTTGATTTTTGACAAGGGTGACTTACCATTTAATGGGGAAAGAATAGTCTCTTTAACAAATGGTGCAAACAACTGGATACATATATACAAAAGAATGAAGTTGGACTCTTACCTTACAAAATCAACTCAAAAGGGAACAAAGACCTAAATATAAGATATAAAACTATAAAGCGATTAAAAGAAAACATAGGGCTAATCTTCATGACTTCGACTTTGGCAATAGTTTCTTAGACATGACTGCAAAATCATGAGCAACAAAAGAAAAAATAAAGAGATTGGACTTCATCAAAATCAAAAACTTTATTTTATCAAAGGACACTGTTGAAAAAGTGAAAAGAGACCATGAGAAAAGACATTGGCAAATCATACACCTGATAAGTGTCTGGTATCCATAATATGTAAAGAATCCTTATAACTCAACAACAAAATGACAAAGAGTTCAGTTAAAAAGTGGGTGAACAACTTAAATAGACATTTATCCAAGAAGATCTATAAATGGTCAACAAGCACATGGAAAAATGCTCAATGTCATTAGTTGTTTGAGAAATTTAATCAAAAGCATACCAAGTTACCACTTCATACCCACTAGGATGGCTCTAATTAAAAACAACAGAAAGTAACAGGGGTTGACAAAGATGTGAAGAAATTGGAACCTTCATATATTGCTGGTGGGAATGTAGAACGGTGCTGCTATGATGGGAAAAAAGTTTCATGTCTCCTTAATAAGTTAAACAGAATTACCATAGGAAACATCAACTCCACTCCTACATATATATTCCAGATAATTGAAAAAAAATGTTCAAATGTTCAAAAAATGTTTGTAAGAATATTCACAGGAATATTCCAATATTGGAATATTATTCAGCTATAAAAAGGAATGAAGTATAAAACATGCTAATATATGGACGAACCTTGAAAACATTATACTGAGTAAAAGAAGCCAGACACAAAGACCCCATAGTGTATGATTCCATTTATATGAATCGTCTAGAACAGACAGATCATAAAGGCAGAACACTGATTAGTGGCTGTGGGGAAAGAGGTTATGGGGAGTGACTGCTTATGGGGTATGGGGTTTCCTTTTGGGGAGATAAACATTTTCTGCAACTATATTGTTGTAATGGTTGTATAACCTTATGAGTGCACTAAATGCCACTGAACTGTATGTTTGAAAATGGTTAAGATGGTTGGGGCTCCTGGGTGGCTCAGTTGGTTAGGTGTCTGACTCCTGATTTCTGCTCTGGTCATGATCTCAGAATTCGTGGGATTGAGCCCCACATCAGAGCATGCTTGCGATTGTCTCTCTCCCTCTCTCTCTCCCTCTCTGCCCCTGCCCTGCTCTCTCTCTCTCATGAGCATACTCTCTCTCTCTCTCTTTAAAAATAAATAAATAAATAAATAAATAAATAAACAAACAAATAAATAAATACACACTTTAAAATGGTCAAGATGGTAAATTTTATACTATGTGTATTTTACTGTAGTAAAAAAAAAAAGAAGTAGTGAGATTTCTCTTGTAGCAGATTTTCAAACAGAGACTGAAAAGCCATTCACTGGGGATGATGTGCAGGGAACTCCACAGGATGATGAAGCCTGGACAAGATTACTGCAAAGAAGTCAGTGACCCATGAGTGAACAAGCGTGGTCCTTGTTGGGAAGCTAGGGTGCCACGTCCAGGCTCTGTGACCTTGGGCGCTACTTAACCCTTTCTGAGTCGCATCTGTATTGTAAGGACCGTAATTACAGGGTTGCTGGAATGATACATGGTGAGTGTGCAATGCCTGACACATGGTAAGTACTCCATTAAGGCCAATCCCTTTTCCAGTTTTGGGATTCTATAATTCTGTAAAGGAACCTCCTAATAGTAATAAAAAATACATTTTTAAGCTAATCATGACGTGTTGGGGGTGCTGTGGAAGACTCTCAGAGATCAGGAAAATGTGAAGGCACCTCCCTCCTTTCCCATCTGTTCCCTGAGAAAACCACTGCCACCAGACCCGTTTTTCCAGGCCTTGAAGGGTTTTGTTCCTTAACTTTGTCTTTGCTCTATTTTCATCAGCATCCGTCTCTGAATGGGAAGGAAAACTGGACCAAGCCAGTGTAAAGCCTGTGAGAACACCTTCTCCATTTTTTCCTAATTTGTTTCTGGAAAATGTTTCTATGTCCAGCTTGCTTTGTGGGTCCCAGCCCTCCCTGTGTATTGGCCTCATAGTTTCTGTAATACTTTAGTTTGTTAGGATTCTGACTGTAAATGGTCAGTCACCCTCCCTTTCTCTAAGTAATTACATCTACAAGGACTTGCAAGGCTGAGGTCAGCACTTCCACAGGCCTGTGGCATTTTCAGAGTTCACAGTCATGGATTTGCCAGAAGGCTACAATGGAAATTCGAAACACAGGCATTCTCTGACCTCTGAGGATCTAATTTACAGAGGTCAAAACTCCATGGAAGCTTGACCCATGCCAGGCAGGGAGCTTGGGAAGACTCCCTTTCCTGTGGGCCCTGGAGAGTGAGAAGGAGTTTCAGTTCACCTATCTTGCCTTCTTACTATGGATGCAATGGCTGGGGGATCAGGGAAGGGGATTGGCATGTGGGGGAATAAGTGTGTCCCCAAGAACTCTCCATTTTCACAGATGATGTGTCACAGTCCTTTCTTCCAGAGCCTGGAATTAGGCAATCAGGACTGGATTAGAAATCTGGCTCTACTTTTTCCTGAGTAAACTGCCCTGCTTGTTTTAAGTTTCAGTTTCTTTATCTATTAGGTGGAAGATAAATATATTTATCTTGTGAAGTCATAGCAAAGATTAAATGAAACAAAATATGTGGCACAGTACCAACAATAGCTGACATGTACTGAGCACTTACTACATACCTGGAACTGTTCTATGTGTTTTGAAGTAATAACTTATTTATTTATTTATTTAAAAATTTTTAAACATTTTTATTTACTTTTGAGAGATTAGAGAGAGACAGAGCATAAGGAGGGTAGGGGCAGACAGAGAAGGAGACATAGAATCTGAAGCAGCCTCCAGGTTCTGAGCTGTCAGCACAGAGCCCTATGGGGGGCTCGAACCCATGAACCATGAGATCATGACCTGAGCCGAAGTTGGATGTTTAACTTACTGACCACCCAGATGCCCCAGAAGTTATAACTTATTTAATCACAGCAACACTAAGAATACAGGCATAGTTTGGAGATATTGTGAGTTCAGTTCCAGGCCACCACAATAAAGAGAATACATCAATAAAGCAACCAAATGAGTTTTATTGTTTCCCAGTGTATATAAAACTTACAGTTACACTCTACTATACTGCATATAGTATATATTGCATACTTACATACGTAAGTGTGCAATAGCATTATGTCATAAAAAAGCACATACCTTAATTCAAAAATATTGCTCAAGAATGCTAACCATCATTTGAGCTTTCAGTGAGCCACTGATCACAGATCATTGTAACACATATAATTATAATGAAAAAAAAAATGGAAATATTGAGGGAATTACCAACGTGTGACATAGAGACACAAAGTGAACAAATGCTATTGAAAAAATGGCACCAATAGACTTGCTTGATGCAGGGTTGCCACTAACCTTCAATCCATTAAAGAAAAAAAAAAGCAATATCTGGGAAGCATAATGAAGTGAAGCACAATAGAAGGATATGCCTGTACTGTTTAAATTCTCGTTATATATATGTGGAAACTGAGGCACAGAATAAAGGAAGTACCTTGTCCAATGTTCAGATCCAGTCAGTGTTTGGAGTCAAACCTAGGTAATCTGGTCCTAGTGCCTATGCTATTAATTGTTAAGCTATATCGTCTTCTCAGATACTATTTTCTTCATACAGAGGCCGAATTCGCACTATTATATGGCTTTCAAAATATTATTCCTGGGAGAGAGAGAGAGAGAGATGAAATGTGTCTCTGATGGTTCTGAGATTCCTAGGATCTCGCCTCAGTGCTAACATACTGCCATACATCACCTTCACGGCTTGACTTGGTTTTTGAGGGTCCTACTGGGAATCCAATTTTTGTTCACAATATTGTCGCTGTGGAAAAATGCATTCAACGTTCTTGAGGATAGATTTACACAGGGTGTTTTTCAATACTACTTATAGTAGCAGAGGTGGTGTAGTTATAATTTTCCTCACTCTTAAAGAAGGCCAATAAGCTTAACATTTCTTTTCGTATTCTTAAAATGTTTAGCGTGAGATGGAGAGGGGAATTGGAAAATTGGTTGGGTTTTCTTTTTTGAAAGCAGAAAACAATGTAATTAGTGGGAAATTTACCCGTAATCTTGATCTTCAAAATCTTCCGCCCTTTCATTCCATTAAGATTGCCTTTTTTTTTTTTTTTTTTTTTAAAGGAAGGGGAAAAATGCATAAATAGCTAGGCTACTAAATTCTCTTTAATGACTGAAGCTAATAAGAAATGGCTCTGGTATTTCATCCAGCCTCTCAAATAATGGCTCTGTTGTTTTGATCTCAGAAGTGTAAGGGAAGCTTTATTTTCAGAGATGGGCGTCCCTGTCTCAAGCACCTGAGAGACTGCATTATATATTTGAAAACCATTTTACAATGTCCCTTCCCAGAGTGTGAGGCCATTGATGCTTTGATGTGGTTAAGTAATTTAGTGCAATCATGTAATAGATTAAATTAGATTTCAGCTTCCTTGACATTTTTGAAGAATGCCCATGAAATGAGTGCATCCATAATCTTGCAGCATTTTCCATTTTTCTGCTTTTATTTTTCCATAGTAAAGTATTGGTAGAGAAAGCAGCAGAGTTCCTTCGCTTAATCTTGAGTAGAAGCAAAAGAGAAGTTGCTGAATTGTGTTCTGATGTACCCATGCCTGAATGGGAGAAAAAATGTTGGAGGAAGAAAGAGGGAGAATTTTTTTCAGACATAGAGGAAGAAGCTGTTTTATTTTTCATAAAATAAATGGTATATATTGGCAGGCGGGGGCAAGAACAAAGATTTTGCCGGAGATTTATAAATAGGCAGATCGAAGTTTTAATCTCGATTCTACAATTTCCTTGTTTTGTTACTCAATCTTCCTGAGGCTGTTCTCAAATCTGTAAAATTGGAATCACAATATTAAAGCTGAACTCTTAGCATGGGGTTAAATGAGATGATGCAGTTAAATGTCTGTCAGAATGCCTGGCAGAGTCAATCAATGCTTGATAAATGATTGTTCCTTTCCTCTGATTCTACGTTTAGTCAGTTAACAAATATGTACTGAGTTTTTATTTGGAAACATACACTGTAAGGGGTCCTGGATGCTGCACTGAATAAAACATAAACTATCCACTTGACATCTCTACTTGGAGAATTTAGTGTCGCCAAACTTAAAATATCCCGAAACGAATTCATGATCTTCCCTTTTACCAGTCTCCTCTAGCTCAGCACATGGCACCCTCTTCACCTGGCTGTCCACAAAAGAAAACCAGGAATCATCCTTGAGCTCTGCTTCTCCTTCACTCCTGACATTCATCACCAAGTCCTGTCAGTTTTCTTCTAAAATATTGACAGATCCTTTAATTTCGGGAAAACATTTCCAATGTTAGTCTTGTTAGCCATTCTCGAACATCTTTACCACTTTCCTGAATCAGATGAACACTCCTGTCCTCAGCATTCACCACTGCGTACCTTCTCCACCCCGATCTTTACAGAGAGTGCTTTTGTAAATGCAAGTCCTAGCATGTTACTTCCCTGATCAAACACCTTTAGTGGTTTCCTATTGCTTTTAGGAGAAAGACAAAGATCTGTTTTGTTCATTACCTAACATGAATGCATTGCACACGATATTAACTCAATAAATATTTGTTGAATAAATGATTTTTAATTTTTTTTAACGTTTATTTTTGAAGGAGAGAGAGACAGAGCATGAGTGGGGGAGGGGCAGAGAGAGAGGGAGACACAGTATCTGAAGCAGGCTGCAGGGTTTGAGCCATCAGCACAGAGCCCAATGCGGGGCTCGAACCCACAAACTGTGAGACCATGACCTGGGCTGAAGTTGGACGCTTAACACACTGAGCCACCCAGGATCCCCGAATAAATGATTTTTTAAAACAGTATTGGTCTGGCTGCTGTGTGTAGAATGAAGTGGAGGAAGTAAGAGAGCAATCATTGGAAGACATTAAGGACTGAGGATATTATGGCATGAGGAGTTGAGGATATTTCAGGAAGGTGGAACATCACAGGGAAAGGATGGAGTGTGGGTAACAGAGATAAGCAAAATGGAAAAAAGTTGAAGAAATAGCGTAAGACTCTGAAAATTATACTGGGGTTGATATATAAGGAGCTTTTTGAGCATCTTTAGGGCGGTGGCTCTCAGTGTCTTAGTTGTGGACCACTTACCCAAATATTTCAACTTTTCAACTGTCCAAGATTTTAATGCTAATAAATAATCTGAGAAGACAATTAGAAAATAAGTTCTTATTTAATTTCTGAGAACTATGAACTTGTATGCATGCTATATTATAGCACAATGTCCAATGACTCAAGATAACTCAATAATAACATTATATTAAGCTTTGTTATTTGTTTTCTGTTTATTCTATCTGCCAGTTTGTTTTTCTGTTCCTCTTTTCTTAGTTTCTTTTGGATTCTTTGATTTTTTTTTTAGAATTCCATTTTAATTTATCTCAGTGTCTGGCACATGGCAGGTGCTCAATACATATTTGATAATTAAATTAGAGAATAAAGAGTGTAGTATCTGAAACATAAAATTCATAATAAATAGAAGCTTCTTCCCTTTCCAACCAACAGATGATGTGGCAGGAGGGATGGAATTTGTTCAGGCACCGGTAGGATTCACTTGACAGAGGTAAGAAGAACCTGGCTATCATTCAAAACTCAGGGCAGAAAGCAGCTGGCAATTGATATCGGGAGTGAAGAAGGCAGATCCTGACCTATGGGGCTGGCCTCAGGTAATATTGTGATAAATGCTCATCATCATTATTATTTTTATAGCATCTTGCATAAGTATGTTTCACATCTTTCAAAGCACTTTTTACACCTATGATTTTGCTTGCTTTTAGGACAGTTCTTAAAGAAAGGCTGCTGGTATTTCATGTATATTAATTATATGTCAGGTGCTATGTATATGTGTGTATACATGTGTAAATTATATATCATAAACAAATTATATATACAGTACCTGATATAATTTCCTGTATTTGCCTGCCAGTCCTATAAAATCTGCACAGGATTAAATCAGAGGGCCTGAAGTTGTTTGGCCCCTAATAACTCTGAGCAACTCATTTGATATTTATAGGAATGTTTCCTTATCTGGATTCTGGTTCTCAGTACTGAGCTATAAAATCTTGGAAAAGATACTTAGCTACCCGTGTCTCTGTTTCATTATCTGCAAAATATAGACAATATTATATATCTCATAAAGTTATTAATTCACTAACACATATTTATTAAGTGCCTACTATATACCAGGCTATGTTCTAGGAGCTTGTGGCACATTGGTGAACAAGAGAAATGGAAACTATTATAAAGTTGAAAGGAGAAGGTGGATGTGAAACAGTGCCTGCCATAAAAAGAGCGATCAATCAGAGCATAATTATCTTAAAAATGAACAAACAGTATTTTCTAAGGTTTAATTCAGTCTGAATTTTATTATGTGTAAAGGGCACTATTATAGTTTTGATTTTGTTTTCTTTCTCATAAATCTTGGCTTTTAAGACTATGGATTTGCCAAGGGTTCAAGAGAATCAGCTTAGAGTTGTTACAATGAATGAATCTACAGTGACAAATCATTATTACCCAAATTCATAATTAGCCTTACCGTTCACTCTTGGTGTTGTATACCGTGTGGGTTTCGACAAATACATAATGACATATATCCACCATTAGGGTATCATCCAGAGTATTTTCACTGCCCTAAAATTCCTCTGTGCTACATCCTTTCATCCTTCCCCACTCTCTCAATGCCTAGTAATCACTGATTTTTCTATAGTCTCTCTAGTTTTTCTTTTCTAGAATGTTATATAGTTGAATCATACAATATGTCACCTTTTCAGATTATCTGTTTCACTTAGCGATATGCAAATAAGTTTCTTCTGTCTTTTCATAGCTTCATAGCTCATTTCTTTCTAGTACTGAATAATATTTCATTGTCTGGATGTACCACCATTGATTTATTCATTCACATGTTGAAGATCATCTTGCCAGGTCCAAGTTTTGAAAATTATGAATGGGAATACGTGGGTGGCTGGGTCAGTTAACCATTTGATTCTTGACTTCAGTTCAGTTCATGATCTCACAGTTAGTGAGTTTGAGCCCCGTGTTGGGTTCTGCACTGGCAGTGTGGAGTCTGCTTGGGATTCTCTCTCTCTCTCTCTCTCTCTCTCTCTCTCTCCCCCCCTCCACCCATTCCTCACTTGTGCTCTCTCTCCCTCATTCTCTCTCAAATAAATAAACTGAAAAAAAAAAAAAAGAAAATAATGAATAAAACTCTATGTTTATGTTCAGGTTTTTGTGTGGACATAAGTTTCAACTCCTTTGGATAAATATCCAAAGCAGCATGATTAATGTATTATGTGGTAAGAGTATACTTAGTTTTATAAAAAACCTCCAAACTATCTTCCAAAGTGGCTATGTTGTTTTGCATTTTCATCAACAATAAATGAGCATTCCTATTGCTCCATATCCTTGTCAACATTTGTTGTTGTCAGTGTTCTGGATTTTCTCCATTCTAATAGGTGTGTAGTAATATTTTTGTTGCTTCAATTTGCATTTTCTTGATGAAATACGATGTGGAACAAGTTTTCATATGCTTATTTGCCATCTGTATATCTTTGCTCAAGTGTCTCTTAAGGTCTTTGATTCCTTTTTTAATTTGTTTGTTTTGTTATTATTGAATTTTAAGAGTTCTTTCTATATTTTGGATCCGTCTTTTATCAGATGTGTCTTTTGCAAATATTTTTCCCAGTTTGTGACTTGTATTCTTGTTCTCTTGATCAAATGATTCTTATGTCAAAATAGTTTGAGAATTACTATTATATATTATCTGATGAATGGACCATAAATGGAGGAGATTCACATTATTTGAATTGACCCTAACAGTGAAAAGAGTGGGAAATATCTCAACCAAGGAAATGGGGAAGGAAGCTAGCTATACTGGGAACCCACTGAATCCTAGACAAGGTGCTTGGCAATTTATCAATGTGATCTGATTTTTTGTCCTTGATAACTGTGTTATGAAATAGGTATTAGGATACTTAATTAAAGAGGGCCTTATTTGAGGTTCTAGAGTTAAAAGAAGTAAAAACAAGATAGAAATTTGGGTCTAATCAACATTAAAGCCTTATGCTTGGTTATACCTGTACCAAATTGCTGAGTATACATTTGTATACTGAATCACGTGTAAGTCAGGAGAACTAAACTTTAATTCCCACTCTGATAGTATTTATCTCTGTGGTGTTAGCTATGTTTCTGGTCTTGTTTCCTCACTCTTTAGAGCTTAAGTGTCATGTAAGAATATGGCTCCATTTTCTATGGTGGTATTCCTTGTTAAATCTCTAATAAAAGACACTGGACCACAGAAAGAACATCCATGGGAACTAAGCCTGGCATCTGAGGGTCACATGTTCTCTTCTCTTCTAAGTAACTATCTGAAGTCAATATTTAAATGTTTTTAAAAAAGAATTCTTAAGAAAGAATTCTATTTTCTTCATTTGTGCAAGCAGTCTGAGACAGAAGTCCAGTGTACTGAAGATGTATTGGCATTATTTATTTACTTATATAATTTAGAATGCTCCCAGTCACCTGCCCTCGAAATAGGGCCATATATATTAACACCAACAGAATCTCAAGAGACTTATTCAGCAAAACTAGAAAAATAAAAAATGGTCTCACATTTGCTATGGCTATTTGCCTTCTACATTCCCGGATAAATTATGTCTAACCTCTGGGACCCTCTGTATACCAGTAAAGGTTAAGGGCTTTTTTTTTTTTTCCTAGATGCCTGTTCTATTTATAATGCAGCTGCCTCATTCTGGAACTAAATCCTGTGGGAAACATTAGCAGTGGCATCCAGGCAGCCAAGAGATTTCTTGTGGCTCTTTAAGTCACCCATACCTGTGCCCACACTGTTCTCTCAGGCCAGCGGGTGACTGAAGCCATGACAGGGTTGCATGTCCTTCAATGTGACTAAACTTTTCTAAATCATTTTCTCTGGCTCCAACTCATGTTGCATCAGAATGAGTTCTGTGGCCCCTCTAGACTTAGCACTCATACCACAGGTGTTCTTAAGGTCCTTGGTTTGACTTTCTCTTTTATTTCCTTGTATCCAATACCTTAGCAGTGGCCCACAGGATGCTGTCCATGGCCAGCATTCAGCACTCAACACTTAGGTGGTGACTGGCTTTGTTAGCACCCCCAACTCTCCCCGGCTCCCTGATGACTGCAAGATAAGGTGAACAAGGGCTTTAATGAAGACTGGGGTGACAACACACTGGTTTGCCAGTAAACATCCTTGTTTACTTCCTTATCCCAGTATAATTATTAGTAATTTTCCCTTTTGCTTATAAAATGGCCTGGGTTTGAAAGATTAAATTATATCGTCACTGTATGTATAATGTTCTCTATCCCATGGAAATGGTCCTGTAGTGTGACACCCAAAAGAAACAGAATTACATGCCAAATGAAAAGCTGCCTCTGATGAATTTTCGTGTATCATGGAGCTTTTCAAAACAGAGTCACTCCTAGCACAGTCCCTGGTGCACCATAGGCATAAATAAATGGAAGTTTCATATCATCAATTCTGGTCACTTGTCACACTACCTGGGTTAGTGTGGATGGTAAACCCACAGTGAATCAGCCCAGCAAAGCATCTGTACTCCCCATAGGACATGCCAACCTCTATGTTAAAGGGGGTCTCAGGACATACTTTCCATTTTGAATCAAAGTTCTAAACTTCTCTGACCAGCTCATCCTTTCCATTTTCTATTGTCTGATTGCCTTACTTACCAATTCTGTAACTCATTTTTAGATAAAGAGAAGTATTAAAATGATAGAAGATGCTGTTGCAGAAAAGAAAGAACTGAGGGGTCTGGATGTAATGTGTTTGTAGCTGAAGCAATCTGAGATAAAGGAGGGAAGATAGCACATGAGAAACGTCTACATGGGTTTTATAAGTGATGATAATTTTATTCAAAAAGAAGGGGGACTTGGGGTGCCGAGGATAGGAAAGATTGGGGGGGATCTCTAAAAGTTCTTTTTTTTGGTTATTATTTGTTTTATGATGTCTGGCTTCAGTGAAGGCCCCTGTGTTTCAGAAGATGTAGGAAAAGTGTTCTCCCCTTCTGGGCCCAAAGGAAGCATGTACTCTCTGAGGCAGCCAGATTCCAGGTCTTGGAATGAATGGTAAGCCTTGCAGCAATCACATGTCCTCTGCTAGGAATGCATTCCTGGGGATTTGTGGTCTCCCCATCTGGGCTGCAGGTGATGGAGTGGTATTAGATCAGGGAGGAGAAAAAGGCCCAAGAGGGGATTTGAGACCCTGGGCTCTGCAGGAGCTTTAGCTGGATTAACACAAAGGCCACGGTCATGGCCAGGCAGAGGGATTTTCAACTCCCATTGGCAGCACCCTTGTGTACGGTGTTGGGGGTAGGTGGTGGGGTTTAAACTGTTATAGAGGAGCACCTGAGTTTGGAAATGAAGGAGAGCAGAAAACTTAAGCAGCAAAGGTCAGAGGAGCCAAACACATAGATAAGAGCAAGGATGAAGGACAAGGGGTTAGTCATAAATCAAGAGGTCTCTTTTGGCATGAAACTAGCTGCTGAGTACTTAAGGAAAGATCCAAGTCTGGAACCCCTTAAACACGTGAAACAACTTGTAAATGAAGACCTAAGTTTCTCAATAGAAGTGCTATGTTCTATATCCTGATTCAGAGTGGTTGACTGAGAGAAAGCTGTATTTAAAAAGACAGAGTTCAAGTCCTGAGTCTACCCTTAACTTTTCATATGTGCTTGGACATATTCCATTTTGTCTCTCTCTCTCTTTTTTAAGTTTATTAATTTGTTTTGGGTGGGGGAGAGGCAGCAAGAGGGAGGGAGAGAGAGAATCCCAAGCAGGCTCCATGCTATCAGTGTGGAGCCTAACATGGGGCTGTGTCTCATGAACTGAGATCATGACCTGAGTCAAAACCAAGAGTTTTGATGCTTAACTGACTGAGCCACCCAGGCATCCACCTCTATTTCTTCACTTAAAAAAATTGGACTCTATATCTGTGCCACATATGATGACTTAAATTTAAATTTAAACTAATTAAATGAAAAAAAAAGCTAGTTCTTCAGTTACACTAGTCACATTTCAAGTGGTCAACAGCTACATATGGTTAGTAGCTAACATATTGTACAGGGCAAATACAGAAGATTCACATCTCTGCAAAAAATTCTTTTGAAAAAATGTTGCGAAGATGATCTCTGAGGGACCTTCTAGCCTGGATTTTGCTTGAGTCTTTCTGAGAGCTGTAAGGAAAGTGACTGTGTGTCAGGGTGAACCTAGATGCCATTTGTGCTCATCCCAGGAATCCCTGTGAACAATCTTTGCAATGAGGCTGCTGCAGGGCTGGTGGAGACTTTCTCAGAGTTGAACCAGAGCCTGAGGCTCTTTCTCCCAAACTCCCTGTCTCCCCCTTTCCTTCCACAGGAGAAAGATCCAAGTCTGTAAAGTCTGCATTGCAGCTTACCCACTGCTTCTCCTTCCCCTTTTGTCTTTTGGAGGCACTGTCCTCAATAAATCACTTGCATTTCTATTTCCATCTTGGCATCTGCATTATGGAGGGCTGGAACTGACATGTGATGGAAGGTTCTTCATGATGGACAATTAAGATCACCAAAGAATATGAGTGCAAGTCATGGTCTGAGCAGGCAGCCAGGCCTGATTTGTCTCAGAGTCCTTTCTAGTTCTCTTCTCAGCATTAAGCTTCCTAGAGACAACCTATAAAAGATTTCTTGCCCTTCACCTCTCTAGTCTCTGTCTTCTGGGTTCTCTGTGTTCTGCATATTTTATTTGAACAGACTTTGTCATTCAGAGCTCATACAGGCCAGATCTTGGACCACTGTCTTGAGCTTGATATGTTTGACTATACTTTTATTTAAGGCCCACACTTATTCAGGATAGAGATCTTGATTCTCCTTTCCTCTGTACTCCATGGTTTTAGCCACCTAACTTATTCCCAGCCTTGGATTTTTGAATTCCAGCCGAGGGAAATCAGTAGGCCCCTTCTTGCCTGGAAAGCAAGGTGGATAAGACTACAAATAAAACAACGAAAACAATTGGGATTTTCCTATAGGTAGAAGTCAGATGTACCATGCCTGGGAATCTAGTGGTATTACAAAAGGAATCCAGAAGGGTACCAGTCAGTCAATAGGATTCCTTGACAGTCTTTTGGTCTTTGGAGTAGAGGATTGGAAATGAGGAAAGGCTCCTAAGAGGACAATGGTAGAATATATTATGTCATTCATTCACTTTTTTCCCCTTAATATTCAACAAGTGTTTGTGTTGTGCCAGGTCCAGAACTAGCTGGGAATGAAAATCTGAATTAACAAAGTCCCTGCCCCTGAGTGGTTGTGGTCTAGACTGTAGACTTGAAGTAGGGATTCAGGAACTCTATCTGTGGCAGAAAACCAGCCATATACCTGGAAGCAACATTCTAGTCAAAGTATGGGCAAGAGAGTATTGAAGCTGAGACCTTGGACGTGGCTCTAGGGCTACTCAAACTCTCCTACCTCAGACAGCCCTGGGATTTGGACTTGAAACTCAAACGGCTCATTCTGGGAGAAGAAGAAAAGAACAGTAGAGGGTGGGATCCAGAAAGACTCTAACACTGGCTTCCCTAGATAGATACTTTGTAGATTTCAGGCTTCTATGCCCTCTGAGTGACATGCAAACCATTGGAGGACTCACAGAAGCACTCCTCATTATAATTCTGATTATAGTTCATCATTTCATGACATCTTGTGTTTGTACATCTCTTATTCTTGACATATTTGTCCATTGAAATATACAGAATTCATCCAGACAAATGACTTGCCCTATAGGTAGGTGTAAAAGGATATAGATATGGCTATATAACGGAGACCTAAGTCAATAGAGGCATATCTAGACAGATGTTCAATTCTGTCATATAAATGTGCTGCTGCTAGGGTGGCTCTGATTTATGCATTCATGAAGTAAGGACCCAGGTCTCTTCTCTCTGGTTGCTGCGACATTCTTAGATGATGCTGTCAACCACATGGTCCAAGAATGCTCACTACCATTCCTGGGTTCTATCCAAAAAGAAGGGGGTTGGGGAAAGGGATGAACATATATTTTCCTTAAAAGCAGAGCCTGGACATTACACCTACACTCATATCCCACTGGCTAAAATTTACTCCTAGGCTTTGTGGAAGAGGCCATGTGCCAAGGGGAAGACAATGGCTACTAGGTGATAATTTCTATCAATCCCACTTAATTTACAGTGTGGACCGTTTCTATCACTGCCCAGGTGTGGTTTCTAAACTTTTTTTTTTTTTTTTTTTGCTATTACCATCACTCAGAATTACCTCTATTAATACTTTTTTTTCACTGTGGATTCTAACTCAGTGTTTATTTGTATCTGTGAGCTTCTTGCCAAGTAAAAACTATTCATAACTGTTATGTGCCAAGCCTGGCACAAAGTAGATGCTCAAAACACTGGATATCTGGCTCAATAAATGCTTGGTGAATGGATGAGAGCCTTTAGAAATGAAATGTTACAAAATCCCTGCATGAAAAGAGATGTTCAACTATAGACACTTTTTTTTCCTGCTGTGAGGACAAGCCAGGCTTGTACATATTTTTTGTGTTTTTTTTGAAATTTTTTGAGATGATTAAAAAAAATCTATTCACATCAGTTATGATTTACTGAAGAAATGACTAAACAGGTGCGGAAGTTACAGGTTTAGCATTCCCAGATGCAAAAGTCACTGTGAATTTCAGCCTCTGGCCTCTCTAAGCTAGTAGCTCTCTCCACTCCTCTGTGGATAGGAACTGGACAACCTTTTCTGGCTTGGTTATACCAAGTGGAAGTAACATCCTTTCCCACCCCCTGCCACATCAAAGGGGCCCTGGGAGCAGGGAGGAGTGTTATTGTGGCTTTTCACTTCAGGAAGCAAGCATAATGATGCTATTCATTGCATTAACTGCAAAAATCTATCATTAAGTCTTTGAATGTCTTATAATCATGGGGAAGGGAACTAATACTTTGGAGCTTCAAATATGCCAGGCGCTTAGCGACCACCATCTCTTTTAATCTTCTCAATATTTTATGAGAAAGGTAATTTGAATCCCCATTTTACAGATGGGAATCATCCCAGAGAGATAAAATAATGTGCACAATGTGATGCTGGGGTTGAAACTAGGATTTGTCTGTCTGAAAACTTCTGCTCTTCCTGTGATGCCAAGTGGCTGTCCCTTATGTTCCTAGACTACTTTGTAATACATAAAGTGCCTTCATAACACCAACTTACTTCACCCTGACGATTACCCTGTGAGGTGTGGAAGGCAGTGGTTTTGGTCCCCATTTTGCAGATGATGAAATGACTTGGACATGTCACATTGCTATTAAATGCAGCCAGAACCAGGTCTTCAAGTCTAGGGCTCTTTTGCCCTGTCCACACTCATCCTATGCAGAAGTTGTGTAGCTGGTAGAAGAGAAAAAGAGTTGATTTCTTCAAGATATCAAACATTATCATAATGGAGTTATGAAAATTAATGAAGGGAAAATGTACTAGAACGGAGTCAGGAGGTTTGGCAGGGGCGGCTCTTCTGTCCTACCACTTATAGGCAATTGCATACACATGATAAGAAAGGAACTTTGCACCTGGATACTATTTTACTACCCCAGCAGGAGGAAGAAAGGCTTTCCTCATATTCTGGGAATAGCCTAGCCAATGAGAGACAGTCACAACTCAGCCAATGAAAAACCACTATACTTCCAGTTTCCAGTTTAATCCAATGGACTTTTTGTTTATTTAACCTCCCCTCCCAATTTCCTGCTTTCCTCTATAAAAGAGGATTCCCCTCTGGTGTTTAGAAGACTTGCCTATGGTTTTGCCAAATCTTGCTTCTCTCCAATTGCAATTCTCTGTTATTCCCAAATAAACCCATCTTTTGCCGGTAAAATAACTGGCAGTTTTATTTTTAAGATTAACGGGAATGGTAATTGACTTGTCTTGATTTTCCCAGGGTTTTCTTGGTTTAAGTACAGAAAGTCCTATATCCTGGGAATACCCTTGGCCTTGGGCAAACTGAGACTGTTGTTTCCCTGACCAGGTAGGATTTTTTGCATTTCATAGAAATCAATAATTTTCTTTGACAACACTATGCCAAGGAAAGAGTATCATAATAACAGTAGATTTGTGAATGAAAATATGATCATCATTGGCTCAAAACTGTTTATTAAAAAAGTTGGTTGGGGGTGGGGAGCGGGGGATGAATTCCGGCTTCTTGAAGTTTAAGAACTTGCTCCAGCTGAGATGTATCTTGTGATTGCACTTCTGATCTGTCCTCATGTTAGAGCTAAAACCCCTTGGCCCCATCTGTGTATTTAGCTAACAGTGGTTCTTGAAGTTTATTATCCACAGAATCACTAGGGAGCTTGTTGAAACACTGATAGCCTCAGTCCCAGCGATTCTGATTCAGGAAGTCTGGGCTGGCACTGTGAGCTTGTCCCGGCAGTAGGATCTCAGCAGATGCTGATGCCACCAGTTTGTGGAACACCCTTTGAGCAGCACTTGGTGAGTTCAATGCTCCCTAAAGTGAGGGTGCAAAGCAGTCATTGGGGTGTGGGAAAATTGAACATTTGCATATATAATTATGAAATTTAAAAAATTTTGATTTTTAAGGAATACATAAAATAAAGTGTTAGTACAGTAGTAAAAGTAAATAATATGTAAACAAATATGCATAATTAAAGGTGTCTGTCAAGAAAATCTTGATAGAGTCAACCAATCAGCTTTTCTCCAGGAAAGCAGGGTGTACCTCCTACACCAGTCACCTCTGTGCCTCTGAACCTGCATTTTGGGAGGAAGCAGGAACTGCATTTTCAGCAGCCTACCTAGGTAATTCTTATGCACACTTAAATTTGGAAGCCCTGACGGAAGTTCTGGGGCTCATTCTCTGAGCCAGTGGTTCTCACGGTGCGGTTCTGAATCATCAGCATCATCTGGAAACTTGTTAGGAATGCGGATTACTAGGCCCCACCCCAGACCAACTGAATTGAATTCTCTATGGGCCCCACCTCATTCTGGTCTCATCATTAGAATTGACCTTTGTTTGTTCCTTTTGGGCCCCAACCTCCCATGGCGTGGGGTAGCTTGTCTCCTTGGGCCCTGAGCCCTGATTCAGACACCGCTGCAAAGGGCTAGCAATATCCCGCTGGAGTCATCTGATACCAGAGGCACAGAAGAGTCTGTAAATATCAGGGCTTCACCTGAAAGCAGTTGCATTTCTGGTTCTTCCTCAAACATCTTAAAAGTCTAACTTAAATACCATGGCTTTTTATTTTCAACACACTCTCATGTGGGCTGCCTTAAGACCCTGTCCTATTTGCTCCCTTAGTATCTCAGGCTTCCTTCTCTTCTATTCCTTAAAGTGGTGACCTGTGTGTTGTAGGTGCTGGTAGTTGTCCAGCCAACAGCCACTCTCCTCCTTGTTGCAAGACTGATTTATTCAGCTGTCTGCTTACTCTAGGAGTAAGTCCTCATTGTCTATTCATGGCAGCTTGATTCACGTTTTGAGGCACTGGTTTAGGGATGGGCATATTACACAGTAATGGCCAGTGTCTGAGAGAAGAAGTCTCCTAAGGGCTCTGGGAAAAAGTTCTTTACTGACAAAAAGATATATAAGAAGCCACACCCCTGCTTCCTGGGCTGCAAGATTGCTTTACATGTGGGTCCTTAAAACTATGGCAGCCATGTTGTCTCTATAAAAATAGCTAGCTTGTGGCAATGCCAATGTGCTGTAATGAAGGAGCTGAATTTTTTACACCAGTATTGAGACAGTGCATAAAACATTATCAAAGGAATTCTGTCTCTTTGGGCTGCTATAACAAAATACCACAGGCTGGGTAAGCTTATACACAACAGAAATTTATTGCTCACAGTTCAGGAGGCTAGGAAGTCCAAGTATGGTTGTGTTTGGTGAGGGCTTCTTTTCTGGTTCATAGCTGTGCCTTCTTGCTCTGTCCTCTGTGGAGCCTTTTTCATAAGGCACTAATTCCACTTATGAGGGCTCCACCTTCGTGATTTAAGAAATTTCCAAAAGCAACTGCCACCCCCCCCCCCCCCACCTTATTAATACCATCACTTATGGGGTTAGGATTTCAACATATGAATTTGGGGGGGGGTATAAACTCTCAGAACATAGCACCTACCTTGAACTTGTGTGAGATAATAAAACCTCCATAGATATTAAATCATGTTTTCAATTGGGGTTTGAATGTCTATTATTTGCATCTGACAGCATTATGACTGACACTTGAAACTATTTCCTTCAGTCTCTACACTGGAAGGTGGAGATTTTATTTTTCTTGTTTGAAGTTATATCCTTAGCATCTAGCCTATAACTGACACACAGCAGGTGCTCATCAGATGCTTATTGACTAAATGAATAAGAGCTCTGTCGGGGGAAACTCACTAAAAGTAGAAATGTGATATCCTTGCCTGGGAGGCAGATTGAAATAAAAACTTGAGATGACATTGTGTATGGACCAGGAAAAATTTCTGCTGGATAATACCCACTAGGAGTTAGTAGAATCCTTGGATATCAGAACAGAAAGGGGTGTTGGACACAGTTATCTCAAACTGCCTTGGTTTCTTTTTAAAATGAAGAAAAGAGGCCCCAAGAAGGTAAGCAACTTATCCAAGGCTCTTGTTGTGGACCAAATGTTTGTGGTCCTACAAAATTCAGAAGTTGAAGCCCTAGACCCCGGTGTGACTATATTTGGAGATAAGGTAAGGTTAAATGAGGTCATAAGGGGGTGGGCAGTCCAGTAGGATTAGTGTCAAGAAGAGCGATCGGAGACAACACACACCCCCCATAATGTGAAGGCGCAGTGGGCTATCTACAAGCCAGGAAAAGAGCCCTCACTAGAAATCTAATTGGCCAGCACTGTGATCTTGGATTTCCCAATCTCCAGCTCTGTGCACAATAAGTTCCTGTTGTTGAAATCAGACAATCTGTGTTATTTCGTTATAGTAGCACCTGTATATTTCTTGGCTCTCTTCCTTTATGCCAGCCAGACCCTTACTTGCTATGCTACTTGCTATGTGCCTGGGGCACATAATACCTACTCTCTGAGCCCCTTTCTTTCTTCCTTTCTTTCTATTCAATTTATTTTTTTAAATTTTCATCTGAGTTAACATATAGTGCAACAATGATTTCGCGAGTAGATTCCTTAATGTCCCTTACCCATTTGGCCCATCTCCCCTCCCACAAACATATTTGTTCTCCATATTTAAGAGTCTCTTATGTTTTGTCCCCTTCCCTGTTTTTATATTATTTTTGCTTCCCTTCCCTTATGTTCATCTGTTTTGTATTTTAAAGTCCTCATATGAGTGAAGTCATATGATACTTGTCTTTCTCTGACTAATTTTGCTTAGCATAATACCCTCCAGTTCCATCCATATAGTTGCAAATGACAAGATTTCACTCTTTTTGATTGCTGAGTAATACTCCATTGTATGATAGCAAAGGGGTAATGATTCCTGTTGGCTCACTTCCTAGGTTTATGGAAACAATAAATGCTATGATGGAACTGGACAAGTTTTACAAATTACACAATTCAAATAAAATTTAGTTTGCTCTTATACTAGATGTCAAATATAGGGGTGTTGAGGTAAAATGAGGAAAAGAGCTATAACCAGGGTGCCAGCAGGCCTTGGTTATGGATTCATAGGGAACACATACACAAAAGTATTCAAATAGAAAAGGAGGGGAATGAAGAGACGTTGGAATGTAAAATTGCTAGTTTTCAAGATTTGGTTTGTGCCAGGCACTGCAATAGACCCATGCATCCATTATTTTGTATAATTATCACATTAGCCATGAAAAGGTGTTTTGGCTTTTACCAATGAAGAAACTGAGGCTGTGAGAGGTTCAGAGAACTGTTGAGGTAATGGGTGGTCAAGCAGTTTGTACCTATATCACCTGGCTCCAAATGTCCATGGATAAAGAAGATGTGTATATATATACATATATATACGTATACATATACATATACATATACATACACACACACATACACATAAATACAATGGAATATTACTCAGTGATCAAAAAAGAATGAAATCTTGCTATTTACAACAACATGGCTGGAACTAGAATGGATTATGTATGTGAAATATGTCAATCAGAGAAAGACAAATAGTATATGACTTCACTCATGTGGAATTTAAGAAACAAAATAGATGAACATCGGAGAAGGGAGGGAAAAATAAGATAAAAAAACAGGGGGGAGGCAAACCATAAGACAGTCTTAGAGAACAAACTGAGGGTTGCTGGAGGGGTGTTGGATGGGGGATGGGCTAAATGTGCGATGAGCATTAAGGAAGGCACTCGTTGGGATGAGTATTGGGTATTATAGGTAAGTGATGAATCACTAAATTCTACTCCTGAAACCAATACTATACTATATGTTAACTAACAGGAATTTAAATAAAAAAATAAAAAGTAGAAAAGAAAGGTATGAAAAAAAAATCATCTGGCTCAGCATCCATGCTTTCTGCCATACTATGGGCTACTCCAGAAACTTGAAGGTGTCTGTCTGGATGACCCACTTTGAGGTCCTTCTGCCTCTAGCATGCCAAGTCTCCCATTTTCCCACAGGTCCTTCCCTGACTGAGCAGTGGGACTGTACCAGGAATGTGGCTTGGATAGCGAAGGTTCAGACGTTATTGTGTATACAACTCTTCCGGCTCCACCAGCTTAGCCCCCAAAAAACGAGGCATGGGCAATTCTTCATTTTTGTTTTGGTGTATAGTCCATGTAATTTTTCTTTGCTTTGGTTGTGTTTGGTCTACAAACCAGAGCTCTGGGATGAGGGCAACAAGAACTAGCAATTTGTCTGACTTCAAGTCAGGCATAAGTTCAAAGTCCACTGCTCACCTATTGTCTTTGTGCAAGTTTCTTCTAGGTCTCCATTTATTTACTTGGGATGTGGGGATAAAACCTTACTTGGAGGTTTATTGTATATAGTGATGTTGAATATAGTTTTTCCATGCAAGAGATACTCAAAATGTGATAGCCATTCCTTAAATCGTTATAGAGGAGAGAGAAAAAATTAATTCCAGATCCTTACAGTCCAGTTACTACCTTTCCCCCCACCTCTCTATACCTTTCTAATTTGTTCTCAAATTAGCTTCTATTTCCTGCAAATATATTTCTGATAGGTCTTACTTTACATTTTTTCTGGTTTGCTTTCCCAGCTCTGTTTATCCCTCTTAAATGGATTGTTTTGTTCTCCACCTCTCTCTTCCACTCTCCCCGTCCCTTTCCCCCTGTCCACTTTGCACCCCAGACTTGTTATACATAGTCATGTAGAAGGCTGTGTTTGCCCTGAGTTTGTTTCCAGCTCCATTCAGTGTCTGTCTTGCTCCAGGAATTTTTGAGGCCAAAACATTTGGCTGCAGAAGTGACTCCCTATGGCATCCATTGAGGTGCATCTGGATTCTGCAGCCAGCAGCCTTTGAAGCCCTACAGTGCATCTGGTAGAAAATGTTTTTGGCCAACAAGGAGCTCAATTATCTATGCACTTTTCCCCCAATCTCTTCTTCAATCTGTTAAAAACATCCAGATTTCTTGGGTTCCATTTAGAATGGAAAACTATAACCACTTGGGAACTCTGATAGTAAAAACCTTTGCTGGCTCCCCATTGCCTATGGAATGAATGCTAAAGCACTCTGTAGGCAATCAAGGTCTTCAGAGTCCAGCCTCACTTACAGCCTTTAATCAGAGGTTCTTAATCTGGGGTTTGGGAATCCCTTGAAGTTCCAAGCAGAATTGTTTGTATGTAATTTTTTTTTTTTTTGGTCTTCTGGATAGAAAGTTCAAAGCTTTCATCAGTTTCTCAAAGAGTTCCCCAAATCAAAATGATTAAGTACCCATCAATCCATTAGGCTTGCCCTTGAGTCGAGTAACTGGCACATCCAACTATCATTTTCATAGACTTAGTTCTGAACTTCTTGCTCTTCTGTGCCCCTACCTACTGCCTTCCTAGCCTATATATTGCATCTTCTCTCACTTTCCTGCTTGCTGGCTTATGGTTCTATTTCCCCAGTTTTATTTCTCTTTTTTATTAAATTAAAAAAAAAACTGTTCATTTATTTATTTTGAGAGATGGAGAGAGAGAATCCCAAGCAGACTCTGTGCTGTTAGCACAGAGCCCAATGTGGGGCTCGATCTTATGAACTTGAGATCATGACCTGAGCTGAAATCAAGAGCCCGACACTTAATTGACTGAGTCACCTAAGCGCTCTATGTTTTCTCTTTGTAACATTGTCCTGATCTTCAAAGCTGACTGTTGGTTCTGTTTTTCCTGATAATGACTTTGTCTTTTGTGATAGTTTTCTGATAATGTCTTAGTTTGGCTTCCCCTCAGAAGCAGACCTTGACACTAAGTCAGATGTGTATGGTATATTTTGAGGGTTATCCTAGGAAACCTCAGTAAGAGAGTAAAGAAGGAAGCTGGCAGAGAATTATTACCAAAGAAGTTAAAAACATGGGCAGCTGGAGCCTAATTCTACAGGGCAGCACACATGGCTGCCTCAGGCTTTCCCTACCTGAGGTAAGTGAAGAGAGGTATTTATCCACCATCAGTCCTTGCTTGGACAGGGAAGAGAGCAGACATCAATTCTCTAGCACTCTGGCCTGCCTTGCCTACAGTAAAAGTGGAGTATAGCAGCTAGAGAGTCATAGGTGATAGCAGTGGAAACTGGGGTGGCTTGTACAGAAATAGTATATGATGAAGAGATACAGGTGGGGCCCCAATAGCATCGGCTACATGATCTAAGCTGTACTTAATTTTACCTTCTTCTTCTGACTACCTAGGCTTTGTACCTCCAAGTCTAGCCAGTCCTTGAGTTACTTCTTATGGAGGCACTTCTTTCACATTTGCTGCACAAGACCTCTTACCAATTCCCAGGTGTAAATACTATTGTCTAGCTTCTGTCTGATTTCTCATTTTGTTTCCTTTTGCCTATGATGTCCCTGTCTTCTGCTGAAAACTTAATCATAATTCAAGGCTAAGATAAAATGTTCTCATTTTTATAGATTCATCTAAGTAAGAATCAAACACCCTCTCTCATTTGGTCCCTTAATGTTTAATGTTTGCTTCTATGAAATTGGTGAACCATTCTGGGTGGATGTACTGTCTCTTTTCCTAGGAAGTGGAGTCAGAGGTCATGTACTGATTTATTAATCTTTGAATCTCAGAGATGAATCAAATGCTTGGTACACAGTAGGTATTTGAAAAAGGTTTGCTGAGATGAAATTCATAGTATCTAAGGATACATTTCGTGACTACATCATGCCATTGGACATGGAGTGTTTTGTTTGGTCTCTGAAATCTAACTCCATATGTGGTTTACTTGAGGGATAGTCTTTTTTTTCTTGCATTGATCTGTTGTGATATCCTTATCTCAGTTGCCTTTCTGGAAATCAGTGCTTTAGGATTGCCTAAAAATCATCCTATAAAGAAGGCTGTTAACTGATGCAGCAAATACTTACTGAGCATTAGCTATATTCTAAGTACCAGAAATATTCACCTAAGTATACTTTCAAGGAACTCTCAGTCCTGCTTCACCACTTTCTGGTCATGTGTGTTTAGCCAAGGAAATTTGTCAAGCTGCCTCAGTTTTCTCTGAGAGGATTAGATTCATTATCTTTATAGGAGCCTGTTTCTAACTCTGTGACGCTCAGAGAAATTTTTGATACTAACGATAAAGATAATTTTCTTTGACCCTTTCAGATTCTGCTTTTTCTCCCTTACCAACACTAAATTAGAACTAATACAGTTGGAACCACAATGGCTAGGCTGTATTTACAACCTTGGAGCAGTGCCTGTATCTGTTTTGTATGTATGCAAAACTCTTTTCTTTGTGACCAGATTGTAAAGCCAATGAGAAAGTGTTCAAGTATCCCTGCCCCAGAATGTGTATGGGTTATTATGACAGACTAGCAAAAATCTTATGGGTAATTTCAGGCCCATCTCAATAATTCTTACTCAGCCTTCAAGGCTCAGTTCAGATGTGCCCTTCAGGAAATGTTTGGTCATTCCGGTTCAGCCCATGTAGTGGTCCTCTAGCATCTGGGGCTTGTCATATTAATATTATTAGCTGTGTTTCTACCTAATTGATTGTCAGCTTATTGAGGTCAGGGGCTGTGCTTTGTTTGGCTTCTTCTTGAATGGAGTATCTGGTGTAAAGAAGGTCTCAATCACTATTTGTAAATGGAATATAATTCACATGCACACTTTTTTTTTGTTTTGGAAGGAGAATCCATGGTAATTCCAGAGGTGGGTGATTTTCCCAGCAGACTTTCCTTTAACATCCTCTTTTCCCCCTCATCTATTCAGTCTTTCATTACCTTCCTTGATTGATTTATAGACTAGGTTAGATACAACTCTAATGAAGCCAAAAAATTGTCACAGTTCTTTTGGGGATTGCTGTACTTAACTTCTGGAGATAATTGTTCATTCAGGCTCTTACTTCACCTTTCATTCCTTTGTTCAGAGAAGGAGATGTTTTATGCTTTCTGGAGGGTGAGAGAGGCTCCAAGTTATTTAGGTTAGTCAACAAAAATTTGCTGACTATAGTGGGCAGGAATATGCCATGTCTGTTTTCTGGGAAGTAGTAATTTTAGAAAACCATTGGATAGATTTTAAACTCTTGATGTGTCCAATCATTTTTATGGCCTTTTTCAGATATTTCCTTTGATTTTAATTTACTTTCCATGGATTTTTCCTGCCCCCAAACGGTTTAGTGCTGCATTATCAAAATGTAGCTTTAAGAGTTCAAGGATATGTCCAGGCCTTGCCTGTACCAAAGGATGAGACTGTTAGGGGTCCTTTTCACAGGAAGGCAAAGAGGCCTAGAACTGGGAAGCAGGGATCAGTTATCCAGAACAGCTAGAAGCAAGGTAGCCAGTGTGGAGAGCCAGAGCAATCCGGGTTCCAAACTACAAAAACACTGGAAGTGGGATTGGGAAGGGAGATAGGATGCAAATATGAACAGTTAAGTCATTGAGTAGAATACTCTAGACCAGAACAGTATGAGATATGAGGTACAGAAAATAGAAAATGGTTAAGGAATGAACTTGTCAGTAGAAGAAGCCACCAACACCAGCTGTTTAACTGATGCCTCATATAGAGGCAGGTGCTGCACCTTAAAGAGATCCCAGTTGTCTGGACAGAAGATATAGACAAAAGGTCCCTGTTAATAGGGTTTTTCCTTCACTCTATAACACTTTCCAGTCCCTGGAAACATTTCTGGAGTAGAATTGTACTATCCATGGAGAGAATAAATACCTTAAGCAGTCATGCCTTTTATGATTTTCTTCCTACATCTAGTTCCCATCCATTTGTACTTTACTTAAAAAACAAGGCAATCATAGACCTACCATGCCTGTATTTCTGCTGTGTGGTATGTGAGCTAGTGAGGTAGCTATGAAAAGTCAAATATAAAACAGGTGTTCAAGCACTGGAAACAAGAGAGAGCAAGACCAGATTGATTCCAATACCATGCAAGAGACACCCCCTATCTCAATTCAACCCTAAATGCTGCCTATGCAGCCACCATCCCTCTTGTTGTGGCTTTGACTCTCCTACACATATGCCACATATTATGGAATTGCAGCACCAACAGGAAAGGAGTGGTTTCCATGCAGTTCAGCTCACAGCCCCCTTTCTCTTTACACTAATGCTGACATATGCACCCAAAGAATAAGTGCACTCTCTCAACCCAGGTGGACCACAATGCCGTATTATTTTCAAGATTTAAATTCCTTACTCACAAAATGGTTGCCAAAAAGTGAGGAACCCTTACACTCATTCACTCCAACCTTGGTGGACTATCCACTGAAATCAACTCCAATTAGCTATATAATTAAAAGTACAAATTGAAGTCTAATTACTAAAAACCATGGACTAAAACTCAAGACCCTAAATTCAATAAGTGTCTCTTGGTTTTACAATGGAATTGAAAGAAATGGAAAATCCATGTCTGTCCACAGGAAGTTTAGTGTTTAAAGTGATTCAATCCACATCTTCTGAGACTGACAGTGTTAGGCTCCATGAGAACAAGAGACATGGTTTAGACATTATTCCTGGTCTTAAGGAGCTCATGGCCCAGTGGGAGAGATATTCAAGGGTACAATCTGTTGATATAATATGATTAATTCTATCCCTTTTGAAGGTACAAATTAAATATTTCCAAATCTCAATCCCATTGACTACAATGAAGTCTTTCTTCTCAATGCATAATCACTACAGTGATTGAGCCAAGGGTTCTAAAGAACTTGAAATAAATTCAAGGGGTAAGTCTTGCTAATTATTGTCGTACAGAGAAAAAATAAATTCTGAGCTGTGGCCTGCATGGTCCTGTTCTCATGGAGTGTTACCACTCAAAACAATTGGTGAATGGCCTGACCATCTCAGTAAATGCTGCAGGGTCCCAGACACTGTCACAGAGACTAGGTGTACCTGTTTGCTGGAAGGTCAGGCAGTCAAGTGCAAGGAACAACTAAAAATACAGACTTGTCCCCAGCCCCCTTGCCACTGGTGGCTAAAAGGGCATAAGCCTGTCTTTGGTTTGGAGTTCAGACATGAGAAGGTGATGCATTTGATGCATTTTCCAAATTAATGCTTGAGGTTTTCAATTTGATAGGAATGTTGGGATGGAATTGCTGGGAAGTTTGTTAGTTTGTTTTAACAAAGCTAGAAATACTGAAGAAGGTGCAGAACTGAAGGAGACAGTCATTATTTCCGCTTTGGTCATGTAGATTCAGGGGCTGCCGTGAAGCATCTGACAGCAAATTTCAAATAGGCATTTGGATATAAAGGGCTGGAACTACAAGAGTGGCTAGAGATATAAATTTGTGTATCATCATCTTATTATTAGTCCCACATTGTAAATGAGGTTAAAAACTTGCCAGAGTCTCATCTATATCTTATATGGTCTCTTCCTGTTTCTTTGTCTCTCTCCCACTCCTACATTACTCTGAGCCTAGAGTACAGTCTTGTCCGAAGGAGATACTCAGTAAATATTTTCATATATCCCCCAAACTCCCTAGATAGATATCTCAGATCCACTTTAAATCTGCTGGCGACTCTTGTCACTTGGAAGAGCGTGCTTTGAAACTGTGAGCTCTCTGATGACTGCACTCTGGGAGACAACAGGCGAGGAAACGCGCGGTGAGACTGCTAATTGCATTTACTGGACCACACGCCTTCCCTGGCTCTCAGAGGAATACACGTTTCCAAGAAATATGGGGTTTGTCTGAGGTCCAAGGGCACTTAGACAATGGAGAAAACAAATCCCTCAGGTTGTGGTTAATGTCTCCGCCTGTCTCAAGACCTGACTCCCTGTTGCCTTATTTATATCCGAACAACCAGGACTTTGGGATATTTGTGTTTAGATTTCGTGTACACAAATTTAAAGTTTTTTTCTTGACCTAGGTGAATAACACCCTGTCCAGGGGTTTCAGTGCTCTTAATATGAATTGTATGTGGCGTTCTGGATTTGGAGACTGAAGCCTGGGCTGTGTATGTATTGTAACCCCTAGAAGTATATGACCTTGGGCAAGTAATTCTAATTATCTGAGTTATGTTTTCTTTACTCGTAACAGGGGATTAACATTACCTGCCTCCTAGGGTGGTTGTAAGGGTTCAGTGAAGTGGCCAGTGTGAAAGTATGTACCACATGTTTTTTAAAAAATATCTAGTGGGTATTGGCAAAGCATACTCTTCCAAGTCTTTTGGGGGCTTAATATTTTTTTTGCCCATCTTCAGCTGGGGCGAATTTCTCATCTCACACCTCATTCTTTCTGTGGATAAATGGAGCTACTCTGCCTCAGAAAGTGCCCCTGAAATAATATTTTAAGCCACTCTAATACATACAGATTGCTTTGTCTCTTGAGAATAGCCATGTCTTTTGGGGTAAATTTTCTTGCTCTAATAATGTTCTGGTTGAGGTTGCTTATCATAGATCCTGCCCTTGGCCAGAGAAACTAGCTCCTGAATTAGGTCATTCCTAGACCTCCAATCCTTTAGCTGTAGTTATTAACCTAGCAAAGTGCACAGTGTCCAACTGGGCCAATGTCTTTCTCTTGAAGTTTAAATGAAAACCGACCCTGGGAGGGAACAGTTTTCTTTCCTGCTAATATGGAGAGAGAATTAGAGGCAACAAGTGGGGAGAGTTCTGGTAACATCAGTTCCTGGACCATTGTCCTTGAGGCCAACTTCAGCCCTTGATTTTTCCAGATTCATTGGCTCAATAGATTCTCCTTTTTTGCTTACACTAATTTGGTTGGAGTTTTGCACTTGTAGCCATCATGATTTTTCCAGTTATCTATTATGGCATAAAAAAACAACCTCCAAATTTAGTGATCTAAACTGTGGACTGCGTCCTGGATTATGTGGGTTGGGAATTCAGACAAGGTACCAGGGGAACAGTGTCTCTCTGCTCCATAATGTTTGAAGCCTCAGCTGATAAGACTTGAATAGATGGGGTGATTCAAATAGCTCAAAAGCTGGGACTACCAAGGGGGCTGAAGATCCCAACACTGAGATGGCTCCTTCATGCACATCACTGGCACCTGGGCTGGGATGACCCCAAGGCTGGGCTCACCTGAAACTGTTGCTTGGCGTAGCAGTGTGTGGCCTCTTCAGGTAGCTGAATCTCTTCACAGAATTGTGGCTGGGTTTTAAGAAAGAGTGGCCCAGGGAGAAGCATTGGGAGAATAAGTATTCAAAGACAACAGGTGAAGCTGCATGACCATTTATGATCTAGACTCTGAGGTCACATAATATCATTTCTGACATACCCTGTTGGTAGAAGCAATCAAGTAAAGGGGACACAGACCCAACTACTTGATAGAAGGAATCTCAAAGACTTTAAAGCCATTTAAAAAATAAAAACAATCAGAACAATCTTAATACACCTGTCTTTCCTTTTTTTTTTTTTTTTTTTTTTTGTTTACAGCCTTATCATTCTAGGCCCTCATCATCTCTGTCAACGCTTACACTGGTGTCTTCAAAGCTTACCTTCTCCGGGAAGCTCTCCTTGACCTTCTTTATTTTACTCAGAACTCCCTTTGATTCTTTGGTCAAAGGCAAAACATTTATTTGAACTAAAGAAAAAACCAGAGTGTCCTTATTAATCATTGTCTCCTTGGTACTGGTGATGGTCATTTCTTATATATTCTTAGGTACCTCTATGAATCACAGAACCATAGATGTTGAAAGGTATGTGAGAAATAATTTGGTTGATACTTTTAGTTATGCATATTAAATTCAAAAAACCTTTATTAAATTCAACTCTATTCCAGCTAGTACAGAAGTTAAGAAGTTGAGCTAAGTGCACAGAATATCCATTCAGGAAATTTATCATCCAGGGAAACATTTCCTAAAGCATCTTTTGAAAAGTTAGGTTCCACTGAACGTTAAGCATTTTATGAAGAATAAAAGTTATGTTGTTAAATATTTGAGAAATACAGATTTAACAAAATTAAACATCTTTATGAGAAGATTCTTTAGGCCTCTAATGTACATCTATTAGCCTTGAACAAATGTTTGTCCAATAAAGATCATTGGATGAAAGTGCATTGTACATCTTCAATGTAGGGGTGAAGTTCTCTGATCTCATAACTTCTTTCCTTGAAACTTACACCCAAACTGTTTTACCATGGAAAATATTTTGGGATTGACAACAGAAGAAGAAATCAAACAATTACTCTTCGATTCCTCCCTTTCCCCTTTAGACTGGCTTTGTGCAAGGCCTGGGCTTTTGCTTCACTGTCCTTGTGTGCATTACTATATCCTGATGAAATGTAGACTCAGCCCTCACAGTCTGCTGGTTAGGAAACTCCAACAATATAGCCTCACTCTTGCTAGGACTCCCTTGTGGGAGCTGTGTCTTGTGCCAGACACCTGATGGGCAGACATTCTGCTACAAACACACTAATGTTCCAAACCATGATGCCAGGATTCACCATAATTTGAGAATTCCCCATCCCTTAGATTGGACCTAAAATTCTGCCTGACAGAAACAGGTCTAAGTAAGCTGGCCTCTTCTTAACAAGTGATAATAAGACTAGTTACTATTCATCAAGGATTTACTTCAGACAAAGTCCTGGGTGAAAGTATTCACAATACTTTGTATGGGTTGAACCATACCATATTACCGTTTTTGTAGGTCAAACCAGTTAAATATTGGCAAGCATGTGGTTGTGCCTAATATCACTTAATCTTCATAAAATTTCTACAAGTTAAGGCTTAGCTGGTCTAGGTCAAGGCACATGGGCATCATGGCAGCTGAATAATTTGTGCTCTTTCACATTGATCATCTTTAAATTTCTAGCTCTTACAGAGAGGCTGAGGGTAGTGTAGGGGAAGTAGAAAAAGAGGATTCCTGTTGGCCAGCCAGCCATTCTTCTCTTTTGCAGAACAGTTGCACTCTGGCCCAAGATTTCATAAAGCCCAACTGTTAATCAGACATACCACTCCTTAGTAGGTGGTTTAGCAATTATTTTTTTAATATTGCTTCCATATCACCAGCAATTGATTAAAATATTCCCCCCATATGTTTTCACTCTTATGTGGATCCTGAGAAACTTAACAGAAGACCATGGGGGAGGGAGAGGGGAAAAACAAAGTTAGGGAGGGAGCCAAACCGTAAGAGACTCTTAAAGACTGAGAATAAACTGAGGGTTGATGGGGGGTGGGAGAGACGGGAAAGTGGGTGATGGGCATGAGGAGGGCACCTGTTGGGATGAGCACTGGGTGTTGTATCAAAACCAATTTGACAATAAATTTCATATTAGAAAGAAAGACAGAATAAAAAAAAAATATTCCCCTAGCTACATATTCTATTTTTGTGAAAGAAGTTCTGGAAAATACTTTTCCCTACTTCATTTCATCTTCAATAATGTTTTGATGCATTACATACAGCTGCTTGGAAGGCTTGGTAGATTTCATCTGGCTCTGGCTATATTCTCTCCATTTTTCAGATGAGAAACTCAAAGCTCAGATAAGTTAATAAATGTGCTAAAGGTCCCAGTGCCAGTATGTGCTAGAGCTGGGATTTTACTCAGATCTGGATGACTCCACATCCAGTTGTCTTAACCATTACAGAGTCCAGCTCTGGTTGCTCACAGGCATAGTTTCCCTCATTAAGTCAGCTAAAACCATAGTCCTTAAGAGTGTGTCCAGCCCGGGCTTGAATACTGCTTTGCTGCTTACTAGTTGCCCCTGTAGGGTAAATTACTTAGCCTCTCTGTTTCAATTTCCTCATCTGTAAAATGGAGATTAAAAATGCATTTTTGAGGGGATTTTGTGAGGATTCAATGACTTAAAAATAGTAGTGACTGCTGTCATTTATTATACCCTATCCCCATACAGTTAATTTCTATCTACCTTGCTTTTCCATTGGCCTGTGTTGCTGAAGACCCAGTCAGTCCTGGACTAGAACTGACTTAAGCTGGAGTGGCCTATTTAAAAGCCTAAAGAATCTGCATCCTCATCTCTCTTTCCACTTGGAACTGGTGCCCAGGAATTCTAAATGGCCAACATTAGGGGATTAAATGGTACAAATTTAATAGCCACCAATAATCACCTAGTGTTAGATATTTAGGTTGTGCCAAACTTTTGCAATTATAAATACAAAGAGCAAGGACAATTAAAGGAAAATGAAACAGAAAATTTTAAAGGTCAAGAAACGGATTATGTGAATAGACAATGGTCAGACCGTATATGACAATAGAACGCTGACCTACAGCCTCTGCAACAAGCAACTGGATTTGGTCAGTGACTGCCAACTTCCCTATTCTGTGCTCTTACTTCAACTCAGAACCAAGCAGAGAAAATCAAATGCTCCTCAAACTGATCACATAAGGTACCTTTCTTCTATTAGCCTGACTCCAGCTTCCCCACATCAACAACCTCCAATTAAAGCATGCCCAAAACCTTCCCATTTTTCCTTCTGAAAAGATTTCCCACTACTCTGCCTGCCTGCCTTTGAATCTCTACCAAACGTTAGTGACAGCAACTAATTCCTTGCTACAGCAGCAAACTCTTAATAAATAGACTCTGTTCTCATTTTGGTGGTTTTTGTTTATTTCCAGTTTTTCTGGAGGTACCACTGAGCTATAGTCTGCACTGCTCATCACATGGACCCCAGGCTTCAAGCAGGTACAGCATCCAGAGAGGCCCCTTGTGCCTTGCTGCTCACAGCTTACAGATTCAGTGTCTTATGTGGTAAGTGAACACTGGGTCTGAACTCCATACTCTTGGGTTGAGGTTCTTGGATATCTATTCTCAGTTTAGTAATTGGGTTTTGTTATTAGTTCTCATTTGGTTAGCATTCTTGGTGGAATCAGGCCATTCCTTTTTACCCCTTTGCTCTGGTTTGTGCTTTTGCATAGGCCTTGTAAGCCTCTTGTCTGAGCCACCCTGGTGAGTTTGTGGTTCTTACCAGACCAGCATCCATACAAACTTTGCTGTGGGTCACCCATGAGTAAGGTTCTCCTTCCATCTAAATATTTTGTCCTAAGAACTTAGCTTTGATCCAGAGACTGTTTTCTCTTTTTCTACCTTCTGGGGTGTGCTGTCTGTATTTGGAGGCTACCAACTGTCAGATTGGGGCACTGAGACACAAAGTGCACAAGCACCAATTTCAACTGACTATTGCCAGCTCTCATGGGGTTGTTTAAATATAAATCCTCTCCAAGTCTTGGGAAAAACTGTCTTATAGGTACTCTCATTAGAATCCTAATTTTTTCAATTATCTCTCTACATGATGTAACTTCACCAAAGATGATTTAGGCTTTCAGTGGCCACTCTGGGGAATGTTTGAACTTGAACAAAATTATTCATTTGAGAGATGCTTTGGAAGGTAAAAGGAATTAATATTTCTCAGGCCCAATGAGTAACATTTTTTGTTTGATTGGTACACAGAAGCCTTCAAACAAAATTCTGATTAAAATAATTGCTTTATTAAAGGATGTTTTGGCCAAGGCTAGTGAGTAATTTAACAAACTTAAGTAATTGTATGCTACACTCGTTTTTTCTAAAAAATCGTTTTCTTCCTTGTCCTCTGGTTGCTTCCCTATAACCAGTTCTCCTGTATGTTATTCAGATCTCTCTGCTTCTTTATCTCTATTGACTCTTCTTACCTCTACACCTTGACAAGATGTTCTACCTTTTCCAAAAGACCCTCTTGAAGACCTCAAAGTGTCAGTTGCCTCTAAACATTCATCTTGCCTATGAGCCAGATATGCTGGCTACGGTAGAATTAAAACCATGAACCCAAGCTGAATTAAGAACTATAAGGATTTTCCTAAACCAAGACATGACCAGCAACTATTCTTAAAAGCCATGAACCCAAGCTAAATTGAGAAAAACAAGGATTTCCCTAAACCCAGACATGACCAGCAACTATTCTTAGAAGAATTCAGAATTGTTTTGAATGCATACAACCAAGGTTGCCTGACCTATATCAAGTTTTACACAGGTTGGTTGGAATCTTAGATGGTAGATCCTTGATGGCAACAAGAATTGAACTGACCCAGAAAGGGACCTACAGGAGTTTTCTTTTCATAGTAAACCTGATGGTCAAAGAAAGCCCTGGAAATTAGGGTAAAGTCTCCTGAAAGATGTTTCTTAAACATTTCCATTAAAATTAATTGGATCATATTTAATCATAAAAATAGAGAAAAGAGAAAAATATAGCAGATTTTGGGATAGACCAAAAAATAATTGCTGACAATATCTGTGAGTTAGAGAAAGCACCAACATAACAGCACCCATGACTTTTATTGAAGATTGACTAAGAAAACAGAAATTAAAAAGGAAATAGCCCTTTTACCTGAATTACAACATCTGGTAGAACATTTTGTAAGTGCTCTAGAACACAAATGAAACAGGACTTCAAATAAACATATGGCTCTGCAGAGCAATCAGTTGGTGGCCCACTTGCTAACAGACTACCTTTTGACAAGAATACCTATAGAAACTGTAAAGAGAAGGGACAATGGCAAATAGATTATCCCATCTGGGAAAAGAAAAACCAAGACAAAGTTTCTTAATTCAGATCAATGAGATTGCTCCAAGGAATGAGAAAGTGTCCAATATTCTGCTTTTGTCCTAACGTGCAAGGTAAATCATTATGAATATAAATGGTCAACCTCCCCTATTTCTTATAGATATGTATGCTATTCTTTCTATGTTAAATTCTATCACCTTTGATTAACTTCTTATTTGCAGTAAACATGCCACACAGATGGTAGGTATTTCAAATAACTCACAAATTCCTTATCTCCTAGTCCTTAACTATAATCCTCAACTGAAAAACATTCTTTTCCTGCTCCATGATACTATTGTTGCAAGTTTAATAAGAAGAGACTTACTTGGCAAATGGAATTGTAATTAGCACATCAGGGGGACAATTTCCTGAGGTTCCAGAAGTCTCCTCTATTTATAATTAAACTGTGTCTGCTTTGGATGTACCTTCGCCTTCTCCATTATAATTGATTCATATCTCATCTAATGATCTTGACAATCGATGAATTAAAAATTTAACTGACATAGGGAAAACAATTGGTGCAGAACCTATTATATTTCAGGTAGATCCTACCAAACTATTACCCAAACTTTTCCAATATCCCTTGAAGCCAGAGGAAAGGAAGGACTCAAACCTATTGTTTATGGCTTTTTATCCAACGGCCTTCTTATAGCCTGAACCAGATCTTGTAAACACTTCTATCTTTCCAGTAAATAAACCAAATGGATGAAGATATTGATTTTCAAGATCTCGGGGCTACCAACAAAATTATAATTCCGTGATATTTTGGTAATACCTAACCCAACCCAAATATCATCCTTAAGCCACTGGCTTCACTGTAGTGGACATTTGTTCTGCCTTTTTCAGTTTGCCTCTAGTAGAGGACAGGTAAAAGCTTTTTGCCTTCATCTGGTGAGGATAGAAAAGGTCCTAGGGCAGTCAGTGCCCCAGTGGTTCACTGAAGCACCCTTCTATTTCTAAATGATATAAATTTTAAAACAAATAATTAAACTAACAAACAATAAGTAGAATCAGACCTATAAATGCAGAGAAGAAACTGATGGTTGTCAGAGTGGAGGGGGTTGGGGGATGGGCAAAATGGGTTAAGGGGAGTGGGAAATATATGCTTCCAGTTATGAAATGAATAAGTCATAGGAATAAAGGGTGGAGCATAGGGAATATAGTCAATGGTATTGTAATAGCATTGTATGGTGACAGACGATAACTACCCTTAGGGTGAGCATAGCATACGTGGAGTTGTTGAATCACTATGGAGTACACCTGAAATTAATGTTACATTGTGTATCAACTATAATCAAATAATAAAAAAATCTAAATTTCCCCTATAATTCAGTTCTGATACAATATGTAGATGATCTCCTACTTTGTTCAGAGAACAAGTAAGCCTGTAAAAAGATCACATTTTCTTTTTCTTAGTCCAGGCAGAAAGAGACTTAATGTTTCAGAAGATAAAATTATAATTTTACCTTGGTGCCTGGGTGGCTCTGTTGGTTAAGTGTTCGACTTCAGCTCAGGTCATGGTCTCACGGTTTGTGGGTTCGAGCCCTGCATTGGGCTCTGGGTTGACAGCTCAGAGCCTGAATGAGGACTGCTTCAGATTCTATCTCCCTCTCTCTCTGCCCCTCCTCTGCTCATACTCTGTCTCTCTCTCTCTCTCTCAAAAATAAACATTTTAAAAAGTTACAATTTTACGAAAACATAGTCCATTTTTTAGGGGAAGACCTATTCGTGGAAAAAAAAAACCATGATCTCCCAATAGACTAAAAGATATGCAAACTTTCCTACATCTCTCACAATATGACAATTGAGAATATTTCTCAGTTTAACTGGATGTTGCGGACAATGGATGACAAGTTTTTCTGAGATTTCCATACTTGTTTATGAATTGGCTAAATCCTCAGGAAACTACTCCCTTCTCTGGGAGCTCAAACATGAACTTCTGGAACTTGAAAACGTTTCTTTGATAGCCTCCTTCCTTAGACATCCTTAACTATGAAAAGCATTTGTCTGTTCATGCATGAATAATCTGGACAGACCCTTAGGTTTTAACTCAACCTATGGGGTACATAAAAAGCCTATCCCTTACTATGGCTTCAATACTGAACCAGCTACAAAGGCTCATCTCTCTTATCTTAGGGCAGAAGCCACTACAGCAAAATTTATCCATGCTTCTAATAACCTAGTTCTAGGTTTCCTACTTGACCTCTTGGTTCTTCATCCAGTCACACTGTGACTGACTGAGAACACTCAACAAATTACTCTTTTCAGTGATCAGATTAATTTTTTTAGGAGAGTCTGTCACTCCCCCCTCTCACATTATTATTCACCACTACAGAACCCTGAATCTTTCCACTCTCTTGCCACAACCAGAGAATCTCATTCTCCTTTTACATCAGGGAAACTTCTATCTCACTGAAATTTATAAGAGGTTTTCATTGGGAATCTTGTTCTAATGTTATTTGTTGATGAATCATACTCAAAACAAACTGGTTTCAAGCAGAATTTGCTGTAACTAATTTAAAATATTTTTTTTATAATGTAGTCCTCTGAAGCAAAATCAGCCTGGATAGCAGAACATAGTGCATTTATTAGAGCTTATAAAGACCTAGCCAAAAACCAGAGTGTAAATACACACACACACACACACACACACACACACACACACACCAGGTATACTTGTGGAGTAATACCTTTCTTTGAGATGCTTTGAAAACAAAGGATTTATTACTTCCTCTGGAATTTTCATCCAAAACGGGCAAGTTAAGGAACTTTTAGTTCTTCTCCTACTTTTTAGAAAGATAGCTATTATGAAGGTTGAGGTCCATGAAAAAGGAGTTGAATTTTATCCGGCTCTACCCTCCATGGGTTTACATATGTTTTAGTTATTGTATATCTATTTGGGGGATGTATTGATGTTAAAATATTTCCTTGGCAGAAAGCTACAGCCTAAAAAGCTGTAGCTTGCTAAAAAGCTGCTTGATTTTTGTTTCCAACCTGGGGTATGCCAACTTAGATGATTAAGACACACACTATGGGAGCCATTATTAAAAGACTTTGTAAGTTGTCACCAACAATTCAAAAACTACACAGCTCATACCATCCAAATCTTCTGTAAAGATTAAGAGAAACAATGGCATCCTTAAATTAAAATCAGCATAATTATCAAAGCTTTTAGTAACCCTTGGCTGAAGGTACATCTACTATAGCCCATTCCCTTGGGGATCCATCAGTTATCCATTTATGAACTGTTATACGGAAGGCCCATGCATCAAGGGGTTTCACCTCTAATATTAAACTCTGCCCTATTGCATGAAAACATGGCAAAATTGCGTGGGACTCATATGTTATCCCCAGTTCTTTCACCAACAGTGTAAGTCCTCCTTCCCACAATATCTGCCTAAGCAATCTTTTCACGATTTTCCACCAGGGGATTTCATCTATTGGAAGACAAATAAAAGGAAAACTGTACTTGAGCTTCATTGGAAGGTACTTTAACAACAGAGTAGTGAAACTCTAGGGAATCAATCCTTGGGATTATGTTTCATAAGTAAAGAAGTAATACAGAATTCCACACAATTGGGAGGCCACTAAAAAATGAAACCTCAAAAAAGGGTTTTCATGGATCCTTTAGAAAGAGCTGACCTTTGGAAGTAGACAGTTGATCCAAGACCTTCAGAACCATCTGATGGCCTTAGGTAATGGTCAGCTCCCACACAAGATGTCAGACCAATACCTGTGTAACCCGTTTTGTTTTTCGTTTGCTGGCTTATTATCACTTGTCTTGCCATTTTATATAGAGTCTTTTTGTTTATTTTTTTCAAGTTTTTATTTAAATACTAATTAACATATGGTATAATATTAATTTTAGGAGTAGACTTTAGTGATTCATCATTTACATATAACACCTAGTACTCATCACAACTAGTGTGCTCTTTATTGTTGTCCACCTATAATGGTCCTTTTTTCCCCTTTAATGACCATTGTTAGGTTACAATTGAGTTAGATAATTCTGACCTAAAAGTCAAAAGATGAACTCTAGAAGTTACTGATGACACCACTCTTGCCCTAGATAGAATGCAACTTGTTGGCACAAGTAGTAGATTCATTGTTGTAGGTTTTTTGTTGGCTAGGCATGGTCTGTGTTGGTGTCATTGCTGATAGTCCTTACTTACTCAGATCAAAGAAACCAGCAGTATAGAGCAGGCTATTCTTCACCTTAAAGAATAAGTGATGGGGCACCTGGGTGGCTCAGTCGATTGAGCATCTGACTTTGGCTCCCGTCATGATCTCACCATTTGTGAGGTGGAGCCCCTCATCTGGCTCGCTGCTGTCAGTGCAGAGCCCACTTTGGGTCCTCTGTCCCCTTCTCTCTCTGCCCCTCCCCACTGGCACTGTCTCAAAAATAAATAAGCATTCAAAAAAAGAAAAAGTAACTTGATTTTCTGAGGCCCATCCTCATGGCCTATGGGATTTATTCTCTTTTCCTAGATTAGCCAATTGGAATTCCCTGTCCTGACCATCTAAAAGGAACTATTAATTGTTCTTGTTTTTGTCATAGTGGTTATAGTGCTGGCCCATTACATTCTGTGCAGACTTGTACATGCTTCCATGCAGCAGCTCTCTCATCTGATGGTCGCTATGATGATACAACAATAAAAGGGACAAAAAAATCTTGTAATCCAGTTGACTATGGAGAAAACTGGTCCATTTCCCATTAAGAGGGTCTGCATCTCCAGTCCCTGTTTTATTTCTCACCCTCCTGTAGGTGAGAAAATGAACAAAAGGGGGACTGAGGGTCTGAATATACAAATGGATGATGGCCAGGGTATATATGACAATAGAACTCTGACTCAAAGCTATAAATATGGAGTTTGGACATAGGATAACCTAAGTCAGGAGTCTGCAAACCTTTTCTGTAAAGGACTAGATACTAAATATTTTAGGTTTTGCAGGCCATATGGTTTCTGTAGCAACTAAAGCAGTCATAGACAATAATAAACAAATGGACATGGCTGTGTTACAATAAAATTTATTTATAAAGACAGAAGGTGGGATCATCTGACCTGCTGGCTATATTTGCTGACCACTGGTTTACTTGTCTGTAACTGAGAAAGCCTTCCCCTTATAATAAGAGTGGAGTGGGGGGGAAGGAAGGAAATAAACACTGATCAAATTCATACTATGAGCTAGACACTGTGTTCAGGACTTCTGTATTCATCACATCATTTAATCCCCACAATCATATCCCTGTGCTATAGAGAAGAAAATGGAGTTTCTGAAAGCTAAAATAGATTGTCCACAATCACATGGCTGGTGGAAAACAAAACCTTCTGACTTTAAAGTGTTTTTTCTTCCTCATCATCACAGATTTCTTTATTTGCCATCCACATGCCTTCCCCAGCATCTCTAGCCATATTTGCTTTCAACTCTATAGTAACCACCACAACAAAGAAATAATAGCAGTTAAATGTCCCTGTTTGACATATTTATAATATATGTTCTTATTTTTATTAAATAATTTATAATTAAGTTATATTAAATTTATATTAAATTTATATAAAATAATCTCCACAAAAATCCCAGGAAGTATATTTTCCCTTTTGAAACAGGGATGGGGAACACCAAGTTCACAAAGCTGGAAATTGGCAAATGAAGCATAAGAACTCCTATTTCCTAATTCCTAATTTTCTAACTAGGACTTTATTTCCTGGTCAACATTTGTTTAATTAACACAGAATAATATTTTCCTTTCTGTGAACCTCTCTAAGTACAGCTGCCAAGTCAATTCTGACGAACAGAAGTAGCTGAGACTAGATTAATGGTTTTGGAGGGAATATCAAGTTTAATGAAATGAAATTCTGTTAAAGTAATATAGATTGGTGTCCAGGAAATATCAGAAACTCGGTGCTTTGTCAACAACTTGGCTATCAGGCTGAAGGCCACCTGGATTCCTCTTTAAGGAGTTCCCCAAGTGAAAAATGGCTTTGCAGAACATCTAACTCTTAGATCTCCCAAAGTTCTGGGCAGGAAGAAGCCACTGTCTTTGGCTGACATTTCCCAAAATATAAATTCAGAGTCTCAAGGGTAGGAAATCTTTTTATTTTTAAAGCTGTGTATTGAAAGAGAGAAATCAGGATATTCCCAGATGATACTACTGGAAACTCTTCAGACTTTTTCCTTTTGTAGCTCTATCATAAGCAGTTTTCTGGTTTGACCTGAGAGGAGCTTCTGAAGGAGAAGTGTGCCTGTCTCCCAGTCTCCTGGATCAACAGCCCATTCTTTAGTAGCCTGTGCTAACAGGATGTTGGGGGCTATAGAGCAGGCTTGAGGTGAGGCTTTCAGTGGAACTGGTCTGATGAGGAAAGTGTAATGTAAGCCCCAACACTGCTTGACTATGTTAGGATCTGACCTTGCAATCTCAGATGTGGAAATGTCATTAAGGAGGGGAGAGGAGAGGAAGAGGAAAGAGAGGAGAGGAGTGGAGAGCAGATTAGAGGGGAAGAGAAGAGACATACCTCCTTTCGTTCCTAAATCCAGGTCCATCCCTGGGCTTTAGATACCAGTGAGCCGGCAAAAGCAAGTATCTAGCATTTCTGCTTCTATAAGAAGCAATTTTATCGTCCAACAAGATCCATGCTGAGTAGCTATCATAAATGACTAATGACCATGAGAGTCTCCTGCCCCAAAGCCTTGACCTTCACAAACTCTTGCTTTCCAAGGAACCCTATAGCGGCATTCTCTCTAGAGGACACTGAGTTCTGAACCTTTCCCTCTTCATCTTTCACCCCACAGAGTCCTTCTTTCTTACAATGGGCTTTGTGTATAACCCCAGAATCCTGGCATCTCTGTCACAGAAGCACAAAAATGAACACCCAGGCCAATGTTTTCAAACAGAATCTGGGGAACCATAGAGCTTCCTCAGATACCCCATACCAGTGAAGGCGCTTCCCCACCCTCCCCATCCATACCCAGCCCATTTCAGTTTGGAGGAGCTCATCTGTGAATTGTTTTGCAGATTGGGCTTTTCTTTTGAAGGAGGATTCAAATGTTTATAGCAACTGGTGTAGCCCAAGACCATCTTCATGTCCCATTCCTCTTTGTAACCCTGGTGCCTTCCACACCTCTGGCACAACAGAGGTACTTAATAAATATTTAGGCATAAAAATACATATTTAATTCATTTTTTCATTCATGTATTCACTGGAGAAACACTTGTTCAACTCCTGTTGCATTGTGAGGATCATTTGCCCATAATTTCTGCAACTCCATTGACTGCCAGTCCTCAGTTAGTCAGTGTATGTGGTTGGAAACAAACCATCCATTTCCCCCCTCACTACACCAGCTCCGTGCAACTAATGCTATATCCCAGGCTGAATCAGCCTGAGGGTTAAAAGTGAGGTCATATTAACAGTAACAGACTTTATTTATTTATTTATTTATTTATTTAGGCTTTACTCCCAATCTGTTATTGTACATTTGTCTCATTTGCTGGCCTCATTTCTCTTTGAGACATGCTTTGCTGTGAGCTTTGTCTCCTTACTAACACAAGATAGAAGTGGTGGGAAGAGCCTTTTGTTGCAAAGATTATGGAGCTTTAATAGAATATATATCTGAAAGTACTTTGAGCAAGGGAAACCGCTCTTCAAGGGTCAGAGGTTGTTATTAAGTAGGGCTGCCTGCCAGCCAGCTGGGTACTTGTGAGAAATTTAGGATGCCAGGGAGAAGATACTCACCCAGAATAATTGATGCTGTTGTTAAAAAAACACTTTGCGGTCAAGTCTCAGACAAATCTTAGTCTTTCCCGTGGGGAAAAGCCACAGCTTGTTGGTAGTGTTTCTATTTGGTACTGGCATCATTCTGCTGGCTATTTGAACTAGACTGTGGCCCTTTGCTTCATTCAGCTAACATTTAATGAGAACCTTTTAATGTTTAATTTGCACATGCATTCATGCAGCCATTCATTCATTTACTGATTCAGTCAACAGATACTTATTGTGTTCCTACTATGTGCTATAAGGGTACAGCAATAAATGAAATGATCTAGAATTTCCACCCTTTTGCAGTTTATAGTCTAGTGGTAGCAACATATAAGTGAAAAGTGAGGTGAAGATGTAGAAATATATGGAGTCTCAGATGGTGATAAGTGCTGAGAAAAATAAAAGCAGGGAGGAGAGATAGGGAATGTTGGGGGGATGGGATCACCATTTTAGTTAACATGGCCTAGGTAGGGAAGATCTCCTCACAAAGATGATGGCGATTCTATGAGCTAGATGCTAGCTCTATTGTGTAGATGAAGTACCTCAGCTCAGAGAGGTGAAGTGACATGGTCAAGGTCACATAGGGAGTTAGTGACTGAGTAGGTACTTGGGCCCAGTTCTGTGTGACCTTAAATTCAGATTCTTTCAATAGTGGAACACTGACTGCCTACATGTTTTCATCTATAAAATATAAGGCTGGGCTAAGCCAGGACATAGAATGCTTCCTTTCTGGCTTTGACATACCTTGGGTCAGTGGTCTTTTCTGAGGGCTACAGAAATTTGTAACTGCTTTCAGTAACATCTGAAAATGACTGATGTTACCCACTCTCTTGCACAATTTGAGGCAGTAATTTCTTGTTAGAGATTTGGCTTCAAAGTTAGATCTTGAACACACACAGACACAATACTGAAAGGTGAAATGGGAGAGACGTTTTGGTGCTGTGTAATGCTGTTAAAATGAACCAATGCAGGAGTCATAAGTATTATTTATGGTAATAGATTATTTAGATTTTAAACAATATTCATGAAGATCATAGAAAAGTAATGCTGAAAAAATCTATATGTATGGAATGCCAGAGAATTCTGGAAGGGGGTCTGTAGGTCAGGCTGTGGATGGATGTGAGAGTTCTGAGGACCAGTGAATCCTGCGAAGTGAGATGTAAGGAAGGGGCATGCTGCTATCTTGAAGTGCTTTGAGTGCAGAGCCTCCAGAATTAAAAGCCAGATCCTGTGGCTAAGGTCTACCCATGAGGGCAGGGATTGACTTTTGATTCTTTTGTATCTCCAAGGCCAGGCAGAGTGCCTGGTACTTACTTGATGTCTCAATAAGTACTTGTTGAGTGAATGAACGTAAGATGACAAAGAGATCTGAGACCATATAATACAAGGAATGGATGCTGGAATTGAGACTGTACATTGCTTTTTTCCACACTTGCAGATATTTCCTTCTTCCATTTGTACTTTTGCAAAGGAACATAAACTAAGTTATGACACTATTAAATCTCTCTTTCTCTTCCTCTTTGGGTCTCAGTGTATACATCTTGATATTATCCATCTATCTCATTGTTTCATATTTGTTGTTATTTTTGTTGTTGTTGGTGGTGGGTATGTGCACATGCATGCGTGTGTATGTGTGTGTATGTGAAATTGCGTCCGAGTAGAAGATCTAATCATTTCTTCAGTAAATTCTGTTAAGAAAATTGTAATAATGTCTGAACAGGAATAAACCTTTCTTTCATTTATGATATTCAAGCAGCCGTAATTGTCTAGTGCTTTTGACAATGCTCTGCTGATTCCTGAGTTGTCATTGCTATGTAAGCCCCATTAAAGGCTATACAAACCCTTTTGAGCTTTCTCACAGCTAACTAATTATGCCTTGATTGATGGAAAAGTAAGCACACCTTGATTGCTTATGTAATTTTGAATTAATTACATTACTTCCAGATTTGTATGTCATTGAGGAAGGTACTTATCGACTGATTCCAATTAATGTATAACAAATTTATGATATACATAGAAGCTTTACAGACTTAATATATTATAACTCCCAAGGTTCAATTCATTCATTCATTCATTTGTTCAGTCATTCAATGAATATTTATGGAATTTTTAGTATGTAAAGATGCTTTGGGAGTTGGTATGGTAATGCAGAGAACTTGGTGCCTGCATCCTAAAATGGGAGTGACAGGCACACAGATAATCACAAAGTGAAAATGGCAATACATAGGATAGTTACTCTAGCTTTCTGCCTTATCTTCATTTATATTAGTTGAACTAGGGAAAGAAAAACCTTTGGGGAATTTAATGCAGGGAATTGGTTACACAGGTGATAGAAAAGCTGGGACATCAGCAAGGGATGGTAAGGCAACTCAAAGATTTGTGGCAGCAAGAAGCTCCCACCTCTGTAATTTAGAGGGACCAAAGAAGTATTACTGGAGCCCAGGGGTGGACACCACTGGACAAAGCTTGACCATGGCCAGGCTATCAGATGGTGTCTGTAGCTTTGGAAATGATGGGGCTCTTGAGCATAGATTAGGGGTGGGAGATACTCTGGCCCCCTTCCTCTTGCTCCAGTCTCTTAAATATCTCTCCTGGTAGTTTCAGGCTGAGGAGGTGAGCCCTTGCTATGATATGGGGCAGAGGAAGGGTGAGGAATGGATCTGAAGACAAACTGGCCTGAGTCTTGCACAGAACTCTAGGGTTTATGACTGTCTAATACACATTACATTCAAATGTAGAGAAAGTGTTTACATCATATTTGAATCACATACAAGGTCAGTTTGTGGAGAGAATTCTGTGTGTATCTGTGTGCGTGTCTAATGTGCACCCTGGGTGTTGGGGGGGTTGGGGAGTAGGATGGGGTAGACTGCTAGCTTGGAAGAAAAGAGAATGATAAATTTCTCCCTAGTAGTGGATCAGATGTGAGAATTTAGTGGTAAGCTGTCTACCATTAAGGTAAAATATTTGGAAAAGGATTGGAACTTACTTCATGATTGAGTTGAGGTGGGAATCTAATAATATAGAGGGTATAAAAATATAGCCTTACTGGGAGACACTTAACAGTGGTTAGTCCATTAACTAATTAATTCGACAAACACCTATTAAAAGCCAACTATAGACCCAGTGCAGGATCGGGTGCTGGTGATACTATGATGTGCAAAAATAGACTTGTTTCTGGCCTTAAGGATTTTATACCCTAGTGAGTGAGAAAGATGTTTACTTTTCAAATGATTACAAATGTGAGTAAGTACTGACTGTGATAAGAGTAATAAGAGTACAGAGGATTATAATGATGTATTGTAGGGGGACGGTGATCTGCCTGAGGGATCAGGGAAAGCTTCCTACAAGAAAAGCCAGTTGATCTGAAATTTTTCAGTATTATAGGAGTAGGACTAAAAAAGGGAAAGAGAGTGGGGATGAATGGTCCAGGGTCAAAGAAGAGCCATGCAAAGACCCTGGTGTATGAGGAAACATTCCAGTGAGATGGGCTGTGGTGGGAAATAGAATCTTTCAGTGACATTTTCAAATAGGTGATCAACTACAGTCAAAAGGACTCATGTATCACACTTTTCTGTAACCTTCCAATCCTAAAATTACGTGATTTACAGCATTTAATTGCTTGCTGACTTTGGGTTCAATCCAGTGAGACATGCTTTGAGAGATGAAAGAAGAGCAGGAGACGGGGTGCTTTGGTGAGGAGAGCATAACACGCCAACAAGTTGAGTAACCATATACGACAGCATATGATTAAGTACTGCAATGAGGGGTCTACATGACTGGAAGGATTGGAGGTCAGGGAAGAAAGCAGAGTGGGATGGGGCTTCCTGTTGTCACCTCTCCTGATCAGACAGCTAGATTTCTCTACTCTGCAGGAGGGCGTCTTACTGAAGAGAATTCTTGGCAGCTAGTAGGAAATCACTACATCAGCTGCCAGTGTGTAACTCACAGGAAGGAGCAAGAACACAGCGGGTGGGGGTACCATTACTGTTTTGTGCCAGGTGTTTTAAATGTATTGTCTCATTTAGTCTTTATATCCACTGTATAAAATAGTAAGTATTAGTATTCCCATTTCATAGACAAGGAAACTAAGATGTAGTGGCTTGGATCACATGCCCATGGTCACACATTTATACAGTGGCCAGCCTAGGGTTAGAACCCAGTTCTGTCTAGCTCTAAACTCAATGGTTCTATCACAGAGGCTTCCCTACTCACTGCAGTTTGTGCATGTGTTGTTTTCTTGCTTTATTCCTTATCTTAGAGTATTACATTCTTAAAAAGAAGGGAAATAATTTTTTGAAGGATCTGCTGTTCACCAATCAATATGCTTGCTAATTACATAGAATATTTCATTTCATGTTTACCAAAAAGTCCAAGCTATGTGTTATTCTCTCCCTTTTATAGATGAGGAGACTGTTAAGTGTCAGGTGTAAGGTCTTTCATCTACCAGGGTAGCAGAGCTGGGATTAGATTATGGGTCCACTTGAGTCCAAATTCCATGCTCTTTCCAGTCAATCACTTTTGTCTCTGAGACCTTCCAAGTCATGGTTATATCTTGCACTATCATGAAACTTCTCAGGTTCAAAAGTATTTATTAATTTATTTACTATTTATACATCATTTGTATACTATTTATACAATTTTTTTTATTTGTATACTATTTTATTTGTATACTATTTTATTTGTATACTATACATTATTTGTATACTATTTATACAACATTTTTGTGGTAGACACTGTAGAGAGCACAGAGAATGGAAAATAATTCTTTTAATTCCTTTTTGGTTTTATGGTCCGTTCTAAACATTATGACACTTAATTGTTCTCATATTCTTTCTTGGATTTTACTCCATGGATATTAGCACTTAAAGGGGTCTTACAGATTACTAGTCAGTGTTTCATATTCTAAAAGATACTTGTAATCAAGATTTTAAAATCCCAAATAAAGCATCAGCTAGCAGAATTCAGCAGCATATTAAAGAATACTATACCATGAGAAAGAGAAGTTACTCCAGGAATATAAGGATGAATCAATATAAAGATATATATTAATAAAAATTTTCATACTAATAGATCTCATGACAAAATTTTTCTGATCATTCTCTAGACATAATGAAATGCAATTGATTAGTGCAACATCACACATATCTTATGAATATGCAAATTATATATGCATATATTATACATGTATGTATAAATGCAATTATGTGTTTATCTACATGCATATAATACACACACATACACATACTTTTAAAATTTCACAGAAGAAGAGCTGAACAAATAACAAGGCATATACTAAGTCCTTGGATAGAAAGGTTCAACCTAATTAAGACATTTTTCCCTTCATTAACTTATAAATTGGATACAGTTCTAATAAAAACACTGAAACTTTTTTAAAAGTTCTTATGGAAAAAGAACCAATAAGAAGAGCCAAAAAACAGAGAAAAAGAGGGGAAATGAGGGAGCATGAGTAAAGCGTATCATAAAACTTCAATAAATTAGTGAGATTGGTTGATAGGCAAGACCAATGAAAAAGAATAGAAAATCCAAATATATATGAAATTCAAACATATATAGAAAGTAGGATATAATAAGGTTAGCAACTCAATTCAGTGTATGTGTGTGTAGAGGGGAGCAGTAACAGACTAGTCCATATGATAATAACTGGTAGCCACTTGGAAAATAATTCGATTCATATTTATATTAAGCACTAATATGAATTCTAAATGGACCAAAGACTCAAAAAATGAAATCATAAAGGAAGTAGAAGAAAATATGTGAGAATTTTTTTATTACTCAGGAATGGGAAAAATCTTTTCAATTATTATACAAAATGCAAATGGCAGAAGAAAAATATTGATAAATTTTACTTTATGTATCTAAAAAATCTGCATGCAAAAAAATGTAAGCAGAGTCAAAAGACAAATGACCATAGGCAAAACATCTGCAGCTTATCACCAAGGGGTAATCTCTTTAATATATAAATAGCTCTTACAAATCAATATAAAAAAATCATCAATTCACTGCAAAAATGGGCAAAGGATCTACATAGACAGGTCAGAGAAAAGGAAAATCCAAAACTAAAGTCTCTTAAAAAAAGGGAGAGTCGCTTGATTTTTTGCATAATAGTGGAAATGAAAATTAAAAATATGCTCATCTACCATTTTCACCTATCAAATTGGCAAAAATTCAAATGTTAGGTGATACCCTCATGTTGCCAAGACTGTGGAAACACCCCTATAATGCTCCCAGTGGGAGGGAAATTGGTATAGTTTCAACAATATTAAACAAAATTACAAATGCATCTCTTTGTTGACTTCGTTTACCATTCCACTTCCTGGAAATTATACTATGGATATATTTACCCATGTGAAAATGCCATATGCAATATTATTCTTCATAGAAAAGGACTGGAAATAATGTAAATATTCATCAACAGAAGATTTGTTAAATGGAATTATGCAGCTGGAGCTTTTTAGCAACTGATTTGGAAAGATCTCCAACTTGCATTTTTAAGTGAAAAATTAAGCTGTAGAACAGTGTGTATAGTATAGAAAGAAAATGGAAAAAAAGAATAAATACATTTGCTTCTATATTCATTAATAATATCTCTGAAAGGACTCATAACAACTTAATGATAGTGAAAACTTTTTCTGTTGTTTTGTTTCACTTTTTCTTTCGGAGAGAGGTGTACTGAGTAGTGGGGGGATTTGAATAGGAGAACATTTTTCATTTGATACATTTTTCTACTTTTTCAATTTTGAACCATGTATAATATATAAATGATTTTATTTTAGCAATTCAATACCTACAAAATATGTGAATGAAAAAACCCCAAATTTTCAGGTTCCTTTTCTGGGTGATATTAAGAGGGCTGACCCATAGACCCATTCAGTGTATCCTCTCCTCTTCTCAATGACCACCATAGCACCATTGATGGACAGTCTGAAAACCAACTTTTAAACTCTGAGAATTAGTACTTATAGAGCATCTCTGAGAGGGCTGGCACATAGTAATTATTTTGGCAAATGTTATCTGTTGTTTTTATTTTTATACTTCGTATGTGGGTAAACTGAATCACACAGCCAGAAATTGTTAATTAGATTTTAATATCCTTTTAAAATGTTTCTTACATGGTAGTTATCAATGACTTGACACATAGTGGATATTCAACAAGTACATGGTGATGGATTGACCTTACCCTGTGGTATCATCAGTGATTAACAAAGACCAGGGGTGCCTGGGTGGCTCAGTTGGTTGTATTCAACTCTTTTTTTTAATGTTTTATTTATTTATTTTGAGAGAGAGAGAAAGAGAGAAAATCCTAAGCAGGCTCTGTGCTGCCAGCGCAGTGCCTGATGCAGGGCTTGAACTCATGAACAATGAGATCATGACCTGATCTGAAATCAAGAGTAAGAAACACAACTGACTGAGCCACCCAGGGGTCCCAAGTGTCCAACTCTTGATTTCGGCTTGGGTCATGATATCCCAGTCATGGGATCGAGCTCCCCATCAGGCTCTGTGCTGGGCATGTAATCTGCTTGAGATTCTCTCTCTCTCTCTCTCTCTCTCTCTCTGTCTCTCTCTCTCTGTCTCTCTCTCTCTGTCTCTCTCTCTCTCCCTCTCTCCCTCCCTCCCTTTCTCCCTCTCTCCCTTGGCCCCTTTGTCCTGCTCACACTCTCTCTTTTAAAACCAACCAACAAACAAAACAAAAAAAAAACAAAGACCATATTGTTGGTGGAGGCCTATGGGCATGAGGTAATGTATCAAAATGAGGTAGCTTGTCCTGTCGTAGGCCTGAGGAGCTTCACCTCCTGAGAGAAGAGTGTTCAGCAGGCAAGATAAATTTCAAATCACAACCTATGGAAGAACATGGGGTGATAGGAAGCTCATGGAATCTTGAGTCAAAAGATCTAGTATAGATTCATGGTTCACTTACAGAGTAGCTTAGAAAACCCTGAGTGGGTCTCTACCTGTCTCCATTGTTGACTGCATCCTTGCAATATCTGCCCTCCTCTCCTCATGGCTGCTATAAAGTCAGAAGACCTAACTATATTTCAAAGCATTTCAAAACTATATAGTAGCATAAAAGTTGCAGCATAATACATGACAATTTCACAGTAACATTAGGCCTGTTCACTCTCTCTGCCTAAGTAGAGGATTTGTCGCTGGTGAAGACAGTGTTAAATTTACAGAGCAACCCAAGAAGAGACTGGCTTGCTATAGGGGGAGACCCAGGACTGATGGTAGGCACTTAACAGCATGTTCCAATTACAGCCTTTAAATCTAATTGCATACTCTGTTAATCTCTGTCAGTGCGGCATCATTTAATATCATCACGGCAGCCTCTAATATCGTGAGCAATGTGAGCTGAGCTGAGACTATTGAAAAAGTTCAGTCCCAGGTCTTCATATCCCCTTTAATTCTCTCTGTCAATTATGCCACAGCCAGGAGTTCAAACAAAGGTCTTGGGATCCGGGGTTGGAGCTACCTTTTTGAAGCGAAGCCTCTTATAAATATACAGATTATATCAGGAGCCTCCAATCCCTTCTCTTGGTTATTTTTGATGGGTTAGTTAAATGACTAGTCCCTGAGATATAACTTACTGTGTGCTTATTTCAAATAAATATTGTAAATTCTATCTGTTCCACAGATTATAGTTTTGGAAATAACATGGTGTCACTTGCACATGTATTTCCCACCCTGCCCCCAAACCTCCTGGCTCGAGAAAGGTTGATGGGGAAAAAACCCCGGACACCTACTTAGCTCTATTCCTTGTACACAGTAGGCTTTTTACCTTTGTTTATTCTCATTACGAGTGACAGTTTACTAGCATGAAACTGCTGGTCACAAACTTAGATTTATTTTTTAAATTAAATTAAATTGATTTTAGGGGAGGCTGGGTGGCTCTGGCTGTTGAGCCTCTGACTTCAGTTCAGGTCATGATCTCATGGTTAGTGGGTTTGAGCCCTGCGTTGGGCTCTGTGCTGACAGCTCAGAGCCTGGAGCCTGCTTTGGATTCTGTGTCTCCCTTTATCTCTGCCCCTCCCCAGCTGTGCTCTGTCTCTCTCTGTCTCTCAAAAATAAATATATAAATGTAAAAAAAAATTAAATTTCAGTATAGTTGACACACAATGTTACATTAGTTTCAGGCATACAACTTAGTGATGCATCAGGTTTATGTATTATTCTATGTTTGCCACAAGTATAGCCACCATCTGTCCCATTACATTGCTATTACAGTGTCACCGACTATGTTTCTTCTGCTTTGCTTATTATTCCTATGACTTACTTATTCCATATCTGGAAGCCTGTATCTCCCTCTCCCCTTCAGTCATTTTGCCCAACTACTACCCCTCTGGCAACCATTATTTTTTCTATTTATAGTTCTGATTCTGGTTTTTGTTTATTCATTTTTTAAGATTCCATTTTTAAAATTCCAATTTAAAAATTTTTAACTGGAATCATATAGTATTTGTCTTTCTTAGTCTGACTTATTTCACTTAGCATAATACCCTTTAGGTCCATACATGTTGTCTCAAATGGAATGATCTTGTCCTTTTTTATGGCTGTGTAATATTCTGATATAATATTTGATATATTTGATATAATATAATATTCTGATATAATTTTCTAAGCTTCTCTAAATCTAAGCTTACTTTTCTGTTAGTTTAATACCTTTGTTTCCATTGAAGCACTGTTTGGAGGATTAAATGAGATAACCTATGTAAAATACCAAGTACAATTTTGAGCACTTTTATTTTGATATGTTCAAAAATTTTTTTTTTGCTAAGAGTTAATGAATTGTTACCATCTATCAATCAAAAGGTTAAGCCCCTACCATGAATCATTGATTCATTTAATTTTTCTGGCAGCCCTATAGTTAGATACCATTATCATTCCCATTTTCAATTAAGGAAGTTGAAACACAGGAAAATGGAGTATTTTGTCCATGGTGTCGCAGATGGAACATGGGGAGCAGAAATCTTAACCTAGGAAATGGGAATCCACAAGTGTGTTCTCTAAGACCACGGTAAGATCAATTCCATGCCTCCAAGGACTTTTCTTCAAATATTTCTGGAGAGATGAGGCTCACCAGAAGTAGTAATTGATTAGCCAAATCCAGCCACATGTGATTAAGTGCCTAAGTGACTCTGCATGTTTTGTTGGAAGGTTCTGAGACAAGGTGTGTTAGAGGACAGGCTGAGCCACTCGGACACATGATGTAAATGAGGTAGCCCAAGTGTTTCTCTCTCAAGAAGTTGTCCAGAGATACATTGTCCTGGGATGTTTGGTTTCATCTGCCCTCTGCACACGAAGTTGATTTCAAGGCAGCTGCTCAAATTATTGTTAGTCTTGGGTTCTTCCTATTTGTGTGACCCAGTGTTATGGTATAGTGATTAAGACTTCTGTTGTCTTCTGCCTATGGGAACTTAGGGTATTTACTCTCTGCTTTAGTTTTCTCATCTGGAAATAGGCATAATAATAAAGTTGATAAAATTGGAAAATGTTTAGAACAGTGCTTGGCACATAGTGAGTGTTATATTTTGTATGTGTTATTATTATTTGTATATAGTGGGTCTCAGTATTTGCGCATCAGTTGGCTCCTTGAGATGGGTGTCCCCTTTCTGGAGATGCCAGAGGTGAATTTACTTACCTGAAATGAATGAGATTTGTAATCTTCTCAATCTGGAACTCCTGCAATGGTAACAGGGACCCAGATGGAGATTACAGGAGACAAGACGGAAATCAGACTACAATGCAAAGAGCATAGGGCAGGGCTTATTTGTCTGTAGGCAGAGGGGTTCAGAAGCAGTATGGGGTAAGTGATGGGATACTCCACAACCACTAGTAGAAGTGCAGACTTTTCCTGTCTTTCCCATCCTTTCTTTACTCCTACAGAGAAAATGAATTCCATTTATAGTCAATGATATACCATAGACCATAGAACTAGACAGGGATACTTTAGCATTTTAGGCAACGTTTCTTTGAAGCCTCTGCCAAAGATAATTTCAAACATTTTAAAATCCAGCCACATCCCCTATTTTCTATAATTATATATAACCGTATGAGTTGAGTTGTAGTCTAGTAGCTGACAAAATGTTACATTTATGTAGATACTTAATTCAACATTCATTCATTTTGATTTGCAGTTTTTGTTGCTTATTTTGGAACCAATATATATTTTTTATGCATGGAAGTTTAAGGCTCTGAGGTCACAGTACCAAATGGTTTAAGTAGCCTTGGCAGATGGTTGGGAGCAGATGATTTGGTCAAAATAAAAAACTGGTTGAAATGACGATTTTGCTTTCCACTGATTTCTTTTTGGAAACTTTGTTCAGAACCTGTGTGGTTGGAATTCCTTCTGCATGGGAGGGGGGAAAAGCTCATAAACTCTTGCTTTTTTTACTCTTTTGGGATTGCTCTTCACTTTAGATGGCAAGGTAAGATCGTCCAGGGATTCTTCTCACTGAGAAGATGGGACTCTACCGCCAAAAGCAGCACAGGGTCAAGATGGTGCTCAAAGGAACCCAGAAGTGAATGCTTAGGTTTGATGCTCGAGTTGGGGAAAAAGATTCTGGAAGTGTCTCACATATCTTAGCCCAGATAGTTGGAGTATGCTTTAATAATGGTGTGACCTTCAGCAGAGGTTAGTGGAGTCATGGAGGAGGAGGGGTTTAGAAGCTGTAGGAACAGGAATCTCAGTTGGAATGTCAGCAAACTCCAGGGCCCTTCATTGATATGACCAGAAGAAGGTTTTACAAAGATATCTTTCTTTCTTTTGTGGAGGTGGAGGGGGGTAAGAGTGGGGCAAAACCTTCTGAACGGTTGGTGTGAGTTACTTAATTCCTGGCATCCTAGAAGCAGAGACTTTTCCTGGGGACAGGATTGGGAGGATCTCTATAAGCCAGTCACTTTTCTTACCTTAACTATACCAGGGCAAGTCCTGGAGGAGATTGATAAAATGCCTTAAAACTTCAAGTTTCCTTCTGTTTGCTTTTTTGGTGACCCCTTTTCTGCCTCTTAGTAGTGATGAGCAGTAACAACCCTTATGATAAGAAGGGATAATGAACTCACCTTTTGGGAAGAAACATATATTTTAAAAAATACTTAATAATATAACCCATATGAGAGGTACTTACTGAAGGGAAAGGTAGGTTCACAGATGGGGGGCAGGCTTGAGATGAGGGAGAATAGTGGTAAAGAACCAAGGTTTTTGAGTTAAATCAACTTGTGTTTGAATTTTACTTTGGATCTTATTAGCTAGCTGTGTGATGCTGAGAAAATGATTTAATCTTTGTGAGACTCAACGTCCCCATCTATAATATGGGTCTCATCATTGTCATGATATCTTTCCATAAAAGGCTTATCATAGTGGCCAGTACACACAGAAATGTAACATGGGGAAGTAAAATCATGTAGAGGCAGCTTACAGTTGGGAAAAAAAGATGCTGCTGTTGCCTCTGCTTCTAACGTCAAAGAGACACCTGCTATAATATCCAGCACTGGCCACATGTGAGTTTTGTGTAGCATGGCATTCCAAAAGAAATGGTAGGACAGCACTTTACCCGCATTGTCTAGTCAAATAAAGCTGTGTGTGTGTGTGTGTGCAGAAATTATTTTAGAGTTGAATGGAAGTTAGTCCCCTCTTCCTACTCTAACTGAATCCTTGGGATTTTTCAAGAAGGGAAAACTGATAATTCATTCTCCAGATGAATGTTTGCTAGATTTAAGACACGTTCCCAGGATCCCACAGTTTGGAGACAGAACTGGTGCAGAATGTTGGAACAGGGTGAAAGTCATCTGCCTATTGTGGGTTCTTAAGGAACACTGAAAAATCCCACATACTTCTGCAGGTCTTGAATTTGGGTTGATGAGGGTAAGGAGACTGTTGATCTGAAAGCTCATCAGAGATGACTGTAGATATTAAAGATATTATCTGGAGTCATGCCCCCAATCTCTTGGGGGACTCCACCATAGGGCCATGTCCAAGCTGGCTGAAGAAACTAGTGCTCACCTATCTCAGACCATGAGTAGAAAGGCAATGAGAGAGAAGGGAGAGAAGGCACCAGAACTCACAAGTGTGTCCCTCACATTCTTCTGGGGAACAGGCTGCTCCTCCATTGACCCCCACCCTGAGAAAAGAGAGTACATGAGCATGATAATGAATGGTCAAGAGCAGGCCACCCTCTCCTCTCCTTTAGCAGTGGCCCCCGGCAGGTGCTTAATGGAAGATGCAGGGATGAGGGATGATAATTCCTACGTGGGACTGAGTATTTACCTGAAATAAATTAGAGGGTCCATCCACAAACTGCCAAGCCAAGTTGGACTATTGGAGGGACTATGATATGGTCAAGGGTTATTTGTTAATTTAAGGTAACACCAAACCATTGCCCCAACCTTACCTCTCCACTAGCATGTGGTGGTGGTAAGTGCTCAAAAAAGCAGGCAGCATATAAACAGAAGATTACAAAAGGGAAAAATAGTGTGATAGAGTTAAGTAGGGAATGCTATGGGTCCACATTCAGAAAGTGAGGTCCATGCCTATGGAGGGTATGAATGTGCAGTGGTGTAAATATTGAATAATCCCTCTCTGGGAAGAACGATCCTGATTCAGGTATTTGCCAATTTCTGTGGTGTAAATACTCCTACCACGGCTATAAATATGATGTCACAAAATGAGGAGTTGAGAAGAAATGTGCACAATCAGCTCTAGCAAGCTAGTTCCAGCTACCTCCAGCATACCAGAATGTGTATGTGTGCATGTTTGTGTGTGTGTGTGAGAGAGAGAGAGACAGAGAGAGAGTGTGTCAAAGAAGGCTTTCGGGGAAAAGGGACCCCTGACCTAAGTCTGAAAGGATGAATAGGAAATAGCCGGGCAAAGAAAGGTAGGAAGAGGAAGGACATCCCAGGCAGGGGAATAGAATGAGCAAAAGGAGGAGACCTAAAGAAGCATGCCTTCTAAGGACAGAGCATTCAGTACACTTTATGGTGGTTACCAATGCTCAGTGCAGTTCTGTTCTTTTTATTTGTGTTGTAATTGACATGCATGTTACTCAAGTCATGGCCATCTTTAAATCTGTTCATTTTATTGAATCATCATTCGTCAAACACAACAAATGTTGATGAGAGCCTACTTTGTATTTATTAGGAGGTAAGGATTTAAAGATGGGTAGGACATAGTTCCTCTCCTGAAGACACTTATAGGTAGGGGCAGAACATAACTGCGTAACAGGTAACACCATGGTGAACACAGTGGTTACAATATGTATACGTTATTAGGGATTGTGGTAGGCTAAGTAATGGACCCCAAAGATATTCTTGTCCTAATTTCTGGAACCTTGTGAATATGTTAGCTTACATGGAAATAGGGACTTTGCAAATGTGATTAAGTTAAGGATCTTGAAATGGGTAGATCATCCTCTGTTATCTGGGTGGGCCTTATCCATAAGAGAACAGTTCTCAAAAAGAGAACAGTGGTGTAAGGAGAGAAGCCGAAAGAAAGAGAAGGTCCTGTGCTTTGAAGATGGAGGAAGGGGCCTTGAGCCAAGGACTGTCAACAGCCTTTAGAATTTGGAAAAGTCAGGTAAAGGAATTCTCCCCTAGTCTCCAGAAGCAATGTAGACCTATCACAACTTGATAGCTCAGGGAAATGGATCTCAGACACCTAACTTCTAGACTGTAATTCATGTTGTTTTAAAGTCACTAAATTTGTGGTGATTTGTTACTGTAGGAGTAGGAAATGAATACAGGGGTATTAAAGGGTACAATGTAACAATGATCAAGGATCTTGACTTGTGAGTCAGATTGCCTCTTTTTTTCTTGTTTAGGTTTATTTATTTTGAGAGAGAGTGTGTGAGCAAGGGGGGGTACAGAAAGAGAGGGAGAGAGAGAAACCTAAGCAGGCTTCGTGCTGACAGTGTGGAGCCCGACATGGGTCTCGGTTTCATGAACCATGGGATCATGACCTGAGCTAAAATCAAGAGCTGGAAGCTTAACCCACTGAGCCACTCAGGTGCCCCCTCAGGTTTCCTCTTTTACAATCATGGCCTCATCTCTTAATAGATCCATAATTTTGGAAAAGTTACTGACTGCCTCAAGCCTCAGTTTCCTCATCTGCAAAATGACATAATTATACCAACTAAATAGGTTTAGAGTGTGGATGTTGTAAAATTCTATACATACTGCACTGACTCCATAGTGAGCAATCTGTAAATGTCAGCTATGCTTTTCTTTTACACTATCAAATTTCCTCCTTTCTACTTCCTGAACTGACTACATTGAGGATTAAATAGGTTTTTGTGGTATGGCCTGGATGAATGGCTACCATTCCCAATGTTATTTTTGTGGACAAATATGATCTCAAGTTGGAAAAACCCAATACTTGACAAATTTTGGAGCTCCCGTACAATTTTAATGTGAGGCCCCTCTTCTCTTGGAAATGAACACTCACGCTCCATCAGCCAATGAAAGGGTTAAGAGCTGTGTGTCTTTCCCATCTCCCTGCCACCCCTCACCCCCACCCCACCAATAAAAACTCCCATTTTGTGCACCCTGTCTTTGGCCCGAGTATTATTCTCTTCTCTGTGATTTGGAGTCGGCCTGTCTGTCCCCTGACTGAGCAGGAGCAGCTGAACAGCTGTGAAAACAATGGAGAAGCCGAGGAGCGCTGTGATCAGTGGGGGAAGCTGGGGAAATCTGGGACCCACCGGCCCGTTTCCCACGTCAGCACACAGCCTGCAGAACCCGGGTGTCACGTGGCCAGGCTCAGCCTTGGGGGTCTGCTCCCAAGTCGGGGCTCCCCCATTGCTGTCCCTGGCGCAGCTCGGACTCTGGCATCCTCGCTTCAGAAAACTGTTCTTTTATCCCCCCTCTCTTACTCCTTCCATGTTCTCGGGGCTGTTGCATAAACATAGTGTTGCTAGGCAGCCCTCAAGCTTCCTTTCATCCTGGATCCCAGGAAACTGTCCAGGCAAATTCACTGGAGTGTGCTTACAGCTGGTGTTGTGCTCAGAGCCAGCTCTCCTGTCTGGCCCCGGGTTTCCCCTCCAGAAGCCCCCCAGCGTCTGTCTTGTACGTTTGATTTTCTGGATGTGGATATCAAGGCAAGTTTAGGGACCCCCCCCCCCCAAAACGTCCCCCTACTATTTAGTGCCCCTTACTCTGCAGGCTGTACATACACAATGCCTAACTTAATCACAGCCCTTTGCCAGCCTGCCCAAGATTACTGGACAACAAGGAATTTTGCCGAGTCTTCACTGACATACCCAGTGACCACCTAGTAGTGTTCTGTATGTCACCCCACTTTTTCCTCTGAGCCACAGAACTCACCACTCCCTTTTCCCAACTTCCTCCCACCTCAGCCTCCTCGTGCCCATCCTCTCCTGGTTTTCCTTTCCCTGAAATGGACAGCATGTTCCCCTTCCTCAGAAGTCAGCAGTGTCCCATTCACCTTTATAACCAGCAACCAGCACACATTTGGTTCAGTAAGCATTTGTAGGGTGAAGAAATGATGAAATTATTTAAATAGATTCCTTCCTTATTTATCTCCCGCCTTTGAAATACAATTTAAAAAATCTTGGGGCGCCTGGGTGGCTCAGTTAAGTGTCTGACTCTTGGTTTCATCTCAGGGCATGTGGGTTCAAGAATTGGGGTTCCACGCTGGCAGTGGAAAGCCAGCGTTGGATTCTCTGTCTCTCCACCACTTACGTTTTTTCTTTCTCTCTCAAAATAAATAAAATAAACTTAAAAAAAATCTTATTACCATCCTGATCTTGGTTTAATATTTTTCTCTTTTGGATTGAGTTGTCACTATAATTATTCTCAGTTCTCATTTGATCAAAATAATCTACATACATTATAAATGTTGATAAATATTTATTGAACATAAAATTAGAATTTCACTGAAAAAGCATCTCTCAATGAGATGAATGGGCTTATTCATGTAGTTTATGTATCTGTAGATGAATACTACTTATTTTTAGAATGACTGAGGCTTCTACATTAATTCTATTCCAATATTCTGTTTCTTGAATATTATATATTATTGTAAATTTCAAATATACGCTAACTGGAGAGCCTAATATAATACAATTATCATTCGCCTCTTTTTCTGGTTGCATACAAATAGTACCTTCTAGATGCAGATGAGCTATTTAGCATGTGTAAGTTTTTGTTTAGTCAACTTTTATTGAGTGAATGATGTAAACATCTGTCCTTATTTGACTTTTTTAATTGTTATACACAAAATATTGTTCTTATTTGTATTAGGCTGTTGGAATGTTGACTATGCATCCTATGTGGCATCATCCCTTTTTGGGGCTATGGCAGATTTGCTGATCAATCAGAATATTGGCTTCTGCTGAACCTTGATGCAGCTCAAAATTCCTCTTAACATGGTGGCCAGGCAATGACTACCAACCAATTGGATGAGCATGAAGCCAACACCAATTTTATGGCCTTGCATTTTTTTAAAGAATAATATCTTTATTATTTTTGCAAATAGAGTACATATGAATGAAAAGCAAACGGTATTGAAAAGTTCACAGAAGCAAGTAAAACCTCACCCCAAATTCCTCCACCTATGCATTAACATCATAAGTGTTAGACAGTATTGTTTTGTATACTTCTCTTTGCAAACCTAGTGATAAAGCTACGTACAAATAATTTAATTAAAAATGTGATCATTATATGCCTATCATTGAGTAAAAACTACATTTATTTTTTCTTGAATTTAGTGAAAAAAAGATGGAAGTGCTGAACTTCAGATTGTTTCTTTATAAGAAGAAATATTAATTCTTACAAGAGAACCTCAAAAGTTAAGAAAAACATTGTGAAATAGACTAAGGAGTGAGGAAAAATTGCTTTTAAATTACATGTTTCAAATTGGGCAGTATCTATAATGCTGTCTTTGAAATATGAGAATATTAGGTAATCTAAGTCTCCATATCCCCTCCTCACACTTCCCATTTCTTTCCTTAGTGAAATTATTTTCCAGTGTTGGAACTCATAATATTAGTATTCTGATCTCTAATTCTGACCATTGTTTAATCTTAATTCAATATTCAAATCCGTTTAGTGCTCAGTACTAGCCTTGTTACCATGGCTTTGCCGTTAAAGAGGCCTTTTATTTTGAAACATCAATTGTTTGGTATTTTGTTATCAGGTATCTTTTTCACAAAAGACTCATAGGTGTCATTTTTAAATTTTTAATATGCTTGAGAATGTTCTCATCTTTATGCTTGCATGGCAGATAATTGTCCTAATGATTTTGTGATCTGGACAACAAGATGATACTATTATTTCTTTGCGAAGGGACTTACGGATGGCCCACGTCTTCAGCCTTTGGGTGTTCCTCAGAATCCTGCCTGAGGTCTGGGAGGATCAATCCTCTGCTCACAGCCAGCACGGCTGCCCCAGGAGTCCCCCTTCGCCTTTCCTGCATCACTCTGCCTCTCTCCAGTCCCTCTTTGCTCTTGGCCCAGCCAAATACCTTTTCCTTCCTTACCATGTGGATCCTAGTTCTGGCCTTCATCCATCCTCTGTGAGATTTAATTTCTTTAGCACCTGCTCTGGAAAGATCGTATTTCTCACCAAATTTCCTCTTTCTTACTCACAAGGAAAATGCATTCTGTCCTTGGCACCTCTGGAAATTGGAGTAAATGATTTTTCTAAGCCTTTCTGCAGGTTTTGTGACTTATTCCATTAGGATTTTCCTTGTCATCTCTCTCCCTTTTTTTTCTCAGCCCAATGTTTCCTTCTTTCAGGATACAGCTGCTTGCTTTGAGCGGTTCTTTATTGTGTCTAAAAATGGGTTGCTTGTCAGAGACCTATTACTTCACAGATCTGAGATGCAGACTGGTTCAAAGTCTGATAACCAATTAGCAACATCTCACTTGGTTTCTGTCTTCTACTCTTGCCCACTAAACTAAACAGCAGTAATAACCCTTTCTTAAAAAAAAAAGTTTTATTTATTTTGAGAGAAAGAGAGAGAGCATGAGTGAGTGGCAGAGAGACAGAAAGAGAGGAATAGAGAGAGAATCCCAAGCAGGCTCTGCACTGTCAGCACAGAGCCCAATGTGGGGCTCAAACCCACAAACCATGAGATCATGACCTGAGCTGAAACCAAGAGCCGGACACTCAACCAACTGAGCCAGCCAGGTGTCCCAGTAATAACCCTTTTTATTAGCATGGTACAAATACAAAACCTAACTAATTGCGGGTGATGCCTGGTTTGTGATTTCAAGGGGAGCAGACAAGATGACAATAGTTCTAATGCAAGTGTTGCTTTAACCAGGATGAGAGGGGGGATGGTGGGAAAAGATGGTCTAAGCCTGTTTAAGGGCTTTGGGGAAGATTTTACAAAGGATTTGGCATTTGAAGGGAGACTTGTAGACCAAGTCAGAGTTTGTCAGGAAGTCAAGCCCTTGGGGAGAGTACAGCAGAGAATGACAGAATGCGCAAAGTGGCAGCAAGGACAACACGGTGGACTGTAGGGACTAGAAGTCGCTTAGCATGGCCTGGAAGGAGGAGCATCAGAGTCTATGGCTGGTAGGTATGCAGAGCTGTGTGTACCATGTAGAAGAGTTTTGATTTGATGATGAAGGTGGAAGACAGGGAATGATTTTAAAAGGCAGGTTTGATTTAATTGGATGTGCATGTCATGGGAGGTCACCCTGGCAGGGAGTGGGGGCCGTTGTCAGAGGGTGAGCCTAGAGACAGTGAACAAAAGGCTACTGTAAGTGTACAGGTGAGAGACAATGGGCTTGACTTGGGCCTGACTGACTAGAAAGGCAGTGGTCGTGGGGATGACCGCACTGTGAGATTTCTTAGATGATCTAGAAGACAGACCGCAAGATTTTAGAGAAAGGATCAACAGCTCTGAGTGCATCGGACCTGGTGCAGCACTGGCTCTGTCCCTGATTGACTGTTTAATTATGGGATAATCACTAGACAGCATTAGACTCAGTTTCCTCATCAGTGTATGGGGGAAAAAATGCTCAACCCACAACTGTGAATGATATACATAGAGCTCTTGCTGGGAGAATGCTGGTGGCTAGCGACCCATCAAACTGAGTTAGGAGCACCTGTTTCCAGCCTCCTTGACATTTAAGATTCTTTGACTCTGTGAACAGTTATGCCATCAACTCTCTGAACAGTGGGGGTGAACATTCTGTATTTTGAACTACCCTAGTACCACCTTGTGTTACTGAATCATTCAGAATGTGAGTCAGGAATATAAAATCAAACCAGCTGAGTACATTTTGCATAAGATATCTTATTAGACACAGGATGAAAGGTGATACAAATAATCTCTCTTTGCAGTTTCTTGGGACTGAAATCCATGTGGAAGGTAGGGTGGGAGGAGGTATATGGCTAGTAACACTATCACTATCACACAGCTACTAGTCCTAATACTTGCAGCTACCAGTAATTGAGTATTTAATAGTATGAGGCATTGTGTACCAAATATTTTAATTGCATTGTATCATTTAGGTCCCACCATAAGCTTATGAAGTGGACATTTCTCATCTATTACTCAATAAGGGAGTATTAAAGTAAAGCACTGTAAATAACTTACTTGAAGTCACTTATCTAGAAAATATTGACTTTGGAAACCAGAACTGTATCAGTTAGCTTTTGCTGAATAACAAACTACCCTGAAATGCAGTAGTTTCAAATAACATTTATTATTACTTATGAGCCTGAAGGTTGGTTGGATATTTTGGGGGATTTAGGTCAAGCTTGGCTGATATTGGCTTGGCTTTCTTCTGCATCTGTGGTCAGATGGAGGACTGACTACTGGAATGGCCTCTCTCAACAGCCTCTCTGGCTGTGGCTGTTGGTCAGCTATTGGCTGGAGCAGTGAGACTGAATGGGCCTCTTCAACTAGCAGACCAGCCTGGGCTTCTTCACAAGACTGACAGGGAGTGCTCCAAAACCAAGAGCAGGTGTGAAGAGATGCTTGAGACCCAGGCTCAGAATATCACTTCTGCCACAGCCTTTTGGCCAAAGCAACACAGGCCCATCCAGAGGAAAGGATGGAGAAGTGGATTCCACCTCTTGGTGAAAGAATTGGAAGGAATTGTGGCCATTTTTGTAATATACAACACAAGCCATGGCTTTGGGCTTGCAAGTCTATGATCCTGCAGTAAAGGATGTTGTTTTTGTGCTTATTTTGTAGATAGAAACACTAAAGTTCAAAGATATTGAACAATTTGCTCAAAGTCACTTGACTTAGTAGCCAAACCATTGTGTGAAGCCAGGCATGTCTGACTTCAGTCAGTGACTTTTTGCTGGATACTCATGGTTCAAAGTCTGTGAGATACAAAGCCATACCCTCCTAGAAGTGGAAGGAACCTCAGAAGTTGTCTGATCCATTAGCTGATAGAATTCTGAATTTCATAGGTTACTGTAATTTCAAAAGTCATTTTGGCAACCAACATGGATTTGTCAACTTTTTTTTTTTTTTGCCTAGTCAAAGCACTATAAAAACCATCTCCTATCTTCTTCATTTAATGGAGGAAAAAAAGAAAATTTCAATGCCAAAAAGCATAATTTTGTAATAAAGTGAAATTGTTTAAATTGAATTAATTCAGCTTTGCAAAAAAACAAAACAAAAAAACCTTACTACTTTGTCTTTAATTTTGCTTCTTTTGTTGTGGGCCTGTGATGTCTTTACATTGGTCAAAAGATGAGCATACAGGAGGTACTAATTTAGCCGATTCTCCTCATTTGTTAATACTCAAATGCCCTCCAGAACATTCCTGACATGTGGTCTTCAACTGTTGCATACTTCTGGTGAGAGAGCTCTCTATTATCTGAAACAGTTCACTTCATCTTTAGACAACTGAAGAAAAGAATCTTCTCTTACTATATTGAGCCCAAATCCTTCTCCCAGTGATGTCTACCCACTAACTGAAGTTCGTCTTTCGGTGCTCAATTATAAGAGATGAGTGCACAAAGGTATCTGGAAATAGTCGTGGGTCCCCTGGATTGTCATTAACCCTAGTTCCTTTGGTCTCCACTAATATAATATTGCCTTGGAGTGCCATCTGCTTTTGTCCTGCCCTCAGGCTCCATCCAGCTTGACTACATCCACCTTCATGTGGATGCAGAAGTCAGTTTATGTCTCTGGATTTGGCCTGATTAGCTGGCATAGATTAGGTCATACCTTTTCTCTCCCTACATGTGATTCCTCTGTTAATGAGGTTTAAGATCATATTAGCCTTTGCAGGAAATCTTATCAAGCTGTTGACTCAAGGTTCAACTTTAAGTCTCAATTTCTGTATGAACAAAATGTGAGCACTGTAGAGCTGTTTCAAAGGCTCAATAAGTACTTAAAAAATGCAATACAACTTCAGTACCATTTAAAGAATATCTGTCATGGATTTGGCTCTGTGATAGGTGCTGGCACTATAAAGAAGAAAAGACAGTCTTTCTGTTTTCAAGGAAGTCAGAGTCCAGAAAGTAAAACAGACACACAAAAATAATATTACCACAAGATGATTGGCTTTTTTGGGTGGTGCGTTCCAAGTGAAGATGGGCGAATAGGAAAAGGAACATCAGTGCCTACATGGGGCTCAAGGAAGGCTTTCTAGAGGATGTAGCCCCTGAACCAAGGCCTGGAGAACATTAAGATTTGCCAGGTGGGCCTGGTCTCTTTACATTCATGGCAGGTGTTATATCATAGCAATTAAATAGTGCAGGCTTTAGGACCAGACCATCTGAACTCCAGTCACGGCACCTGCCACTTTCACAGGTTAAACCCCTGACTCTTCAGCTTCCTTCTCAAGGATATTATTGCTCCCTGGTAAGGCTTAGATGAGTCAATAAGCATAGGATTGTTGGCATAATCCTGGTGCATAATGTGGTAACTATTCTCATTCCAAATGACTAAGATGACTCAAATTCTGAACTCTCCTAGTTTGATCAAGGACATTTTAACTCTCTTAGCCTTTGTCCCCCGCCCAATGCAATGAAGAGCACACCCAGGATGCATCCTTACCTGTCAACATCTTAAGAGAATGACTTCATGAAGAATGCGTGGGTGGACCAAGAGGCTGCTGCGTTCATAGTGCTGATATCCACTGAAGCAGCAGGATAGTCTGAGGTGATCAGGTTCACATTTCTCTTCTAAAATATAATTGCTGGAGGGGTGCCTGGGTGGCTCAGTTGGTTAAGTTTCTGACTTCAGCTCAGGTAATGATCTTGTGGTTTTTGAGTTTGAGCTCCACATCAGGCTCTGTGCTGACAGCTCAGAGCCTGGAGCCTGCTTCAGATTCTGTGTCTCCCTCTCTTTTTGCCCTTACCCCACTCATGGTGTCTCTCTCTCTCTCTCTCTCTCTCAAAAATACATAAAAATTAAAAAAATATTTTAAAAATAAAAATAAAAAATAAAATATAATTGCTGGAAACCCAACATTAAAAAAAATATATTGTGTATATAAACCACAATTTCTTTATCCCTTCGTCAGTTGATGGACATTTAAGCTCTTTCCATACTTTGGCTATTGTTGAGAGTGCTGCTATAAACATTGGGGTACAAGTGCCCCTATGCATCAGCATTCCTGTATCCCTTGGGTAAATTCCTGGCAGTGCTATTCCTGGGTCATAGGGTAGATCTAATTGTAAATAATTTCAAACATGAAGAAAAATCAATAAGAATAGTACCATATGCTCTTTATACAGGTTCTCCTATTGTTAGCATTCTGCTCCATTTGCTTGATCATTTCCTCTCTTTTTCCCTTCTATACACACACACACACGCACACACAGGCACACACATACATACATAGACACACACAGGCACAAATAGACACAGAACAAATAGACATACACATAGACACTCATACACAGATACACACACAGACAAAAATACACAGACACACACATACACAGACATGCAGGCACAAATATACAGACACAGATAATATACACACACACATAGACACCCATACACAGATACACACAGACACATCCAAGGATACAAATACACAGATACAAAAAGACACACACATAGACACACATACACTGATACACATGGACACACACACACATACGAAAATTTTTTCTGAACCATTTCAGACTAAGTTGTGTCTTTATCTTTACCTTTTCCTGTTGGCTGGGAACAATTGATGTTCTTTACATAACCACAAGGTGATTATCAGCTTCAGTAAGCACTGATATAATAATTTGATATACTCTAATGTCATTATTCCAATTTTGTCAATGTACCCAATAATATCCTTTATAGATTTTTTTTAACCTCCATTATAGAATCTAAAAGTCAAAATTTTATAAAAAGCTCTACCCAGAGGGGAGCTACTTCTTTCCCTCCCCTTCTCCCTGTTTTCTCACTCCTATAAGTAACCCACTTAATTGTTTTCTGGTTTATCCTCTTTTATTGGTAAAGATAAGCAGGGACTTGTATGTTTTCTTATTTCCCCTTTTATTTTACAGCAGTGCATATTATATATGTTATTTTGCATTTTGCTTTTGTCACTGAACATTATCTCCTGGAAATCATTCCATGTCTGTGTATAGAGACCACCATCCTTTTTTTACAGCAACCTAGTATGACACTGTGTAATACTATGGTTTTTTTCAACCAGTCTCCTGTGCTTGAGCTTTTAGATAGTTTCCAATGTTTTGCAAAAAAAACGAGGCCGCATTGACTGACCTTATGCATTTTATTACAGGTGTATATTCAGGGTAAATTCCTCGAAATGATATTGCTGTATTGAAAAGTGAATTACATATGCAGTTTTTTTCTTGCTAAGACAACATTTATTATACCAAACACATTTAGTTCCCTTTCTTTTTTTAATGCAGTTTTAGTATATATATTGACAAATTGTCTTCAAAGTGGTTATATCATTTTGCATTCATACCAGTAAGAGAGTACCTGAGAAATCCAATGTTTTGGCTTTTATTTTTGCACAATGATAAATTAGGAAGGATTCAGGAGCCAGAACAGGATGAAGATCAAAGGTCAGGTGCTGCATGGAGTAAGAAAAAAGGATGCCCAACAAAAAATCAATTCACAAAATGCTTTTTCAGACACTTGGACACCATTTGCTTAAGGGCAGGGCAGTCTTATTTAATTTTTCACTCTAGGGCGAGGCATCTCTAGTAAGATATCTTAGCAAGGTGCCTAGAACATAGTAAATGATCTATAGATAGTGACTATTTAAATAAATGAAAGAATAAACTGGCAAAAACCTGGCATGGCCCATGGGAATAACAAAACCTGGCTGGGAGATTATTTTGAAGGAGCACATCTCACCTCTTCTTCTCCCTTCCCCTCCTAGACAGATGCTTCCTTGTACAGTCATTCCTGGGGACTGAGCAGTTTGAAGTTTCCAAAGATGAAAACATGTAAGCAGTCCCTGCATTAGGAGATGGGGCTGCACAGAAGCCTATTGTCTGCAGGGACACAGGGAGCTCTGTGGTGAAAGGGGAGTGTCTTCCACCACAGCCTGGCCTTTTCAGGCTGAGCATTGCCTTTTCTCTCTGGAATGTAATATTCTACCCATGCCCTTCGAGTGGCATTGTGCACTAGCAGGGTCAGTACTGAGGGGTGGGGGCCGTGGTGGGGGTGCAAGCAGGGAAATGATCTCTGTGCAGGCAATCCAGTAAGTCAGAGGCAGCATCAGAGGGCATGGCCAGGTCTGGGCTCTGAATGAGCGCTTTGTGAGAGTCTTGGTGGCAGTGGCTGGAGAAGCACCTTCCCCTTGCAGCTCACCTGGTGGCTGAACAAAGCTTTCTTTCAGGCCTCAGGCCCCACAGCAAATGCCGTGCAGGTGATAGATCTGCTTTCTTGCCCTGCAGTGGCCTGGGGATCGCATTTCTGCCTGGCATTTCTTGTGGGTTGCCACTAAGGCCTGTACTCCCTTCAAGATAATGAAATAGCAGAACTAGCCCAGGAGGAGATGGGCCACCTGTTCCGAGGCCAGAGGGGTCACTGCAACCCTGAGGATTTCTTTTCAGAGTCACAGGGGAACAGGCACGGCTAATCTAGGTTTCTGCTGACTCTTGGCATTGTCCACATGAGCAAGCACTCTTTGTCCAGCCCTCAGCATTTATAAAAATTCTTTTTAAAATTTGATCTCCACGATGGTTTTCAGGGGTCAGCGTGACAGCTTTTACCCAGGAGAAAATGGAGCCATCATGAGCTGGAGTGGGTGGAGCCTTCCAACTCCAGAGGCAGAGTTCTCTCTCGGACACTGGAATCCACAGTATCACAGGAATCAGTGTGATGGCAGGGGGCAAAGCAGGATGCTGCAACCGCATTTTGGATTTTGTTCTGGCTACGAGCCACACTTGAAAGGACAAGAGGCTTTTCCCTCTCCCTTAACATAAGAGTCAAACCTCTGTATTCTGAGTTTGGCTTCCTTGTCAGAGGGATTGCGAGTTTTTCTGTGTCAGGGTTAAAAACAGATGCTGTGGAGCACCTGCAGAAAAACACTCCTGGTTCTATTTGGGTTTATAAGCTCATGGCGAGAGGCCGGCGCTGGGATTCAAGGGACAGAAAGGGTAAATCCGGAAGCGGAAGGATGGATTTCCCTGTGTTAATCAGGGGAAGTTAGTTAGTTGCTTAGACAGGGTTAGTTAGGATTTGGGGTGTTTTTGTGAATGGCAGAGATCCAGGACCTACGAAGCACCAAATATAGGGAGATGTCCATGAGAGGACTGTGAAGGCCTGCTGCCAACACAGAAGCTTTTGGAGCAGGTGTTGGGCCTGTGTTGAGTGGAGAGGCCTGCTGTGGAGCACCTCTGAGCCACCTGGAAGACCATCATCTGCTAGATGGCCAAGGATGGTTGGCCCAGTACTGTCACATACAGAACGGATACAACTAAGGATGCTGAACACCATGCAGCCATCCCTCATTTTGTGGATACCATCGAAACATCCAAGATTGTTTTTAAAACCCCAGGGAGGGAAGGAAATCCCCCTTAAAAGTGACTGAAATTGAATCCTTCCTGTACCTATCAGATAGGAGCTCAGAGACAAATTTAATTTGCTTAAAGAAAATGAAAATTCACTCACTCATGTATTCATTCGTTCAACAATATTTATTGAATGTCTTAACAAAATTTGACTAAAATGGAGTATTTTGATATTTGGCCTCTGTAATGGTTCTGTTTTTTCTGTCATGTTTCCTCTTTGTGGGTCCTTTGCTGCAGTGTTTGCTTAAATCCTACTCTTCCTTCAAAATATGGCTCAAATACCTTCTTTTCCACAGATACTTTCTTCTTCCACCCAACCCATAAATTAAGGTGGAGTTGGGTCTCAGCTTGAGCATGGGCCATGTCTGCTCATGGATCCAGGCATGTCTGAGAGTGTCTGGAAAACTGCAGATTCAGGCCTGATGGAACTCAATTTTGGGGGCTATGAGAATCCTCCTGTGAAAGAAATCATGATGTTTCCACTTGTGAGATCCAGCCAGACACATCTCAGCATGTCTGGAGAAGCACTAGAGTGACTTCAGGTTTTAGGAGGGGATAGCAATTTCCCAAGAAAAACCTTATCCTCTAGTGAGAAGGAATCTTACCTAAAGATCTTGGTACAGTGACAAGCTTTACCTTCAGAGGCCAGAGAGCAATAACTCTGAATATAGTATTCAGATATTTGCCATTTGGGTTTGTCTCCTAGCTTGCCTGAGGCTCTTTTGGAGGCTGGCTCTTGTGAACACGGAGTTGCCATATATAAAAACAGAAATAACTACTTAAATCTCTGCAAACTTTGGGATAAAATAATCCCTCATGGTAACCTTTCTCTGCTTCCTCATTCTTGGAGAGTTACACAAAAGGAATAGAAATATTCTCCTCCATTTGACCATAAAATTGTGCTGAAGCTTTGGCACCTAGAAGTTTGAGTCATTGAAGGTAAAATTTGTCAAAACAGAGTTAGGACAGCCACAAACCTTGGTGTTGGGCTTGACTGGGTAGCATAGAGGAGCAGCCAGCACCATGGTGCCTAATGTCAGGTGTAGAACTTCTTCAGAAGTGGGATCTGCCTCTGGAATTCCAGAAATTACTTGAAAGACAAGTCTTGCAGGTGGTTAGTATTAGTCCAGTAGATGCAAAATGCCACAAAATGTTTGGATGTTCAAGTGATGTAACCCAGATCCATAAGTGTGGGTGAAAGAATGATGGTGACAAAGCTGAGGAGGGCAGTGGAGGGCGATGATGGACAATCTTGTAGCCAGTCCAAGGCAGTATGAATTGATCATGAGGACTGAGGTCAGATTGTATTTTAGAAAGATTATTCTGGAGGCTGATTGGTAATTAATAGAAGATAGGTAAAACTTAAGAGGAAATTAATAACATTGATAATAACTCAATGTTTCTAGGGCTGTGTCTGGCCATGGAATATGTCCTGTCCAGGAAATGGCAGCATTTAGTCCCCAGTGGCCTTTGTTTGGATGGGCTAACTATCTGGGGAATAAGGTGCAAACTTAGTCTTTATCTGGAATTCTTTTTTGATGACTCTACTTCCTAGTTATCAAAGAAATCTTTGACTTACAGGCATTTATTAAAGAATCCTTCATATTACAAATCTTGATAATCAAACTTTGGTCTCAAAACTAATTTCTGCCTTTATTGTGGCATCTCAAAGATCTGACCATTCTGGGATGGTAGTGAATAAAGAAACAATGAATAAAACCTGATTCCTCCAGTGGGCTTCTCACCCTCCCATGTTTTCCTCATTTTGCCTTAAGTAATAAGAACACTCCCTTCTTTAAAACTTCTGTTTGCTTTTAAGTATATTTAGTAATGTTTGTCAACCCTCACTTCTCCCCTGACCCAAACACACACACACACACACACTCCCATACCGCTCACATACCACTCGTGAAGTGCTTGACCCTCTCTCATCAGAAATAGTGGTTTATTCTGACCAAAAAATTGGGGACTTTGAAGACACGACCAGTCATGTAGTTTGAAAAATTTCATGTAGAAATGTTGCTATTTCTCAAAGGGCTGAGAATCACCAGCCTTGTAGGATGGAGGCCTATTTACCTTTTGGATCATTGACACCCACCTTCAGGATCTACCTACAATGGCATTTAGAAAAGCAAAATATTTATGTGATCTCTAACTACCCAGAAGAATTTTACCTGTGGGCAATGGAAGAAGATTTATGTGGAAATCCAAACACAAGAATTATTGAAAACAAATTTATAATGATTTCATTATTCTTCATTTAAAATGCCATTGGGATAGGGGTACCTGGATGACTCAGTCAGTTAAGTCTGACTGTTGGTTTTGGCCCAGATCATGATCTCCTGGTTTGAGAGTTCAAGCCCCACATCAGGCTCCTCACTGACAGTGCAGAGCCCACTTGGGATTCTCTCTCTCTCTCTCTCTCTCTCTCTCTCTCTCTCTCTCTCTCTCTCTTCCCCTCCCCTGCTCGTGTTCTCTCTGTCTCTCAAAATAAATAAATAAACTTAAAAAAATTCTATTGGAGTAATCAAAGAATGTTTTCCCATGGTGCCTGGTGAAGATCCACAGGGCTATGAAAGATGGACTGATGGGTCATGTGGACAGAGTGGGACGGCAGGTTGTCATGGATGATTGCAGTGACATAATGAGGAAGTTTGAATTTTTTTTCCTTCTTAGCTATTTATATGTTTTTATGACAAATTATTTTAGGATATTAAATGGCAATTACACCATTATAATATTATCTTTTAAAAAGATAATTGAGCTTCTTAACAGTGTTTAGTATTATTAATCTGGCAAGGATCAGAGCTGGAACATTTCAGTTAAAGGTCTTTCTTCCTTTCTCCCTCCCTCTCTTTTTTTTTTCTTTTCTTTTCTTTTCTTTTCTTTTCTTTTCTTTTCCTTTCCTTTCCTTTCCTTTCCTTTCCTTTCCTTTCCTTTCCTTTCCTTTCCTTTCCTTTCCTTTCCTTTCCTTTCCTTTCCTTTCCTTTCCTTTCCTTTCTCTCAGAGAGTGCAAGTGGGGGAGAAGGGCAGATGGAGAGAGAGAGAATCTTAAGCAAGCTCCAGGTCTGAGATGGGGCTCAATCCCATGATCCTGGGATCATGACCTGAGCTAAAATCAAAAGCTGGGTGCTCAACTGACTAAGCACCCAGACTCCCCTATTTATTCTCCTTTTAATATGCCTTGTTCCAAAACATGGAGGATTTAAAGGTGTATTTAAAGGTAACTTAGTTGTTCAACAAAACTATGACATGTACATTTTTATTCTCCATGTAAGAATTTTCCAAAATGGCCAATGTTTCTGTCCCTTTAAAGTATCTTTAAATATTAAATAAATGAAGGAAGGAAGGAAGGAAGGAATGAAGGAAGGAACATGAAAATCTAGTCAGCTAATTATAGTCATGTTATTTATTTATTTATTTTCAGAAACCTTTTCTCCAACCAGGATTGTACATGCAAAGGGATGCCCAAATCTTCCATGGCACTTCAAATCCTCTTCTGCCCAAACACTGAATTTCCTCAGAAATGGCTTAACATTTCTTGGTCAAGCCATAGTTGAGGACTATTCTTTTCCTAGTTCTAGAAAAAAAATCTCCTCTGTCTCATTTTTATTTGTACAAAAAATGGTTAAAATGGGACAATGCCATTTTTTTTTTAACCTGAATGGTGACTGCCAGCTATTAAAATGCTAATTTCAAAAAAAAATTAAAAAAAAAAAAAAACAAATAGAGCCAAAGACAGCCAGGAAACAAGAGGAATGAAGTCTACTGAGTGATTAATCATTTGATTAACCAGGTAAGTCTCTGGCACATTACTAATTAGCTCACTTACAAAGCCCTGGACTGAGCAGCCCTGGTTTGATTAAAGAGGTGCCGAGCCATTCAAACCCTGATGCTCCAGCTTCTTTTATAAAACAAAATGCCACTTTCATGCTAAGCTCATCTCTTTAATCCAGCTGTGATTTCTCAGGCCTCTGACACTCAGGCCTAGGCACATAAATCAAAGAGTAGAAAATGGTCCTCATGAATGCTCACAGAATAGGATCTAAATTTTAGGACTCTGTTTTTTTTTTTTTTTCTAATTTAAAAAGGGGTTGTTTAAATTATGAGGTTGTGGTAACTACCTGTTGACTGTATTAAAGCTGCTGCCTTTGATGACCCTTTAAGGTTATCTGCAGGCACTGGTAGAGGCCCTGCCTTTGTAGGAGGGAATAAATCTGCTCTCACTACACTCTATTACTCTGGGAGGATTTATGAGCTGTAAACAAGGATATTTGAAGTTGATAATACAGATATTCTCAACTTTACTAGGGAGTCTGGCTTTAAAATATTTTCAAAGCTTGGGGTGCCTGGGTGGCTTAGTTGGTTAAACCTCCAACTCTCGGTTTCGGCTCACATCATGATTTCACTGTTTTGTGAGTTCGAGCCCCACGTCGGGCTCTCCACTGAGAGTGCAGAGTTGGCTTGGGATTCTCTCTCTCGCTCCCTCTCTCTTTTTCTACTCCTCTCCCGCTCACCCTGTCTCTGTCTCTCTCAAATAAATAAACATTAAAAATTAAAAAAAATATTTTCAAAGCTTATTTCTTTGTGGTAGAGTATTTGTATTCTTAGTCACATTAATGCCACCCTGCTCCTCACCCTGAAATATCCATCTTCTTGGTGGTACTGAAGTAGAGGCATCCTGACTGTTTAGTGGAAGCAGTGAACTCTTCCTGCTCCATGATTCCACTTCGGATCCTCATACAGGATCTTTGCTTCTTTACTTGAAAGCTTGCTTAAGATGACTGAATACTTTCTCAGGCTGTGCACTGTATCAGTAAATCTGGCAATTCTGTTGTGGTTTCCTTTGTGACTGTTGCAGGAATAAAGAAACTAACAGAAATGTTGGCTGGATCAATTGAAGTATAGGGTTAAGGTCAAAGCTAAATCCTCATCTCCTGATATTCCAGGTTGATCATATCATGGCTGGATATTGGCTCCCTTGTGGGTGTTGTATTTTGAAGGGGCACGAATAAAAAGAGCTCATCTAGCAAAGGCCAGGGAGGAGAGGATGGTGGGGGACATCTTGTCATGAGGGCAATAGCTAAGAATCTAGAGAAGAGACTAGTAGAGTAGATATGGAGTAGAGAAACGTGGTACCTGTCTTTAAATTTTTTAAGTTTATTTATTTATTTTGAAAGAAAGAGAGGAAGAGAAAGAGAGGGCATGAGAGGGAGAGGGGTAGTAAGAGAAGGAGAGAGAGAGAGGGAGAGGGAGGGAGGAGGAGAGAATCCCAAGCAGGATCCAAGAGCAGTACACCCAACATGTTGCACAGTGCTTGGTAAAGAGCAGCCATAAACAACAGTGATCACTATTTTTTGAGCACATGTTATGCTCAAATTAGAGCATATGCTAATTATCTCAATTAGAAATTATTATCTCCAATTAATAGTGGAGGAAGCTCAGGCTCAAGATAGGAAACTTATCTAAGGTCACATAATCAATATCTAGGCTAGGATGCAAGCCAGGTCTGTCAGGGACAGAGTACTCCTCTCAGTGATGCTCTGCCTGGAAAGACACCTCTCCTGATGCAGGAATGAGGATGATGTCACCAGGGTCTGGGGTGATGCTTCAGTGACCAGATTCTATCACTTTTATTTTTTCTCCTGTGGATGAAGAATCACAGTTAGCGATACAGAGTTTCCACAGCCAGTATGTTCCAGACTCATGATTGAAACCTATGATTGCCTTGTACAAAATTCAACCTCCTGATCACTATGTTTTATCATTTTCCTGGTGCAAACAAATGCAATTCATGTGTGTTTCTAGTTTGACCTGGGCGAAATACTGCTATTTCGAGTCTGAGTCTCTGTTACCCTTACCTTCGGCTTAACTTCTGAACACTTGAGCACTCCCTTGTCCTCTGTACCTGAATTCCTGGTTTGCCCTCATCTGGTGCTCTGTTCCTCTTTGGATCCTCTACCTGGCCTGCTCCAGCTGACGTCCCTCCCTGATGGAGATGAGGATAGTATAATTGAAGTTTATGGAGTGTTTTGTGTCACTGTGAAGATATGAATTGCAGTCCTGAGGCTTATCCTCATCGCATTTAAATTTTCCTTATAACAATCCCATGAATATAATGAGTATTGCCTACATTTCGCAGATTAGCAATCAGTATCACAGGTTAGGTAGGTTTTCTTAAGGTCACACAGCTAGTTAGTTAATGCCTAAATTAGCCTACTAATACTAATGCTAATACTAATACTAATAAATATTACATTTGTTTTTTTCTACCACATGCATGCTGGGAATTATTTCCACACTTCTCACCTTCACTTGCCAACTTTTTCCTTCTTGTCCAGCAAAGAGCATGAAGATCCCCTACCTAGTTAACCAGGGCATCACCAGGTAGTTACCATCATCATCTTCATCATCAATTTATGTTGAAAACTCTAAAAAACGTAAACAATTCTCTATTCTAAGAGGAATTCATTACAAAGTAGAGAAACTGAGGCTTACAAAAATAAGGTGCATTTCTCAGTCACTCAGCTAAAGAGCAAGAAGGCGGTGCCTTAGTTTTAGAATCTTAAATATTGGAAGCATGTATATTTGAAACAGGAGCAGTTGGATAATCCAGATATTGGTAGGGGAGGGAATAGACAAAGATGGGAAAATGTTTAAGAGATCTACAAAAAAGGGATGCCTGGCTGGCTCAGTTGGTAGAGCATGTGACTCTTGATCTTGGGGTTGTGAGTTTGAGCCACACATTCAGTGTAGAGATTAGTTAAAAAATAATTAATTAAAAAATTATTTAAAAAAGATCTACAAATGACAGTGAAAGGTTATAGAAATGTCATGGAAGTCTTAGTAGAGCATAACTGAAAACTTTTAGTGGTATTAGGCTGTCTGTATAGCTATGTGTGGGTAGACAAAGCAGCCCTTTTTAGTTCAGAGGGGATTCCTCTGCTCAGACCTCTCCACTGGCTTCTCATCTTGCTCAGAGTACAAGTGTAGGTCTTTATGTCAACACCCCTTATGATCAGGCCTCTGCTTAGCTCTTTTGTTTCCTATGTCTATTGTTCTGCTTGGTTCTCTCTCTGCACCTGCCACACTGGCCTCCTTGATGTTTCTCAGTCATGGCATGCATGCTCTGGCATCAGGGCTTTTGCATTTACTCTTCTATCTGCTTTGAACTCTATCTCCAGATATTCACAATGCCTGTCTGCTTGTTTCTTCAGATTTCAGAAACCACCTCACTACCCAGTCCTTCTGCGAGCCACCCGGCTAGAAGAGCCAGAACTTTCTCTCACCACCTTCGCCCTTGGTACTTTATCACTATGCCCGGTTTTGTTTCTCTTCCTTGCACTTGTCATCATCTGACATATTCTATTTTTGTTATTGTTGTTCATTTGCTTGCTTTTTGTTGTTCTCAGAAATACAAGCTACTGCGTCCCCTTTGCCTACACACCTAATGGGCACTTGTAAATGTTTTTAAATGAATGAATAAAATGAGCATCTGGGTATGTGACCTTGGTCAACCTAACAGTCTAAGCAGTTATGATGACTGCTGCCCAGGGAAAGTGGTAGGGGGCTGGTGGTGGACCCTTGTCTGTCAGATCTCACAGGCCCAGCCTCAATAGTGACCTCATGTGGCATGAGAGTCAAAGTCAGCAGAGGGCTGACGTTAGACCCTTTTCTCTCTGCCTGGCCTGGCATTTGTAAGTAGGACTGAGTAAGCTCCAAGGTGTCCTGGGCAATTGTAGGTGGCATGTTTTTTAAAATTTTAATTCAACATATGTGGTGATAGGCAATATATTCTCATGGTTTAAGATACAAGAGTAGCTTAGGGTATATAGTGAGGGGTCACCTCCTCCTCTTTGCTCCTAGTTACCCAGAAACCCCTCTCAGTTCCTGTGTGGCCTTCTGGAAATATTTTATGCAAGTTTAAACAAATACATATAGAGACCTATATATTTTTCTCTTTTGCTTATATTGTACACAATACAGGATATTACACATACTGTTCTATATCTTGCTTGTATTTTTTAACTAAGACAAAACATCCATAGTAAAGTGCAGAAATTTTATGTACAATTGATAAATTTGTCTTCCCATATATGCTCATATAATCATCATCCAGATCAAGATATGTATTTATAGCACCCCAGTATCACCCTGTGCCTCTTCTCAGTCTCTCCTGAGGTCATTGCTATTCTCACTCTTATCACCATCTATTTGTTTCCCCTGGTCTTCAATGCCATATGGATGGAATCAGATAGTATATGGTGCTGTGTTTCTGACTGTTTCACTTAAGGTCATGTGCTTTTTAACATAAAGACATATGTCTTTTGTGGGTGGCTGGGTGGCTCAGTTGGTTAAGCGTTGGACTCTTGAATTTGGGCTCAGATCATAATCTCAGGGTTGTGAGATCAAGCCCCATGTTGGGCTCTGTACTGGGTGTGGAGCCTGCTTAAGATTCTCTCTCTCCCTCCCTCTCTGCCCCTCCCCTCCTCTTTAATTAAAAAAAAAAAAATCTGTTTTTGATGATTGTATCTCATAAAGATAAAGGACATAAAGAATTTCTTCATCTTCTTTTATGATTCCATGGTATTCCTTCGCAAAAATGCCCCATGCTTCATTTCACAGCTCCATCCTGGTTTAGATGGGTGTTGCAGTAAAATGAGCATAAACACTTGTGTAAGTGTATCTGTTCCTTGAGTACAGGGAAGTGGGATTGCTAGGTCAAACAGTGTGTATGTGTATAATTTTTAGAAGGCTCCCAGTGTCCTTCTGAGGTGTTTGTAGTGATGTGCCCCACCAACAATACCTGAGAGTGCTTATTTCCCTAAGTGTTTTCAAACTGTGGATCTTTGCCAATTTTGAGAGAGGAGTGATATCTCAGTATAGTTTCTCATTATGAGAGAGACTGAACATCATTTCTTATTTTAAAGACCCATTTTTTTATTTTGTAAGCTATGTCCCCATAATTTGATCATTTTCAATGGGGTTAGTTATTTTCTCTTATCCCTCCCTAAACATCCTATTCGTGTTAGGAAAATTATCCCTTTGGTGAGTTTCCAATATATTTTTCCAAATATTTCATTTGTCCTCTATTTCTTTAGCCATTTACAAATATTTTGTTTTTATGTGGCCAAACTTATTAATTTGTTTAAAGTTTCAGAGTTTTGTGTCATTGCTTAAAAGGGCTTCTCTACTCCCAGATTGTTAAAACGAATCATATATTTTCTTCTGGTCTTTTTATAGTCTCCTTTTAAATTATTAAGTGTTTTGACACTTCTGGAAGTCATTTGTGAGTAAGATATGAAGTAGGGATCCAACAGTTTTTCCCCCAAATTACCCCAATCATGCTCATTCTGTATATTCACGGATCCAGTTTTCCCAAAACTGAAATGCCATTTATCCTATCCTAAATTCCCCTATGCATTTGGGTTTCTTTCATAATTTGACATTATGTTCTATTTATGTGTGTGCCAGACTAAACTATTGCAGCTTTACTATAATATCTGGAAGACTTGACTTTAATATCTGGAAGACTTATAAGTAGGGGTATGCCAATGTGGAGGTACTGTTTTTCCTTCTAATAATGACAGCCGGCTCCATAGCAATTAATTATAATAACTGAAGAGATACAACTATATTTGCATCTCAAATTTGGGAAGCAGAATGCAGTAGCTAGAGAAGAATAAAATACAGCAATTAGAGGGATCTTAGACTAGGATTCCAAAGTATATGCGTATCTGCCTCCCACCTCCCATCCCCACCCACACCCCCAGCACACACACACACTTATCAGATTGCCTGCCTGGAGTAGACAGGACAGTGTGCCCAGAGGAGTGTGGATGGTAACATGAAATTGATAAGTCAGAGCTTGACTGAGGGGGCTCTTTCTTTAGTCCTCGTCCTCCAAAAGTTATCTTATGAATAACAGAGTTTATAAGTCTACTTTTGTAATAATTTAGAATTTTTTTCATCTTAATTTATAATTAAAAAAATTATTTTTTGAAAAAATATTTATTGACTACCCACTTATTAGAATGGCCAAAGTCCAAAATACAGCCAGCACCAAATGCGGGAGAGGATGTGGGGTGATAGGAACTCTCATTCACTGCTGGTGAGAATGTAAAATGGTACAGCCACTCTGGAAGGTTGGCAGTTTCTTACAAGAATAAACACAGACCATATGACCCAGCCATCATGTTCCTCGGTATTTTAGCTAAAGGAGTTGACAACTTATGTCCACCAAAAACCTGCACACAAATGTTTATAGCAGTTTTATCCATAATTACCAAAACGTGGCAAGATGTTCTTCAGTAGGTGAATGGATAAATAAACTGTGGTACATCCAGAAAATGGAACATTATTTAACACTGAAAGAAAATGAGCTATCAAGCCATGAAAACATGTGGAAGAAGCTTAAATGCATACTACCAAGTAAAATAAGGAAATTGGAAAAGGCTACATACTGTATGACTCCAACTATGTGACATTCTGGAAAAGGCAAAGCTGTGAAGAGAGTAAAGAAATCAGTGGTTACCAGGGGTTAGGGGCAAGGGAGGGATAAAGAGAGCACAGAAAATTTTTAGGGCAGTGAAACTATTCTGTACAATGCTTTGATGGCGAATACATGTCATTATGCATTTATCAAACCCCTACATTTGTCAGTGTAGCTTCACTGATTGTAACAACTGTACCACTCTGGTGTGTGTTGATAGTAGGGGGAGATTCTGTGTAGGGGGGAGCAGGGGTATATGTGAATCTCTGTACCTTCTTCTCAGTTTTGCTGTGAAATTAAAACTACACTAAAAAATAGTCTGTTCAAGAAAGTTTTTTTAAAAAAATATTGAGCTTCCATTTGATTTTAGGTAGTTGGCATTAAATGATAGTCCCTGCCCTCATGGATCTTGAGAATTTTGATTTAAAGATTAAGTAATATCTGATGAAAGAGTCCTAAAAAATATTGGAGGGAAAGCAGTAAGAGTTGAAGGGGCTTTGGTGGCAGTCAGCTGTTAAAATTCTGACTACACAAATTACAAGCACAACTTTGGACATATTTTTGAGACTCATTTGCTCAGTTGCAAGAAGGAGATTAAAATTTGTCTCTTGTGATATTATTCTGAGGATTAAATGATAAATGTAAAGAACCCAGAGTAGCACCTGACACATAAGAGGTATTTATGAGATATGGGTCCTTTCTGCTTCTTTGTGTGCCATTTTACTTGGGCAAACCAAAGGACAACTTAGCTCAGAGTGCTGGCAATGCTTTCTGAACATGCAGCATGTGTATATCCCTCTGTAGAGAGCTTGCCTGGCCTTGGCAATTTCCCCCAGAATCTTCCCAGATTGCACATGTTCTTTTCAAACTATTAGACACAGACTAAACATTCATCTTTCGCTTCCATGTACCTTTCCTTGGGCTTCTCTTGTTTATTCTCTCCCCTTCCTTTGGCTGAAAACTTGGCTTTGTAAGAAATTTCTCAAGTGATATGCTCTTCTTTTCAACTAAGAAGGTAGACGCTTTTGACAACTGAACATCATTATGATATTTACGCCATGTATAATATTCATAACATCTGGTTTTTTGTTGGTTTCCCAAGGCCTAAGCTGACTACTAAGAGGAGAGGCTGATACAAAATCAACTGTGTCAGTCTGATTCACAGCTCTGCTTTTGGAGGGAGGTATTGGAGGTCAGAGCTGAGTGTTCACTCTAGTATCAGTGTGAACAGAGACTGAATTATGTAGCCGAGAAAGGAAATATGTGCCATTGTCTGATTCCCATTCTGGACTAGATTCCTTCCTTTGTTGCTCTCGCAGCTCCTTGTGTGTTTGCCCCTGGACAGGTAGTGTTGGACAGTGATTAAATCCCATGGGTTCTGCAATCTTACTGCTGGGTTCAGAGCCAAGTACCATCATGAAGGCATTTTGGATCTGTATTAAATTGCTTATTTACTCGGTGCCCTAGTTTTCTCATTTGTGAAATGGGCTTAATAATAGCACTTGCCTCACATGGTTGATGTGAGGATTGAGTGAATTAATGCATAAGAAGCACTTGTGCAGAAGTGCTTTTTATGCATTAATTCATTCAATCCTTACAACAACCATATGAGGCAAGTGCTATTATTAAAAGTGTTCAAAAATACTATGTTTTTCTATGTCAAAACAGTTTTCACAGTGAATTGTAAATCTATGTTTACTTGTAACTTTACCCCCACTAACCCGTAGGGTTTTGGTGGCAGGAAATATGTTTTGTTCATTGTTGTATCTTCATATCCCAGCATTGGGCTGGAACATAGCATGTATTCAATATTTATTTCAAAAATAAAAACAACATGGATGGGCCTTGAAGGCATTGTTAGGCAAAGACAAATACTGTATGATAGCACTTATATGTGGAATCTAAAAAAGCCAAACTGGTAACATAATAATAATAATAATAATAATAATAATAATAATAATAACAATAGAGTAGAATGGTGGTTAACAAGGGCTAACGGTGGGGGGTGGAATGGGCAGGTGATGTTTAAGGGTACAAATAAGTTCTAGAGACCTAATGTGGAGCATAGTGATTATAATCAACCAATACTGTACTATAAACTTCAAAGTTGCTAAGAAACTAGATCTTAATTATTCTAATAGAGAAACCCTGGACTAGGCAATCACTTACATGGTTTCTTTTTTACAACTTTTCTTTGTATGCACAGCTTCCTTAGTTAGGCATCCCGAAGGGGAGGAAGGGCTGTGTGCTAATATTTGAGAAACAAAACCCCACCCTCAAACCCCCAAATGCCATGGTCCTTGACCGTGACCACAAGAGGCTAGATATTATGGAAGTTCTAGAATCAGAAAGACCTGCATTGAATCTGGGCTTCATTACTCTGTGACTTGGAAATGTGTCTTAATCTAAGTTTCTTCGTTGTGAAGGGGAAGCCTGTTTGTATCTACCACATAGGGTTCTTGTACAGATTCTGCGTGATAATGTATGCAAAGCACTTACTATGGGAGTGTCTGTGGGAAGTGGGCAATAAATGCAAAGTAAAATCATTTTAACTAGTTTCCCATTTTGAAGATTATCAAGAGTATCTTCTCTTGATAACAGCCATGCTTATTTTAACTTGAAGAGATAATTAAATTCAATTAAAAATAGCTTATTCCCAAAGTGAGCCATTGAGCTAGAAGTGAATTTTAATATTACCTTTTCTTTTGAATGTGTGGACACTTTCTATGTGTTTAGCTTCATTTCCCACTGTTTTTCAACACATATGTTTCTTCCCTTCACTTCATAGAGTCAGCACTTCAAGGTCATGGGGGCATGCCCTGGAGACCCAACTAAATGACAGTTTCAGGATCAGGAAAGTTTATCAGAGAAAATAGCAACTCACCTGGCCAGTGAGAGTTACCCAAGCATAGCTTAGGGGTGGAGGGTCCTGGCCAGCATCACCCACAGGAGAGAGAAAGTTGGAGAGCTGGGGGATTTGCAAGTCATTTGTTATGATTGGGGTTGAGGGAGAGGAAGGAGTGGCTCTAGGTAAGTATGGAGTCATTGGCAGGCATTAGGTCATAGAGGGTCTTGCTAGCACAGGAAAGAAAGGGCTTTCTAATAAGGGCAATGGAGAATCACGGCGGCGGGGGGGGGGGGTGTTTAATAAGGCTGCTGATATGAGAAAGTGTTTTCTTTAGAATGATCTTTTTGACTATAGTGTGAAGAATGGGTAGGGAAAGAAAGACAAGAGGCAATGAGACCAGTTAGGGAGTTACTGCAATAAAGTTGCCAAGAGATGTTGATGGTTCACACAAACACAATGTTCTTGAGGATGGAGAAGAGTAGATGGATTCTAGAGATACTTTAGAGGTTAATGTATGAAACTCCATGATTTATTGGTTATAAGGAGTAAGAGGTGAGACATCCAGATTTAAGTAATTGGGTGATGTGGTATCATTAATTAAAGTAAGAGAGAAGGAGCATGCTTTGTGAGAAAGAAAATCAGTTTTGCACATAGTCTATCAAAACAAGATGAAAACCAGGAGTTGATAACACAAGAGAAGGCTTCCCTAGGAGAAAGGAATGACCACCAGTATCAATGCTGCCAAGATGTCAAATAAAAAAGATTATCAGGGAGATCTAGGTTTCAGTGAGGAAAAACAGGTTAAAGATGTAAAAGGGTGTGGTTTCCATGGAGAGAGATTTCTTGCAAAGGTTTGGGAGAGAGGGCAGCATAGATAATAAGTCTATGGAAAGTAAAACAGCAACATCAATAACATTTATGGTGTGCTTACCATGTACCTTGTAAAATGTTTTACCTGTATTACTGGAGTTGATAACTCTCATTGTCCTGTGACTGACTGGAGTTCTGAAAGGTTAACGAAATTTGCCTAAGGTCACATAGCTAGTAAGTGAGAGTCAGAATTTGAACACAAACCTGTAGACTCAAAATCCTGCTCATCATCACCAGCTATGCTGCTGCCTAGATATCATGCACAAAACATTGTGAAGAGTAGAAGGTAAGTAACAAATGGCCACCAAGACCCAAGTCTTTGAGAGTCTAACCCTGTGAATTGCATCAGTTAGGGTCCCTTGCAGGTTGCCTTCTGATTGCCTCCAGCCAATGGGAGATTGGTGGGTAGGAGGAAAGAGACATCTTTCCTGTTTTGGTGTCCCACATCTGGCAATAGCTGTCTACCTCTGGGCAGCCCCTTTAGGGCTATAGTGCTCACTGTGCTCTGGTAGAAGACTTACTTGCTTCGTCCCTGAGGCCATAGCAGGGGGTAACTGCTTCCAGATATTGCTGGCCTCTTGGCACCTCACCATCCTTTGTTTATTCTCTTAACTATACCCACCCCTTTCTAAATAGGGGCTTCATTAGAGTCTCCCCGTTTGAACCATCTGGAAATGAATCATTTCTCCTGCAGTGACTCTGAATGATAGAGACAGTAGCCAGGGGTAATGGGGACATGGGGATTGAAAGATTTAACGGGCAGCAAAGCCTATATACTCCATCACCATAAATAGCAGTGATGAGAGTCATAACACCCACTCACGGTTGTTGGCACTTTACAATTTATAAAGTGCTTTCACATAAGTTATATCATTTGAGTCAAGAAATAATCCCAAATAGTAGGTGCCATTATTTACATTTAGACAAACAAACTGAAACTCAGAAAAGTTGATTTGCCCAAGGTCTCCCAATGGACGGAGCTGAGCTTCTGAACCCAGACCTCTGGAGACCAAGGCCAGCATTCTTTCTACTGCACCTTGTCTGCTTCCCATTAGTTACTGAGGTGACAGGATACCTTTTCTGTATATAGCCTCCTGCAGTGGGCAGGCAAAGAACATCTAAATCATTCCAGGAATCCCCAAGGACTCAGTGTGTTTCACACATAGCTAGATTCACATGAAACAAAAGTTCCCTCCACCTCCTGGGAGCTGTCTCACTGTGTTTCTTGAAGAAGACAAAGTGTGCCAACTTCACCAACAGTATCAATATAGAATGGGAACTGATAAAAGGTCTCTAGGGGATGAAAATAACTGGACAAAGTACTAAAAATCACCCCACCATGCCAGGAGATCATGCTGATGATTGCATTGAATTTATTTTCTTTTCCAACATGTTGGGCATTCCTCTATGAATGTTGTTTATTTCTTAAGATCCATCCTAGCTGAGTATAGTTTCAGATTTGAAAACGTCTTTTGACAGCCTCCTCTGTGCCAAAAGTTTTCACATGTATGATCTCATTTGAATTCCCATAGCAGCCCAGACAGGTGAGGTGTCTTTTCTCAAGGCCGTAGGACTAGTAAGAGGATGGAATAAAACCCAGGTCTCCTGGTACTTTTCAGAATATAAGTCTCTCAATTCTGTTGCTACTGGTCAGAAATCAGCTCCTGCAATTTCATGCCTATGTATGTATGTCAGTATGTATTTATTTATTTGAATTAAAATTGGCATAAAATATGACATTAGTTTCATGCATACAGGATAGTAATTTGACATTTTTATACATTATGAAATAATCACCATGATAGGTCTAGTTACCATCCTTTACAATATGAAGTAGTATTGTCTATATTCCCTATGCTGTACATTACATATGGGTAACTTATTTATTTTATAATTGGAATTTTTGCCTCTTAATCTGCTTCACCTATTTCACCTGTTCCTCCAACCCCGTCCCCTCTGACAACCACCAGTTTGTTCTCAGCTCTGTTTCTCTTGTTTGTCCATTTGTTTTGTCTTTTAGATCTAACATATAAGTAAAATCATACAGTATTTGTCTTTGACTTATTTCACTTAGCATATATCCCTTAGGTCCATCCATACTGTTGCATATAGCAAGATTTCATTCTTTTTTTACAGGTGAGTAAAATTCCATTGTATATATACTATACTTTTTAATCCATTCATTTATCAATGGACATTTAGTTTGCTTTTATAACTTGGCTATTATAAATAATACTGCAATGAACATGAAATGCATATATCTTTTCAAATTAGTGTTCTCATGTTATTCAGGTAAATACCCAAAAGTGACAGTGCTGGATTGTATGGTAGTTTCATTCTTTTATTTATTTATTTATTTATTTATTTATTTATTTATTTATCTATCTATCTATCTATCTATCTATTTATTTTTTTTAGGAATCTCCCTAGTATTTTACATGGTGGTTGTACCAATCTACATTCCCATCAACTGTGCACCAGGGTTCCCTTTTCTCCACATCCTTGTCCACACTTATTATATCTTGTCTTTTTGATAATAGCCATTCTGACAGGTATGGTGTGGTAGCTCATCGTCATTTTGATTTTCATTTCCCTGATGATTAGTAATGTTGAGTATATGAATATATAGTATATTTTCTTTGCAAAATGCCTATTCAGATCCTCTGCTCATTTGCTAATCAGGTTTTTGTTTTGTTTTGTTTTTCAGTTTTATGGGCACTTTGTATATTTCCAACTCCTTATTGGATATATCATTTGCCAGTATCCTCTCTTGTTAGTAGTTTGTCTTTTGGTTTTGTTGATAGGTTCCTTCATTATGCAAAAACTTTTTAGTTTGATACAGTCCCTCTTGTTTATTTTTGCTTTTTTGTTTCCCTTGCCTGAAGAAACATATCTAAAAACATATTGCTAAGACTGATGTTAAAGAGCTTACTGCTTATGTTTTATTCCAGGAGTTTTATGGCTCCAGGTCTTACATTTAACTCTTTAATCCATTTTGAGTTTATTTTTGCATATGATGTAAGAAAGTGATCTAGTTTTGTTCTTTTGCATGTAGCTGCCCAGTTTTCCCAACCTTATTTGTTCAAGAGATTATCTTTCTTCTTCTTTCTTTCCATTTCCTTGGATGTGCCTAGGGGAAACTGAAAGGAGGATCAAGTTCATGGGGTTGGATCTGTTGATTCAGTCTAAGGGTGTGTGGAAAGGGCTCTGCTGAATAAATAGGGAATAAGGCTGATGGAGTGGAGATTTATATTGTCCAACACCCAAGTCTTCCCTTCGTCTTTCCCTAGATGCTTAGACAGAAAGGAAGAGGTCTAAACTTGTTTTTTCTTTTATTTTTGGGTTATGAGAAAATAGGCTTGGAAAACCTCTCCTCTAAAAGTAGCTCTTGAGAGGTGTTCTAACCCAGTTCTCCAGCCTGAGCAGAATAACTCCCAAAAGTGACTCTGACAATGACAATCAATAATACTAGCCATTATCCTTTTTATCATTGTTTACTGCCTAAATTATTGGAATAGTGTACTAGCCTCAGGGTTTATAATGTGAACTAATGCATGGTTCATCCAGGCATCATTCTTGATGGGAGTTGTCATTCTCTAAGTGTGACACTAATGGCCTGAACATGGCAGTGGCAATGGAGATGTAGAGACCCTTCTGTTGAATAAACTTCTAGATGTTTAGCATGGACTACAAGGCTTCTCAACTTGATCCAAACTTATGCTCTTGCTATGTAACCTGCTTATGATTCTCCTCCATGCATACTGAGCTACAGTTGCACCAAATTATTCAAGCTCCTTGAACACACCATACCTTCGTGCCTCTGCGAGATTTTCCCGTGTCAGACTTCCATCCTTTTCCATTTGAGCGATGTCTGTGTTTATTTTAGGACGCAATTCAAAAGTCATCTTTTCTTTGGAGCCTTCTCTGATGCTCTCCTCTCATTCTACTGCTCTAGAGCTGATCACTCCTTTTTCTGTGCTCCCAAGGTATTGGCATCTTACCTTCAGTGTAGGGTTTATTACTTATAGAAAGCAAGCTATCTGTGTTCCTGACATTCTGATAAACTCTCTTCAAGGGAGATAGCTGTTCCAAAGTGGGCACTCAGTGGAAGCTGATGCCTGGGTAAGGGATTGGATCCTAATTCTGCATGTGGAGGATTCTAGTGTTCGATAATTCTCTGATCCTCACAAAGCATTCCAGATTGTGGTTATACAACGACAATTTATATCTTTGCCTTCAGATAGGACCAAACTTTGGCTTGATGCCTAACAATATCGTGGACATAAATTAACAGTGAAGCAATTTACAGTCTGTCATGTCTTATTGCTTAATGAATTTGTCAAAAATCATATTACTCTGAAAATTATGGCAAGCAGGGTCCATGGGGCTTATGTCTTTAAGAGCAAGATTGCTCTGGCCTCATTCAAGCAAAACTGCTTCACTACTTTCGTCTTTTTAATGCGGACACCAGAATCTCTGAGCACTTCTGTTTATTTATCAAATCTCTATTGACTTTCACTTTGCATTAGGACTACCAGGGTTGACCTTGGCCAGTTTGCAAATCCTCAACCCCAGTGCACCTGCTGTCAGAGCCAAATAGGATTTAAGAGTCTCTTAAACTCCTGATTCTATGCTAATATGATGTCATCCATTTCTGGCTTAGGCTCACCCCAGACTTTATTACTCATTTTTTGAACAAAGTCAAGCCTTGTCCTCTATTATAAGGGCACCAAGAAGAACCCCCTTTTAGTTCTGCCTCAACTTCTCCATCCTCTTCCTCTTTCCCCATTCATTTGCCCCCCAAATCTCTCTTAATGGTTGTTCCTCTTTGTTTCTTAGAATATGAGTTGTTTTGAATGATGCTATTTCACAGGGTAAAGAGACTTGGGTTTCTCTAGGCACTACTGTCCTCATTTGTGCAATGAGATTAACATTAACTCATTGGACTAGCGTAAAGATTAGAGTGCCCCGGCGTCCATCCATCCATCCATCCAACCATCCATCCATTTATCCATTTAGAACACATTCATTCATGTTGTAAATAATGTCTGAGAACTTAAAATGGGTCAGGCCCAGTGCTTTATTTAGGATGCATAGCCAAACTTTAGACTCTACTGTCAAGGACCTTGGAGTCTACTAGGAGGATGGACAAATTAAAGAAAAATAGCTAAAAGCTAAGATGGGAAGTTGAGTGATTGAGACATGCTCACACAAGATGGCAGTTTCATAGTGATTTTCACAGGCCTCCCAGGAGGTGTGTGGAGGGCTGCCAGGGCTCTGTCCTGGAGGGACAACTGCCCTTAGGTTTGAGGCCATAGTTAATACTCAAAAATGGTGATGGTGCTGCCGGTGGGAGCAACAGCACTGGCAATAGCAGTTTTGACTGTTGTTCTCATATTTCTGTCAGTTTCTCTCTCTCTATTCTCTGTTCCTCTTTTTGTAAGGCTCTCTCCTCTACATTTCTTCATTTCTCCTTTTACACCTTGTCTTATAATTCTTTTGGGAGCATGTAACTATGGATTAACTGATGGCCAATTAAAACACAATTGGATCTTTTTATTATGTGTTTTTCCTAAGGAAAAATTGCCCCAGTGGCACCTGAACATATGGAAGAGCCACGGCTCGGTTGCAAACCAGTGGGGGCTGCCCCATGAAGGTGGCAGATGCCCCCGGGCAGCTCCCTGGCTCATCCTGTGATCTGTCTGGTTGGCCAAATGGAAGCAGGCCAGCCACCTAACAGTTAACTGTGATGCTTTTTTTCCCCATTTCATTTCAATCTCTTTGTTCCATGCAACCAAAGAGCTAATGCCTGGCGAATTTATTATGACCCATTGTTTGGCTCGTGGAATAAACCAATTCTTCCCCTTTCTGTGTTCTGACTCCCCCCTTTGTCTGCAATTTTATTTTATGGTTCTTTTTGTACACATCCAACACATGCTGAGGTTATTGAAAAGCACAAATTACACAGAATTCAATTTGCATATCTATTGAGGGTCCAATCCCAGAGTCCTTAGTCAGGCAAAATGCCCGTTGACTCTTACCTCCTTTACTCTGCTCCTTCTTGGCACCAAAACCTGCAGGCTGCCCCTCTGCTGCTTCTAGCAGACCTGGCAAGTGGCCTTCATGGAGGTTTTAAGCAGAGTCACACCGTAGAGGACAATGAGTTGGGTTTTTGTAAACTTCCAACAAAGTCACTCAGAGTATCTTAGTGGACAAGGTAGAGAAAGAGAGGTCAGATGACAGCCAGGTGGGGTCAATTTAGTACCGATGTGACCAAGAAAGTACAGGTGTTAGAGTCACTCAGGGTTATGTATGAATCCCTGCTGTGTCAGTTACTTGCTTTAAAATTTTTTTTTGTTTTGAGATAGCTGTCGGTTCACATGCGGTTGTAAGAAATAATAGAGAAAGAGAGTTCATGTAACTTATACCTGGCTTCTCCCATCATTTGCTTTTGACCCTGGGCAAGATACTTAATCCATCTGTCTCATTTTCTTCACCTGTAAAATGGGAGAAATAATACTACTTACCAAATTAGATTGTTTTGAAGAACATCTGAAATAACATCTATGAGATAACTTAGGATAGTACTTGTACCTGTACAAGTGCCTATACTATAGTATTTGTAACCTAGTCCCCAATAAACAGATATTCCTCTCAGAAATAAGTGATGGTGGCTAAACAATTCTGATCATTGAGAAATATTAGTCTGGAGAGAGTCTCTAGCAGCACATTCATAGTTTTGAGCTAAATTCGGTCATGAAAAATAGCATATGTATTTAAATTTTGTTGTAAGAGTGATATTTTTTTGTAGAAACATTTAAAAAAGAGAATAATATAAAATAAAATAACCTAGAATTCTAATAGCCAGATCAACTTATTGCTAACATTTTGTTGTTTTTCCCTCATAGGTGTATTTTAAACAACAAAAAATGTGATCATACTTCTCATAGCCTTTTGTAACCATTATTTTAGGGTTATGTGATATTGTACAGTAAGGATCTGAATGATTATAACAGTCCAGGCAGAAATGTGTTCTCCTATTTTACAGATGAAGGTATTGAAACTCAAAGAGTTAATTTACTTGCCCAAGGCCAGAATTGGTAGAGCTAGGTGTTGGCTTCTTATCGCCAAATGTTATGCTTTTTAAATTTTCCATACCACAAATTTTTATTGGTGAATCTAAGAGGAATCAGTACAAAGTAAAGAAGTTGGACCTTCAAATCCAAGTGGACAAAGAACCCCATTAGGAGATGGACTTTTTCTAAAACATCTATCAGAAAGACTTGAAGCAGCATCCTCGAAATATTGTCCAAAAATCACTGACTCCAGAATTTTTGGTGGGGGAAATTATTAAAAATTCAGGTTCTTGAGCCCCACCATAGATATACTGAATTAGGATCTCTAAGTTGGGGCCCAGAAATCTGAATTTCTAACAAACACCTACATGATTAGCATCACACCAAAGTTTGAGAACCAGTGGTTAAGAGTTTTCATGAAATTGGGGTTTATTATAAATTGGCAGGGTAATATTCCTGAAAAGATAAAGAGGTCTTAATGTGAGCCAAATTTATATTGATCAAGAGCAAACACACCTACACTGTTGAAGTCACTGTAATGCACACATTTGTAGAGAAAAGTAATCAGCATGGTGGGTATATTTGATACAGTTCCAGGCATTGTTACTGCTCAGGCTGGAATAGAGAAAACTTATATACAAAATAGCACTGCTCTTACCCAGTTACAGGTAAGTGATGATATTTGCAATTTAGTACACAACAGCATTCAGCTTTTAGGAAATCAGAATTGGACATTAAATTTGAATAGCACAGTCTAGATTCCTGCTTTTAATTATTATGCTAAACAACTTTTGTATATGTTGACTGAATAAATTAGTCAAATAAAGGGCTTATAGTAATGACTATTGTTTTCTTGGATCTAGTAAAGTTTGGCTTCCAGAAAGTATATTCTTTTTTTTTATTAAAAAATTTTTTTACTGTTTATTCATTTTTGAGAGAGAGAAACGGAGCATGAGCAGGGAGGGGGTAGAGAGAGAGGGAGACAGAATCTGAAGCAGGCTCCAGGCTCTGAGCTGTCAGCACAGAGCCTGATGCAGGGCTCAAACCCATGAACTGCAAGATCATCACCTGAGCCGAAGTGGGACACCCAACTGACTGAGCCACCCAGGTGCCCCAGTATATTCCTTTCTCATAAGAATGAAGCTTATTGACAGCTTTTTTTTTTTTTTTTTTTTTTAAGACTAGAATGAGGGTAGGGCCTTTATGGTTAGACCAAGCATTTAAAAATTATGTTGAAGCCCTTCACTTAAAGGAAGGTCAGTCAAATATTTCTTAAAGATAGAAAAATAATGGATAAGAGAAAAGATTGATAAGTTGAACTTCCTTAAAATTAAGAATTTTTCTCAATTTAAACCCCATTAAGCAAAGGAATGTACAGTTTTCACACTTGGATAAGCTGTGTACAATGCACACCTATAGAAAGAACTTATTCAGAATACACAAAAATTCATATAAGTCAACTAAACAGCAGAAAACAACACAATTAAAAAATGAGATAAATACTTGAACAGTTTTTTCATAAACAAGGATAAATATTTGAAAAATTACTCAAAGGGCTTCCAGCAGATAAGCTATTACATCTGTGTTCTATGGCCTTAGTGCATGACTTGGACCAGGGCTGATATGCAGATGACATGAACTGCATCAACCTTGCAAGTTGTTAATTTTGTGAATGCCACCCTAACTTCAGTCCAAAGGACAATAAGCCTTATGGAGGGCTCGATCACTGCTTAACACAAGACAGAAATTCCTCACAGTCAAAGATGACATGAACTGCTCCTGAAGTAACTGAATTCCCATCAGTGGGGATGTCAAGTTCTCTGGACAAGTTCTTGCAGATGCTATGAAGAAGATTTGAGTATCAGTTGAAAGCATGGACAAGATTTGTGATCTTCAAGCTATTTTCTTGTTTATTGTTACTGGCAGATCCATTTCTCAATGGAAATATTAGATAAGGGCTCAATCCATAAAAGAGATAAAAGAAATGCTAAGATGGGGTGTCAGGGCTTCCTCCTTATACTCCCCTGCAGAGGCCAGCAGTACAGTTGGAAAACCTAGGACTGGGGACCATATGTTCTCTGTAGCAGGGCAGTACAGGCTCTCATCTTGGAGGCACCTGTGGAAGTCTTTCTCTAGCAGGAGGAAGGGCTGTCATACATGGGATGAATGGCAACTCCCCTCCACTATCCCAGATTTAAAATCTATGTATTTAAACATCTATGTTTAAAAACACTGTGTTCAACGGTAACAGAGCTGATCATGCTAAAGTAGGAAGGAATGGAACAAATTAACAATAAGTTCTTGTCCCTTTCCACAAGCCCTGCTCCCTAACTTAGAGGGCCATTGTAAAGAATGAGTAACTATGTATGTGAGGAAGGACCATGACTCTGCCAAACTTGGTTTAAAATGCATTATTATATTCCTATTGTAATCCTTGAGAGGCAGCTGTTGTAAACCCCCTATGTTATAGTTGAGGACACTGAGGTCCAGCAAGTGAAAGCATCCTACCCATGGCAGTCATTGGCAGCTCTTCATAAAGGAAATTGTTGGCACTACGTAGAGGTGAGGGGTGAGGGGACTGTGGTCTTCTGTAATGTCATTGGTAAAGAAATGTACCATGATTTAGGTAAGATAGAATCACAAGAAGGGTCTCAGGAGTAGAGCTGTTTGATAAATACAATGGGTCTAGGATAACCTTGTGGCAAGGATGATCTCCTCTTGTGTGCATTTATGGAGTTCCTGCCCTGAGTACACACTCTGCCAGTCCCTGGAGAGACAGCCAATAGCACACAGTTTCTGCTATTAGAGTCCCCTCAATACTTGCAAAATCAGTTTACATTTACACTTTTTGTAGATTCTGCTTCCTTCCTCCTGCCTCCTCCTTTTCTTCCCTCAGTTACCGGCCTGTGAAAACACTGCCAAGATAGAGTGTGGATATTCTGCCTCCTCTCCTTCTCACACTTTGCCTTTTTCCTGGTAACAATTTCTTATATACTTACTATGTGCCAGACTTTGTGCTGCACACTTTATGTAGACCATCTAATTTAGTCTTCATAACAACACTGTAGGATGTTTAATGATCCCATTAAAAAATAGATCTGGGATGTTGATTTGTTCTACATAGCGTGTCACGGCCAGTAAATGTTCAAGCTGGCTTTCATGCCTGGATCTTTGGTCTTGAAGTACACCACCCTTCACATGATAAAATAACTGCGTCTATACAGCATGCATATATGTTTGCTGTTGACATTGATAATTACTTTGGTAGACATTAAGAATAAAAGGTTAACGGCTTTTGGAAGTCATATTTTAAGAGAGTCGATGTGCTATAGTATGGAAATTATAAGTAAAGGTCATATGTCTAGGAATTATTTATCTCGTAGGCAAAATTAGGAATGGGTACTTACATGCTATCATTGTTAAGAGCCTGTAGAGTTAGAAAAATTGGATTTGAGTCTTGCTTCTACCATTTAATTGATGTGTGACTTTGGAGATTTTATTCAATTTTTATTTACTTATTTTTTGAAAGAGAGAGAGAGGACACACAAGTGGGGTAGGGGCAGAGGGAGAAGCACAAAGAGAACCTTAAGCAGGCTCCATGCCTAGCATGGAGCCTGACTTGGGATCGATCTCATGACTGTGAGATCATAACCTGAGCTGAAATCAAGAGTCAATTGCTCAACTGAGCCACCCAGGTGCCCTTTATTTATTTATTTATTTATTTATTTATTTATTGAGACAGAATGTAATTTTTATTATCCTCATCTGTATAATGGGAATAATAATAGTGTCTTACATATGGTAATTACAAGGATTTGAAGCACAGCATAATTCCTGGTGTGTAGTAAGTGCTTATTATTATTACTATTATTATTACTATGATTGAGATGTTAATGTTTTTCAGGTACTCTCATGGGTCTGGTAGAGGGTGCTGTCATTTTTTTTTATGCTCCATCAGTGTAGCATGAGTGGAAATTTCATGAGTTATTCCACACTGTTAGAAGGAGATGTTTTCTCCCTATGACTTGCTCTAGGCAAGTTTTTAGTTTCCTTTTTTTATGGAATTGCTCTGTCTCTGGAGAGGTGTCAAGACTTCATGAAAAAAATTAGGTAGGAATAACTTGGGATGACCTATTCTTTTTTCCTCTTGGGGAAAAGCAGGACCACTCTCCTGCAGTGAACTTTCCTTCTGCTTAGCCACACTGTGAGTGTCACCTGAGCATACCTGTCCTGGCTCGCCATGCTGTAATTGAGTCTACGTTACCAGGTTTTTGTTTTCAGTGCTAGAAAAGCCATTTTGATTCACCTGCTAGCTTACATACTCCAACCTATCAGCACAGGCACTGAAGTTGGACTTTGACCTTCACCTTCTATTCTTATTATTATTCTGCTTATTCTTAAATGCATTCAGGACTCAGGAGAGGAGGGGTACTATTTATTCCAGGTTCCCTCAGAGACCCCCAACAACACTTTTCAGTTAATTTAGCAATAATTTATTAACAAGTCTAGTGAGACCTACATTGCAAGGTGCTGTTAAGTCTAGGCTGTAAAGGGCTTACAGTGACATGGCAAAGTCAGGACTTACCCTTGGAAGCCCGTGGCCCCAGATGACAATGTGGGTTGTACAGTCAAGACAAGAAAGGACAAAAAGAGGAATCGGTATGGGCTAGGATGGAGTTGGAGGAGAAGTGAGACTTGAGATGAGGTCTGGAAGGATGGAGATAAGATCAGGTAGTTGAAGAATATTTGGCAGGCCTTTCAGGGAGGAAGAGAAATGGTACTAGCATCAATGAAATGGCTGAGCTCTGGCGTTTGAGAGATTGTGATTACTGTCCAAACAGGATATGGACCTTGTATAGCAGTGGGGTCCTCAATTTGTAATATACTCACTGAATGAACTTGGGCAAGTGAATGCCCCTCTATGAACTATGGTTTCATCATCCTTAGAACGAGAACAATAACTTTGCCTTTGCCTGGCAGTTGTGAGATATTACTGAGACAATGGATAGAAAGCAACCAGCTCAATGCCTGGCACATATAAAAGCTTAATACATTTATTTGTTATGACAAGAGTAACCACAGTGCCTGTAAATGAAGTGGCTTGCCTGCAGTTAGTGTCACCTATGCTTTCTATAAAATCATGTCAGAATTCTTTGAGCTCTGAAAACAAAACCCCCTAATTCTTAAATGGATATACTCATTTTTCAGTAGACCAGAATTCAACCTTTAACTTGTAGTTGCAAAAATCTTTAAGCTCTCCTGTTTCTTCAATTATTCATTTTCACTAAATTTTTAATAAAAGAAATGTAAATACAGAACTGGCATGACCAAATTACAGTTCTGATGTTTTGTACCAATGATTACATGTAGGTTTTAAATATTAAATACCAGGGTTACTAAGGAGGATTTTATGAAATCAAGTCTTGCTAGAGGTTTCCTCTGCCTCAATTTCTTATTATAGGTGTTCTATCAAAGTCCCATTTCCTGTCAGCAGTTCAATTGCTTATTTTTTTGTATGTTTTGGAATAGTTTAAACATGAACATTAGGTGAAATAGCCATGTCCTTAGACAACAGATAGTTTACAACTAGTAGAATAACAAGTATTCCATAGGAAATAAAAAACAGTTCTTGACATGCAATCAGAACCAGATTGCAACTTGAACCACCCTGCCATTTCACATGGGCCACCCCAATGATAGTGGTGGACTGTCCAAATCACCCACTTGGTGACCATTGCCATCTATATACAGGTGATTTCCAAATCTATGTCTTCAGCCTAGGGCTGTCTTCTCTGCCCCACATCCACTTGCTCAGCTCTTTAATGGGCTTTTCCACCATGACATCTCAATTGCCTTAATGAATATGCTCCCAAAGAAATGTAATTCTTTCTCCCAACATCTCCTTTCCCCTGTATCAGGAAGTAAATGGCATGACCATCCGTCCAGTAGCCAACAAAGTCACAGTCAGTCACTCCTGGGAGTCACTCTTTGTAGCATAGTATTGGTGATATTAGTAGTTAAGAACATAGACTCAAAGGGACAATGACCCATTCATTAGCTGTGGGACCTTGGGTAAGTGACTTAACCTTTCTGTGTCATATTTATCTCATTTATAATACAAAAATGATAGTAGTTCTAATTTCATAGGTTTGGTGTGATGACTGAGTTAATATTTCCAAGTGCTTAGAACAGTGCTTGGCACATAGTAAATGCTATGTAAGCATTTATTAAATAAATACATCACACATAACATTCCCTGAAAGGCTATTAAATTCAGCCTCTCCATCTCCATGAAGTCTCCCTTCATTCAGACTCTACCTCCTTTGGAATAGTGCAGTGATTTTCATTTTCTCAATGAGCTTCTGCCCCTCGTCTTGTGTCCCTTCAGTCTATACTCCCCATGACAACCAGAATGACATTACTGAATGCAGAGCAGATTGTATTTCTCCCTTATATACAACTTTGAGTGATTTTTCAGTGTCTTACCCAGGCTAACTTGGTTCTTCATAGTCTGGATCCTGCCCTCATCTCCAGCAGCCACTCCCTCCTTGTCACTAAATATGACAAACAAATTCCGTTTCCCTAAGCTTGTCTCCATTTACTCTGATTCCTGTTGGTAGAAATCTCCTCTCTGCCTTATTTACCTTTAGATCCAGCTTAAGCATCCCTCTCTGTCTCTGAAGACTCCTTGATTCTTCCACCAGGAAGAATTCCTTCCCTTGTGTTTCCTCTGTATAGGTGGTTATCATTGCACAATGACCTTTATGCATTTATTTGTTTGCACATCTACCTCCCCCCCACCAAAATGTGAGCTCCTGAGGGCATGGAATGTTTCTCTGTCTCACTCAAACTTAGTTTTAATTAACTTTTTTTGTTTTATTCTAGTAACTTTCCCAATGTCTGACATAGGGTAGATGTTTAATCAACATGCATTGAGTAAATAAAAAATAAACTGAGTGGCATCTTTTTAAAAAAAATTTAATGTTTATTTATTTTTGAGAGACAGAGAGTGAGCAGGGGAGAAGCAGAGAGAGAGAGAGGGGGGGAGACACAGACTCCAAAGCAGGCTCTAGTCTCTAGGCTCTGAGCTGTCAGCACAGAGCCCAACGCAGGGCTCAAACTCATGAGCCGAAGTCGGATGCTTAACTGACTGAGCCACCCAGGTGCCCCATGAGTGGCATCTTATTGATCACTTAACCCTTAATTTTGTAAATGAGAAAACAGATCTCAGAGAGGTTAATTATCTTGTTCTAGGTTACCCAGCTGGTCAGCATTAGAATCTAGACTAAAAATATCTTTCTAGCATTTCTCATTACAACATAACCTCAGTTATTAAGGCCCTTTTGGATCAATTACACAATTTTAAATTCTCAAGTGAGGAAGCTAAGTGCTCCCTGACCCCATTCTCCTAATATATTCCCATTAGAAATACCTTTCTTGATACCCTGGATTCAGACCCTGTGGTCATGAATGTTAGCTTAATCTCTAAATCACTTAGGGCTTCTATGGAAAGCCTACTTTCCAGGCACTGGAAGTGACCTTTATTCTTCAGCATTTTAACTAGGGTGGGGTTGGTGCATCAGGCCACTTTTTGAAATTTAAATATGGGAACTCTTTTAAGGAGAATTATTTTGTCCTTGAGAAACTGCGTGTGTATTTGTGTGTGTGTTGAGCAGGGGGGTAATAGGTTACTTGAAAGAATGGTTCAGAGATGAGAACTTGGGGATGCCTTGAGTTTTGCATTCCTGTTGAAAAGTCATCAGAAAAGAGTAAGGTCAATTCTGAATTCTGCCAAGTTTTGCCTTCCGTGCTGCAGAATGAAATGAGGTAATGTACTTTATGAACTGTGAAGATTACAGAAATGTGAGGCATTTTTAGAATCATTGATTTATAGAAAAGGAAAGCCTTTAGAAATGATGTAGCCCTCCCACTTCCTCATTTCACAGAGAGGGGAAGTGACTCTCCCAAGGTCATAGCTAGAAGGTAGCCAAGCTGGGCCCTACTCTCTCCCCAGCCCATAGCTTGCCTCTCTCCATAGGTACTCTATAATCTCACCAAATAATGTGGCCCTGAAAAGGCTGAACTCTCCATTCTTCTGTGCTTTTACAAATGCTATTCCCCATGCCAGGATTCCTTGATTTTCATGATGCCTTGGATACCTCCTCATCCTCAACTGACAGTGCTCTAGTCTTCCAGCTCTGTACTCCTAATGTCTGGTCACAATACAAAACATGTAGAAGACAGCCCTTGCCTTAAAGACATTTACAGTGAGCTATTTCCATTTCAAAGGATGTCCCTTGAGTACAAGTTCCCACTCATAGTTGTGATCCCAACTGGAGATGTTTTAGGTGGTGGGAGATGGAATTAGGGCACAGAGAAGGCCCTCATAGACACATGATCCTCTTGGTCCTTTCCAAATCATGCCTCATAGGCCACGTCCTATGATATTTAAAATCAGGGAGTTTATAGGAAGTAGATATCTTGGGGCTTCAAAACTGCCTGAAATATCTATCAGAAAAATGTTTGCTTCTCAAAGAGAGATGGAGTTGCAGAGGAAGACTTAGAATCAAGGAAAACCTTTCTTACCAGGGATAAACAACCATAGATGGGTGTGCATCTCTGAGGAGGTAGAGATCTCCCTGTCCCATGGAGTGTTCAAATATGGCAGCAAACAGGGCTGAATCACATGACCTCCAAGCTTCCATCTGGCTCTGAGTTCCTCGATTCAATGAAAGAGTTTCCATCTCATCTCCAGTATTTGCAGCTTGAGGTCTTAATCCACAAAGTGAAGAGGAGAGTTGTTTCTGTGAACCTCTATAGATGTGTTAGTATAATCAAGATTGGAATGACCAAATGAAGATTTCTTGAAATGTTAAAAAAGGTCATCATTATGGTGTGTGTGTGTGTGTGTGTGTGTGTGAGAGAGAGAGAGAGAGAGAGAGAGAGAGAGAGAGAGAGAATGGAGAAGCAGCAAATATAGATATATCATTTATTTTTTCTTTTTTTCCTTCATCTTTTCCACCCACTGGTAATGCTGTAGAACCCTTCAATACACATATATTGAGCACAGATTCTGTATCCCAGCCTCAAAGCTAGATTTTGGGGTATAGTTTAAAAAATGAATAAGATTTGAACACTTTCTAGTTTGCTTAGCTTAGTGGGAAGAGAGAGAGAGAAAGGAGAGCCTCTCTACTTAGCCCTCAGCTGTTTCAGTGTCTCAAGGTGTCCCTAAAAAAATATACTCATTTCCCCCCCATCTTTAATGAATTACCATGTCCACATATTTATTTGGAATCCACATGCAGGACTTAGTACCAGAAAAAAATAGATGACATACTCAAACTAGGCGATTGGGGTAGAATTGAATAAAAGATTCGTTTACAGAGCTATGGATAGGTTGTATGGAAGCCACAAGAAAAATACAGTGTCTGGGACTATTAGCAGCTGGCTATTTTTACCCTTGTGTGTGAGGGATAAAAGGAGAGAGCAGTTAACAGAATCTAATGGTATAGAAAATGGTATGGAGAGGGCTACTTGGCAGGAGTTGTGACCTTCTGCCAAGGATACAGCAGCCTGCAATGACTGCAGAGGAGATAGATTGAGATGACTCTTCTTTCTCTCAGATCTTCGAGATGCCCTCCATTGCTTGACTCAACTGGTGGTCAGGTAGGAAGCCCTTTGATGGAGTCTGAACAGGTCAGTCTCCCAGGGCACACAGCTAATGATGAGGGGTCAGGTGTGGATCTGAGGGAACAAATCGGAGATAGATAGTTAATTATACTGGATAAAATAAGCCTTCCAGGGCACCCGGGTGGCTCAGTCAGTTGAGCTTCCGATTTCGGCTCAGGTCATGATCTCGCAGTTAGTGGGTTCAAGCCCTAGGTTGGGTTTTGCTCTGACAGTGTGGAGCTTGCTTTGGATTCTCTGTCTCTCTCTCTCTCTGCTCCTTACCCACCCCCGTCTCAAAAATAAATAAATATTAAAATAAGGCTTCAGTCCTACAAAGACATGCTCAGGGGCTCCTCACTCTACACGCTCAAATACCTACACGCATCCTTCTATCACTCCAAGTTTATGAGAATTTGTTGGTGTCAAGAGACTGTATGAAACACATCATCTACTGTGTTTTCATCACAATCATGCCTCAAAGTAGGTAAAGAGACAGAACAAAAAGGAGAATAAAATCTCTCTGTCTCCAAAGTGCCTGTAGCATGCCAAATTTCTGAGCAGTATGAGCACATTGGCTTTGGGAAGTATCCTCAGGAGATAAACTCTCCTCTGCCTGGACATCCTTCCAGCCCTCACCTACCTGACCAGCCATGATTCTTCACCCCTGACTCAGGTTGGTTTTCTCATGCAGGAAGTCTTTATAGAACCTTCCAGCTGGTGGTGTGTCCCTCTCTTATGCTCCCTTACATATACTGGCCTGGCTTCTCATGTGGCACTAACCGTATTGAATTTAATCATCTTGATTATTTTCCCTGTGAGGCTGTTAGAAATTTGAGATCAGGGATCATTTCTTTTTCATTTCTCTGTCTGTAAACACACAGTGTCTGCCATGCACTAGGGCTCAGTAAATATTTCTTGAATTATTGAAAAATAAAGACTTCATCTATAACTAAAGAAGATCAGGTGGAGGAATGCTAGGAAGGTACAGAATATCCTTTATTTTTCAATGTATCAGGAATATTCACATTCAGGAAACCTATTCAAATAGTAGGTTCTGTAACCAGATAAGCCAAAATGATGTCATGAAAATCCCACTGTTATCATCCATGAGAACACCATCCCATTGCAGTTAATGGAAATAAATGTACCATTTAGTACTTTAAATCACGAAGCAACATAACTGCCTTCTATTTGCAGTGACCTTCTGGTGCCCTCATTATTTTCTCACTGCGGATGTCTGTGCCTGATCTTGTTGATTCAGCATAAGGGGGTGCATCCAAAAGGCATAGGTGAGGTGCAGAGAGGTGGTGGAGTCGGGGAAGGAGGAATCTGGAGTCACCTGAAGACTGGAGAAGGACTACCTGTGATTCTTTACTCTCACCTGCATGTCTGACCTTTAGTACATTCATTGCATTGCTATGCTTTGCACAACTCCCCACTAGACCATGAGCATCCTGAGGGCTAGTATCACATTTAGCTCATTTCTAGGTCCTCAGTGCCTGGTATAAAATTTTGGACATAGGAGGTTCTCCATGTGTGCACTATGTAAATGATGAATGAATGAATGAATGAATGAATGACTAGCTTTTTCTGACCTCTACTCTGGATTCAAAACAATGACTGAAGGGGTGAGAGAGGGAGTTAGGACCCTGTGAAGAACATGACGATTGAATTTGAGAGGGAGAACCCCCAAACAAAGATCTTTTGTTTTTTATTTTTTTTCCTGGTACTATTCCTTTCTCTCTGACAGCCTTCTTGCTTCCTCTGTAGTGACACCCATCATGGTTAAGCCAGGCACCATAAGCACTATATTTGGTTCAGTGTGATAGCCTCACTGCTTTGCACAGAGATTGGCACATCATTGTAACTCAATGAGTATTTTTTAATAAGGTTAAAATCTCTCTCTGGGCTTTTATTCCTCCTCTCACACTTGGCCCCTCCTATCTCTCTTGCTTCCACTTCCAACGCTGCATGCACACCCTGAGCTGTGTCGCCCCACGGACATTCCAAAGTGAAATAGGAAGGGGGCTAGCTCTTATGCTGTTTAAATTTTCCATTTTATAGACAAGTGAACTGAGGCCTCAAAGGGAAAAAGACTTGTCTAAAGTCACAAGAGTTAGTAGCAGGCTTGGCATTAAAAAAAATGAATCTCTTGTCTCCCTTGTTTGCCATCATATTATGACCCCAAAGTTCAGTTTTGTGGTTTAGTGGCTTTCAACTATTTTTGTTTTTTAACTAGGAAACTCTTTTTTCTTATCCAGAAGCTCAATGTGTAGGATGGGGAGAGTCAGTGCTGCTCTAGTTAAAGCAGCACTGGAGACACTCCTCCCAAAACTCAAACACAAACAGTGGGGTGCCTGGGTGGCTCAGTCAGTTGACTTCTGCTCAGGTAATGACCTCGCGGTTCATGGGTATGAGCCCTGCGTTGGGCTCTGTGCTGACAGCTCGGAGCCTGGAGCCTGCTTCGGATTCTGTGTCTCCCTCTCTCTCTGCCCCTCCCCTGCTCACTCTCTATCTCTCAAAAATGAATAAATATAAAAAAAATAAAAATAAATCTCAGCCTACTTGAGAAATGGCAATAGAGAGACAAGTCTGTAATATTCCATTCTGAAATTGTAGAATAATTTAGCATTCATGTTGTTCACAAGTGTTATCTCTATTCATTAATGAAAAATCCTGCAATGTAGATGTGATTGATGGAGAGACTCTGGGGAGACTCAGAGAGGTAACATGATTTTCTCCAAGTCATCCCAGCAAGTTTGCCACAGAGCTGGGACTCAGAGTAGTCAATTCCAGTTAGGGCAATGTTTATTAACTATATTCATGAAGACAGTCCTAACAGCTATAATAAGTAAACCTCTAAATCTTAATGGTTAATACTACAAACGTTTTTTTTTTTTTTTTTCTTGCTAATCGGAGAGCCCAGTGTATATGCTTGTGGTTAGTGGGTCTTTCCTAGGCAATGATTCAGGGAGCCAGGTGCCTTCCATCTGTGGTTCTACAGTCTTAAGTGCACAGCCCCTGTGTTACTTGTGGGTCATCTCTATTCCATTCAGTTGGAAAGGAGGAAGCACATGGAGGGTTACATGAGGAACAATTTTCTGGAGCAGGTCTGGAAATAACCCACACCATCTACCATTGGTCTTAGACAATCGCATGACCGTGCCTGACCGTAAGTGGGCTAGGAAATTTACTCTGTGCCTGGTAAGTATGGAAATGGACATCATAATCTGCCACATTAGTATTGTGAGCACCTTGAGGACCAGGGCTGCGTCTTATTCATCTCTCTGTAGTGCAAATTGCTTTTGTATGTGTTGAGAATCATATGTTGAGAACCTCCCTCAGCCGTTGTTGAAGTGTCTTCTTTCTGTTGGTGAGATGGAGTATGAGATCCTTATTCCTCTCTATTCTTCTGGGAGCAGGCTACCCCCACCCCCTTTCATATGGATACATCTGGGGTTGCCATATTGTTGAACATAACCTTGCTTTTTTAGACACAGCTGATTGGTACAAGAGTAGGTACCACCCCAAGCTGAACCAAATAGAATGCTTCATAGAAGACTCTGGGATTTTTCAAGCTGTGGGCTCACTTCTCTGGTGCAAGAATCTGTGCGATATGAGGCTCAGGAGTGGTGGGTAGCCACATTTTTCACTTTGCAGAAGGCAGTCAGCAGGGATCGACAAGGAAGCCAGCAGTGCAAAACCAGGGAGGTGTAAAAACAAGATGAGACAAGTCCTTATGGTTCATATTCTTATTCTAATTGCTCCAAGGTCCAATTACAACCATACATTCCTGCAGTTTGGTTCAACACTTCCACCTATGTGAGATAACCCAGTATCCTTCCAATATATTTTCTCTTTGCCTGAGCTAGTCTAAGTTGGGGATACATCTAAAGCAATCACAGACGACCTGATCATGCAGTTTGACAGCTTAGGATGAGCCAGAACAGGACTCTGCTGCCCTCCAGAAGGGCTTTCTCACTTCAGTGGGTTGTAGTGAGCTCATTCTCCTCCCTGGAGTCCTTTCCACCCCCAGTGGAACTCCTATAGGAGGATATTGTTCCTGAATATTCTAAGAAAATTTTCTGTGTGTTTGCATGGTAGACTTTCCCTTTGTCTTTCATCTGCCTCACGTAAACCAAAACACTTGATTGTATTTCCAAGTATATTGAAGGTCTTATCTGGAAGCTGTGGGCCAATGAGGGCTCTGGTCCTGGGCTTAGTCCCATCTCCACCAGATGATCTGTGACGTCCCTTCCTACTCTGAGCCATGTACAAGTGTTACATGGGAGCTGAACATGGAAAAATGATGATTTCTGAAGTGCCTCTCCTTTTGCAAAGTGACTCTCCCATATATTTCTGTTTTAAGCCTATTGGGGGTGAATGACATCATCACACATGAGCATGGTAATCTAGTGACCTGTAGGATTTCTGCCTTCTCGTTTGTAAAATTCATGATTAGTGAGGATTCCATTCTATTAATGTATGCAAAACGCCCGGCCACCGACAGGAGCTTGCTGAGTATTAGTTCTCACTCATAACTCCTCACTTATATACCTCTCTACTCAGGGCTCTGGGCAGCAGAGGCAGCTTAAGGCAAGAGGAATACAGTGGTTTTGTCCAAATTCTCTCAGGAATCACCACCTCGCTCCCTCTTAACCTGCTCACCTTAGCCCTCCTTTCACCCTACCTCCTTGACACCTCTATGTCTCTTCTTTTTGATGCAGTGTCCTTGCTGTCTCCCACAAGCCCCTCTCTCATCCCTGGTGCCTCTCCCCTCCTCCTGCCAGCCTCAGCTGCTGGTGTGGCTGGCTGTTCAGATGCTATTGATTTTCTTCTATAAAAGATTGCTCAATTCATTTTCTCCACCTCGGCCCAGCGCCAGACCTCAGGGTAGGCCCCATGATGACCGAGTTGATTATGTGCACTGCTTCCCCTGAAGGACTGCAACCGCATTCCCTCTTGATTCCCAGGCAGGATAAGACAGTGAAGGTGAACATGATTCATAAACTCTGCAGAGCTAAACAGAGAGCAGTGGACCCTGACTTACTCATCTCCATATATACAATGCCTAGCACAGGGCCTGGCACCAAGTCAGCGTTCGTAATGTTTGTTGAAATTAAATGAATCTCTATTCTTAGCTTCACAGCATTCTGGGCACACAAGGAGGATCTCCACTGCTTCCGATTGCCTACTGCATTGGTTCGCAGCCCTGACTGAACATGAGAAGCACCTGGAGAAATTTAAAAAATACCCATTGCCTGGCCTTACCCAAGACTAATTAAACTTGAAATGGCTAGCAGTGTGGCCTGAGCATTGGCACTTTGTAAGAGTCAAAGGGTGACTTTGATATGCGCCCATTGGCGCATATCTTACAGGATAAGACCAGGTTCCCAGTCTGTCACTCAACATCTCCACGTCTCTCCTCCTGCCTTGTTTCCAGGCTCATCTCTTCCCACTGCATTCCACATACTCCATGTTCTAGTTGCTTTGACCTTTTTGCTCTTCTCCTTAGGCATCACTATGCATTTGTCCCTGCTGTTGCCCTGTCAAGGAATACCCTTCCCTAGTTTCTCTCCCTGGTAAGCTCCTGCTCATCCTTTAAGACAGATCAAATGCCACCTCCTCTGAGAAGATTTTTCTAGCCTTTCCAAGACTCTGGTACTCCAGATTTTCACCTCTGCATCACATTCTCTTTTCTGAATGGGTTTGCCCAATAACCTCCAATTTTTCTTCTGTCCTGGATTTAGCTTCTTCCACTCTGACTGGTTCCTCCTGCCTGATAGTCCAGGTAGAAGTTTTGCCTGGCCTTGTACTGTAGCTTTGTCCTTGGTCATGGCCTTTTGGGGTCCTCGTTGGCTCTGAGCTTTGAAGTCCACTTGCTGACCCCTTCCCTGTATCCTTTCTCAGCTTTTAGAACTCCTGTACAGGTACAGTGGCTGGGACCCTACATCTCTGGAAGAGGCATTTGCATACAAACTGCACTGGGTAACAATGGGTAAAATTTATTGAGTGTTTACTATGTGCCGTGTTAAAGTACTTCACTGCATTGTCTCACATGGCCCTTTACTATTGAGTCACTGGGACTTAAAGACCATAAGGGACTTGTCCAAAGGCAAATAAGCAGCAAGAGGGGAAGCTGGTATTTCTCTGCAGCTAGCAGTGTCCAAGTCCATGTATTATGCCTATGTGATACTTTCTCTAATGCTTCTCTGCTCATTTGTTTTTCACTCTGTTGTTGCATTCTTGTGTTGGGTCATAATTTATTGGTTGCTGTGTCTTGTCCACCCTCCTACTCTGTGATCTTCTCAAGGTCAGGGATTGAGGTGTTCAAGTCTATATTCATAGTATTTAGCAAATTGGCTGGCATGGAAGAGAGGCACCATAAATGCTGTGGCATAAATGAATAAGTATATGACCACTATAGCCTTAAGGGAGACTGGTCGGTCCCCTTTATAGACCACAGACCAGAAAGGCCATTCTACTGGGTCCCTGATTGGTGAGATCTCTGCTGGGCAGAGAAGGCAGATGGGTGGAGGAGTAGAGGCAGACGGCCCCAAGGGCGCCTTTCCCTGGTTCCCTTGAAAGCCGGCGTCTGTCCTGTCCTGTCACCCAACAGCAAGAGAACATTTGTTCCCCGAAGGACCGGCGCTGTGCCAGCAGCAGGTGGCGGCCTGTCCACCGGGAGGGAGGCAGCAGGCGGGAGCACTGATGTGTGCCTGAGACAAGATGCTGCGAGTCCGCTCTCCGCACGACAGTGACAGCAGCTGGGACAAGGTTGCAAGCCACCATCCTGTAACCATTAAGAACCAGTTGCTGTCCCTTTCATAATAATAAATGAAAATATCACTCCAAACCGTGCTGGTTTCAGAGAGCAAAAAGGAAAAAAAACCCACAAGAAACAACAACAACAAAGAAACCACCACATAGTGTTGGACCATATGTCATCAGTTAGATTGTCTATGAAATTGATAGTTGTCTTGGTAATTACAGAAAAGCTTTATGGCTGCTTTTCAAGATGCAATTTTTCATTTCTCACAGGAAAAAAAAAAGGTACCATCAACCGACAATGTACACATTTGGAAACAAGAAGGTAAGAAGAGTAGAAGCAACATATCTCTGTCTTCTTAGTTGGTTGCTTGAATAACTTCAGTGTTATTACTAAACCAAGCATCAATATCTCTTTTCACAACTGTCTGAAAATATACCTATTTGATGTTGGCAGGACCTGCAAGGAAGCCTGTAAAGTTGTCCTCAGTGGCCCCATGTGCTTTGGCCTTCTGCAGACTACTTTTTAATTTAATGACCAGTTAAAGTGTCTGGGAGCCCTTCACCTGTCTACAGTGGGCAGCCCGTGCCCTCCTAAAGATTTAGGTGGATTCATGACATAGCTCCTTATGATCTCTTATGGTTCCTGGCTGTGAATTTGGCTTCTCAATCAACCAGCTCACGCATTGCCTCTCATGGTTGCCCTCCTGCCTCTCCATGCACAGTCTCATTTATTGACAATTTCTTCTTCACTCTACAGAGCATCGCTGACAGAAGGCAGCTATATGTAACAGACTTTTGCTAAAAAATTTAGGGATGACTACAGGATTATAGCACAGAATGGGAAATGACCTAACATGCAAGCTAGACTACTTGACATCTCAAAAACTGCCAGCCTTCTTTTCTACAGGGAATGCCTCACTTGCAGTGTTTATAGTAGGTCCCACTTACAGACTTACAGATATGTTTCATTAGACCACAACTCCAAAATTCCTGTTAACTTATGTGCAGGGCAAGTCAGTGTGTGTACTCTCTCTCTCTCCCTCTTCTTTTTTTGTTATTACCCATCCAGGGCAGCATAGGAGGCTTTTCTGGGTACAAACTTCTTTTTTTTTTCCTTCTGTAAACAGGAAATAGTTTCTGAATTTTATTCCAAAAGAAATAAGAATCTAGATTTTATAATACAACTAAGAGAGGGAATCTGACTGGGTAAGTTTGATATCAAACCCTTACTATACAATATGACTACTACATTACCATTAAAATTACCATATTACTCTAAACAGAAGAAGTCGGGCTGTTCTATGTCCCCTTGGTTTAGAGGCTGAGAGCTCATGCTCTGAGCCCTGGTCTGAGCAGTCTTGGGTAGCAGGGTGGCACTGTGGCTGTCACAGAAAGGCTACACACAACAATCCATTTGCAGTGACTTCCTTAAAAAGGGGCTGTAAGTATGGCAGGTATTTAAATTTTCAGCCTGTTCTCCAGTAGGATAAAGTTGGGTCTTTGAGTTAAGGGGATACTTATACTGATAAGTGTAAGGGGATACTGATATCCTGGCGGAGGGCTCCTTAGTTTGCTTAATAAAAGGAAAGATGGAAATGCCTCAGTGGCATAAAGGTCTTCTTCCACACTTGAAGTCATACTAAATATGTGAGATTTATTATTTATGAGGTCTCGTTCCTGATGAATCAAAATGAGTTCTTCAAGGCAGAGGCAGTGGATTGCAGGAGTTTGCATGAGACTGGCCGATGCCTGGTATACAGCGGACACCTAAGTTGAGTAAGTGGAATATGGTGTATCATGACAAAGGCCCTTATGTATGTTATTTCTGCACCCTGGAATGTTTTCCCTCAACGTCATGAATGTGTACACACACACACACACACACACACTCACACAGTCTCTTCTAACTTGGTTGATTCCTACTTATTCCTATACATCTTAGCCTCCTGTAAGCTATGCCCTAATGCTTACAGAAGTTGCCTTTTGTACTCTACATTCATATCACATTTGTAATTGTATTACTTAAATATGTGTGTCCATGTATTTGTGATCACTTGTGAAACATTTTATTCTCCTCTACATTCACAGCTGCCTGAGGGGAGCCCATGTCTGAGCACTCTAGGGCATAGCCCGATGCCTAGAGCAGAGTGAGCCATAAGGGCAGAGATGGAGTAGTTTTCACCAACCCCGTTTCCCCTTCTTCATGGGCCAGGCTACATTTCCTACTCCCTTTGTTACTAAATATGGCTATTTGATGGGGTTCTAGCCAACGGAATGTGAGCAGAAGTAATATGTGCCACTCCCTGCCTTTCCTTTTGAAAATCTCACGTGTGAGGTCATCCAAGCTCTTTCTTCCTACCACCGGCTTGTGGAAGACACTAACTGTGATTTTGGAAGGCACATATGGAAGATGGCAGAGCCACAGGGTGGAAGGAACCTGACCTCTGAGTCATCACTTAGAATAACAGTTTCACCAATGAGGATTACCTGTTGTGGACTATCCTTGAATGAGATTCTCTTAGTATATTTGAGCCCTCATGCATCTCAGAGTTTGTCACAGTGGCTAGAATCCCCTCAATTAACACAGTACTCGTGTGTGTGTGTGTGTGTGTGTGTGTGTGATTAATATATGTACACAGAAAAGCAGATATCTAGGATACAGATTGTGTCAGAAATGCTGAGCCCTATGATATTAGGCCAGTCTTCAAGGAGACCAATGATTCCATAAGTAAGAATGAGGTGATATTCCAGCAATCCAACATTTGTGTCATTCTTGTAATAAATACCTCGGACTAATGCTAACAGAGGCCTGTTTCCCCTTTGCACCCATGTAAATAAATCCTCCCTTCTCTAAGACACTTAACTTTCCCATTTGGCACGTGCTGAATGTTTGTGTTCCCCTCAAATTCATATATTGAAACTTAGTCCCAAATGTGATGGCATTAGGAGGTGGGGCCTTTGGGATGTGATAAGGTCATTAGGGTGGAGCTCTCACAAATGGGATTAGTGTCCTTGTAAAGCAGACTGCAGAGACCTTTCTTGTCTCTTCCTCCACAAGAGATCGCAGCTAGAAGACAGTGGTCTGTGAACTAAGAAGCAGGTCCTCACCAGACACTGAATCTGCCAGCGCCTTTATCTTAAACTTCCCAGAGCTGTGAGAAATAAGTTTCTGTTGTTTGTAAGCCACATTGTTGTTTGGTATTTTGTTATATGAGCCTGAATTATGATATGGGCTCTCTATTCCAAAGCGATCTTCCCTTCTTTCCCATGCCACTGAAAAACACAACATTTGACCAGGCATTAATGACCTTCTGAAGCCAGCTTGTATTAAAGGGTCGACTACTGCTTTCTGTCTTACTTTCATGGGGAGACTGTGCATTTTTAGGGACAATGGCAAAAGTCAGTCTTTGCTGAAATTTCAAGAGTAGATTAAACTGAAGCATAGATCACCAAGCGCTGACAGGCAGCTTATATTCTCATCCTAAAGCATTTGCAATAGTCACTCACAATGGCAGGGAAAAATAACAGAGGGAGTCTGAGATATTGATAAAAACACACAACTGCCTTACCTGTCCTGGACTTCAACATCTGATCTTTTATCGAAGGAATATAATTCCTAACTGAAATAGGTGCCATGTTTTCCCATGACAATGGGCTGCCTCTGGAACAATGGACATCAGGAGACTGAGAGGTGAAGGTAGGAATGTAGAAGCTAACTGTGCCAGAAAGACTGTAGAAATGCTTGGTAGTGGGTCATGAGATTTGTTTTCTTTTCCCTTACTATAACAGCCTATACTATTCTAACTAACTGATTTCTTGCTTAAGTTTTAAAAGTTTCCTGTTGTTTATCGGGTGTGTCACCAGACTCATTTTGTGCATTGTTCCATATCTTCTTGGCCATGGTTTTCTGCTTGATGTTGTTGATCACCTGACAGTTGTATTCTTACAGGCCGAAGAGGGGAGATTTTCATCTTAAGATCTGTGACCACTTTATGGCAGGGCTAACTTGTCACGGTACTCCACCTGTTTCCAGTCCCTCATATCTACATGATGGCTCCTATTCCAGGGCTTTCCTGCTGCTACTGAGTCAGGAAACACTGAGAAGCCCTGACATTTGGTGTAAAGCATGCATGCTAGCTCACTGTGGTTGGGCTGCAGGCTGCACACATACAGACGAGGAGAGCCACAGGCTCACCACCTGTAGGGACTCACGCCTCAGCTACTGTTAGGGGATGGCTTCAGGGATCCAGGGATCTGACTTCCCTGAGGCTGTTACCAAGGGGCAGGGTAATACGGCTGGATGTGGGAGGAAGTTGATGCTAACACTGTGTTAACTTTATCAGTTAATTCTCCCTTTTGGTCCATATTCCACCTCTATGGGGAAGTGATGGTTTCATAGGATCTCTCAGAAGATATCCCCTGAGAGTGAGTTGTGACCAGTATGGTAATGCTGTCTCTTGTGTTTTCTTTCTTTTCTTCCTGGTCTCACTCCCCTTTCTCTGCATCCTGTGTCCCTGGGATATGCTCTCCAATAAGCTCTACCATGAAAGCTTTTGACTCAGGATCTGTGTTCTAGGGAAATAAGGCATAAAGCTCCAGTGTTGAGTCAAGGGGATGCTAACCTACCTAAATTGGGATATTTGAGGTGCTGGACAAAATTGAATATTGTTATGGGGATAGAGGGTGGAATAATTTTAATACTTATCTGTTTTTATGAAAATATATGTTGTAGAAAATAAAACCCCACAAACTTTGTTATTAATGCACTCATCTTCTCTCGTCCTCTCTGGCTTTCCTCACTCACCCACAGTCCAAATATTTGTTCATTTTATTGATGAGGAAAAGTTCTGATATTCACCCTAGAAATGCGCTAGGGAATTGCCCCATTGCCTTTCCAAGGGAGAAGTTCAGCATCTTTAGAAATACTAACCCCTCAGAACTAGAACTGGCAGAAATGTGAGGCAGAAGAGACCAGTGAGTGCCAGAGACATCGTGCCATGGACTCACTTGGCTCAGGTTGTATTCCAGATGCCAGCGTGTGCACACATGTGTGTTTGTGCATGGTGGAGTGAGCAGTGAGGGGCAAACAGCAAGAGAAAAGAAGGTATCATCCCACATCACTCTCTCCCTCATTTCCCAGTAACTTCCCTTTGAGGCAAAAACATATTTAGAACAGGGTGAGTTGCTAGTGTCACAGCCACATGGAGCCTCTTCTTTCAAAGTGTGCCTGGCAGCCCTTTATCACAGGAGTTGAGTCCAAATGCATTCGCATTTTCACCTTTGTCAAGTGAAGCTTTTAATGACGGCTGGGGTCTTTGGGAGATACTGTTTGAAAATAAATGTAGAGGTTTGGCGAAGCTGCCAGAACCCAGACCTTCACCTTTTAAATCGCATTAGTAATGGTGGTATGTGTGGTTGCTGGACAAAATGGACTTGAAATATCATCAGGAAGGAAAAATAAATCAAGATATGTTTCCTTCCGGTGGCTTACTCTGAAAGCAGGGATAAAAGGCCCACGGATAAGAGGGGGTCAGATCTGGGTTGCATTTGTAACAGCAATGAATGAACAACAGCAAAAATCCATTCCTGATCCACAGAGCTTGAAGAGAGGTCAGATCAGATAAATTAGGAGCTCTATAAAGAAAGAAGATTTCTCACAGCCCAGCCAACCTGGGCTCTAAAGCAATTGAAAGGGACTCTGGAGAGCTGGTGGGGGGGACCCTCCAGATTGGCTAGAGAAGAATGGGGAGGAGAGGTCTGTGGGTTGGCAGCTGGGGTCACAGACTTAGCTTAAGACTTCAAGGCTTTGCATCTTAAAATTTAACTTTTTTCCCTATCTTGCTCTTGGATTTGGAGACCCAAAGTCTTTTCCAGGAAAAACTCAAGATTGAGCAGCTGTTTATTAAGTTTGGCTTTTTGGGTGGTATGAAACAGAGTGTTACCTAGATTACCAGAGGACAGTATTCTTTAGGGACATATTTAGATGGAAAAGGAGGAGTTGTTAGGAACCAGGCAGCTCTAATGACTGCTTCCTTTCTCTGTCATGGCCTCATGGTCTCTCCCACCCTCTCAGAGGTTGTACTGCTCCATAAGCACATCCGCTGCATTCTTTTCCTACCACCTGGATTTCCAGGCATCTGTCCATTCTTGCACCCTGTATCTTTGGCTTGCCCTTGGACCATCATCATTACTCTAGTCCTGACTCTATCACTGAGCTGCAGTACCCAATAGTAACCTAACTCATCCCCTTAGGGTTCCTTATTTCAACGTTCCAAAAAGGATATCTGACTGATGACTTCTGGGTCTGATTAGCTGTAGTCAAAGAGCAGAATCATATAATATATCACATAGGCTCCAGGGGCTGTGGAAGAGGATCTGGATGAAAAGGTACAATAAATATCTGATTCCTCCAGCCCCAAAGGCAAGCTAGATTCTCAGTAGGAATGTACACTAGATGGTTTTGGGTGAGTGTGATCAGACCAGATTCACCTTTGGGTAAAATGTGTGATCTGGATATGGGCATGGGAGATACAGCAAGAAGAAGTAGGAGGGAAGGAGCCAACGTGTGTCAGTAACCAAGTATGAGTCAGACATTTGGTAAAATGAGGTAAAATGACTTTTACTTCAATAGAATGGCTCTGGGGAAATTACTTAGATTCCCTGAGGTTCAGTTTTCTCTTCATTAAAATAATGTGGCCATCAAATAAGACAATATGTATGAAAACATATAGGACATTCACATATTTGCTGGTGGAACAGCATGGTGTGGATTTAGAACATACACAACTCCCACTAAATTTAAATCCAGGAAAGCCACTCACTAGGACTCACTAGGGCAATCTTGAACAAGTTGGTCAATCTTTGCAGGACTCAGTTTTGTTATTTGGTGAGATTAATAGAAGGGAATGGCATGAAACATATTCTCAATAAATACGTAGTGTGAATATTACAGTCATTGATGTTTGTTTCATATTGAAATAATTATACGTATGAGCCTGTCAAGTAGAGACTGGGAGTGGGGAATTACTTGGGTCATGGGAAAACAGTGTATATAGGCATAGGGTTGCGGAATACTTTGTTTGGAAAACAGAGAGGGGCCCAGTGGAGTTGAGTGAGGTTATCGGGCAGATGGAAAGATTGGCAAAGGCCACTTCATAAAGGACCAGGGCAGCAGGGAGGGCTCCCAGTGTCTTGGATTGGGAAGGTGCAGAAGTGTGGTGCAGAGTCAACCCTGCAGAGGTCTGTCTTCAGGCTTGCCATCTTCAATCCATTCTCCACGATGCTGCCAGAGCCCTCTTTCTAAATCTCAGATCTGAGCATATGGCTTCCCAAACAGAGTGCTCAATAACTTCCAATCCCTGCAGGATAAAGTTCATACCCCTTAGCAGGGCATTTAAGGCCCTCAGAATCATTCTAGGATTCTGTCCCTGCTACCACAGCTGTGCCATAGAAAACAGCTTTCTGATTCCTGCTGCTATGTTTCTCCAGCTGTGGAGTCAAAGCCTTAGGAAGGGGCAAGGGGTGGATAGAAGCCAGGTTAGGTGCCCACATGTCAGCTGCCAGGCAGCTGAGCAAGTGAAAACCTCCATTTCCATCTTTCAGACAAGCATGAAATGCAAATCACTTTTTCCATATTCCAACTATAAGTGGTGGCTGACCTTTTGAGGGATGTTTGAAGTAGAAAGTTTTCACTACACTATATTGATTTTGCAGATACTTTTCCTACTTGCCTTTACAAATGGATAAAAACATTATTTTACCTTGAATTTACATGAAATATTATTGATAGAAATGACCAGAATAACAGAAAGTTGGTAAAGACTAAAACTTTACATGATTAAATGTATTACAGGTGAAAAAAATGGGTAAGTTGAAAAAATGCAAAAATCAACTGGGGAAATGACAATTTTGGGAGAAATAACCCAACAAAACCATCAAAGCCTAAAAATGACATATGGGGAAAATTGACAGAATAGTGATGAGTGAATAAAATAATACTGACAAAAATTATAAATGTAAAATTGCGTCAAGAAAATTAGACTTTGTGGAAAAAATGGCCCACAGGGAAAACTTACTATGGCAGAAACTATTATTCAATTCGATGTGGATGAAAAAAATCAATAAATGAAAGTTCTATTATAAAATGTATGTGAAAACCAGTGGATATTCATGAAAGTAATTTTAGTAAGATAAAAATAAAGACGGAACAAGAAGAATGAAATCTTGCCATTTGCAATGACATGGATGGAGCTAGAGTGTATTATGCTAAGCAAAATGAGTCAGAGAAAAACAAATACCATATAATTTCACTCATACGTGGAATTTAAGAAACAAAATAGGTGAACATAGCAGAGGGGGGGGATAAAAAAGAGAGAGATGGAAGCAAATCGTTGAAGACTCTTGACTATAGAGAACAAACTGAGGGCTGATGGAGGGTGTTGGGTGGGGAGATGGGCTAAATGGGTGACGGGCATTAAGGAGGGCACCTGTTGTGATGACCACTGGGTATTATATGTGACTAATCACTAAATTCTGTACCTGAAACCAATTTTACCGTATATGTTAACTAGAATTGAAATAAAAACCTGAAATAAAAAAAATAAAAACAGAAAATATTATTAAAAAATTGGTCATAGAATTAAAATGACTTTATACACACACACACAGTACAAACACGAAAACAAACATATATAAATATAAATATATATATATATATATATATATATATATATATATTTAAAATTTCTTGATGTTTATTTTTGAGAGAGAGAAAGCATGCATGTGCACAGGAGGAGCAGAGAGAGGGGGACAGAGTTTCCAAAGCAGGCTCCACACTGACAGCACAGAGCCCCATGTGGGGCTCAAACTCACAAACAGTGAGATCATGACCTGAGCCAAAGTCAGACACTTAACCGACTGAGCAACCCAGGTGCCCTGTATGTATTTTTTTTTCTTTTTAGGGAAGATTCACTAATACTGATATAATTCTGGGGACATGTTTGTATTTGTGACTATTGAGTTTAAACAATTTTAGGGTCACTACATTTTGATTGAATTGAGCATTGTTAGCCAAAAATTATACCACTCATTTATTGGCAATGGAACTATGAAACTATTTATTAGAAAAGCAAATTTTGGCTGAAGTATTTCTCTGAACTGAACATAAAAAGCAAGGATTTATTCGTTTCTTCTGAGTTGATAATTAGATTCTGCGAGCAAGCTGCTATGCAATGTGCTCCTGATATGAGAGGACTCCCACTGGGGAGGACAGCAACTGTCATTCTGCAGTACCCAGAAGCTTATAGAGAAGCCTGTATTCTTCAAAGGTACTGGGTGGTGAGCAACCAAATACGGCATACTGAGCTTCTGGGAGTGTCCCAAGGGGTCTCCAACTCTTTTTCTCTTGTCATCCCCTTAAATAATTTCTCCCCTCTCTTCCTGGGAATGTGAATAGTACCGAGGGATCCTGGGGGTCTGCTCCCTACGGTTGGCAACGCTAGGCCATGCACACAATATAGGACCTGTTTCAAAGTAGGACGCATGGGGACATCTCCTCAATGTAGCCCCATGGACACTGCCTGCTGAGGTCTGTTTCTGCATCCATTGTCAACATCTAAATGCATTTACTAGGATCTCTTTGTAAATACTTCATTGTGGCACCGGACACAATGAAGGGAACAGATGCAGTGGGCCAACCTCCAGGGGTTTGTAATCCAAGGCAGAAGGACAGACAGTGTGAGCACAGATGAGCGCTCAGGCATAACCTGCAAACCAGGACACAGGTATGACAGTTGGGATTGACACAGTGCTGGAACCAAGGCTGAGTCCCTCCCTTTACATAAGGATGCTTCTTGTTACCATAGGTTTCCCTCTAGGGCTCCTTTAAACAGCTGGCTCTCTCTGTGCATTTCTAATCGGATTTGATTTACAAAAAATGTCTTGAAAACAACTTACACAGCAGCATATTGACTGTATACTGCTCATAATGTTGGTATAAGAGGATGTGGTCAACACTGAGCAGGGCAGTAAAGGAATGTGAGCGTGTATTTACATGCTAAACAATCGTAGGTGCTCCTTCCATTGTGCACAGTAGTAAAATCCCTGGTTAATTTCTGTGCCGGGTGGGTGGGAGATGGTCAACTAATGTTTATTAAATGAATGGATGGATTAAAAACAAAATACTTACCCCATTCATAGGTAAGATAGATAAAATTCATCTCTGTTTTCTACTTGTTCTTTCTTCTCTACCCTCTTCTTCCCTTTCCCCCTTCTCTCCTGTCCCTCACTCTCTTCTCTTCTTCTTCTTTTCCTCTTCTCCCTCCTCTTCCTTCTCTTCCTCCCTTCTCTTCCTCTCCTTAACACATCTCATTTTACTAATGATAATGTGATTTATTTTGGTATATAGTATATGGTGAGACTTTACATATTTTTTCCCCAAGGTATTAATAAATTCCCTGAAGACATTTATTAAGTACTCTTTCCTTTGCCACTGACTTAAGCTTTTACAGGACGTAGACTCTTGTTTTCTAATCTTGATGTCTCTTGTACCTGCTGCAAGGCCTAGAACCTCTCATCTTCTTACTTGGATGTTTGATGTATTTGTGTTGCCACACTTGGCACCTGTTATGGGCTGAATTGTGTTCTTCCAAAATTCATGTATCGAAGTGCTAACCCCTGGTACTTCAGTATGTGACTGTGTTTGGAGATAAATTCTTTAAAGGGGTAACTAAGTTAAAATGAGGTCTTTACCATTGCCCCTAATCCAGTATGACTGGTCTCCTGATAGCAAGAGGAAATATGGATGTAGATATACCCAAAGGGAAGAGCCTATGAAGACGTAGGAGATGGTCATCTACAAACCAAGGAGAGAGGCTTCAGAAGAAACCAACCTGCCATCACCTTCATTTCCAACTTCTAGCCTCCAGAACTGTGAGAAAATACATTTCTGCAGTTTAAGCCACTCACTCTATGGTCCTTTGTTATGACAGCCTAGGAAACCAATGCAGCGCCTGTAAAAGTAACATATTTTTTTGTGTTAGGATCTGTGAGTTATCTACTTTACTACTTTAAGCTATCTGATCATGCATTCTGACTTTGCTATCTGAATATGTGTACATTGCATTGTTTCAAATATGTATCATGCTCACCGTAGAAAAAGGAAAAGTAGCAAAATGTTAAACTTGGTTATCTCTGTGCGAGCGATTTTGGTTGAATGTATTTGTTTATTTGTACCTTCCAATATTAAACAAAAGTTTCTATAATGAACCTTAGCCACTCCTCTAGCTAAGGAAAGAAATTATTTACAATTCATATGACGGCATCAGTGTGTTTATGAACTGGTGACCTGGCTATGAGTCACAGGGGAGGTTGATATGCAGATGAGTTTTGCAGTCTCTGATGCTCCTGATCCAGTTTTGAATTGCAGTAGCGTAGGTTTATTACGTAAAATTCCTTGTTTCTGAACAGTGATTTGTTTGGATAATCCCCCCCCCCTCCTTTTTTTGGTCTTTTTATTGTACATTTGAAATGGGAAGGCATTGTTCACCTATCCTGACATAGTTCCCACTTCTCTTCCTGGCACTGACAGCATTATTTGCAGCTGCTTTTTCTTTTTCAGCTTCTTCTAATTTCCACACTACCACTTATTGTATTTCATTAAAACTGGTTTAGAAATGCAAGGCATATAATTAGATTGAGAAATATGCTATCGATTTAGTTTCCCATTATGATGTTATCACATGCACAAAAAGAAAAGTCATTTGGTACAATTGTTATGATTAAAACCACAAAAGAGATCTATTACATCAGGCTTAGTTTTCAGTGCCTGATGTGGTATAAAATCTGAGAGAGGGGTTAATCCGTTTTTATTAGAGCTGTATATGTCATGTATCCATAATGCCTATAGGCTAATAATTTCAATTGAATCTTCAGTAGACAAGAGGTTTTTCAGGAAGTAATATTAGATAAAAGTACATCAATACTTAAATATTCCATTTTTAAAGTTGCCGTGGATCATCTTTTCCAGTGCTGCACAAAACTGCACAAAAACACGTTCTGCACGTCTGTACAAGGCATGTTTTTATTGCGGGGAGACTCGGAAGGGCAAAGAGCATGGACTCTGGAGTCAGGCAGAAGTGGGGTCAAATCAGAGTCCTGTTGCTGACTAGGAGAAGGTGGGGTCACTGTTTAGTAAGTATGTACCAAGACCAGGCTTTTAAAGAGGGTATTTTAATCAGTTCCTACAAAGCCGTTAAGTTATTGGCCCAAGTTCATCACTAGTAATTGACAGGATCTTAGTCTTCTTCAAAAGTCCATGGGCTTTCTGCAACAACTTTCTTGCCTGTTGTTGAGTGATGTTGAATAAGTTACTTGACATTTCTGAGCCTTAGTTTTCTTATTTGCTAAGCAAAGATAATAATATTTCTTTGTAAAGTAGGTTTGAGGGGTGCCTGGGTGGCTCAGTCAGTTAAGGTCCAACTTCCTCTCAGGTCATGATCTCTCAGCCCGTGGGTTTGAGCTCCGCTTCCGGCTCTGTGCATGATCCTTTAGAATTTTTCCCATTTCACTCACCATGACTAATTCCATTTTATTGCAGATGAAGCAGAATGCACTTTTATTGTGTTAAGTCTCTGGAATGTTGGGATCTCTTTGTTACAGTGGTTAAGTTTACTCTAACAAATCCACATGACCTCATCTAGATGCAAGAGAGGATGGGAGATATGATCCCTGGTCATGCAATCACTTCTCAATGAAAACAGTTTTAATACTTTGGAAACAGGAGTATAGCTTTTGGGTGCTTAGTTAGCTGGCTTTGCCCAAGCACCTTTCACAGTGCTTGATGTTGCTGAATGAATAAATGGCCCATAATTAAATTTTTTTAACGTTTATTTATTTTTGAGAGAGAGAGAGAGAGCAGGGGAGGGGCAGATAGAGAGGGACACACACAGAATGTGAAGCAGGATCCAGGCTCTGAGCTGTCAGCATAGAGCCTGACGTGGGGCTTGAACTCACAAACCATGAAATCATAACCTGAACTGAAGTCAGACTCTCAACCAACTGAGCCACCAGGTGCCCTGGCCCATAATTAAACTGATGCCTATTTGGGGAGAAGCTCTGTGGAAGTTGATGTAGCTATTAAACACTAGCCCCAGTACTTTTTATAAACATGCTGAGTTATTTATATACATTATTTCATTTAACTCTGGTGATCAACCAGTTAGTTTTCATTTTTCTGCACTCTTATTTGTATGTTGTTCTTTCTTCTTGAACTATGACCTCATCATTAGGATTAGTGTCTAACTTCTCCTTGTGCCTTTGGTGCCTGGGACATGGTGGGGACTTAGTGTGTGGTGATTGAATTCATGCATGGACAAGTGGATGGATAGACACTGGTTAGTATCTATAAGTCTAACTGTATGTCATCTAGGGCTTATGTGTCAGAGCTAAAGGCAAAACAGAGCTAAGAGCAGGAGAAAGGTTTGGGAATAGACATGTATGCTAGGTGAGGGCTAGAGGCTAGGTGCTAGACAGTAAGCTGATCCTTAATTGGGAGAAATTCTCCAATTGGGAGGAATTCCAGTCAATAAATTCAAGCACAAATTAGGAATATATGGTTTGGGGTGCTATAGTCCAAGCAAGTGTTGAATAGGTCTCCAGAGTTATGGGATCTACTTGTCCTCTAGATGTTCTAGGCAAGTATTCCTGAATCTTTTGGGCTATATATACCTGATCTACAATGCTGCTAATTTAGCAAAAAAACATGTCTCTAAAATGCTTGGTTTTCCAAAATTGAAGAGCATTCAGAATTTCCTAGGTAATGTCAGCACTTTTTTTGAAAAAGCATCAGATGCACAGTTTAAGTTAATCTTCCTCAGTCTGGTTCATCTCATCATCATCGTACTAGAAGGTACGCTTTTTTGTGTTGTTATATTTAGCACTTTCCCCCTTCATTCTCTTTCCCTCTCTGCTATTTCCTCCATTTCCGCAATTGCATACAAATGGTATATTTGATATATGCCCTTCTAAACCATCTGCCACAGAAAAGGTGATATAGCATGCTGTATAAGAATTCAGGTGCTAGGGGTACCTGCATGGCTCAGTTGGTTGATTGTCCAACTCTTGATTTCGGCTCAAGTCATAATCTCATGGTCATGAGATTGAGCCCTACATCAGGCTCCATGCTTAAGATTCTCTCTCCACTTGCCCCTCCCCCCCCCGACTCTCAAATTAAAAACAAAAAGAAACTTTAAGAATACAAGCTTTAGAACCTAGGGTCCACTCCTCATCCTAACAGTGGGACCTTGGGCAAGATGTTTAGCCTCTCTGTGCCTCATTTGCTTAATTTGAATATGGTTATTTGGTGAATAAATAGATTAATATGTATGCAGTATAAAATTAGTGACTGGCAAATAGTAAGTGCTTGTGAACTCTTGAAAATGTACATATTTATGTGTTTAAAACAGCTATCCACTAATTTATTTTCTGTCTCTATCATCCGGTCTTTTCCAAAATGTCATAAAAATGGAAACAAAGTATGAAGTCTTTCAAAGTGGCTCCTTTCATTTAACAATATGCATATAAGATTCACTGGTAGTGTTGATTCACTTAATAGTTTATTCCTTTCTATCCCTGATAAGTATTCCATGAATTGGTACAGTTTCTTTACCATCCACCTTTTGAAGGACATCTGGGTTGCTTTGAAGTTTTGGCAATTATGAATAAAGTTGATAGAAGCATTTCCATGCAGATTTTTGTGTGGACATTGCATCTACTTTTAAAACTGAAATTGGCTTGTATTTTTATTTTCTCATCTTGTCGTCTGATTTTGGTATCAAAATGAATTATATTAGCTTCACAAAATGAGTAGGGTTGTTTCACCTCTTTTTATATTCTTAAAAATAAACTTGTCCAGATTGGAATATTTATTTCTTGAAAACTTTGTAGAATTCATCTGAAAATCTATATGCTGTGGCTTCTCAGGTGAGCAAAGGTTTTCGGTTACTATTTCAGTTTTTAAAAAATGATTATTGATTCATTAATATTTTCTAATTTCACATACGCTTGTTTTGGCATTTTATATTTTCTCGAAATGTATCAATTTTCAATGGTTCTCAGAAGACTTCTTGTTTCATAAAAATTTCTATTTTTTATGAATCTATTTCTCTTTTTTTCCTTCTGTGCATGTGGTGGTGTGGGTATGTGTGTGTGTATATATGTGCTTTCTTCTTCTGTGTTTGTCAGTTCTTTACTAGAGATTTATCTATATTACTAATCTTTATTTTTTTACATGTTTATTTATTCTTGAGAGAGAGAGAGAGAGAGACAGAGTGCGAACATGGGTTGGGGGGGGTGCAGAGACAGGAGACACAGAATCTGAGCAGGCTCTAGGCTCTGAGCTGTCAGCACAGAGCCCCACATGGAGCTTGAACTCACAAACTGTGAGATCATGATCTGAGCTAAAGTGAGACGCTTAACTGACTGAGCCACCCAGGTGACCCTATGTTACTAATCTTAAAAAAAAAACCACTATTGTTTGCTGTTTACCTGTTCTCTTCTTTTTCAATTATTTCTGCTTTTATGTTTTTTATTTCTTTTTGTTTCTTTGTGTTTATGTTAATACTTTTTCTAGCTTCTTTTATTTTATTGGGGTAAAAATAGGTGACACGACATCTACCCTTTAACATATTTTTAATTGTACAGGACTGTTAACTATGCATATTGCTTTAGAGCAGATTTCCAGAACTTATTCATCTTGCATGGCTGAGACTCTATACTCACTGAACATCGATTCTCCATTTCCCTCCCTCTATCCCTTGGTGACCACCATACTACTAACTGCTTCTGTGAGTTTGATTGCTTTAGGTACCTCATATAAATGGAATCATGCAATACTTGTCCTTCCAGGACTGGCTTTTTTCATTTAGCATAATGACTGCAAGGTTCATCCATGCTGTAGCATGTGACAGAATTTCTTTTTTAAGGCTGAAGAACATCCCCTTGTATGCTTATATGACATTTTCCTATCCATTTATCCTAGATGGACATTTATGTTGTTTCCACCTCTTGGCTATTGTGAATAATGCTGCTATGAACATGGAAGTGGAAATATCTCAAGATTCCCTTTTCAATTCTTTTGGATAAATACCCAGAAGTGGAATTGATGGATCATGTGGTAGTTCTGTTTTTAGATTTTTGAAGCTCTATACTGTTTTCCATAGTGACTGCAACATTTATACCTCCATCAACAGTGCACAAGGGTTCCAATCTCTTCCCATCCTTGTCAATACGTATTTTCTCCTTTTAAACTAATGGCCATCCTAACAGTTGTGAGAAGGTATTTCATTGTGGTTTTGATTTGCATTTCCCTGATGATTAGTGATGTTGAGTATCTTTTCATATATGTGTTGGCCACTTGTATGTCTTCTTTGGAGAAATATCTGTTTAAGTCCTTTGCCTGCTTTTAAATAAATTATAATTATTATTGTTTTTGCTATTGAGCTATACTCTTTTAGCTTATTATTAAATGCTCAGTTTATTTGTTTCAGTCTTCCTTGTTTTTTAATAAACATATTCATAAGTAAAATTTTCCTTTTAAATACTGCTACAGTTGTATCTCACAAATTTTGTCATATACCTCTCTCATTGTTTTTCTGCTCTAAATCTAAACAGTCTCCTTCTGACTTAATTTTAACCCATGGATTATTTAGTAGTATTATTTCAGTAATTAGGACCAAGAAATTTAAAAATTTTTTGTAGTTGTTTATGATATTATAGCAGAATTATTTTAATTATTAGATATATAGGATTATAAGCTTAGCTTTTTGTAATTTACATAGGATATTATAGTGTATTATCATCTCAAATTTGGTACTCAAGCATTCTGTTCTTCAGCAGTTGCTTGGTGTAAATTTCTATCTGTTTACTTTTAACTGTTTTGTTTCTATTCAATTTATTTATTTATCTATTTATTTTTTTAGTTTTTATTTAAATTGCAGTTAGTTAACATACAGCGTAATAACTGTATTTCGCTGAAACTATAGTTTCATGTGTACAATACAGTAATTCAACACTTCCATACATCACAACAGGTGCACTCCTTAGTCCCCAACACCTAGTTCACCCATTCCCCCCACTTACCTCCTCTCTGGTAACCATCACTTTGTTCTCTACAGTTAGGAGTCTGTTTCTTTGTTTACCTCTCTTTCCCCACCCATCCCCCCTGTTTGTTTGTTTTGTTTTTTTTTTTGTTTCTTAAATTCCACATGAATGAAATTATTTGTCTTTCTTTGACTGACTGGTTTTGCTTAGAACTATACTTTCTGGCTCTTTCCACATCATTGCAAATGACCAGATTTCATTCTTTTTTATGGCTGAATAATGTCTAAATCTCTCTCTTACATTTAATATATTGCTGGATTAAAAAATTATTCTGGAAATATCTTTAAATTAGCTGAAGTTATTTTCATTATTATAAATAATGATAAGACCTATTTCTACTATATTATCTATATTTACTAATACTCATTTTCTATGCCTATTAGCCCTTTCTTTGCTTTCTTTCCTCCCTCTCTCACCCTGCTTTTCTTTCTTCCTTCTTTTCCTTTTCCTTTCTTTTCTTTTCTTTTCTCTTTTCTTTTCTTTCTCTCCTCCTACTCTTCCTTCCTCTTCATCATAATTCCCTTTTCTAAGACCATATCTTCTTATGCAGACTCAGAAGTTGTGTAAAATTCATCCTTATATATAAATGATAATTCAGCTGGATATAAAATTTGTTTCAAATCCTTGTCCTTCAAAATAAAAGTATATACTATTTTTCTTTATATTCACTGTAGGTATTGAAAATTTTAACATCTGTTTGATTTCTTTCCTGCCTTAGGTGAATTACTGTAACTCTCTGGAATTCATTTTTTTTTTCCTATTTGAGATTTGGGTGTTTTGAATATTCTTTTTTAATATATCTAGGCATTTAGAAATCTATTCTATGTCAAACTCTATGATCCCTTTTAATTTGAAATATTGCATATCTTTTTATTTTGGTCATTGTTCTTCAAATGTGTTTTTCCCTCCTTTTATCTTTCCATTTATTTCTCTCATTCCTCTCATTTAATGGTATTACCATCAAATGTTGATACCTCTACATTTCTCTTCTGTATCTCTTGTTTTCTTTTTATTTAAAATTTCTTGGGGTGCCTAGGTGGCTCAGTCAGTTAAGCATCTGACTTTGGCTCAGGTCATGACTTTGGCTCAGGTCATGATCTCATGGCTCGTGAGTTCAAGCCCTGTGTCAGCCTCTGTTAGGACAGCTCAGACCCTGGAGCTTGCTTTGAATTCTGTGTCTCCCTCTCTCTCTGCCCTCCCCCACTCATGCTTTCTCTCTCTCTCTCTCTCTCAAAAATAAATAAACATCACATTCTTAATACCTCCTGGGATAATTTTTGACTGGATCTTCTAGCCAACCAAATCATTTTTGATTCTATATTCTGTTATTCAGCCTATCCATTGAGTTCTTTACTACAGCAATAATGTTTTTATACCCAATAAATCCAAGTGATTCTTTTTCAGACTTGCTTATTTCTGGTTTATTTTCCATTATGCTCCTTTTTATCTGTGTAAATTATTTAATTGTTCTTTTAAAAGTTATTTCTCTATTCATTTCTTCTATTCTGCTGCTACTGTTAAAGAAAGTTGACACATGAGCCCCTGCTTGTGATTTTCCAAATAATATTTTTTGGGGGTTAGTGGTGGTGGTGAGGCTGGAGTTGTAATCGAGGCTTAACCAGTGCCTGTTTAGGGCTCTCTCACTCCTTGCCGGAGACACTTTCCCTGACTGCATCTTCTGAGCATTGCTATTTTCTGAAGGCTATCTCTGCGCTTTGTTGCCTAGCTCATGGATAGGTCATGGAAGGGAGATGAAGAAATAAGGAGAGATATTGAATTTAAAAAAGAAAACAGAAGGAATATTTATAGGTAATATCGATCTCAGTTCCAGTAGCAGTGGCATGTGGACCAGGTCAGACCTGTGATTTGCCTTTGGCTATGGCTATTTCCCAGCCTGATCATCCATCCATCCTCTCATGGGTGTCTGTGAACCTCCCCCTCCCTTCCTCCATCCTTTCCTTCTGTCCTTCCTTCCTTCCTTCCTTCCTTCCTTCCTTCCTTCCTTCTTCCCTCCCTCCATCCTTTCCTTCCTTCCTTCCTTCCTTCCTCCCTTCCTTTCTCCCTCCCTCCCTCCATCCTTTCCCTCCTTCCTTCCTTCCTTCCTTCCTTCCTTCTTTCCTTCCTTCCTTCCTCCTTCCTTCCCTCCTCCTTCCTTCCTTCCTTCTTCCCTCCCTCCCTCCCTCCATCCTTTCCTTCCTTCCTTCCTTCCTTCCTTCCTTCCTTCCTTCCTTCCTTCCTTCCTTCCTTCTTTCCTTCCTGTCTATCTTTTGGAGACCCAGGGTTATTACTGGGTCTATTATCTTTTGCTAGCTCCCATGAATCCTGGCTGGAACACTATGTGCTTTAACCTTTTAAAATGCGATAATTTTAGAAATTAGTCAGAACATATATTCCCTGGGCTTGTTAGCTCAAAGAAACATTTTATATGCAGGAAAAGATTAAGTTGTAATATGTTTTATGCTGTAAGAGAAGGAAAAAAAAAACTGGATGTGCGAATCTATTGCTGGCAAATGATTATTTTGAGTAAGATATGGAAAAAGATTAGAAGTGAGGTTTTAAAAAAAACATTGCTTTGAAAGCAGGTGTCACACACCACCTCCTTCTCCTAGTAAGTATAATTACTCAATTTCCGGTGAAGTCTGTGCTTCCCAAGTGAAAGGAGAAATGTGGAAGACATTTCAAAGAGTTTTAGCTGTGTATTTTATTTATTTATCTCTTGGTCGTCTTTCCTAATCACGGAGAAACCCTTGTCTGATTAATAAACAATTTCTGGCTCTGTTTCAGAATCTGGCTGCAATACATTTGCTATTTGATATCTGAGAGATGTACAACATGTTCACAGTGAATTCTCCAACTGAAAACAGTAGAGTTCAAATAAAGTCAATTAATTCACAGAGTGAATGGATTGAAGCCCAGAATCGCGTGTCTTGTGGAGGCCTTTTTGATTCACTTGCCAAAAGATATCTGTTTATAAATGCATTAAATGTAACTATTTGGTACTATAGCAGTTACAACCTGATGTGATTTTTTTTCTTCCTGTGTTATGGCTAATCTTAGATAATTGAGTTACATTTTACATACATTTCAAATGCTCTTTCTAGCACCCTCCTTCTCACTATAATTCTCTCACATCTTCCTGATTTAACATAGAGACTGTTTCTCTCATTTCTTCTCGTTCTCTCTCTCACTTTCACCTTCCTCCCTTCTTTTTTCCTCCCCCCCCCCATTATCTTCTTCCAGTTCTCTTACTCTCCATGCTTTCCTTCTTTATCTTCCCAACTTCCTCTTTCTTTCCTTCTTTTCCTCCCTTCCCCTTCTCCCTTCCCTCTACCAGCATCCTCGCCTGGGGTGCCTGAAACTGCTCCCCTGCAGGTGCATGAACACCCTCTCTCTGAGCACACCAGGTGCCTCATTCTCCTCTACTTTTGTTTCCACAATGCCCTTGCATGGTGTGTCTGAGGTGACCCTCAGCAGTAAGTGTTCATCGTGACCCTGGATCTCGCCTAACTTGCCTATATGTCTTGGTCCTGTATCTATAGCTGGGTGTGTTGCTGTTGTTGTTGTTGTTTGAATTTTTTTCACATTGGTTTCCTTTTTTTGTGTGTGTGCCATTCCATACTGTATGTGAGCCCTGGCTTAACTCTTAGCCAGCTTAGCTATTGACCAAACATCTCTTTTTAGGCCTCATTTTTTTTTTTTTTTAAATTTGGGTGCTGCTGTCCCTGATATGAAAGAATAACAAATCGTTATCATATCCTGAAAGGTTTGGTAACCAGGATTCTGAATGAGTCTTTACTTTGTTTTCAAGTGCAACAACCTGCTTAGAGATTCCCGTAGCTGTTTCCTTCACATGATATTGCATGATATTGGGCTCCTTCTTTTACACCAGGTCGAGGACCCATCAGCCTTGCTTCCACCCTCTCTGGCACTCCGTATTGAACCGTGGAACACTCTAGTAGAAACAGCCAAACAATTTGCCTCTGGTCATTCCTGCATCAGTAAGTTCTATTTTCCTCTTTCAGCAAATCATCCTGGTTGTATTCCTTCCATCCTCTCTTTATCTCCAGCCCTGCATATTTTTTCCTCTTTCAGTAGAAAGATGGACAAGAATATGAAGTAGGAGAATAATGGACCCTTTCTTTCTTGAAACATGATTTTCTTTCTTTTTTGTTTTTAACCAACCTTTGTTTTTTCCTTTATTCTTTTCCCTGTTAGTATTGCTTTCCTTTTTCTTTTTAAAATTGCTTGCAAACATCTCATCTTCACTGGACCTTTAAACGTTAGTATTCTTGAGCCTTTGGGACTCTCTTCTCAGTCACACCCTTTCCTGCTCTGATCTCATTCATTCCTACTGTTTTATAAGCCATCTTAATGGTAGTTTTGCCTAGTGATTTTTTCAGCACATCTAGTTTTGTTCATTTTGTCTGCTTAATGTTAATGGACCTAGGTTCTCAAATTAGTAAATATCTTCCTTGAGTGATTTGGTGAGCTTCCCATGGTATAGTGTTTGCAAAATTTCTCTGTAAAGCATAAAACACTAAATAATAATGGCTAACATTTACAAAGAAAAATATGTATGCCAGCAATCCCTTTAAGCATTTAATTTAATTTATATATTTTTAAGAGAGAGAGAAAACATGAGTAGGGGAGGGGACAGAAGGAGAGAGAGAGAGAGAGGGAGAGAGAGGGAGAGAGAAAATCTGAAGTAGGCTCCATGATCAGCACAGAGCCTGACCCAGGGCTTGATCCCACAACCCTGGGATCATGACCTAAGCTGAAATCAAGAGTCAGGCGTTCAACCGACTGAGCCACCTAGTGCCACCCTTTAAGCATTTTATACGCCTCTTTCAGAGACTCATCACAGCTTCCTATGAGCAGAAACTGCTATTCTCCCCATTTTATAGATGACATAACTGATGCTAAAGGGCATTGTATTAATTGCAGTATTTGCAGGAAAAAGAAACTGACTTGTCTGATTTGAGAAAAGGAAATTTTTTAAAAGAATCGTCATGTTAATTGGAAAATCAGATTCGGAAGATGCTTACCAAAAACAGGACCCAAAATCAACCCTAGAAAAACTGGGTTGTAGTGGAAAACATTGTTACTGCCAACACAGAACTAGCAGTTACAAGACACTAGAGACCGACAGCTGGAATGTTATTTTGTGATGGTAACCTCCGAATGAGAGGATTCTCCATGGTGCTGCTTCTTGGGGTTATGTACTTCTAACTGAAAGCCCATGGTGGATTTTGCTGGTCAGCAGACTCAAATGCTCAAGTCCTACCTGCCTAGGAGACTATAAACGCAAGCATTCAGCTTCTTTAGCTTCTAAGGTGAGAATTAAGCTATGCTCTAACCAAGATTTATAAGGTAGAAAACATCCCAAACATGCAGAAGGAGTTTAGATAATAGGTAATTGAAAAGAATGGCAAATGTCCATTACAAGAATTTACCCCAAGTCACAATGCTGAGATGCTAAAGGAGGGTTTGCTAAGACCCAGGAATGAACTACTTTACTGTGCTACTTTGTGGGCTAGAAGTGGGAGCTGGTGGAGAAAGCTATTTAAGCAAAAGCATGGAATCCTAAAATACAAGTGTTGAAAGGCTCCTTAGAGGTGACCTTGACTGGAATTCTTTATAGACTCCCCCGTCACCTTCCTTGAGACACATTGTCTTTACTAACCCTAGTTTGGCTAATTCTGTTCCGGCAGACTGGTGCTGCATGTTGATTGGAAAATCAGATTCAGAAGATACTTACTCACCACTGCTTCTTAATCTTGGCATCCGAGCTCCTGGTTTGGCATCTCTCTCTTAGATTTCTGAGTTTTGGCTTGTGTTGTGTGTTTGGCTCCAGTTACTGTTTCCTGCTAGATAACATTCTTTTTGTAAGTATGTGTGTTTTTTAAACAAACATGTAGTGAACTCCTCTTATCGATCAGGCTCTTTCATGGATATTATCTCATTTATCCTAATTAATCCTTATCACAAATTTGTAATGGAGGCACTAGGAATGCCATGTTGCAGATAAAGACACTGAGGTTTAGGAAGATTAATTAATTTGCCTAAATTGTCACAACTTGTAGATTTATAAATAGAAGGTCTGGTATTTAAAGCCAGCATTGTCTGACGTCTGAGGATGTCCTTAGTTCAACACGTCATTTCACTGTATCTTCTGGTTACTCTATTTCACTGACCACCGTTGACAGATAATGGAGAGACTTCGTGCTTAGAGGGCTCCCCATGACCCCCATTCCCTTCACCCAATACCTGATATCTTGCTGTTTTATTCCTTTATATACTAAAACACTCTTAATATCTGAGTGGTGAACATCTATTTTCCATCTTCCTTTTGGATAGCAACAGAGGAAATTAGACTTTTCCAGAAACCAAGTTTGAAGTAGATGTTTAACTTCCAGATGTGTTGATGAGAGCTTCAGTTAATCCACCTTTATACCATTATTGATTAATAAATTAATCAGAAAAATATACATCAAACACATACTATATTATAAATATCATGTTTCATCTCTTTAGGGTTTTTTTCTTAGTTCTAATTATTTTTCCCTCTATTTTTCTTTATTGAGGTACAATTGACATATAATATTGTATTTTAGGTGTACAACATACTAATTTTATATCTGTATATTTCTCAACATGATTACCACATTTAGTCTTGTTAGCATCCATCACCATTCATAATTATAATTTTTTTCCTTGGGATGAGAATTTACTATATTAGCAATTTTCAACCACCAGTTCTCTGCATTGATGAGTCTGTTTCTGGTTTGTTTGTTCATTTGGTTTTTTTGTTTGTTTGTTTGTTTGTTTTAGATTCCACATATAAGTGAAACCACAAGGTATTTGTCTTTCTGTGACCTATTTTACTTAGCATAATACCCTCTAGGTCCATCCATGTTGTTGTAAATGGCAAGATTTCATTCTTTTTAGTGGCAGAGTAATATTCCACTGTGTGTGTGTGTGTGTGTGTGTGTGTGTGTGTGTGTGAGAGAGAGAGAGAGAGAGAGAGAGAGAGATTCAAACTGCTGCCAAAAAAAGGAACATAAGAAATTCTTGAAGTTAACCAGATAAAGAAAGTATTCACATTACATATGGAAGAAAAAATAAGAATTACAGCAGATTTCAGAAATCATGCACACTGGGAGATAATGGTATGACATCTTTACATGTTGAGACAAAACCCAAAGAGGATTTCTAACACCAGCCATAACTGAATAATTGAAAATAGGTTTACTCTTTCACTGAAAACAATTAGGGAACCTGACAAAATATTTAAAATAATTTTTCAGGGGCACCTGGGTGGCTCAGTCAGTTAAGCATCTGATTTCGGCTCAGGTCATGATCTCATAGTTTGTGAGTTCGAGCCCCACATTGGGCTCTGTGCTGACAGCTCAGAGCCTGGAGCCTGCTTCGGACTCTGTGTCTACTTCTCTCTCTGCCCCTCCCCTGCTCACACTCTGTCTCTCTTTAAAAAATAAATAAACATTAAAATAATTTTTCATACATGGGACAACAAGTACTGCAGAACAGTAATCTCTTAGAGAAGGAGAGAAAATAAGGTGATTGTCCTGACTATCTGTTTGGAGGAATTTTCTGGACTGTAGTGCAGATAAGGGAACCCCACACAGAGCATGGCATTTTCACTGGGTTGTGGGTACAGGGCTAAAAGTTTAGAAATTATAAGTGGCAAGAATTTTCTAGACAAATTATGAGAAAGGAAAGGGATCTATGGATAGAAAATCTCCTTGAATCCTTGGCTAAATTTAACCTATTCATGTATAAAGATAGAACAAAAACAAATGCCATTAAGATGTAAGCTAAATAAAAAGATGCTCAGCATCATTTGCCATCAGGGAAATGCAGTCAAAACTACAATGAGATACGACTTCACACCTGTCAGAATGGCTACAATCAACACAAGAAACAACAGGTGTTGGCCAGGATGTGGAGAAAGGGGAACGCTTTTGCACTGTTGATGGGAATGCAAACTGGTGCAGCGACTCTGGAAAACAGTATGGAAGTTTCTCAAAAAGTGAAAAATAGAACTACCCTGTGACCCAGCAATTGTACTACTGAGCATTTACCCCCACCACACACACACACACACACACACACACACACACACACACACACACACACACACACACAAAATACAAAAGCACTAATTCAGAGGGAAATAGGTTCTTACTGTTGAGAACAAACTAATGGTTACCAGAGGGGAGGTAGGTGAGGGGATGGGTGAAATAGGTGATGGGGATTAAGGAGTCCACTTGTTGTGATGAGTACCAGATGTTGTATGGAATTGTTGAATCACTATGCTGTACACCTGAAACTAATATAACATTGTATGTGGACTACACTGGAATTAAAATTTAAAAAGGATATAAATTAAATAATTCCAAGAGCTCACTCTGGACTGGGAGATGTTTGAATACAGGCATACTTCATTTTAGTAAACTTCATTTTATTGCACTTCACAGATATTGTATTTTTTACAAATTGAATGTTTTTGATAACCTTACATCAAACCAGTCTAACAGCACCATCTTTCCAGGGGCGTTTGCTCAGTTCATGACTCTGTTTCACGTTTTGGTTATTCTCACAATATTTCAAACTTTTTGATGATTATTATACCTGTTATGGTGATGTGTGATCAGTGATCTTTGATAGTACTATTATAATTGTTTTGGGGTGCTATGAATCATACCCACACAAGCATGAGGAAATTAATAGATGAAAGAAAGAGCAAAATGAAACTTCAAGATTAAAAAAATGTAGTATTTGAAATGAAAAATAAATTTACTAGATGGAATTAGACAGCAGATTAGAAAATGCAGAATAAGAGGTCAATGAAGTTGAAATATACAAATGGAGCCACAGAGAGGAAACAGGTTTAACAAATAAACAGAGATAGACCACTTCTGCTTACCAAGTTGGAGTAACAAAGACTAAATTTACTCTCCCATCTGAAAGAACCAATAAACACCTCCCCCAAACCAGCAAAAACCCAGTGATTTTCAGGAAAGGGGTAAATATAAAGTAGGCCCTATGATCTTGCTATCTTGCTGCCATGGGAGTTTCCAGACCATGGTATGGCTAATGGGAATCCACATGGAGCCCATTGGACCCCTTGAGTTGAGGTGCTACAGATGAGCATCTGTGGAGACTAAGACAGGCTCAAAAGTCAAAGTACTGGAGAGGGGAGAGCTTTACAGAATGAGCCAGAGATCTGTAGAGGATCTCCACTGAATATTCAACAGCTGCTGTAGAGGATCTCCATGGAATATTCAACAGATAAATCAGCTCATACTTGTAGGGATTCTACCTGAGGTAAAGGAAAGAATGTCCTGAAATGATAGTGGGAATAGTTCATGGCACACATGCCAGGCTGGGAATTGTGCCCATTTCTACCAGTCAGACTGGAAAAAAAAATCAGACCTTATGATTCATCACCAAGATTTGGGTTGAGCAGCCAAAGAATTTGCCTCCATAGTGGAAAGTGAATAGCTTCATACAGAGCTCTGCTCTGATCCCACCCAATATATCTTTTTTTCTTAATTTAATTTAATTTTTTAATTTACATCCAAGTTAGTTAACATATAGTACAATGATTTCAGGAGTAGATTCCTTAATGCCCCTTACCCATTAAGCCCATCCTCCCTCCCACAACCCCTCCAGTAACCCTCTGTTTATTCTCCATATTTAAGAGTCTCTTATGTTTTGTCCCCCTCCCTGTTTTTATATTATTTTTGCTTCCCTTCCTTTGTGTTCATCTGTTCTGTGTCTTAAATTCCTCATATGAGTAAAGTCATATATTTGTCTTTCTCTAACTAATTTCACTTAGCATAATACCCTCTAGTTCCATCCACGTAGTTGCAAATGGCAAGATTTCATTCTTTTTGATTGCCGAGTAATACTCCATTGTGTGTGTGTGTGTATATATATATATATATATATACACACACACACATATGTACATATACATGTATACATATGTATATATGTATGTATATACATATACATACATGTATATGTATGTATATAACATATATGTATATATGTGTATACACACACACACACACACACACACACACACACACACTACATCTTCTTTATCCATCGATGGACTTTTGGGCTCTTTACATACTTGGGCTATTGTTGATAGTGCTGCTATAAACATTGGGGTGCATGTGCCCCTTCAAAACAGCACGCCTGTATCCTTTGGATAAATGCCTAGTAGTGCAATTGCTGGGTTGTAGGGTAGTTCTATTTTTAGTTTTTTACAGAGTGGCTGCACCAGTTTGCATGCTGTTTTACAGAGTGGCTGCACCATTTTGCATCCCTGCCAGCAGTGCAAAAGAGATCCTTTTTCTCTGCATCCTCGCCAACATCTGTTGTTGCCTGAGTTGTTAATGTTAGCCATTCTCACAGGTGTGAGGTGGTATCTCACTGTGGTTTGGATTTGTATTTCCCTGATAATGAGTGATGTGGAGCATTTTTTCATGTGTCAGTTAGCCATCTGGATGTATTCTTTGGAGAAGTGTCTATTCATGTCTTTTGCCCATTTCTTCACTGGATTAATTTTTTTTTGGACATTGAGTTTGATAAGTTCTTTATAGATTTTGGATACTAACCCTTTTGCAAATATGTCATTTACAAATATCTTCTCCCAATCCATCAGTTGCCTTTTAGTTTTGCTGATTGTTTCCTTCATTGTGCAGAAGCTTTTTATTTTAATGAGGTCCCAATAGCTCATTTTTGCTTTTGTTTCCCTCGCTTCTGGAGATGAGTAAGAAGTTGCTGAGGCCAATATCAAAGAGGTTTTTTCCTGCTTTGTCCTCGAGGATCTTCATGGGTTCCTGTCTTACTTTAGGTCATTCATCTATTTTGAGTTTCTTTTTGTATATCCACCCAATGTATCTTAAAAGCAAGCCTGAAAGGACCAAACTGTTTCCAATTAACAACTTCAGCATTCAAGAAGAAAACTCACAAATTTGATATGATACAGAAAGTATCAAACACAAAACGTGATAAAGTCACAATATTTGGCATTAAATTTAAAAATGGCAGGCATATAATAATGAAGGAAAATATGACCCATAATGAGTCAAAGAAAATCAATCAATGAATATTGATTTAGAGCTAACGAAGATGCAGAATTTGCAGATGTATTAAACCCATTATAACTATATTCCATATGTTCAAAAAGATAAGTAGAGTCATGTAAGATATAAAAAGGCCAAAATCAAACTCCTAGAGATTGAAACTGTAATACCTGAAGTGAAAAATTACTTAATGGGATTAATGGTTGACTAGACATTGCAGACCAAAAAATCAGTAAACTTGAGACATAGCAATAGAAGCTATAAAAATGAAACACAGGAAGAAAAATAATTTAAAAAATAAAGAAAACTTCCAGAAGCTGTGGAATAACTTTAAGTGGCCCAATGTAAATATAATTGGATTTCCTGAAGATCAGGAAAGAGAAGGGACAGAGAATATATTTGAAAAATAATCACCCAAACTGTTCCAATTGGATGGATATTGTAAACCCAGAGACTCAGGAAGATTAGTAGATCTCAAGTGCAAGAAACATGAAGAAAGTTACACCAAGGAATTTATAATTAAATTGTTCAAAACCAGAGAAAAAATAATTAAAGCAAATATATAAAAAGAGACATGAATAGAGAAACAAAGTTACAGATAACAGCATACTTCTTGTTAGAAACACTGTAAGTGAGAAGTGGAATGCAATCTATAAAATTTTGAAAGATGTCAGTTCTCCTAAGTGAAATAAATCAGTCAGAGAAAGGCAAATACTATATTATTTAGCCATATAATAATACTTGTGCAATGTATTTGAATCTGTTTTGCAGCTTAGTAAAAAGTTAAAGCATGTTAGATTATTATCTAAAAAAGTAAATATATTGAGAACTAAATTAAGATGAAATTTATTATTGAGTGCTTAAAGAATATCTCATAATATAAATACCCAAATTTTCAACCTCAGTTTTGCAATCAGAAAGCTGGGTTTAAATGGTTTTGAATGATTGGATAGGTTCATGAAGTTCTATGAAATATTTTTTTGGGGTAGGAAAAAACTGTGGTCTAGATAATATTAAGTAATATTATATAGGTGAAAACACATCCCATGGTTTTTTGTAGAAGTGGTACACATTGTTAATAAAGAAAATCACCAATCTTGTGAAGGGGAATGGGAGATGAGAGACCAGTGTAGACACCTTTGCAATGTCACTGGGGAGAGATATCAAATACTGGAACAAGGGTAGTGGTGGTGGGATTGAAGGCGACTGGATACATTCTGAACACGTAGAGATAAAATCTAGAATAAAGCTTCTTGTTTTTGGTGGCTGTACCACAGATAAGAGCATTTTACTTGGCAGGCAAGAAGCTAAGTTTTGAGCTTCCCTTTCCTTGAAGATTCCCATTCTGTGAAGGCAGCCAAACCAGGGATAAGATAATGCCTTTGTTAGAAAAAGGCCTGGAATTGCTTTGATTTTCAGACTGATCCCAGAGGGTTTGTCCAAACCTTAATGTTTAGCTTAGAAAGTTTAACAATCGTGTGAAGGATGTTAACTCGGCATATGTGGGTTTTTGAGTAGTTGCTGGGGTACGGGTGTCTCAGCTGCAAGTCTGACCTCAAGGAACTCACGGCTAAGTGGGGACAACAAGTTCTAGCCAAAGATGATTTCAATACACTGTCACACGTACCAAACCCATGGGCTGTGGGGCTACAGGAAAAGTTTCCTAACTTGTACTTGTGCGAAAATTGAAAGCATTTAAGACTTTGTGCCTGAAAATGCTAAGCCATGTTTTCCAGTGAAGAAAGTGGGAATTATAATGTAAGGAGGCATTAGTTCCTGGAAAACACTCATAGAAACAGTTTTTTGACACTATCATTTTTTTAGCTTTTGTACTTCCCACCTTGAACTGGTAAAAATACTGGTGTTTCCAGAGGTGTTCATAGATATTGTATTAAAAAAAGAAACAAAGTAAAACAACACCTAACACAACGATTAAGCAATTAAATAAATTTTTTATTGCAGATTTTCTTGGATCATTTGATTTACTAATGTGAATTGCTAGATTCAAGATGGATGTAAACATAGCGTACATCATTTTCCAGACTTATCTGACCACAGAATACCTTTTTTTTTTTTTTTTGGTAAGATCCCAATGAACATTTCAAATATGTGTTCTGGGAATAGTTTAGGAAACATTATTATTGTATCCTATTTGTTTCTTAACTTTTATTTTGGCATCTGTCAAGGTTATTGAAAAGATATGTTCATATTCAACTTCTCCTGCTTCTCATTCAAGCTCTTTCTCAAGTGACCAACATCTCATGCCGAATTGGTTTCAGACTTCCGATAGGAGAAAACCTATCATTTCCCCCATAATATTGCAGCAATCATACAACAGCCTGGATCCGATTAGTCCGTCCAGTGCCATAGCCTTCCCAGTGCCAGGCCAGGGCCTCAGGGTATTCCGAGCAGAGACCACTCCAAACTAGAGCTCAGTTTCCTTGGTGCTCAGTCAGCATCTACACCTCAAAATCTCAGATGCCACCCAAATAGCCCCTTTTGCCTCCCCTGGGCGCACAATATAGCTTTCTTGGGAAACAGTCTGGGTAGCCAATGCTACATGAGGAGGCTTGATGTTTGTCCTCTTGCAGCTCAAAATCTTTCTTGAGGGGCTGAGCAAACTTGCATGCCCCCACTAATCCCCATTATTGCCTACAGACTGTCTCTGAGGTTCCGTGCTGCTTACTTCCCATGAGGCTGATCATTAGCATCCTTACCAGATAAAGAAACCAAAGATTAAAAGTTGCCCAGGGTCTTAAAGTGGCAGAACTGGCACCCAGATCAGAGAGAGATGACCCCAAAGCCTGGACCCTTAGGTCCCCACCCTTTATCGCTGTTTGGTGCCAAATATGCATGGCCGGCTGATGTTCAAGTCCCGGTTTACAGAGAGGACTATCTTCCCTCTCCCCATTTGAATGCCTCACAGTGTAGTTCAGAATGTCTTTATTTTTCTTTTCTTTTCCCTTTTGAAAAGGACAGTCTCCAAGAAATCCCCTTGAGGATTCCTCACATCATCCCTGATCCAAATTCTAAGTGAAGACTCCTTTTGAGATTTGGTGACTCATATTTAGCACCACATTAAGATGTGCCCTCTAAACTTGGGATGTGAGATTGAGGTCCCCAAGCACACATTCCAGGCACGGAGAAAGCACTCCCTTGCACATGCCCAGTGAACAGTATCTCCTTACAATCTCTATATACTACTCAGATGTTCCAAAATTTAACTGTAATAATTACTTTATTGGATGGCTATTAGCATGACATACTTGATAAAAACCGTGTCTGCCCGGTACTTTTGCATGTTGTAATAACTTAGTTTATTATTATTTCTGACAACAATAATAATTTCTGATGGTATGAATGAATTCTTTATGTTTTTCTAGTCAGAAACTCCTGTTGCTAATCAGATCCTTCTGAGTATTTCACATCTAGTTTTGATCTCCATGCCATATCCTTGGGGTGGGGGGGGGAACATGTAGTTTTAATTTGATCATGAAGTTTACTGTTTGAATAGATTTTTTTAGACTTCAGGCATGCTGGTTATTTAAAGTGACTCAGACAATATAAACTAGGCTTCCTGACATTCCAGAGACTTCAAGGGTCAGTGGCTTCTGGCAAGGGCCCCAAAGTCCTCTATTTGGCCTTAACTAAGTTGGTTCTGACACACCAGTTCTTTAGCATTATGTGCATGGTGAGAGGATTTCAATAAAGAATATTCCAACCTGGAAGTGCCTGGGTGGCTCAGCTGGTTAACCTTCAGACTTTGGCTCAGGTTATTATCTCATGGTTCGTGAATTGGAGCCCCACATTGGGCTCTGTGCTGACAGCTCACAGCTTGGAGCCTGCTTCAGATTCTGTGTCTCCCTCTCTCTTCCCCTCCCCTGCTCATGCTCTGTCTGTCTGTCTGTCTGTCTCTCTTTCAAAAATAAATAAACAATTAAAAAATTTTTAAAAAAGAATATTCCAACCTGAAGCCAGAATACCTATGGCCATGAACTGCTAGAAGAAACTTTCTCCCTGTCATTCTCTTCTGGAATCCTGTAGCCCTTTTATAGATCTTGCTATTTTGCAATCATAAAGGCATCTGTTGGTTGAGAGACCTCCTTGTAACTGATATTTTGAATTTCTTTTGCTCTCATGGTATACTCCATTTTACAGATGATGGAACTGAGGTAGAACAGGTGACTTACTCATTAAGCGACTTACTCATTAACTGCTATTTAATGATATAACTAAGGTGTAAACTTGCAGTTATCATATATGCACAATGAATATTTATTCTTTTTTAATTATTTAAAAATGATAGAGTGCATGAGCAGGGGAAAGAGGCAGATAATCTTTTTTTTTTTTTTAACGTTTATTTATTTTTGAGACAGAGAGAGACAGAGCACGAACAGGGGAGGGGCAGAGAGAGAGGGAGAAACAGAATCTGAAACAGGCTCCAGGCTCTGAGCGGTCAGCACATAGCCCAACACGGGGCTCAAACTCACGGACCGTGAGATCATGACCTGAGCCGAAGTCGGACGCTTAACCGACTGAGCCACCCAGGCGCCCCAAGAGAGAGAGATTCTTAAGCAGACTTCACACGCAGCATGGAGCCTGACTTGGGGCTTGATCCCACAACTGTGGGATCATGACCTGAGCTGAAATCAAGAGTTGGATGCTCAACTGAGCCACCCAAGCACCCCATGAAGATTTATTCTTAGTGTAAATACAGCATTCACTATACTCTACTCACTGTTCTATTAGGTTGAATCACATGAAATTACTGATCTTTCACCAGAAAACAGTAATTTTATAGGCTTTAACCTAACATTTGTCTCATCTGATCTTAACAACAGCATTAAGAAGCAACTGCTGTTACCGTCATTATATAAGAGAGGAAACTGAACCTTAGCTAAGTTATATAATATGCACAGGGTTAAATAGTAAGTGGTATGCTTTTTTTTCTTTTCTTTTTTTTTTTCCCTACCAGGCAATTCTTCTTCACCATGAGCTGGTGACTATGATGAACTGATGTGACACTTTTATTGTCCCCAGTGGTGGCAATTTTGAGTTTGTTAGTTCACTGACTTCATTCAGTATATTGAGCACATGCTGTGTGTGTGAATCATGTATATTCAACCTTCGAAGGAACAATGAGGTGGGAGATTAAGCTGGGTATTCCAGATTTGGGTTAAAAAAAAACAACAACTCAAAGCCATCTGAAATAGATTTTCTTTAGTGCCTATGTAGGTAGATCTTGAAGACTGTTCCTAAAGTATTCAGAAATTGGTTATTATTGGAGCAATACATAGCCTTTCAAAGTTTTTATGTCGAAAGTAATTTCACTTTCTGGGTAGTGCGACTATACCCTTTGGATATAGTGTAGATTCTGAGGTATTTGTTGCTTTTGCTGTTCTCTCTGCCTGGAATGCCCAGTTATTTCCTCATCACAAATCTTTTAAGTCTTAGCTCAGTGGTCACTTTCTTCAGAAGGCTTGTCCAATTTTCCCAGCTATAAATGAACTGTCTATTTTGGTTCTCATTGCATTTTTTTTTTCACTTTTCATGTATCACTAGTCACCTTCTCTCCTAAATTATGTTCATTTGCATACCCATCTATCCACCATTCACTATACATCTGTAAAGTTCTAGTCACTGTTAAAAGCCCTGAGGATACAGAGATGCAGTGACACAGTTCCTCTTCAAAGACCTATTAAAGGGACACATAAGTAAACAGAATATTTCAATACAACTATCATACTCTATTTTTATTCCAGCTCCACACATCTGAAAGTTGCATTCCTATCATAATGGTCACTTATGACCATTATGGCTATGATTCTGGTGGTTGGTGAGGACTGGTGGGAGGGGAAAGGGGGGAAAAGGGGGGAAAAGGGGGAAAAGAGGAAGTGACATGTCCCCCTCACCCCAGAATGGAGATAGGAAGACAGGAAACACATGATGCATATCTCTTTAGTCTAGCCTCCTCAACTGGGGATTCGTGTGAGACATTAGCACAGGTGTTATTGCCACAGAGAGGAAGTATGTTTCCACCGCACTTGGAACATCCTTGAGGGTGGTGAAGGGAAGACTTCTGGGAGCTGATATTTGAATTAAATCATGAAGACGAGTTCACTCAGTGAGTGCAGGAGGGAAAGAGGTCAGGTAGAGAAGACCTGGAGGTAAAAAACCGTGTGTGTGTGTGTGTGTGTGTGTGTGTGTGTGTGTGTATGTAAGTCTGGCATAGCTATGTTAGAGGGCAAGGTAGCCAAGAATTGAGGGTCAAGATCAGTGTCCAAATAATGGCTTTAAAAAATGTTTATTTATTTTGAGAGAGAGAGAATCAGCATGCAGGGGAGGGGCAGAGGTGGGTGGAGAGAATCCCAAGCAGGCTCCATGCTGTCAGCACAGAGCCCCACTCAGGGCAGTCTCACCAACCATGAGATCATGACCTGAGCTGTGATCAAGAGACAGCTGGATAACCAACTGAGCCATCCAGGGGCCCAAGATAATGGCGTTTTTTTAAAGTTACACTTGATTTGGAGAATGGGGCGTACGTATGTACCTTATATCGATCAACGGACTGTGATCTACCTGCAGGCAGAGATTTTTTTTTTGACCTTTTTTATTTTTTATTTATTTTTCAATGTATGAAATTTATTGTCAAATTGGTTTCCATACAACACCCAGTGCTCATCCCAAAAGGTGCCCTCCTCAATACCCATCACCCACCCTCCCCTCCCTCCCACCCCCCATCAACCCTCAGTTTGTTCTCAGGTTTTAAGAGTCTCTTATGCTTTGGCTCTCTCCCACTCTAACCTCTTTTTTTTTTTTTCCTTCCCCTCCCCCATGGGTTTCTGTTAAGTTTCTCAGGATCCACGTAAGAGTGAATACATATGGTATCTGTCTTTCTCTGTATGGCTTATTTCACTTAGCATCACACTCTCCAGTTCCATCCACGTGGCTACAAAGGGCCATATTTCATTCTTTCTCATTGCCACGTAGTACTCCATTGTGTATATAAACCACAATTTCTTTATCCATTCATCAGTTGATGGACATTTAGGCTCTTTCCATCATTTGGCTATTGTTGAGAGGGCTGCTATAAACATTGGGGTACAAGTGCCCCTAGGCATCAGTACTCCCGTATCCCTTGGGTAAATTCCTAGCAGTGCTATTGCTGGGTCATAGGGTAGGTCTATTTTTAATTTTCTGAGGAACCTCCACACTGCTTTCCAGAGCGGCTGCACCAATTTGCATTCCCACCAACAGTGCAAGAGGGTTCCCATTTCTCCACATCCTCTCCAGCATCTATAGTCTCCTGATTTGTTCATTTTGGCCACTCTGACTGGCGTGAGGTGATATCTGAGTGTGGTTTTGTTTGTATTTCCCTCATAAGGAGCGACGTTGAGCATCTTTTCATGTGCCTGTGGGCCATCCGGATGTCTTCTTTAGAGAAGTGTCTATTCATGTTTTCTGCCCGTTTCTTCACTGGGTTATTTGTTTTTCGGGTGTGGAGTTTGGTGAGCTCTTTATAGATTTTGGATACTAGCCCTTTGTCCGATATGTCATTTGCAAATATCTTTTCCCATTCCGTTGGTTGCCTTTTAGTTTTGTTGGTTGTTTCCTTTGCTGTGCAGAAGCTTTTAATCTTCATAAGGTCCCAGTAATTCATTTTTGCTTTTAATTCCCTTGCCTTTGGGGATGTGTCGAGTAAGAGATTGCTACGGCTGAGGTCAGAGAGGTCTTTTCCTGCTTTCTCCTCTAGGGTTTTGATGGTTTCCTGTCTCACATTCAGGTCCTTTATCCATTTTGAGTTTATTTTTGTGAATGGTGTGAGAAAGTGGTCTAGTTTCAACCTTCTGCATGTTGCTGTCCAGTTCTCCCAGCACCATTTGTTAAAGAGACTGTCTTTTTTCCATTGGATATTCTTTCCTGCTTTGTCAAAGATGAGTTGGCCATACGTTTGTGGGTCTAGTTCTGGGGTTTCTATTCTATTCCATTGGTCTATGTGTCTGTTTTTGTGCCAATACCATGCTGTCTTGATGATTACAGCTTTGTAGTAGAGGCTAAAGTCTGGGATTGTGATGCCTCCTGCTTTGGTCTTCTTCTTCAAAATTACTTTGGCTATTCGGGGCCTTTTGTGGTTCCATATGAATTTTAAGATTGCTTGTTCTAGTTTCGAGAAGAATGCTGGTGCAATTTTGATTGGGCTTGCATTGAATGTGTAGATAGCTTTGGGTAGTATTGACATTTTGACAATATTTATTCTTCCAATCCGTGAGCAGGGAATGTCTTTCCATTTCTTTATATCTTCTTCAATTACCTTCATAAGCTTTCTATAGTTTTCAGCATACAGATCTTTTACATCTTTGGTTAGATTTATCCCGAGGTATTTTATGCTTCTTGGTGCAATTGTGAATGGGATTAGTTTCTTTATTTGTCTTTCTGTTGCTTCGTTGTTAGTGTATAAGAATGCAACTGATTTCTGTACATTGATTTTGTATCCTGCAACTTTGCTGAATTCCTGTATCAGTTCTAGCAGACTTTTGGTGGAGTCTATCGGATTTTCCATGTATAGTATCATGTCATCTGCAAAAAGTGAAAGCTTGACTTCATCTTCGCCAATTTGGATGCCTTTGATTTCCTTTTGTTGTCTGATTGCTGATGCTAGAACTTCCAACACTATGTTAAACAACAGCGGTGAGAGTGGGCATCCCTGTCGTGTTCCTGATCTCAGGGGAAAAGCTCTCAGTTTTTCCCCATTGAGGATGATGTTAGCTGTGGGCTTTTCATAAATGGCTTTTATGATGTTTAAGTATGTTCCTTCTATCCCGACTTTCTCAAGGGTTTTTATTAAGAAAGGGTGCTGGATTTTGTCAAAGGCCTTTTCTGCATTGATTGACAGGATCATATGGTTCTTATCTTTTCTTTTATTAATGTGATGAATCACGTTGATTGATTTGCGAATGTTGAGCCAGCCCTGCATCCCAGGAATGAATCCCACTTGATCATGGTGAATAATTCTTTTTATATGCTGTTGAATTCGATTTGCTAATATCTTATTGAGAATTTTTGCATCCATATTCATCAGGGATATTGGCCTGTAGTTCTTTTTTTTTACTGGGTCTCTGTCTGGTTTAGGAATCAAAGTAATACTGGCTTCATAGAATGAGTCTGGAAGTTTTCCTTCCCTTTCTATTTCTTGGAATATCTTGAGAAGGATAGGTATTATCTCTGCTTTAAACGTCTGGTATAACTCCCCTGGGAAGCCATCTGGTCCTGGACTCTTATTTGTTGGGAGATTTTTGATAACCGATTCAATTTCTTCGGTGGTTATGGGTCTGTTCAAGCTTTCTATTTCCTCCTGATTGAGTTTTGGAAGCGTGTGGGTGTTTAGGAATTTGTCCATTTCTTCCAGGTTGTCCAATTTGTTGGCATATAATTTTTCATAGTATTGCCTGATAATTGTTTGTATCTCTGAGGGATTGGTTGTAATAATTCCATTTTCATTCATGATTTTATCTATTTGGGTCATCTCCCTTTTCTTTTTGAGAAGCCTGGCTAGAGGTTTGTCAATTTTGTTTATTTTTTCAAAAAACCAACTCTTGGTTTCGTTGATCTGCTCTACAGTTTTTTTTTAGATTCTATATTGTTTATTTCTGCTCTGATCTTTATTATTTCTCTTCTTCTGCTGGGTTTAGGCTGCCTTTGCTGTTCTGCTTCTGTTTCCTTTAGGTGTGCTGTTAGATTTTGTATTTGGGATTTTTCTTGTTTCTTGAGATAGGCCTGGATTGCAATGTATTTTCCTCTCAGGATTGCCTTTGCTGCATCCCAAAGCGTTTGGATTGTTGTATTTTCATTTTCGTTTGTTTCCATATATTTTTTAATTTCTTCTCTAATTGGCTCGTTGACCCACTCATTCTTTAGTAGGGTGTTCTTTAACCTCCATGCTTTTGGAGGTTTTCCAGACTTTTTACTGTGGTTGATTTCAAGCTTCATAGCATTGTGGTCTGAAAGTATGCATGGTATAATTTCAAGTCTTGTATACTTATGAAGGGCTGTTTTGTGACCCAGTATATGTCTATCTTGGAGAATGTTCCATGTGCACTCGAGAAGAAAGTATATTCTGTTGCTTTGGGATGCAGAGTTCTAAATATATCTGTCAAGTCCATCTGACCCAATGTGTCATTCAGGGCCCTTGTTTCTTTATTGACCATGTGTCTAGATGATCTATCCATTTCTGTAAGTGGAGTGTTAAAGTCCCCTGCAATTACCACATTCTTATCAATAAGGTTGCTTATGTTTATGAGTACTTGTTTTATATATTTGGGGGCTCCTGTATTCAACGCATAGACATTTATAACTGTTAGCTCTTCCTGATGGATAGACCCTGTAATTATTATATAATGCCCTTCTTCATCTCTTGTTACAGCCTTTAATTTAAAGTCTAGTTTGTCTGATATAAGTATGGCTACTCCAGCTTTCTTTTGGCTTCCAGTAGCATGATAAATAGTTTTCCATCCCCTCACTCTCAATCTAAAGGTGTCCTCAGGTCTAAAATGAGTCTCTTGTAGACAGCAAATAGATGGGTCTTGTTTTTTTATCCATTCTGATACCCTATGTCTTTTGGTTGGCGCATTTAATCCATTTACATTCAGTGTTATTATAGAAAGATACGGGTTTAGAGTCATTGTGATGTCTGTATGTTGTATGCTTGTAGCGAAGTCTCTGGTACTTTTTCTCACAGGATTCCCCTTAGGATCTCTTGTAGGGCTGGTTTAGTGGTGATGAATTCCTTCAGTTTTTGTTTGTTTGGGAAGACCTTTATGTCTCCTTCTATTCTAAATGACAGACTTGCTGGATAAAGGATTCTCGGCTGCATATTTTTTCTGTTCATCACATTGAAGATCTCCTGCCATGCCTTTCTGGCCCTGCAGGCAGAGACTTTAATGCTGTCCATGTCCTGGTTTGCCAGATTCCTAAGACATTATTCTAGATGCTTCAGAATTGCACTACATTGTAGCTACAGCTTGGATATCATCTCTTGTCTTTCATTCTGGGTTGGCCAGCTTGCAGGGCCATGGATTTCAGAAGAATATTGCTAGTTCCTGGGGGATACCAGGGACAGAGAGGCACTTGGTTAGAAGTGAGAGGATCTGTTTGGAAGAAATAAAGGAGGCTTAAATCCATTGTCATGACAACACTTAAATACAGCATTCCTTCTCTGAATGGTATCTGTTCCTGTTTACTTTCCTCCTTGTAGCATCGAGCTGGGCTACATTTGCTGTTTAGACATAATTACTATTTTATTATTATTTTTTTCACAGTTAAGTGGAGCATTTGAGCACAGCTGAATTGCTGGGAGCCTCGGTGGAAGAAATCTATTAGTGGTATGGCTTGAAACAATACACAAAAGGCCCCTGCGTGTGGTCTGCCCTCCACGCTTTCAACTTCCTTGTGTGGAACAATAAATTTCCAAGTCAGCTAGAATGCAGAGACTCACATCCAACGAGAGGAGAGCTGCATTTTTATCTTTTATTCATTGGCAGGAACATTAGCTGTAGGAGGTATTCAAATCACACTTTTATTTAAACAAACACAGCTGGATCGCAGCCTCTTAATATAGCAATTCTCTAATGAAAAATAACAACATAGTATTTATCTCTTTTCTTTTGTGTGACTCTCAATTTGCTAAAATTAGGCAGACTTCAATCCCATACAAAATTGGCATGTTTTCATGACCAGAGCTCATCGCAACTAACTGCAAAATTATAATGGGGATATAATTATAGGAGGGCATGTGAAATACACATCCTTTTGCTGCTGTAAGCTATATGGGGTTATACAATTATGTTGTAATAACATCATTTATCTTAAAGGAGTCAGACAGCTGACTTCATTTATTTAACTTGAGCACTCCAATTATGTGCTGTGTCAGTTTAACATAAATGTCTTGCCCAAAGAACATGGTGTAATAATAATGGTAATAGCAATAATAATAATAACACACATTTGTATAGGGTTCTATGAAGCACAAAGCATTTTTACAATTGTGATCTTGCTGGGACCTCCTAACTGCTCTGTAAGGCAAGCATCTAGGCCTGTGATTGTATGTGCCCCATTTTCCTGGTAAGATAAATGAGATTCGGAGAAGTGAAATGAAGTTGTCAAGATTACACAGTTAGTAAGTGGTGAAATAAGAGCTTAAAACTCAGGTTTCCTGACTTAATGTTCGGGGATCATTCTTCTCCTTTCACCGGTGGTACCAGATTTTGGACAGTGTGACGTCCATTTTAATCTCTTGTCCTATTTTATGTCACAGCTATTTTTTTTATTAAAGTTTTTTTTTTGATGTTTATTTTTGAGAGAGATAGAGAGACAGAATATGAGCAGGGATGGGGCAGAGAGAGAGGGAGACACAGAATATGAAGCAGGCTCCAGGCTCTGAGCTGTAAGCATAGACATGGGGCTCGAATCCACAAACCGTGAGACCATGACCTGAGCCAAAGTTGGACGCTTAACTGACAGAGCCACCCAGGTGCCCCTGTCACAGCTGTTTTTTTTAAGGCATGTAGAGCAGTGTATGGTGTTGGGAATCACGGGGTTAATTCTGTGACCTTGGGCAAATTAAATGAATTTTTTAGATCCCAGATTCCTTCTCAGAAAAACAACAGCCAATAATATCTATTGAGCAGATGAACAGAGTTATTATAAGAACTAAATGAGATAATGCTTGAAAATACATGGCTAGGTGCTCAGAAAATAGGTGTATTCTCCTTCCCTGCAGGACAAGAACAAATGCTTTCATTTCATAAGTGATGAAATTACTGTACATTTTGCATAACTGACTTGCCTAACTTACCAATCGAGTGTCAAGGCAGTGTCTAGAATTCACATCCTCCTCTTTCCAACCTATCTATCATTATTTTTAATCCTATTGTAATGTATTTAAATACCTCTATCACCTTTCAGCTTTTTAATTTTTTTTTTTTTTTGCAAATTTACTTGCTTATGTCCCCAAAGATTGAATAAATTACTTGTCTTTTATTTGAGCTAAATCTTAGGGCTCTTTGCTTGAGTGGGAGAGGTCAGAGGGGTGGAAAGAGCAGGATTTGGAGTCAGAAAGCTATGTTGAGTTTCGGCAGCAGTGATGAGTAGTTGTGTGAATTTCCACCAGTCCTCTGACTTCTCTCAGCCTGGGTTCGCTCATTGATGAATCCTATTTCAATCTGAACTTCCTGAAGGAAACCTGCAGTTCAATGAGAGAAGAAAAAAGCTGTAAAATAATAGACTTTGTTTACCCTGAGCTAGGCACTTTATTTGGCACATTATTCAACAAAGACTGTCTTATGTAATTTCATAAGATGTTTTTTCCTGTTTTACAGGCAAGGAAATAGAGATTAAATAATTTGTCAAAGAATCATAAGATTTGTATTTGAGAAAATTCTACTTAGTGGTTTGGGGGACTTCATTTTCTTTGTTTTTAAAAAAAAATTTTTTTTAATGTTTATTTATTTTTGAGAGAGAGAGAGAGAGCGCACGTGTGAGCGGGGGATGTACAAAGAGAGAGGGAGACACAGAATCTGAAGCAGGCTCCAGACATGGGGTTTGAACTCGCAAACCATGAGATCATGACCTGAGCTGAAGCCGGACACCCCTGGGGGACTTCCTTTTCAAGTTTCCTGAATAATTAAGTAGTTAAATGGGAGAAAGAGGGTGGGGTCCCTTTGGATGCCTCCAATTTACAAAGCACAAAGTTTAAAAACTTTATCACTATTCCTAGAGGGACCATCTAAAGATATAGTTTCTATAACATCGGTGTTTCCAACTGAGCCAGCAAGGATGGGGTTTCTTAACTTAGGAAACCTTTACTTAGTGAAGTCATTGCAATTGTCTCACCTAATCCAGGCTCAGCCCAGGGGCCCAGGTATTTTGTAGGTGAGTGGATGGAGGCACAGAAAGATGAAATAGCCAGGAAGGACAAGAACAAGATTTTATGCCTATTTCAATGCTTTTGTTCCTCCTTCATTATTTCTCTTCTAACCACCCCCCACCTCTACTTATCCATTTATACACTTAATTTGCTAAGATCTGAATTTAAAAAAAAGAAGAAGAAGTCCTATACTTACATTGCTTTCCAGGAACTCACAGTGTATCAGGGGAAACATCCAAGGGAGGAAGCATCACAATGAGATTGCAGTGAGACAGATGCTGTGCCAGACAGGAATGTTAGGTTTAATGTAGGCTTAAAGGTGGGCGCTATCAATTCTGCTCAGAGGATAGAGTTAGGGCAGCTTTACAGATGAGGATTCCCTTGAGCAGACTTTTTTCCCCAAATGCTTTTAATTGTAAGTGATAGAAAACCTATACAAATGATTTAATCTCAGAGGACTTTTATTGTAGAGACATGAGTGTGTTCCCAGTAATCAAGGATAGCAACATGGCCACACCCAACGTTCATTTACCTGAACATTAACAAGGCATCTCTTCACCTCTCCTCTCCACCTCACTTTTGCTGCAGACTGGTCTTCTCTGTCTCTTGGTGTCTTTCTCAGAAAGTATTGAAACTGGCACTTGGAAAAGCTTACACCAACAGCTTCACTGGAAAGAAGCTACTCCGATGAACTGTCCACATGCCAAAATTCTGAGGCCAAAATTTCTGGGGAATAAATGTATTGGTTCACTTCCAAGCCAACCAGATGTGGTTTGGGGCAGGATTACTTAGAAATAGGAGCTTCCACAGGAGCTGTATCAGAGGAGCTGAAAGAGGCAGTTCCCAAAAGAGGGGAGATAGGATCAGGTTACTGAGTCCATAGGTGACTCTCAAAGTATGGTCCCTGGGTCTCAAAGCCCTTTTCGGGGGTCCTTGAGGTCAAACGATTTTCTCAATAATCCTCAAACATCATTTGCCCTTTTTTGGTTTACTATGTTGACATTTGCATTAATGTGACAAAAGCAGTCACAGGTGCAAACTGCTTGGCATCTTAGCATAGATCAAAACAGTGGCACCAAACTGTAAGGTTGTGATTTTATTTGTTAGCACCTTGCATTCACAACTAAAAATGCCAGTTTAAGAATGTCCTTGAATAAACAGTAAAACTTTTAATTTTATTAAATATTAACCCTATTTACATGCCTTTTAATTCCTGTATCCCCAATTACTTATGCCATAAAGTTATTTTGCTGCATACTGAAGTAAAAAGGCTGCCTTGAAGAAAAGTCACGGCACAATTATTTGAGTTACAAGCTGAACTAGCTGTGTCTTTTTCATGGAACACAATTTTTATTCAGAAAAATAATTTACAGAAAAACTATGACTGTTCAGATTTAGATGTTTGCCAGACATACTCATGAACAAAGTAAGCCTGTTACTTCAAGGAAAACAACTAACAATATTTGTTGCCAGTGATAACATTTGAACTTTCAAATAAAAATCAGAATTTTGGAAAACTTGTGTCCCCCCATTGTGAACTTGATCGTTCCTAGTAATGACTTTTCTGATGAGATGTGTGGTGATATTGATATGATAGGGTTAATATTTCAACATTTGGAAGATCCACATGGCTAAACCAATATTTCTCAAGTGCTCTAGGTATTGATGCTACAAAGTCTGTGGGTAAAAGACCCATTCAAAGTTGACCAATGGATTTTAATATAACAATGTATGAAGAGCTTATTAATGTGGTTTCAGATTCCATATTGAAGGTAACCTTTAAGAAGTCACCACTTATTGAGTTTTGCATAGATTCAAAGAATAATATCTACAAAGTTATCCAAGTTTTCTTTATATACTTCAGCCAAAAACGTCAAAATAGATTCAATGCAGTCACAGATAGGAAAATCTTCTTTTAAGCCAGAATAGTCCTCTATTAAGTCAGACAACAGAGACATTTGCAGAAATATAAAACACTATGACTCTTCTCATTATTTTTTAAATGTAGTTATTTTTCATAAAATATTTTATGTATGTTGGAATATATGCTTAACCGTAAATGAATTAACATGTCTTTATTCAAAATTATTGTCATTTTAAACTTCTAAGTGATAAATGTTAATAGATATAACTGACATGAGCAAATAACTTTTGTGGTCCTTAATAATATTTTAAAGTAGGTTATGATTCCAAGACCAAATATTTGTTAACTACTGCCATAGATACGCACTGCAGTCTTTAATGTTTCTTAATGTTTATTTATTTATTTTGGATGAGAGAGCATGTGTGAGTGGGGTAGGGGCAGAAGGAGAGGGGGAGAGAGAATCCCAAGCAGGCTCTGACTATCAGCATGGAGCCTGGTGTGGGGCTTTATCCTAACCACAACCATGAGATCACAACCTGAGCCAATATCAAGAGTTGGACACTCAGTCAACTGAGCCACCCAGGCACCCTTGCAGTCTTTAAATACAGATAAGAACAATTCAAGTGAGTGAGAGATGGAAGAACATGTCAGGAGAGAGACAGGAGGCATGAAGCAATGTGGCACATTCAGGACCTTATGCTGATGGAAAATGGAATATTGGAGTATATTATGAAGAGACAAGGTTGAAAAAGGAAAGACCTGTCAGGTAATCTGGAACCTTCGAAAAGCTTTAAGTGAGAGAATGATGCGACTGTATTTGGATTTAGACATGGCACCTTGTTGGCAGTGTGGAAAATGGTAGGTGCCCCAGATAGAATGTGTTCCCTCCAAATTAATATGTTGAAATCCTAACCCCCTAGGTAATGATGGTAGTATGTGGGGCCTTTGTAAGGTGCTTGGATCATGAAGGTGAAGCCCTCATGAATGGGATTAGTGACGTTATCAAAGAAAGTTTTTTTGCCCCTTCCACCATGTGAGGACACAGCAGAAAGATGCTATCTATGAACCAGAAAGTGGTCTTTTTTTTTTAATGTTTATTTATTTTTGAGAGAGAGAGAGACAGAGTGCAAGCCAGGGAGGGGCAGAGAGAGAGGGAGACACAGAATCGGAAGCAGGCCCAGAGCCTGACGCGGGGCTTGAACCCATGAACTGTGAGATCATGACCTGAGCCGAAGTTGGATGCTCAACCGACTGAGCCACCCAGACGCCCCCAGAAAGTGGTCTTAACCACACAGTGCATCTGCTGATGTTTGATCTTGGACTTCTCAGACTCTAGAACTGTGAGAAATAGATGTTTGTTGTTTACAAGCCACCTAGTCACTATAGTATATTTCTGTAGCAGCTAGAGCTAAGACAGTAGGCAATGGGGTGGAGTGAGCAAGTTGGTAAATAAGTGACAGGGAAACAAGTTAGGAAGAAGTGTAGAACAAAGGAGATGAGAAACTGAACTAAGATAATGGTGGTAGGGATGGAAAGGAAGGGGTATGTTGTTGAGATTTTTAAAAAAACTGAATTGAAAATAATGTCATCTTGAGGGAAGCTATACAGAGTAGATTTCATAGCTGGAGCCATGCTTTAACATGGATGGTCCCCTACTAATTATTTTAAAGTTTTGTCTAAATCCAAGTTTCCCGAGGTTTATTTTTGTAAAGTTGCAGTATCAGATAGGATTGGGTTCAGCTGTACATAATGGAAAATACCAAACAATGACTTAAATAAGAGAAGAGTTTGTCTCTTGTGCTAAATAAGTAAGTAAGTAAGTAAGTAAGTAAATAAATAAATAAATTAATTAATTAATTAAAAAAAAAATTCAGGGGGTACCTAGGTGGATCAGTTGGTTAAGCATCTGACTCTTGATTTCAGCTTGGGTCATGATCTAATGGTTCGTGGGTTTGAACCCTGTGTTGGGCTCATGCTGATATTGTGGAGCCTGACTGACATTCTCTCTCTCTCCCTCTCTGTCTTCTCCTCCCCTACTCATGCTCGTGCTCTCTCTCTCTCTCTCTCTTTCTCAAAAATAAATGAATAAAGTTAAAAATTAAAAAAAAAATTCAGGGCCATTTTCTATTTTACTACTGTCAGCATATTGCTTTCATTCTCAAGGTCACCTCATTCTCCAAGAAGGCTGCTGGAAAAAAACCACATCTGCATTCCAGGATGGAAGCTGGACAGCCAAAAGTGTTCAGCTTTTCTAGTTTCTACTTACCTGTCATGGCCTTTGATCATGATCTTTTAAACTTTACCACACTCAACAGTAAGAAGGCTAGGACACGAAGTATTTTAGCTGGGTTCATTGCCATCTCAAATAATATCAGGGTTCTTTTACAATAAATGTAGGGAGAAATGTTTATTGGGTGACATCCAGCAATGTCTATCACAGAGGTCTAAATTCTTGCCTTCTCTTCCCAGAAATGCTGTTATCCAGATTTTTTAAAACCTTTTTCCTTTTGTCATTAGATCTTCTGGGAATGAGAAAGATACTTTTTTATTTAGGGTCTCTTATTTGGAAGGCCCAAGTTTTCATAACCCAGCTGGAGAACTGACAATATAGCCTCTTAACTACTTGTTCCAATTTATTTGCATATTTCATTCCAATCCTCCCTACACACTGTGGCAAGATTAAGTTTTCTGAAGCATATTTCACATTATGCTATTTCATTTGTCAAGAACATCAATTAATCTCTCGTGGCCTACCAAACATTCACAAATGTGTACCAAGCATTCAAAGCACTCTTGCATTTTTACCAAAAGCAACATTTCCAGGCATACTCCCCATACCATATGTTTTAGACAAATGGGACCTAATCCCTTTGGGAAATCTAACCTCTGTGGTTTTATTCAAGTTGATTTACTTTTTAGAATTCTAGCTGTGCACCTTCATGGACCAGTGAAACCTATAGAAGTTACAAGGATTTCTTGAATTGTAGTCCCCTCTCAACACTATCCTTTGATGACACATCAGAAGACTCAACTCTGTAAACAGTACATTTCACATTTTATACTTAAAGGGCATGTTCCTTCAAACCATGTCCAACATCCATAACACTCTCAGGGAATGAAAGTTTGCTTAGAAGCAGAGTCTGGGCATGTGCTTAAATGTGGCCCCTACACCTCTTACACAGAGTTCTATAGTATGTTCCTAACCTGAGCCCTGCTTTTATGAAATGGACAGTTGTTGCTGATACTATTGTGTTCACTGTTATCATGTGTCCCTCCTTTGACCTGACTCTTAACAACACAAGTGTTTTTGGCTTTGAAAGAAGATACCTCAGCATCATCTTCACACACATTTCTATTTTATTTAATATATATAATGAACCTTATAAACCAACCACCAACATAAATAAAAGAACTTGGAGGATTATCAAGTGCCAGGGGCTCCTTATTAATATGGGAACCTTTGTGTTCATATCTTCAGACCAATGGTCTCATTTGCTCTGGCTTCTTTGAAAGGTGCCAGGGAACCCAACACCTCTAAGACATGCTTTTCATGACTTACTCCTGCTACCATTGGAAGTGTGTTGTGGAAACATGGTGGACTAGAATGAGGACACCTGAAATCTCCTTCCCACCTTTGCCAGAGATCCACAGTATGATGTAGTATAAATGGAGCAGGTGGTTGATTCAGAGACTGATTCAAGTGTGTGTACTATACAGTTTATAGGACGTTGACACAGTGCTACATAATCCTATTAAAAGTTATATTTTGAACCTGAATTTTCTCATTAATCTATGGAGAATAGTGCCTATAGAACTCTCTACTTTTCATCTTGGCAACAATCCTTTGAGAAAGTCAGGGAATTTACTGTTAGTTAGCACCATTTAAAAGGTTACATATGTTAAATAATTAATATTATTTTCTAACTCTAAGGTAAGTAAATGTCCATTCTGAGATTCCATTCTGTCTCTCTTCATTTCAGTTTTATTATCTATAGAATAGATATATAGTAATGATCTTATATCACTAGTCAATTTGGAGCACTAAATGAGATAAAAGACGTGGAAAATTCTGGCCTACGGTAGGTGTTCACTAGGGATTGGTCTTGAGAAATGTAGCTTAGTTCTCTATCATTCTAGATTTTCCTTACCTTTGCCTAGTATTTCAGCTAGTCTGGTTAGTTGCCTGGTAGAATAACACAGATCTTTATCCCTGATGGAAATGAGCCCTTAGTTGCCTAACTCTTGTTGGGTTGTGGTTGCTGTCATTGCTTATCAGTGATTATTGCTTGTCATGGAAATATTAGAAGAACTTTCAGTGAGTATCCTGAGTTAAAAGCACAGTCTTCCCTGCTGCCCATGTCATGTAGTCACTTCTTTGTTTGCCTACCGGCCCACTAGCAGGATGTACCCAAAGTAGCCACATCACAATCCAGTTCAATGGAACTGTTAATTGACTTCCTTGTTGGGTATTTTCCCTATCTCCAAAACAAAGTTGTGGGGATAGGAACTACAATGCTATAAGTAGGTCCCTGGATATGAGAAAGGACATATGTACATCCACTTCTTGATACCTGACCTATGTACTCTAGGTGTTGTGGTCACAGTACCACATGTTGGTTTTTGATTTAATACATATTCCATATTCTGGAAGTTGGGCAGCAAGACAAGGTGATGTGTTATTCCTTATCTATTGCTTCATAAACACCACAAATATGGACCCCAGATCTCTTAGCAGTTGGATCCACTTGGCCTCGTGAAATATTGCTACTCAGGATATACAACAATCCCAGGCTTCAGAGAATTCCAAAAGAAATGAGAAGGAAAGAGATTTCATTTGCTTGGCTTGTTCGAATTTCCTATTCATTCATTCATTCATTCATTATTTATTTAGACAACACAAGCAGGGGAGGGGCAGAGAGAGAGAGAGAGAGAGAGGGAGAGAGAGAATCCAAAGCAGGCCCTGCACCGACAGTGCAGAGCCCAAGCGGGGCTCAAACCCATGAACCATGAGATCATGACCTGAGCAGAAACCAAGAGTCAGATACTTAGCCACTCAGGCGTCCCCCAGTTTCCTTTATCTCATTGGTTAAAGTTAGCCCCACTGGGAGTTAATACATGTATGCTTCTTGGCTGTATCTTCCATTCCTTTGATTGATAAATTATTACTAGCAGTATAGTATGATTAGTACTATTATTATCATCATTATTATTACTCTATACTAGGAGAGGAGAATATAAATTTACATACATGTCTATACAGCTCTCTATCTCTATATATCTATCATAGTAAATGCAATGACAAGTGTATTTAATGGTAATGTCAGAGCACTGAGCAGAAAAAAAAATAATCCTCTTGGGGATCAGAGGTGCTAATAAGGAGAAGGGAAGAGGGTCTGCCTGGAAAGTGAATTTCAGTCACAGAAATAGCATGAACAAAAACTCTGAGTCAAGAAACAGCACAAAATATGCAAGAAAGCTGTTTATTAGTATTGAAACATGAAATGTAAGGCAAGGCTGTCAAACCAAGTAAGGGCAGTATTATATAGGGACATAGATTTCTACTGAGAACTTTGAAGTCGGTTCAAATGTTGGTAACTTACTAAGTCATTACCCTTTCTGTGCTTCAAATTTCTCTTTTTCATAACAAGAATAATAACAATATCTACCTCACAATTGTTTTGTTAGTAAGGTAGTGAGGATTCAGGAAATGTTAGCCATTATTAGATAGCAGAGAGACATGAAACATTTTCAGTGGCAGAACAACATGGTCAGATTTATGACATTGGCATTGACAATGGATTGGAGAGGATTAGGGCCAGAAGCAGAAAGATAAGTTATTTGCTGATGTGATACTGTAATAGCCCAAGGAGTGATGGTTGCCTAGAGTGGACCAGAGTCAATGGGAAAATAAAGGAAATACCTAGAAGGCGAAATGGATAGGACTTAGCAGGTAATTGGGTGGAAGTGGCAAATAAGGGAGAGGGCTGATTCAAAGATTACACTCAAGTTTTTGACTTGGGTGACTCAGTAACTGTGATGAAATCAAGTAATATAGGAAATAAAAAAGGAAAAGAGAAGAGAGCAGTGGATTTTAAGAAGGAGGACATTAATGCTGACCTGGAGAGGGTCAGGAAAGAAAAGGACAGAAATTCATCATTGCATTTGTATTAGTGATCTTAGTAATAGTATTTTCAGGGAAGTAGTCACTATTTTTTCTGTTTTTTACAAAACAAAAAAAAAGGAGTCTCAAAGTTGTGAAAATCCCTTAAGATTGTATAACTGGTTAGGTCCAGCATTCAGTGTGGGCTGTTAATTCATTAAAAACTGCAGCAGCCATAGCAGCTGCAGCAACAACAAAACACTTACTGAGTACTTACCACTGTAGTAGGTCCTGGAAACCTAAGAAAAGTCATACACAGCTCCTGCCTCCAAAGGGCTCATGCTTTTGGAATCCATGTAAAGAAACACTGTAAAATTTTTTTAACAGAGTTGTGTTCAGGGTAAGGGGCAGTGCATAAAAAAAGGGTGCCTAGGGATTTGATGCTAGGGATTTGAAAAAGATTTTAAAATGGTGAAGTTGCTCAGCTGACTTTTGTCTGGGGTGAGTTGGGGAAGTGGGGGAAGATAAGGAAGAATTGCAGAGTTTGGGAGTAGCAAGAACACAGGCAAGGAAGTGAGGAAGAGTGCCATATCCCCAGGAATTCACAAGCAGTTCAATATGGCTACAGGTAAACTGGGGCTTCTTAGTGGGGGTTGGAAAACCAGTCATAAATTTGACTGTATCTTACAGAATTGAGGTGCTGAATGGATTGGTTTTAGAAGGTCTTATGAGATCCCTGAACTCTTACTCCCAAGTTTCTATATAGATCTATGTAGTCTCAGAAGAGGGGGGAGTTTCAAGAAGGTAGTGGTTGTCTGTGTAAAATTTTAAAATGAATATACATCTTATTTTTCTCAGGAGGTAATTATATTTTATAGAAAAAAAAGCCTGCGTAATCTTAAGATAATTGTATATTTCCTACTCTGCCAATAAGTCAGTATAGGATCTCTGGGGAATAGATAATTAAATGTACAAGAGAGTTCTTGGGGGAGATGTTTGTGAAACATAAGTAGGAAGGGAGCAGAAGGAGGCAGGAAGAACTTTTGGACCATAATTCAAGTCTGACACCTGTGAAAGGAGAAAACAGAGGAGGACTGTGTCAGAAGATCCTCAGACTAGAGCAATTCTGAGAATGATTGGCTAGGCGGATGGGGAGCTGCCAAGAAAAGGTTGCTCATTGGAGAAATACTGTTTGGGGCATTAATGGCCTCCCACCTCTTACACCTTTCTTATCATGCCCAGTCATTGTCTGGGAACAGTATGGAGGAAGCATGGCCTTGGCATGAATACCACACAGATTCCAAAGATGTGGCCACAGGAGGCCACCAGTCAACTATGCTCTGTATAGTGGGTTATCTATAAGGGAGGTCTGGCTGCTCCATTTTAGACTCAGGGAAAAACCAATCAAGAAGAATGTTGATTGGTTACATCTATTGCCAGAATTATTAAGTAGGGTCTGAGTTGAGGACACGGATTCCAGTTCCCCATGTTTTAAAAATAACTATCAAAAAATGGGGGTAGAGGCTGCCATACCTAGTCTTCTTAAGAGCTGTCAGAATTGGCTCTGTTACAATGACACTCCTCCTCTCCTCAGATTCACATAAGAGAAGCACACTGTTTTTAAGTGTATAAAAAATACAATATTTCTTCAGAGGAAGTACCCTTTTATCTGAAAGCTAGTAGTGGGAGTGGGAGTGTGAACTAGCTCTAAAGAGTTATTGTAGAGACTGGAGTAGTTACAAGATACGGACTCGCATTTTCATGAATGGACTTATTATACCGAAGAAACTTTAGCCTTATTTGGATATTGATTTCTTTTTCAATATATGAAATTTATTGTCAAATTGGTTTCCATACAACACCCAGTGGCTTATCCCAAAAGGTGCCCTCCTCAATACCCATCACCCACCCTCCCCTCCCTCCCACCCCCCATCAACCCTCAGTTTGTTCTCAGGTTTTAAGAGTCTCTTATGCTTTGGCTCTCTCCCACTCTAACCTCTTTTTTTTTTTTCCTTCCCCTCCCCCATGGGTTTCTGTTAAGTTTCTCAGGATCCACATAAGAGTGAACACATATGGTATCTGTCTTTCTCTGTATGGCTTATTTCACTTGGCATCACACTCTCCAGTTCCATCCACGTGGCTACAAAGGGCCATATTTCATTCTTTCTCATTGCCACGTAGTACTCCATTGTGTATATAAACCACAATTTCTTTATCCATTCATCAGTTGATGGACATTTAGGCTCTTTCCATCATTTGGCTATTGTTGAGAGGGCTGCTATAAACATTGGGGTACAAGTGCCCCTAGGCATCAGTACTCCCGTATCCCTTGGGTAAATTCCTAGCAGTGCTATTGCTGGGTCATAGGGTAGGTCTATTTTTAATTTTCTGAGGAACCTCCACACTGCTTTCCAGAGCGGCTGCACCAATTTGCATTCCCACCAACAGTGCAAGAGGGTTCCCATTTCTCCACATCCTCTCCAGCATCTATAGTCTCCTGATTTGTTCATTTTGGCCACTCTGACTGGCGTGAGGTGATATCTGAGTGTGGTTTTGTTTGTATTTCCCTCATAAGGAGCGACGTTGAGCATCTTTTCATGTGCCTGTGGGCCATCCGGATGTCTTCTTTAGAGAAGTGTCTATTCATGTTTTCTGCCCGTTTCTTCACTGGGTTATTTGTTTTTCGGGTGTGGAGTTTGGTGAGCTCTTTATAGATTTTGGATACTACCCTTTGTCTGATATGTCATTTGCAAATATCTTTTCCCATTCCGTTGGTTGCCTTTTAGTTTTGTTGGTTGTTTCCTTTGCTGTGCAGAAGCTTTTAATCTTCATAAGGTCCCAGTAATTCATTTTTGCTTTTAATTCCCTTGCCTTTGGGGATGTGTCGAGTAAGAGATTGCTACGGCTGAGGTCAGAGAGGTCTTTTCCTGCTTTCTCCTCTAGGGTTTTGATGGTTTCCTGTCTCACATTCAGGTCCTTTATCCATTTTGAGTTTATTTTTGTGAATGGTGTGAGAAAGTGGTCTAGTTTCAACCTTCTGCATGTTGCTGTCCAGTTCTCCCAGCACCATTTGTTAAAGAGACTGTCTTTTTTCCATTGGATATTCTTTCCTGCTTTGTCAAAGATGAGTTGGCCATACGTTTGTGGGTCTAGTTCTGGGGTTTCTATTCTATTCCATTGGTCTATGTGTCTGTTTTTGTGCCAATACCATGCTGTCTTGATGATTACAGCTTTGTAGTAGAGGCTAAAGTCTGGGATTGTGATGCCTCCTGCTTTGGTCTTCTTCAAAATTACTTTGGCTACTCGGGGCCTTTTGTGGTTCCATATGAATTTTAGGATTGCTTGTTCTAGTTTCGAGAAGAATGCTGGTGCAATTTTGATTGGGCTTGCATTGAATGTGTAGATAGCTTTGGGTAGTATTGACATTTTGACAATATTTATTCTTCCAATCCGTGAGCAGGGAATGTCTTTCCATTTCTTTATATCTTCTTCAATTACCTTCATAAGCTTTCTATAGTTTTCAGCATACAGATCTTTTACATCTTTGGTTAGATTTATCCCGAGGTATTTTATGCTTCTTGGTGCAATTGTGAATGGGATTAGTTTCTTTATTTGTCTTTCTGTTGCTTCGTTGTTAGTGTATAAGAATGCAACTGATTTCTGTACATTGATTTTGTATCCTGCAACTTTGCTGAATTCCTGTATCAGTTCTAGCAGACTTTTGGTGGAGTCTATCGGATTTTCCATGTATAGTATCATGTCATCTGCAAAAAGTGAAAGCTTGACTTCATCTTCGCCAATTTGGATGCCTTTGATTTCCTTTTGTTGTCTGATTGCTGATGCTAGAACTTCCAACACTATGTTAAACAACAGCGGTGAGAGTGGGCATCCCTGTCGTGTTCCTGATCTCAGGGGAAAAGCTCTCAGTTTTTCCCCATTGAGGATGATGTTAGCTGTGGGCTTTTCATAAATGGCTTTTATGATGTTTAAGTATGTTCCTTCTATCCCGACTTTCTCAAGGGTTTTTATTAAGAAAGGGTGCTGGATTTTGTCAAAGGCCTTTTCTGCATCAGTTGACAGGATCATATGGTTCTTATCTTTTCTTTTATTAACGTGATGTATCACATTGATTGATTTGTGAATGTTGAACCAGCCCTGCATCCCAGGAATGAATCCCACTTGATCATGGTGAATAACTCTTTTTATATGCTGTTGAATTCGATTTGCTAATATCTTATTGAGAATTTTTGCATCCATATTCATCAGGGATATTGGCCTGTAGTTCTCTTTTTTTACTGGGTCTCTGTCTGGTTTAGGAATCAAAGTAATACTGGCTTCATAGAATGAGTCTGGAAGTTTTCCTTCCCTTTCTATTTCTTGGAATATCTTGAGAAGGATAGGTATTATCTCTGCTTTAAATGTCTGGTAGAACTCCCCTGGGAAGCCATCTGGTCCTGGACTCTTATTTGTTGGGAGATTTTTGATAACTGATTCAATTTCTTCACTGGTTATGGGTCTGCGGAACCTGGTGAGAAAATTTTGGGGAAAGCTTGATGAATAAACCTGGATGGTGAGAGGTTTAATTGGTACAGAGAATGCTATCTTTTTGTTTATGGGGTTTCCTGGATGTAAGGTGCTTGGTGGAGCAAAATGAACTAAGAAGCCAAGGAAAGGTTATCTGACTGGGAATAGGAAAATAGTTTTCCAATCCTAGAGACCATGAAAAGGAAGACCATAGCATCTCACACTGCTCCGTGTGAAGGAGACCAAAAGGTAGAGACGTGGCAGAGGCTACAGAGCTTTCCAGGAGACTACCGAGCATGAAGACATCCACTTAGAGAGGACACTTGGGAAATGCACCACTGGTTGTGGCTGAAGGAAACATGGCTATGTCTCTCTGAGGGGCTCTTCAGGGATGGAGGAGGTGAGGAGAAAGCCAAACACTACTCCAGGAAAGCCCAAGATATATCTTGTCTATGTAGTATTCACTATATCTTCCACCCACAAGGTGTGGCTGTGGGTAGCTTATCTAACCTCCTTGTTACAGTTCCCAGATCAGGAAAATGGTTTAATAATCATAGCAGATCTTACAATATTAGTGTCTTAGATGAATTAGGACGTGTAAAATGGTTAGAACTGTGGCTTGCACATTCTGTATTTTATCAATTTTCAGAGGCCATCAGTTGTTAGAGTCATCATTATTTTATGCACCACAAAGAGTGAAGAAGATGCTTACAATTAAACCATGAGACATTATCAATTATTAATCACATTGCTATTTCAGAAATATTGGAGTATGAAAGAATATATTTTAGAATTTATGAAGTGTGGTTTTGAGTGCTCAAGAAGCATCATATATCATTATAATTATAGTTATTATTTGTTACAATTATTGTCATTATTTGTGGAAATCACTAGGAGAAGATAAACCATGCAATCAGAATATGATCAAAGATGGCTTCCCTTTACTGATAATGTGATCAGTTTTATACAATGACCCCTACTTCCTCTATTCTTCTTGGGTCCTTATCAAGCCCTAGAATAATTAGAATCAGAAGAGGGTATAGAAGACTATGTATTCAGGGCTTTTCTCTATGGTTGTGCAGATTATGTATTGGACAACATAGAGTGGGTGATATGGTACACTGTATGAATGCTCCCTAGAGTTGAACGTTACATATCCTGCATGGATCTCATAACACAGCCCACCCAACCTCATCTGTGACCCCCTGCTCTTTTAAGTCAGAATCACAGCCCAAGGTTTAGGTGGGGAAAGTGGAAGAGATGAGTTTTAAATCAATTTTGAGATTAAAGTTTTAAACTTTACTTCAGTCATGAAAAATAACTAGATATTATAAAATCTTCCCAAGGTGTTGTAAAGAAATTTGAAAGGTTGATTTATCAGAATACTGTAGAAGGTGTTAATGGCAAAAAGTTAAAATATATTCATGTTTTTACTACACCCTAGTGAGAATCCCCAATAATCTGGTCATATAAAATTGAAAAGAAGATACGTTTCTGACCCACTCCTCCCAAGAGAAACAGACAAATCTTAATGAGCTAAGTGCTATTGGAGAGGACAGTTCTAGCTAGTATGAGGAGGGGCAGGAATTAGTTCTGCAGAAGAGTAGAGAAAGATTTCTTTGGAAAGTGGATATTTTGAACCGGCCTAAAACATGATCCATGGAATCCAAAGCTATGTCTGACTTCTGTAAATGGTAAATTAAGATAGTTTGGAAGGGGGACCCTTTGGTAATATTGTGTTATCGACTAAATGTTTGTGTTCCCCCTCAAATTCCTATGTTGAAGCCTTAGCCCTCAATGTGACTATTTGGAGAGAGGGCCTGTGAGGAGGTGATAAAGGTTAAATAAGGTCATCAGGGTGGGGCCCTAATCTGATAGTCCTTGCGTCCTTATAAGAACAGGGAGGGACATCAGAGAGCTCTCTCCCTCCCTCCTCTCTCCCTCCTTCCTCTCTCCCTCTCTCCCCCCACTCTCCCCCCTCTCTCCCCCCACTCTCCCCCCTCTCTCCCCCACTCTCTCCCCCCCTCTCCTTCTCTCCCCCTCTCCGCCCCCCTTTCCCTCCCTCTTCCCCGGCTCTCTCTCCTCAGAGAGGCCAAGGAGGTGATCTGAAAGCCAGGGAGAGAACTCTCTTTAAGAACCGGACCCTGCCGGACCTTGATCAAGGGCTTCCAGTCTTCAGAACTGTGAGAAAACAAATTTCTGTTATGTAAGCCACCCAAGTATGGTACTTTATTACAGCAGCCAGAACAGACTAATACTCTGTCCCTGCTCTCGTTTCTGTCTCAGTTCAACTAATTCTAGCCCACAATTATAATTTTAACCCATAAATCCTCAGCCATACAGAAATAGCTTAGTTTTTTCTTTGCTTCTTAATAATCAAATTTCATTAGATCCTCACAATAGTCCACTGAAGATAAGTTACCTTCCCTCTTTCAGAGATGAAAAGTGTTGAGGGTCAGAGAGTTTCAGCCAACAAGTTGCTCTAAGTTCATTGCTGTTTCTATTGAAACCCAAGTACTGTTTTAAACTCAGAGCTAGGGTCAGGACTTTGGCAGCCCTAAATCACAGCACCTATATCTCCCCTCTTCACCTAAAAAATAAGGTTGTTCTTTATTCCTCCCTTCCTCGCATTCTCTCTTGTTCTGTCTTTCTCTCTTTCTTTCTTCTTTTAGAAGAGCAAAACTTCTGGAATTTTAGCAGATCTTTGAAGCCTTAATACCATCAGGTTGTTGACTTTTGCGGGGAGGTAAGAAAAGCACTTATCATAGTGACTCAAAAATGATCCCAGAACATATTTGATCTATCTTCTATTTAAACTATTCTTTCCAAGGATGTGTTTTCCAAGTAATTATGCTAAAACATCAATTAAGACCCTTATCAGATATGGTAATACCTCAGGTGCAATTCAGAAAGTGCAATTATTAGAGTGTAAAGGTGGCCTCAAAGCCATCAAGCAATCACATCCATCAGTCTTGGTGTTTAGGCTAAAATAGCAGCAATTGACGTTTGGAAATATTACCTGGAAACTCTTGTTCCAGTTGATTTGAGAGCCCAATATCTATAGCACAAAAATAATTCCATTTCCAGATGGCCCTCCCACTTGACAGATTACTAATCAGTAATCTCCAAACCAACCCACAGTCCCTCTTTTAGCCCTCTTGCCTCTTACCCACAGAATCACAGCAGGGTCCTTATACCTTCTGTAAGGCCACAGTTCTGGTAAGGCTCTTTGCCAATCCTTCCTACTACGTTTTTTTCTTTCTTGCCATTCTTCAAACTGTATTTAACATTAATTTGTCATCTGGATTGGTTATTGATCGCACTGGAGCACACTGAGAAGCTGGCTAAGAAGCTCCACACTTTAAAAATTCTCTTGCTTGAATTTACAAAGGATTTGGATTTTAGTGGGTCTGAACTGCTGGGGTAGAAGGATTTAAGGAAACACATTGCCCTGAGAATAGCAAGCCATGCACATCAGCATTTTCCTGGGAAAAATGAATAGGGCTCCTTGTAGTTATGTGGCCACATGCCATTTACAAAATACTTTTTCATAGGTGATTTTGTTTTTCTCCCTTTTCTCTTTTTCCTTCCCTCTTTCCCACTTCACTCTTTTCCCTTCTTCCTTCCCTCTTCCTACCTCCTGTCCTCCTTTCTCCCTACATCCCTTCCTTCTCTTCTTCCTCCCTTCCTCTGTTATTTTTCCTTTTCCTTCCTTTCTCAATTTTTTTCTCTGCAAACATTTGATGACTGCATGACACTGTGCCAAAAACAATGTGCTTTCAGAACCAGAAGACTGTTAAGGTGTTCAGTGTGAGATTGACAGTAAGTAGTGACTCTAATATAGATCGATAAGTTATCTAGTAGAAGCACAGAATATTTCCTAGAAAAGAAGCCTCTAACTCCAAGTAGGCTGGGTGCCTGGGCAGGGGTGAGGTTAGGAAAGTCCTTCCGCAGGTCCCCTGAGCTACTTCTGAAAGAAGGAATTCAATTTACATAAGTGACAAAAGGAGACAAAGAGTTTTCTAGGATGAAGGGATCAACAATTCAAAGGACTGTAGACAATATGCTTACTTTTAGGAAAGTACAAATACTTAGGTATAGCTGGCATTGAGGATAAGGGAGGTGGCAAAAGGGGTCATGTGGAAGGTCAGGGAATGGTAGGTTGAAGGCCTGAGCATATAAGAAAAGGAGACATGAATGTTCCTGTGTGTCTGTCACATGAAGGAGTCTAGATCTGTGTGTATGTGTTCTAGTGAAACTTTATTTATGGACACCGAAATGTGAATTTCATAGTTTTCTCATGTTATGAAATATTTTCCTTCTTGTGACTCCCCCACCCCACTCCCATTTGGAAATGTGAAGACCATTATCTCATAAACCAGATAGGTGTGGGCTGCAATTTACAGACTCCTGCTCTATCAAAGTGTGGTCCTTAACTAACAGCATTGGCATCACCTGGAAAGTAGTTTGAAATGCAGAATTTTGAGCCTCAGCCCAGCTTTCATCAATTAAAGGAGTCTAGTTAAATCCCGAAGGTAACAGAATGTTCTAAGAAGGCAAGCATTGCAGTCTGGTTAAACTCTAATTAGATTTCGAAGTCCCTTGTTTGCTTTTAGATTCAACCAAATGTTCAGAGTGTTGTTGCATTCTTACACTTCACCTGACCTATATGCTGCTGTTGCTTTGCAGAGTAGGAGAGCAGTTGCTGAATCAGCACTGCAGGGAGGAGCGTGTGTAAGGAACATGGATTATTCATGGGGCCTGTGCACTGTTCCAGGTGCAGCCATGATTGCCGTGGACTGGGACCATTTGTAATGCAAAGGCATGGCAAGAAAATCCATTTTCTCATTTTCAGAGCCAATTTTATCTTCATGCTCCTGCCCATGTTACAAATTTTAGGCTGATAACGTGAAACAGGAGGCAGAAGAGCAAAATGAAATTTCTGACGACTGTTTGCAAAAGGCATTTTTAGATACCAATTTATTAACTCCTTTACTTGGAAGGGAATGACTCAGAGACTGTATCTTGACACCTTGTGGTCTAAAACAATGGCAACTGAGTTTTAAAGTCAAATCTGAATTTGAGTTTTGTGACCTTGGGCAAGTCAGCTCGCTTCTCCGTACCACAATTTCTTTACCTGTAAAATGTGAGTAATGATGCTATGGGAGGCAGAATTATCGGCTCCAATTTTTTTTTTTTTTACCTCTTCCTATATCCTTGACTTTTACCTTGTGCCTGCAGTCACTCCCACTATAGGAAAATCTTGTCCTTTTGATTAGGGGTTCATCATAGGACTTGCTTTGGCCAATGGGATATGGAGGGGAGGGAGTTACAGCATGATAACCTTAAAGTCATCACATGATTTTCTTCCTGAATTTCTGCCATTTCCAGCAGAAGAATTTCTCTGGGATTTTGCAGTCTCCTTTGCCTGTGCCCCATTGAAACAATGGAATGCAGCTATGTTGACACCTTGATTTTTTTTTCTTTCATTCATTTTTTTTGGGGGTGGGGTGGGGCCACTGAGACCAGTACCAGAGTCAAACCTACAGAAATGTAAGATAATAAATTTATGCTGTTCTAAGTGCTAAGTTTGTGGTAGTTTGTTATGACAGCAGTAGAAAATGAATACATAGGGTAACACAGCTGGGCTTAATGAATACGGATTTTCTTTTCCCTCTATTCATTTTTGAAACAAGTGGATTTAACTCTGTATAAGAGCAGTTTGTACATAAACCTGATAGCATTATTGAGGATTATTGAGAAAATGCAAGCCCTTAGAACAATGCACATAAAAAGCAGTCAAATGTTAGCTATTCCATAGGGAATAGATTCCAGCATTGGATATAACACTTATTATTATTCTTTTTTTCTGGGAATCCCAATGCTCAAACTTATTAACTTTACTGCAACAAGTTTGGGGTCACTTGTTATAAACGTGTATTTTCCTGAAAAACAGTCACAGTTTGAGGCATTTCTTCTTGTTGCTAAAATGAAGTCTCAGGATGTGAGAATTGTCCTCAAATATCTCATGGGCTGTCATGTGGAAGCAGGAGCAGATTTTTTTCCTTCTCTGTGATCTCATTAGGTATAAGGTTCAGGGAAGCAGAAGAAGAATCACTGGAGTTGCCTAGAACCCCAGGGTCCCTACAAGGCGACTTATGAACTATAAAATGAACAAAAAATTAGAATATGTAATGCTATCAGAGATATGGTGGAATGCACACTTTCAATCCCTAAGGGGACATATTCAGTCCACAATGTAGCCTCATAAAATAATTAAAGATGTAGACAAAGGCATGTGCAATTATTTTGTATGCAGCATTAATTATAATGGTCAAAACAAAATAAAGCAACAAAAAGGAAAAAAACCTAACTGCTCATTGGCTAGAGAGAAAGTGTGAGTAAATCAAAACACATCCATTTACTGGGTTATTACACAGACATTAAATGTGATTCAAAGTGAAGGGCTTATATGAAATAAAATATATGGTATAATTTTTTAAATATAATTTATTGTCAAATTGGCTTACATACAACACCCGGTGCTCATCCCAACAAATGCCCTCATCAATGCCCATCACCCATTTTCCCCTTTCCCCCACCCTCCATCAGCCCTCAGTTTGTTCTCTGTATTTAAGAGTCTCTTATGGTTTGCCTCCCTCCCTCTCTGTTTGTAACTATTTTTTTCCCCTTCCCTTCCCCCGTGGCCTTCTGTTAAGTTTCTCAAGATCCACACATGAGTAAAAACATATGATATCTGTCTTTCTCTGACTGACTTATTTCACTTAGCATAATACCCTCCATTTCCATCCACGTTGCTGCAAATGGCATGATTTTATTCTTTCTCATTGCCAAGTAGTATTCCAATGTATATATAAACCACGTCTTCTTTATCCATTCATCAGTTGATGGACATTTAGGCTCTTTCCACAATTTGGCTATTGTTGAAAGTGCTGCTATAAACATAGGAGTAATGTTCCCCTATCCATAAGCACTCCTGTATCCCTTGGGTAAATTCCTAGCAAAGCTATTGCTGGGCTGCAGGGTAGTTCTATTTTTAATTAAAAAAAAATTTTTTTTAACGTTTATTCATTTTTTGAGATACAGAGACAGAGCATGAGCAGGGGAGGGGTGGAGAGAGAAGGAGACACAGAATCTGAAGCAGGCTTCAGTCTCTGAGCTGTCAGCACACAGCCCAATGTGGGGCTCAAACTCACAAACCGTGCGATCATGTCCTGAGCTGATGTCAGACATTTAACCGACTGAGCCACCCAGGCGCTCCAGTTCTATTTTTAATTTTTTGAGGCACCTCCACACTGTTTTCAAGACTGGCTGCATAGGTTTGCATTCCCACCAACAGTGCAAGAGGGCTCCCATTTCTACACATCCCCACCAGCATCTATAGTTTCCTGACTTGTTCATTTTAGCCAGTCTGACCGGTGTGAGGTGGTATCTCAGTGTGGCTTTGATTTGTATTTCCCTGATGATGAGTGACGTTGAGCATCGTTACATGTGTCTGTTGGCCATCTGGATGTCTCCTTTGGAAAACTGTCTATTCATGTATTCTTCCCATTTCTTCACTGGATTGTTTATTTTGGGGGGTATGGAGTTTGGTGAGTTCTTTATAGATTTTGGATACTAACCCTTTATCTGATATGTCATTTGCAAATATCTTTTCCCATTCTGCCAGTTGCCTTTTAGTTTTGGTGATTGTTTCCTTTGCAGTGAAGAAGATTTTTATCTTGATGACGTCTCAATAGTTCATTTTTGCTTTTAATTCTCTTGCCTTTGGAGATGTGTTGAGTAAGAAATTGCTGCGGCTGAGGTCAAAGAGTTTGTTGCCTGCTTTCTCCTCTAGGGTTTTGATGGTTTCCTGCCTCACATTCAGGTCCTTTATCCATTTTGAGTTTATTTTTGTGAATGGTGTAAGAAAGTGGTCTAGTTTCATTGTTCTGCATGTTGCTGTCCGGTTCTTGCTGCACCATTTGCTAAAGAGACGGTCTTTTTTCCATTGAATACTCTTTCCTGCTTTGTTAAAGATTAGTTGGCCATACATTTGTGGGTCCAATTCTGGGTTCTCTATTCTATTCCATTGTGTCTGTTTTTGTGCCAATACCATACTTTCTTGATGATTACAGGTTTGTAGTAGAGGCTAAAGTCTGGGATTGTTATGTCTCCCACTTTGGTTTTCTTCTTCAGTATTTCTTTGGCTATTCGAGGTCTTTTGTGGTTCCATACAAGTTTTAGGATTGTTTGTTCTAGCTTTGAGAAGAATGCTTGTGCAATTTTGATTGGGATTGCATTGAATATGTAGATTGCTTTGGGTAGTATTGACATTTTGACAATATTTATTCTTCCGATCCATGAGCATGGAATGTTTTTCCATTTCTTTGTGTCTTTTTCAATTTCCTTCATAAGCCTTCTATAGATTTCAGCATACAGATCTTTTACATCTTTGGTTAGGTTTATTCCTAGGTATTTTATGGTTTCTGGTGCAATTGTAAGTGGGATCAGTTTCTTTATTTCTCTTTCTGTTGCCTCATTATTGGTGTTAAAAAATGTAACCAATTTCTGTACATTGCTTTTGTACTCTGCAACTTTGCTGAATTCATGTATCAGTTCTAGGAGTCTTTTGGTGGAGTCTGTCCGGTTTTCCATGTAGAGTATCATGTCGTCTGTGAAAAGTGAAAGTTTGGCTTCTTCTTTGCCAATTTTGATGCCTTTTATTTCCTTTTGTTGTCTGATTGCTGATGCTAGCACTTCCAACACTATGTTGAACGACAGTGGTGAGAGTGGACATCCCTGTTGAGTTCCTGATCTCAGGGGGAAAGTTCTCAGTTTTTCCCCATTGAGGATGATATTAGCTGTGGGCTTTTCATATACGGCTTTTATGTATGTTCCTTCTATCCTGACTTTCTTGAGGGTTTTTATTAAGAAACGATGCTGTATTTTGTCAGATGCTTTTTCTGCATCTATTGACAGGATTATTTGGTTCTTATCCTTTCTTTCATTAATGTGATGTATCACATTGAGTGATTTGTAAATATTGAACCAGCCCTGCAGGCCAGGAATGAATCCCACTTGATCATGGTGAATAATTCTTTTTACATGTTGTTGAATTCGATTTGCTATTGTCTTGTTGAGAATTTTTGCATCCATGTCCATTGGGGATATTGACCTGTAGTTCTCCTTTTTTGTGGGGTCTCTGTCTGGTTTGGGAATCAAAGTTATGCTGGCTTCATAGAATGAGTCTGGGATTTTTCCTTCCATTTCTATTTTTTGGAACAGGTTTAGAAGGATGGGTATTAACTCTGCTTTAAATGTCTGGTAGAATTCCCCAGGGAAGCCATCTGGTCCAGGACTCTTATTTGTTGGAGATTTTTGATAACTGATTCAATTTTTCACTAGTTATGGGTCTGTTCAAATTTCTATTTCTTCCCGTTTGAGTTTTGGTAGTGTGTGGGTGTTTAGGAATTTGTCCATTACTTCCAGGTTGTCCAGTTTGTTGGCGTATAATTTTTCATAGTATTCTCTGAAAATTGCTTGTATTTCTGAGGGATTGGTTGTAATAAATCCATTTGTATTTGTGATTTTATCTACTTGGGTCCTCTCTCTCTCTCTCTCTCTCTCTCTTTTTTTCTGAGAAGCCTGGCTAGAGGTGTATAAATTTTATTTTTTCAAAAAAACCAACTCTTAGTTTCATTGATCTGTTCTGTTTTTTTATATTCTATATTGTTTATTTCTGCTCTGATCTTTATTATTTCTTTTCTTCTGCTCGGGGTGGAGTGTCTTTGCTATTCTGCTTCTAGTTCCTTTATTTGTGCTATTAGATTTTGTATTTGGGATTTTTCTTGTTTCTTGAGATAGATTGCAATGTGTTTTCCTCTTAGAACTGCCTTTGCTGCATCCCAAAGGGAGTGTATTGTTGTGTTTTCATTTTCATTTGTTTCCATATATTTTTAAATTTCTTCTTTAATTGCCTGGTTGACCCTTCATTCTTTAGTAGGATGTTCTTTAACCTCCATGCACTTGGAGGTTTTTGAAAATTTTTCCTGTGGTTGATTTCAAGTTTCATAGCATTGTGATCTGAAAGTGTGCATGGTATGATCTCAATTCTTTTAGATTTACTGAGGGCTGTTTTGTGATCTAGTATGTGATCTATCTGGGAGAATGTTCCATGTGCAGTCAAGAAGAATGTATATTCTGCTGCTTCAGGATGAAAATTTCTAAATATATCTGTCAAGTCCATCTGGTCCAGCGTATAATTCAGGGCCATTGTTTCTTTATTTATTTTCTGTCTATATGATCTGTCCATTGTTGTAAGTGGAGTATTAAAGTCCTCTGCAATTACCACATTCTTACCAATAAGATTGCTTATGTTTGTGATTAATTGTTTTATATATTTGGGTGCTTACGAATTTGGTGCATAGACATTTATAATTGATAGCTCTTCTTGATGGATAGACCCTGTAATTATTACGTAATGCCATTCTTCATCTCTTGTTACAGCCTTTAGTTCAAAACCTAGTTTGTCTGATATAAGCATGGCTACTCCAACTTTCTTTTGACTTCCAGTAGCATGATATATGGTTCTCTATCCCCTCACTTTCAATCTGAAGGTGTCCTCAGGTCTAAAATGGGTCTCTTATAGACAGAAAATAGATGAATCTTGTTTTTTTTATCCATTATGATACTCTATGTCTTTTGATTGGAGCATTTAATCCACTTACATTCAGTGTTATTATTGAAAAATATGAGTGTCATATCCCATAGAGTCATTGTGTTATCTGTAGGTTCATGCTTGTAGTGATGTCTCTTGTCCTTTGTGGTCCTTGCAACATTTCACTCACAGAGTCCTCCCTTAGGATCTCTTATAGGGCTGGTTTATTGGTGATGAATTCCTTTACTTTTTGTTTGTTTGGGAAACCTGTATCTCTCCCTCTATTCTGAATGGCAGGCTTGCTGGATAAAGGATTCTTGGCTACATATTTTTTCTGTTCATCACATTGAAAATTTCCTGCCACTCCTTTCTGGCCTGCCAAGTTTCAGTAGATAGGTCTGCTACTACCCTTACGTGTCTACCTTTGTAGACACATCCCTAGTTGCTTATCCCTAGGTGCTTTCAGAATTCTCTCTTTATCTTTGTATTTTGCCAGTTTCACCCTGATATGTCGTGCAGAAGATCAATTCTGTTAAGTCTAAAGGGCGTTCTCTGTGCCTCCTGGATTTCAATGTTTGTTTTTTCCCCCAGATTGGGGAAGTTCTCAGCTATGATTTGTTCAAGTACACCTTCATCCCCTTTCAGTCTCTCTTCTTCTTCTTCTGGAACTCCTATGATATGGATATTGTTACATTTCATTGAATCACTTAGTTCTCTAATTTGTCCCCTCATGATCCAGAATGTTTTTATCTCTCTTTTTCTCAGCTTCCTCTTTTTCCATAATTTTGTCTTCTAATTCACCTATTCTCCTCTCTCCTTCTTCAATCTTTGCTGTGACTGACTCTATTTTATTTTGCACCTCATTTATAGCATTTTAAAATTAAAATTCATCATTACTATATTTTAGTTCCTTGATCTCTGCAGCAATAGATTGTCTGCTGTCTTCTATGCTTTTTTCAAGCCAAGCGATTAATCTTATGACTATTATTCTAAATTCTTGTTCAGTTATATTATTTATATATGTTTTGATCAATTCTTTAGCTGTCATTTCTTCCTGGAATTTCTTTTGAGGAGAATTCTTCCATTTAGTCATTTTGGCTAGTTTTCTGTCCCTTATGTGTTTTAAAAGCTTTTTATGTGTCCTGCACCTGCGAGCACTACTATATTAAAGAGGGGTCATACACTGTCCAGGGCCTGGCCCTTCAGGAGGTGTTTTTTGGAGAGTGTTACTTGCTCTCTGTTGTTGTGACTTTGGTTACTTTATCTCCCTACTAGTAGTGATGTTTTGGCCCCTCCACCAGGTGTGCTTTGATTTGTTCCTTGAAGTAGCCCTGGAAAGGAAAACAAACACACACACACAAACAAGAAACAAACAGAAAGCAAAAACATGCAAACACACAAACAAAAACCCCAAAAACAAAAAACCAGAAACAACAGCTACAAGTAAACAACAGGGTGGAGGCAGGGCTGATGGAAGAGGCCTTATCCCATACAAAGAGAGAAATGACAGGGGTGGGGAAAAAGAAAGAATAAACTTGACCAGAGAAACTATATGGCTTAATCCAGAGAGAGAGAGAAAGGAAAATTAAGAAGGAGGTGGGGAAAAATGAAAGAAGATAGTTGTCCAGGCAGAGAAACTATATGGCTTTATCCAAAGAGAGAGAGAACGGAGGATAAAGGAGGTGTGGAAAATGTATCAAGAGAATGGATTAAATATGTCTGCTTAAACAAACCAACAACCAGAGTAACCAGACTAGAGGAGGGAGGAGATAAGAACCAGAAAAGGAAGGAAGAATGTATCTACATAATAAGAATTGTCGGAGAATTAATCCAGGCAATGCAGCCGTGCAGGTCTGGAGTAGGGGCCATCGGGTTCCTCACTGTCTAGCCCGCTCCTGTAGATACGCAGTTACCAGGCACAGGGGGGTGTGGTTTCGTGTAGGCGGGTCCTACCTCCACTGTGGGTCCCCCTGTCTGATCCCTGAGACCCCCCCTTGGTGGTGGTGGGGAGAAAAATGGTGAAGCTCCAGTCTCTCCTCCACAGACCCTCACAAATGAGGTGGTTTGTCTCACTCCACCGACTCCTGTGCCTGGCGCTTGGCTGGGATTCAAACTCTCAGTCTGTACATCCCGGTACTAGGGAAATGCCACTCTGATATGTGGTCCTTGGCTGGTGGGCACAGGCAGGCTTTATCCTGTCCTGTAGCACTCTAGGGAGAGGATTGCTTTCTCCTACTGTGGACTGTGCCCCTGACCTAGCCACCAAGCCCAGGACTGGCTCCCCTCCACCCCAGGTGCATGATCCAGGCAGCTGGCCCCGTCAGAGCAAGCCCCACAGTTAGAGATTGGATCTTTGTCTGTCCTGGTCTGAGGTTTTTCTGTTGTCCAGATATAGTCCTATGCTTCCCCACCTGGTCTTTCTCTTCCCTTTGTCTCTCTGCAGAAGTGAATCCCTCCCCTCCATCCATTTTATCTCTCCCAGTTTGCAATCATGCACCTGTGGCTGGTCAGGTTTTCCTGGTGGGTCCCTGGAAGCGCGACTGTCTCTTTTTCTCCTGAACTCTTTGGCTTCAACACTTCCTTGTTTGGGAGAAGAGGGAAGTTCAGATCCCCTTACTTCTATGCCATGTTGGCCCCCTCCTCCAAATATATGGTATAATTTTAAAGGCAAATATGCAGGAAAAGTAACTGTATATTCAATAAGATAACAACTATATAAAACAAATAAACAATGGTATGCTCAGAAGGTAGAAAAATGATAATGAAACATATTTCACTAATAACAGATGTTTTCTTTTGGGAGAGGAACTCTTCTCCTTCTCTTTTTACACTTCTATTTTTTCAACATATATTCATAATGTGCAAATGTTACTTTTGCACTGAGAATATAATATACTTTTTTTTTAAGTGGATAAAAGGTGCTCTCAGAATGTTTTTTTTCTTCCCCATACATTTATATTGTGTCCAAGGGAATCCAGATACTTCACTGTGTTTATACAAACACTCACTCAAAAAAGTCACTGTGCAAATTATTAAAAATGATAACCCATTTGTATAAACAAATAAGTACAAATACTAAAAGAGGTTCAATCCTTATTAAGTATTTACCACATATGAGGCAGGAGAGTGTTAATAATGAGGTCTTTCATTCATTGTTGAGCAGTGGACATAGACTATTACCATTTTTTGGGTGTTTACTATATGCTGGTGATTTTACATATATTCTCTCACTTGTCCTCACTACTGACATGCAAGTTAAATATTACATTCTCAATGCCAAGATAAATAAATTACAGCTTATCTAAGGTTGCCCAAATAGGTCCCTGCCTGGATAGGAGTAGAAGCCATGTCTATCTGTTTCCAAAGTCCATGTCCTCCTCAGTACCCCATGCCATTCATGCACAGAACATGTAAAGCACCAGTTTCTCTACTCTCACCAAAACCATTAGCTTTGTCTTGTTATGAAAGTGGTTGAGCCTTCTAATTTATGGTGTGTTCCTTTGTGACTCCTCTGGAAGTTCTACAGTGGATCAGGTCAGAATAGCTTGAAGTTGAATATTATGTTCTTCAAAGTGTTAGGATTTCTGCACTATTTTACTCTCCTGACTTACTTACCTCTAGACTGTATGTAAATATACTATTCATAAGTCATCCATTCTCCACTCTCCTTTAAATTTTGTTGAAAAGGAGTTTATGATGCACTACTTCCTCATAGGACATTTGTACGTGTTATTCCAGCAGACCGGTTGCAGATGACTGAGCCAGGGGTGGATAGCTGGCTCAAGGACAGTCAAGGACCTAGCATAATAGATTTGTCCAACAGCCATGTTAATCACCAAATGAACCAATTAGATCTGCCCTCAGTGAACTTGACTAGGATACATACAGTGAAAGATAATGATTAGTAGTAAAGGCAGAAGCCATAAAGTACATATAGGATGGGAGTTACTGAAAGTTTGAGGTGATAGAAGATATCAGTACCAAACTAATAAGGAAGGAAACCAGCCAGGAATTAGTTGGTGGCAGCAGAAGAATGGTCAAGTCATGGTAATTGTGGACATCCGAGAAGGTCGTGGACATTAACTGCTGATGCAGCAGTAGCAAAGGCTAGTCACTAGAATGGCTTCCCCATTCTTTAGCAGTATTCCATCTACCTGGAGTTTGGGGTCTGCAGCAACTGAAACGTATTTCTCTGTGTATTCTTGAACAAACAAACAAACAGAATGTAATATGTGTGTGTTTATTTCTGGTCATTTGAAAGAACCTAACCATCAAATTACATCTGGCTGAATGGTGTAAGGTCTCTCATAGAGCCCAGAAGACCAGCGTACCCATTAAAGGATGGGTAACTGATAATGCATAGCCAGGAGAGCTCCCTTCAAAACAACTGATTCTGGAATTTGTCTTGCTTGGGGAAGAGAGGGAAGGAGAAACACTAAGAATATTACTTTTTTCAATTTTTTCTAAGCCTCAGACTTTCCTATTTGGTGTTTTTCATTAAAGCAGTGAGCAATCGACACATGCAGTGGTATAAATATGTCATCTTGCAGTCCTATCTGTCTCCCATACAGGCTTGGTGATGTGATGGGAAGGAATGTAGAACTGAGAATTTGAAAACTGAAAGTCATGCCATATTAATTGTGTCCATGTTAGCTGTGTGATTCCTGGCAAGTTACTAAGTTCTCTGGATTTCAATTACCTCTTCCATTAAAATAAGAGGAATAATAGCCCCTGCCTTCTTAACCTCTAGGATTGCTCAGCAAGTTAAAAAAGATAATAAATTTGAAAACTATGAAGTAATCGAAAGAACAAGTTTTTTTCTTACCACCAATAATGACACACTGCTAATAAGCCAGTTTTGAATTTGAGGAGTTTTAGTGAAAAGTACTTAGATTATGTAAACTTCAGTTGGACAGGCTCTAAGAGCAATGTTAGAGAAACCTTGTGGACCATTTGCTAGAAGGGCTATATTAGTTTCCCTAAGGCACTGACCCTGAGCTGGGAGTGGCATTGGGAACAGGTTAACATTTGAAAGCAGCTGTTGATGGTGTGTAGTTTGCTAATGATCTTGTCTGTCTTCCATGTTTCTTTAAGAGTTTCACAGGGCACCAAGCCATCATTGACAAATCTGCTTATAACATCTCAATGACAGCCAATCCAAGGTGCAGGTCAGGAAAGGCGGTTACCTCCTTTATGTTGGCTATAGAAAGCCAAAGGCCTTTATTTGAGCAGCCAACCCAAGAGCAATTGTGGTCCACACATCACCTTGTTTCTTCTTCCCAAAGTCTTTGGTTGTGGAGTCAGCTCATTATCAGCCACCTCCCCATCAAAGCCCACCTCAAAGACCAATGCCTCATGAAGCCTTCCCTGGTTCCCTTTAGAGGAGAATGATCTCTGTTGTCTGTCAAATATCTTAATGTTGTTCCTATTCCGTTTTTATGGAATTTGTACTTTCTGCATTGAATTTCACATTCTTCTGGGTACTTTCCATTTCTATCACTAGACTGATACCTTACATGAGGGTAAACTGTGCTTCTGATTCATCTTTTTATGCTCCAGAATGCCAAACTTGCTAGCTAGCACATAAAGGTTTCTCTAAAAATGATCAATGAACCAGTAGGTATAGACTCATAACAAACAGGAAAATAGAAGGATAGACTCTAACTTACAAAGTTTGCTATTAAAATATTCTACAAGTTAGCTTTTTGAATACTATAACTTCATTTCCCATAGAGAATGTTATAAATGGTGAGCAGTTAGTGGTATAGTCAGTCTTCAAACCTAGATTTGTCTGCCTCCAAAGTCATGTTTTTAATCACCATGCTAGTTTATAGCAGGCAGGCAATATTCTTGTAAATGTGGGGTAGGGATGGGGGCAACAGAATTGGAGACAGGTCGTGCTTTTGGATCTGACAGAACTGGATTGGAATCTGAGTTCTTTGGTTTCCTACCACTGAGATCCTGGACAAGTGATTTAATCTCAATGAACCTGTTTCCCATAAAAATAAAGAGAGATGATAATGTATTTGAAAGGCCTAGGTCATTGGTTGGTGAAACTATTCTTTCAATTTTTTACTCTTGCTCTTCTGTTTCCTTGAAGTATGGTGACCATAAATGCCTATTTCCTGGTGTAAACAAGACCATTTTCTTTCACTGTTAAATAGGTCTCATTTGAACACAATGTATTATACAGGCATGCTCTGGGTGATGGTAGTATTCTCCTTGCCTTCTTTCTCTGCATCCAGTGGTATCTTTCTAATAGAAAATATGATTGTAGCTCTCCTCTGATTAACACTCCTTACCTCATTTCCCTACAAATAAAATCCAGTGCCTTCATAGTGATATATTACCTGCTGCCTTGGTATCTTCTTCTCATACTCACCCAGCCTTTTATTCTACATACTGTTCATAGCAACTGCCTGAAGTCTCTTGAAACATCTGTGGTATTGCTCCTATGCCTTTGCAAATGCTTTCCTGTACCTGGGATATTTTTTATCCCTGTCATTGATATGTATCACTTTTTTTTTCTACCATCAGGACACTTGCCAAGTGTAGGGAATTCTCTACTTGGAGATATGGTGTTGAATAGACTGTTTTACTGCACAAGGAATGAAATAAATGTACTTCATTACAAACCCCATTATAGCTAAGACATAGGCATATGACCCAGGCTCTGCCAATCAGAATTTGGCTTGGATTTTGTGGCACAAGAAGGCAAAAACAAGGATTATCTATTTGACAGAGGCAGCAACAACAGGAACTTCAAAGCCAGAGAACTGACTCCAAGTCCTCTGTACCTCAGTTACTAGTTGTGCAATCTTATACAAGCTCCATAACTTTACTTAACATCAGTTTCTTCATCTGTAAAACGGGGATAGTAATAGTACCTACTTCAAAGACTGCTTGGAGGGATTAAACATATATGCAATATGACTGAAACAATCCCGGGCACTCAGTATGTGCTGAAAATGTTAGATCTTATTACTATTGTTGTTGGAGATACTACTAATAATAGCAATGACTACCTTCTGTAATACAAGCTTTTGTTTCTTGCATCTAAAAAGTGTGACCAATACATTTCCCTCTGGCAAGACTATTTGGATTTATGTTTGATGTCTAAGTTGAGACTTTTTTCTTCCCAGAAACCTTTTCTGAACCTGCTGCCACATTAGAGACCACAGTTATAGACTCACATTTTGTTGCTATTGTAAGTAGCAGAGCACTTATCACACTTAATTTGAATGCCTGGTCTTTCACATTCTTCTCAACCAGACCACGAAGTTCTTCTAGATGACACTGACTATTTCCTTTACTTTGTATCCCTAGAGTTTTTCTTGGACAGTACCTTGACCCCTTGTCGGTGTTCAGTAAACATCTACTGGATGAATGAGCAAATACCCTGCCACCCTCCAAGATGCTGTAGTGGGAGAGTCGGCCAAGCAGGGGAGAATTGATTTCTATTCATATGCCCCAACTCTTGCTGTGGGTTCTCTTCCTATGACCCCATGTGGGATTTTTGCAATCAATGTTCATATTTGCACTGATGATCCTAAAATATCCTTGACAATCTCAAGAGAGTTGCAATCAGTACATTTTATTGCCGCCGTGCTCCTGCCTCCCAGGTTTGGCTTAGGAGATGGAACTCACCCCAGAGATTTGATCCCAATCAGTGCTATTGTGCTTCCCCGGAAGAGTATCTTACAAAGTCAGGAAGATGCAAAGCAGTTCTCCAGTTTGGGGAATGAAATGTGTCATAAGAAGCAACTAGGTGCTCTTATGTGCCCTTCTCTGAGTCAGTGACCTAAGGCAACACTGTGCTATCTTCAGCCAAATAGAATGACTTAGTGTTCTTGTATTTAAGGCTAAACATCTACATCTTTTTGCCTTTGTGTATGCTATCATTTCTATTTCCTGTGGTGTCTCACTGTTTGGAGTAAAAGCCTTGATGACTTAGCTGGGTATTCAAAGTCCCTCACAAACTGAGCCCCATTTACTTTTTCAGTCTTATCTCTTATCACATTCCATCAGATCCCCTAGCCTCTACATGATTAATCATTTATTCATTCCTTTCGTATCTTTAACAATAATTTATAGATTGTAATGTGGACCTTGTAGTAACCCTCATGGCATTGCAGTCTGCTAGTAGACATAGCATTTAACAAATAATATAAAATAGAAGTAAAAGTATTATTATAATCAGAATGCTGAAGTTAAATCATAACAGGGGACTAAGCGTGGCAGGAGACTGTCTCACGTTGGGGTCTGATCATGGAGAGTTTATGGAAGTTAAAACACCTTCAGAAAGCCCTTTAGAAGTTTATTGAATCTAGGCATTGTTCTGTGTCATTGCTGTGTCAACGCTGCTTAGCATCAGGCCCAGGACAGAGCAGGCATGCAAAAAATGTTAAATAAATGTAGGAATGAAAAATTGACATTGATAAAGAATAAATTAATCTGTACACTGTTTCATAACCAATTTCCACTCTTCATTCTTAAGTAACAGTTGACAAAATGCATGCACACACACTCATACACATATTTGGGAGCAAATACTAATGTAATTGTATATTAATTAGTACTTTAGTGTTTATGATGCTTTTCTATCCAATGTCTCAATGAATTGAATGTAAACTTATCATGTGGGGAGATATAATTCTTATGTTTATTTATAGAAGCTGAGTTTATGAGAAAGTTGCCCAAGGTAACACATCTAGTAAGAAACAGATATAGTAGTTTGGACTTCTGGCTTCAAATCTGGGGCCTCATTCTTTTTTATTTACAAAGAATTAAGAGTGAGATGACTTCAATAATATAGGAATAAGTAATGCAAAGAAACAATCTATTGGATAAAATATTAAATAACATCTTCTTGAAGAAATAAAAACTTTATCAATGCAGTAAAGAATCACAGGGTCAGATTTGAGAGAAGGAAATCCAGAGAGATGAGTCTGGCATCCAGAGCCCCTTTTCAACTAGGAACATCTGCCATTTCAGGCAGAGGTAGCTGAGATATTGGGATATGAGGTCCAAGGCCCATCATGGATAGGAAGCTCCAGTAAATCACTCATGCTTTGAATTGGGAACCCAAAGGCATCTACTCCAGATGGGACAGAGAGCCACAAATAGCCTGGCTCTCTAGAGACTCAATCACTATAAATGCCCTGAGGTGGAGTTTCACTGCTAGTGCCCCTAGCCACTGCCAGAGGCAAATCTAAATGTTCCTTGGAGCAGGAAACATCACCCAGGCTCCAATTATTTCCAAAATTAATTTTTTTTTTCACATAAACTATTCAGAACTCAATAAAAAATAACCTGCAGGGAATCATTCTTGGGTAAGTTACATTTCATCTCTCATATATCATTGTGTCTCTGAAACTTGGCTTTATATTGGGGCCATTAAAGGACTTTAAGAAGGATATTGAAATATTTGGGTGTGTTTTTAAAGAGAAAATTCTGGAAGCTCTATGAAAATTGGTTTAGTGTTCATTTAGAATTCTCTTAACCAGCTTCCACTTAACCAAATGGCTAGGTAACCAACTTGCAAGATTAAATGCTGCTCTTCCTCCCCTCTATAAAACTTTCATATTGATGTCTACAGAATGATTGTGGCCAGCTGGCAATACTCTAATATTCTCATGTACTTCTGATCTGATCAAGGAGTTAGTTATATGTTTTCAAAGAGTCACTCGTGTTAATTACCAAAACATTTGTACCAATTAGAGTTATTACCATAGATATATAATTTGAGTAAATGTATATATACTAATATTACTAGGAAAGGACAGTTTTTGTTTCAATAAAGTCTGCTGAATGCTTTACAAAAACTCAATAGAGGTGCATACTAAATAATTACCATCAAATAAGGTGTGAAGAAAATAATTCTGATTAGAGAAAACTGCAAAATTTTAGAAGGATTCTGTATTTAAATTATTTTTCAAATATTTTTAAGTTTTTATTTAACTGGGAATTTAAATGGAGGTAATGGATCCTTGCTCTCATGGAGAATTACATTGCAGCTTCCATTGTAATTCTGATATGCAAAATATTTGCATATATAGAAGGATTTATTATGCATCTAATGTTACTACTATTAATCAATAGCATAGAGTCAAATGAAATACTTCCATATTCATAATATGACATAATAATATGACATTATTATATCATAATATATTATTGTATTTATCATAACAGTAATATTCTCCTATGCTATATTGTTCATACATATATAAATATAATTAAGATAATGCCATAGCACTATTATATAGTATTAATTGATAATGGCAAAATAGCAAGTAATATATTCAGTTTTTCAGCCATTCCATATATGAATATCCTCTATCCTTAATGACTAGCCCAAGGCTTGTGACAGAGTAGGCACTCAAGATTACATAATGAATGGATAAATCAATATTCACCCTTTCAGAATCACAATCATTTTTCTCAGGTATCACTCAAATCTGTCAACATCAGTTGAAGAATGTGAATCCTGCAAATCAACACAATAATTGTAGGTATGCTTTCACTAGCAATGGCCCATTTTCTCATAGAGTTGATTCCTAAGGAATTTGTCATCCAATAAACCGATACATCTATTTTCACACGAAATGCTCTTATTCTAGCTCATCCCTCATTCTGGATGTGTGGAATTGATTTTTATAACCTCGGTATAAAAGTTTGTATTGATTAATTTATTCATTCACTAGCCCCACAAACATTTATAGAGTACCTACCATGGGTCAGATATTGGCCTAAATATCTCAATCAATTGTCACTTTATACATTTTGACCTATTCATTACAATGTTTATTTTGGGCACTTGGGTCTATCATCTAAGATATTAGCTATTTTTACCAGCTGTTTGTCACTTGCAAATTTTACAAGCAGTTTATCATGTAATTATTCTAATCATTGAGGGAATATGTTGAACACAATTGGGTTAAATAAAGAAGACACCAGAAATCACTGGAATATTTTTTTTAGGTTGTCAAATTCCTGTTCTCACTCATTTGGGGATAGATATGGAATAAATCTCAAAAGGTGGAGTTTCAGATAACCTCTGTGATTTAAGGATGGGATGTTAAGTATTCCTCAGTACTACCAAGTGTTTGAGGCTATCCAAGAAAATAAACAAGGAAGTTCTATTCAAAAGGGGAAAGGGTTGATGCCCAAAGAGCAGCTAAAAGAGAACCAGCTAGAAATATAACCAATATGGGAAGAAGAAACCAGGGGAAGTCTTAAGTTAAGTTGATAGGGGTAAAAGGCAAGCATCTAGGTAATCCATAAGAAAATGGTAGGTGGCTATGACAATTTTTTCTTAGACCATCTTATTTGGGTGTGTACTTTTCATGGCAGCGAAGCTGAATGGGGATAGGTTGACCTCAATCTACAAATCTTTCCTCTTTTATATTGTTAAATCTGCTTGGGTCCTTACTTTAACCCAGTTAGTGGGAAAGGGTATTGATTACTTGTAAAAGTAGGGTTCCCTGACCCCCAAACCAAAGGAGAGTGAATCAGCCATCATATCAATAACCTTCCAGTGATGACCTGGAGATGTAGAGAGAACTGGCGCTTCCTGGCCAAAGGGTTAAAGGGGTTTCCTGGTGCTCTCAGCTAGCACTTGGTCCAGAATTCCCTTATTCTCAGATCCTGGTCTTTTTTGCTTAGGATTTTTTTTTCCCTACCACAAATTTCTCTATCCTGGTAGGAGAAAGCAGAGTTAGTCTTGCCTTAAGCCTAGTATATAGGGACAGAGCACAAGTAGAGAAGGTTTTAAGGTGCATTCGTTCAACAAATATTTGTTGACCATTGACTATGTTCTAGGCACTCCTCTAAACATTTGGAGTATATCACTGAGAAAATAGACAAAGAACTGTGTCCTCATGGAGCTATTGTTCTAGCAGAGAGAAATAGATAACAAACATTAAAACCAATCAACAAGTGAATTAGGTAATTTCTTAGGAAGTCATAATTTTTATGGAAAAAAGCAAAGCAGAAGTGTAAGACAGATGTAAGACAGGTAAGAGTTTCTGGGGTGGGTAGACAGATTGTTGTAGTCAGTAAAGTGATAAAGTAGGAGAGCCTCAATGAGGAGTTGAGTTTTGAGTAAAGTCTTGAAAGAGGTGAGAAATGGAATCACATGGATATGGGGGTAAAGAACGCCAGGCAGAAGGAATAGAATAAAGGCAGTGTCTGAGGTGGGAATGAGTCTGGCATCTCTGATTAACAGCAAGTAGCAGAGTTGGTGATGGGGAAGCAGTAGGAGAACACAAAATTAATGGTGGACAATGTCATAGAGGCCTTAGTAGATTTTGTAACACTTTGACTCTTACTCTAAATGAAATGGCTATTAGAAGTTTTTGAACAGTAAAATGAAATGATATGACTGATGTTTTAAAAGATAACTTTAGCACTTGTACTGAGAACACACTGCAAGGAAGGAAGACTGGATTCATGAAGACCTATTAGGAAGTTGTCAGAGTTCAGGGGGAAAGTTTTTGGTGCTTTGGCCTGGAATGGTAGCCATTGTAAGAACTATATTCAAAGTGTATTTTGATAACAGATCTAAAAGGAATTCTTGGCCAGTTGGGTGCTGCATGAGAGAAAGAGATATGTCAAGGATGATTCCAAAGTGTTTGGTCTCAGCAACTGGAAGGAGTAAGTTGCTAGAAACTGAAATAGGAAAAACTGTGGAGGAGCAAGTTTCAGAGGGAAACAGAGTTCAGTTTGGGACATGTTAATTTTGAGATGTCTACTAGACATTCAAATGGAGATACTGATCCAGTTATGGATATATGAGTCTGGACTTCAGGAGAGAGATCTGGGTTAGAGATAATTTGAGATGTCAAAATATTGGTGGCATTTCAAACCATGAGACTGGATGAGTTCCCTAGGAGAGTGAGTGGAGAAAAAGAAGACAATGGGGACACCTGGGTGGTTCAGTCGGTTAAATGTCAGATTCTTGATTTTTGACTCAAGTCATGATCTCACAGTTCATGAGATCAAGGCCCATGTCAGGTTCTGGGATTCTCTATCCTACCCCTCTCTCTCTTTCTCCCCCACTTGCATTTTTTGTCTCTAAAAATAAATAAATAAACATTAAAAAAAAAAAGAAGACAATGAAGGACTGGTTCCTGGGCCACTCCAATATTAAGACAAGGACAGAGTGGCCAGAGAGGCCACTGTCCTGGATGCCAACAAAAACTGTGAAGCGTATGGAGTACTGCTGATAGGCCAAGAAGGATGAAAACAGAGAATGGAAACTTCAGCACTGTGGAGGTGATTGGTGACTTTGTTAGCACTTTATTTGCTTTATGAGGAGAGTTGACTTTCTCTTTAATCCTGCAGTGGTTTTCTTGTGGTGAGGGGGTAGAGAATGTAACCTACTTTTTGTTTCTTGTGCTTTATTTCTGGGTGGGATTCCTGGAAGGACTCGTAACTGTGGGAATTATCTACCTTCTTCACTCTGTGCTTCTGAAACTGCCGAGTTCTCAAAGATAGTATGTCTCTGATTCTTGGCATTTGATCCAGAATGGCATTAAATTAGCGTACCTCTGTTTAGATGTGGTCTCTGGTGCAGTTAGTTTCATTTCACATTTTTGTTATTTACAAAAAAATCTCTTAGGGCGCCTGGGTGGCTCAGTGGGTTAAGCCGCCGACTTCGGTTCAGGTCATGATCTCGCGGTCCATGAGTTCAAGCCCCGCGTCAGGCTCTGTGCTCACAGCTCAGAGCCTGGAGCCTGTTTTGGATTCTGTGTCTCCCTCTCTCTGACCCTCCCCCGTTCATGCTCTGTCTCTCTCTGTCTCAAAAAATAAATAAACGTTAAAAAAAAAATCTCTTGCTACTCATTGCTGTCTCTCTTCACTCGCAGGAAAACAAGTCCCACTGACCTGGAGGCTATGACAACAAGGAGTTAACATCAATAATTATCACTGCTCTACCAACTATTGTTCAATATTATAGCTAATTCTAACGGCCTCATCTTGTCATCAATGAGGGCATCCCAAAGGTTTTGTTATATGGCATTAGACCTTGTTACTGACAGATTTTGTGATATTTTGTTACTTGTCGGAGAACATGTTAAGTGTCACATTAACACTATGGTTATTGTTCTGAGGTTTTTCTTGGTAGAATATTTTCCAAGTGAATTCACAGTGGCTCCATGTGATCTCCTTGGTTTTCCCACATGCTAACAAGAAATCTGTTTATGACCATCTCTCTTGCCTGGGATAAAATCATACTTACATATCCTAATTTCTTGGGATTTTCTTATTTACCCTCCTTTAAAAGAGTAGCCTGTTTTTGATATTTTGGCATATTTCCAGTTCTCCATGATTTTCTCATGCAAGTATGAATTTGAAAAAAAAATTGCACAGCTTTTCATTAGCACTTTCTGGAATTCAGAGTTGGCAAAAGATGTCAGTTTGGAGAGAAAAATAGGGACTTTTCTAGGAGGAACGGAGGCTGGGATGTTTTTCTGACATATGCTACTATATTTATAAAATAAACTGTTTTTAGAGATCAGTTTATAAATTTGACATAAGGTTTAGTATTTCCATTCTATTTTATTAAACTTTTAATTTTCTTATGAAAATAACACAGGAAGCCACATGATTTTAAGTCATGGTCTAGCTGTAAAAATATACAGCAAAGTCTTTTCTATACATTGTGTGGCTTAGTGGAAAGACTGTGGCTTTGGATCAAAAATTTGAAATTACATTCTGATTCTGCTACTGACAAATTTTGTAACTTCGGAGGTTACATTGATTCTTGTAAACTTCTTTTCATCATCTGCCAAACAGGAATAATTATACTTGTCCTATGGGTTGCTGCCTTTTATAATTCATATAGTACCTGCTGTATGCTAGATACCATGCTGGGCATGGAGGATTCAAAGATAAAGCGTATAATCCATGCCCGAGCAAATCATTGTAGAAATAGACATGTAAACACACTAATAAAATATAGTAGATCCTCTCTGTAATGAAAGGATTCTATTGGAAATGTATCACTTAATATACATGACAGATTTGGAGTATTGAGTCTGAAACAATTCTGGATTCTCCTCTTTTTTAAAGGTTTTTAAATACATGAAGTATTGAAAACTATAAAGTCTCATCAAATGGCTTAGCTACCAGCTAAAGTATAATTTAAATATAAGATTTGGGCTACATTAGAACTTCTTTTAAGTTATGAAGTCACTAATAAAGTGACAATCTCTAGGCTTTGTGGGACTTGGAACAAGATGAAAAGGCAACTCCAGATTACAAGAGAAGATAATATAAGAGATTGTGTGATATATTATGATATTTGGTCTAATAGGTTAGATTTCTTTAACCCCTGGAAATTTTAGAATTAAGTGAAGAAATCAGTGGATATCAAACACAAGAATATATATCCTAAAACTAAAATGTTAATATTCCACTCTATATCTGTCCTTACTAATTGTAAACCTAGGCAATTTACTTAAATTCTCTATACTTCCTCCATTTCCTCACCTATAACTTTCTTTCTTTCTTCCTTCCTTCCTTCCTTCCTTCCTTCCTTCCTTCCTTCCTTCCTTCCTTTCCTTCTTTCTGAGACGGAGAGAGAATCTTAAGTAGGCTCCACAGAGTGTGGAATCCAATGTGGGATTCAATCTCATGACTATGAGATCATGACCTGAGCCAAAATTAAGAGTCTGATGCTTAACCAACTGAGCCACCTAGGTGCCCCAACATTTCCTTATCTATAAAAGGAAGAGGGTGACAGGGTTGTTATGAGGACAGAGAATAGTCTGGAACATAGTAATTACTTAAAAGTGTTTGTTATTATAGTAGTATTAGTTACTAGCAATAATATTGAAAATCAATAATACTAGTTATTAACTTATTTTTTTTAAGTCAGGGAATTTGTATTCAAGTTCTAGGCAGTACCACAGATAAAGGAGAATACATTAAGGTCCCCAAACCTGGAAATTAGGAAATTAAAGTGGCATTATTTGCAGATGATGTGATAATTGATATTGAAAATTCAAAAGAATTTACAGACAAGATATTGAAAAAAATTAAAATATTTCAGCACAGTAGCTAGCTAAATCAATACAAAAAACCCATTGGAATTTATATATTAAGTATTATCCCCTATTGTGTTATTAAATACCTATGAGACCTTGAATAAGTAATTCAGCTCTCTGGGCTTGGCATTTTATCTGTTGATATCAGTTTATCTCTGTAAACTGATGTCATTTTACTCAGTCTCTGCTCCTTTCCAGTTCTAGTATATGATGGAACATCAGATTTTATATCATACCTCCCCTTGACAGTGGGAGCAATTGAAAAATATGCTCTGATATTTGCTAAGTGCAATGTGTTATTTTACATGATAATTTTTATATCCTTGCCTCCTTGCCTCCACTGAGTTTATAAACTAGTAACAACAGAAATAGTAATGATACCTAGCTTTGTCTTAGCTCATCAAAATTATTAAAATGCTTTTTAGTTTTGTTGATTGTTTCCTTTGCAGTGCAGAAGTTTTTATCTCCATGAGGTCCCAATAGTTCATTTTTGCTTTTAATTCCCTTGCCTTTGGAGATGTGTAAAGTAAGAAATTGCTGCAGCTGAGGTCAGAGAGGTTTTTTTCCTGCTTTCTCCTCTAGGGTTTTGATGGTTTCCTATCTCACATTCAGGTCCATTATCCATTTTGAGTTTATTTTTGTGAATGGTGTAAGAAAGTGGTCTAGTTTCATTCTTCTGCATGTTGCTGTTCAGTTGGAATACTACTTGGCAATGAGAAGGAATGAAGTATGGCCTTTTGTAGCAACGTGGATGGAACTGGAGAGTGTTATGCTAAGTGAAGTAAGTCATACAGAGAAAGACAGATACTGTATGTTTTCACTCTTATGTGGATCCTGAGAAACTTAACAGAAGACCATGGGGGAGGGGAAGGAAAAAAAAGAAAGAGAGGGAGGGAGCCGAACCCTAAGAGACTCTTAAAAACTGAGACTAAACTGAGGGTTGATGGGGGGTGGGAGGGAGAGGTGGGTGGGTGATGGGTATTGAGGAGGTCACCTGTTGGGATGAGCACTGGGTGTTGTATGGAAACCAATCTGACAATAAATTTCATATTAAAAAAATGAAATAACTAATGAAAAAAATTAATAAAGTGCTTTCATCGATGTGACACAATATTTCATGAGTATATAGCAAGTAAATAAATAATGTGAGTACCATATAGACTATTTCAAGCTCAATAAAAGAGATAGAAACCTAATAGTATTTGGGAGAACTTCAGTTAACATTGGCTGATTGGCCATGTGTTTATTTCTCTTTTTTTTTGTTTTAATAAAAGTATAGTAAGGAATTAAATTAAAAAAAACCTGTCAGCCCAGGAGGGTTATGATTTATCTGGCACTGCTTGATGTATCCCCAGAACCTAGAGGAGTTCCTGGTACCTGATGGAAACTTAATTGATATTTGTATGAATGACTGAATAAACAACACCAAGAATTGAGGAGAAGCCATCAACAGATGGGATATTTCAACAAATTTGTGAAAGACAATGAAGGTAGAAAAATTCATTTCCAGTTATATGGAAGATTAGATAAGCTAACTGACCCTCCTGTAAAATATAACTGAAAGTTCTAGATTTTATGTGAGTTTTTAAAAATAAACTAATTAACTAGGAAGAAAGGAGGCCAAATAACTTGAAAATAGGAACCTAGAGAGCTAAGCATAGCCCTGCATACTGCTTTTGATCTGAAGGTGTTTGATGAACACAGATGATCTTAATTTGCATGGTTTTGAAAGGCACCTATGGCCTAGGAACTTTAATACAGTACATCCTCCCTCCTTTTCTTATAACTGAAGATACCTTCCAGTGTATCCTTTGGTTAAGTCTGAATGCCCTAACCTCAATAAGACAGCAGGGAAAAATCTTAGTCTTTTTTTTTTGTTACAGAGGAAAACAAACTATCCTAAGAATTTCAACAAAATAGCTACCATTAAAATATGTAGGCAAAATTGACACTGGCTGGTTTAATTTAAAAAATCTCAATTTGAGGAGCCCCTGGGTGGCTCAGTCGATTAAGACTCTGACTTTGGCTCAGGTCATGATCTTTCAGTTCATGGGTTTGAGCCCCATGTCAGGCTGTGTGCTGACAGCTCAGAACCTGGAGCCTGCTTCAGATTCTGTGTCTCCCTCTCTCTGCCTCTCCCCCACTCACACTCAGTCTCTCTCTCTCTCAAAAATAAATAAACATTAAAAATTTTTTTAAAAACAAATCTTAATTCGAGAGTCTAGTTAAGAGTTCTAGATTTATAGTATCCTAAATGCCTGGAAGAGGCAAATATAACTACCTAACTTTGCAGAAATCCTCAAACTAAACCTCAATGAATACCTAAACTTAAAAATATATATAATTTAAAAGTTAAAAATTACAAAACACAGAAGAAAATGCATACCATGGGTAAGAGCCAGCAGAAACTACAGATAAAATAATCAGATTCAACCCCCCAAATTTCAGAGATTGGAATTATCAGTCAGAACATAAACTAAATGGGGCCCCTGGGTGGTTCAGTTGGTTAAGCGTCCAACTTTGGCTCAGGTCATAGTCTCATGGTTTGTGAGTTCAAGCCCTGCATCGGATTCCATGCTGACAGCTCAGAGCTAGCCTGATTCAATTCTGTTTCTCTCTCTGCCTCTCCCCCACTCACACTTTGTCTTTCTCTTTCAAAAATGAATAAACATTAAAAAATTTAAAAATAGTTAATATTAAATTAGTTAATATATATTAACTATATATTATAGTTAATTACTATATAATTACTATATTAACTATTATAGTTAATATATTAAAATAGTTAATATCAAATTAATTAAAAAATAGTTAATATTAACTATTAACTAAATGTACACATAACTTTTATGTAAGTCTGTGTAACAAATCACTTCAAAATTCAATGGTTTACAAAAAAAAACAAACTAATTTCTTGCTAGGATTTGTAAGTAGAGATATGATTCTACTTTTTTTTTTTGTGAGATGTCATGGGCCTGGTTGAGCTTGACTCTAAGAAGAAAGTTGGCTTCAGGTATATTCCACATGCTTCAAATTCTGGGACTCAGGGAAAAAGTACAGTAGCCCCCTGGGATGTGCTTTTCTTATGGTGGATTGAAATAGTGCAAGAGACCAAAAGAAGCAATGCAAAAACATTTAAAGTCATGTACAAGCATGGTATACATCATGTCTGTTGATATTCCATTGGGCAAACAAGTTACAGTCAAGTCCAATGTCAATGGTGCAAGAAAGAATAATTCTCCCACTGGTTTGGGGTAAGAGAAGAGGGAATGTTTGATGAAAAATAACGTAATTTACCAAAATAAGCATGATCAGTAGGTTGAAACAAATGAAATAAGTTTTTATTTTTTTATTAAAAAAATTATTTTGAGAGAGAGAGAATCCCAAGCACGTGTGTGAGCAGTAGAGGAGCAGAGGAAAAGAGGGAATCCCTAGCAGGCTCCATGTTCACCATATTTTCCTTATCTTTTCATCTACTGATGAACACTTAGGTTGCTTACATGCCCTGTCTATTGTAAATAATAGTGCGACAAACATAGGAGTGCATGTATTTTTTTGAGTTAGTGTTTTCATTTTCTCTTGGTAATTACCCAATAGTGGAATTATTGGATCATGTAGTATTTCTATATTTAATTTTTTGAGGGACCTCTACACTTGTTTCTACAGCAGCCATACCAATTTACATTACCACCAACAAGGCATGACGATTCCTTTTCCTCCACATACTCAACTCTTGTTTATTGTCTTCTTGATTTTAGCCATTCTAACAGGAATGAGGGATATCTTGTGCTTTGATTTGCATTTTCCTGATTATTAGTGATGTTGAGCATCTTTTCATGTGCCTGTTGTCCATCTGTATGTCTTCTTTGGAAAAATGTCTGTTCATGTCTTCTGACCATTTTTTAGTTGGATTAATTGCCATTGTATAAGTTCCATCCATTCTCTTTCAGTCTGTATGTGATTTTGTAGGGAGCATATAGATTAGTCTTGTAGGCAGCCTAGAGATTAGTCTTGTTTTTTTTAATGCATTCTGCCACTTATGTTTTTTGATTAGAGAATTTAAGCCATTTACATTTAAAGCAATTATTGACTGTATGTGATTTTTGCCATCTAAAAAATTTGCTTTCTGGTTGTTTTTTTAGTTCTTCTTTGTACTTTGTTCTCTTGCTCTCTTTCTTCATGATTGATTAATATCTATAGTGTTTTGTTTGGCTTTCTTTCTCTTTATTTTTTGTGTATGCATCATAGGTTTTGGAGTTGTGGTTACCATAAGGTTCATATATATAACATTCTAAGTAAATAGTTCATATTAATTTGATGGTCATTTAAGTTCAAACACATTCTTAGCAAATAAAAAAAAGAAAAGGAAAGAAAAGAAAAAAATTTTCTTTGCTATTTTTTTCTTTTTCTTTTTCACCTTCTTTTGTCTTTTTACTACCATTTCCATATTGTATATATTTTATTACCTTATCCACATTTTACACCTTTTATTCATATTTTTCTTATGTATAATTTTGGCCATTGCTTTTCCAATTAAAGAAGTCCTTTAACATTTCTTGTAAGACTGGTGTACTGGTGATTAACTCCTTTATGTTTTGTTTGTCTGGGCAACTCTTTAAATTTGAGTTTGTTGAGTTTGATAAATTCTTTATGGATTTTGGATACTAACCTTTTATCTGATATGCCATTTGCAAATATCTACTCCCATTCTGTTGGTTGCCTTTTAGTTTTGCTGATTTTTTCCTTTGCTGTGCAGAAGTTTTTTTATTTTGATGAGGTCCCAATAGTTCATTTTTGCTTTTGTTTCCCTTGCCTTCAGAGACATGTTGAGCAAGAAATTGCTGCGGGTGAGGCAAAAGAGGTTTTTGCTTGCTTTCTCCTCTAGGATTTTGATGGCTTCCTGTCTTACGTTTAGCTCTTTCATCCATTTTGAGTTTATTTTTATGTATGGTGTAAGAAAGTGGTCCATGTTCATTTTTCTGCATGTCGCCGTTCAGTTTTCCCAGCACCATTTGCTGAAGAGAGTGTCTTTCTTCCACTTGATATTCTTTCCTACTTTGTCAAAGATTAGCTGGCCATACGTTTGTTGGTCCATTTCTGGGTTGTCTATTCTGTACCATTGATCTGAGTGTCTTTTTTGTGCCAGTACCATACTGTCTTGATGATTTCAGCTCTGTAATACATCTTGAAGTCTGGGATTGCGATGCCTCCAGCTTTGGTTCTTTTTCAGGATTGCTTTGGCTATTCAGGGTAACAGATTCTAATTATAGGAAATTCCAAATTATGAATTTAAGGAGACAGAAGTTATCTCATATCAAAGCCTTAAGATGTAATGTGGAATGATAAACAATAATAAAAAAGTAGCCAAATGAATGAATATTGATTTGTAAAACAAAATGTTTTAGTAGGATTAAAATAAAATAATGCAAAATGAAAAGATATAGTAACAATATCACATATAAATTGTGTGGGTATTGATAAGAAGGAGCATAACGTATTGAGAACACTTTGGTAAATTAAGTATGCATGTTAAATATGATATATAGTAAGGCCAAAAAAATTGAGAAAAGTGATCAATCTAAAAATAGTTTAAAAAAAGAAAAAGAAACAGAAAAAAAGCCAAGTCAAAGACAAAGTACACAATAACATTGTAGTAATAAATTTGGATAAATCATTATTATGGTAAATGTAAATGAACTATACTCTGTTTGAAAGACAAAGATTATGAAGATAGCTATATTAGAAAACTCAAGATAAATACAGTTAATGAAAGTCATATCTAAAATACATAGACATGAAAGAATGATAGTTAAGGGATGGAAAAAGATAAATCAACAGATATGGAAATGGTTTTCTAACATTGTTGCTTAATTAATTATATTTGACAAAAATCATTTGCTTTAAGCTACACTGGGCACTAGATTAAAATATGCTCCCTATCTTTAAATGTGTGCTGGCCACCTATTTCCTAATATGACTATTGATTCCTTCCCCAATTAGTTGGGATTATTTTCCATGATATAGTGCCATGGGCTATCTTGCTGAAATATTACCCTGATGTGGCTCCAGCCCTATAATCCTCTACCTCAGTTCAAGTGCTTCATGGGAAAATCTCCTGTTAACATCATTTTGGCAAACTCTCCTGAACCTTGGGATGCAATTCACATTTTCCCAAAGGCCTTACTTCAAGGGGTTTAATATAGCATTTTCATGCAGGCTGTTTAGGAAAAGATTTTAAGAATGGGGCATTTTGGAGATTCTGCAATTATCCAGCAGTGAGAGTTGGTTCTTTTGCCTTTGTCTTTGTGTGAAGCTGTCAATGATTGAGAGGTATTTTTTTCCATTTTCAGCCCCTGCCATTTCTAGCCCAGTTAAGTGGAAGTCACTGTGTTTTTGCTTTGCATAGTTCCTGAGTCAAGTCTACCAACTTCCCCTTGCCTCTGTGTATATGAGAAAGTGGAGTACATTGGACTGAGGAATGGTTATGAGGCATTTAGCTAGACTCACTTAGTAGATTGAGAGACCAGTTTCCTCACATCTGTCTTATACAGTGTATGATTCAAATTCATGCCTCAACAAAATGAGAAATTCCTTGTGCTAGGGACCTTGCAGGTTTGTTATGAATAGGTGGGAAAATGTTAATGTTAAATTTACAAATGTTAAGTTTCTACTGACACTCTGCTGCTTCTGTTTTGACTGTCATGTCACATTTTTTATTAGAGTTCTAAATGATTTCTCCAATTCTCCTTCTTTTGATTAATTTCACACATGGCCACCATGTTAATTTTCTATAGCAAATTTCTGATTATGTCCCTTTTTTTCAGAAACCTTCCACTATTATTTGGTGCTTAAAGAAAATAGTCAAACTACTTATACAAGCCTACAGACTCTTTATTATCTGACTAGTAATTTTTTCCAAAAAAAATTTTTTTTACCACTATTCCTTTTTTTCATTCTTAATTCTCTGTCAAATTTAATCTTTGTTATTTGTATGCATTGTATGTTTCCTGCTTACCTGCCATTGTCCATGTTGTGCCTTCTGCCTACAGTGCACTTACTCTCATTTCCAAAATAATTTTTTGGGTGTCTTAGTAAATACTAGGAAAAATAATCCTCAGGTATTATTATGTATAAGGACAAAGTAACTGAATATTATAGCCAAAATTATCATGGTCAGAGTGGGCAAACTAACTAAATTGTTTCCTTTGAGAATTCCTCATTAGCCAGTTTGTTCATTCCTAGCTGTGTTAAATATTTTCTTAGACTCTATCTGAATGTGTTATATTTTTGTGTGAGCGTGTGTGTGTGAGTGTGTGTGTGTGGGTGTGTGTGTGTGGGTGTGTGTGGTGGGGTGGGGAGAGATCTTTTGCACCGATATGTGTACTTACAGACATTTCACCAAGACTGAGCATCTTTCCTCTATAGTATCCAATTTTAACTGATGATACAAAAGGTATGTCAGAATGTTTATGTTTTCCCCATCCAATCAAGAGGTTTTATCTGAACCTCTAGAAAGAAAGGTGAAATAAACTCTTGTTTACAACTTTTTGTATGTACACAGGACATTTGTTGACTACTGCAGAGAGCATGGAAAAGTTCAGCATTGTAGAGTCTACAAACCTGTGTAGACTGGCCAAGTCCAGAGAAAACATCCTTGGAGGTAGGTGCAACTTGGTAAGTAAATGACCTATTGATCAGATCTCATTTGTCTAAACTACTCCCTTTATTGTTGACTTAATTCTAGTAAGAAGAAACACAAATGAATGAGAAACACTGGTCAATGCATTGAAATTTCAGAAGGTTTGGATGATACAGGTGATCCACTGATAATGTGGAGTAGTGTGACTACCATATTCCCCCCATAGATTCTTAGATATGGTTTCTTAAAAATGTGTTGTAGACCATGTGAGAGGCAAGGAGGAGGCTGTTATGGACTGAACTGCAACCCCCCAAAATTTGTATGTCAGAGCTCTAATTTCCAATGTTACCATATTTGAAGACAGGGCCAAAAAGGAGTTAATTAAGGTTAAATAAGGGCATAAGGGGGGGCCCTAATTCACTAAGACTGATGTCCTTATACAAAGAAGAGATACCAGGAGCGTACAGGCACAGAGGAAAGTCCATGTGAGGACTCAGTGAAAAGGTAATCATCACAAGTGAAGGAGAAAGCTCTCACCACAAACCAACCCTGCTGGCATTCTGATCTTGTATCAAGAAAAGGGAGAAAGTAAATTTCTGTTATTTAAGCCACCCAGTTTATGGTATTCTACTGTGGCAGCCCTAACAGATTAATACAGAGGCCAAGTAAACAAGTTTGGTCTCTGTATCTCCATTTAAACTGGATTTATTCTGCTCCTGCCTTTTATATATTGAAGTTTTATATAACAACTGTTTCTTTCTTTTTTTTAAATAAATGTTTTGCTGTTGAAAACTTAGGAAGGTAAATATATTGTATAGTAATTTATTCATCTATTTGTAATGGAGCATTTCTTCCTAATACTGGTCCCATATTGTGTCTCTAATCAGAATGCTTCCATTGAGCTCCTTCTCTTGTCTTTCTGGACACATGGATGACCACATCTTTGGAATATGAGTAACTTTTTTTTTAATTCAAGAGGAACTTCTCTTTTTTTAAAAAAATATAATTTATTGTCAAGTTGGCTAACATACAGTATATCCAGTGTGCTCTTAATTTTGGGGGTAGATGGGAATATGAGTTACTTTGATGGCAGAAAGAAGATATCACTCATCTTTATGATTTCATCTTGTCCTATGCTATGGACTGAATGTATGTGTCCCTTCCAAATAAATATGTGGGAAATCCTAACCCCTAATGAGATGGAGGTGGGAACTTTGGGAAGTAATTAGCTTAGATGAGGTCATGATGGTAAAGTCCTCATGATGGTATTAGTGTCCTTATAAAAGAAGAGATCAGAAAATCAGTGCCCCATCTGCTATCTGAAGCCACAGCAAGAAGACTACAAGCTAGGAAGAGGGCTCTCACCAAGAACCGAATCAGCTGGCACTTTGGACTTGGACTTCTAGCCTCTCGAACTGTGAGAAATAAATTTATGTTATTTAAGCCACATAGTCAGTGATACTCTGCTATAGCAGCTTGAGCTGACCAAAACACCCTGACTTTCCCACCCTATTCTGAAATTATGTTCAGGTGTGTACTTACTAGTATTAAATATGTAAGTAAATTTCATATCAGCCTATTCAAAAATGGCCTTTTGAGCCTCATTGACAATATATAAACCTATGCTAGAAGTCCCATGGTATCAGAAAGTATACCAGAATGCAGGTTTTAAAAACCTTTAAATATTTCTATGAAGTGTTTGCATTTTCTTTAAAAACATTTTTTTTCCAATGTTTATTTATTTTTCAGAGACAGCATGAACAGGGGAGGGGCAGAGAGAGAGGGAGACACAGAATCCAAAGCAAGCTCCGGTCTCTGAGCCATCAGCACAGAGCCTGATGCAGGGCTTAAACTCATGAACCATGAGATGATGACCTGAGCTGAAGTCAGACACTTAACTGACTGAGCCACCCAGGTGCCCTGATGTTTGCATTTTCATAAGTAGCTTTAACCATTTTTATCTCCATACAAATTCTTGTGTCCACTTATATTGCCTAGATTATTCTCTACTTAGAGATTTTATAAAGGGAATATTTACACCTGGTACTGGCACAAGTGCTATTTTGTTTTTGTTTTTGTTTTACAAGTTGAGCGTTCATGGCAACCTTGCCTGGAGCAAGTCTGCTGGCACTGTTTTTCCAACAGCATTTGCTCACTTCATGTCCCTGTGTCACATCTGAGTAATTCTTGAAATATTTTAAAACTTTTTTATAAGCGTTTGTTATGGTGATCTGTGATCGGTAATTATGACTCATGAAAGTTCAGAAGATGGTTAGCATTGTTTTTAGCAATAATATATACTTTTAAAAATTTTTTGAGAGAGAGAGCGAGCATGGGAGAGAGAGAGACAGAGAGAGAAAGAGAGAGAGAGAGAGAGAGAGAGAGAGTCTCAAGCAAGCTCCACACTCAGTGCAGAGCCTGACACAGAGCTCGATCCCACGACCCTGGGATCATGATTTGAGCCAAAATCAAGAGTCAGTCAGATGCTCAATTGACTGAGCCACCCAGGCACCCCTGCAATAATATATATTTTAAATTAAGGTATATATATATTATTTTTAAGACGTATGCTATTGTACCCTTAATGGACTACTGTATAGTGTATACATAACTTTCATATGCACTGGGAAACTAAAAAATTCATCTGACTTGCTTTATTGCAATATTTTCTTTATTGCGCTGTCTGGAACTGAACTTGCATTAGCTCTGAGGTATGCCTATCTTGTGATAAAAACTACTGAAAGGAGGCTTCATTTTATACACCTCAGTTGATCTTTGCACTATTCTGTGAGGTTGGCTATGGTAGTTTCAGTTTTCATGTGAGGAAACTAGGGCACAAAGAGTTAAAAGTAACAAATTATAATGATAATAAGGAGGGCATTTAAGTTTTGAATTATACATTTTGTTCCATATCATTTCCTTTGCTTTTTATGTGCTTAACCTATGTAAAAAATAAAAGCCAGAGAAACATATATTTATAGGATGAATAGTCAAATATGAATCCGTATGGTCAATTATAATCAGGTCCAGATGGTTAGTGCTCTGAGCTACTAGAGACCCCATTTGATGCCCCAGTTACCTACCATCATCACGATTAGGATGGGCATCAGCCGACACTTAATAAAGGAGACAGCATAATTTGGTGGAAAGAACATGGGCTTTGAAATCTGTCCCAGAACCAATTTTCAGCTCTTCCACTTGCTATATGTGAGATGTGGAACGATGAAGAGTTAACTCCTCCGAATCCTCATCTCCATGTGTGTAAAATGTGAATAACAGTAATATCTACCTTATGAGGAAGAAATGAGATAGCAAACAGGCAAGCATATACGACTGTCCTTGACACAGAGCAGGCATGTCGTAGGCATTCAATAAAGGTTAGTTGAACCTGAATTGTAGTGTCACACATGACCACAAATTAATATAAACTTCATCTTTCCCTCATCAGGGTTTACAAGCTACTTGGTGAGCCACTGAAGAATGGCACTGTAAAGGCAGCAAAGACCAAGAACCAAGTGAACGAAACCATGGCGTGACAGTGGAGGGGGAGATTCTTGAGGGCTAGGACAGTTAGGACAGCTGAGTTCTCTGAGATCAAGCTTCTGAAAAAGGCAGCTTTTATTTAGGTAGACAGGGAGGAGGAAGCAAGCATGAGGCAGAGAGGGAGAAATGACTTAAAAGAAGTGGATATGGTTGTGTATGGGAAGAAGTGTTGATCACTATGGGAGGAGCAAAGGGACTGCAGGGTGGTTTGTGTCTTGTGCTTTACAGTGTACAAAATCTTTTGCTTATTTGAACCTTTCTTCAGATCTAAGAGAAGGACAGGGCTAATTTCACTATCTCCCTTTTAGGCATGGATAAAGATAAAACAGAAACTCTGAGAAGCAAAGTGACTTGGCTAAGGTAACGCCTCTACTATGTAGTTGAGTGGGGCCTCAAACACCAATCTGCTGTCTCCCAGGACTTAGAAAAGTGACAGAGAGGAAGAAGATTAATGGAAGTTACAGAATAACTTGTGACTTTGAATGACAACTTTAGGGGTTTGGAATTTTTATTCTGCAAGCATAGGAAACCACAAAAGCTTATGACAAAAGTACATGTGCAAAGTGATAGTTTTGAAACAGTCTGGCAGCAGGACTAGGGGTGGATGTCTCTTCCTGAGACAAGAGTGTTCTTCTAGAATCTATCTCTTTTAAGACCATTGTCCAAATGAATTTTAAGCCAAAGAGGACTCTGTTCTTTATGCCATCTTGGAGAAAGCCCTCTTAATCAGGGAAATGGAGCTATTAGCACACTGGCAGCCTATTCTGTTCTGCATTTTAAATTGTTAATTCAATTTATTTCTGGATAAAATATCTGTGTAAAGCAAGCCAGTTTGCAAAACTGACAGCCTTGTGAAAAAAAATGTTGGGGGGAAAAAGAATCATATGCATGACTAAGCTATATTTTAATTTAAGCAAGTGTTCTGATTAAAACATAAAAGGAATGAAAATGGCATAATGGGAACATCATAACTCACTGAATTGGGGTCAGGTTCATCTTTGCAGACAGCACCAATACAATGAGGCACTGAGTTTGGTAGAAAGACTGAGGTTTGGGGACAGGTCAGATCTGGGTTCAGATCTTAAATGTAAGCTCCCAGAAGTCAGGAGCATTTTCCCCCAGGTTGTAGTCCCAGTACCTAGGACAGTCTCTGACTCAGAGTAGGTACTGTATAAATATTTGCCAAAGTTAAATGAAATAAAAACTCAGCCTAACCACTTGCCATTTGGAAAACAGTGAATAGGTGCCTTTACCTTCATTTCTCATCTGTAATAGAGAAATAATAATATTTACGTTATAGGATTATTGTAAGGGTTAATAACCATGACAGTAAGGAAGATAGGGAGTTGTGCAATGGGATGGTTTAGTTTAGGTTCCTACTTTTGAACTCTGGTCATAACCTGGGGTTTCTTTTCAGTGTGTTTCCCAGCATGCTTTGCTGGGCTGAGGCATTGCTCCAAAGAGCCCTAACTGAAGCAGACTTTAAGTTTATATCCTTCTTAGGGATTAGAAGAGTACTGTTACTAATAGGTGCTCAATTGTTGAAATTAAATTTTTTAGGGTTGTAGTTAAATTTTTTAGGGTTTATTTCTTTTTGAGAGAGAGAGAGAGAGAGCAGGAGAGGGGCAGAGAGAGAGAGGGAGAGAGAAATGAAGACAGAGAGAATCCCAAGCAGGCTCTGCATCAGCAGCGCTGAGCCCGAGGCAGGGCTCGAACCCATGGACTATGAGATCATGACCTAAACCGAAACCAAGAGTCAGACGCTTAAACAACTGAGCCACCCAGGCACCTGGGATTGTAGAACTTTAAAACAAATTATTCTGACTTAGCAACTTGTTCATTTAGAAAGATGATAGATGCCCACGTAACGGACACTTTTTAAATTAAAGTTATTCTATGACTTCTCCTACCAAAAGATACTGTATTCTTTTACCTCATCTTTTTAATCCCTACAACAGAGTCCCTTCTAACGTATTCCCGTTTTGAAGATGAGGAAATAGATTTGCAGAAATCAAGTAACAAGCTCACAGTCTCACATTAAATAAGCAGCAGAGCTGACATTTGAACCAGGACTTTTGGGTTCAAAGCCTCTGTACTTTATAAAAATATTCCATATACATTTGTTGATTGAATTAATGGGCAAAGGCCAATCATGGCCGGCTTTAACTTTCTTTCCTTCAGTCACAGGATGTTCTTTCAGTTCCCGCCATGAAGATATTAAAAACAAGGACACTGGCTTTGGTTCAGTTGCTAAAAGCATGTGTAGTCTGGAACTGTTAGGTTTCTGTTAGACTATTCATAAGTATATATCAGTCTTACAAGAGCAAGGGCATCCTTTCGATTTATTATGTACTCTCCCTTCCACCCAAAGAAAGAGAAATGAAATAAAACATAATGAAAAGGCCAAGGTAAAGAGGCTATGAATTTAATGTTCATAACGGTGGTAGCTAACATTTATTATGTACCAATTATGTAACAGGCCTTGTGCTATGTGCTTTACATACATTAATTCACAAAGGCCCTCTGAGGGCATATGGTTGTCCATAAGTTGTAAAATAAGAAATTGCTCAGAAGTCTCCACTGGCTTCTTGTGTCATTCAGGATAGTGCCAAATGTTCTGACCACGGCTCGCAAAGCCCTCCATGACCAATTTGATCATCACAAATCGAGTGTAGAAAACACAGTATGATGAGTGAGATTAACACTTGCAATGTGTACCCTACTGCGGCTATTGGGAGGCAGTGGAATTGCACAGGAGCATTACCATTTCTATACCTCTGCCTGATGTGTGGAAACCTCCTTCAGTTCAGGTTCCAGCCAGGGGAGAGACCAAGCATGGGCAAACCTTTCCACCTCAGTGGTGATGTTGGAGAAAACTCAAACAGCAAGAGGTTGAAGTTGCCCTGCCATGGCACAGAGTACAGGGAAAATATGGGGCTGTGGTGCCAGCAGCGAGGGAAAAAATACCAAGTTGCAGTCACTGTTTGGGGCATAAGTGAGGACACAGACCTCCTTAAACGTACTCTGATTGAAAAACAAAACCAAGTAAAGTCTTCAATTAAAATGGAGAATGAGGGGCGCCTGGGTGGCTCAGTTGGTTAAGCGTCCGACTTCGGCTCAGGTCATGATCTCGCAGTCCGCGAGTTTGAGCCCTGCATCGGGCTCTGTGCTGACAGCTCAGAGCCTGGAGCCTGCTTCAGATTCTGTGTCTCCCTCTCTCTCTGACCCTCCCCCGTTCATGCTCTGTCTCTCTCTGTCTCAGAAATAAATAAAACGTTAAAAAAAAATTTTTTTTTAAAATGGAGAATGAGTGGTTATGGAGAGGAAGGCTTTCCCATGGGTGCAAGAGAAAAGAAGGAGGCCTTGTCAATGTGAAAGGCTGACATCCTTGAGGATGCCAGTTTCACCTTCAAGAGGACCCACTTATCTCTGAGAGATTTTATTTGCTAATGTAGAAGTGGTATTCCCGGTAAAGCTTGATTTGAATGTGGCTTACTCTTCTTTGATGGCCTTGGAAAAGGGGCTTTGAGGGATGAGAAAGTGGGGCATCTCAGATCTCTTTGTGAAAGGGTGCTTACCTGACCCTCCACCTGGATTAATGAGAGTGGCAGACCTATAGGCCATGTTCCACGAAGCCTCCTCTGTGCAGTGACCAAGGACTGTGCCAGGTGGTCATCAATCCTGCGTATGGCCTTACCAGCAGCCCTCTGCTCCTATCCTTTACCCACTCCTGACAGGTAGAAAGCAAATTTGCATAACAAACTGTTTAAACATTCAATTTTGATCCACCTTCAAGGCACTCTTTGTCCTCAGCAGTTCTAATGGTTAGTGACCCCTTCAAAATCAACATCATTTGTCAAATCAAATTAGGCCTGTTACTAACTGCAAGGCAGTGACATTCATCTTTTTGATGCTTTCAAACCAGTCTGAGGTAAAGTTCTCTTATGGAATTGGGTTTGGTATGCTGAATGAGTCACTTCCTCAATGAGGCAATTGTCAGAAAAATAGGAGCCTTAGCTCGAAGGTAAATATTGTTGGGTCACTTGAAATGTATGCAGATTTGACATTTCCCTTCTGATTAGCATGTCTACACATTAAAGTTTTTTTTTGTATGTCACATTGGATAGTTCAGATGCCAGGGTAATGTCAGTGAGCACTTGATAGAAACTTCATTTTGCTCCTGATGAAGAAAATGGGAGGGTTAAGGGAGAAACTTCAGGTGGGAATCTTATTTGGGATGACACATGGAATGAATACGGGGTATTCAAAATAAAAAGTAAATGCTGGGAAGTAACTTTACGGTGTGCCAGTGTCCAGTGTGTGTGTGTGTGTGTGTGTGTGTGTGTGTACTAATTCAATCTTTTTAGAGATTATGATCCTCATTGAATAAATGAGATGAAGCCTAATGTCAAACAGTAAAATAGCAGGCTGGAATTTCAAATTCATTCTGATGCCAAAGACCATGCTTCTTCCTCTGTAGCATGATGCCTCCTTAAGATGCAAAATATTCTACCTAGCTCTGAAAGCCCTGAAAGAGAAGTATTATGCTATCCCTATGCATGCTGGCTTTGTCCTTAGTTTGTAAATATAAAATCAGAAACTCAGATTATTTTTTGGTCCAACCTGTTCCTTTCATCAAAAATTAGTATTCAAGGACACCTGGGTGATTTGGTTGGTTGGGTGTCTGACTTCTGCTCAGGTCATGAGCTCATGGTTTGTGGATTCGAGCCCCACATCGGGCTCTGTGCTGACAGCTCAGAGCCTGGAGTCTGCTTCGGATTCTATGTCTCCCTCTCCTCCCCTGCTCATGCTCTGTCTTTCTCTGTCTCTCAAAAATAAATAAAGAAACATTAAAAAATATTTTAAAAAGTGAGCATTCAGCCTCTACTTGAATACTTCCAGTGTCCAGGAGCTCAGGATTTTACCATGTACCCATGTCCATATTTATTCCCATACTGTTATGTTTATTCATATACCAAGATCTCTATTTATGACCTTACATGCTTAAATGTACAATCATATCTACATCTAATTATGACTTTAGAGTATTTTCTCTGTTAGAGACTATACTGTATTTCCTTCATTATATAATTTGATCATCACAATAAGCCAGTAAGATATGTCCCCAGTTTATGGAAGAAGAACTTGGACTTAGGAAGCTAAGTAACTTGCTCAAGCCACATAACTAAGAGTAGCGCATCTAAGTAATATACCACTTCCCAGTTTCCAACTTTTTCCTAATCCACATATGCAACAAAGCATTATCAGGAAAGGAAATGCAGCCTTCACCCTTAATCCAAGGTTGGCACTCTAACTTTCTGATTTCCCGCTAGTAAAATTTTATAAAATATATCACCAGTGTAAAAGCAATGAAAAAGTCCAGATAATTCCAGGCTTTCACCATCATCTGTGTACAAAGGCTACCTCTAGAGACCTTTTACATATTTCACACCATACGTTAGATCAGGGGTTGGCAAAGTGTGACCCACAGGCCACATTAGGCACACTTCCTGATTTTTTAAATAAAGTTTTATTGGAACATGGTCAACTTCATTCATTTACATATTGCCTAGGACTGTTTTCTCACTACAAGTTAAGAGTTGAGTAGTTGAGACACAGACCCTATAGCTAGCAAAGCCTAAAATACTTACTCTTGATCCTTTAGACAAAGTTTGCTGACTCTTGCATTAGGGTTTTTGCATAAATCCTTCATGCCACCCATAGAAAAGGCATATAAAAGGAATGTCAGGATATTATGGGGTGGCCATGCATCCTATATGAAAAATTGAAAACCAATGGTCAAAATAGTGTTTCAAACTGGAGAACCAAAAAACAAAAAATAAGTTACCCAAATCATATTTTAGTTTTTAGTTCAAGCTCTCTACTATTAACACATAGATTCTCAAATGGCTCCTCCAATCCTTACTGAAGCACCAGAGGGTATTAACTTTATTCACTTACCTTGACTCTGCCCTTAAAACAGTGATTTCCCAACTCAAATTCACCTGGGAGAGATTAATTTTAAAAATGCACATATCTTATTGCACCATAGATAGAAATTCCAGAACTACTGAGTCAGAAACACTTGGAATGACACCAGGACAATTAAATTTTCAAAATGTTTGATCAAACAGCCAATGTTTGAGTATCATTGCCACAAACAACTACAAACAAATCACTTTACGTTTCTGCAAGCACTTGAAGAAAATGATCATTCCCATGGCTTTACATATCATATGTGTGCCAATAACTTGACCTTGACCTTCCTCCGAGCTGCACATACATTTATTTCACTCTCTACTTGTTATTTCCACTTGGCATCGCTAACTTCACCTGCCCCATCATAAACTTTTGATTTTGATGTCCTCTTCATCACAGTTAATGGCATTGACTATTCAGTTGCTTAAGTCCACATTCTGAAATTTTTCCATGATTCTTTTTTTCCCAGTCCCTTATTGCTAAACCCAAAACATATCCTGATTCTATCTACTACCATTCTCTCCAACACCACACGAGGTCAAGACACCATCATCTCTCCCCTGGGCCACTGTAAAAGCTCCAGACTTTTTCTGTGACTGGATTTTTGAGCTCCTGAAATCTATAATCTTTGCTCTTAAAGACATTTATAGTAATCTTCCTAAAATTATGTCAAGCCACTTTCCTGCTGAAAGCTCTCTGATGATGTTTCATTACATTTAAAAAAAGAAACGCAAACTTCTTACTGTGTCCTGAAAACTTGACATGTTTTGGCTATTGTTGGAATCCGTCTGTATTACTTTTCTCCTCTGTCATTCATGGCAGCTTTTTGAGTCTTTCTTCTGGTTCTTGAACAACTGAACTCATTCATTTCCCAGGGGCTTTTCCCTTGTTATTCTTTGAGCCTGGAGAGTTCCTCCTTATCATATAGGATTCAGCTCAGGGAAGCCATTCCTGACTACCCTATCTAAAGAAACTACTTAAAAGCAATATATCACTTTTATTGAATAATCTTGTTCTATTTCTACATAACTCTTATTGAAATGAAATTATTGTGTGTGTTTGCTTATTATCCAATTTTCTTCAATAGAATACAAGGTCCACAAGAATATCCCAAGTGCCTAGAACAATGTATAGTGCATTGTTCTTGCTTAATAAATATTTCTTAAAATAATAACTACTATTTTTCTCCTTAATCCTTTCTTTTTCAGGATAAAACTTCTTATTCTTTCAAATACTTAGTGAAGTGTACTATGCAGTATGGTGTGAATTCTTTATAATCTGTTCTGTGGTCACAGTCTATTCTAACAAACTTGCTATATATTTCCTCGGAGCAGAAACTGATTTTCACCTTTCTTTGAAAGCTTCCTATGCATTTAGTACAATATTGTGTACATAGTGGGTATTGAATAAATGTTGATGAATGGACTATATAATGGGCTTTTGGTTCCATACATCAAGATTTTCTTGAAGGACAGATAATTACTTCTACTTTATATCTGACATTTTAATATAACTGGTTGTGGTCATTATCTTTTGGAATGGCATCCTAGTCAATTCCTTTAAAAAAAAAAGAAGAAAATAAGGCAAAATTACCTTGTGAGCAACCCACAATTGGATTTGCATTTAAAAATTGCCGAGTGAGCAATCCTGCCTGATGGCCAAAGGAAATTAATCTCTCGTAACCCAAGGTCTCATCTATTCAGAAAGAGAGAGAGAGAGAGAGAGAGAGAGAGAGAGAGAGAGAGAGAGAGGCTGGACTCAAAGAGGACTGTAGGCTTTTTAAATAGTAAAAATCATCTCTCTCATTATTTATATTTATTGGATGTCCACTATGTTAGCCAGTGGGAATATAAAGGTGGTTAAGGTACTGTCCCTATTATTGAGGAGCTCTCTGTCTCTAGTTTACATAATTAAGGTCCCTGTACAGCCTGAACACTAATTCTAAGAAGTGTTTCACATCCCTGATGAAGGGGTAGACCAGGTGTCCATGTTAATAATTGTTTATCTTCTCTTCTGGACATAGCTGTTGGTCTAAGGGTAGACACCTGACCCAAAGGACTCAGTTTCTCTTTGTTAAATGTTTGAATTAAAGGGACAAATACTGAAGGAATTGGCCTCTGAGCTGTATAAATGGTAGAACACAGATGTCCATGAATTTCTGCTGCTGTGGTCCCTGGGAAGGCCTTCCTCCTGACCTCCTGAGACCTGCTTATGCACTTTTGGTCTTGGATTTCAGCGAGGCCTTAAGAGAATCTGAATAGGCTTCTGTTTCTTGCAACAAAATTTCCCTAAGAAACAGTTATGTAGATGAGGAGACATATAAACCAAAACCTGTGCTTCAGTGTGACCAGTGTTAGAGGAGCAGTTCGGGCAGGTTGGTGTGCAAGCAGAGAGGAAGTGCCTTAAACTTGGCCAACAAGGGTCAGAGAAAGCTTGCGTCAGAAGAGGCACCATCTAGATTGAGTTATGGTGAGAAATAATTATTATGGTTAAAAATGGTGAAGAGGGGGGGCACTTGGGTGGCTCAGCTGGGTGTCCAACTTTGCCTCAGGTCATGATCTCAAAGTTCATGAGTTGGAACCCCATGTGGGGCTCTCTGCTATCAGCACTTCAGAGCCCACTTTAGATCCTGTCTCCTTCTCTCTCTGCCCTTTCCTGTGTGTGAATTCTCTCTCTCTCTCTCTCTCTCTCTCTCTTTCTTTCTCTCTCTCTCTCTCCCCTCTCAAAAATAAATAAACATTCAGAATTTTTTTTTAAATATGATGGAGAGGAAAAGGGAGGTTTACGCAGTATGAATAAATCTGGGGAACTATGGAACAGCAGGGATAATTTGGAAAGTGTAAGTTTAGCATAATTTGAGCTCAAAGTATAAGGTGAATGAAATGGTAAGGAAAACATCTGGACAAGCATGTAGAAGCCAGACTATCAGATGTCTTTCATAAGATGCTAAGGAGTTTGGACTTTGCCTTGTAGGTTTCTAATCTGCTAGATGATCAGTTTTAATCCTTCCTCTGAGAAGATATAGACTATATCCTCAGGCACCTTGTAGCTATTTCACATCTTCTTTAAAAAGTGACCCAAGGGTAACTTATAAAAAGAAACACATATCATATAGAAAGAAGCCAAGACTCAAAATCTGTAGTCCAGATTTTGAGCCTCTGCTCATTTGCCCTCCAGCTGAGTAATATTGAAAAGGGAATTTAATGTTTCTGAACCTATTTCCTCATCTATAATATAGAGGATATAAAATATCTGCCTTCCCAGGGTTATAGTTCAGATCCAACTCATGTATTTTTTTGTTTATTTATTTATTTTGAGAGAGAGAGAGAGAAAGAGAGAGTGAGTGAGCAAGCACAAAAGCAGGGATGGGGCAGAGAGAGAGGGAGAGAGAGAAAATCCCAAGCAGGTGCCCACTCTCAGTACAGAGCCCAATGCAGACTCAATCCCATGAATCATGACATCATGACCCCACTTGAAGCCAAGAGTCCGATGCTTAACTGACCGAACTACCCAGACTATCCCCAACACATATGTTTTGAATACCATGCTATAGGTTAGCTTCAGACCTTACTCTCTACAAGTAGCATCTCAATAAATTGCCACCATCGTTTTGAGGTAGATATTATGGTCTCCTCATTCAAATGGAAAAACTCAGTCTCAGGGAGGTAACATGTCTTCTCAGTTTTACATGGCTAGATGTAGAAGAGCTGATATCGAGACTCCTACCTTTTAAAGTTAAATCCATTGCTCTTTTCCCAAACACAGCTACTTAATGATAAAGAAGCAAATGAGAATTTTAAAAATAAGTGTTTTAACTAAAAGATGTATGCATACTAGCTGTTGCCCTTCAGTGGGTGAGGTCAATATCTGCTGAACTCCAATGTTTTTTCAGAGGGCTTCTGTCCCTCAAGTGCCCTGTATCTTTTTGGGCTTCTTCTTGTTATAGATAAAATGCTTCCACATGTTGAGGTTCCACATAGGCTGCTTACCAAGACATCACCTGGGTTCATGATCCTCAGAGACTACCTCTCCAAAATGTGTTTTATTTGTGTGTGTTATATTGTATTACCCAAAAATTTACCAGATTAACTTATTTATCCTAAGGAATAAAAGACTTTTAGTTGCTTATTATATTGTGCCTGCATTGTATATTTCCTTGAAATAGAGGTTCCCTGAAGACCCATTCCTTAATCCAGCTTTGTTAAAGCTGTTCTTAAGAATATTAATGTAAGGAGGGGCGCCTGGGTGGCTCAGTCGGTTGAGCGTCCGACTTCAGCTCAGATCACGATCTCACCGTTCGTGAGTTTGAGCCCCGCGTCAGGCTCTGGGCTGATGGCTCAGAGCCTGGAGCCTGCTTTCGATTCTGTGTCTCCCTCTCTCTCTGCCCCTCCCCCATTCATGCTCTGTCTCTCTCTGTCTCAAAAATAAATAAACATTAAAAAAATTAAAAAAAAAAGAATATTAATGTAAGGAGATGCTCCATTAAAAAAGAATTCTGGAATCTACACTTGGGGTGAGCATAGCAGAGTGTATAAATTTGTTAAATCACTAAATTGTGCTCCTGAAATGAAGGTAACATTGTGTATCAACTCTACTTAAAAAAATAATAAAAGAACAGAAAAAAGAAAAAGAAGGAATTCTTAGAAATCATAATTGGCTAACATGTGAAAGTCACTCAGGAATCCTGAAGATTTAAAAAAAAGACCAAAAAAAACAAAAAACACTACTTTTTATAACTTAATGATTCTCCTTTGTTTTTTAAAATGTTTATTTATTTATTTTGAGAGAAAGAGAGAAATTGGTGCATGCATACATGCGAGCACGGGAGGCTCAGAGAGAGAGGGAACCTCAAGCGAGCCCTGCACTGGCAGTGCAGAGCGCAATGTGGGCTGGATCCCATGACCTTGAGGTCATGACCTGAGTGGAAACCAAGAGTCTAATGCTTAACTGACTAAGCCACCCAGGTGTCCCTCTCCTTTGTTTGTCTGCTAATTCTCTTTTTGTGAGTTACCTGTTAATGTCTTATAAAATTAGCCCTACGTAGAACATACTTTGGGAGACAGGGTCTTAACAGAAAACTGTCTTTGTGGAAATTCTGGCATTATACTACTGCCTGAAAGGAGTGATTTTGTGGCAGTGGAATAATATATTTCTCAAAATACAATATATTGGCATTATTCCCAAGTGTTTTATGGGATTTGAAGATTATACAGTGGGGAGGGGAGACTCTCTATGGAAAAGAAAATAAAATTATAAATCAAAATTAGGTTTTGGAAATGACTTCTTTAAGTCCTACAGTGTAAATTTTATCACCTTTATCATCAATGCATGAAGGATTGATCCTTGTCAAATTAGTGTAAGCCCAGCTTGGCTTGTTTTCATGCAGTAAGCAAAGGAATAGTGGACCAGGTGATAGAAGGCTTATGTTTTTGTCCAGAACTGCCCACTTTGCTTCCACTTACTAGATCCTGTGAAATGGGATAATTTACTTTATTTCTCATCCTCATGGGCTTTATTTATTTATTTTTTTAAATGGGGTGATAACTGTCCTGTTGATGAGGAAGAATCATTTTGAAGAAATAATTAAAATGGAAGCATTAAAAAAATCGCCATGTTGCATTATTCAAATATAGGTATGATTCTTATGAACGGTTAATTCTAAGTACTACACATATGTTAACAATTATTACTATTATCACTAACATGTCAAATAAAAAGCAAATGTACACTTAACTAAAGAAGAGGCTTTATTCCAAAAGAATATTGCAGGAAGGATATTGAGACTGTTTTAATAGAGAGAATGCTTTGACCATAAGACCTACAAGCACCTCAGACAGAAAAGGAATTTTCTTTGATAGGGAGGAGTAAACACCACCAAGGTCAGCTGGTTCTCAGGAGAATCATTAAGGAGGGGTTGTTCCAAGTTCTGTGCTTAGTGGTGAGCTGAAGTTCAGAGACACAGGGGAATGAAAGAACACTGTATAAAGTTTGCTCAAGTCAAGTTATGAGCATTTTGTCCAGACTGGTCAGTGGAAAGAAATAGTTAAGCTAATCATGTATCCTGTATCAGACCAAGAATGGGAATTTGGAGGATCTGAGTCCTGTCTTATCAAAGGTAAATAGGAGCCATATGTACCTTATATGGGGAAGATTAGTTCTTTGCATTAAGCCATTTTGGGGGACAGAAAACGAGGGTTAAGGGGATTTCTTGACCATTGCCTTGCTGTCTGTATTGTTCATGCAGGAGCACAAAGCTTAGGTAAAATTTAACACTGTCAAAGATCATCATTATCATTGTTCTTCTAGTGTCTGGTTCATTCAAAATACAATATATTTGGGCAAATGGCTTAATTTTTTGGAGCTTCAGTTTCCTCATCAGCAAAATGCAGATAATCAGAATAACAAGTGGTTCAATAAGATGCTGTGAAGCTTGAATGACCTAATGATAACAAGTGCCTCATAGCTGTAATATTGTAGAAATGTTATTTGTTTGTTATTGTCATTATTAGTGGCTCCATGGGCCCTGTCTCCACATCTTTGTTGTTGTTGATGTTGTGTTGTTGTTGTTGTTGTTGTTGTTCTTCTTCTTCCACTTTAATAAGGATAAATATTACCTGATGCAACAAAAACAGAAGGCATCAGACATTTACAAAATGAATATTAGGTCGCTGGCACAGGGCTACTCGATACTCAGCAATAAAACCCCAAGATGTGTGGTGTCCCCATATTACAAAGGAGGAAAATGAGGCTCAGGGAGGTTTATGTGCCTAATCTCCCACAGTTTTCAAGTGGTGGAAGGACCTGGGACAGCTTTAGAGGCGTTGGACTTGACTGTTTCTCACCAGGTGCATGGAACATGAACTGGTCATGTGTATGAAACTGCCCATTTTTATTGCAGGAATATGGAAGAAAGATGGAGAAAGAGACATTTCAGCTCTTATCCACAGATGCATGTGGATAATTGATTTCTTTTTTTATTCTGGAAGCAATGAAATTGTTCTCCCATATAGTTTTCTTTGAAAAGGTAAAGAAAATGATAAAGAGGAGAGAGAGTGAGAGAGACCCAACCCATCAAGCCCATATTGCAAGTCGGCTGCCAGCTATGTTTCTTTTTTTTTTTTTTTTAAATAAAATAAAAATGTTCGGTTGTAGTTTTTTTTTTTTTTTTTTCCCTTTTGGAGAGATACGGGAATTGCAAAGAGAGTGCCAGACAGCACTAGCATATGCTTATTTTTCTAACTCAATGTGGGCAGCCTTTCTTAAACATTTTGTATAAATATATTTATTCTCCCACTGAGACCTTGCCTGCCAGGTTCAGGAACAACTGAGTAAGCAGATGAGTTATAAACCGAGGAAAGAAACGGAGGGATTTCCATGGAAATGCTGATGGCCTCTTTATTCCAGCTGAGTACATTGCCTCAGTGTAATAAATTAGTAGTTGGTGCGTTGATGATAAATCTATAGTGTTTTTCATATTCAAAGTAAAAGATATTTTACTCTGCCTTTGCTGGGGATGTAGTCGGAAAGCAAGGAAATGTTGACATCCGGTGGGCAGGATTGAAAAAAAACACACATACAAAAACCCTTTGGTGCTCAACCCACATTTGCAAGCTGTCTGCCTTTCTTGTATTGGCCTCAGCTTTGACAAATGTAAAAAAGTCACTAATATTTTGACACTCTCCCTGCCCAAGTCTGATACCAGCTGGCTGCGAAGCCACATACTCATTGTTCTGCTGGATTTTAAAGACTGGGTTCCAGCCAAAGGACTGGACTGGATCCATTCATTCATTTTCAAGATTGAAGTTGTAGCTTAACCGTAATGACCATTTCTCAACTCAATCTGGAAACCTCTTCCAAACCCAACAGATGCCTGAGAGGCCAATGTGCATTTGGAGTGGAAACCATGCTCTCGGATAAAGAAACAAAAGGTGATCTTTGAATGTGAAAGCAGCTCCTTGTTGTGAAAGCGATTAATATTCTGTATATTGACTATGTCTTACTTTTATTTAAAAGAAGTTCCCCTGCTTTCAGAACCTTTGTAAAAGTGCTTATGTTACCCCTTTAAGTGAAAATGAACATTTAAATTGCAAATAGAGTATGACAACAATTATGGAAAAATATGCTCAGGAAAAAAAATTGGAAGGAAACACCCAAAATGTCAAAAACGTTAACAGGGAAGATCTTTAAGGTTATGGTGAGGTTTTTTTTCTTTCTACTTTTATGTAGTTTTCTTCTATAATAAGTTTTACATTTGTAATTGGGGGTAAAAAAGAAAAACTATTTGTTCTTTCGAAAATGTGCTTTCTTTCTTTTACTCTTACTGTTTTTGAACTCCGGTGACCATATTGTTTTAGTAATCATAAGGAACTATTGCTAAAATATGCTCCCACCATGGAAAATAAAACCACTCTATAATCTAGAAAAAATATCTTTGCTTTCTACTTCTAAAAACTCCTCCCCTGCTGTGTGTTCCTGCTGTCCCATTTTTCCAGGCACTCAATAATTAGAGACGGTAACCCTGATCACTTGCAAATTTTCCATTTAAATGTATTTTCAGGTAAGCAGATGTTGGGAAAACTGCCATCATAGGGCTGTAGGAGAAAGGGCGTTATAGCTTGATCCTGACATTAGTTGAGGGGATCATTCCCAAGGCAGGGTGATAGGCCTATACTATTAGTGTCAGAGTAATCTTTGAGAAATCATTTGTACTAACATTTTGATACAAGTATAACTCATTGTGTCCTTCTCTGTGCCAGATACTTTGTGAATGAGGTTATATGCACTATTTCAGGTAAGCCACAGACAACTATATAAACTATGTACCTTCCTCACATACACTTCAATTGAGGAAACTGATACTTGGATGGATTAAAATTTGAACCTACATCAGCTTGGTTTCGGCCTGTGTGTTGCTTACCCCTAAGCTATCAGGTTTTGCCATCACGGAGAATTGCCTTTTGATCTCCATGCTTCCACTTACAACCTGGTGGCTCCAGCCAATCACTGGGCCCTTGAAGCCCCGGTTTCCCCTCAGTAAACTGTGGATAATAAAATCAAGGACATAGGGCAGTTGCAAGAATTAAAGTAGTTAATGCCATCAACATCGATTGAAGGAAAAATAAAAAAAAAATTAAAAAACCCTCTGATTGCAGGGCATCCCTTCCAAGTAAAACCTACTGAAAAGGAACACAGAGATAGGCATCTTTGGAAGCGTTTCCCTATCCTGCCTGTACAGATTTGACAGCATTTCGCCACAGCCCGTAGCCATATTCAACCCTCTGGCTTGCACAGCACTGATTAAAAAACAGATTGCCAGCAGTCATCTGTGATTGCCTACCAAGGAAGTGCTGCTCATCTCTTCCTCCACCCACTGTCCCATGCACTATTCATGAGTTCTACAATATTCCAAACTTTAATTTCCACTGATTAATTCTCACTAATTATGCACCATGCGAACCTTTGCAGGAGAATTCCACTGGATGCTCTTCCATCCTGAGGCAGGGAAGGGCAATGTCGAATCGTTTTCTGATTTCAAGTGGAAAACAAACTAATTATGTGGAAATATGATAATAGATTGCGCTGCAGGGACCAGTCCTCTGCAGGCTTCAAAATGTTTGCTTATGATCGGCTCCTCGTGTTATTTCTTCCAGGAGGAGCTGCCCTTTCATAATGCATCAACATTATTGACTGGCCTGTGATTCCATACTTAGAGTTAAGATAATTTGCATAATTGTATATTACTTCCGTCTGGTGGAAACAAACAAGATGTTCGGGTGCTAATGATCAAGCAGGCAGCAGTGGCTGCTGGGAAAAAAAGCATTAGTAAAGTCCAAAAACCAACAAATAGCCGCTTCTCCCTTTGGCATCTTTCACCACCTTCCTCTGACCTAGCTCTCTATTCCACTTGGCCACAGGCATTGTTATTTTTATGTCTGTCCAAGCTTAGGAGGTGGCCGGGGAAAGGCATTTATTCCAAATCTGTAAAAATATAAAGCATCCTTAGGCTGTGAATTTCCAAACTTGTTTGTATTTGTTTAGGTCATTTCTTCTGCTTGGAATGTCTTCCTTCTTCTCTCTGGCAGAGAGCATCTTAGCCTTCAAAATCCAGCTCAAAACGCTGCTCTCCTTTTGGTGTCCTTCCTCCAACTTTCCCAGTTAGTATTCATTGTTCTCTGGATAAACAAATATCAAATGTGCACAGTAGGTGCTCAGCAAATTCATTCTCATTCACTTGCTTAAAAGATTTTGATCTGAATGATTTGCTGGCTCTATTCTAGGTACTCGAGGTAGAGTGAACAAATAAGAAAAAAAAAAAACCCTTCTCTTCCTTCAGGCTTCAGTGCTCCTCTGTAGCAATTCATTATCTCTATGCAGTAATTATTTATGCTGCCTTGCAGTACACCTGATGGACAGAGTCATGGCTTACTTATCTGTATAACTCCATGACCTGGTACACAGTAAGGGCTAAATAAATGTTTGTTGGATAGACTCGAAGCTTCCGGAGAGCAAATCACGCAAACTGTGTGATGAGTTACATCAGGGATACAGATGAGGTACCTTGCTCTCCACTTCAAGTGACTTGTAGTGGCTGTGTGAAATCCTGTGAAAAGGATTTTGAGGCTGCATACACTTAACTGGAAAAGTTTTCTGTGATTGATTCGTCATGTCTGCAACGGAAATATTAATGAGGGATAGAAAACCACATATCATATGTTTGCATTCTTGTTCTAGATATTTAACACTGGGCATCTTTAAAAGACTCAGTGGGTATATATGTACATGTGTTTCATGCGTGGGGCTGATGAAGTTATCAGGTTGCGTATGCAGTTCAGGTGTTACACGGATTACGATCTACAAGATCGCAATATTGTGGTTTTGAACATGAAACCCTCGAAATGAAACATTTCAATTTACTTTGCAGGAAGTAATAACTGCCATTATAAGGCTAGGCACCATCCATTTTTATCCCATTTAATTTGTCCTAACAACACTACATATTAGGCCATTTTAATCCCATTTTACAGATGTAGAAACTGAAGCTCAGAAACTTGACCAGGATGAAAAGGTTCTGAATGGCAAATCCAAAATTCAGTTCAATTTATCCTGACTCTACAGTTTATGCTTTAAAAGAGGAAAAAAAACCTGTTCTCAATACAAACTGTCATCTAATTCTAGTCTAAAGCATACTGCTTTGCACTTTTGAGAAAGGAGCCACCTTGACCTAACAGATAATAAGCCAAATATATGTGAGGTATTCCAATGATCATGGTCTTGGTGGGTATTAGAGGATTGAGGACCTTGTGTGAGGGTGTGTGTGCAGACAGATTGTAAAGGAAAGTGGCTTCAAATGGAGAGGTTGATGGGGCGCCTGGGTGGCTCAGTCCATTGAGCATCCGACTTCAGCTCAGGTCATGATCTCACAGTCTGTGATTTGAGCCCCGTGTCGGGCTCTGTGCTGACAGCTCAGAGCCTGGAGCCCGCTTCAGATTCTGTGTCTCCCCCTCTCTCTGCCCCTCCCCTGCTCATGCTCTGTCTCTCTCTGTCTCAAAAATAAATAAAAAACATTAAAAGAATTTTAAAAAAATGGAGAGGTTGAGTACGAAAGAGAACTTCTTTTGTTGAGTGTGTTTTGCATGCCAGGCATTGTGTTACATGCTGAATGATTTTCTTGAAGATCTTTTGGGATGAACATTAGTAGCTCCATTTCTCAGAATAAGAAAATATAGGCTCATTAAGTGCATTAATAACAAGAAAGAATATTGTTCACTCTACTTGTCCAATATTGTATTCCTAATTCAATATTGCATCTTCTGCCTGGCACAAGTTAAAGTCTAAATAAACAAATATACATATAGAAATATGTTTTTGTGATGCTTAATAAGAAGTAAACCAGATTTTAAATCTGAGTCTTTCCAACTCCAAAGCCTGTGCTATTGCTATCATGCCAGGCTGCCCTTGGGAAGTTTAAAATGCGCTTAAGACTTTGAAAGCAGTTCCATTTTTCAAGGATAACTTCTTATACAGCTGCCTTAATGCAGCTGGTCCTTTGGAAAAAAAATGTTTATAAGAAGGCTTGGCAAGTTTCTTGGACATTAAATATCTCTTACAAAATAATATTTTGATGGATTACATGTAAATGAATCAAAAACATATGGCTTCCATTTCCTTTAGAATGCACACACGGAATGTTTTTATGTGTTTGGCAAAATGGATTTTCCTGAATGGCACCTCCACGTGCCCCTTCTCTTTCATCTCTCAATGTATTATATACAAAAGGACTGGAAGATCTTCTAAGAATCCCATAAAAACCTGAAGCCTTCCATCTATGCTTCTGAGTCCACAATCCTGCGTAGGTCATTTTCCCTTTTATTTCCAATAGCAAGGCAGCTGCTATTCAGTAAGGCATTAAGAGCCCACCTAGGGAGTCTCTAGAACATGAGTCTGTCACCATAATCAATACTCATTTACTTATCTTGGGGATGCTGAACACTCTGTTATTGCAAGCAAAGACTCCCTCTTCATGTATATACCATGTTAGGTCATGTGAACTTCATAATATAAATGTGTGCATATTTTGAGGCTTTCTAAGAAAGAGACGTTGTGCCCAGGGGCATTTCATCTTTAAAAAATCCACTGGACTAGACACAATCAGACATTTATTTAGAACAGATAAAAGCTATTATGTAGCCTGTGGGGTATGAAATGCACCCATGATGACTTCATAACTAAGTTAGTAACCACAACATACATACTAAAGCTGCAGAACAGACTGGTGACCAACTGAACCCCAAAGAAAGTCAGGGGTGCCCAAATAAAGATTTTGTAGGGCTTTTTATATCCATTCTCAAAAGCTGGTGTCTAAATTACAATGGCTGGCCTTAATATTCAGCTTAGATCAATGGAAAAGTGAGGTATTTCTAGCTAGTGATTTATTATAAAAGTTATTGTGACATTCAATGTCTATATGTTGGAAAGAACAGATCCAAGTCAGGAAATATGATCGTATTCAAATTACAAAAGCAGTAACTTCAAAAGAAAGGGTGCAGGTTTCACCTGAGTCTATAGGTATCACACACTCATATGCCTCAGGGATCAAGGTAAATGAGTGAACACAGGATGATAGCTAATCGGGTTTATTGGTGGCCAGAAGTAGCAGGAGTGAGCACACATGCCCTGGGAGCACACTCAAATTCATAATTTTTATATCGTTAATTACAGACACATCTTTGAATCACAGAAATAGATACCTCTTTGCCTACCTGATTTTTAACCTCAGTGACCAGTCATTTCTGGGCAAACCTATTTCTCTTACATCTGCAAACATTTCCTCTCCTCTCCGCCCTCATCTACTTCCTCCAGCCTGTCTTGATAGGCAGACAAAATACCTGGAATTGGCTTGCATTAACTCTTGAGAAAATTTGCCAGTAGTGAAGCTTTGCCAGATTCACTCTCTGCCCTCTTTCCTTCTCCTTATCTTTCTCTTCTCTCATATAATAACTGTTTTCACTAAAAGAACCTGATTCTGTTGAAAGCAATGTGATTTATACCCAAAAAAGGGAGTTTAGGCTGGTAGCAAGAAAACATCAGAGTGATGTTTTCAGGTTGACAGGCAAGGCTAGAATATAAAAGAGAGCAAGAGAAAAGTTCAGTAATAATGGAAGTGAAGAAAAAGCAGGGTATGCTTGAATAAAGTAAATTTAATATGAAGAATATATTTTTAGCTGTTTGCTTAGGTTATTTTCAGTTTATTTTAGGTCCACATCAGGTCAATTGTCATGTATTCTCTGCAGCATTTATCTGGAAAAGTACCACATCCTGTCTCATAGAATTGCCTCATTGAGAAATAATATGATATAATGGCTGAGATCACTGGCTTTGGAGTCATGTATCTGTGTTCAAATCCTGGATCCCCAAATTTTTCTAAGGTCAGATTGTTATTATTATATCAGAGCATGTTACTTGGTATTTATTTAAAAGATATACCAAGTAGTTATTTTTTACACATTAGATTTTACAAAGCACATTTACATCCTTTGTCTCGTATATCCTAAAATACTCTTGTAAGACAGGAAGAGAAAAAAATAAGTAATGCCATTGTTCCCATTTGAAAAATGTGAACATGGAGGCTCACAGAATTTCTTACAGTCACAAAGCTAGTAAGTGGCAGAGTTGAGACTAGGAATTCATACCTCTTAATTCTTAGACCACTTTTCTTCCGACATGATACCTCACCAAAAAACAAAACAAAACAAACTAGATTAAAAAGTGTGGGTGAATCTGTTTATCCAGTAAAATGACTCAGTTTATCTAGTAAAGTGACTCAAATATTTGGGGATATGTGAAATAGTAAAAATAATTTTTGTGTGGAAAGTGGTTCATCATTTTTGTTAGAAGAAAAAAAAATACGTATCTATACAACAATTTCCAGAGAATTGCATCGTAGAATCAGTAATCAGAAAGCAAGCTCAGTTATAGATTGTGTGGTTCACTTGCACTTAAAATGAATTAAGCTCATCACAACAAAATGACCCTATGGATAATAGTGAAATCATTTGCAAAAGGCATTGGACTGAATGTTTGTGTCCTCCTAAAATTTATATGTTGAAACCCTCACCCCCAATGTTATGGTACTAAGAGCTGGGACTTTTGACAGGTACTTAGGTTAGGTAAGGTAATGAAGGTGGCACTCCCAGGGTGAGATTAATGCCCTTATAAGAAACCGAAGAGGCACCCCAGCTTCCTTTATCCACCTTGTGAAGATACAGGGAGAAGACAGCCATCTGCAAGTTGGGAATACAGCCTTCACCAAGAACTGAATCTGTCATAACCTTGATCTTGAACATCCCAGCCTCTAGAATTGTGAGAAACAGATTTCTGTTGTTTAAGCCACCTAGTCTACTGTATTCTGTTATATCACCCTGATGTGACTGAGACAAGCATCTTGAGGAATACAAAATCCCTAGAGATTTCTAAGACAGAAAATTTTATCAGAGAAACAAATTTATTAAAGTGATTAGAGGAGTGGCACAGTCAGTTAAGTGTCTGACTCTTGATTTTGGCCCAGGACGTCATCTCACAGTTGTGAGATCGAGGCCTGCGTTAGGCTCTGTGCCCGGCATGGAGCCTGCTTGAAATTCTCTCTCTCTCTCTCTCTCTCTCTCTCTCTGCCCTTCCACCCCTCTTTCTCAAAATAATAATAATAATAATAATAATAATAATTAGAAAGTCTACAGTGAAAAATGTAAGCATTGAAATTAAGAGGTTAATAGGTTTCACAGCAGATTTGACACAGAAGAAGAGAGAGCACTTACCTGGAAGAAAAGTTAGTAGAAAAGATGAAAAACACAGGGAGAAAAAAAGATAGAAAATGTACAAAAGAGCACAAAGGAATATGGAACATGAAGAAAAAGTCTGACTTATGCATAGAGATCTGGTAGGAGAGGAAGAGAAGGTAGAAGAAAAGGAATGTTTGAAGAATTATGGCCTAAGACTTATTCAAAACTTACAAAAGACATCAAGCCATGGAAATTGAAGCAATCTATGAATCTCAAGATGTGTCAATATAGAGATTTTTGGTAAATGTTTCACGCACACTTCATAGCAAGCTGCTGAAAATCCAAAGAAAAAAGTCCTAACAGACAAAAAAATACATATTACTTTCAAGGGAACAATAAGATCTATGGCTGATTTAAAAAAACATTCTTGAGGGGTGCCTGGGTGCCTCAATTGGTCAAGCATCTGACTTCAGCTGGGGTCATGATCTCGCAGTTCACTAGACCCTCATCTGGCTCTGTGCTGACAGCTTGGGGCCCGGAACCTGCTTCCAAATCTGTGTCTCCCTCTGTCTCTGCCCCTCCCCTGCTCATACTCTGTCTCTTTCTCTCTCTCTCAAAAATAAATAAAAACATTAAAAATGTTATCCTTCTTCCTCATCCTGAGGCAACAACTGATTTTCTTTCCATCACTTAGGATTAGTTTAGATATTTGACAATATATTATATGGATGCAACAATGTAGTATGTACTCTTTTTGCCTGGCTTCTTTTACTCAGCATAGAAATTCTGATAGTCATTTACGCTGTTGCTTGTGTAAATAGTTAATTCCTTTTGGTTGCTGAGTCGTGCTTCCTTGCATGATTATGCCACTGTTTGTTAATCCATTCACCTGTTGATGGACATTTGGACTACTTTTAGCTTTTGTCTATTACAAATAAAACTGCTATGAACATGTGTGTAAAAGTCTTTGCATGGACATATGTTTTTAACTCCCTTGGATAAATACCTAGCAGGAGAATAGTTGCATTCTATGCTAGGTATATGTATTGAGTTTTAAGAAATGGTCAAACCATTTTCTATAGTGATTGTACCATTTTCTATTCCCAACAAGAGTGAAACAGTATTCTACCTACTCTACATCTATCACCAACTCTTGATCGGATTAGTTTTATAAGAGAAGTTTAGTCTTCTGAATGGGTTTGTAGTATAGTGTATGGGTTTGATTTGGATATCCTAGATACTTAATGATGTTGAGAGTGTTTTCAAATGCCTACTGACAATTAATATATCCTTGTTCATAAAGTGCCTGTTTAAATCTCTGTCGATTTTCTTAATGGAATGTTTGTCGTATTATGGATTTGTAAGAATTCATTAAATATTCTTGGTAGAGGTCCTTTGATATATGTGTTCCAAATATTTTATCGCAATTTGTGACTTGCCTTTTGGTTTTCTTAATGAGATATCTTAAAGAGCAAAGCTTTTAAATTTTAACGAAGTTTGATTTGTCATTTCTTACTTTTTTGGCCCATGTTGTTTATATTCTAAGAAAACTTTGCCTTACCCCAAGGTTGCAAAGATTTTTCTCTTATGCTTTAGAACTTTTATATACTTATTTATTTATTTATTAAATTTTTTAATGTTTATTTATTTTTGAGAGAGAGAATGAGAGGTAGAGGGGCAGAGAGAGAAGGAGACACAGACTCCTAAGCAGGCTCTAGGCTCTAAGCTGTCAGCACAGAGCCCGAGGCGGGGCTGAAACTCATGGACTGCAAGATGATGACCTGATCCAAAGTCAGATGCTTAACTGATTGAGCCACCCAGGCACCCCTATTTATTGATTTATTTTAAGGTTTATTTACTTATTTATTTTTTGAGAGAGAGAGAGAGAAGAGAGAGAGAAAGAGTGAGCAAGGGAGGGGCAGAGAGAGAGGGAGACACAGAATCCAAAGCTGGCTCCAGGCTCTGAGCTGTCAGCACAGAGCCCAACTTGGGGCTCAATCTCATGAACCGTGAGATCATGAGCTGAGCTGAAGTCAGATGCTTAATCAACTGAGCCACCCCAGTGCTCCATATACTCTTAATTTTAAATTTAATTCTATGCTCTGTTTTGAGTATATTTTGCATATGGAGCAAGAGCTGAGGTTTAGTTTACTTCTTTTTTTTCCATGTTTTTATTAGATTCCAGTTAGTTAACATTCAGTACAATATTAGTTTCAGGTGTAGAATTTAGTGATTCATCACTTATATACAAGACCCAGTGCTCATCACAAGTGCCCTTCTTAATGCCCATCAGCCATTTAACTCATCCCCCCTGCCCACCTTCCTTCCAGTAACCATCAGTTTGCTCTGTATAGTTAAGAGGCTGTTCTCTAGTGTGCCTCTCTCCCTTTTTTTAACCCTATGTTCATCTGTTTCATTTCCTATATTCCACATATGAGTGAAATCATGTGGTATTTGTCTTTCTCTGACTGACTTATTTTGCTTAGCATAATACTCCCTAGCTCCATCTAGGTCATTGGAAATGGCAAGATTTCAATCTTTTTGATAACAGAGTAATATTCCAAGAAGAATATACACATCTTCTTTATCCATTCATCAGTAAATGGGCATTTGGGCTCTTTCCATAATTTGGCTATTGTTGAAAGCACTGCTGATATTTGCTTCTTTATGGTTATCTAGTTGACCTAGTACCATTTGTTAAAAAGACTTTCCTTTTTTTATTGAATTGCCTTGATATCTTTGTCAGAAATCTATTGACCATATATGTGTAGCTGTATATATGCATTCACTATTCTGTTACCTAGATATATATGTTAGGCTTTTAACTAACACCAAACTGTCTTGAATACTGAAGCTTTGGAGTAAATCTTGAAATCAGATAGTTCAAGTTTCCCAACTTCGTTCTTTATTTTCAAAGTTGTTTCAGCTATTCTAGTTCCTTTGCATTTCCACATAAATATTAGAATCAGCTTTCTGATTTCTACCAAAGAAGCCTGTTGGAGTTTTGATTAGAATTGTGCCGAGTAGACTGATCAATTTGGTGAAAATTCACTAATGGAAGCTAGATTATGGCGAGCCATCTTTATAGTGTTAAGAGAAAATCATTTCAATGTAGAATTATAACCATGATGAAAATATCCTTATAAAATGAAGGGGAAATGAAAACATTTTCAGATAAGCCTATTGAGATTATCCATACCAAAGTTCGGAGTTAAAAGTATGGAAGAAGACATATTGTTCAAATATTTATTATAAGAATGACAGTATAGTTGTACTAATATCAGACGAAGTAGGTTACAAGGCAAAGAGTATTGACAGAGATAAACAGAGTTTTCTACAACTGTATAAAAGGGTGGGGTAAATCTACCAGTAAGATGTCACAATTCTAAATTTGTATGTAACTGGTAACATAGCCTCAAAAACATATGAACCAGAAACTAACAGGAATAAAAGCAGTCAGATCTAGAATTAAAGTGGAAATTTTATTTTATTTTATTTTATTTTATTTTATTTTATTTTATTTCATTATTAAGTTTTACATTTTAATTCCATTATTGCTAACATACAGTGTTATATTAGTTTTAGCTGTACAATATAGTGATTTGGCAGTTCTATACATTACTCAGTGAACATCATGATAAGTGTGCTCTTTAATACCCATCACTTATTTTAGCCATCCTCCCACCCAACAGTGGGAAATTTTAAAGAAACCCTCTCGTTAAATCATAGAAGAAGCAGACAAAAGGAAGCAGGCATAGAAAATAAAACATATAATACGGTTGTCATTATTACCTAAGAATTCATGCCTCCATCAAGGAACATTCCTAATGGACCTAACCAAGAGGTTTCACCACAGTCAGTTAGCCAATATTGGCAATAAAAATTTATCTGATTGTAGTATATTATCTGTTATCATAGTCCTTCCCAGTGGATGACTAGAGCTGATACTGTGGAATCTGTGTTCTGTGCAGAGTCAAGATACAGTCCCTTAAGCCTTTATGAGAGTTTGAGGATGAATACAATTTATTTCTGTGACATCACATAACAGTAATGGGTGATAGAAAGCATTAATGCCAAGTCTCGTGTTTCAGTTGGAACAAAAGCGTTACCTAAAGGCTGAGTAGTGTAAAGAACATGGGCTTCAGAATCAGACACACTTGGCTCAAGTTCCAGAATGACCACAGCCTAGCCACAATGTCAACTGGGTAAACTTTCTGAGGCTTTGTTTCTTCATCATGACATAGAGATTGTAATAGCTATAATGATTACTTGCAGAAAGACAGGCTGATCAGAAAGGGCTGGGCTCTAGAGTGTACTAGACTAGTCTCATAAAGACAGTTGGTGAAATTAAAGAAAAACATGATACCTTTGGGGGGCACCTGGGTGGCTCAATCGTTAAGAGTCTGACTCTTGATTCTGGCTCAGGTTATGATGTCACAGTTCATGAGATGGAGCCGTGTGTTGGGCTCCATACTGACAGTGTACAGCCTGCTTGGAATCCTCTCTCCCTCTGTCTGTCCCCCCTCTCAAAATAAATAAATAAACTTTAAAAGAAATGATATATTACTGATCTTAAAGACCTGTTACACCGAGATCAGCAATCTGACAATTTCAGCCAATTCATTGCAGATATAGCAGAAATAGTAAGTTAGAATGTATTTGTGTAGTTACCTAAATTTTTTCAGAACATAGAAATAAATTAAGAGGAAAATTATGGTCTAGATACTAAAATTTTCAAATCAAGATGAATTCTCTGGAGGTCAGCAGATGATAATAAGAAGATGAGATCTGGATGTTACGGACATTCAGTCTTTTTTTAACAGGCAACAAGATCGGGACGCCTGGGTGGCTCAGTCAGTTAAGCATCCGACTTCGGCTCAGGTCATGATCTTGTGGTTTGTGGGTTCGAGCCCCATGTTGGGCTCTGTGAAGACAGCTCAGAGCCTGGAGCCTGCTTCAGATTCTGTGTCTCCCCTCTCTCTGCCCCTCCCATGCTCATGTTCTGTCTCTCTCTGTCTCCCAATAATAAATAAACATTAAAAAAAAATAAAAAAACAACAGGCAACAAGATCTCTTGCAATTTTATGCTTTTGCACATAGCAATCACTGCTGAGAATGCTTTTTCCTTCTCTACTTGATTAACTCCTACTTATTCTTCAAAAATAACTGTACAAATACACAGCCATCAGGTAAGTAGTGGCACTATATGTAAAATCACATTACATATCATTTCCGTAGTGTGCTAGTGAGGACTCTTGGTTGCAAGTAATAGAAACCCAAGCCCATCTGGCTTCAACAAAACAGGGCTTTTAATGACTCATATACAGGGAAAGTTCTTGTCAGGGATTTGTCCCTCAGGATCTTGTGGTTCTTCCTCTTTCTCTGTTGGTTCTTGTCTCTTGTTAGCCCTGCCACCAGCAGCTCCCGGCTTACATAGTCCCATTTCAGCAACCGTCCTGGAAAAGAGCTCTACTAATTCATTCCTGTAAAAAGTTCAGGGCCAGTTTGGGTCCTGAGTACATCACTGACCCAATCTCTATGGGATAGGGAGGTACAGTACTATAAGCAGTCAGGGCTGGGTCCTAAGTCCACCCTGGAGCCCAAGGGTGACTTTATACCTGATGATATTGTTTGTTTGATTGTGTTCCCCCACTGCACTGACAGCTTTGCAAGGGCTTGCTGAATTTCCAAATCTCAGAGGAGTGTGTAGACGTATCAGAGAGCTGCGGTTAGGCTGGTAGGGGCTGGTGATAGAGTGGTTACGGAAATAGACTCCAGAGTCTGACTGCCTAGGTCAGAATTCATGATCTGCCACTTAGTGTTCTGTCAGCTTGTGCTAATCACTTACTCTTTCTGAGCTTGTTTCCTCTTTTCTAAAGTGAATAATAGTAAGTAATAATAATGCCTACCTCATAGGCATACATAGTGAATGAATTCATACATGCAGCATGCTTAGAATGGTCCCCGGTATTTTTTTATTATACACATAGTCTTAATAATTTTCTTAACATACTTAACGTATAATTTACTTAACATATTCTCGGAACCTCGCATAGTTCCTGGCACACGGTATGCACTTACACGTTTTTAGTAAATAAACATTATTTGCTCTTCCTAACGACTCCATGAACTTAGTGCCGTGATTCCCATTTTACAGATGAAGAAAAGTGAGGCATAGAGAGGTAGAGTAACCAATTCAAGGTCATACAGCTACTGATTATGTAAGACAGGATTGATCTTAGGTCTGTCTGATTGCAGAATCTGGGTGCATAAACACCCCCTTAATTGCTTTAAAGACTTAGTTTCATTCTTGCCTCTTCTGGGAGAATTTGCTTGGTGCCGGCATCTGCTGTGGTGAGAGAGGTTCCCTTCTCTGCGTTTTCCCTATTCGCCTGTCTGCATACCTGAGGGTATGGTGTGTGCCTTGTTCATCTTTGAATCCCTAGTTTCTATCACATTGTTAGTTAATTAAGTTAATTGATGATTAAGTGAATGAAAGTTAAACAGTGACGTGGAAAGATTCTGGGAGTATGAAGAAAAACTAATCCCTCCTCTTACATGAGAATGAGAGCTTATGGGAGATTTCCTTTTGGGAAGAGAACTATGAGGAAAGTAGTATTTCACGTACATTTGCTCACAACAGAGGAGGTTGTGCAGATTGCTTGGAGCAGAACTGGCAGAGGGATCAGCTGGCAAGGGTCTTAGAGTCTGAAACCTAATTCTTCACCACAAACAAGGATGCTGAAGCTCAGAGTGGAAGGGACTTGCCCATAGTCTCACAGTCTGGGGAGGGCCAAAAAGAGACCCAGTCTTCTGAGCCCCATTACACATTATTTCCACTAGCTCGTGTGATGAACAATTTGAGGCAGTAGGAGAGCCCAGGGGAAATAAGGAGCCACTAGCCTTATGAAAAGGCTTGAAAATGAAAATACATTAAACATTTAGCAAATGAAGAAAAATGCACAAAAACTACAGCAGAAAAAGAGACAGGGGGAAATTTATTAACTTAATAAATATCAGGCCAACCTAGAGCTGGGTCTGGCTTTGGAGCAGGAAACGAATTCTCCACTGCTTTTGAGTAGAATAGATTACTTTCCTACTCTGAAACAAATGCAGGCAGATAACAAATCACTGTCAACTGTTCAAGAACACTACGGATAGTGAGTCCCCTACCTTTTCTCTTGGAGTACAGGCTCAATGCTTACTAAGTGCAGACCCACTTTGGCCCTGTCTGGTGCGATGGAAAGAACACAGGCTTTGGGGCTTCAACCTTGACTTTACCACTCTCCAGGTCTATGGCATCTGGCAACCCATGTTCTCATCCTCTTGAAACCTGAGTTTCCTCACGTATAAAATGGAGTTGTTAATCTTCAAATAAGAGGCTGGTGAGGATTAAATGAGATAGACTATGTAAAAGTCCCGACCAAGGTAGGCATTCAGCAAACAGCAATTTTTGTTATTACTTCAAAGATGATGGTGCACATAGCTAGAAGGTGAACCCCCGCACTGCATAAGAAAACCAGCAAATGAGACAAAAGAAAATTGGCTTCGTTCAATGCTTTCTATAATTTCTTTTCTTTCTCTACTAAAGATTCTACTCTGTAGGCATTGTGTATGGTGGCCCCTTTAGGACATTTTATTTTCTGTCTGATGGAAAAAAAAAGGGTTCCTTTGAGAGTGAGATCAAGAGTGTACAGAAGGAATTGATAATCATTTTGGTTATAAGTTTTAAAAAAATGAAGTGTCAATTAGTCTATGTTAATTTGTTTCCACTTTGATTTTCTAAAATACTGAAAATGGCATATTAGAATCAATTTAACTCAAAGCTACAGATGAGAAAAGAAGAAAGACCATGAAAAGCAGAAGTAGAAGAATAAACACAGCATTCTGGGCCGCTTTGTACGTGGTGAAATAACCAAATATATATAATTAGCTCTTTATGGCACAGTCTATTTGTTAATATTCATATAGATTTTCTTAAATCATCAAAGTATCTCCCTATTTTCCTGTCCTCATGCTGAAAGGATGAGATATACATATTTTATGAAAAAGCAAAGCAAGGGAAAATGAGTTTCATGTTTACGAGAGGTAACTTGGCACACCACATAGATGTTGGTATGTGGAGACCTGGGTTTCTACTTTCATAGGTTCTATGGCTTCACAGAAACCGCTCTCCTCTTTTGTCTCAGTCCCCTCTTGGAAAATAACGAGAAAGCTAAGATCAGAAGTCCAAAGGCTTAAGGTTGCAAATGACAGAAATGCAAACCAAATAACTTTAAGTAAAATAAACATAAATATATATAATTAATATCTTAGTTAATATGGTCACTGGAGCAACTCATAGAATCAAATCACAGAAATCTTACTAAGGCTTAAGAAAACTACAACCAATGGCTTCAATGTGATGAGGACTCTCTGTCTATGTGACTGCTTTTCTCGGCATGGTCTATTTATGTTCTCTTTCTCCTCTTCCTTCTCTCTTTACAATGGTTTCCTCTAATCTTCTGGTGTTCATATTGGCAAACAGGATCGGGAACAGGATCTGGGTGAGGCATGTGAGGCACTTAGGGCCCAAATTGACTGAGGTGCTCACTCTCAGGGCCCTGCGAGTGCTGACTCCTAAATGCTGTGTCCCCAGTGCCTCTTTTGCTTCTCCCTGGTCCCTGTTTTTCTGGAAAATACAGCTTTCAAGAGCAACCAAATTTTTGAAAAATCTGTTTCTGTCACTTTTCTCTCTTGATCCCAAGCCAAACAACTCCTCTTCCCCCTCCTCCTCCTCCTCTTCCTCCTCCTGTTCCTTCTTCTTCCCCTCCCCCTGTTCCTCCTCCTTCTCCTCCCCCTGTTCCTCCTTCTCTTCCTCCTCCTCCTCCTTCTCCTCCTGCCCCCACTCCTCCTCCCTTCTTGTTCTTGTTCTTGTTCTTCTTCTCCTATCCAAACTACTCAGGGAAGGTGCATCTTGAATTAGTTTGAGTTAGTATGCACCATGGGTCAACAAACTGTGGCCAAGGGTTGGGCATATTTTACATGGTGGGAATCATGGTACCCATTTGAATGAGATGGGGAGGAGGAAAGAGGAAAAGTTTCTAAGAAAGAAGTGCTAAGCAGAGAATGTATTGATACCACCCCAAATACTGGACCTTGCCTGCTATTGGTGCCATAGTGGGCTGAATGTGGCTTCTCAAAAGATATGTCCCCACCTTAACCATTAGAACTCATGAATGTGACCTTATTTGGAAAAAAAAAAGTGTTTTTGAAGATGTAAATAAGGATCTTGAGATGAGATTACCTTGGGTTATCCAGGTGGGCCTTAAATACAATGACAAGAGTCCTTATAAGAGATACACAGAGAAGAGACAGAGAAGGGAGAAGGCCACGTAAGGATGGAGGCAGAGATTGGAGCCACAAGCCAAGGAATGCCTGGAAGTTAAAGAGGCAAGGATCAGATTCTTTCCGGAAACCTTGAGAGGGAGGTGGCCCTGCTGACATCTTGACTTTTTGACTTCTGGCTTGTAGAACTGCAAGAGAATACATTTCTGTAGTTTTAAGCCACCAAATTTGTGGTAACTTGTCATGACAGACTCAGCAAACCAATATAGGTGCAAAATAAGAAATATTAAACAAGTCATAAGATTTCTGTGGCCCTCAGGGCAAGACATGTAACACAGTATTTAAGAGCATGAGCTCTGGAAACAGGATACTGGGGTTTGGATGCTGGTTCTGCCATTTAATAGAGATCATCTTGAACAATTATTTAACCTCTTCTGAGCTTCAATTCCTCATTACTAAAATAGGAATACTATTACTTAATTCATGCAGAGCTTAGAACAGTAACTAGCATATACTGTATACTGACTATGAACCATGGTTATTCATGTATGAATTTGGGGTAATAATAATATTTCGCCTAACCACATCATCATGTTGGTGGGATAATTCACTGGAAGTAAATGTGAATTTCATTCAAGTTAAATGACCTATGTGTACCAGGGAATGGGATAGGAAATGCAGGGGGAAATAAAATAAGCTAAATAAGTATCTGGTTCTGAGGAGTTTACAGGCCTGCTATAGACTGTACTGTGTTCCCCCAAAATTCTGAAGCATTAACTGAAGCACTAACCCTTAATGTGACTGTATTTAAAGATCAATCTTTAAGGGGGTTCTTAAGGTTAAATGAAATCATAGTGTGGGGCCCTAATTTGAGAGGGCTGGTGTCCTTATATGAAGGGGAAGAGACACCAGAAACTTTTCTCTCTCCGCATGTGCACAGAGCAAACGCCATGTGAGGACACAGTGTGATGTTGTCTGCAAGGCAGGAAGAGACTTCTCACCAGAAACCAACTCTACTGCTACCTTGATCTTGAACTTCCAGCCTCCAGAACTCTGAGAAATAAATTTCTGTTGTTTATGTAACCAAATGTGTGGGATCTTGTTATGATAGCCTTAGATGACTAACACAAGTCCATTAGTGGGCACTATAAAGTAATCTTTATTAAAATTATTGTATTCTACTGCTAGTAGCAGCTAATACTTCCAACCAATACACCTCCCGTGGATTCATAAAGGATGCCTCTAAGGTACAACCCTTTCTTTGTTTTACACTCTGACTCTAAAACGTTTGTGCACATACACAGTGGAATTCTGGAAATTCGACAGCTCTAAATTAAGTTCTCCTATGAGGGTTGTAAGCAGGAAAGAGATGAGAATAATACATACTGCTTTCTACTGAGAGAGACTTTTGCTTTTGTAAGACGTGTTTGCTCCATTTGCCCTCTCCTCTATTTTTTTACTTTCATTTTCTAAGTCTTTTAAAATAAAAAAAAATAGTTTTCTTATAGTATGGATGGAAATGAGTCTAAGGTAGAATATTATTCCCTTACTGAAAGAGGAAATTATTTTTCTCCCATGTATTAGACAAAGACCATTCTTCAAATGTCTCTGTCAATAAAATTCCTATTTGGCTGTCAGGTGCACTTACATGTCACCTCTTCCATGAAGGCTTTTCTGATGCCTCTTCTCTCAAATTAGAATTAATTAATCCCTCCTCCTGCCATGTGTCTCAGTCTGACTTGGGGCAGGTGCACCTCCCTAGACTATTAGATCTTCAAAGTCAAGGGCAGTTACCTTTAGTCCTGAACTCATCTCTTTCCCCATAACCAGTGAGGTTCCCATATTTAGAAGAACTTCAATATATGAGTTGAAGGGAGTCTCACCTATTGCTATTTTTAAAGAAAAATTTTAATGTTTATTTATTTTTGAGAGAGAGAGAGAGAGAGAGAGACAGAGAGACAGAGAGACAGAGCATGAGTGGGGGAAGGGCAGAGAGAGAGGGAGACACAGAATCTGAAGCAGGCTCCAGGCTCTGAGGTGTCAGCACAGAGCCTGATGCGGGGCTTGAACCCACAGACTGCGAGTCCATGACCTGAGCCAAAGTCAGACACTCAACTGACTAAGCCACCCAGGCGCCCCTCACCTATTACTATTAAAACACACACACACACTCAACATTTCCGTTTGTAATTCTTGTCTTCCGGTGTAATCTAAATTTACCATAGGATAAAGGTAAGAGTGAAACATTTAAAAGTCAAAAACTGGTATCTTATCCTGACCACTCTAAGCATGCACATTTATACTACTATGTACCTACCCCAACATCTCATCTCTGGCAGTCATTTAAACCCGGTGGTGGGGAGTCTGGATATGCCTGTGACAATTGCCTCAAGACTTTGACTTGATTCCCCACTCTTAGCACTATTCCAGCTTCATTGGCATGGTGTCCAATTTTCTGCCTTGTCTCTGCCTCTTGAACATAATGACTGATGTGGTTTTCCCGGTTTTGACTAATAGCACCGATGTTTCATACTTCAGTCTACTGGGGTTTTAGACCTCAGCACGGTGCATTGAATGCTGGAAAATTGTTTTTCAAAGTGTGGTTTCTGGACCAGCAGCAGCAGCATCACCTGGAAATATGTTAGAAGCACATATTATACAGCCTCACCCCAGAACCACTGACTCAGAAACTCTGGGGGCAGGAGAGGTCATGCCCAGCAGTCTGTGTTCTAACAGTCTTCCAGGCAATTCTTCTGATGCTAAAATTTGAAAACAACCACTGTAGAAAGTTAACCAAATTTCTTTAAGTTCTCAGCTGTGTAGGTATAATTTCCATCCTGCAAGGTGATATTTGTGACTTAATAAGTCCTAAAGTCCACTAAGTTCACAGTGAAGGTGCTAAGTACAGAGTTGAATCTGTACCTAATAGTCCTGTGTTAGAGCTGTGGGTCTGAGTAACCACAATTTCACTTCATGGGGCCTTCTATTCACATGGGCTTTCGTGCACCTGCTTCACAACACGGCAGCATTCCCACCCACACTGTGGCAAGCTCACTATCACCTGGCGCATATGCTGCTCTGAGTCTCATCACACCTTGGTGAGGGAACACATGGGCCCATATGTCAGCCAATGTGTTTATATTCTTTTATACAGAAAGGGGAAATATGTTTCACAATAAATGTTTGCATACTTTGGAGCAGACTTTTTTTTTTTTAAGAGAGAAAGAGAAAGAGAGAGACAGAAACTTTGGTGGGAACTAGTTAAAGCTTTTTTCTCTGCAACGTTTTCATCAGCCAATCTTGAAAAGAATCTGCTTGTTCACTGAGAATAATCTTTGCTGAAGTTTGCGTCCCTGGAGACAGAACAAGTGTGGAGTGTGTTCACTAAGACAATCAGGAGGGGACAAGTCAATGGATCAAAGGTAAGAACTCTCAAAGTCCATGCAGGCAAACCAAAACCAAGAGATATGAAAAGCCACAAGATGAGAGGCAGGAGCTGGGAGCTGGAAGGATCCAGGAGATATTCCATAAATATTTTAGCAGGTTGCTAGATGATTGCCAGAGTGGTCCCAGCATGCTTTAGTTGGCTTTTATGTATACAATGGGGATAGATTGCTTTCAGGAACAATAAAAAATGTTTGTCTATTAAACTAATTGTGATTCAATAAAAATGATAATCATAACAGTGATGATAGTGACTATATGTGATATGGTAAACTGATGTGCCTTTGTCCCTCTCTTTTCTTGTGTATATCTATTTAACCCTGTGACATTCTCCCCATTCAGGCTCACAATCAAGAAATAAATATTGCTCCGAAGGTGGGCTTTCGGCGGAGAAAATTAGAAGCAAAATAATAAAGGTATTGTTTTTATGTTCTAGAAAACAGTAATTTAAGTGTAACAGAGAAATATTGTGAAAAAATGAGGCAGAAACAATTTGCTCTAACTCTTTTTCCCCATCCCAGCCCCCAGGGACAAATACACTAGATGAATACGATCCTCTAAGGAAGAAGAGAACATTTAAAGAATGCAGAAAATAAATGTTAGTCACCATAGAAGGCCTGTCTTGTACTCCTCTCCTCCAGCCATCATAAGGAACAAAAACCGTAGAACCCTTAGATATATATGGGGATGTAAGAGTAGATGAAACTCATGCTTACCTCCTGTCTACAACTCTGAGAGAGTAGATTCACACATGGTCCCCACAGTCCTAAGTCACAGAAACTGTACAGAATTATACCAAGCTTGGTGCTACGTTCTTTGAATGTATTTTCTGAAAACAACCCATATTATTAGACTCCTTTTAAAGAGAAAGAAATGAGATTTAAGCGCCATGGCTGCACAGCAATTATGTAGGAGAGGTGGTAAACAAATTCCATAAAACAGCAGATGGAGAAAAGAAGTCCTTGGTAATCTTTAGAATTCTGTCTCCTTGAAAAGTTGTGTGAATGTGGACAAAACACTTAATCTTTCTTCATCTATAAAAATATGGATATTTACTTTTGTTACTTAATAGGATCCTTGGAAGGATAAGAAAATGGGGTATTTCATTTTGATCCTGCTTAGGGCTCTTCAAGTTTCTTGGACCTGTGGTTTGGTGTTATTTATGCAGAATTCTTGGCCTTTATTCCTTCAACTATTTTTTCCTGCATCATTGTCTCTGTCTTCCTTCTCTCCATAGGACACTTATTACACATATGCTAGACTGATATTGTCACATAGCTCCTGGATCCCCGTTCTGGTTTTCTGTTTGTTTCCATGTGTTTTATTTGTTAGTTTTCGCTTTTTTCTTTTTGTGTTTCAACTTGGGTAATTTCTAATTGATCTATCTTCAAATTCACTGATTCTTTCCTTGGATGTGTCAAATTTAATGATAAACCTGATAAAGGAACTCTTCGTCTCCAATGAAATCCCTTTGTATTTTTCCTATTGCCATTTGCTTTTTGTGATTTTTATCTTTTTGTTGAAATTTCCCACTAATGTTCATATGTCGTGCACCTTTTTCACTTTTTTAAAACATATTAACCATTGTCATTTTTCAAAAGTTTGCTTATTTTGAGAGAGAGAAAGAGCAAGAGAGTGTGGGGTGGGGCAGAGAGAGAGAGAGAGAGAGAGAGAGAGAGAGAATGCCAAGCAGGCTCTACACTGTCAGCAAAGAGCCCCATGTGGGGCTCAATCTCACAAATCTCACAAATCCTGAGATCTTGACCTGAGCTGAAATCAAGAGTAGGACACTTAACCAAGTGATCCACCCAGGCTCCCCAGCCATTGTCATTTTAAAGTACAACACTTGGGTCCTTTCTGATTGTGATACTGTTAAGTTGGGGCTTTTTTGTTTGTTTTTGTTTTTGACAATGAGTTGTTTTCTTTGTGTCCATGTAACTTTTTTAATGAATGCCAGACTCATGCAGAATAATAGAGACTTGAGTAAACACTACTTACTCTTGAAAAAGGGCACACATCAAGACAATGATGTGAAGGTTTGAGGAAAATGTAGCTAAGAGTTCTGGGGCTTGGGCTTTGTTGCTCTGGTCACCTTAAAACACCACTGCCTTTCTTCTAAAAATGCCTTGTGTTTAGGATAGAAGTTGTGATGTTGGGGGGAGATGGGGTGGTTTCTCAATGTACATACTCCATCCTTACTTTTCAGCTTTTCTTGTGCCATGTACTAGAGGGCAGTGTTCTTTACTTATGCCTTTTTAACTTCCTCGGTAGTATATTGTTGTCTGTTATTCGGTGTGGGTAACACATTGGTGGAGGGAGAGCAGAGGGAGTTCTCTTTTTCCTGGTCTAGCCCCAGTCTTGGGAAGATGTTATATGGCTGGGTCTCCTTTCCCTTTCTGCATGCCCCAGGAAGGGGCTGCTCCTTAATTTGGGTAATGGCATGAAGATAAAGTGGAACTGAATCAGACCTGACCCATGATGTACATACAGGTAATGTGAGTAAGGAGTACATTGCTGTTGCAAGCCAATAAGACTTTGGGGCCTTCTCATACTGAATAATACTTTAGCCAAAGGTGATCGATATAACTCTAAAGCACTACTTTTTTTTTTTTCCATTTAGGTGATTAAAATTTTTTGTGTCAAATCAAAGATTTTTAAAGCTCAGAGAATTGGTATATTTGGTTACCCAAGTATTCTGATTACTTGAAAAACAGGGCTCTCTGGAATCTCTTATGTTTACATGGAATAGGAAAGGGATGGACTAGGATCATATGGTACAACTGGGCTGGATTTTAAGTCAAAATATATGGGTTTGATTTCTGACTTAATTTGCTTCATTTATAAAATGAGGGAGATTGGACTAAATCTAGTAATTTTCAACCTGTAAGACTTAGAGTACTGAGTGGACTTGCAAGGGGTTTGCATGTTCAAATAAGCTTGAACATTATTTGTAGCCTGAATAACTAATGTCTTTCACGTAGATTGTTCCTCTCTCCACCCCACCACCCCCAAAAGTGTGTTGAAGACCTAACCCCCATTACCTCACAATGTGATCTTATTTGGAAATAGAGTCTTTACAGAGGTAGCCATGTTAAAATGAGGGGAAGGAAAAAAAAAAGGTTAGAGAGGGAGGAAGCCAAAACATAAGAGACTCTTAAAAACTGAGAACAAACTGAGGGTTGATGGGGGGAAGGAGGGAGGGGAAGGTGGGTGATGGGTATTGAGGAGGGCACTTGTTGCGATGAGCACTGGGTGTTCTATGGAAACCAATATGACAATAAATTTCATATTAAAAAATAAATTAAAATGTAAATAAATAAATAAATAAGTAAAATTTAAAAAATAAAATGAGGTTATTAGGGTAGGTCCTCATCCAATATGAATAATGTCCTTACAAAAAGGGGATATTTGGACACAGGAGCAGACACTCCCAGAGGGAAGACAATGTGAAGACACAGAGGGAGAAGACAGCCATGTAACTGGAGTGATGCGTAGAAAAGCCTTTGGACACCAAGGACTGCCAGCAAATTCCAGAAGCTAGAAGAGGCAGGGAAGTATTCTTTCCTATCGTCATCAAAGAGGGCATGGCCCTGATGACACCTTAATTTTGGAATTGTAGGCTTTAGAACTGTGAGAAAATAAATTTCTGTTCTTTTAAGCCATTCATTTTTTGGTACTTTGGTACAGCAGCCCTAAGAAATTAATGTAGATTTTGGTGCCAGGTTGTGGGGTGCTGCTGTAACAGATATGTAAAAATGCAGAAGCAGCTTTGGAACTGGTGATAGGGAGGGAATGGAAGAGTTTTGAGGCACTTGATGGAAAAAGCCTTAATTACCTTGAAGAGATTATTGGTAGAATATGAATGTTAAAGTTGCTTCTAATGAGGTCTCAGATACAAAAACATGTTATTGGGAACTGAAGAAAGATATCCTACTAGAAGAGAATGCCCAGGTCACAGGAGACCTAGCTTCTGGTGTTTAACTACTGTCACCTAAAGAAATAGGGGCTCCATCATGCCCATGGCTATAGGAGCCCAGTTATGAGACCACTCTCCTACTGTCAGCATTGGCTTCCATATTGGGCCACCTCTGTACTTTTTAGTGATGCCAATGCTCCCTCTCATCAGCACATTCTTGATGGCCTTCAGGTCCAGGCTGCAGTACAAGCAACCCTACTGCTTGTACAGACCCTATAGAATTGTATCAGTGGTTAGAAAAATACAGTATAGAGTTTATGGTAAGCCCTGTTGGCAGAATCACAGCACACATCCCAGGGATTCTGGAGCAAGGCCATTCCACCTGCAATTATATGTCCTTTAAGAACAGTTTCTTGTGTGTTACTGGTTCCTAGTAGAAACAGAAGACTTGCTCATGAGTCACCAAAAGAACATGTGACTGGAACTACCCATTATGGTCTGGATTGTGTCAGAGCCACCAACTGTAAGTCAGATGGAGCCAGGAGTAGTCCATTCTAAGATGAAAATGGTACATTTGGGATGATCTAATGTGTGTGAATGATAGGGGTAAGGGAACAGAAGTAACCACAGGATAAAGGGAAGGAAGAAGGTTGATAAATATGGAAAATCTCAGACTATAGTGCAATTTTGAGAAAATGTTGGCCAGGCTGATGGGAAGTCTCTAAGCAAAGGTTGCCTATTACAGGGATCAAGTGGGAATGACCTAACTCTAGCACCCGCACTGTACTTAGTCATTGGTTAAAAGAAGTCTGGCAAAAACCTGGCCTCGGTGTGAACATTTTTATCCAAAGGGTATTGTCTGGAGGCTGCCAGTCAACCATGCTTCTCAGAGAAAGTTCTTTTGAATGGAGATCTAAGTAGTGTTCCTCTATTGCTGACATATTGCTAAGTCCTAGAACTTGATTTCCCTCTTTCTCTTTCTCCAAGTTATGCTGTATTCTCTCCTTCTGTAGAGTCGTGGCATATGCTATCCCCTCTGCTTGGAAAACCTTTCACTGCCCCCACACCCTGCCAATCACTCAATTGACTCTTTAGATCACAGTTCAAATATCACTCCTCCAGGGAGGCTTTCTTTGAACTTCCATATAGGTCAGATCCCTTGCCATACTGTTTCATAACTTGCTGTATGTTTTTATCCATGGGACTTACCAAATTGTGGAATTACCCATAGTAAAATGATTTTTTGAATGTCCTTATAAGCCTATAAACTTTAGACAGACACAATCTTTTCTATTCTCTATCCCCAATACCTACCATGGTGCCTGGCATATAGAATACATTCGATATGTATTAAATGAATAAGTGAATGAATTAATTATGACTCAATTGTCTTCATTCATTTCAACCAACTGAATTCATCATTCTATAGACAGATGAAAGTACAGAACATTCAAGGAATTGGTGCCAGGAGTTATAATTTATGAAATATACTTTTTTGGCTCTTTTTTCTGACTATGGATGGAATTTAACAATAAAAAAAATGTTGATTTTGGAGAATTTTGCATATTTGTCTTCCTGGACTTCAAGATTTTAAAATTGGGCATTTGATTAAAATAAAATTCTAATGGTAAAAATAATAATACTATCATATAATTTAATCACTATTTTGTGACATAAATTGAACCAAGTCTCATATATGCCCTATTTCACTGAATATTCTAAACAAAGTAAGAAGGTATTATTATTATGATTTTGCAGATTAAGAAATTAGCACTTAGTAAATTACATATTTGCTCAAGGTCTCAAAAATAACATGTTATGGATCTAGGTTTAGATCTATCACATCTGTTTGGCTCCAATTACCATTGGCTTTATCCACAATCCTAAAACTGCTTAAATTTTGAATCTGTTGCCCAAATATTGATTTTTAAAAATTTCTCTCTGGGAGTTTGTCTAAAGAATAAGAACTTTGAACTCTTATCTAATTTGACCCTTCATTCAAGTCAAATTTTAGCCTCAGATTCTCCTTAGCAAGTCAAAATCTTCCTCATGAACATTAGAACCTCCCCCTAATCCCCCCATTTCTCCATCTGTATACCTTTCTTGTTTACACCTCAATCATAATATGGCCAAGGCCAAACTTAGTGCTTGAATTCCTGTAGCACTCTGTTTCCTTGTTTCTTTTTTCAACAGTGTTGGTGGTATACTGGTGAGCACAGATATCTTCCTTGTTTCCCTTTTTAAATAAATTCCATCACCATATTCCCAGGCACCAGGTTTCAGATCTCAAAGCTATGTATTCTTTCCTCAAACAGTACTTCAGTTTCTTGAGGATAGAGATCTTGTTCTGTTATCTCTCTGTGTTTATCCTACATAGCATCTGTCATGGAATAGGTTTTCAAAAAGCAATGGTAGAATCTCTCCTTCTGCCTGGCCCCAGGCATCTAGATAAAACAGTGTTTAAATGCAACAGAGTTCTCCAGTGAGAACTAAATTCTGTTAAATGCAATGCCTTTTAACTGGAGGTCAGTGGATGTATCAGTCTATCCTTTGAAAATTTTATAAGTCTTTGTGTGTGGGTATATATGATCATTTTTATAGGAAAGAACACATCCTTTAAAGAGTTTAAAAGCCAGTGGTCTTTGGAATTTTGCAACATGGAGGTCATTGTCTTCAAGAGCAATTTCCTGAGTGGTAGTAGCAGAATCAGATTTCAAAATGTTAAGTGAGTGAGAAATAAGAAGGTGGGGACAGAGGCAAGTAGGTTCCAAGAAGAAGGATAATATAAAGGTGGATGTAGTTTAAAAGTATATGTTTCAAGGGCACCTGGGTGACTCAGTCGGTTGAGCTTCAGACTTTGGCTCAGGTCATGATCTCCCGGCTCGTGGGTTCAGGCTCAGTGTTGGGCTCTGTGCTGACAGCTCAGAGCCTGGAGCCTGCTTCAGATTCTGTCTCAGTCTCTCTCTGCCCCTCCCCTGCTCCTGTACTGTCTCTCTCTCAAATATAAATAAATATTTTAAAAATTTAAGAAAATTTTAAAAAAGTATATGTTTCAAGATGGGAAAGACTTGAACTGGAGGGAGAATATAAAAGCTACTTTCATTGGACACTTACTATGTTCTGATCACTGAATTGTGTACTTTACATAAGTTAGGTGTAATCCCAGATCAAGAACCCCTAATTTATTAATCAAGTAAAATCTTGAAGATGATGCAATTGGGGGAGGGGACTAAAAAAAATGGAACAGAAGAGTTGGCCTAAGAGAGCATGAGGAATGGCTCTTTCTCCAAGACTTGAAAGAGGGAGGGAAAATTGGGTACAAATACAGGGGGGGAAGAAAAGGCTAAGTTGGTTCATACACATGGACTCAATATTGTCTATCAGCTTTAAGGCAATGTCCTTGAAACTAAGGAGAAAGAGAAGCTGGGTATGGAACTTGAGGAAATTGGGGAAAATTTTGAAAAATTCTGAAAGCTTTTCTTCTTTATGTAATAAATATTTATTAAAAATAAATATTCTCCGTAGGTACTGAGAATACATCGTCTTTGTTCTCTAGGAAGTTGGCACATTTAATAAATTATGAGTTCCTGAAAAGTATGGAGGATGTTATAGTTATTTACATATTTCACAATTGTGCATAGCCTAGTGCTTTGAGAACAGTAGGTAAACATTAAGGTTTAAGGTCAAGTAAATTGAATACACAATAACTATTTATTTTCAGCAAAGCCTGAGAATCTTGGGCCGTGAACTGTTTTGGTGAGTCCTTTACATCCAAACAACAGAGATCTGCCAGTTGGGAATATAGTTTGCAATCCTCAGTAACTAAGAATATATTTAAAGCAGTCTCTCAGCCTCAGCACCATTGACATTTGTACTGGATAATTCATTGTTCGGGGAGCTATCCTGTACATTGTAAGAGGTTTAGCAGTATCCTTGGCTTCTGCTGACTGAATTCTGGTAGCACCCTCCAACTCCTACCCAGTTCTGACAAACATTACCAAATGTTCTCCAGGGGGATTGAGGGGCAAAATAATCCCAGATCGAGAACGCCTAATTTAAAGTATTGACGGTTAATTTATGTAAAAATAATTCTGCATAACAAATATCTAATTTGGAAAATAATTACCAAGGCTTGCCGCTCCGTTTGTCTACTGACGGGCGTTTGAACAATTTCTACTTGTTCAGCAGGGAGAAGTGAGGCAACCCTCAGACAATGATTATTCTCTCTCTTTAGAGGCTCTAAATGAAAGGTTGCCCGTATTTCTTTGACCTTTGCCTTCCTTCTTTTAGGGTTGGAGAGAATGAGCTGTCCTTAGTGCAGTTATTTTCCAGTGATTGTACCTATGTCCATACAGCATGTACACTACATGCCATAAAATAAATGTTGGACTCAAAACCAAAGGTCTTGGGTTTAAAACCAACTTAGTTATATAACCTTAGAAAATCAATTATTTGTTCTTTCATTGTTACAGGGCTGTTTTCATAATGATAGATGAAGAACAGAGATTTGTCAACTATAAAGCACTGTGAAAAATTGAGAATTAATATTTCTTGCCTTGTGTATATATTCAAGATGATCCCTTATTTGGAGCTAATGGATCAGAGTGATGATTTAGGGAGAAAACTAGAAATATTTGACATTTTTTTAAGTGTTGGGGATGACAAGAAGTCAAAAATTTGACATCTTTTTAAGTGTTGGGGATGACCTTGTCATATTTTCAAGGGTTCAAAAATGTGATTGTGATGGAGTAATCATGTCAGACATTGAAAGAAGGATCATAGGAAAAGGAGGGTTTGAGATATAATTCATGTGACATAAAATTCATTCTTTTAAACTGCACAATTCAGTGGGTTTTGAGTATATTCACAGAGTTGTGCAACCATCACCACTATCTATTTTAGAACATTTTCATTACCCCAAAAGAAACCTCATCCCATAAAAGATCACTTCCCATGCCCACCTATACCATTCCCTGGCAACAATTAATCTATTTCTGTCTTCATGGATTTGAATATTCTGGAAATTTAATATAAATGGACCATATAATTTGTGTCTGACTTCTCTCATTTAGCATGGCCTTTTCAAAGTTCATCTATATTTTACTATGTGTCAATACTTCATTCACTTTTATGGCTGAGTAATATTCTCTTTTATAGATATACCACATTTTGTTCACTTGCTCATCAATAGGTGAATATTTGAATTTTTTTCACTTTTTGGCTATTCCGAATAATGATCCTATGAATACCTGTGGACAAATTTTTGTGCAGAACTATGTTTTCAGTTCTTTTGGGAATATACCTAGCAGTATAATTGCTCTATGTTTGATACTCTTAGGAATTGCCAAACTATTTTCCAAAGTGGCACAAGAGAGATGATTGAAAAGATTTTAGTTGAGAATTAACTTGGTCTTGCACATGTTGATTTTGGAGTGTTTTCAAGACATACAGGAGGCTATTTAGGGGAGATTGTTAGCAAATGGGTTTTAGGCTTAGAAGAAGAGTATGAGTTTGAGATGTAGCTTCTGGCATCATTGACATGTAGAACTGGAGATTACAGAAAGCAAGAGTTCACCCAAGGAAAGTACTTACAGAGAAAATAGCAGGGAAATAAGGGCACAGGCATAAAGAAGAACTGTATCTCTAAAGTCTATTCAAATAAGTATGCATGGTCTGTGTGAGTGAAGGCAGGAAAAAAAGGAGATTAATTAGAACTTGGCAGTCAATGATCAGATTATTCTTCTGATAACAAAAATATTTGCATGACATGAAGGATTTCACTGGTAGAGATGAACATATGGAGAAAAGAGACAGGCATTTTGATATGGGGTCTTAAATGTTGAGGGATGAAAAGGAGTCTACTAAGCAGTGGAGTGTGGGAAAGGCTTTCCAAGCATAGGAAACAGCATGTGTGAAGGCACAGTGTTCCAAGTGTCTGATGAGCTCAGGATAATTAAACAATTAGCATTCACTTGGTGGTTTTTCTGTGCCAGCACTAGGTGCTTTACCAGATGATCTCATTTATTTACTTTTTTTATTTTAGAGAGAGAGCCTGAGTGGGGGAGAGGGGCAGAAGGAGAAAGAGAGAAAGAGAGAGGGATTGAGAGAGAGAGAGAGAGAGAGAGAGAGAATCTCAAGCAGACTCCATGCTCAGTATGGAGCCCAATGCAGGGCTTAATCCCACAACCCTGGGATCATGACTTGAGCCAAAATAATGAATTGGAGGCTCAAACTGACTGAGCCATCTAGGCACTCTCCAGATTATCTCATTTAAACCTTACAAAAGCTTTCATTTTGGAAATAAGCAAGTAGACTCACAGATGTTACATACTGAGCCAAGGTCTCACAGCCAGAAAGTGGTAGAATCCAGATAAGAACCAAGGTAATTTGATTCCAGAGCCTGTACTCTTACACAATGAAATAGCTTTATCTAAATATTTGTAGGTACTAGGTATTAAGTACCAGTATTCAACATCAATGTTGTGCTCCTGGTAGCTGATTTAGTGCTTCCAGTCCTGGTCCTCACTCAATGATTTGATGGCTCATTTGGTATGGTCTTCATTGTTCTTAATTTTAGAACAGGGGTTCCAAAACATCAAATTCATCTGGAAAGTACTTAAAAATACAGGTATATGGATGCTTCTATAAGAATAGTCATTTACATTCTTCAAGATGAGGCCCAAGACTCACAACTGAATACCCCTCAGATGATTTTGCTATATCCAGTCTGGCTGATGCATAAGGTCTGTCATTAAGGAATCATTTCCTAGAGTTCTCAGATACCCAAAGTGGAAGACAGTACTTCCCAATGTCCCAAGTTCAGTTGCTGAAATAGTAGAAAATGCTAAAGATGTTGTTTTCTGGCCATTCTGGACCTTATTTATACTGAAAGGTTTTTTTCTTTCACACTTACTGACTACTTATTAAGCACCCGGCACATGCTAGGTGCTTTCACTGAAACTGACTTATTTTTTTCAAATTATCTCTAGGAAACGTGTCATGTTATTCTAGTTTGACATTAAAAGGAATAAACTCAGAGAAATTAAGTAACTTGACCTGGTTCGCCGGCCTAGTAAGAACTAAAATTTAAGCCAGATATTCAAAATTCAAGTCGAGGGCCCTTCCACTCCCCCAGACAACCTCTCTAATGGGAAATGTTAAATAGTAGGATTAATCCATTTAGTAGCTTTCCATTAATATATTCTTCATTTCTACAATGTGTGAAGACTTGTACCAGGTTACCTATAAGAAAATTCCAAGTCAAACATTGGTCATACTTCATTACGTGACTTATCTATTTTAAAAAGAAATTTTAAAAGTTTGAATTATTCCTCTTCTATTATGCAAAGCAGAGCTATCATGTGGTCTGAGGCCACAGTCCATTGAAGGATCACAGACCTTGTTGGCAGAGGAAAATAATCCTCAACAGTTGGAGCTGCAAGCCATCTGTCCTTAGCTACTTCACATTTCATCAAAAATTATCAGCATAGTTGGAAAATAGCTGTGACCAACAAATATTATTAAAATGTAAAGTATGATTAAATGGAATACTCAAACTCTTTACTCAGAGATAAAATATATACCCTTTGAAGTTTTGGAATAACACTAAGAATATTCATATTGCAAAGGTATTACAGAATATTTGATGGTTTGGTGAAAGAAAATGGATTTAAGAATCTTGTTTTCTTACACGAGAACTGCAATTGAATTTAAGGACCATTTATCTGAACTCCTTTGTTTTGTCAGTGAGAACAATGAGACCAAGAGAGGTTAAATGGGTTGTCCAAGATCAAAAGGTACTGGAGAAAATGGCACCTACAATTTCTCACTATATGAAAATAGAGTCAGATAATTATTATTATTATGACTAATACAAATAGCTCCGATTTATTTGATGCTTATAATTTGGAGAACGTTATATATATTAACTTGTTAATCTATACAGCAAATCTAGCGGGCAAATATTATTATCACCATTTTATAGAGGAAAAACTGAGGCTCATGAAGGTCAAGAAACTTACAACATGGACTCTATACAGATATACAGATGATATAAATAAGCAAATAAATACATGAGAAGAAGCAAAAGCTCTTTCTTGGATTAGAAGGCCAAGTAATAGGTAATGAAGAAATAATGAAATAAAAAAAATCACCAGTTGGCAAGCATCACTGTATTCCTTGATTAAGGGAAGAATCAGAAATAGGTGATAAAACCAGTGAGAAAATAGTAAAGACACTAAGATAATTTACCTAGACCCAAAAGTTTTGTCCCATAAGATAATCACTGATTAAAAATGAGAATAATAGTATTTTTACAGTGGAGAAATCCAGCAGATATCATCTTAACCACTGACCAAAGGTAATAACTACATGAATAGGACAAAAAATATGTTCTTTCTGACCTCATGCACTGAGAAGGACACAACATCACCTCTGGGATATTCCTGTCAAAAATGTGTAACCTGAAACTAATCGTGAGAAAACTGAAGAATGAGGGACATTCTAAAATACATCTGCTTGTTCTTTAAAAAATGTCAATGTCATGAAAGACAAAGACTGAAGCAACAGGTGATTCAGAATTTTCTTTTGACGTGAAGGACAATATAGGGACAAGTGGAGAAATATGAATGCAGTGTGAAGGTTAGATAATAGAAGCAGAACAATGTTAATTTTCTTATTTTGTAATTATACTATGGTTACATAACAAAATGTTCTTGTTTTTAGAAAACACACACTGAGTTATTAACGGTCATCATGCCTGTAACTTACTTTTAAATTGCTCAGAAAAAAAATGTGTGTATGTGTATGAATGACAAAACAGATGTGGAAATGTGTTGACATTTAAGGACTGTGGGAGAAGGTATAGAGGAATTCTTTATGCTATTCTTGTAAATTTTCTTTAAATCTAAAATCATGTCGAAAAGAAGTCAGAAGAAAAAGAAAATAAATTTGCAACAAGTCGTATTCCCAGGTCTGAGACACTAATGCCAGCCTGCCTGAGTTCAAAGGCCATACTCTCTAGCCTCCAGCATTAAAGGGCACTTGTTAGGACGAGCACTGGGTATTGTATGTAAGCAATGCATCACGGTAATCTACCCCCAAAACCAAGAGTACACTGTATATACTGCATACAACGTGACAATATATTAAAAAATTTTTAAAAACATGGATGTTATGCATTATCTCATCTTGACAGAGGGGCTCTTACCTCATCCACAAATCCTCTACTTCTTTCTGTGGGGCAAGGAGTTCTATTAGATTTATATTCCTCATGTAATTTCACCAACAATGACTCTTACCTTCATCAGATAGTGCAATTCAGAAGTGAATTCTCTCACCTACTAATTATCCTTTGTGAATCTCAGTTTTCTCATCCAAAAGAGGGTACAATAATATGTATCAAGGATTATTATGAGGATTAAATGTAATAACGAGAAGAAAATTCGTGGTGGTCTTTCAAAACAATGTTACTTGCGTTTTCCGTTCCGTGTTGGTAATTCCCATGGCATTTAGGTTAGGCAGAGAGGGTCTAGGGAATTGACTAGGCGATGACCAAGGTTTTTGCAGGTTGGATCAAACGATTCCGAATTGTTTTCCCGGTATTTTAGTTCTATAAGGAATGCATGGGTATCCTTTACGCGCTCTGTCATAAGCGTTGCGGGAGGAAGGTGAGACTACGAGTTTGTATAGCAGTGGAGGAACTACACTGTAGCAGAAGGTGCCTTTTTTCTAATATCTCTTTATGGTGATATTATATTTTTTCTAATACCTCTTTTTTGCACACCTACAGAATACCAGAAGTTTTAAACTATCAAATTTGCTCAAATTTGTCTACTCTTGTATAAATCTTACCAAGGCTTTTGTGCAACTTAACAGATTTATTACAAAAATTCTAAATTGATTCTCAAATTTTTATGTAAGAGACATAAGAGAAGCCAAAATACCTCAGAGAAGAAAAAAAAAAAATGAGGGACATGATCTATTGGATATCAAGATTCTTATATAAAGCACTAATAATTTAAAATGTAATGTTAGTTTGGGGAAAAATAGACCAATAAAATTAGAATAGAAATAGAAACAAACTCACAGAAATGTAGAAATTGTATATGTAACAAAACATGCAGTACAAATTGCTGGGTAAAGAAGAGACTACTTAATGATAGTGGAAAATATTACCTATATTGGAAAACATTAAATTGGATATCTATCTCTATATATTACAAAAGCAGCCATAGTTAAAGGATCAACTTTGAAAAAGAACCATCAAATTTGTAGAACATAATATAGGAGAATATCTATGTGATTTTGGAGTAGGGGAAGATTTTATAAAGCCACAAGATTTTTTATTTATTTATTTATTTATTTATTTATTTATTTATTTATTTATTTTTAACGTTTATTTATTTTTGAGACAGAGAGAGACAGAGCATGAACGGGGGAGGGTCAGAGAGAGAGGGAGACACAGAATCTGAAACAGGCTCCAGGCTCTGAGCAGTCAGCACAGAGCCCGACGCGGGGCTCGAACTCACGGACAGTGAGATCGTGACCTGAGCCGAAGTCGTACGCTTAACCGACTGAGCCATCCAGGTGCCCCTAAAGCCACAAGATTTTATAAAGCCACTACCATAAAAATAAATTTTATTTGGGGCACCTGGGTGGCTAAGTTGGTTAAGTGTCCAACTCTTGATTTTGGCTCAGTTCATCTCACGGTTTGTGGGTTCGAGCCCCACATCAGGCTCTGCGCTGACAGTAAGAAATCTGTCTGGGATTCTCTCTCTCCATCTCTCTCTGCCCCTCCCCTGTTTGCACATGTGCTCTCTCTCTCTCAAAATAAATAAACTTTAAAAAATAATAAATTTATTTATGTAACTAGTATACAAAATATACTATTTTGTATTTGCTAGAATGGCAACAATTTAAAACTCTGCTAATATCAAGTTTTGGTAAGAATGTAGAACAACACAACCTACATGATTACTGGTGACTCTACATTTTATGACTATGTAGAAAACAATTTAGAATTCTCTCCTAATGTGAAGATACATCTACCTTACAAACAAGAAATTCCTCTCCTGGTTTTATACTTTAGAAAAATTATTATACATGTGTATAAAGAGTGAAGTACAAAACATATTCATTAACTTGTAATAGACAAGAGAGAAACAAAAGCAAAGCACAGCAGCAAATATCACCAAAGAGGAAACAACTCCAGTGACAAGCAGGTGGATAAATAAAGTGTGGTTCAGCTATGTAATGAGTTAATACACAACAGTAAAATACTGAATCAACTAAAGCTATATACCTCCGCATGATTGAATAACAAAAGAACTCATATGACCCAATCCCATTTATATGAAATATTAGCAACATATTGTTTAGAAATATGTGGATAATTTGAAAAACAGTATCAAGGAAGGAAAAGGAATAATAATAAATATACAATTAAAGAAAGGATCATTGTTAGGGAGTAGAGTAGGGAATGAGATCAGAAACAAGCACAGGAACTTTCAAGACATTGTGTAATTGTGGGCCACAATTGTGTAATTGTGGCACTGTGGGTTTTTTTCCTCAAGTTGGATGGTGGTTATGTGGATGTGTGTTTTATTTACTTTTTAATTCACACATTTGTATAGATATTCAGATTGGAGCCATTGTAATTTCACCTCTATCTTCTTTCAAGTGTTTCACTTCTATTCAAGTGTTGGTTTTCACCGAAGTCTGAGGAAAATTTTGTGCTGTTAAGAAGCCATGCTAGGGGCTCCTAGGTGGCTCAGTCGGTTGATCATCCGACTCTTGATTTTGGCTCAGGTCATGATCTCACGGTTTGTGTGTTCAAGCTAAACAGCACAGAGTTTGCTCAGGATTCTCTCTTTCTCTTTCCCTGCCTCTCAATCTCTTTCTCTCCTTCTCTCATTCTCTCAAAAATAATTTTTTTAAAAAGTCATGCTAAATAAGATTTCTCATTTAGTATTTATTTAAGATTTCAAAGGAATGATGATCTGTTTTAGATTCAACGCCTTTCTTTACCTTTTAGTCAAACTTATCAGTTTTTGGAAACTTAAAAACAGTAAATCTCAATTTCCTACAAACTGAAAGCCACTTAGCTTAACTACGTTGGAAATAGAATTTGAAATTATTGGGGCTTCCCTTGTGGCCTTTTTGGTGAACTTCCTCCTCATTCTCATTGGCTTATTCTCACTCAGCCCTGAATCACATCAGATCTTGTCAGAACAGCACCCCCAACACCGTCCTTTACCACATCCACCAATGAGTCGTTGACTGCGGACTCCCAAATCAATGAATCTGCAACCAGATGATATGAATTTACGGCTTTGACTATCCACTAATTACCTATGTGACCTCATCAAAATTTGTGTCAGGTGAAGTGGGGAGCGATGGAAATTCAGTAATCAGCAAGAGAAAAGAAAAATGAGTACACATTTATCAGATTCCTATACTGGACACCAGGGTAGACCGAATAACAGAATAATGACACTCCCAAAATGTCCATGTCTTGATATATGAAACCTGTGGAGATGTTACTTTAAATAGCAAAAGGGACTTTGCAGATGTGATTAATAATCTTGACATGGGAATCATACCATGGATTATCAGGTGGGGTCAATGTAATCCCACGCCTCTTTATAAGAAGTCCTCTAGAAGCTGACGAAAGCAAGAGGTGGACTTTCTCCTAGAGCCACTAGGAGGAATGCAGTTTTGTGGGTGCCTTCCTTTTAGTCAGGTAAGAACTATTTTTGAGCTTCTGATATCCAGCGCTGAAAGGTAATACATTTTTTTTTTTTTTAGTGACCAAGTTTGTGATTATGTGTTATAATAGCAAAAGGAAACAATTATAGACACCTCATGCATGTCACTAAAAATCCTTTTAGCTTCCTCTCTTGCCCAACTGCTGCTGGAGTGACTCTTCTGACTAGCTTTGTCCAGTAGCAACCAGATGCACCTTGCCTCTCTGTCATCTTGCTGAAGGTTTCTCTTGTGGCTGCCGGAACTCTGACAAATACACACAACCTGAAAATACATGTGTCTCAGTCAGTTGAGCGTCTGACTTCAACTCAGGTCATGATCTCACAGCTCATGAGTTTGAGCCCTGCATTGGGCTCTGTGCTGACAGTTCAGAACCTGGAGCCTGCTTCAGACTCTTTCTCTTTCTCTCTCTCTCTCTCTCTCTCTCTCTCTCAAAATAAATAAAAACATTAAAAAAACAACGCATAGCCTAGAACTGTCCTTGGCAGGGTGGGGGTGGGGGATGATTTCTGATGAATAAATACTTCCCACTTTTTTCTTCAGTAAAGTTTTCTAAAATTCATTTCATAACGCTCCAGGGAAGGAAGTTCAAGCACCAGTCATGTGTGCTAGTGACCACTGGATAACATCCTTGTACTAGTTTTTCTTTCTTCCCTGCTTTCCTCTCTGGACCTTCTTTCCTCCTGGAGATGACTTCCAGATTAAACCATATGTGTGCCTCAGGCTCTGATCTCAGAGGGTCTCAGACTAAGTATGAGATACACACTATACAGATTGCCTTACTTGCATTTTCTCATTTAATGAGAATACCCACACAGTAAGGTTTATTCACATCCCCTTGATTTTATCAAGTATGGTGAACTCAGATAAATTAGTAATTTGTAGAAGACAGTTCAAATGACACAACAAGCAATTGGTGAAACCTGGATTCACCTTCCAAGTTACAAGTTAGGCTGGTTGTAAAACCTCAATATTTTCTATACTACTTATGTTTTCTAATATACTTCTCAAATACTGCTGAGAGGGTTTAAATAAGATCATGATTGTGAGATTCTTAGCATAGTTAACAACAAAAACAACAACAGGGCTTTTGATCTGTAGAATTCATTTCTTTTTTTCAGGAAGGGAAATACTCCATGTTATCCTTTGCCCTCCAAGAAACATGGAAAAATTCAGTGGAGAGTCCAAATCCCAAGTTCTGTGCTTCTTAGGATATTTTGTTCCCATCAAAAAGAAACTTTGAAGAATTTGTATCAGACAAAAACGCTGTAGAGGGAGAACAGAAATCAGTCTATCACATTATGCCCCACATGTAGAAGAGCAGCTGAATCTGATTGCCCCGCACCTCTAAGTGCAGTGAAATTCTGGGAATTGAGATCATCTGTCACTTCAGACTTGTCAGAGTCTGCTGAAATAAAACATATAGTCTAATTTGCAAAGTTCTCCTGTGGAAAGAGTCTTAAAAATGTATATAACCTCTGTCTCAGTAATTCCATTAGGAATTTATCCAACCCAAAATGTAAAATGCTGAAAAAGATCTACATGTTGGCTGCTTCTGGCAGCAGTCTTTAAAATTATAAAAATTGGGAGCAACCAAAGTCTCCAAAATAATACTAATGGTTAAGCAATAGAACACATCCATCCACACTATGAAACAGAGCAATTGAAAATTCAAAACATATTTTAGATGAGAAATTATTCATGGTCTAATATTTTGTTTAAAAAGGGAATGAATTAAACTATTTTGTAAACCAGTGTCTCTCTACATTTTTATGAGCCTGAAGGGTAAGAGGAAACTATTTGTCTTTAATTGTTGGGGCTAAGGGTGATGTTAATTTTCTTTAAAGGTTTTTTTTATCCTCTCAATCTTTCATAGTCTCCAGTAATTTATAACAAAAATTTTTTTGAGTTTAAGAAGAATAAAATTGTGGTTCAACATTTTTTTTTTTACAAGAATCCTTAAAAAGTGGTATTACACCATTTGACCGATATTTGAGTCTGCCTACTTAGAGAATAGGAGGGAAGGGAAGGAGTAGTGCTAGGTATATTCAAACAGATAAGGACCTGTTCGGTATTCATTTCCTTTCCCACTTTTATTTTTGTTTCTACTTAATTTTCTTGACCCACTGTAATCTACCTTTTACTTTATGGCCCTCTCTATCTCTCTTCCCCTCTCCCCCACTTGTATTCTCTAGCACTTGCAAGCATGTGCTCGCGCGCGCTCTCTCTCTCTCTCTTAAAAAAAAAAAAAAAAAAAAAAAAAAAAGGGGATGTGGCTGAGTGAGGATGTGGTCTCAGCTCGAGTCAAGCCTCACCCTAATCCCATGGGAAGTTCTGGAGAATGAATTGTATACAGCAAGGCTTGAGGTAAAGGGAGACCCTCTTGTATCTGTCCATTGGCTATTGGCTAAATGCTGACCCCCAGGGTTTGGGGGAGGCAGATCGATTGGCCAAGCACATTGCCTTTGAATGATACAGTATGTGAAATATTAGCAGTTAACATTCATTGAAAACGGGATCTACCAGGAAAATCAAAAGGTGAGATACAAACCATATGAAGACACTTAATGCATATAACTAACTAAGGATTTGTATCACAAATACATGAGGAAGTTCTATAGATTAAGAAACAGGGCCAATATATGACAATCCTCTCAACATTATTAGCAATTGGGGAAATGTATATCAGCACCATAATGAGATACCTTTACACATTTACTTAACAAAATATAAGAATCCTGACAATAATTATTGCAGAGAATTTAAGTAATTGGGATTTTACTCCTACCTTGTTGGTAGTTTTATAAATCGTTATAATCACTTTGTAAGAGTAACTTGGCATTTTCCTATAAAGCATAATATTTACATAATTTACAACCCAGCAATTCTATTTCCAGGTATATATTCAAAAGAATGTTAACCCATTCATGGAAATATTATTCATAAAGGCAAAAAAAAAAAAAACCCAAATTACTGTGAATAAAATAATTAAATAAATTATAGTATAACCATAGAATATTCAGCAGTGAAAATTAAGAACTGCAACTAAACAAAATCAGATGGATAAATATTAGCAATATAATGTTAAATTAGAATTAAACTCCAGAGGCACCTGGGTAGTTCAGTCGGTTAAGCTACCAGATCTTGGTTTCAGCTCAGGTCATAATTTCATGGTTCATGAGTTTGAGCCCTGCATCATGCTCCGGGATGAAAGTGCAGAGTCTGCTTGGAATTTTCTCTTTTTGCCTCCTCTGCTTGTGCATGAATGGGCCCGTGCTTACTCATGTGTGCACGTGTGCGTGCACACGCGCTCTCTCTCTCTCTCTCTCTCTCTCTCAAAATAAATAAATTAAAAAAATAAAATCAAGCTCCAGAAAACTACATATGACATGCTTTTAATATAAAGTTCAAAAATGAGTGAGAAAAATAAAAAACTAATTGTGAACACAAACTCAAAGGAATTGTAAGCATAAAATTGAAACAAAGGAAACTTTGGGAAGGAGGAGCACGTAGATGAAGTTACAATAGTTTAGTTGTAGGAATAAGAGGTGGATTCATATGTATTAGTCATCTTCAATTAACATGCATATAAATTAATATGATTAGTTCATTAGTTCACTGCATGAATGGATGACTGTGATAAAATAGGTGTATGTTAATTTAATTTTGTTCACCTAAGGTCTGTGTAAATAAAAGGATATTTGTAAGGAAAAAACTTAGGAGCACTTTAAAATTCCACTTGAATATGGAGCATTAGAACTAAAATCAGAAGAAAATGGATTCTCTCCCACTTCCCTTGGGATACAAGACAAGACATCAGAGCCTGTCTTACCTCCCTATCTAAATTGTAAATAGACACAGATATACATATGGATATGGGCGATGATGGTGAAGTAGTAACCATATTATAACCAGAGTATTTACTGAATGTGTGCGGTGTCCCAGGCATGGAACAAGGCCTAGTCTAGTTATAAAGATGTATGTGTAGCTGATAACTGTATTAAAACTAATAAATGTTCATAAAAGGATATGATCAAGGTATTGAAGCACAGAAGAAGAAACAATAGAATAAATTGGAGACGACCTCATAGGAGATGAAATGGTGCTGGGTGTCGAATGATAAGTAGTTTACCAAGAGAGAAGAGAGGAAGACATTCCAGATAGCTGGAACATCATGTTACCTAGATGGGCTTGGGAAATGTTGGGTTTTGGAGTTACAGAGGTAGAAAATTGCAACCAAAATGAAACTTGGCTGGTGACAGTGTTGACCAGAACTCAAATTCCTAAGAATAAAAAAATTCGTTATACCGGTCATGACTTAGAGGGAGGGAGGGAGAGGGGGAGAGAGGGAGAGAGCGAGGGAGGGAAACTCCTTGCATTTAATTTATCCTAAACCAATTTTTTTTTCCAAATATTCATAAAGTTCCTTCCCAGAGAACGAGTAAATTACAAAAATGTATTGTGCTTTCTTAATCTAAGGAGCTAGGAAATCCACTTATAATTAACATTAAAAAAACTATTTCATAAATCGTACAAATACCATTTATATTATCACTGTGAGATCATTTCCTTCATACAGACGAGAATAAACTTCAAGGCCCTATCAACTCCACCCAATTCATTAAAACTTGCTTTTGATTCTTAAATCTCCTAAGGATTTTTCCCTGCAAATTTCCTACTAAGCTATTCTTTAAATTAGTCTTGGGTCTTTTATATTTATTAAACTGTCCAAGAAAAACCACAGGACCTACATCACTTGCAGACCTTTCATTCATGAATTTTAAAAAAAAAATCCCCCAACCAACAGCAACCAAAAGATGACTGTATTACTTGTTACTCCTCTATGAATGAGGCCTTTTAATGTGTCCTTTTAATGTAGTAATGTTGGACACGGACCACTATTTTCCTGTGTGATTGCTCCTGTATTTTGGATGCTTGATGATCTTATTTTATTTATTTTTATTTATTTTACTTATTTTTTTATATGAAATTTATTGTCAAATTGGTTTCCCTACAACACCCAGTGCTCATCCCAACAGGTGCCCTCCTCAATGCCCATCCCACTTTACCCTCCCCCTTGCCCCCCATCAACCCTCAGTTCTCAGTATTTAAGAGTCTCTTATGGTTTGCCTCCTTCCATCTATGTAACTTTTCTTCTTCCCCCCTTCTCCTCCCCCCTCGTCTTCTGTTGAGTTTCTCAGGATCCACATAAGAGTGAAAACATATGGTATGTGTCTTTTTCTGCCTGACTTATTTCACTTAGCATAACACTCTCCAGTTCTATCCATGTTGGTATGAATGGCCAGATTTCATTCTTTCTCATTGCCAAGTAGTATTCCATTGTATATATAAACCACATCTTTTTTATCCATTCATCAGTTGATGGACATTTAGGCTCTTTCCATAATTTGGCTATTGTTGAAAGTGCTGCTATAAGCATTGGGGTACAAATGCCCCTGTGCATCAGCACCCCTGTATCCCTCGGGTAAATTCCTAGCAGTGCTATTGCTGGGTCATAGGGTAGATCTAAGAAACTGATCCCATTCACAATTGTGCCAAGAATCACAAAATACCTAGGAATAAACCTAACCGAAGATGTAAAAGATCTGCATGCTGAAAACTATAGAAAGCTTATGAAGGAAATTGAAGAAAATACAAAAAAATGGAAAAACATTCTATGCTCATGGATTGGAAGAATAAAAATTGTTAAAATGTCAATACTACACAAAGCAATGTACACATTCAATGCAATCGCAATCAAAACTGCACAGCATTCTTCTCAAAGCTAGAACAAGCAATCCTAAAATTTGTATGGAACCACAAAAAAAGACCCTGAATAGCCGAAGTAATTTTGAAGACCAAAGCGGGAGGCATCACAACCCCAGACTCCAGCCTCTACTACAAAGCTATAATCAAGATAGCATGGTATTGGCACAAAAACAGACACCTAGACCAATGGAATAGAATAGAGACTCCAGAATTGGACCCACAAATGTATGGCTAACTAATCTTTGACAAAGCAGGAAAGAATATCCAATGGAAAAAAAGTCTCTTTAACAAAGAGATTGCTGGGAGAACTGGACAGCAACATGCAGAAGAATGAAACTAGACCACTTTCTTACACCATTCACAAAAAGAAACTCAAAATGGATGCTTGATTATTTTAAAAGCAGAGTGAAGTGGCCAATTGTCCCTTATTGTGTTAGAAAAAAGGTGAGAGATGTTACTCAAAACAATGGTCACCAAATTTTTTATTTTATTTTTTCTCTAATTGACTCAAAATGCAGATTCAGATGGCTTCACCTTTAACAGAAAGCAAACAACTACTAAAAGAGCACAGTATATCCTAGGCCTGATTCAGAGTCTTTTAGTAAACCTAGGGCTTCATTTGGTGTATTGAAAGGTCAACACCACTTAGATGACCGGTATCTTTTATCATAAATGTTATCATTCCTTTGTGGTTTCTTCATTGTTCATACTTTCCTTTCACTTGAAAGGCATTTTGTGTGTTATCACATCTATTCTATAATTGCCATTTCTAAAGTAATGATTCCTAAATTTCTACCTGTCCCCAACCTCTCCCCTTAGTTCTAAATCCATATATCCAAATTTGTATACCCATTTAAGTGTCCTCAAAGCATCTCAGTCTTAAAATTTACAGAACAAAATTAATATATTCTGTCTTCCCAACATGTTCTTCAACCTGTATTCCAAGATTAATTGCCTCCAAACAAGAAACCTAGGATCATCCTTGACCCCTTCCTTCCGTGGACCAATTTCCAACTCTTAGAGATGGTTATCCCTAAATATTTTTTTAAGTGTCCCTTTGTATTCTTTTAGTTATAACCCTTATTCTATGTTACCATGACTATAATGCCCCCTTAAATAATTTACTCTTCTATTCTTTCCTTCCTCATGTTTATTCTTTGTATATCTGCAATAATGCACTAAAATGAAAATATAAATCAGTTTCTCCACTGCTTACAACCTTTGTATGGTTTCATATTGCCCTTTAGAAAACTAAATCACACAGTTGAGCATGTAATACACAGGCCATCATAGTTAGGCTAATAATCTTTTCAAGCCTAGGTCTCAGATGACTCCTCACTTCCTAAGGTCTAAGCATGCTGAACTATGGATATTGTCTGAAAATTTGCTATACTATTTTACTATGGTGGCTTTGAATGTTCTTTTTGCTTGAAACCTCTTACCCTTCTATTTATCCTATTCCTCCCCTTTCTTTAAGAGCTAACTCAAGCTTCACCTCATTGTACTTTTCCTTTATCCCTGGAGAGAACTAACCATTTCCTCCCTCTCTGTCCAGAGTTTTGCATTCTACAGTAGCATCCACCAAACTGGTGGCTTTTATTTATTTTATTTATATAAGTCTCCCATTTAATTATGAGCATTTTAAGAGCAGAGGCCATGGGATACCTGGGTGGCTCATTTGGTTAAACATCTGGGTCTTGGCTTTGGCTTAGGTCATGATCTCAGGCTTTGTGAGTTGGAGCCCCACATCAAGTTCTGTGCACAGAGCCTACTTGGGATTCTCTCTCTCTATCTTTCTCTGCCTCTCCTCTGCACACGTGCGTACACACTCTCCCTCAAAAAAAAAAAAAAAAAAAAAAAAAACTTAAAAAAAAAAAAAAGGCCATGTCTTAAAATCTTTTCCTAGCACCTAACCCTGACCTAGAAGAAGAGTCTAGTGAATATTAGTTCCATAGGTAAATGGACTTCTTGAAAAAACAAAATAAGAGCCATAAAATAGGTAATTCTCCTGTACTTTTAGTCCAAGGGTTGAATTCATCCCAGAATGATTGTACCAATGTCCACATTATTTTTGAAAAACTCCACCTTTCACTGACAAGGGTACTGTTTGGCTCTATGGCCACAAGGCAATGACACAGGAGGGCAACAGTCCAACATCCCTACCATTCGAAAGGCTCACTTATTTACCTCTGACTTCACACTTGCCTAAGGTCCCAACACTAGGAAGAGATGGAGCTGAGATTCCATTTCAGTCCAGTCTGCGTTGTGCCAAGTCCACCCAGCTCTTTATCCAGTTTCTCTCCCAGCTTGAGTTAAATGCTTGGCCTGCATTTCTTTTCCCTACGATCAGAGTATTACTGATCTTTTGATCAACTACAAGCATATGCATCTTGGTCAAAACAAGCAATAATGTGCAGCCTAAAGTCCTACTTAATGAAGAAATCTTTCTCTCAAAGAAGCAACAAAGTATGTAAAAAATATAGCTTTGCTAAAACATAACGTTGGATTTGCATTGCCAATAGCACATTGATCATTTTAGTCTAAAACATATGCATTCAAGGTTATTTCACTATTTTCTCCAAGAATAGGGATGGTGGTGGGATGGGGGTATACAGCTAAATACATGTATCCAGATGATTCTTCCCACAACAAAGGAATGGTGTGCTTCAAAATTTAATTAAAATAACTACCACTTATAGAAAAGCTCTGATATTACTTTAAAATTTTCTGCTTGAGGTTTAAAACAAAAAAGTTTTAAAGTCAAAGTAATCCGAATGAATGAAAAATAGCACAGTAACAATAATGGTCATAACAATAGTGATAGCGATAATATCAAAGAGAGCTAGTTGCCAAGTTTATTTTTAAGCACTTTCATGTAGTTAATCTATTTAATCCTCACAATTACTCTTTGCATTAAATACAATTACCTCCATTTTTACAGCTATCTTAAGACCTTTAAAGTAATGTCTGGAATGTACAGATTAAATTACCTGCCTGTCATCTATAGCAATAAATGACAAAGCTGGGATTCAAATTCTGTAAGTCTGATTTCAGAATCTATGCTCTTAATCACTATAATCCCTAAATGAGTGATAAATATGGATGCCATATTATAAAACACATGTATATGTGTATGCATGTACTCAATTCTTAAATTTCTATATATATAGATGAACATTTATATGCATATGCCACATATAGACACATTCCCACATGCGTTATATGCATATACATAGAGAAATGGAGACATACATATTTATATATACACACAAATATGAAAATATACAAAACGTAATTAATATAGAAATACAGCAATCACGTTAGTAACTTTTCCTACAAAAATCCAACTGGGCCCCCTAAATCCAACAATAAGAGAAAGAAAAAAAATTCCCTCACAATTATATTTAGCAAATGTTTTCCAAGAAATATTGTTTAATCACTTTAGGGAAGCAGAACTTTCTAAGGCTGCAGCCAAGTCAAACTTTTGAAAATTGTTTTTGTAATGTTTACCCAGTGAGATCATATTTTCATTGCCCTGATGAAATACAGGTGCAAAATCTAAATACATCAGCCCCTATAGTGCAGTTTCCTGCTGAGTTTCTTTCCTAGCATGGCTGAAATCCTTCCGCCTCTTTTTCTCAGACCTCTGTCCTTCACCCTAAAACTTATTGAACTCCTGTGATTCTAACAATATTCACTGAATGGAAAAGCAGAGGAAAATCTTATTAACTGAATGCCTACTATGTGTAAATAGCTATAACAAGCAATATTTCACGTAACTAACTCAATGATACTTTGTGGTGTGTGTTATTTTTACAGAAGGAGAAACATGGGCCCAGAAAAGTTAAGGAACATACTCAGGAAAACCAAGAGATTAAGTGGTAGATCCAGAAAATTGTGGTGTTCCCTTGTAATCCTAGCAAAAAGAAAGGAATAATAGAATTGTAGAATACTATTGTTGGAAGGGACTTTATTTATCCCATTATACTTGTCTGTTTACTGTGTACTCCTGGAGGGAAATGAATAATCCTGTCTATATTTGAAGCTCCAGCCATATGCATTGTGCTGACACAGAGTGTTCACTGGATAGCTGTCTAATTTGAAAAATTGATTTCTAAAATATATTACATTATCCAAAGTTTAGCACATGTCAAATATTTTGCTATCTGTCCTATACCTTCTTTGCTTTAATGGACTCCAGTACAGCCTCCTAACATTGCATTGGAAGAAACTAAGGTCCAGAAAGGTAAAGCAGTTTATCCAAGGACACCCAGTGGGTTTGAAAGTGACCATTTGGAATTAGTGCTCTTTGCATGCCACAAGAAATAGTTCTCCATTAATGATAAATTTCTGATTAGGTGATTTGAACTAAACAGACTTGAACCAAACGGAAAAGAAAAGTATGGGTTCCTTGCCCATCTAAATTGCCAACACCAGTTCACAGACCAGATGGAAAGAATGTTTACTCCTAGTAGTGCTAGGAGGTTAGGGCAGCATTTTTGTTTTCATAAGCAGGGAGGCAGCACCCTCTAGCCTGGAGCCCATGCTCCCATACTAGGGGCCAGAGCTGCCAGCTATGATCCAGAAGGGTATAAGCCATTGCTGGGAATTCAGACCCACAAATCCCTGCATGGAAGATAAAAATCTTGTTAGCTTCTTAATTCAATCACATACCCAACTGGCAATCTTGCATATCAAAATGGGAATCCTGGGAGGCTGTTGGAATATGCAGATCAACAGAAGCTAATTAGCATTAACTTGCAGCCCTCTGAAACTGATTGGCAGCACAGCTGTGGGGACCCAACAAAACATGCTGAGTTGCATGTTTGTCAGGCCACCTGCCACTTGGCGGAATCCAAAATAGTGCAAACCACCGTGCCATAATAACTTGGTGACCTTAGTTGAGAGGAGTAGGAAACAGACATATTTGGATCCTGCAGTAATTAGTACTGCCTTCACCTGACACTCATGCAACAATAGACTTCTTGGAGGTACCTTCCTAATCTGACACTAGGATGTCTTAATTGAGAGTGACAGCTTCTTCCTGAGGCTACCAGTTCTCCATGAAGTTTGCAATCTTACTCAGAATCACTACAGACTGCAGACATTGAGACACTGGTACAATTTCATTTCCAGCCTCCTGAAGCCTGGGTCTTACTTCTTAAAGGTACATTTTAGGAATAAACACAAAAGACCTTAACAAAGGTATAAGGAGCATGGGAGCCAGAGACTTGGCTGGGTGACCTTATGAAAGTTACCTATACCTAATTTCCTAAACCTCAGCCTCATCTGAATTGTAACACCTCATGGAGTTAATGTGAGCATTTGATGAGGTAATGTTTGAAAAGCCCCAGCACAAAATAGGGGCTCAATAAGTGGCAGCCATTTTTCTTTTTATAGCAATTAAAAATAGTAAAAATACATATTTCTGCTAGAGAACAGAGGGGCTGACAGGCTAAACTCTCAATGGGGGAAGCATTGTAAAAATATTTGAGTAGCTCACTATTGCTTTTATTTGGGAAATTCGCAAAGCATATTGTAAACCTTCATTTTCAAGTTTCTATCTAATATAAAGAAAGTAAACTTTAATAATGAGGACAATTGCTAACATTTATTGAGAAATTACTATGTAAAACATTATATTATTACATACATATGATCTTATGTAAACTTCACAAGCCCAGAAGATGAGTACTCAAATATTTCAAATTTAAAATGCAAACTAAGGCTTGGGAAGGTCTAGAAACTTGGTAAAGTTCCACCTTTAATCCAGTACTTGTTGTCTTCCTGCAGATTTTGGGTGACCCAAATAATACCTCTATTTGCACTTGAGTTGTGTTTCATTTTTATTAGAGAACTGAGCTCCTTATTAAAGTCTGCAGGAGAAATTGAATACTTCCTCGGTTGTAGAAAACATGTTTGCAGCAAGTACAAGATTGGGGAGATAAGTTTCAATTTGGGAGTTGTTAAGATCCCTTTCAAATCGGAGAAACTAATTGAGATATTTATGACATTTTTATTGTAGTTAAGTGATCTACTATCTAAACTTCTTTCACCTCCAGTAGATGAGTCAGGTGAAGTAATAGTAGCTTCAGTTTTAAAACAATTTTGACAGTGGTGACCCTGGGAGAGGAGAATTGAGTATTCTGAACTTTGAGTAGAATAATCCTGTTTTGGATCTGGCAATATCCATTCTACTGATCCATTTCCTGCAGATGTTCTGAGATATTGTGAGATTTGCTTTTGTTAGAGTTTTGATTGTTTTTGAAAATCCAAATTCCTTCTGTCTGTCCATTAGTGAACCTTTTGCAGTTGGCTGCCAGAGTAAGTTCACTGTGCCAAGAATCTTCCTGGTCACTTCCCCTCCCCCAGACCCATCTCTCTACCACCGCTGGTAACCTGCTACCTTCACACACAACTTGTGAAATGTCTTAAAAGTGTATACACTTGGGATGGATGAAACACTAACCTGGAAGTGGCTAAATACAATTCAGCTATACCTTGGCTCTGACCTATTGGTAATGGCAGCTGAAAACTGGGTGGAGATTGCTTTGAAGCCCCATTCTAACTCACTAGGAAAGGGTGAGAATGAGATCAATGGGACATGAACCAACTAAATGTTGTTTGTACTGTAAATTGCTCTTAACTATTGAATATTCTATCATAGTAAGTTTAGACTGGAGAGTGGCAGGCAGAAAGAACATGAGGGCACTCTATACCAGGAAGGGAAAAATAAAGTAGGGTAATTTGAACTGATGTGTCTCTTCTTAGCATTATGAAATAAAGAGGCAAGAAACCAACATTTTAAAAGCAACTGCAATGTTTAAGGAACTTGAACACCTACTCTCACAGTCAATCATTTGACAGATGAACTGAACACTGAGATTTGGACAGAGGGACAGAGCTAGCAAATGATGGTGACCGGATTAGAGCCCTGTCCTGACTGATGCTTAGGCCCTTTGCTAAGCAATTTCATCACTTAGTGTAGAATGCAAGAGATGTGTCAGTTACAGAAAAGAGGAATGGCATGGAAGAACACAAGTGATACAGAGGGTTCTCCTCCTGTCTGGTATCAGTAACCCTGGACAAGTTACTTACCCTAATAGTACTAAAAGGTACCTTGTATTAAGTCTAGGACATACAATAAGCACTCAACATGATTGTTTAATTCTTGCACTGTCCTAGAAGAGAGATGTGATGAACTCAATTTTATAGATAAGATTCTGGGGGTTGAATTAACTTTTCAAGAAAAATCTGGTGAGTATCTGGGGTCTCAGTTCAGGTCTGTAAGCCTCCAAACCCCAGCTCTTAACAAATTTATCATGAAAACTCAATAACATAATAGTTTTCAGAATAAATGAATACTTGAGTGAAATCACTGCTATGAGAGGTGAGTTGAAAAAGAGAGAAGGATTTGAAAGATCGATGAGAAGGGCATTGTACTGATAAGAGAACAGACGGTAGTTGGTAAAGAAGGTAAACTGTAATGGATGTCAAGTGCATACATGTAGTTTACAACTACGAACTCTGGATTTTTGCCTTCATCTTCCCTGCTACCCCATGCCCATAAGATTTTTATGGATACTGTGGGAGAGTATCAACTCTTAAACTCAATCTTAGTTCTTCAAAGGCTCCTTATCTCATCAGCTTGGGCCACCATAACAAAATACCATAAACTTGGTAGCTTATCAATAGCCAGCTCTCCGGCCTCTTCTTATAAGGGCACTAATCCCATTCATGAGGGCTCTATCTAATGACCTAATCACGTCCCAAAGACCCCCCTGCCCCCATCTCCCAAATTCATCACATTGAGGTTAAGGTTTAGTCTATGTATTTGGGGGGGGGATATAACCATTAAGTCCCTGACATTCTTCTCTTGTAGGGCCTTCAGGGTATTGTCTGTATAAGGTAGGCTCTGCCTGCTGCTTGAGAGTATGCATAAGGAAGTCGGAGGAGAAAGAATTCCAGGTTAAAGTAGTCAGGGTTTTTTTTTTTTTTCTTTTTGAAGCCATCATTGGGTCCACCGAGAAAAGCCTGACAGGTGTCTCAGCACAGAGGGAGAAAGCAAGGAATCGTGAATCCTAGGAGACTACCTGCATTAAGTAGGAAAAACAGCATTCAAGGTGGACTCTGGAAATTCTCAGGTCTCATTAGGTGCCAATATGGCTTTTCAAATTTTGTGTTTTTTGAAATGCTTTATCAGTGGAAGGAAAAAAAAAACCTGGCAATAGAAAGGTGATAGGTTAAAGGAAGCTAAGCAGGGTCTTTAATTTGACACCAGGTGTACCAGCTCTGTGCCCGTACTCTGTGGTTAAACAAGCTTTCCCTGATGCTGTAAACTAAATTGTGTCCCTCCCAAATTCCTATGTTGAAACCCTAACCCTCAGTGTGACAGTACCTGTAGGTAGGGTCATTAGAAGGTAAAGTTATGTGAGGGTGGGACCCTAATCTGCTAGGACTGTGGCTTAAGAGAATGAGAAGCAGATCTATCTCTACCATGTAATGACACAGACACCTGTTATTTGTAAGCCAGGAGAGCCTTGCCAGAACTAAATAATGCTAGCACCCTATCTCAGATTCCTAGCTTCCAGAACTGTAAAAAATCAAAGTTCTTTTAAGTCTATGGTATTCTGTTATGGTAGCCCAAGCTAATATACCTGGAATATTCTATAGGAGCTCCTTTTAAGGCCCAGTCCATCCCAGCCTACTGAGTCTGTGGGAACACCATGGAGCACAGGGCATGCTGAGATAATAAGGCTCAGAGGCACTGGTTACAGGGGAAAATATAACCATCAGTGACCTAAGATTTGCCATTTAGATCTCTCCAAAACCCCAGGAGATAGTATAATTGTCCACATGCCAGGGAAGAGGAAACTGAGGGTCCAAGGAGAGGCATGACCCCTGAAGCTCCCATATCTAGTACGTGTTCAAGCTTCAAAAGAAACTAGTTTGTCTGAAATACTAGATTCTTTTTTTGTATTTTTTAAAGTTTATTTTGAGAGTGTGAGTGAGCAGGGGAGGGGCAGAGAGAGGGAGAAAGAGTCCTAAGCAAGCTCTGCGCTGTCAGCACAGAGTTTGATGCAGGTCTCAAACTCATGAAGTGTGAGATCATGACCTCAGCTGAAACCAAGAGTCAGATGCTTAACTGACTGAGCCACTCAGGTACCCCTGAAATAATGGATCCTGTTAAGAAAAGTTGTCTTGGCTTTCTGTCCTTAGCTTTAAGGACAAAGGCATTTGAACCTGTACCACGCACTGAAGTTACCAAGAGATGGTCCCTACTCATGGAGTTTTTAATTATGTGTGTTTGTGTCTTATGAAGGCAGTTTGGAGTTTGAGATACAGAGGTAGTCAACTAGGCAGAGTATAAAAACTATCTTTATGATGTCCATGACAAGAGCCTGCACTCTGTAGGTAACCTGATAGAGAGCAGTGCATCAACAAGGAAGACTTTCTTTTTTTTTTTTTTTTTTTTTATTATTTTTTTTAATTTTTTAATATATGAAATTTACTGTCAAATTGGTTTCCATACAACACCCAGTGCTCATCCCAAAAGGTGCCCTCCTCAATACCCATCACCCACCCTGCCCTCCCTCCCACCCCCCATCAACCCTCAGTTTGTTCTCAGTTTTTAACAGTCTCTTATGCTTTGGCTCTCTCCCACTCTAACCTCTTTTTTTTTTTTTTTTCCTTCCCCTCCCCCATGGGTTTCTGTTATGTTTCTCAGGATCCACATAAGAGTGAAACCATATGGTATCTGTCTTTCTCTGTATGGCTTATTTCACTTAGCATCACACTCTCCAGTTCCATCCATGTTGCTACAAAAGGCCATATTTCATTTTTTCTCATTGCCACGTAGTATTCCATTGTGTATATAAACCACAATTTCTTTATCCATTCATCAGTTGATGGACATTTAGGCTCTTTCCATAATTTGGCTATTGTTGAGAGTGCCGCTATAAACATTGGGGTACAGGTGCCCCTATGCATCAGTACTCCTGTATCCCTTGGATAAATTCCTAGCAGTGCTATTGCTGGGTCATAGGGTAGGTCTATTTTTAATTTTCTGAGGAACCTCCACACTGCTTAACAAGGAAGACTTTCAATATAACTTGTCAGAAGTCATTCAAATTAAGACTCCAAATCTGGTTCCTATTCTTCTAGAAATCTGATTGCCAATTCCTCCTAAAGTAACCTCATTGTGATCTCTATAGTCAACAGCTTTTTAACACTTGCCTATCACGCTTGCTTTCTTAGGGACCAAACCAGGTACCTGATTGTTCAGTTTTGGCATTGATGCACTTTGCTTTGTATTCTATTTAGGACCATCAGAAATAACAGTAGGTAATATCATTTATCCCTAGGAAAAATCCGGGACTCAGCATATTGATATTCCACCTTCTGTAACCCAGGAGTTCCAAGATAGGTGCATGAGGGCACAATGGAGCCTAAATCCTTTGCCTAGTATGTTTTTCTTTTTTCTTTTAAACAGCTTTGATTGAGCTATAACTTTTATATCCTAAAATTAATCTACTTTATACTATTTATTGATCTTTACTAAATTTAGTCTTGAAACCATTATTGCACTCCAACTTGAACATTTGTATTAACCACCACAAAAAATATCCTCCTATCTGTTTGTAGTGACTTCATTCTCACCCTCTACCCCAGGCAACCACAAATCATCTTTATGTCTATAAAAAGTGAGCCTATAGGGCTCACTTTTTCTGGACATTTCCTATAGATGTAATCATATAATATGTGACCTTTCTGTCTGGACTTTTTCAGTAAGCATGTGGTTTTTGAGGTTTATTCATGTTGCAGAAGATGTCAGTGTTCTGTTCGTTTATTACCAAATACTATTCCATTGAATGGATGTACTATATTTTGTTTATCCATTGCCCAGTTGATGGGCATTGGGTTGTTTCCCTCTGTTTTTTATTATGAATAATCTTGCTATGAACTGCTACTTACATATATGTTTGGGTGGATTTGTGTTTCATTTCCCTTACATAAATGCCAAGGAGTAGAATTGCTGGGTCGCATGGTAAATGAGTGTTAAACCACTTAAACTGTCAAACTCTTTTCCAAAGTAGCTGTGTTATTTAACATTCAAGTTGCCAGTTTACCCACATTCACATTAACACTTGTTTTTGTCTATTTCTGATGATAGCCATTCTAGTGGGTATGAAGTAATATCTCATGGTGTTAATATATATTTCCCTAATTACTAATGATGGGAATCTATTCATAGGTTTATTGGGGATTCATCTATCAGATGAAATGACTGTTGAATTTTTTTTGTGCATTTTTAAATTGGTTTATTTTCTTACAGAGATAAGAGTCCTTTTGGCCTAAAATCAGGTCCCTTTTTTTTTCTTTCAGCTAGAGGACTTGTAAATATTTTCTCCTAATCTGTAACTGGTCTTTGCCACTTCATGGTGGTGTCTTTTGAAGCACAAAAGTTTTTAATACTGGAAAAATCATTACTTTTATTTTTTCCCCTTAAGCTTTTGATGTTTTATTTAAAAGTACTTAAACGAGATCACAAATGTATTCCTGTTTTCTTCCAAGATTTTGTTTATATTTTTGGCTCTTAAATTTATGTCTAGGATCCACTTTTTTATTTAATATTACATGTGGTGTGAGGTAAGGGAACAAATCCATTCTTTAGCATATGGATATCCAGTTGCTCCAAAACATTTCTGCATGAAATTGTCTTGACACCTTTGTCAAAGATTGACCATAAATAGAAGGGTTTACTTGCGACACTCAATTCCACTGATAAATATGATACCCTTATGCCAGTACCATACTGTTTTGAATGTTGTTGCATTGTAGCATGGTTTGAAATCAAGAAGTATAAATTCTCCACTTTGTTCTTCTCTTTGTCTTTCAGGATTATTTTGGCTATCTAGATCCTGTGCATTACCATATGAATTTGAGGATTGGCTTGTTAATTTCTGCAAAATACTAACTGCAAATCTTGACAGGAATTTCTCTGAATCTTGGAAGCACAGCATTTTAAATCCTTAGAACTTAAAATCAAGTGCTTTAAAGAGAAACAGTTACTCTCCAATTTGCCCAGATCCCCACCATTTGTTTTATTCCAGACTGTCCACACACCACATGACCCAATTGGTCCCTGAAGCATTTGAACTTTGAACTCCTGGTCTCCACTTATGAGTAGCAGAATAAGAAATGAAGTAAGAATGATAAAGATGGGGACATTCTAAGGTTTTTGATGAACAGTGATTAGTAAGCACTTATTCTTAAGGATAGAATGTAGACTAATACTTTGAGTTTATTTCTGAGAGTGTGTGATCAGGGGAAGGGCAGGGGGGTGGGCAGAGGATCTAACGCAGTCTCCATGTTGATAGCAGTGAGCCCAATGTGGGGTTTGAACCCAAGAACCATGAGATCATGACCTGAGCTCAAGTTGGATGTTCAACTAACCGAGTCACCCAGGTGTCCCTAGATATTTAGCAAGGGTGGAACAATGAATCATCAAAAATTTGATAATGTTTCAGCTCATTTATTGGGTATCAATTACATGTTTGATATTTGAGACCTTTTGCATATGGGCACTCTTATCTATAAAACACATCTACAAAGTAGATATTACTGTTCTGTTATATGAATAATTAGTACATAGATTTTCCCTCAATAATTCCATTGCATTTTTGCCTTGACCTGGAGGCAGTGTTTCTATCCCCTGGAATCCCATGGCATTCTCTCTGGACCTCTCTTAGGACATAAAGAAATATTTCACCTTTTATTTTACCCAATTACATAAACATAATCCCTCTTACTAAATGGAAATTTTTGAGGGGACAGACCCTATCAAACCCATCGGTATCCCAGACTATGCCTTCTACAGTAAAAATTGAACGTTGCAGTGCATTCATATTTGCTACATGAGCAAATATATCAAATGATAATTAATAGAGGTTTCAATAGGTTTGTTTTTCTTAATAGGAAGGGCTTTTGGTCTTATTTTACACTTAATTCCAATAAAAATTCTAGCAAACTAAGAACACTTAGGAGAATTCGGGCTACTAGAAAAATTCCTTGGATAAGCTGGCAATCCTCAAATTCAAATGAGATCTAATATATAGAATTTCAAAACTCATCTGCAGATGATAATTATGTTGTATAAGTGTCTTTATTGGCATGTTTAAATTTTTTTTCAGGATTATTTTAGAGCTCCCTAAACTGTCTCCCATACAGCATATGTATTACTCTCCTTTTTTGGAAACCTTATCTTAGGAGTTGATGAGAATCTTTGATATGTCGTCTCCTTCAATGCCCTGCAATTGGCCACATAACTGCTTTGATCACAGTCTGATCTCCTTGTAAACCCCCCCAATGCAAGACTTGTACTGCTGGCTGCCAAGGCCTTTTATTTGGTGTTTTGTGATTGCATGTGCAGGGTGAAACAGCTTTGTCTCTGATGCTGCTGAGTTCTTACTCTTCTGAAGAGTAGTTTGGGAGTCAAACTGTGGCTTTTATTGAATTGTTTGTTATTGGTACATCAAGAGTATATTATAAAGGGTTTTGGGGGTAAACAAAGACCAAACATGAACATTAAGTTACTATAGTTTCAGTGGTTAATTTTAAAGGTTGTTTTCTGTGTGTGTGCTCTGAGAATACTCTGACATTGCAGCAGGAGATACTTGAGGATTCCCAGATCCCAATAATAGGTGAGCCAGGCCATGGAGCACATCTTATTTCAACGTTGAATTCTGAGCACTTAACATGGTAGCTGGCATATGTTTGTGCTTAAATAGGAAGGTTTTTTTCTTTTGTTTTTCTTCTCTTTGGATTTTTTACTTCTCAGCTCAAAGGACTCTGAACATCTCAAACTTAACAGATTTCATGTGAAAAATAAAACTTGCTAGATACTACTAGAGGTCAGGCAGTCGCCTTTCTCCCACAGGGTGATTTGAATGTCCTAGGATCTGGAGAAAGACGCAAGCTCTGCTTCTGGTTTGATGTTGCCACCACGTGGTTTGGAGCTAACTCTTAACTCTTTTGTTCACTTCTTGTTTTGGAAGTGCCTCTAAGGTTGGATGTCTGACAGCTGGGATGACGGGACATTTAAAACCTATTCAAATATAAGTATTAGAAGATGTTCTCTCACTCATTTGTCATTTAAGATATAAATATAGAATATCTACCATGTCCCAGTCACTGTGTTGAGAACTGGGGATAAAAAGATGAAGACCTAGTCTTTGTCCTCAAGAAGCTTACAGTATAATTGGGCAGGGGAAATACAACAGACTCCAACATGTGCTGATTGCTGTATTAGAGTGAATAATGTGCTCTGGAAGCAGAGAAGGGAGTGAAAAATGTTGCCGGAGGGTTGGGGAAGCATGTGTATTTTGTTGGTGTGCATACTCTTTTGTCACTGGAAGCCCCGAGGACAATTTTTACACATACTCATTTGGTAAGATAATATTTATAAAATATTTTACTGTCCTCAGATCATAAGGGAAATGATTCATATGGCATAGCAGGACATGAAGCACCAGTCTAACACTGGATTAATACTTGGAAAAGTATTTACAGTTACTACTGTGAAACAACCTCAAAGGATTCTAATTTACTTTGTGACGATGGATGCAAACAGAAGCTTGCTGGACAAACAGCTGTTTCCTCTGACCCAAGAACATCTTCTCCCTGATTTGTGGGGTTAAGAAAACCCTTTTTTTCCCTATACCTCCTCTTTTGTCTCTCCCCTCCCTCATACTCTCCTATCACCTTCAAGTATTTTTTGAGCACTTGACATGTGTTAGACTGTGTACTAGATACAGAGTATACAAAGATGGATAAAAGCAGTCTAGCAAAGTAGACAAATACACTCTCTTCACTTGGACACATGCTCAAATAGAAGAGTGTGTAATATGCTAGGGATGCTTTAAGGAATAATATATGTGCCTCGGGGAAATCTAGCAAGGCTTCTGGGAGGAGGCGGTATTTGAACAAGGTTGTGACAGGCATGCATTACTTCATACATGAAGTCTTATCTAATTAGTATCTGGACCATTTTAACGATCTGTGAAATTATGAGGTGGGTCTTCATAAGAATAATGTACAAATTGTAAATACCCAGAGAAAATGAAAACACTAATTGAAGAAAAAAATATAGGCTCCACTGTTAGTTGCAGCCGTATTTATAATAACTAAGATAGGAAGCCACCTAAGTGTATACTGATAAATGAATGGATTGAGAAGATGTGGTATATACAATGGAATATTACTCAGCCATAAAAAAGCATGAGATCTTGCCATTTGCAGCAACATGGATGGATCTAAAGGGTGATATGTGAAGTGAAATAAGTTAGAAACATAAAGACACATATTATATGATTTCACTTATCTGTGGAATCTGATAAACCAAATAGACCCATAAACACAGAACAAGCTTGGTGGTTGCCAGGGAAAAGGAAAGTGGGGACAGGCAAAATGGAAGAATGGAAGTAGGGGTACAGGCTTCCAGTTCTGCAATATGTCCCAGGGATGAGAGGTACAGCAAAGGGAACTTAGTGATCCTGAAATAGCTTTGTATGGTAACAGATGGTAGCTATACTTCTGAGTATAACACACAGACTTGTCAAATCACTGTTGCACAACTGAAACTAATGTAACATTGTGTGTTACATTAAAATTAAAAATTAAAGATTCAATTAAAAATTCTACCCCTGAAATCCTTACATTAAAAATAAAATTATTTTATAAATGTTCTTTTGAAGCATTTTTTTAAAAATAAAAGCTGGATGGGCAGAGCCTTCTTGTAAATTCAACGCAAATGGAATTAACACTTGATGCTCTTTGAAGTGTGAAGGGTTACTAAATATTTTTGAAATGCAATTCTAACAACATTCACATAAGACTGTGCAGTCTGTTTAGGTCCAAATCCAAGGGCCCTATTCAGAAAGAAAGACCATAATATGATTCTTTTTTTTCTATGAGTGGGGCAGCAGAACAGTTATTACAGCTTCTAAGATAATCTCTTCTTTGGCTCCTCTTTGTCATTTGCATATGTATACACACACGTCTACATGTGCATACGTGCATATACACACACGTATATATGTGCATATGTGTATATACACACATGTCTATATGCATATACACACATCTGTGCATATACACACGTCTACATGTGCATATGTGTATATACACACATGTGTACATGTGCATATGTGCAATACACACGTTTGTATGTGCATATACAGTCTATATATGCATATACACACATGTCTACATGTGCATATGTGCATATACACATGTCTACATGTGCATATACACACAGATACATGTTTTTCTATATATTCTATACACATATAAATATAGAAAAGTATACATATCTCAAGTGTATAACTTAGCTATCACAAAGTGAACATACCTATGTAATAAACTTGCAGACAAGAACCAAAACTATGCCAAAATGTTATAAAATTCCCCTTAAGCCCTTTCTAGTCATTACTCCCACAAAGTTAGCTATCCTGATTTTGAACAGCATTAATTAGCTTTGCCTGTGTGAGAGTTTTAATTAGCTCTACAACTTTGATGTATTTTTTAAGTTTAATAAACATGCAATGTTGTATTAGTTGCAAGTGTACGACATTGATTCAACACTTCTACACATTACTTAATATGCTCACCATGATAGGTATGGTCACTATCTGTAACCATACAATGTTACAGCAATATTATTGGTGATATGCCCTATCTTATATATTTCACCTGTGACTTATAATAGTTTTCTGGTGGAGTCCTTAGGGTTTTCTGTATATATCATGTCATACGCAAACAGTGACAGTTTTACTTCTTCCTTACCAGTTAGGATGCTCTTTATTTCTTAATTTTTTTTCTTGTCTAATTGCTAGAGTTAGGACTTCCAGTACTATATTGAATAAAAGTGGTGAGAGTAGATATCCTTGTCTTGGTCCTGATCTTAGAGGAAAAGTTTTCACTTTTCACCGCTTAGTCTGATGTTAGCTATGGGTTTTTCATACATGGCCTTAATCATGTTGAGGTATGTTGCCTCTAAACCACTTTGCTAAGAGTTTTTATCATGAATGGATGTTGCATTTTGCTACATAGTTTTTCTGCATTCATTGAGGTGATCATACGGTTTTTATCTTTCCTCTTGTTAATGTCATGATGTAACACATTGATTTGGAAGTATTGAACTACACTTGCACCCCTGAAACAAATCCCACTTGACTGAGGTGAATGATTTTTTTAAATGTATTGTTGAAGGGCACCTGGTTGGCTCAATTGGTTAAGCATCCGACTTCAGCTCAGATCACGATCTTGTGGTTTGTGAGTTTGAACCCTGTGTCAGGCTCTGTGCTTACAGCTCAGAGCCTAGATCCTGCTTCAGATTCTGTCTCCCTCTCTCTCTGCTTCTCCACCACATTCTGTCTCTTTCTCAAAAATAAACATTAAATTTTTAAAAAATGTATTGTTGAATTTGGTTTGCAATATTTTGTTGAGGATTTTTGCACCTATGTTCATAAAGGTATTGGCTTGTGGGTTTTTTTTCTCAGTGTCTTTGTCTGGTTTTGGTATCAAAGTAATGCTGGCTGCATAGAATGAATTGGGAAACTTTCCTTCTCTTATTGTTTGGAATACTTGAGAAGTTTTAATGTTTATTCATTTTTTGAGAGATGGCACAACAAGGGATGGGCAGGGAGAGAGAGAGACACAGAATCCGAAGCAGGCTCCAAGCTCTGAGCTGTCAGCACAGAGCCTGACATAAGGCTCAAATTCACCAACTGCAAGATCATGACCCGAGCTGAAGTCAGATGCTTAACCAACTGAGCCACCCAGATACCACAGATTTTTGGAATACTTTGAAGAGACTAGGTATTAACTCTTCAGATGTTTGGTAGAATTCAACTGTAAAGCCATCTGGTCCTGTACGCTTGAGAATTTTCTGATTACTGATTCAACATTACTTCTTGATTCAGCTTTGGAAGACTGTATGTTTCTAGGAAATTATCCATTTCTTCAAATTTGTCCAGTTTGTTGGACATATAATTATTCATGACATTCTCTTATAATCCTTTTGTATTTTATGGTGTCATTTGTTATTGCTCCTCCTTTGTTTCTGATTTTATGTATTTGGGTCCTCTTTTTTTTTTTTTTTTTTTTTTTTTATGAATTTGGCTAAAGGTGTAATGATTTTGTCTATCTTTTAAAGAACCAGTTCTTGGTTTCACTGATCTCTTCTATTTTTTGTATCTGCTTAACTTATTTCTGTTCTAATATTTATTATTTCCTTCCTCCTAGCTTTCAGCTTTGTCCTTTTTTCTAGCTCCTCTAAGCATAAGGTTAGACCATTTGAGATTTTTCTTCTTAAAATAAGTTTGTACTGCCATAAATTTCCCTCTTAGAACTTCTTTTGCTGTGTCCTTTTGACTGTTCTGATTTTAATATGTCTTCATGTATTTTTTTTATTTCCTCTTTGGTTTCTTGGTTGACCCACTGGTTGTTCAGAATCCTGTTGTTTAGCTTTCGTGTGTCTGTGTTTTTTTCCAGATTCTTTCTTGTAATTGATTTCTAGTTTCATATTGTTGTCAGAGAAGATGCTTGATTAGGATTCCAGTGTTCTTAAATTTACTGAGACTTGTAGCATAACATATGATCTATTCTGGGGACTGTTCTATGTGCACTTGAAAAGAATGTGTACTCTGCCATTTTGGAATGTCCTGTTCTGTATATATCTGTTAGGGCTATCTGGTCTGTCATTCAAAGGCATTTTTTTGCTGAAAATCTGTCTGGGTGATCAATCTAGTAATATAAGTAGGGTGTAAAAGTCCCAAACCATTATTATATTACTGTCAATTTCTTGCTTTATGTCTATTAATATTTTCTTTATATATCTAGGTGCTCCTATGTTGGGTGCAATGGTATTTATAACTGCTGTATGCTCATTGTATTGATCCCTTTATCATTGTGTAATGCCTTTCTTTGTCTCTGGCTACAGTCTTGGTTTTATTTTTTTTTTAATATGAAATTTATTGTCAAATTGGTTTCCGTACAACAGCCAGTGCTCATCCCAACAGGTGCTTTCCTCAATGCCCATCACCCACCCACCTCTCCCTCCCATCCCCCATCAACACTCAGTTTAGTCTCAGTTTTTAAGGGTCTCTTATGATTTGCCTCCTTCCCTCTCTGTAACTTTTTTTCTCCCTTCCCCTCCCCCATGGTCTTCTGTTACATTTCTCAGGATCCATATGAGAGTGAAAACATATGGTATCTGTCTTTCTCTGTATGACTTATTTCACTTAGCATAACACTCCTGTTCCATCCACGTTGCTACAAAAGGCCATATTTCATTCTTTCTCATTGCCACGTAGTATTCCATTGTGTATATAAACCACATCTTCTTTATCCATTCATCAGTTGATGGAAATTTAGGCTCTTTCCATAATTTGGCTATTGTTGAAAGTGCTGCTATAAACATTGGGGTACAAGTGCCCCTATGCATCAGCACTCCTGTATCCCTTGGGTAAATTCCAAACAGTGGTATTGCTGGGTCATAGGGTAGGTCTATTTTTAATTTTTTGAGGAACCTCCACACTGTTTTCCAGAGAGGCTGCACCAATTTGCATTCCCACCAACAGTGCAAGAGGGTTCCCGTTTCTCCACATCCTCTCCAGCATCTATAGTCTCCTGATTTGTTCATTTTGGCCACTCTGACTGGCGTGAGGTGATATCTGAGTGTGGTTTTGTTTGTATTTCCCTCATAAGGAGCGACGTTGAGCATCTTTTCATGTGCCTGTTGGCCATCTGGATGTCTTCTTTAGAGAAGTGTCTATTCATGTCTTCTGCCCGTTTCTTCACTGGATTATTTTTTGGATGTGGAGTTTGGTGAGTTCTTTATAGATTTTGGATACTACCCTTTGTCTGATATGTCATTTGCAAATGTCTTTTCCCATTCTGTTGGTTGCCTTTTAGTTTTGTTGATTGTTTCCTTTGCAGTGCAGAAGATTTTATCTTCATAAGGTCCCAATAGTTTATTATTGCTTTTAATTCCCTTGCCTTTGGAGATGTGTCAAGTAAGAAATTGCTGCGGCTGAGGTCAGAGAGGTTTTTTCCTGCTTTCCCCTCTAGGGTTTTGATGATTTCCTATCTCACATTCAGGTCCTTTATCCATTTTGAGTTTATTTTTGTGAATGGTGTAAGAAAGTGATCTAGTTTCTTCTGCATGTTGCTCCCAGCACCATTTGTTAAAGAGACTCTTTAACAAATTCTCCAGTTCTCCCAGCACCATTTGTTAAAGAGACTCTTTTTTCCATTGGATATTCTTTCCTGCTTTGTCAGTCTTGGTTTTAAAGTCTGTTTTATCTGATAGAAGTATTATTATCCTAGCTTTTTTTTTTCCTTCCATTTGTATGGAATATACTTTTCCATCCCTTCACTTTCATTCCATTTGTGTCTGTAGGTCTGAAGTGGACCTCTTGTAGGTAGCATATGGTGGATGAGTCTTATTTTTTTTTATCTGTTCCATCACCATATTTCTTTTGATTGGAACATTTAGTCCATTTAAATTTATAGTGATTATTGATAGGTATGTACTTATTGCCATTTTGTTATTGTTTTCTGGTTGTTTTTGTAGTTCTTCGGTGTTCCTCCTTCTCTTGTTCTCTTCCCTTGTGGTTTAATGGCATACTTTAGTATTATGCTTGGCTTTATTTCTTCTATTTTTTTGTGTTACCTATATTTTTTATTTGTGATTACCATTATGTTCATATAATATCCCATGTGTATGGAAGCATTTATTAAAATGATGGTTGCTTAAGTTTGAGCACCTTCTAAAAGCACTAAATTTTTAGTACCCCTCCATGTTTTATTTCTATGATGTTATATCTTATTTTGTATATCCCTTTAGAAAACATTTTTGTAGATGTAGTTGATTCTACTTTGGCATTTTAACCTCCATACTGGTTGTAGAAATGATTACTACCTATACTATGTTTTTTATCTGTGAAATTTCTTGTTGCAAAATTTTTCCTAGTTATGGCCACTTATTTCAGGTTAAAGAATTCCCATTAACATTTCTTGTAAGGCTGATTTAGTGATGGTGAACTCCTTTAATGTTTTCTTGTCTGTGAAACTCTTTTATCTCTCCTTTTATTCTGAATAACATCGCCAGGCAGAGTAGGTTGGTTGTAATTTTCTTCTTCCCTTTTAGTACTTTGTAGGTCAGGAAGGAGTGACAGGATACAGTCAAATTTTTTTCTGAATGGTCAGTTGATAAATTTATGGGCTTTCTCTTATGCAACTTTTCTCTTGCTGCTTTTAAAATTCTTTACCATTACTTTTTGCCATTTTAATTGTTAAATTTCTTGGTGTGGACCTCCTTGGGTTCATCTTGTTAGGACCTCGGTTTATGGATAAGGATATCCATTTCCTTGACCAGTTTAAATAAGTTTTCAGCTATTACTTCCTCAAATTTTCTATCCCTTTCTCTTTCATTTCCTCTTCTGGGATCCCTGTCATATGAATGTTTTTAGGCTTAAAGAAGTCTGAGTTAGCTTAACTTATTCTCATTTTTTCCTTTCATGCTTTTTACTGTTCAGCTTGGTTGCTTTCCATTACTGTCTTCCAGATTGTGATCCATACTTCTGCAGCTTCTAATGTGCTGTTGATGTCTTCTAGTATATCTTTCATTTCAGTTTTTTTATTCTTCAGCTCTGACTGGTGGTTCTCTACATTTTCTCTGTTGAAATTCTCCTGGAGATCATTCTTTTCTTGAATCCATGGAGTATCTTTAAGACCATTAATTTGAACTCTTTATCAGGCATATCACTTATCTATATTTTATCTTGCTCTTTTACCATGATTTTTCATTTGGAAAATGAAAAATTCCTTTGTCTCCTCATTTTATCAAACCCACTGTGTTTGTTTCTAGGTATTAGGTCAGTTATATATCCTTGTATTGAAAGCAGTGATCTTGTATAGAAGAGGTGTCATGGTGCCATATATTCTAATTCCCCCTAGTCACAAGCATCAGGTGCTCCAGGAGTGTCCCCTAGTGTCCCACACAAGTAGAGTGGGCCACTTGTGCCCATTGTGGTGTGTCTGAGCTGTGATTGCCTTCAGCTCAGCTGGCTGTGGTGACCTGCTTTGCCTTGTGTGGATGCTCTGGGTGGCAGAGTTTGTCCCTGTGCTATTGAGAGACCCATCTGAAGCTGCCATGGGGTTCTTGGTGGGCAGGACTGGCAGTCAATGTGTCTGCAATTGGCCATGTGCCACAGTTGTGGGCACACTGGATTGCAGGGCTTATTCTCTGCATAGCCAGCTAAAAGGCTGGGCCACTGAAACTGTGAGCCGACTGGTACGGGGTTATCTCTCCTTCTCCCCAGGTCAGGCTTCTTTTTGGAATGGCACCAGTTCCTGATACATGTCCCTGCAGGGGCTGCTTTGGAGGCGTATCTACTGCAGTAGTCAAGTTGAATGGGGTGGGTCTGTGGGACAACAAGAGGGGGTGGGGTGGAGTGGTGGTGCTAGCAAGGTAGATTGTGTTAGAACTGACTCCCACAAGTGTTTGGATATCTAGGCTAGGGAAGGGGAAGAGAAATGGCACCTTCCAGCATTTTTATTCATGGAGAAATCTCCTGAAGATCTCTGCCCTTCTAGCACATGTTCTGAGATTACTCAATAAATCTCCTTCATATATACGGCAGGCACTTTTCAAACTGCTGCTTCTGTGCTATCTTTTGAGCCAAGTTATTTATTATGCTGTTCTTTAAGGGTGGGGATTCCATTTCCTATTTTCCTCTGGCTCTCCTGATGTTAAGCCCTACTCTTATTCAAAACCAGATGTTATGAAGACTCCTCTTCCCTGTGTAGGTCCCCACTGCCACAGGTGCCTGGAATGGAGTCTGATCCTCTTGATTCTCTGTGGTGTCTCTCCTGTTTGTGGTTAGTCTTGCCCACGGTTTGATTCCCAGCTGCATCTCTGCACTTTCTTCCCTTTTCAATGTGGCCTCTTCCCAATGATTAACTGTGGAACGTCAATTCTGCCAGTCTTCAGGTAGTTTTCAGAGTTAGTTACATATGTCCACGGGACAAGGTGGGCTTAGGATCCTCCTACTCTGCCATCTTCCCAATAGCCTCCGAAATCTTTGATATATTTCTTAATGCTTGCTTTAAAGTTGGCAACATTCATCTTTATTTTAGTCTATATTTAAGTAATATTATACCATTTTATTATAATACTAAAACCTTACTACTTGCATTTTTCCCTTCTATCCTTCTTGCTGCTGTTTTTAGAATTCTTATCTATAAATAGATTTTAGGTTCCCAAATACATCATTATTATATTTTGTGGACAATGATATTTTATAGACATTTAAAAACAAGAAAACAAATATCTCTGGGATTTATCTCCAAGTTACCCTCTCTAGCTTTCTTCATTTCTTTGTATAGATTCAAATTTCCATTTTTTATTCTTTTCCTTTGGCTTGAAGAATCTTGTTTAGTGTATTTTGTGTTGTAGGTTTGCTGCTGCTGAATCCTTTCTGGTTTTGATTGTCTGAAATGGTATTTATTTTGCCTTTATTTTTGGAGGATAATTTTTGCTGGGTATAGAATTCTAAGTTAATAGTTTCTCTTTGTGTTTTAGCATTTTAAAAATATTGTTCCGTTGTATTGTCCCTTCCATTATTTCTGATGCAGAGTCCATATTGATTCTTGTTTATTTGTATTTTTTTTCTATGAAGCTTATTTTAAGGTTTTCTTATTGATAGTGAACAATTGCACTACATGCATTTTTATGGTTTGCTTTGTATTCACCCTTAATGTTTATTTAACCTCTTGGATATAAGGGTTTGTATAATACCAAATTAGGAAATATTTTGACCAGTATCTCTTTAATAACTCTGCCTCTTCTATTTGAAACATCAATTATTTGTATATTAGACCACTTTATATTATTCCACATGTCACATCAGTTTTGTTCATTTCTTTGAGCTGTGTGTGCATGTGTGTGTGTGCATGTGCACTTCATTTTGAATAGTTTCTATTGCTCTGAATTGAAATTTATGGATATTTCATTCTCCAATGTCTTATTTTCTGTCAGGACGACCCAGTGATATATTTTTTTTTATTTTAGGTATTGTCATTTTCATCTCAGAATGCTCTTTAAATCTTTGAATATGAGGGATGTCTAGGTGGCTCAGTCAGTTAAGCATCTGACTTTGACTCAGGTCATGATCTCACGGTTTGTGCGTTCGAGCCCCACATTGGGTTCTGTGCTGATAGCTCAGAGTCTGAAGCCTGCTGCAGATTCTGTGTTTCCTTCTCTCTCTGTCCCCCACCCCTCGCACTCTCTCTCTCTCTCTCTCTCTCAAAAATTAAAAACAAAATTTAAAAAATCATGATTATAAATGGTACTTCAAAGCCTAAAGAGAGGCTGTCATCTCAGGCAAGGGCAGCAAAGGCTAAAATAATTGAATGAGATTACATTCTCATTCTAAAAAGCTTCTGCACAGATAAGGAAACTATCAACAATGCAGCCTATTAAATGAGTGAAGATATTTGCAAATTATACATTTGATGAAGCGTTAATATCCAAAGTACATAAAGAACTTACACAACTTAATATTTTTTTAAAAATTCCCCCCAAACCCTAAACAACCTGACTAAAAACTGGGTAGAGGACTTGAACAGACATTTTCCCAAAGAAGACCTATAGATGGCCAACAGGCACATGACAAGATGCTCAACATCACTAATGATTATGGAAATGCAAATTAAAACCACAGGTATCACCTCACACTGGTCAGTATGGCTCGTATCAAAAGGAATGGTAAAAATTTCTGGTGAGAATGTGGAGAAAAGAAACCTTTTGTGCACTGCTGATGGGAACATAAATTGGTGCAGCCACCATAGAAACCATATGAAATGTCCTTATATTAAAAAATAGAAATACCATAGGATCCAACAATTCCTCTCCTGGATATTCATCTGACAAAAATGAAACCACCAATTTGAAGAGTTAGATGTATCACTCTGTTCATTGCAGCATTATTTACAATTGCTAAGATACGGAAACAACTTGCATCCATTAATAGATGAATGAGTAAAGAAGATGAGGTATGTGTACACACACACATATATATTCATGATGAAATATTACTCTGCCATGAATAGGGATGAAATCCTGCCATTTGTGGTTGCATGGATGGACCTAGAAAGTATTATGCTAAGTGAAATAAGTCAAAAGTGAAAGACAAATACTGTATGATTTCACTTACGTGTGGAATTAAAAAATAACAAACAAAAAAAATAGATGAGACCGATAGATACAGGAAGAAAACTGTTGTCAAAGAGGGGGAGGGTTTGGGGAGGTAGTGAAATAGGTGAAGGTGATTAAGAAGTATAAACTTTCAGCTGTATAATAGGTCATGGGAGTATAATGTACAGCCCAGGGAGTGTAACCAGTAATATTGCAATAATTTTATATGGTGACAGATGGTAACCAGACAACATGGGGGTCCTTTTATAATATATAAAAGTATCAAGTCACTATGATGCACACCTGAAATTAATATGTCAGTTGTACTTCAAAAAATACTACCTACAGTTAAATTATCAGCATTTACATTTTGAAACTTGATAACTTACCTAGGATTGGAAATTTAGGACTTGATGTGTATTATAAAGTTAGCATATGTACATCTTATTGATATGCTTTGATATGAGGGAATTTGAAATGTTTTATCAAAATTAGGCTGATAATTTTCTTTTTGTCATTTAATATTTTACATACAATCATACAATAAACACTTCTTGGGTAGCTTCTTTCACTCGGTATTATGTTTGAGATTTATCCATATTTTTGTGTTCAGTGGAAGACCGTTCACTCATTACTTGATTCAATGACACAAATATACCATAATTCTTTTTCTAGGCTACTTGTAATGGGCTTCTTATAGGATTTAACTCAAAATCAGAAAAGGGAAGGAAACCAATATTTGCAGAGCTACATGCCAAGTGATTTCTTCATAGGATGGCTGCCCGTTACGTAGTATTGCTAAGGACCAGGCATTGTTGTAAGTGCCTTTACAAATATTAAACTCAATCATCACAACTATCTTATAGTATAAGTGATTTTCTTATCACCATCCAAATTTCCACATCTGGATACTGAAGGAAGATTATATTCTGGACTAAAGTCCCACAGAGAAATTGTATGACCTTGTATTTGAGTGCAGTTAGTTTGGCCTTAAAGGACTTGCTCTTCATTTTGCCATATTGTCTGTGCACAAACAAACCATTAAATTTATACTTATTTAGTTATTACTGCTAGATGCTATCTCCATTTTGTGGTTTAGTGAGCACACGTATAAAGTTTGTCCAGTGAATGAGTCAGGTCTATCACTCTCCTGTTTGCTACTGTTATTTCAATTTTTTTCATTTATTATCTTGAAATAATTGTAGGTTTACAAGGATTTTCAAAGATAGAACAGAGTCTCATGTACTTTTTTCCTAATCTCCTCAATGGTAATCTTTTTCTATAACTAAAGATCACTGTCAAACCAGGAAATTGATATTGGTGTGGTCCACGAACCAAGGTTGATTTTATGATGGTTTCTAAACCCTCTCTGAAAGTTCTGACAGAGTGAAACAATTGGTTTTCTTTTCTATAGATAAAGGGTGGGGATGGGGGGAAACTAAAACCACCAAAAAATACTGTGATTCTAGCAATGAAATCCTCATACTTCCATACCTTAAAAAAAAAAAAAAAAAAACAAAACACATTCACCCCTGATTAGTTTAATGGCAAAACTGGCCAGCAAAATGTTCTCATACAGTGTAACTCTATTATATACTAAAATCTCTCTTCCATAAAAGGAGAGGAGCTAATTTGTGAATCTGTAAAGATAGAGATGTAGGTCCTCCTGAATCCATGAAAGCAGTACCTATGTGAGAAATTATACAATGGGATGCCAGATTCTAGAACGTATTGCAGGAGTATTGCTTGTCTAACCTCCCTCAGAAAATTGATGGCTGGCCTCTTTCTAAAAGTTTTCCATTCAGTCTATGGTAGGAACTTTTGCTCTGCAATATTACAATTCTAAAGATCTTTTCATGGAATTCACTAAAAACTTAGATTCATTGCTCAGGAATGAGTATAAAACCATTTAGTCTATAAGGCAAGAGAGATCTGCATTTGCTCCTGTTAGGTCGTAAAGCAATCTCCCCTCAGGTATTCCAATAGCTATAGCTGCATAAGAATGAGAATTTTGATATGTTCACAAAAATAAATCTTTGTAGCTTTTCCCAAGGCGGAAGACCAAGACCAGTCCCATGTTTCTTTGAAATTTGAAAACCAAATTCTAGCCTCTATTTAATCCAGAGCCCAAGCTGTTCTGCCCGGCCCATCCATTTACTTATTTTTTACATTTATAGAGCACCTTTCCTCCAAAGCAACATCCTCGTCAGAGCTGGTTCTTGGAGGAACAATTGATCACAGGGATGTTGTGGAGCTGGCGGGGTAAGCAGTATATCCTTTGTTACTTAAAGCGTGATTACTGTAGGAAATTTCTAAAATCTTGGAAAGAAGTGAAATTTTTCGAGTTGTTTATTATAACCTACTTGGAGCCCTAAACAATAATGCTTTTGTTATTAACTCGTAACAGTTCTATAACAAATTAAAGTAGGAAAAGTTTCTTATTTGCCAATTTAAACAAGATAGGAGGAGTAAAAATAAAAACATCTCTGGGTTATCGGAATCAGATTTTGGCAGATTTGCAGACATTTTGATGTGTAGATATATCTCAGTCTTTCCAAGCTGTGTCATACCTCCTTTTCCCAGCAAGGAGGAAGAAATATCAGGCAAAGTTCAGAACTTTGAAAACACATTGCAATTATTTTTGAGTTTGGGAACACAGTCTCCCTGACCCATATGATGACAGGAGATATTAGCATAGAGATGCAGACATTTCCATCTCTCCATTCTTGCCCTGAGAGCGCACTGCCACGTTTTTTCACAGCAGATAAACACAGAAGTGCTTTAAATTATTGCCAGAACAGGTTGAAGGGGCAGGTGAAGGAATATCATAGGTGAAAGAGCATTAAACCAAGAGTCAGGAAACTTGACATGTGACTCTGGATAATTTATTTGTTACTACTAGCCCTTAGTTTCCAAATTTATACAATAAAATGGAAATCCTAGATTAGCTCGTCAGTCATTTCCCCATGCAGCCTTCTAGGAAACTCCATTCTCGAAAATCCTGGTAAAGATCAAGTATATGATAGAATCAAATCATGTCACCAAATTTTCATTTATCATTTGTAAGTGAAGTACAGTTAAACTTAGTCAACATTCAAAAAATATTTGTTGCATATATTGGATAACTACTATATGTCAGATGTTATGCTAGCTGACTCAAACATAAGTGTAAGAAAGAGACACAAGGGCCCCTCAGTGAAAGACCACTTATAATCCAGGGAGATAGAAATTAAATGAAAAGCAAACAAATTCTTAGTTGTAATTGTGATAAAAGCTATGAGAGCAACACAGGCTGTTACTGAGAGCTTAGGACAGAATTTAGCTATCTAAGCCAGGTACACGGTTTGCTGGCTTTTATTAAAATTTCTTTTAGATATTCTGAAAGAATATGAAGTGAAAAGCATATTTATCTCACATACTTGTTTTAGGAACAATTGGAGAATACAGGGCTACAGTTTATAAAGTACCCTTTATAGCACTGTTTACACCCTGAAACGATGTATGCAAGCAGTAAATTATGTCCTAGTAAAAGCCCCCTGAAATCATGCTTTACCTCTATGTTACAAAACATGGAGCATTTCACCTGGTTCCTTGCTTTATTTTGGTGTCTTTTTTTTTCCCCAGACTATATTTTCAAAGATACTGGAATAGTGAAAAGTCTTGGATGATAGAGATAGTGTTTCCTTCTGGAAAAGGTTTACTTACTTATAACCTTGGAAGATAATGATAATATCTCCCCCTGAAGTAAAGACAGGCATGCTTACTGTCCATTATAATAAAGATCATGCTCTCCCACTCCCTGTAGAAAGGGGAGGCACATTTATTGCTCACTTAAAAAGATCTGAGTTCTCCAGGCTCAGGGTTCCTTCCCTGTGACACAGACTCCTGGTTCACAATCCTTTGTGAATCCAAATGTGCAGTTAACATTTGGCCCTTTTCCTGTCATGTTGTTGGAATTGGGTCTTGGAGAGCAACACAAAAATTGCTGATAATCTAGCTGCTGATGTCGCTCTGAGTAACAAACTGTCCTTTGTCTCATGTCTACCAGCAACATCCATGAAATTGTGACAAGCTAACATGGTGGTTTGCAAGTAAGGCATAATTTTAGACCCTTTGAAGTTTTTAATACTGACTGTGTACAGTCAGTTGAGTGTCCAAATCTTGATTTTTGCTCAGGTCATGATCCCAGAGATGTGTGATCAAACCCTGTGTCAGGGCTGAGCTCCAGGCTCCGCACAGAACCTGCTTGAGATTCTTGTGCTCTGTCTCTCCCTCTGCCCCTCCCCACCTTGTGCATGCGTGCAAGCTCTCCCTCTAAAGAAATGTTTTTTTTTTGTTTGTTTTTTGCAGAAGGGATTACCTATTTCAGTAATGAATTTACTAACTCATGCTCAGTAGATACATATTCTGATTATACCATGCAAAGAATTTTACATACATAACTTCTTTCACTCTTGAGAGAACCAATGAAGTAAGACGCATCAAATCTCAGGCTTTAGACAGCCATAGCTACTGTCTCTTCTCATCTTGCTCTGGGCTTCTTGGTCCTTCCACAACTTTTTTCCACATGGTTACTCTAGTTCTTACCTTATCCATGTGGAACAGCTTAGGGTCTCAGAGCAATGCAAGATTCCAGATAAAACTCCATGGCACTGTTTTCTTCTTCAATGACTGGCATTCTGTGGATGGGCCCTCCTTGTCAGCATGCACAGACATGAGAAAGTCAACTCTCTGTGAGGATACACTTCGTTTAACTTTACCTCTGACCTTAATGAACTCAGGCCAAAACAAATCCATACCATCCCAGACAAACCAGAGTCCTTTTCCCAAAACTCATTATTTGTGGTTACAGTAGAGTAAAAGTATTTTTCTGAAGCCAAGTGTATTTTGGGGTCGGTTTCCTTGATTTTGAGTATAAATGTTAGTGCTAATATGTACTTTTGTATGCCTATCAATTGCCACAAACTGCATTATGTGCAATACATAATCTCAGTTTTCATAATAACACAAAAGAAACTTGTTCCATCAGGATTAAGCAAATTGCAGTATAGTTAAGCAGTATAATTTAGTCATTAAAAGCTTTGGTTCTGGAATCAGGCTGGATACAGATTTAAATTCTTGTTCTACCTTCTAGTAGCTTTGATGACTCAATTGCTAAGCCTGTTTCCTACATGTGTAAGGAGAATAAGAATACCTATTTTATAAAAATATGGTGAGGATTTAGTAAGTATGCTTCCAGATGTGTTGAATAATGTTTTCTGAATAGTAATTGCCCAATAAATGGTTGCTGTTATTAATCCCAAGTTAAGGTAAAAAGTGAGTCCATGACTACCGAGACTACCAGATAAACTACAGGACGTGCAGTTAAACTGAACATCAGGTAAAAAAAAAATAATAAAATAAAATAATTTCTTTAGTATGAGTAAATTGCAAATATTGAATGGGACATCCTAATGCTAACTCTGATAAAATTTATTGGTTTTCTTTGCCTCTGGTCCTGCTTTGGAAAGGCTCTCTGGGTTTTTCTGGCCTTGTTTCCCAGCTACAATTTTTACGGCCCTTTCTGCTTCTTTAGCTTGTGTATCTCCCAGACAACTCAAACTCACAGAGCCCTCCTTGTCACCCAGCAGGAGTGGGCTTTCTGGTATTACAGGGGGGAAAAGGTATACTCAGTCCTCAGCTGCTTGCACATCTTGTGGAAAACACTATAGTTGGTCTTATGGAAGCTTTTGAGCATCTTTTTCCTCTGGTTGATGCTTATGAGCACATAGTGCTTGTGGGCTTTGTCCTTGCGAAATTTCTCATGCATTCTTCATAATTGCAAATCTTGACAGGGCAACAATTCCAGCCTCCAGGGAGCTGGTGTCCTCAGGGTCCACCACAATCTTATTCGTCAACTGCTCTTGCTTGATTTTTAGCTGCTGCTTCTAGTTGGCCATTTCCAAAGACAAGAATCTTCTTACAGCATTATCCAACTTCTCAATTTCAGGAATGTTCTGGTAGTCTTTGAGCAGCATGGAAGGGGGAAGGTTATCTTCTTGGCCTGGTTAGGCTGATTTCTGGGTGGCATATCTGTGAAGAGCCAGGAGGATGATGCCCCAAGGAGGAGAAGGAAGGCTCCACCGGTGGGAGGGAGGCCTGGCACATGCTCTGCCTGGCAGCCCAAGGCCTGGGACCTGAGCAACCCCAGGACCTTACATGCCATCTTCTGTATGCTGACTTGTGACCCCACAGGGTCAGCACCAAGGCTGCCATCCCTTTTGCAGCATGGACTGGATTCAAATTCCTTCTTCTTCTTCTTTTTTTTGATATTCCAATGTAGCTAGATATGTTATAGTTTTATTTCCTAAATATGATCACCCTAGCTCAAGGTTAATTTCTCCCAAAGACCGTACTCTGCCCATTGGCCCATTAAAGGAAAATTGGTTATTTCTATACTGTCAACACATTTTTTATCATACATTTCTATTTCCTTTGTTTCTCATTACTTTTTAACTGCTATTGGAAAGTAACTGAGAGAAGGAAGATGTGAAGAAATTAAAATTGCACAATATTGTTAGTATCCCTGGCAGAATTTAAGGAAATGGAAGAAGCTGAATTAAATGCTACAAAAAAAAAAAAAAAATCTGAGGCGCTAACTTTACTTGGGAAGCTTGTCTTGAGTTCTCCACGTGGGGTTAGTTACCCCATCTGTGTGTCATACAGTACTCAGAAACGTTGCTATGTCACTTTATCACCAAGGTTCTCAAAGATGGGCTATCACCCTTGGAGAGCTTGGTAAACCAGAGATTGCTGGGCCCCATTCTCAGGGATTCTGATTCAGTAGATCTGGGGCGGGCCTTGAAGAATCTGCATCTAACATGGTTCTGTGTGCTGTTGATCCCATTAGTCCAGGGGCCACACTGTGGACTTGGCTTCTACTCTGTCAGTTTACTCCTTTGACTACAATGGTGAGATCTTTAATGAAGCTAGCATTGACTTCCCAAAATTCAATTTTCTGAAAGTCAATTCACCAAAGATCAGCTCACTAACTCATTGCGGATTTGTTCTCAGTATGTTTAGTTTGTCTTTGCCCTGTCTCTGTTCTGCCCATGTTTCTGCCCTAGTGTAGGCCCTGAACAAAATATGGCTCTGGTGAACTCCTCTAGATTCTATGTTTGTCAGACAATCTCTGTGGCTGGCCCAGAGGTGGGCACCCAGGGTGGTTAGGGCATATATCCACCACTAGATGTTAAATAATACGCGCGCGCACACACACACATACACACACTTATTAAAAGGAAAACACATCCCATTATCTAAAGGACAGGTGCAAAAAGTAAGCACAAAAGTAAAATAATTTTTTTTTTCATTTGGTGAAATAAGCTTTCGTGGATTTAGTCCCTTAGTGAATTGATAGGAGACTGTTGTTGTTCCCATGTTGCCGTTAAACTGACTTTGATATTTTCTTGGGGAAGAAATTGTCTTGTTTATAGAACCACAATACATTAAACAATATGTAACATTTATAAGTACTTAATTTTTTCTAATTATTGAATAAATGTGTTTATACAACTCAATTAGCCATGATATTCTTGAATCTTATGACTAATGAAGGAATATGGTTCAAATATCAGATTGGAAGAAAATTAGCAGTTTTTTTTTTTTCTGTAAGGTGAGCCAAAAAGTTACCATTATTTAATTCAGTGTAATATTTCCAAATGAAAAGTGTGTTTCTCGGGAGTAGCTTTTGTTCTTTGAGACTATGATTCAGTAAATTCTAATTTTCTTCTGGCTACAATTCTTGTACTGATTTAAAGTGCAAGGATGTTAGAGAAGTTAGAAATGGCATTGGGGGGAAAAAGTCAAAATCAGGTTGTCTACATTATTACTCTGCCTCTTGAAGCTACAGTAATGTGGGTTTTTTTCTGCTGAGCTGGAAGACTTCTGGTTATAGTGTAAGATATGTCAAGGAGATGATGATGATCACAATTAATTTGAGGAGCTTAAATAACACCCAGTTGAACATGTGGAAGACAGAACTGCTGTGTCTCGATGTGCCACAAATTAGGAATTTCCTTTATCTCTTTCCTACATAGTTTGGGAAGAAAGTATTATATGTTCTGGAAATCTTTCAAAAACTAATAACCTTCTCAAAGTGATCTTACATCATAGAATCTCATAATTGGAAGGGACTTGAAATATTACAGGGCTAAAATACACTTAAAATAGAACTTCTTTTTGGTATTATCCCTGCCTATTTTTCTCTCAGGTGACAGGGAGCTCACTACTGTCCAAAGCATCTACACAAGAGGTTTAGTTGCAATAAAATTCTTTTTGTCTTGGGCTAAAATCTGATTTTACTTTCCAATATTGATAGTTCATTTATTCACTTACTAATTTATCTCAACGTGTACAGTCATAACCTTTCTCTGAGCAGGGAATAGGCACTGGCCTACAAAGTTGGAAAGCTATGGTCTTTGGTCTCTATTATCTTTTAGTTTAGTGGGAAAAGAAACATGGAAGTAAATACTCTATAAAGAAAGATTGATTTAGTGAGGGTACATACAAAGTGCAGTGAGTACTTAATAGAGTCCCTAAATCAGCCTTGGGGGGGATGGAAGAAGGCATTAGGAGTAGGTAATACTTTACTACTGGAACAATAAGTTGCATTGCAGGCAGGGAAATACCATGTACAAAGGCCAAGATAGGAAAATCTGTTCTGGAGCATAGACAGTGTACGTATGCATTGGAGGTGGTAGGAGGAGGAAGTTGGAAGCTGCAGAAATGGAAGTTCACAAAGTGGGACATGCAAATAGGAACCGAGTATTCGAAGGAGTTTATTTTTTACCCTGTGGGAGGCACTGAAAGATATTAAGAAGTAACACAATTATATTTTCTTATAAAAAAAAAACCCCACAAACTTTGGGAACACCCTATAAAATACGTTAGTGTGAGATGGGACCAAATAGAGACATGAGAAGCTCATTGCAATTGTCCAGACCAGACTAGAAAAAAAGTAGAAGGGAGAGGGGTGAATAGATTTGAAATGTATTCATTGACTAGTTCCAGAATAATTGGGAAGATTTGATGACTGTTTTTGAAGTAAAAGGGAGATGAACCATATTTCACATGAATTCAAGTTTTGTGAATTAGATCCTTACTCCTCATGGACCAGCAGCATGGGTATTCTCAGGGAATTTGTTAAAAATGCAGACTTTTGGGCCTCACTCTAGACCTACTGAGTCAGAATCTGCATTTTAACTGGATCCCCAGGTGGTGCTTTTGTATACTGAAGCTTGAGAAGCACTCTCTGAAACAAAAGATTGGACAAGAATGCCATACCTTGAAGCACAAAGCCCCCAGAGGAAAACACAGTAGGTTCTTTTCAGGGCTTAATTGTTCAGAGTCAGAGAGAGGGGATAATTTCAGTTTAGGCATATTGAAGAGTTTGATCTGTCTGTGGAAATCTGACTGAACAAGCCATTATATACAGGACCTCAGAGCTCATGGTGAATAGCATTTCAACAACCAACAGATCATAGGAAACAGTGAAAATTAAGATATTGGAGGAGATTGCCCCAAAATGTAGGCAGCCTGCAATCCATTACTTTATGACACTGATTTTAGGTTCCTAATCATTGAAAAGAGAACATTTTCAAGTCTGTTTCTTTGATTTGAACCATTTGGTAGCTAGTCTGCAAAGATAGTCTCAAACAATCCTTCCCTTCTTACATGTCCATGCTACTCTTCACATTAAGAGGCGGGGGCTTATTTACCTTCTCCTTGAAACTGTACTGTCCTTAAGACTGGCTTTGCCAAAGAGGAGGCATCAGAAGTGACCTCCAAGCCCTTCCAAGCCCAGGCCTTAAGAGGATGAGCACCATGGGGCACCTGGCTGACTCAGTCATAAGAACTGTGTGACTCTTGATCTGGGGGTTGTGACTTCAAGCCCCATGTTGGCTATAGAGATCACTTAAATAAATGAAACTTAGAAGATGCTCCTCCTCCTTTTTAAAAATTTCCTCAAAAGTCTAAGCAGTGTGGAGAGGACATGTGGAAGAAAACTGAGACACTACTATCATCATAAACTGCTGAACTCCCAGCTGACAGCACCAAATGCAGCCATGTGAATAGCCCATCTTGGATGTGCCAGCCTAGTCAAGGGCCAGACGGCTGCAGCCCCAGCAGACCTCACATGCAATAGAACTGCCAGGCTGAAATGAGTTCAGTCAACCCACAGGGCCATCATATTTAGCAAAACAGATTTTGTTTTAGGCAGTTAAGTACTGGGGTTGATTTGTTACACAGTAATGAATAATAGAAACCATTTAGCTCCTCACATTTTTTAAATAATGTTACCTCTGGGCAGTTAGTTGGACACAGGGCAGGCAGGCTTCCATTTGAAAATGAACGGAAAACATGTTTACATACATGTTAATACATGATAGATGAAAAAAAAATGGCAATGTTTACTACTTACAATTAAAACCCAGGCACAAATTTAGAGGAGTCTCTTGATGCTATTAGTTGGTTTCACTCCCCAGTTGTCTTTCCTTCTCTCACCTCTCCATTCCTGTTACTTTAGTCCAGTCAGTCATGTGTTACACGGAATACAGTGAAGATCTTTGCACCTTCAGTTTTGCCGACTTAATCATCTTAATGTCACCAGAGGGCTCTTCCTAAAGATTGCTTTGAACATAGAATTCGATGTTGCGTCATCAACAATAGAATTAATAACATCATTCATTCATTCTTCAGTTATGCTCCTTATTCAGTTATGCTCCTAAGCACGAAGGTTATTCATGATCTTAGTTGAATCTAATTTTCCAGTCATCCCCTCTCCTTCCATGAACCTCCTCCTCCTTTACAGCGAGTTTTTGGTTCTGTCTACACTGAGCCATCTTCTGTTCTCCACATTTTTGGCATGAACTTCCACTCCTCTATGCATTTTCCTGGGTCTTACTGCTTTACTCTGGTAATTACAAACCTCTCTCAAGGTTCAGGTGAAACACCACTTCCTTGGTTCAGGGGTTTTCTATACCACTACTCAGAGCTAATGGCCTACTTCCTTTGAATCTAGTGTCTTTTTCAGCCATTTTCACTAACTTGAAAGCATATTTTGTGTACACGGTGTTAAATACTTTGCACACAGTGTGTCTCTTAGTCCACAAGACAAATAACAAAAAACCTAGAGGTAGTATTACTATTTCCATTTCATAGATAAGAAAACTAAGACACATGGGGATTATGTAACTTGCCCAAAGTCATAGAGTTGTTAAACAGAGCTAGACTTCCAGTCCATGCTTTTTGGACTCAACAGCTGAAACGTTAAGCACCAAATTATGTGGTCTTTTTCTATAGAGCACATTTTAGTCTCATTTGTACCCTTAATGGTCATTAAAGGTCTGTCACCCACTAGACATAAAGCTCCTTGAAACAACGAGAGTTCCCATAATCTCTGCACTTAGCAGGGTGTTCACTATTTCTTTGCTAAGCGATTTGCTAAATTGATATACTTTAATCTAGATTAGTGAGGTGTGCCATTCAAAATAATTTTCTATATGCCTTACACTGTTTGAGTTGCCAAGGGGGAGAGAGAAGGAAAATTATACCCCAGTGTTCCCTGACTTAAAACTTGTAATAAAACTGAAAAGGGAGACAGATGTTACTACCACTCCACCAGTATAGATGGAGTTAAAATGTGCTTTAGCAGAGCTCTTTTTCCAATTAATTGCTCTCTGTGTAAGCACTTCCTATATATTTTCTATTCCTTCCATGTTAATGGGGACCAATGTTCCCAAAGTTTATATGCATTGCAATAGAAGGTGTTACCCAAGAAAGGAAGGGACAAAAGCACTTACTGCATGGTGAGGTCTAATAATAGACAACTTATTCACCTGGCATTTACTACATTAACATTCAGGATGAGCTCATTGTTTTGGCAACCAGCATGCTGCTTACTCCTAGGGGAAAAGAAAACACATCTTTTTCCATTTGGCACTGTCCTGTTCCCACCCTCCATCCTCATGAAAGTTCTTCCTCTACCCCAGTGTTAAGTACTAGCAATGACAGCCTTGCTAATGTGGGGACTACTTGGTAAATTACCAATGGAAAGCGTATGTTTTGGGTAGGATAGAGAAACATTGAAAACTGGAATACCTTAAAGGTTCTCCATGGTCTTTCCTGAATGCCCGGGGTTCTATCTACCACAATACAAAAGATGATGTAAGCTCCAGATCTTCTCCTTAAGAAAAAGATCCTCCAACAATATTTTACATGGTTTCAGTGGAATGTTTCATGAACGACCAGGGATCCAAGGACTTGTTATTTGTAATCAGTCTTGGAGGATTAAAAAAAGATTTCCTTTTCCCCTTCCCAGTCTATACCCTAACCCCTTGTCCTAAGTCCTTTCTGGCTATGTCTCATCCTTCTCTTCATGTTCTAGCAATTTCTGCGCTTTTTGATTGTTAATATAGCTTTGTGGTTTCTCATGAATCAATGCATTTGCATATTCTGAGCTTTCTGGGGTTTGCCTGTAATGCATACTTATCACCAACCTTCCAGACCTGGCTCAAGCACTTAGTACTCTGAAATTCTTTCCCACATTCTGGGCCATTTTAGGCTTTTCTTTCTGTATATTCCCATTACATCTATAGAAAGGATCATCAAACTGCACTGTAACTGCTAGTATATGTCCTTGCTCACCAGTACTACTTTATGGCTGGAACCCTATTTATACATTTTTTTAAGTTTATTTATTTACTTTGAAAGAGTGAGCAAGCAAGCAAGCTGGGCAGGGGTAGAGAGGGAGAGAGGGAGAAAATCTCAAGCTCCACATTGCCAGCCCAGAGCCCAATGCAGGGCTGGATCCCGTGAACTGTGAGATCATGACCTGAGATGAAATCTAGTCACATGCTTAACCAACTGAGCTACTCAGGTGCCCCTCTATTTATACATTTTTGCATTCCTATGATGTAGTATGTAAAGAAACTGAGCAAGTTTTCTGTTTAACAATGGCTATAATGTAGCTCTCTATTTCAATAATTTTTTTGGAGAGAACTTTGAACTGATTGAATTTAAGTCCTCTCTGGCACCTTCTGGCTAATCAGACAAGGAGAGGAATATCTATAGTGGGAGGCAGGCATTTCCTCCAGGACCACACAACTTGGGGGGATTCTGCAAAAAGGAGACAAGAATCCAAACAGGTGTAGTTGTCAGCAGCTGAGAGAAGGAAATATGGGGAATTATTGTTTAATGGATACAGAGTTTTAGCTTTGTGAGGTGAAAAGAATTTTGGAGATGGCAGTGGTGATGGTTACAGAACAGTGTGAAATGACACTGAACTGTACACTTAAAAATGTTTAAGAGGCTAAATTTTAGGTTATGTGCATTTTATTTAAAAATTTAAGATAACTAAAAAAATGCACTAGGAAAGATGATAGTAACAATCAAAAAAATGGTAAGTGTTCATAAAAGGGCCCAAGAGAAGAACTTATACATCACTTTCAGCTCTGGAGGCTCCAAGAGTACTTTGCTGCTGTGGGGTCTTAGAAGAATCACTTTACCTCTCCAAGGCACAGAGTAAACCAGATTGCTCCTGGCAAACCTTTGTTGACTTTCTGCTACCTGAACCTGTGCGGCTTTTTTGGTGTCTCTTTGTTTTCCAGGTCTACTCTTGTAAACTTCTGTCAATGGGATGGGTCCCTAATAATTTTTCCATAAATTATTTTTCTGCTTAAGATAGACAGTCTGTTTCCTTTGCATTTAACCAGAAACCCTGAGTAATAAAGATTTTTATTTAAACAAGTCTTCAAGAAGAGATCCTAAGAGGGGAAAAGCATCCAAAATAAGACGTGGGAACCTTATGAAGTTATCTCCCACATAGAGATTTTCTCTAAATACACACTTTAAATTATTCCTTGGAAGATTTAAGTTTTTTTTAAATAATGTTTGTGTAAATTATCCTTCAATATTCAACACCTTTAAAAATCGTCACACTTTCTCATGCCTTCCTTGATATCTCCCACTACCTTCTTCTTAGTTATGTAACTTATCTTCATTGCTCTATTGACTGAACTGTGTCATTGACTCAATTGAGATGTCCGTGAGAAAAGAGATATATTAAACATATGTCTACCCTTGGTACCTAGGGAGTTCCTGGAATCTAGAGAAGTAATGAAAGAATTAATGAATGAGGTGGAATGTGAGTGGATGAGTAAAGGAATTGCTGAGTATAGTCAATTTGGACTGAAGATTCTGTTCACTTTCTGATTGATTTCCCTTTCCCCCTCAAGCTTTCTGGACTGCATACATTCTTTTTGAAGTCCCATTACCACAGTCAACATTTGCACCATGGCTAATAAATTAGCATCACTTTGAAAACAAAAATGATTCCATTTTGCACTTGGAATGTGGTCTGAGAATTAGAAAGGGCAGGGGTGTTACTTGCCCTGAGGCCTGGAAAGTCTCTTGGTGTTTTATTAGGTAACAATTTCTGTTTTTACTGGATTTTCTGGTCACTAGCCCCTGGGAACCTGAATGAATGCCAAAAGTAAAAAAAGAAAACCGCATGCTCCCTGCTACTTAGAGACCATATAACCTCCTAAGAAGTATCTATGATTGCAATTAGAGACATCTATGATTGTAATTGGGAGCCTGGCTTGTTAAAGCGAAAAGACAAGCAAAAGTAGGTCAATGTTATGACTTGGCTAGATGCAACTGGTACCACATTCCCTTCCTGCTGGTCCCGCTTGTGGGGAAGTCCTAGAAATGAGTGAAATAGAAATGTCTATTTCTCAGAATGACTTTCTAAAACATGAATATCATAGCAGCAATCAGAAAATGGGTTTTCTTTTTTAAAACCTTATATTTAAAACATATATTACAAAAAATATTTCACAGAGACAATAAAAAAATGGATTCTCTTTTCAGTGATGTGTGAGTGTCAGGAAAGTAGCACTAATTTTTCAGAACCTTGGGGGTGATCTGATGGTACAGTATTGGTCTTGTTCCTTTTTAATACCCACATTGGGCTTTTTCATCAATCATCTGTTTGTTGTTATGTTGGAAACCAGAGCATCTCTGTGTCCTGCACCATAGTGTAGTAGTTGAAGGATTAACTCAGGAGTTGGAAGATCTAGGACAGCCTCTATCTCCACATTTCACAGATCAGTGACTCTAAGCCAGTTAACATCTCAGAGCTTTAGTTTCAAATCAAGGATGTTGATGGCTGTCCTACTTAACTACCTTCCTCCTACAATTTTAAAAGCCACAGAGAATGCCAAGTCTGTCAAAATACTTGGTAGGCCAAAAGACATTGTCAAAACGGAACAGATGACAAAAATATAGTGGGGGGGGAGGAAAGGCCATTTTCCACTTGGCTCCCCAGTTGACCTCTTAAGAACCTCCAGTAAACCATGGAACCTTCACAGTGGGGCTACAGAAAGTGTGGAGCAGAGAAACAAACCCAGGGTTTGGTGACTGGCAGATCTGGTTCACATCATTCAAGGAATCTATGCTTTCTGGACCTTGATTTCCCATTTGTAAAAACAGATGATAATACCTACCGTAAAAGGATTCCTAAGGGGTGTGGGTAGATGAAATAATGGAATAAAACCGTGCCTGAAACATGGGAGGTCCTTGGTTTTAACTTCTCTCCATCTCAGTTAGGATTTTAAGGGGGGTGGGACAAAAGGAGTTGATAGAGGAAATTCTGCTCTGGGTTACCCATGGTCATTATAGAAATTTGCCCACTTGATTTTAACTGTTAATGGTAATTAAAGAAGACTAAGAGGGGTTTCTCTGAGAAATTAACAAACGTGGCAAAAACAAAAAATTATTCCCTAGGAGAAAAATTGTACCATCGACAGTGAATAAAAGCACAGGTACAGAGTCATCCAAAAGAGCTGTAACAGTTCTCTGGCTGAAGATTCCGACTTTAATCTGATTAAATGTATTTACATAGTTAAAAGAGATGCCCCTGAATTTAAGGTATAGTGGTCAAGTAACAAAAACATACAGAAAAGTTATGTAGGTGGCAGGGACACAGTCCTTTTTAGTTTTATTCTCCAATGACAAATTATTAGTGAAGAAGCTGCAAGTATTATGGCCCCATTGGCAAGGTGACCCTCAAGTTGAGGAGGAGAGCTGTGTTAGTTTTATAGCAGGCAACTCAGTATAGGAATTACATAGCTGTACACGTATTACATAATAGGAATTATTACTGAGTTGTAACACAGACTGAGGTTTAAATCTTGGCCCTGGCATTTACTAGCAGAGTAAATGTGGCCAGGCTATTTAACTTCTTAACCCTCAGTTTCCTAATGTGCGAAATGGGGATGATAATATACTCAACCCATAAGGTTGTTGTGAGGAGTAAATGCCAGGATATATGTAAATTACCTCTCATAGTGATTGATGTCTTGAAAATACTCAATACTAGCCTTTTTAATCGTTATTTGAACTTATTTACATTAAACACTAGTACTATTCTGTTAATTCTTCTGAGTTTGATTGTCCACTTTTTTTTTAATGTTTTTGTTTTTTTTTTTTTTTTGAGAGAGACAGAGAATGAGTGGGAGACGGGCAGAGAGAGGGAGATACGGAATCTGAAGCAGGCTCCAGGCTCGGAGCTGTCAGCACAGAGCCTGACACAGGGCCCAAGCCCACGAGCCCTGAGATCATGATCTGAGCCAAAGTCTGACGCTTAACTGACTGAGTCACCCAGGTGCCCCTGATTGCTCATTTTTGAAGAAGCTTCTCAACTTTCCTAGGTTGGTTTGGCTATAAAGAAGAAATGCAATGATTATTATGGCTTATATGATTATATTTCTCATTATAAATTTACCTATCATTTTCTCTGACGATTTTCTCTGTAATTTAAATCTAGGCTAATGCCTGCAGGTAATACTTGAAGGAATATAGGGTTAGATCCCGACCTGTGTTGAATTAACAATGGAAAACACCTCCTAATGGGCCTCCTGGAAGTCTGCAAACAGGCAATTCCTGGCTGCACCCCATGGGACCATAAGTGCTATCAGTGAGCAATTCAGAAGGGGAAATTTGGTGGAGTTGTCACGGTCTTATTTGGCTTATTCAGTATCTTCAAACCATGAGTTCATTAGACTAAATTAAAAAAAAAAAGTTGTTTCTTGAAATTTAGCATGCTTGGAAGGCTTCTTAAAGCTCAGATTACTGATCCCACTCTCTGTTCCTAAGAGTACCTGATTGAACACATCTGCATTATGGTCTGGGGGTCGGGGTCCAATAATTTGCATTTCCAACAAATTCTCAGGTGATGCTGATGTTGCTAGTCTGCAGGTCTCATTTAAGAGTCACTGCTCTAAAGTGAGTAAATGAATATCTATTTCAGGGTAACCATTTTTAAAAAATGTTAAAACATTTGTTGAATGTCTGTCATGTTCAGGCACCATGCTGGATTTTGGATATACAAGAATAAGCACCTACTAGGAGACAGATAAATAAACCAGAATGCCAGTAATTGGAAAAGTTAAATTGGCAATCCAATTAAACCACTTCATTTGGTTGGCCTTTCCTCTCAAGAAGAATCTATATGGAAATTCAGTCAGTCTGAGTAGCTTGTTTGGAAACAGTTAAGAAGAAAGATGTTGAATAATATTAATGAGCAGGGCTGTAGTAGGAGAGGAATGTTTAGGTCTCTGACTACTTCTCTGACATTTAAACCTGTTTCTTTTCTTGCTTATTCCCCCCAAAGGAGTTTTTAGTCTTCTTAGATTGGGTCCCTTTACTAGGTATTGTGTGTGACTTTGTTTCTGTTTCTACATTTTTCTTCTATGCATTTGGATGGATAAGGTAAACCTTATGTGTCTTTTTAGGACACATCCTGCCACGTTGATTTTTGGCTAAAAGAATAGAAAGACTTTTGTGGCCTTTGGGGCTATAGCAAGTCCTCCAACCCAGAATCACCATCTCAGTTTTCCAGTATAAATTTCTTTAAAAAAAATATACGGTGTGTGTGTGTTGAGCAGTTTTAGGTTCACAGCAAAATTGGACAGAAAGTACAGAAAGTTGCCTCATACCCTCAGTCCCTACACAGACAAAGCTTCCGCCACTATCAGTATCCTGCACCAGAGTGGTATATTTGTTAGAACTGATAAATCTATCTTGACACATCATTAACGCCCAGTCCATAGTTTACCTTAGGGCTCATTCTTGGCCTTGTACATTCTATGAGTTTGGAAAAATGTGCAATGATGTGTATTCACCATTATAGTATCCTGCAGAGTAGTTCGACTGCCCTAAAAATTTTCTGTTTTACCCATCCCCTCTCTTCCCCCAGCTCCTGGCAACCTCTGGCCTTTTTACTGTTTCCATAGTTTGGCCTTTTCCACAATGTCACATAGTTTGAATCCTCACCATTAAGTTTTATATGTTCAGATGCCTCAACATTGTAGGTGATTTTCAGGAAATATTGCAGGCATTTGTGTGTATTCTGGACAAACAACATCTCCCAGCAAATACCTCCAGAAAGAGGAAAGATGGTGGTCCAAGGCCTTGCTGGAGAAAATACACCATCAGGTTATTACACTCTGGTGAAAACAAATCTAGACTGCAGAATACCAGCCTTCCATTAGTGCATCCTTTGTTCCTGTGATCAGAGAAGGGATATCAAAATGATGGCAAGTACTTTGACAATGCATAAGGATCTCAGAGGAGGTCACCTGTGTTCCACTTCACGCCAGGAGCTTCCACTACAGTAGATACTGTTTTTATTAGAGTGCAGCCTGAGAATTGGAGACTTGGAGGACGTCGCTTAAACTTTAAGTTCGGGAATGGGGTTTAATAATTTCGGTGTCATGGACTCATGACTAATGTTAAGGTTATGAATCCTCTCCCAAAAGAGATGTGTATGCACAAAAGTTTCCATAAAATGTCAGGGGTTTCACTGAAACATGAAGACCACTGACCCAATGTAGAAACAATAATAAAAAAAAAAAACAAAAAAAAACAACTTAAAAAGACGCAAAGACCAGTATCTGTCCCTGAATATGTAATATTGTCTAACTCAACTTGGGTTTGATTGTCAATCACGCTGGCTGCCATACCCCATTAGAATAGATGGTGATGGGTTGTTTTGGTGCAATTTGAAGGTCAAACGACGTTAGGAGAGTTATGAAATAAACACGCCCTTACTTATTGCTAAAATAGCCTCAGGTCTCTGGTCTCATGTGTGTTAGAGTCTAGTCATTGAAATTCCTAACTGTTCCATAAACTTTACAAGTAATTTATTAATATACATGTTTCTTCAAATACTGGTTTTTGAAAATATGTAAGTCCTCTTACTAAAAACCAATATATTCTATAACACAGTTAATTAAATTTCAGCTTTCCTTGTTTTCTATAGTTCTAAGAAAATTGAGATATTCTAGATGTATGTGTTCAACTTGTTTTCTTCCATGCCTTCTAGCTTTCTCTTGTGGGGACTCACTTTTATGTAGGCTTTTCATTCAATACTTATTCACTGAAACCCATTCAGTGCCAGGCATTGTGCTCTATCCTTGGGGTATGGTGATAGAACAACCTGAGATGGTAAAAAACAGAGTAGAGAGATCCATAAAAACTCAAATCAAACTTGGGGAACTTATTTTTTTATGTTAACCAGATTACTTTCTATCTTAGAACCTATTTCATAATCTGACAAGGTGTAGCAGTAATGACTATCCAGTAGGGTGGCTATGCACAGTCTGAATTGATCTATTTTATATTAGGTTTGGGGAGTTTTCTACTTTCAAGGTGATGTTTTTTTCTGATTTTGTCCACACAGACTGGAAGTACCTCAATCAAGTTGTAATTATTGCTGTTAACACACCCCTCCTTCAGTTATTTTAGGCCTTTTTTTTTGTTTCCCTCCAGTGCACACACTTCAGGGCATAGTAGTATCTTTTCCCTCCTAGTACAAGCAAAAACATCTTTTGCCAAGAGTTTAGCTCTGATGTGCTTGGCACAGCAAAGCAGCAGAGAAATGAATGGTCACTGCAATTATAAATGGGTTAACATTCCACCGTACTCCAGAAGAATAGATTTCAGGCCAAGCTGCAATGAGAGATTGGGGGGAGGAGGGCGGTATACAACTGATTCCATTCAAACATGGGAACAAACCCTGCTAAGAATGACTACAGAATGAAACACCTGCCACCCAATTCTTCACATAAAAGTTTGGCAGCAATACAGGGGGCAATTTGGAACAACTTTCATAGTCCGAGTTAAAGGAACTAAATAAGAGAACTACACAGATGATTCCCTGAGAATAGACTTTTATAACTGTGCTGTTTAAAATCAATAGAGCAGGAGTCAGAGTTTAAAACTCATCTTTTCCACTTTGCTTCTCCAAAATATGTTTTCGTTTTGTGTCAAGATTTAGTTTGGCCACTTGAAAAATTACAAAATGCTAGCTTGGCCCTGACCCTTTAAAGCCCTGCTCTCCTCTTTTCTCAGCTATTGGCAACACACTCTCAAACTGTTGGCTCAGATTCTGCCCCACTCTTCAGACCATTATTTTCTCTTCCTCCCTCACTCTGTTCCTTCTCCCTCCCACCTCTTCTCCTTCTTCCCTCTCTCCCTCCTTTTCTTCCTCCCTTTTTTCCTCTACTTTGTTTTTTTTGTTGAAGTACACTTTTCATAAAATAAAATGCAAAAATATCAGATCTACAATTCAATCAGCATTGATAAAGGCAATTATTTGTGTAATCCACATACCTATTAAGATAGAGAACACTCCTATCATCCTAAATAGCTCTGTTGTACTCACTCCATATGTGTCCCAATTGCCCTGAAGCGACCAATGGCAACCAGTTTTCATTTCGTTCACCATAGATTAGCTTTACTGGTACTAGAAATTTAGATAAATGGAATCTTAAAGAGTATAATACATACTCTTTGTTTGTGGCTTATGTTATTTTTGGAATTCATCCACGTTGTTGCACGTATTAATCTGTTTTATCTTACTGCTGAATAGATTTATAATATGTAAATATGCCACAACTTATCCTTTCTCTTATTGATGAATATTTGGGTGGTTTTTAGTTTTGTGATACTGTACAGGAAGCTGCTGTGAACATTTCCTAAACACATTTCTCATTGATGCTATGGTAAATGGTCTTATTTATAATTTTTTTTCAAATACTTGTTGCTTTTTTTTGGGCAATAAATTATCTGTATCCTGGGATTTGATGTTTTACTTATTATATTTATTACATAGATTCCTGAGGATTTTCCATGTAAATAATTATGTTGTCTGCAAATGAAGACAGCCTTACTTCTTTCATTCCCTGGTACAATACTGAATAAAAGAAATACTGAATAAAAATAAAAATTGCCTGTCTCAGGGGAAATGATTCAGTGTGTCTCTATTAAGTATTGATCATATTTGTACCTTTTCTATAGATGCCCATTATCAGATTTAGAAACTTTCTGTGTGTGTATTTGTAGTATGTTAAGAAGTTTTGTTTTTAATCACAAATTAGGGTTAAATCTGGTGAAATGTTAGGGAGGTATCCATTGAGATAATCATGACAATTTTCTTCTTTATGTAATCTCCGTATTACAATTTGCAGTGATCAATCTTCAAGTGTTAAACTAACCTTGCATTCCTGGGATGAATGCCTCTTCTTTCTCATCATGTCTTAAAACTTGTCTATTTTATTGGGTTCAAGTTTTTGTGCATATCATTAGAAAAAAAATAAAACATTGTAATTTTTCTCATTATGTTAGTTGAGGTAGACCGTATGTCCTAAAAGTATGAAACAGGAAATTATCATTGTTGCTCTGCACAGGTGAGTAAAAGCTTGTTTACAAGGTTCATATCATGGTCTCATTACTCAATGTGACCCCTGTGGATGGTCATAATCCCCCATGTCCCAGAATTTGGAGCGACATGATAAGCCACCTTATCCTGCAGTCTCAGCCCCACATGACAAAGTCTAGGTATTAAATATTTAACCATATTCTGTTGTGATTTCTGCTCAACCAAAGTAAGACTCACTTCTTTATATAAATTACTGTTTCCATCCTTTCTTCCATTGAGTAGTATATTATTCATCCGATTAACCTGGAGATTCTTTGTTATGTGGTAAGTGAACATGGTTTTTAACCTCTCAAGCACAATTTTTGGCTTCTAATTAACTTCCATATCCAATATTGTATTTTTTTTTCTGTCTGAAGGGTTTTACTCACCATATAGCCTTCTCTCCCCCTCTCTCTCTCTCTCTCTCTCTCTCTCTTTCTCTCTCTGTCCCCCTCTCTCCCTCCCTCTCCTTTCTTCCCTCTCTCACTCTCTCTTCTTTTGCACAAAGGTCAGGACCATGAGAGCCAAAACTTTGGTTAGATTTTGAATGCTGTCTATCATTCTCTGAAACCTAAACAAGATTTTCATCTTTTTTTATATATGTTACCCCTAAAATTGAATATATCTTTCTCCCTTTGTGTATGTTTTAACAAAGGTTTTTAGAATATGCATCCATTCATTTGTCATTTTCCCCATCAGCCATATTATTTATCCCTGAATTCATCATTGAAAACATTTATTTATTGTCACTTTGAGTCTCTAACATCAATGTTAGACTCTGTTCAAGTATTTCATCTAAAGTCTGGTGGTTACAGCACTCATACAAAAATCTGGAACTAGTTTATACATAAACATATTATTCTGTTACATGTGATAAGGGTATTCTTGTTATATTTTCAGATGTTATATTCTGCTCTATGTGATAAAGGTATTCTTGTTATATTTTCAGATGTTAAATAGGTACTAAAGTTCCCACAAACTAAGTGACAAGCATCTTGTATTTTTTCATTTTTGTAAATGTTTATTTCCTTTGGAGAGAGAGACACGGCTTGAAAGGGGAGCGGCAGAGAGAGATGGAGACACAGAATCCCAAGCAGGCTCCAGCTCTGAGCTGTCAGCACAGAGCCTGACACAGGGCTCAAACTCATGAACTGAAAGATCATGACCTGAGCTGAAGTCAGATGCTTAACCAACTGAGCCACCCAGGTGCTCCTATTTGCTTTATGTTTTATTTGAAGTATAATTAACAAACAATGCTATATTAGTTTCAGGTTTACAACATTGATTTAATAATTCTATACATTACTCAGGGTAATAAGTATAGTCATCATCTATCACCAAGTAACATGCTTGCAATATTATTTATATTCCTTATGCTGTACTTTTCATCTCTATGGCTTACTTATTTTATAACTGGAAGTTTGTATACCTTAACCCCCTTTATCTATTCTGTGCATCCACCTACTGGCCTCCCCTTGGCAATCATCAGTTTGTTTTCTGTATTTTAGGGTCTGTCTTTGTTTTTAGTAGATTTCATTTATAAATGAAATCATGCATTATTGGTCTTTCTCTGTCTGACTTATTTCACTTAGCATTATACACTCTAGGTCTATCCATGTTGTCACAAATGGCAAAATCTCATTTTTTTTTTTTATGGTTGAGTCATATCACACTGTATATATGCCACATCTTTATCCATTCATCTATTGATGGGCACTTGAGTTACTTCTATATCTTGGCTATTGTAAACAACACTGTAATAAACACAGGAATGCACTTACATTTTTGAATAAGGGTTTTTGTTTTCTTTGGGTACATACCCACTAGTGGAATTACTGGATCATAGGGTATTTCTATTTTAAATTTTTTGAAAAACCTTCAGACTGTTTTCCACAGTGGCTGCACCAATTTACAATTCCACCAGCAGTGGCAGAGGGTTCCTGTTTTACCATACCATCACCAACACTTGTTATTTCTTTTCCTTTTGATTCCCGTCATTTGGACCAGTGTAAGGTAATATCTCACTGTGATTTTGATTTGCATTTTTCTGATGATTACTGATGTTGAGCATCTTTTCATGTGTCTGTTGGCCATCTCTAGGTCTTCTTTGGAAAAATATCTATTCAGGTCCTCTATTTTTTAATTCAATTACTTTTTTGGTGTATAGTTGTATACGTTTTAAATATTTTGGCTATTCACCCCTTATTGGATATGTCATTTGCAAATATATTCTCCCATTCAGAAGGTTACCTTTTCATTATGTTGCCTTTTCATATCACCTTTGTTAGGCAAAAGCTTTTTATTTTGGTATTTTCCTAGTAGTTTATATTTGCTTTTGTTTTCTTATGATGTATTAAAACATTTTGCTAGGTGCAATCTTCTAATACTTCATTATTGATTTTGTGCCTATATTCATGAGGAGTATTGGTTTGTAGTTCCTTACAATGTATTTGTCTGATTTTAATATTAGGTATATAATAGCCAGGTAAAGTAAAATGGCAAGTGCTCTACTTGTTTCTTTTCTTTTTAATAAAAATGATTATTTTAAATATTTTAATATATTTAAATAAAAATAAATACTAATATTACTTCTTCCTTAAAAGTTTGATAAAATACTGCAGTGAAGTGATATAAACTTGGTATTTTCCACGTGGGATTTTTTTTTTAATTTTGTGAATTTATTTAATAGACTATTTTTATTTTCAATGTCATATATAGGTTTGGTTTCTAGGAATTTATACTTGATTTCTGAGTTGTCAGATTTGTTGGCATAAAATTGTTTATAAAGTTCTTTATTATTATTTTGTCTGTAGAGATTGGATTAATGGAGTAACAGCCTTTCATTCATGATCATAATTTGCTCATATATGCTCTGGTGCTCTCCCTCCCTGCATCCCAATTTAATCCATCTCTAATTTGATCAATCTAACTAGGATCAAACGCATAGATAGGTTGAAGGAATTAACCTTTGATTGTGCTGATTTGTTCTATAATTTGCTTATTTTTTATATCATTAAAATTTGTTTAGTATTTCCATCCCTTTAAATTTTTTTAAATGCTAATTTCTTCAAATGGATTTTTAGGGTATTAATTTTAGACTTTTGTTCTAAATATATTCTAATATATTTAAGGTGTAAGCTTCCCTTTAAGCAACATTATAGCCGCATGCTGCACATTTTGACATTTTGTGATTTCATTGAGCTCAAAATATTTTCCGAATTCCCTTGGGATTTCTTCTTGGACTCACAGAAAATTTAGAATTATGCCATTTAATTTTCAACTATTTCAGGAATTTTCTGACTGGCAATAAAACCAGTATCAATGGATTTAATATTGAAATAAGATGGAGGATATTCTTGGAAAATTAAGGAATAAACAACAAAGAGATTTTCTTTTTCATCTACTTTATCAAGTAGGAAAGAGTTTTGAAATCACTACCTATAATTGTGAATTAATTTCTCCTTTTTGCTCTCAAGTTTTGCTTCCTATTAGGTCCTTGTATATATGATTGTTGTGTCCTTTTGATGAATGAACATTTTTCTCATAATAAAATATTACCCTTTATCCCTAATTATGCTCACAATATTTCCCAGAACACAATATTTCACATAGACTGATATATATATACATATATATGTGTGTATATATATATATATATACACACATTCATATATATATACACACATATATATATATACATTCTCATATATATATATGAGAATATATATACATACATATATATGTATATATATATATATGTATGTATGTATATATATATATATGTATGTATATATATGTATGTATATATATTCTCATATATATATATATATCATTCTATAATTCTTTGAATTGGGGTATTTTCTTTATATATAATGTAATTGTTGATATGATTGTGTTAAATATATTATGATGTATTTTTAAATAGTTTCATCTTTTCTGCTTTTTATATTTCATTTAATCTTCATTATTGGCTTTTCAGCTACACCTCTTCAATTTTAGTTGTTTTTTCTAGGATTCCCAGTCTATCCCTTTACATAGAATACAACGTTATACTTGATCCTTCTGATCATTCACACTATTCTTGTCATATGCTTCATTTCTATAATTATTATAAACCTCATAAATACATTGTTATAATTTTTGCTTTAGATGGTCCCTAAAAACTTTAAGAAATGGGAATTTTTTTTTACACCTACCCACATATTTACTATTTCCATGTTCCTTTGTGTAGATATGAATTTCCAGCTCTTGTTTTCTCTCAGCATGAAAACTTCCTTTAACAGTTCTTGCTCTGCTGGCCTACTGGTGATGGATTCTCTTGAATATTGATGGCCTGGAAGAGTTTTAATTACATTTTTATTTTAAAAGGCTATAGACTTAATCTTATGACTCAATTCTGAGATCTGGCTCTTGCTGTTGGACCTTTGCCAAGCTCCTTTAAGGACACCGTCCCAGCTCAGTACAGCTACACCATGACATACATAAGAAGAACTCACACTTTCTTCTTCTGATTAAGTCCCAAGCTTATGTTTATTATTGTTATTTGATTATTTGTTGCCTCACTTGAGATGTGGACTATAAGTAGTTGTTACTATTATATTTCATCACTTAGTATATACTCCTGCCTTGATCAGTAAAAGCTTTTTTTTTTTTTAATGTTTATTCATGGGGGGGTTGGAGAGACAGAGAGAGAGGGGGGGGAGAGAACATGAGTGGGGGAGGGGCAGAGAGGAGGACAGAGGATCTGAGGTGGGCTCTGGGCTGACAGCAGCAAGCCCGATGCTGAGCTCAAACTCACAAACCATGAGATCATGCCCTGAGCTAAAGTCAGACACGTAACTGAGTCACCCAGGTGCCCCAGATCAGTAAGAATTTTTGAGTTCTTAATATGTGTAAGACCCTGAACAAATTGCCCAAGGCACGATATTAGAAATAACATGGTAAAAACACACCAATGGACTAGAAAGTAGATTTGGGTGCTAGTCCCAAATTTTTCAATGGTTAGCTTTAGATTACTCCCTGAGCATTTTTGAGCCTTGGTTTACTCATTGTTTGTTCATCTGTAAAATGGAGATAATACACATTTCATGAGGTTGCTGTGGAACTCACTAATGACATAGGAAAATGCCAAACCCACTACCTGAACTCAATCAATCATTGCTGAATCTGAATGGTTCACATGAACATGATGTGAAAATGCCAAGAATTACTTACATAGAAAGTGTCAAGATGAGTTATAACATACTGGCTGGACTTCTATTGAGACACAAAAACTTCTGGGAATTTAAAGAATGGATTTAGGAAAAGTAGAAATGATTTGAAAGTGCTAGTTTTAAGTAAAACTCTGATAAGATGAGGATGTGAAATGATGGTGCCGGGAAAAAGTTAAATAAAATCTCAACCAATTCCATTAAATTGCTTTCAACTCTATTTGATGTTATTCTAAGTACTAAATTCTTTTTAAGTGTATGTATTTGGGGGTGGGGTACAGAGAGAGAATCCCAAGCAGGCTGTCTGCTTTCAGCACAGACACCTACGTGGGGTTCAGTCCCAAAGCGTGTGAGATCATGACTTGAGCCAAAATCAAGAGTCAGATGCTCAACTGATTGAGCCACCCAGGTGTCCCAATAAGTACTAAATTCTAATAATTAGGATGAAAAATCCCCTCCAAAAAGGAATTTAGTTTAATGAGAAACCGGTAAAAGACATTTAGTGAGATGGTAGCGTTCTTTTAAATGTTTGTTTATTTTGAGAGAGAGAGAGAGAGAGAGAGAGAGAGAGAGAGAGAGAGAGATTGTGTGTGAACAAGGGAGGGGCAGAGAGAGAAGGAGAAAGAGAGAGGATCCCAAGCAGGCTCCATGATGTCAGCACAGAGCCTGACACAGGACTGGATCTCACAAACTGTGAGATCAGGACCTGAGCCAAAATCCAGAGTTGGACACTTCACCAACTGAGCCACCCAGGTGCCCTGTGAGACAGTAGTGTTTTGTCTAGATGTGCAGACTCTTGCACTAAACTACCTGATGTAGCATCCTTGCTTGACAGTGTCACTACAAATACTTGTCAAGGTAGTGCTATGTACTGGCAAAGACAAAATCTCACTGTCTTAACATAATGGAACTTCAGTTGCTGCTTTTATAAAATCCAAGCAATGGCATGTGTTGGGTGGGGTAGGAAAGCTCTGCTTCACACTGTCATTCAGGGACCAAGGACGAAAGATGAGTGCCTAGGGCATTGACATCAGGCTAATAGGTGGGGAAGAGAGAAGGAGGAGAATCATACCAGATGTTTGTTGGGGTCGGGCCTGGCAGTGGAGAACTGCATACTTACACTCGGTTGACAAGAACTACACAGGGGCAGGTGCCCCAAATATGTGCCTAGGCAGAAAGGGAAGTAGACTCACTAAACACCTAGACAGTCTCTGCTATACTGTCTCAGTTTTCACATGTGTAAAATCAAAGTAATAGTAATATCCATCATTTCATTGGGATTTCTTAAAGTGTTACAGGAGTTCAGTGAAATGATACACATAAAGTGCTTAATCCAGTGGCTGATGCATGACATGCTAGTTACGTGTTAAATGTTAGTGTAAGTGCTATGACGGGTAAATGGTGGCTTCAACAAACATATAAAGGAAGGTACAATCAGCTGAAACTGAGATATTAGGTAAGGCTGTACAGGAGTTGATGGGGCTGTTATTGTCAGTGGCGCTGACATCAACAGATGAACTTTGTAAAACTTTGTGATGCAATTATGTATCTTCAGGCTTGGCTGCTTCTCACCAACCATCTGTTCTCCTATATGAGCTTCCTCTTGAATTTGGGCTCCATTTTCATCCCAGAATGAGGGGAAGAATTGCAAACACAAAGAAGAATGTTTCAGGTAGGACACAAACTTTACTGTGTGCAGCTATCTACACTTCCTTGAGATTATTTTTGTTGAGTTTCTACTTCTTGGTGTTCCAGGTTAAAGTGATTCAGAGTTCTATTGCTCAGATTCCCAACCTCTTGGAGTACTATGGGAACAAAGATGAGATGTACCTCTGAGGGAGGGCCCTCTATTCAGTGATATGATTAGCATATAATCTCTTACATCCTCTCCAAACCATCTCTTACCTCCCCTGATACTAGAGAGAGACAGAAGCTGCCTTCACAGAGAGTCTTTGAGTATAAGAAATAAGAATCAAAATCTTTCTTTATTACAGTCATCATTGACTAGTTTCCTTTTGTTGTATGCTTCGTCTCTGTGACTTATTTAGTTTATAACTGGAAGTTTGTACCTCTTAGTCCCCTTCACCTACTTAGCCCATCCCCTGAACCCCCTCCCCTCAGGCAAACAAAAATCAAAAATTCTCTGTAATTATGAAGTCTGTTCTTATTTTATGTTTGTTATTTGTTTTGTTTTTTTGGGTTCCACATGTAAATCAAACCATATGGTATTTATCTTTATCTAACTGACTTCTTTCACTTAGCATAATACCCTTTAGGTCCATTTGTATTATCTTAAATGGCAAGATCTCCTTTTTTTTTTTTTTTACAGCTGAGTAATACTCTATTGTGTACACACACACACACACAAACAGACAATATATATCACATCTTTATCCTTTCCCCTATTTTATTTTTAATAAAAAAAATTTTAAACCCTTATTATTGAAGTATAGTTGACATACAATGTTATATTAGTTTGAGGTATAAAACCTAGGAATTAGACAGTTCTATACATTATTCAAGGGATAAGTATAGTCACCATCTATCACCATACAGATTATTGACTAAATATTGTTGGCTATATTTTCTTTGCTGTACTTTTCATCTCCATGACTTATTTATTTTATAACTAGAAGTTAGTACCTCTTAATCCCTCCCCCATTTAATGCATACTGCACCCCTTCTGGAAATCACAACTTGTTTTCAGTATTTAAGAGTCTATTCGTTTGTTTTGTTCTTTATATTCCACATATAAATAAAATGGTATTTGTCTTTGATTTTCATGTTGTCCATTCATGTTGTCAGTAATGCCAAGACTTCATTTTTTATAGCTGAGGAATCTCTATCTATATCACATCTCTTTATCCATTCATCTATCAGTTGACACTTGGTTGCTTTCCCTATCTTGGTTATTGTAAATAATGCCATAATAAACATAGCGGTGCCTATATCTTTTACAAATTAGTGTTTTCATTTTTTTTTGGGGGGGGGTGAATAAATACCCAGTTGTAGAATTTCTGGATTGTATGGTATTTCTATTTCTAATCTGTTGAGGAACCTCCTTACTGTTTTTCACAGTGGTTGTACCAATTTACATTCTAACACTGTACAAGGGCTCCTTTTTCTCCACGTTCTCACCAACACTTCTTGTTTGTGTTTTTGATTCTAGCCATTCTGACAGGTATAAGATGACATCTCATTGTGGTTTTGATGTGCATTTTCTTGATGATTGATATTGAGCATCTTTTTATGTGTCTGCTGGCCATCTGTATGTCTTCTTTGGAAAAATGTCTATTCAGACCTTCTACCCATTTTTTAATTGGAATGTTTTTATTTTGGTGTAGAGTTGTATAAGTTCTTTACATACTTTGGACATTAGCCCCTTATGAGATATATCATTTGCAAATAACTTCTCCCAGTTAGTTGGCTGCCTTTTTTGTTTGTTTTGTTGATGGTTTCCTTTGTTGTGCAAAAGTTTGTGTGTGTGTGTGTGTGTAGCCCCGATAGTTTAATTTTGCTTGTTTGTTTCAAAAGATATATTCATAAATATGTCCCTAAGGCTGACATCTAAGAAATTTCTGCTTATGTTTTCTTGTAGAAGTTTAATGGTTCAGGTCTCATATTTAGCTAATGTATTTTGAGTTGATTTTTGTGTGTGGTATAGGAAAGTTGTCCCATTTCATTCTTTTGCATGCAGCCATCCAGTTTTCCCAGCACCATTTTCCCATTGTATATTCTTGCCTCCTTTGTTGTAGATTAGTGTCCATATGGTTGTGGGTTTATTTCTGTGCTCTGTATCCTGTTCTGTTGATCTGTGTTGATTTTTGTGCTAACATTCAGTTTTGATTACTATAGTTTTGTAGTATATCTTGAAATGTGGAATTATGGTAACTTCAGCTTCATTCTTGTTTCTCAAGATTGTATTGGCTAGTTGGGGTCCTTGTGGTTTCATACAAATTTTATTGTTCTAGATCTATGCAAAATGCTATTGGTATTTTGATAAGGATTGCATCAAATCTGTAGATTGCTTTGGGCAGTATGGACATTTTAACAATGTTAATTCTTTTAGTCTGAGCATATTCTGAGCATAGTATATCTTTTCATTTTGTGTCATTTTCAATTTCTTTCATCAATTTCTTACAGTTTTCAGAATATAGGTCTCTCGCTCATTTGGTTAAATTTATTCCTAGGTAGTTTATTCCTTTGGGGATAGTTGTAAATGGGGTTGCTTTCTTAATTTATCTTTCTGCTACTTTGTTATGATCATAGAGAAATGCAATGGATTTCTGTATGTTAATTTTGTATCCCGCAACTTTATGGAGTTAGTTTATTCTTATAATTTTTTGGTGGAGTCTTTAGGTTTTTCTATCTATAGAATCATGTCATCTGCTAATAGTGGCAATTTAACTTCTTCTTTACCAATTTGGGTGCCTTTTATTTATATTTCTTATCTAATTACTATGGCCAGGACTTCCAGTACAATGATAGATAAAAATAGTGAGAGAGACATCCTTGTCTTGTTAATGATCTTACAGGAAAAGCTTTCAGTTTTTCACCATTAAGGATGATGTTAAGGGTGGGTTTGTCCTATATGGCCTTTATTATGTTGCGATATATTCCCTCTAAATACACTTTGTTGAGTGTTTTTATCATAAAAAAATGTTGAATTTTGTCAAATGCTTTTTCTGGGTATTAAAATGATCATATGGTTTTTATCCTTCCTGTTGTTAATGTAATGTACCACATTTGGAGCACTGAACCAATGTCGCATCCCTGGGTTAAATCCCACATCCTCACAATGAATGATCCTTGTGTTTTTTATTAGATTTGCTAGTATTTTCTTGGGGATTTTTGCATCTACATTTATTGGGGATATTTTCCTACATATATATATTTTCTTGTAAAGTCTTTGATTTGGTATCAAAATAATGCTGTCCTCATAGAATGAATTTGGAGTTATTCTAATTTTTGGAATACTTTGAAAGAATAGGTATAATTCTTCTTTAAATATTTTGTAAAATTTGCCTATAAAGCCATCTAATCCTGAACTTTTGTTTGTTGGGTGGTGTTTTATTATTTTTTCAGTTTTGTTACTAACAATTCATCTGTTCAGGTTTTTACTTTTGTCCTGGTTCAGTTTGGAGAATGTGTTTCTAGGAATTTATCCATTTTTTTTCTAAGCTGTCCAGTGTGTTGACATATAATTTTTCATAGTATTCTTTTATAATTTTTATTCTAGTCCTTCATTTCTGATTTTGAGTCCTCTTTTTCTCTCCATGAGTCTAGTTAAATGTTTATCAAATTTGCTTATCTTTTCAAATACCAGATTTTGGTTGTCTTGGTATTTTTCTATATTTTTTCTAGTCTCTATTTTCTTTATTTCTAATCTACTCTTTCATATTTCCTTCCTTCTACCTTTGGAATTTTAACTTCTTTAGTTCTTTAGGTGTAAGAATAGTACTTTATTTGAAAATTTTCTTCTTTCATGACATAGGCCTGTATCACTATAAACTTACCTCTTAGAACTGTTTTTGCTGGGTCTCAAAGATTTTGGACTATTTTTTCATTTTCTTTTGTCTTCAGATTTTTTTTTTTATTTCTTCATTGACCCATTGGTTGGAAACATGTTATTTAGACTCCATGCATTTGTTTTTTGTTTTCTATCTTTGTCCCTATAACTGATTTCTAGTTTCATACCCTTGTGGTTGGAAAAAATGGTTGACAGGATTTCAGTCTTCTTAAATTTATTGAGACTTGTTTTGTGGCCTAACATGTGATCTATCCTGAATAATGTTCCTCATGCCCTTGAAAATAATGTATATTCCGCTGCTCTTGGTTGGAATGTTCTGTATATGTTGGTCAAATCCATCTGACCTAAGGTGTCATTAAGAGCAATGGTTCTTTGTTGATTTTGTTTGGATGATCTATCCTTTGATGTAATTGGAGTGTTAAAGTCCCTTACTATTTGTCAATTTCTCACTTTGTTAGTATTTGCTTTATTTATGTATCTATTCCTCTGTTGGGTGCAATAATACTTAAAATTGTTATATTCTTTTATTGATCCGTTTATCATTATGTAATGTATTTCTTTGTCTCTTGATTATAGTCTTTGTTTTAAAATCTATTTTATCTGATGAAAGTATTGCTACTGTGACCTTCTTTGAGCTTCCATTTACATGAAATATCTTTTTCTCAGTGTATGTGTCCACAGGTATGAAGTGAGTCTTTCATAGGCAGCATATGGATGAGTCTTATTTTTTAATCCAGTCACCCTATGTCTTTTGATTGGAACATTCAGACCACTTGTATTTAAAATAATTATTGATGCATACTTATTGCAATTCTGTCAATTGTTTACTGATTTTTATGTCAGTCTTCTTTGTTCCTTTCTTCTTCTCTTGCTCTCTTGAGTTTTGATGACTTTCTCTAATGGTATGCTTAGCATTCTTTTTCTTTTCTTTTGTTTTGTTTCTATTATAGGCTTTTTATTTGTGGCTACTGTTGGGTTTGTGTATAATATCCCATGTGTATAGCAGTTTATATTAAGTTGATCTTTAAGTTCAAATGCATTCTAAAAGCAATAAGTTTTAAACTTGCATTCCACATTTTATGTTTATGAGGTTATATTTTACATCTTTTTGTGTATCCCTTGACTAATTTTTATGGATATAATTGATTTTACTGCTTTTGTGTTTTAACCTCTATTCTGGCTTTATAAGTGATTAACATAATACCCTTACTTTTTTCTTGAACTTGATCTAGATTTTTTACCATTGTGATCAGAAAAGATTCTTGATATGATTTCAATCTTCTTAAATTTATTGAGACTTCTTTTGTGCAAAACATATGAGCTATCCTGGAGAATGTTCCATATGCATGTGACAAGAATGTGTATTATGCTGTTTTTGGATGGAATGTTCTCTGTGTGTATCTGTTATGTCCATCTGATCTAATGTGTTCAAATCCAGTTTCCTTATTGATATCCTGTTTGGATAATCTATCCATTGACATAAGTGGGATGTTAAAATCTCCTACTATTATTATATTACTGTCAATTTCTCCTCTTATGTTTGTTAATATTTGTTTTATATATTTTGGTTCCTATATGTAGGGTGCAAAAAAAATTACAATTGTTATGTCTTATTTGGATTTATTCTAATAATTTTGGTGGAGTCTTTAGAGGTTTCTATGTATAGTATCATGTCATCTACAAATAATGAGAATTTAATTTCTTCCTTCTAATATGGAAATCTTTGATTTCTCTTTTTCATTATCTCATGGACTACTTTGTCTCTTATTTCAGTCTTTTTTTAAAGTCTGTTTTTACTGAGATAAATAGTGCTACTTTGCTGCTTCATCTTATTCTTCCTTTTATTCTTTTTTTTTTCTTACATTGATATGGAATATCTTATCTGTTTATTTTCACTCTTTATGTGTCTGTAACTCTGAAGTGACTCTCCAATAGGCAGCATATATATGGGTCCTGTTGTTTTCTTTTTTAATCCATTTAGTCACCCTATTTTTTTGTGTTTGTTCTGTTTTTTTTTTTTTTTTATTGGAGCATAGAGACCATTTACATTTAAAGTAATTATTCATAGGTATGTATTATTACCGTTTTAATTGTTTTCTGGTTGTTTTTGTAGTTCTTTTGTTCATTTGTTTGTTTTTGTTTTGCTCTCTTCCTTTTATGTTCTTTAAAAAAATTTTTTAAATGTTTTTTATTTTATTTTTGAGAGAGAGAGTATGAGTGCGGGAGGGGCAGAAAGAGAGGAAGACAGAATCCTAAAGTAGGCTCCAGGCTCTGAGCTGTCAGCAAAGAGCCCAATGTGGGCCTCAAACTCACAAATGGTGAGATCATGACCTGAGCCGAAGTCAGACACTTAACCAAATGAGCCACTCGGATGACTTCTTGTTGCCCTTGATGGCTTTCTTTAGTGTTATGCTTGGAGTCCTTTCTCTTTAGATTTTGTGTATCTATTACAGGTTTTTGGTTTGTTGTTACCATGAGGTTCATAGATAGCCTAAATATGTAACAGTTGATATAAGGTGATGGTTTCTTAAGTTCAAACACATTCTAAAAATAGTACATTTTTATTCTCCACTTACATGTTTTATTTATATGTTTTCATATTGTACATCTTTTTAAAAAATTTTGTGAGTACCTAAGCTAGTTTTTTTTAGGTATATTTAATTTTATTTTTTGTTTCAACCTTTACGCTAACTTTGTAAGTGGTTGATGTACGAATGTTATTGTATGTTTGCTTTTACTTGTGAATTTTTTTACCTTTCATATTTTTCTTTTTATTTTTTCACTTGAAGTCATTTTAATATTTTTTATAAGGGCAGTTTAGTGGTAGTAAAATCATTTAACTTTTGTTTTTTTGGAAAACTCTATCTTCAGTTCTGAATGATTACTTGACTGGGTACAGTATTCTTAGTTGTAGGCTTTTCCTTTCAGTAGTCTATTATACTATGCCACTCCCTCCCTTATGGACTATAACACTTGTGCTAAAAAATTAACTGACAGCCTTATGGGCTTTTTCTTGTACATAACTAGTTCTTTTCTTTTACTGCTTTTAAGTTTCTTTTTCTCTTTAATTGTTGACATTTTGATTATTATGAGTCTTGGTGTGAACCTCTTAGGGTTTTATTGTTCTAGGCTTTCTGTGAATCCTGGACCTGGTTGTCTATTGCCTTCCCTAGGTCAGGGGAATTTTCAACCATTATTTTTTCAAACAATTTTCTGCTCTTTTCTCTTTCTGTACTTCGGGAGCCCCTATAATGCACTTGGTGTTGTCTGAGAGTTCTCTTAACCTATCCTCATTTTAAAAAAATGTTGTGTTTTTGTTGTTTGTTTTGTTTTTTCTTTTTGCTATTCAGCTTGGGTGCTTTTCAATACCCTGTCTTCTAGATCACTGATCTGTTGTGCATTTTCTAATTTGCTATTGATTCTCTCTAGTGTATATTATGTTTCATTTGTTGTATTCTTCAACTCTGATTGTTTCACTTTTATATTTTTTCTTTTTGTTGTTCTGAGTTTATCCACTCTTCTCCAGACTGGTGATCATCTTTATTACAATTACTTTGTACATTTTTGTTAGATAAATTGCTTATCTCTGTTTAATGTTCTTTTTTTTTCTTTTGGAATTTTATCATCTTCTTTCATTTTGAGCATATTCCTCTGCCTCATTGTTTGACCTTCTTTGTTTCCGTGAAGGCAGTGGAACAGCAACTTCTTCTAGTCTTGATGGAACAGCCTTGTGCAGGCATGTCTTCTGTGTGGACTGCATGTGCCTGGTGACTTTGGCTAGCTGTCTGGGGCTGTAGCAGTTGTGTGCTGGCAGTTCAAGAGCACTGTGCATGAGGGCTGCCTTAGTAGATTGGCTGGAGCTAAAGCAGACATGGGTCAGGTAGTCCTGGGGAGTTCCATGGAGTGTGGCTTGGTAGAACAGCTGAAACTGAAGCAGGCACTTGCTGGGGGTTCTCAGGCATCCTGCACAGGTGGATACCTTGACAGGAAAGCTGGAGCTAATGGGCTCAAACCAGGGTGGTGGTCTCCAGGGTGCTCTGCACAGGTGGCACATTGGGAAAATAGCTGGAGTAGATGTGGGTGTGGGAAATATAAGAGATAGAAACTAAATGAAAGGATTTAAATTATAAAGCATATATAAACACCACAAAATAATCAAACCAAATGAAATTTGTATTTGGAGGAAGGAGATTCCATGGTTGGTTTAAAATAAGGAAAAGGGGATTAAAACATTTTTTCATGGAGAAAGGGAGCCTTAGTTAAATTTTGCTTGGCTTTTGGTGTCTGGAAGGTAAGACATTCTTGGTCATTATGAGTAGGCACAAGACTATGGGAAAGCATAAGTCTTTTTAAAATAAAGGGACATAGGCTAGGGCTGAGAAGTTAGGGACATGAGTTTAACGGACAGATCTCCATTTAAATTGTACCTCTGCATTAATCACCTGTGACCTTGATAACTTATTTTACCACTCTCAGCCTCAGTTTCTTCAACTTTCATTGGTGGTTATAACCTTTATCTTGTAGATTATTTAAAAATTAAGTAGCTAGTTAATATAAAGGATGTAGAATATACTTGGTAAGTAATAACTATTTTTGTTGTTAGTTGTGAATTGTTGTTAATAGTTGGGCAAGGACACATGTTAATAAGAAGATAGGGAAAAAAGGGTTTAAGTTTTATTAGTCTCTGAATGCTAACATGGCTTTTGCCCAAGAATGTAGACACTGCTTGTCTCCCACGGCACTGTGGTTCAGAGCTCTGGTGGGGAGCTATTATTTTTCTGAACATGAAGCTAAACCATACTTTGCCCATTACTGTTCCCTCATTATTATCTTCTCTAATAGGACATATAAGGCTTGTTAGGTGGCCTAGCTCACCTTCCAGATAAGCTACCACTAGTATTTATTCACTCAAGTATGTCTTAACTGACCAGCTGATGCCTGCAATCAGATCCAAGCATGTTTTAGAACTTTAAAAATGTTCTCTCTTGTGAGTGTAAAAGACCAGATCTTTGGCTTATATACTAGGGTACTGGTTTCTGGACAAACTTTTGGCGTCAGGAAGCCTATCTTTTATGGTTAACACACAACCTTTGCTGGCACAAAACTTGGTTTAGATCATAGTCCTCTTACTTGGGGACACTGGTACTTGCGAATCCATACAATTAAAATATCTATCCTATAGACCTTCTGAGACGATTAAATGATATTGTAGCTATAATTTTAATAGATTAAATGACGTATATACAGCATTTTGCTCAATGCCTGACCAACAATGAAATGTTCAAGGAATGGTGGTTTTCATGATAATTGGTAGCTGAGAAGCAGTGGGATCTATACACTCTATGGAATAAAATGATATGGCTTCAAGTTTCTCCTACGACAGCCACCACACTTCACGTTTTTTTAATCTACAATATGGCAATAAAGATATTACTTAATGAATTGTTGAATGTATAGTGAAATTAAGAATTTTTTGAGTCTCTGCTTTGGGTCAAACTCTTTATCTTGTTTCACTTCAACAATACTAACATGTGAAGACTATTATCTACTATAAGAAAGTAAGTAGAAAGTGGGAGAACCAAATTTTAATCCACAGGATAATGTGTGAAAAAAATAAGTTATATAAAATTTTTCACACTGCCTGACGGTAGGCACTCTAAACCATGCTAGTTAGTCTATTGATTAGAGATGACAGGGAAATGAAGGAAAGTTGAGGGTTTTGCCCTTCTTTGGTGGCATGTATAAAGGCCCTTCACTTTCCTGCCATCTGGCAATATGTGACTCATACCCAAGGCCTGGATTCTAGATGTGGCTTCCTGAAAAGTCATGGATCACATCCTCTGACCAGCTTTGTTCTTCTAGCCTCATTTTCTCTTAGGATCTAGAGGTATTTGCTTGTGTCCCTTGGCTAGAGTCCCTACTCTAATTTTTATTTCTTGATCTGCTTCTGGCCATGTCCACCCCTTTTCCTGAGAGGTGGTTGGATTCTCCTTTTCACTGCCACCTGTGGCCAGACACCAGGCTCTCTGCTGCCTGCACATACTCATTGACAGCTTCTCTTCTCCACCTTGGCTCCCCTCAGAATCAGGGATGGTTGGATCTGGCATGAAGTCCTGGTTCTACCCTTCAGTAACAATATGTCCTTGTCTCTGTCCCTTAACCTCACTGAGCCCTGAAGTACCATAGTTCTTCATTAATAAATGTTTACTTTATTCAAAGTCACCCCCAGACAAAATTGAAAGGGAAGTCTACCTCAGCCATTCTCCTTTCCCATCTCAATGAAGGCCTGGTTTCATCATTCTCATCACTGCTATGCTGGGCTACTCATGGCCTTCCACCTTTGCTGTCTCAGACCTGGCTTACCTAATGATGAAAACCCCAGGCTTCTACTGCACTTTTTCTCTGCTCAGTTTTCCCTTCCACATTTATATGTGCTGCTAATGTTTCATCACCTCCAAGACTTGCTGTCTTTGAAAAGTTTAATTTCTCTCAGTAACAAAAAGTTTAGGAGTAAGCACTTAGAGGCATGTGACAATGGTGGCCTGAGTCACCAAGGACCTAAGCTCCTCCAGCTTCCTGTTCTTCCATCCTCAGCATGTGCTGTTTTTCTTACAATCACAACATGGGAAGACATAGGGAAGGACGTGAACAAAAGACATGTATCATCTGAGTTTGTCCCTTTTTAGCAGAAAAATAATAGCTTTTCTAAAAAGGTGTCCTCCACTGGTGGTCTAATGTTTTTGTGTATATCTCATTGTCTAGGGTCCTATCACGTGACATTTTCCACCTTCAAAGTAGTTGAGAGGAGTCATTTACTCCCCCTAAAGTTGAGGTTACATTCATAAAGAAGAGGAAAACCACTAGAAGATAGGAAGCTTGAAATACTTGCCACCTTATTACACCAATTTTATTTCCTAAGTATTTCTTTGCTTCATTACTTCCCCTCCTCTCTTGTTCTCCCTGCTTAGCTGGATGGTTACAATTGCCTACTAAGTAGTCACTCTGTCTTACCTTAACCCTTTTTAAATTTTGCTTTTTACCCATAGTAATTTTCTAAAATGGAGGGCTAACCTGTCAGGCACCTGTGTAATCTCTCCAGTAGCTCCTTATCACAAGATCAATGTCACAATCTTGAGGATGTCCTCTAAAGCCTCCCATGCTCTGGCTGCACCTACTTTTCCATTCTCACTTCCTGTGCATCCTGCTGCCTGTCCTAGACTTCTCATTCATTTACACGTAAATACTGAGAGTTGTTGCCTCATGATGCCCTTTCACACCTCTGTGCCAAAGTAAAGGTAATGTCCTCTCCCACTTCTTATTTCTCATCCTTCAAGGGGCATCACCCTTCCCTGAGATATTTCTATTAACATCAGAGTTAATGAGGAGTAAGTGAGGAGCATACCTCATGTGCAGGAAAGGTCCCATAATTTGTATGGCTTAATGAAAAATGAAAATGTGGGGCACTTTGTTCAAAAGTTATTAAGAATTTCAGGATGGTAACATCATAACATTAACCCAAACAAGGTCCCTACTAAGCAGAGGGCCTTGGGTGACTATACACTTCATATACCCTTGAAGCTAGCCCTGGTCCTGTGACCCACTGACCTCATTACTTCCTAGGTCGTAACTGTTGGTTTTCTTGTCTCCCTCACTAGACTGTGAGCCTCTTGAGGACAGTGACTGGGTGGATTATAGTCATCCTTGTATTGCAGACAATGGCACCTGCACACTGGATTTTGTTTTACTCCCCTCTTAACAAATAAGCAACAGAATATTTTCAAAGGATTTTCAAAGGCTTTTCTCCTACTACCTTCTGACTTACGGTGGATCTGATTAAAGATCGAGAATTATAATCTGCTCCTTGCATGGAGGCTACCAACTGCGGGACATGTTTCAGTAATTTTACATTTGTTGGTCTCCCCAAACTCAAGTTCAGTGTATGTGAGCACTTTGCATGTTCTTTAGGCCTAGTTTTGAGGCCAATAGTGTAGCTATTGAGCAAGCACTTCTGAGAAATGAGAACAGATTGTGAAAAACAGTGCAAATTGCAGGAATTAAATCCACTGGTAACAGCAGGACTGTAACAAGTGAGAAAGGAGGAAAATTGCAGGAATGTGAGTCCTGCCAAGATGTGTATGCAGGCTCCTATAGCTGCAGGCTGGGCACTTGTCTGGTGTGTGTGTGTGTGTGTGTGTGTATGTGTGTGTGTGAGAGAGAGACTTTATAGAAGGAGCACTCACCCAACATGTGGAGTCCTCTGTTTGTGTCCTGGTTCCATTGCTCATCAGCTAGCATATCCTGGGAAAACTGTTCAACTTTCTCAGTTTCCTAGATTACTCGTGTATAAAATCAATCAAGGATAATACTATAAGTGAGGGGTGACTGGGTGGCTCAGTCGGTTGAGCGTTCGACTTCAACTCAGGTCATGATCTTGCATTTCATGAGTTCGAGCCCCGCATCCAGCTCTGTGCTGATGGTTCAGAGCCTGGAGTCTGCTTCTGATTCTGTGTCTCCCTTTCTCTCTGCCCCTCCTCCACTCATGCTCTGTCTCTCTCTGTCTCAGAAATAAATAAACATTAAAAAAATTTTAAAAAGAATAAAAAAGAATAATACTATAAGTAAATGGTTATACTAATCCAGCAAGATAAGCTGAATAGTATCATCCAGAATATAGGAAGTACATAATAAGTGTTCTATATTCTATATATTTCAGTTATACACTTTAGCTACAAGTTGCCTGAAATCGAATAACATTACTCCATTAATTTTGCAACTCCTGTCTGCTGGGAATTCTAACTATGCATCTCATTCAACATGGCTCATGACTGTTTCTGTCCTGATCTGCATTCCTCATGCTCAAACAAGGGAGGAGGCTCAATAAGAGTGTACAGAAGTTTAGAGACAGCTTTGATTTTACTACGTAAAAACTGTGCATTGGGGCAAGCAGTTAAAGTTCACTGACACTCTCATATGTTTTCTTGTATGTTCTAACAAGAATCATTTTAGAGTGATGGTGAAATTTTTATGAAAGAATACTCATAAAGCCCAAATACATTGGAAGCAATTGCCAGTAGTAAGCACTTAATGATAGCTAGTTTTATTCTGTCATTCTAGCACCATTTGGTCCTGTACTTGAGTGGCTGCTGAGAAGAGAGAATTCTAGTCCCCACTGGCTCACCTATATCTGTGTGACAATGGGCAAGTTTTCTAGATCTCTAAGTTGTAGATCAAACTAGACTATGTATAACAGACTGATATTCCCCACATCAGTCCAAATACACTAGCTAACATTTCATTATTAAAATAGCCACAGTATTTAAGTACTTTATGATTTCTGTTTCACAGATGAGAAAAGTAGGCTTAAGGAGATAAAACGAGATCCACAGAATGAGAAAATGATGGAGCTGGTTTTCCACCCAAGCCATCTGCCTCCACAGCCCTTGTGCTCCAATTATATGTATATTGATACTCATGGAGTCCTTTGAGGAAAGGATCACTGGATTTGCAACACTTCATTTTTCTTTCTCAGTTTTTGAATACCTGTCTATAAGCCAGGGCTTCTGAACCTCCAAATGGTTTCTTGGACCCTGAGCAAACATACTCATCACTCTTCTTCCCACAAAAATAAAAAGGATAGTAGGCATAGCTGCAGAAGAGCAGATTGATTCTCATGCCCAGGAAAGAAATATACCTCTGTTCTCTTTCTAAAACTAGTTACAGTTTGGCTGTGTAGCACTCTGTCACTGCCAGGAGCCTTTGCTCACCATGGCACTGAAGCCGAAGGCACAAGTATCTGGGTTCTCACATCTAAAAGGGGGCTCTGGAGAGCTGATTACTGATCACTGCAAAGGAAGTTGGGAAGGGCATCTGTGGAGTTTGCCTGCCCAGCTTCTCTGTCCTCCTTCTCTGGCCAAAGTGCCCTGACTGACTTTTAGAGAAACACTTCCTTCTGCTCTTCTCACTCCATGTGATTCAATTAATTCTGACCCCATATGCTGGCTCTGGGCAGTAGAACATGACCTGCGTCAGGCCTATCAGCGTCAGCTGGTCCTGAGATTTTTTCTGAAACTACTGAAGAATAAGGGTCTCTTTTAAGAGATGAACTTTTCTCTTTCCTGTGGGGTCCTTAGCTGTTAGAATATGTACCTGTGGTTGCTGATGGCCATTTTGCCTTCCAAATGTCCAAGAATTAAGAAAACTCAGAGCAAAGAAGATTCCAGGGATAAAAAAAGGAACATATTCCTGATGATTGGGCACATGGACCCAACTGTGCCTGATGCCAGCACTTCTGTGAGCTAACCCATCCACCCTCTGGTTTTTGTTTAAGCCACTTTGTATGGTGTTTCAGTTATAAATAACTGGGAAAAAAAGCTAATACATAAATAAAGGAATAGGTACAAAGCTTGAGCCAGGAAGAACACCTAAATCTTTCTTTTTTATCCGGATATTCTAACTGTATATGTGGCACTGTTGAATTCAGCTATTATTGTCCCCCCAATTGTGGTAGAGCCTGTGAAGGTGGCATCTTACATGGCAAGCGGGACTTTGCAGATGTGACTAAGTCGAGGATCTTAAGATGGAAGGTTATCCTGGATTATGGTGCTGGATCAATATAATCATAAGGGTCCTCATAAGAGGGATGCAGGGCAGTTGGAGTCCAAGAAGGAGATGGGACTGAATCAGAAGTTGAGAGTGAGGCGATTGTTGACCTTGAATGTGGGGGAAGGAGTAGAAGCAGACATTGGAAGCCAAAAGGGGCAAATAAATTGTCTCCCATAGAGCATCCAGAAAAGATGTTGACACCCTGATTTTATCCTAGGGAAACCCATTTTGGATTTCAAATTTTGTGTTTTTTAAACTGCCAAGGTTGTGGTAGTGGGTGGCTGCAACATTAGGAATCTGATATACAGCTCATATACCTAATGTGTATCTTTCAAATAATATGAGTAATGACTGTCAATTAAGACGGATTAAATATGTACCTAGAAGTGCTTAGATTTTGGGGAGCATGGTTTATCTTTTATCCCCATAATAAGTCTGAGGAAGAGAAGGATAAGCCACTGACAGCATCTGCTACAACTCAGTATGTCTGTGACAAGCTGACAGGCTCACATGACTATATGGTCATTGCATTGCTTTGGGCTGCAAGTACTAGGGAAAAAATGAAATTGACTCAGTAAGGGCATTCATTTTATGCAATAAGAATTTGTAACATGGAGAGTTTCAAGGATTTATTAAACTAATAGCTGAATGATTGCAAAGACTCATACTGGCTTCTGTTCTCAGCTGTCTCTTGATGTCCTGCCCACAGCAAGTTCAAGCACAAGTGCTTCCCTCAGCAGCTAGAGGCAGAAATAGGAAGAAGCTTCTCTTTGTCCATGTGTTTTGAGGGTATATAAGCTTTCCTCTAAACTTTTCTACCCGAACTACCCTCCCCCACCTTGTTTCTTGCAAAATTTCACTCTACATTGTTTTTTCTAGGAAATGCAACTTCTTACATTGAACTAAAAGTATATTTTGGTTTTCCAAAACTTTGTCAAGATTTCATCATTATTTTTGAAAGACACTGTCATTGATGGAAACACATGGCTGATGGGATTTGAGTTGCCAATAGAACATACTTGTATTTGGTTGTATTCATAACTATTGCATTCACTATGAATCTATGCATAGATATAAGTAAATGACAACTTTTTTATGTATCCAAATGTGCTTGAGAAGTAATTGTATATTGAAATACATAATATAAATAACTTCTTTATATTCTATTATTTCTTTCATATATGGCTAATACTATTCATATATATGAATATGTTTATATATAATATATAAATATATACCTACACATATTTATATGTTTATATACAGTTACATGTGTGTACACACACACACACACACACACACACACGATGAGAAAACATAAGACAAGCTGACAGGTCGTGAACACCCCCCACCTTCCCCCCCCCCCCCCCAAAGTGGGATATGTGTGATATTCCTCAGGCACTCCTGGCTGCCCAAGAACAAAGGAAAGGGGAAAAACAAAGGGTTAAGTGATAGAGATCATAGTCCCACAGGACCTAAGTCTCCATCACCCTTCTGTAGTGATGTGGAAAACAAAGGCAGAAGGAAATGGCAGAACTAAATTTCCTTATAACCTGCAGCCCATTGACAAATACTTGAGGCAGGCAGAGTAAAATGTTTCTCCAGAAACTCCCTACTGTCTTACCTAGTACTTTGCTAGAGGGAAGAAAAACCCTAGCTTGACAATAGAGAGGCCTCCAGTATCCTGGGAGTCTTCTCTAGTTTATGAAAATCTCACAGGAAACTTCCCCTGGACTTTACCTCCCCAAACTCTATCGTATAAAATCAGTGTCTCCTCATGGTCCCAGGGCAGCTTTTCCTGCCCATGGGTCCTGTCCCCATGCTTTAATAAAATCACCTTTTTGCACCAAAGATGTCTTCAAGAATTCTTTCTTGGCTGTTGGCTCTGGACACCACGAACCCCACTATCACCCCTCAAAACAACTCATCAATACATACATATGTATATATGTTGGGTAGGTTATATCTATGTATCTTATTGTAGAGTAATAAAGGAGGCATTATAAAACATTTGTTAGAGAGGCTTTGATAGGATTAAGAATAACTGCTATTGTTATGCCCAGAATTCGTGATCCCCAAAGACCACCAGGGAGCCGAGTCTGATGCAAAAGCAAAAGAGCCTTTATTCGAGCTAGCTCGAGCTCAATCCCTTACCTGCACTGACGCAGCGGTGAGATACCAGGGAGAGAGAGGGAGTTTCAAAAGCACAAAGGTTTTATAGGGGTCTAGGGGCAGTTGGTGAGGTAATGGCTGTGGCCTCGGCCAATTGGCTGGGGAAGGGTCGTGGCCTCGGCCGATTGGCTGGGGAAGGGTCATGGCCTTGGCCGATTGGCTGGGGAAGGGTCGGAGTCCTGTTACGCAGGTCACTGGGTGTGTTTTGATCAGGAAGTTTGAACGGGTGAGCAGGAAGTTACTCAAGGGGGGGAGGGGTAGTCTAGGTGAAGGACACAGAACAAGATGGAGTCGGCAGCGGAGGCCCACCCTTTCACTATGACTCCTTATGCAGTTTACCGTTTCAAGGGTATATTATATTTCTTCACGTCTCTGGGATTTTACAGAAGTGTTCCTTCTGGAAAATCCTTCCTGTTTGCATCTGTTGAGAGGGAGAGGAATCTTTCTTTGATGGGGCTCTGTTTTCTAACATGACTTTGTGTCTACTTACATTATAGGGACTCATCACATGGCCTCAGCATAATGAATGTCTACTATATATTTCCTATGGCTACTGTAACAAATTACCGAACCAAATATGGCTTAAAGCCACATATATTTGTTATCTTATAGTTCTGTGGTTCAGAAGTCTGACACAGGTCTTGCAAAGCTTAAAATCAAGGTGTCAATGGTGCTGTGTTCCTCTCGGGAGGCTCTAGGGGAGAATCTATTTCCTTGCCTTGCCTCCAAGTTCTACTTTCCACAAAGCACAAGAATACAAATACAATTCAGTCAAGTTCTTTGCCTCTTCCTAACAAGGATGACTTTTCTTCTGGTTTCTAATATGGTGTTCCTCACTTCCATCTGCAATATCACCAGAATGGCCTTTCCACTCGACATTTCTATACCATTGTGTTCATGATTATTCATAGATTCTCTAAGAAGATGGAGGCTTTCTCTCCAGCCCTCTTCTCACCGCCCCCCCACCCCCACCAAATACCAGAGCTCTCACCGAAATTACTCTAACATCCATATTTTTAGCATACACTTTATTTATTTAGTTTTTTAAAAATTTACATCCAAGTTAGCATATAGTGCAACGATGATTTCAGGGTACATCCCTTAATGCCCCTTACCCATTTAGCCCATCCCCCCTCCCACAACCCCTCCAATAACCCTCTGTTCTCCATATTTAAGAGTCTCTTCTGTTTTGTCCCCCTCCCTGTTTTTATATTATTTTTGCTTCCCTTCCCTTGTGTTGATCTGTTCTGTGCCTTAAAGTCCTCATATGAGTGAAGTCATAGGATATTGGTCTTTCTCTGACTAATTTAGCTTAGCATAATACCCTCTAGTTCCATCCACGTCGTTGCAGATGGCAAGATTTCATTCTTTTTGATTGTCAATACTCCATTGTATATATTTACCACATCTGCTTTATCCATTCATCTGTCAATGGACACTTGGGCTATTGTTGATAGTGCTGCTATAAACATTGGGGTGCATGTGCCCCTTAAAAACCGCATACCTGTATCCCTTGGATAAACACCTAGTAGTGCAATTTCTGGGTCGTAGGGTAGTTCTGTTTTTAGTTTTTCGAGGAAACTCCATACTGTTTCCAGAGTGGCTGCACCAGCTTGCATTCCTACCAACAGTGCAAAAAAGATCCTCTTTGTCTGCATCCTTGCCGACATCTGTTGTTGCCTGAGTTGTTAATGTTAGCCATTCTGACAGGTGTGAGGTGGTATCTCATTGTGGTTTTAATTTGTATTTCCCTGATAATGAGTGATGTGGAGCATTTTTTCATGTGTAGGTTGGCCATCTGGATGTCTTCTTTGGAGAAGTGTCTATTCATGTCTTTTGCCCATTTCTTCACTGGCTTATTCTCCGGGTGTTGAGTTTGATAAGTTCTTTATAGATTTTGGATACTAACCCTTTATCTGATATGTCATTTGCAAATGCCTTCTCCCAATCCCTCAGTTGCCTTTTAGTTTTGCTGATTGTTTCCTTCACTGTGCAAAACCTCTCTGATCTTGGCTGCAGCAACTTCTTACTCAACACGTCTCTAGAGGCAAGGGAAACAAATGCAGAAATGAACTATTGGGACCTCATCAAAACAACATGCACTTTAAAACTGCTCCAGCCTGTACCCATTACCCATTTTCAAAGCCATTTGGTACAACACACCACTACTTAGTACCAAAATTTGCCTTAGTTAGCTCCAGCTGCTGTAACAGAATATCATAGACTAGATGGCTTAAACAATGGACATTTATTTTCTCACTGTTCTGGAAGCTAAAAGTCCATAATCGAGGTACAATTAAACTTGATTTCTGTTGAGAGCTCTCTTTGGCTTGCAGACAGCTTGTGCTTGGGGGGAAGGAGTTTTCTTTCTCTGTCTTCCCATTCTTTTAAAGCCACTAATCCCATCATAAAGATTTAACCCTCATGACCTAATCTAATATCCTCATTTCCAAATACCATCACATTGTAGATTAGAGCTTCAACAAAGGAATTTTTGGAGGGACACAAGCATTCAGTCCACAACAAGCAATATGTGATAAAGTGCCCTGTGTAGCAAAATGTTAATTGTAGAATTTAAGTGGCATAAATATGGGTGTTCACAGAAATTTTTTTCAGCTTTTCTCTGTTTGAAACTTTTAATAAGATACTGAGAAAAATGTTAATCCAGGCCTCAGCATAGCAAACTGTCTCTATAAATAGTTGTTGAGAAATTGGTAAATTTAGTGGAAATCTGCTTGCCAATTAGCTCTGAGGTTAAGCTGGAGATCAGGACAATCTGTCCTTTTCATGTTTCTGATGCACTGATCCTTTTCTGGAAAGCATTATACAATATGATCAACACTCCATTTGGAGGTGCTTATGTGCTGAAGGAGCAGTTGCTGCAACAAGCTTGGTGATTAGAAGCCCGTGCAGCTAGTCCCAGCAATCTGGGCTATTGTTGAGTGTGGGCTGTAAAGCAGCAGGTGTCTTCTTGTCTCAAGCAGTCTTCTGGGAGTCCTGAGGTTACTGTGCATTACACAGGATAGATTCTAGCCAGTTATGTATATAATACTCAGATTGAAAGAGAATGAGTGGGAGGTTAGTTAAGTAATTTTCAAGTCCAATTACAAACATTAAATTATATGGTTTGTTTATGACCATGTCTAAGAAAGAAAACACATTTTTGTCAGGTAGTAAGTTAGTAACTACCTCATTTAGTCATCTAACATGTATTGTCTGAGCACCTACTATGGGCTGGGACTTGGGTTAGATACAGTGATATATATGATATATAGGTAGAAGAGCTGTTCCAGTTAAAGAACAAAACAGATTTTTGAATAATGAAAATGGAATCAACCATAGGGAGTAGTGTACTTTCTGACAGGTATAGTGTTAAACTTGGATCTACCTTGTGACTCATCCTCCACTCTCTGACTAGGATCATGATGAAATGAAGTCTGGAAGTGGCATCCTTGGAAGCACAAATGTAACAAATAGAGTCCCAGTTAGAGGGATGCCTAGAGTGGATGTTTAAATCAGTTCTGCCCTAAATAGTCAAGGGAAAGAAATACAAAAATGGTTTTCAGTTATTTATTTTATCTTTTTAGACAGAGAGAGAGTGAGCGTGTGAGCAGGGGAGAGAGACAGAGAAAGAGAGAATCTTAGGCAGGCTCCACACTCAGTGTGGGGGCTGACATGGGGTTCAATCCCATAACTCTAAGATCCTGACCTGAGTCAAAATCCAGAGTCAGATATTTAACCCACTGAGCTACCCAGGTGCCCCTGGCTTTTGGTTATTTAATCCCACATGGCCCAGTAGGAACTATCTAGGGATTTAAGCTGAGGATGATGCTAATAATGAAAAGGGAACATATTTCTGGTGTGTCCTTTATATAAGTATTTCTCAGAGTATAAATTAGAATTGCTGTAGAGGTAAACATCTCATTAAGAGTCAAAGCCTAAAATCTCTACCCGTCTTTTCTCAGGAGACCTATCTTACACTTAGTTTCAGTAGCTTAAAAGGGGGAATTAGATCTATACCCCTATAATGACCGATATGCTCCTTACTCTTTATTGTAATAGTAAATATTATTTTATAGTCCATATCTCCTTTATCAATTTTGAACCATTAAAGATCAAGAACTATTATTTATTCATCTTTCTATCCCCAGTATCTAGTACAGTGGTATGTTATTGCTTAATAAATATTTTTGAATGAATTAAAGAAACAATTAGTAGACAATTGCTATGGTCTGAATGTGTACTCCCTAAATTCATATGTTGAAGCCCTAGTTTCCAGCAAGGATATATTTGGTGATGGGTCTCTAAGTTAGCAACTAAGGAATTAAGGTTAAATGAGTTCACAGGGCCGGGCCCTGATCCCATAGGATTAGTGTCTTTAAGGGAAGAGACACTAGAGAGATGACTGTCTTTGTATACACCTACAGAAAAGGCAATACGAGGACATAGTGAGAAGGCAACTGTCTGCAAATCAGGAAGAGAGCTCTCAGGAAAAAACTGAATTAATCAGAACCTTGATCTTTGACTTGTAACTTCCATAACTGTGAGAAAATAAATTTCTATTCTTTAAAGCATCTAGATCATTATACTTTGTTATGGCAGCCCATGCTGGCCAATACAGTAGTCTAACCAAAGTACAGAAGATGCTAGAGAATTTTAAAAGCTATCTGTTCCAAAGTGGATAATGTCAGTGAGGAAGCTGCAATGGAGAGCCTGGAAACATACAAAGTATTTTTCCAGTAAGGAGGACCATGATAAACAAAGGAGAGAGAGGGGGAAGGATTGGAAATCAGGTCACAAAAAGGAGATGACTTGTCTGAAATTGGGGTTTGAGAACTTCAAAATTGGGGGATAATTTTATATCCAGAGAGGGCCTTGGAATTTATTTTCATAAGCATCAGGGAGTGATGAAATTTTGAGTGGAAATACTAATGTGGTCAGAGCAATGTTTTGAAAGGAATGGTTTCCATGTTTAGGTTTCCTGTCTGAGAATAACTGACATCAGAAGTGACTTCACCATTGACAGTCCCAACAGGATAACCTTATCCTGTATGTAATACATCAGTCCCAAATTCATATGTGATACTCACACAGTTACAGAGGAGTCATTGGTTACATCACTGCTAAAACAAGGGTTAGTTTGGGGCCAGCTCTCAAGGAAGCAACTTACCGACCCAGGGTCACAAGGAATCCATTGCAGGAGGAAACAGTAGCTCAAGATCCTTCTTAAATTTACCACTGGATTTATTTCCAATTCTTTGGTAATCTCTTCCTTAGAGCAGTAAATTCTGAGCTCACAGGGCTTTGCATTTAATTCCAGTATTTGGATTGTGAGAGCTTTTAATACCTGTGGACTTGGCAGTTGCAGAGAGTAAAATGCATCCCCATTAATCAGAACTGCACTGAGTCATGTTACACAAACCATAGATTTCTACAAGAAAATTAAAAGGCAATATCATTTCACTTCTGCTAAATGTTTTCTTATGATTCAGGTGGAGAAATGGGACACTCTATATTGTGTCCAGTGACACTGCCAAAAATATATCACCAAGAGACACGACAAATGATTGTATAAATAGGAATTGCTTAGAAGGGGTTAGTCATAAATCACTGAATGAGCCGGAACCCAGGTTCTTTTTTGTGTGTGTTGCTTAAAATGTGGAACATTATTGGTGACTCCTAGAAAAACAATTTGATTTTTGTATGGTTGCATTAGAAGGTTATGGGAAATAGGAAAGTATATTTTCCCTAGGTGAAATCAAAGGCAAGATACAAAATTTTCTGGTGACTCTAGGAACCTATAAACTCCTCTGAAAAATGTAATGGAGATTGTTAAAAGAACAGCAGTGGTGTGGTTTCTGGAATCATGAGTTTTCATCTTGAACATTTAGAAATCTGGGGTATGATGATGGGCTGGCTTTGGGTCAAAAATGCACTATAATAAATTGGATTGAGGTAGCAGCAATAATTATGGGACTTTTCTGTTGGGGTCTTGTAATTCCTCCATCATCCTTACTCCTGGAAAATCTTTCTCTACATTTTAAAAGAAATTGCTTTAACGATGTCCTGAGTTATAGCCCAAACAATTACTTTTTCTTAGGGAAAAAAAGAAACCAAATTTCTGTTTGTTTTAAAGATATTAAAGTGGGAACTCAGAAACTATGGATAAAAGACACTAAGACTTTCCCATATGGAAGTGTTAAAAATTTTAATAAAACCGCAGATATTGTTCATGCTAAAGAAATACTTATTTTTTTCTGACCTATAATATTCCTATTGTGCCTTTTATCTTTTTTGGTTAAAATTAGTGCATTTCCTTTTGCTTAGAGCACAGTGGTTGAGATTGCTATTTTTATTTTCACAAAACCTATAAAGAGGTTTGGAGGGTAGTGAGTTTTTTCAGTCATCAAACTCAACACATAGTTCCTTAGAAGACAGTCAGGACTTAGTTGAGAAGGCCTGAGACACTGAATATATTCCCATGTAACTTCTTAATAGCCCATATTTTTACTTTTTTTTTTTTTTCCTGCATAATAAACGACCCTGAAACATTTACTCATGATTCTGTAGGGTTGACAATGTGGTCTGGGCTCAGCTGGATTGTTCTCTTGCTGGTCCTACCAAGGCTTACCCAGTACTTGCCACCAGTTAGAGGGCTGGTTGTAGTCAGCTTTTTGGTCCCAAATATTTGGAGTTTGGCTGGGGTAATAGGGACAATTGGATCATATGTTTCTACTATCTGGTAGGTAAGCCCTGGCTTTTTCCTATGGTGGTTGGGTTCCAAAAACAGCTAGAGAAGGCAAGCTCCAGCATGCACTTTCAAACTTTGCTTTCATCATGTTTGCTAATGTCCACCGACCAAAGCAAGTCACACGGCAAAGTCCAGATTCAAGGTGTGGACAAATAGTCTCCAAACCTGATGTGGTTTGGTCTTTCCTCTTTACATGTTTGCTGAAAATAATATTAGAAATTTTAACTCCTAGGCTCTTGAAGAAAGGGAGTGCAAAATATTTGTCATAGTGTGTGTGTGTGTGTGTGTGCGCGCGCGCGTGCACATGCGCATGTGAGAAAGGGATTGATTGATTCGGTCAGTCTATCACATTCATTTCTTTCTTTAATGATGATTCCAGTGGTGGATAAATATCTTAGCTCTACTGCTTAATAGCTGTGTGACTTTGGGCAATTTCCTTAGTCTCTCTATTCTCCAGTTTCTTCATTGCCTTATGGGTCTCAAAGCAGTATGCATCTCCTAGGTTTATTTTGAGAATTGAATGAGTTAACAACTAACTTTTGGAAAAATGCCTGGAACACAGTGTGTACTCTATTAAAATTAGCTATTACCAATTTGGTCTTGTACCTCCCTATTAGTTTCCTATTATTGCTGTAACAAAGTACCACAGAAGTGACTTAAAACAACACACATTTATTATCTTACATTACTGTCTTACAGTTTTTATTACCATACGTTTATTTTCTTACTGGGTGACCTCTGGGTTTCACTGGGTTAAGATCAATGTATCAGTGGAACCGTGTTCATATATTTTCTTGCCTTTTTCAGCTTCTAGAGGTTGCATCCATTCTTTGGTTTATGTGGACTTCTTTCATCTTCAAAGCCATTAGTATCCAGTAGAGTCTTTCTCACATTATATCACTTTGACCTCTGCTTCTGTTGTCACATACTCTTCTCTGACTCCCTCTTGCCTCCCTCTTTTACTTATAAGAACCCTTGAGATTACAATGTGGCAAACTGAATAATCCAAGATAATCTCCCCATCTCAAGATTCTTGGTTTAAGGACATGTCCAAAGTTCCTTTATCCATGTAAAGTGACATTGTCACAGGTTTCAGGTGTTAGAACATGGATGTGTTTGGGGGCCCTTATTCTATCTGTCCCAAATATTCTTCTTTTTAAAAAATTTTTAATGTTTGTGAGGCACCCGCATGGCTCAGTTGTCTAAGTGTCCAACTTTGGCTCAGGTCATGATCTCACAGTTCATGAGTTTGAGCCTGGCATTAGGCTCTGTGCTGACAGCTCAGAGCTTGGAGCCTGATTCTGTGCCTCCCACTCACTCTGCCCCTCTCCTACCCACACTGTTTCTTTCTTTCTCTCTCAAAAAATTTTAATTAACATTTAAAAATTATTTTTAATGTTTATTTTTTGAGAGAGAGCAAGTTGGGGAGGGGCAGAGAGAGAGCGGGAGAGAGAAATCCCAAGCAGGATCCATGCTTTCAGCACAGAGCCCGATGCAGGTCTTGAACTCACAAACTGTGAGATCATGACCTAGGCAGAAACCAAGAGTCAGATGCTTAACTTACTAAGTCACCCAGGTACTCCTGACTCAAATATTCTTGATCATTCATCTCTAAAGAGAAATATGTTGAAAAGGCTTTGCTTAGCCATAACTATTTAGGGAATTGTTCTGTATCGAGGAGGAAATTCTAAATTCTGTTGTCTGTAATACTGGAAGTATCTGAGTACACTCAAAACTACCAGGTGGGGAGAATAGATAACTTTGAGGGCTGAGACAAAATGGTTAACTATCACCTATCAGAGAAGTGTGATGAAGAAAATGCTTTGTATTCACCAAACTCTATTTTTCCTCTAGCATTCAGCTATATTATACTTCATCCCTGTTGCCTCTAAGTGTGGTCATGGGCAAATTCTCACCAATGAAATGAGAGTGCCATTGTTCTGTGTCACATTTGAGGTGAATCAGTTAAGAGCATCTGTGCCCAACTGATGGTAACTTTTTTGTTGGGTGGTTGTGTATGGGATGTTTACCAGAGGACTCTGAGGCCCTAGGAATGGTTAGGACACACAAGATAGAACTATCCTGGTTCGTTGAGTGACTGTGTGGTTCAGAGCTCCACCTTCCTATTAAGTCACTGACTGTTAAGGTAGTTTGTTTTAGTCTCCCAAGACTAAGCAATTACCCAAAAATTGGTCTGCAGAAAGATCGTTTATTCTCAGCCTTGAAGCCTAGTGAACAGGGATATGGTTTGTGATCCACCTTGACCTCATTCACTTCCTTCCCACTGCTGGACAGCAAGCAGAGACTTTAGATATTTTGCTAGACTGTAATATAACTTAATTTAGAGTGTACTGTAAAAGAGTGGTAGCTATTGACCTTATCATGTTTCTGGCCAGAATAATCTTCACACCATTGTAGAATTTAAAGAACCAAAAGGTTTGCTAAGATCCTCTCAGACAGTCTCCTTGCTGAACAGATGAGGAAACTTAGACCCATAGAGTTTCAGTGATTTTCTAAAATTCTCCAGTGAAACTCACCAGTGGAACTGGACTTGAATCTTAGGCAGCACTGAGAGCTCAGTAGTCAACATAGTGCCTCCTATGCCAGGAGGTCTGCAAGTAGTTGTCAAAGAAATAAATGGGTGCGTGATGGTCTCAACCTTCAGTGTCCAGCTCAATGGCACCTTCTCCATGGAGCTTTTTTTTTTTTTAAAAAAACCCCATTTGAAATTAACCTCCCATATCCTCTCTTATCCTCAAAGATTATTTTGATTCTCTATATTGCATTTAATAAAATATGCTTGATGGATCACAATACTGAAATACAATAAGAGATCTTGTCTAGCTCAGCACCGTAAATGATTAGTAATGTCTTCCATGGGAAAAGCATTAGAAAATAATGCAATATGTGCCACGAATTTACCAATCCTAGTCTTGTTTTTTTTTTTTAAGTTTTAAATGTTTTGTTTTATTTTTGAGAGAGAGACAGAGTGTAAGCAGGGGAGGGGCAGAGAGAGAGAGAGGGAGGGAAGGAGGGAGGGAGGGAGGGAATCCAAAGCAGTAGTCTTATGTATTAGAATAAAAACTTCCTTAGGACAGGGCACAGCAGCTTTTTTTTTCTTTTACCTTGTACCTTGCATGGTACTGAGAAGAGTATCTTAAATATAATGAATATAATAATATATATTATAATATAAATAGATGCTTACTATTTGTTAAATTAAACTGAAGTGAAATCCTCATAATATTGGATCTATAAATTGCTTAAAATCTGAAACTTCCATCTACCCTTCCCCAACTTAGTTTTCTTCTTCCTATATATTCTAAGATTTTTTTTGAGTAGTACTCTCAGTCTTTGTAATATATATTTACAATGAATCTCTTGGAAATAATTTACTTCAAAATATTTTTTCTTTCGTAGTCTATATGTTACATAAGGATATTCCAACTAGGATATCTTCTCTACAAGAATATAATAGAATTAGTAACCTGATTCATTATCATAATGTATCAGCTAGGAACTTGTCCTGCCAAATATACTCATTTAAAGTTGTATATTCAGGGGCACCTGGGTGGCCCAGTCAGTTAATCGTCCTGCTTCATCTCAGATCATGATCTCATGGTTTGTGAGCTCAAATCCCACATTAGACTCTAGGTGGACATCTCAGAGCCTGGAGCCTGTTTTGGATTCTGTGTCTCCCTCTCTCACTGCCCTCCCCGCTCTCATGCTCTGTCTCTCTCTCTCTCTCAAAAATAAATAAACACTAACATTTTTTTTAAAGTTGCATCTTCAAATAATAAAAGGAAAGAAAAGAAGTGGTAGATATGAGACAGAAAAGGAGAAAATATCAACTAATTGCTTTAAACTTGAATGAAGAACTTTCAAAAAATTAGAAAACTTGTCAGATGTACTATCTGATCTATTTTTTAAGAAATCAGAATAGATGGGTTTATGTCACAGTAATTTATATGTTCTCCTGGGGAAAATGAAATTATTGGTCCGGGTGCTCTCTAAGTAATTACTTTACAAAAAAGGAACAGATTTGCAGGCCCAGGGCTGTAGTGGAAATATGCTATAATGAGATATATATATATATATATATATATATATATATATATATATATATATATATATATATATATATACTGACTCTTAAAAGCAGGAGTGTAGAAGAAGCTGGAATGCATTATCCAGGGTATTCAGGAATTTTAAATGTTAAGCACTAAGATTTTAACTCTTTTATCTGCCTTTGGAGGTGAGATCTTCTGCCCATTTTTGTAATCCAAATTTGGTCCTCAGGGGATTTGAGGAAGTGACTCAGTGGCTGGGTCCTCCATTTGCAACAGCCTGTTACAGTACCTCACTGTAGATGTCCCTGGGGCTTCGCAAACTTAATCTGCATAGCACAGAACTCATCCCTATCAGGAAATCTCTTCCCCTTTCTGTGCCCAGTTTTTACAAAAGGGACTACTAAACTCTCAATTATCCAGTCACAAAGCCTTGGGCTTCCTTTTTGCTCTTTTTTTCCCCCTCATATACCACACCCCTTTATAAACTCAGTAAATCTTGTTCATCCTTCTTCCAAAGGACGAGAGCAGGATCTCTAACAGACTGTCAGACTAAAATTGAGGACCCAGCTCTGTCACTTAGTAAGTATGACCTTTGTAGGGTACTACTTACCTTTCTAGGCCTTAGTGGGTATTTTTAAAAAATTTTTAAATGTTTATTTATTTTTGAAAGAGACAGTGCAAGTGGGGGAGGGGCTGAGAGAGAGAGAAGGAGACACAGAATCTGAAGCAGGCTCCAGGCTCTGAGCTGTCAGCACAGAGCCTGACGTGGGGCTTGAACTCACGGACTGCGAGATCATGACCTGAGCCGAAGTCTGAGATCATGACCTGAGCCGAAGTCGGACCCTTAATAAACTGAGCCACCAGATGCCCCTCTAGGCCTTAGGTTTTGAATCTATAAAATGGAAAGAATCCTTCATTTACTGGTTATTCAGGTTTCCAATGATTCGTTGAATACAAATCACTTGACACTATGCTTTTTATAAGTCTCACTAAATCCTAAACATGACTGATAACGGCTGGTGTTAAATATACTTCTATTAATACTACCACCACCATCTTTCCTGTCCCCTGTTTCCAAATTGCCACTTCTCCCACTCAGGACCTCAGGACCTCTTACCTAGGATCTTGTACTCTGCTTCTCTCTGATCTTCCTACCTCAAAGCTGTTGCTCCAAGGTACTTTTTTCGTATTGCTTTCACTCTTATCTTGCTGGTGTTTACTTCTGACAGTGTCATCTGCCATTCAAAAAGCACCTGTGCTTCTCCACTGTCAGGTTTCCTGTTTCTCAGCTTACAAGAGTTCCCCAAGAGTAGGAAAGGACATTCCGCAGAAAACCATACCCATTGCTGGGTACTGCCTCAGCAATGCCCTTTAAGAGGTAGCTCAAATATTTGGAAAAATTCAAGGTAAAAAAACTCAGCCCCTTGAAAGAAGTAGAGACATGGGTTGAAGTCCAAGAATAAAATCATGCCCTTTCTACTAGAAACAGAAGTGTGTGTGTGTTGGGGAATGGTAATAATAGTTTATCCATTAAAAATAGTCTCTTGCTTTGGGGTGCATTTTCCATTGTTCCCATGAGATCCCAAGTATCAAGACAAAAGAACCTTAGGCAAGAGTCAAAAATGTCTTCAAACCAAATGTCACATATTCTGTCTAAATTATAAGGACAGGTTTCATAGGCCAAAGCCCTGTGATAATGAACAATTTGAATTTCACTGGGCCTGCTACACTTTTTCAGGTGTTTCTAGTTCTGGTAGCAACTGGCTGGAGATTCATGGTTTTGGAGTCCTAGTCAAGTGGCTTTCTGATTAATCACAAGAAACAAAGACATCTTTTAAATTCAGAGAAGAGTGCTGGAGAACTTCCTCTTTGGCAATCATGGCACATGGCCTGGGATAGAAAGATAAGTAAGGGTCAGTCTTTGTCCTTTAGCACTTAAAACTTCAAGGATCAAGGAGAGATAGACACATAAGTAATATAGATACAGCATGAAGAGTGCTTTAAGAGAGGCCATATTAATTTCTATAGAAACAGAGATGAGAAAGTAATTCTGTCTATGAGGAAGGGTATAATTTCCAGAAAAAGTAATTCAAATGCATGAAGACAGAGGAATGAAAATGTAGAGGAACAAAAGTGTCTAAGAACATGGATGTGGCCTGCATGTGGAGGTGGGATACGTGGAGCCAGGCAGTGAAGGGAGAGAGGTTGGCTAAAATTTACAAAGAATGAAAAATTAACTGAGCCAGATTGGTGTGCGTTGTGTGGAGTTTCTACCTTCTTCTGCAGTGTTGTCTGGACTATCTGTTCCAGAGAACGTTGCTATTATCTCTGGGAGTCTTAGACAGTTTTCATGTAGGAAGTGATGCAGTCAAATCTACATGTAGAAAGGTAATACTGGTGGAAGAGTGGCCGTGAATTGAGAGACCACTTAGAACAGTCTTGTACTAACTGAATTGTGATGATGAAAGCTCAGATGAGGGAATAAATAGTGGATAGTGAGAAGGGGAATAATGTGAGAAAAGTTTTGGTGGTGTCATGTTGATTAGCTATGAGAAATCAAGATCAATAGATTGAATTTTTAATGTAGACCATTGGGTTGAGTAGATTAAGATAAACTCGATGGGAAGGGCAAGCAAATAAGCAAAGTTTAGGAAGGAAGGTGAAGATTTTGTATATATTCAATTTGATGAATTTGTTCTTGTATGTTGTTAGAAATATGGGCTGGGCAGCAGGGGTTCAGAAGAATGGGAAAAAGTGAGGACTTGGAATGTAGGTTTAACATGAAGGTGGTCAGCATAACAGAGGCCTTTGAAAGGATGGGGGTAATGAAGTTTAGCCAAGGGAGTGTGTGAAGTGAGAAGAGAAGTTTGGGGCAGAATTCTTAGAAACTCAGTCTTTTAAGGATGGGCATTGCTTCTCTTTTCCTTTTATAATCTCTTCCCTTGGCCTAGAATTCCATCCCTCGCTTCTTGCATCTTTCAGTTGACTTGGCATACATCTTGAATTTCATGCAGTATTTTTTCACAAAAGGTTATAACTATTTTATAAAAATTCTGTGAGATGCCTTTTCCCCTGTCTCTTTTGAAAAGCTGGTAAACTCCTATGTAGTAGGTTTGGAACGGGACATAAACTGAGCCGTGATTCCCACACAGGCACAGTTTAAATGGGCCATATCCACAGGCAACACGGTTAAAAATATGCAAATAGTGCCAGGTACAAAGAAGTGCATAGTGTGAACACACAAACAGTGATTCATCGGTTTGCTGCACATGAAATACAGTCATCTGGCAGCACTGCCATCTGCTCGGAGGTAACTTTTCCACAAACCTGCCCAAGACTGGAGAACAATGGGAGTGAAGGCAGTTGCTGAGCTGGTTTTCCCTTAGACAAAAGACTGATTCTTAGGCCTGCCAAAGGGAGAAGCTGCCCTGGAGCAAATGGAGGCGGGGGAGGGGAGGGTTGAGCTGGCCCCTGTACCCAGTTCTCAGGAAACCCCATTGCCTGAAGAGACCTTGAAGAGATGGAAGCCTTCATAAGTGGGAAGAGGAGGCCTCTTTAGGAGGGGAAATATGTTCTGAGAATTTCAAGTAAGTATGTTCTGAGTAAGTTCAGTAAGGGGAAACACAGATAATACCGGTAATAAATCAAGATTTCATTATAAACATCTCCCAAGAGGCCAGAATACCCATGTCACTGTGGCACTGTGCCTTAGAACTATACTTTAAAATGTTTGACTATTTGGGGGTCTGAAAGAACCTAGTGCTCATTTGTAAATGGATGAGATATTATGAAAAGCAGCCAAACACCAAATCCAAAGCAAGAGAACATTTACCTCTTCCTAAGGGCACTGGATGGGGGCACAGAGGTAGGAGAGTCATGCAGTGGTATTTCATGTCTCTCTCGCCAAAAGCCACAGGCTTTTCTTTCTCATTTATTTTAAACCATCCTCTCCAAACTCACCGCATAGTTCAGGTTGCCAAAGCCCTTAAGTTCTAGCGGTCTGCTTTCCTTTTCTCACACCCTTCTGAAGCATATTGTGATGTTTGATCTAATGCCAAAGATTGACCACTGGGGAAATTTGGAAATGGAGCTACTCAGTATTTTGTAACCAGAAGGGAAGGGAGGGATGTGTAATTTCAACAGTGTTGCCTACCAGATGATTTCATCTGGTTGTTGTGGAAATCTTTGTACTCCTAGAGAAATGCATAAAGCGTAAAGGAAAAAGAATAAAGTGGCATCCAAAACTCAGACTCATAATCCTATCATTCTGAAACAATCATTGTTGCCATTTAGTCATGCTTTCTTGCAGTCATTGTAATTTTTATATCTAATATAGTTCAGATATACTGGCTGTTTCCATTATTTATATATATATTCCCAAATATTTAAAACCACAGTGCTAATTGTTTGTGTTTTATTCTCACAGCAGTTAGATTTCTGTTTCTACTTTATAAATGATTTCATAGATGGGATCCAGAGAGGTTAGGAGACTAACAGTGTCACACAGATAATGGATAATCAGTCTGGACTATGGGCCTACGCTCCTTGGCTTCATGTCTATGATTCTTTTACTATAAACATAGCTGCAAAATTGTTGTTGGAATTGTTCAGAAGGTTAAACATCTTGAATTTCAACTGCCATGTTAATGGATAGTGCAGCTTGAACAGATTAGTATCCAGGGGTGTTTAGCTTCAGTAATAAATCTCTGGCTTCCTTGACCCCTGATGACATTGTTATAGATTAATATCACAAGCTTAATTTTTAATAATAATGATATTTTATTGAGTATAGTTGACAGTGGTACATTAGTTTCAGGTATATAATGTGGTGATTCGACAATTCTGTACATTCTGCTGTGGTTACCACAAGTGTAGCTACTGTCTGTCAACATACAATGCTATTATAATACCATTGACTATATTCCCTATGCTGTACCTTTCACAGTTTTGTAACTTATTCCATAACTAGAAGCCTGTACCTCCTATTCCTCTTTATCCATTTTTTCTCATCCCTTACCCCCTCCCTTCTGGTAACCATTAATTATCTGTGTTTGTAGGTTTTCTTTGTTCATTTGTTTAAGATTCCACATGTACTTGAAATCATATGGTATTTGTCTTTCTCTAACGTGTTTCACCTCATTGTGGTTTTCGTTTGCATTTCCCTGATCGTTGGTGATGTTGTGTATCTTGTGTGTATGTCATCTTTGGAAAAATGTATGCTCAAGTCTTCTGCCCATTTTTTAGTTGGATGATTATTACTATTATTGGTATTGATTAGTGTAAGTTATTTTATATAACTTGGATATTAACCCCTTTTTTTATATATCATTTTCAAATATCTTCTCCCCTTCAGCAGGTTGTATTTTTGGTCTGTTGATGGTTTTCTTCAGTATACAAAAGCTCTTTATTTTGTTATAGTCCCAATAGTGTATTTTTGCTTTTGTTTCCCTTGCCTGAGGAGACATGTAGAAATGTCTTGCTAGAGCTGATGTGCCAGAGTTATTGCCTATGTTTCTTCTAGGAGTTTTATGTTTCAGGTCTCACACTTAGGTCTTGAAACCATTTTGACTTTATCTTTGTATATGGCATAAGAAAGTGGTTCATTTTAATTCTTTTGCATGTAGCTGTCTAGTTTCCCTTGCACTATTTATTGAAGAGACTGTCTTTCCTGTATTGTATATTCTTACCTCCTTGGTTTTAGAGTAATGAACTATGTAAGTATGGGTTTACTTCTCAGGTCTCTATTCAATACCACTGATCTATATGTCCATTTTTTATGTGCCAGAAACATGCTATTTTAATCACTACAGATTTGTAGTATATCTTGAAATCTGTGTATTTGATAACTCCAGATTTGTTCTTCTCTCTCAAGATTTCTTTGGTTATTCAGGGTCTTTTCGTGGTTCTATATACATTTTAGGATTATTTGTTCAGGTCTTGTGAAAATACTACTGGTATTTTGATAGAGATTGCATTGAATCTATAGATTGTTTTGGGTAACATGGACATGTTAACAATATTCTTCTTCTAATCCATGAGCATGGTATAGCTTTCCATTTGTTTATGTTTCCAATTTCTTTCATCAATATTTTGTAATTTTCAGAGTACAGGTCTTTTGCTTCCTTGGTTAAGTTTTTACTAGGTATTTTATTCTTTTTGATGCAATAGTAAATGAGATTATACTTTTAATTCCTCTTTCTGCTATTTCATTATAAGTGTATAGAAATGCAACAGATTTCTGTATATTAGTTTTGTATTCTGTAACTTTACTGTATTTATGTAGAATAATTGTTGTTGTTGTTGTGGTGGTGGTGCCTTCAGTGTTTTCTCCATGTAGTATGACACCATCTGCAAATAGTGAGTTTTACTTCTTTATCAGTTTGGATGCCTTTTTTTCTTTTGTGATCATTGAGGCTAAGACTGCATGCACTATGTTGAGTAAAAGTAATGAGTGTAACCATCATTGTCTTATTCCCAATCCTAGAGGAAAAGCTCTCAATTTTTGACATTGAGTATGATATTCGTTGTGGATTTGTCATATATGGGCTTTATTATTTGAAGTACGTTCCCTCTACATCCACTTTGTTGAGTATTTTATCATGAATGGATGTTGAATTAAGTCATTTTTTTCTGCATCTATTGAGATAATAATATGATTTTTATCTTTCATCTTGTTAAGTTGAGATATCATGTTGATTGATTTGCAAATATTGAACCATCCTTACATTCCTGGAATAAATCTCATTTGATTGTTGTAGATGATCCTTTTAATGTGTTGCTGAATAAGGTTTGCTAATATTTTTCAGGATTTTGGCAACTATGTTCATCAGGGATTTTGGTCTTTAGTTTTGCTTTAGTGCCTTCCTCTTGTTTTGATACCAATGTAATGCTGACCTCATAGAATATATTTGGAAGCTTTCCTTCTTCAATTAAATTTTGGAATTGTTTTAGAAGAATAAATGTTGATTTATTTTTTCTTTAATGTTTGGTAGTATTCACATATGAAAGCATCTGGTACTAGACTTTGTTGAGTGTTTGATTTCAATTCACATTCATCCCCCAGCAATTTATCTGTTCATATTTACTATTTTTTTCTGTTTCAGTTTTGGAAGATTGTATATTCTTGGAATTTATCCATTTATTCTAGGTTTCCTATTTGTTGGCATAAATTTTTCATGGTAGTCTCATAATTATTTGTATATCTATGATGTTGGTCGTTCCTTCTCTTTCATTTCTTACTTTATGCATTTAAGCCCTTTCTCTTTTTTTCTTGATAAGTCTGGGTCTTTACCCAGATAGATAATTTATCTATTTTATTTTTCCTTTCAAAGAACCTGATATTTGTTTCATCGATCTTTTTCTATTGATTTGTTGTTGTTATTTTGTTTTCTTGTTTCTATATCATTTCTTATCTTTATTATTTCTTCCTACTACCTTTGGGCTTTGTTCTTGTTCTAGTTTCTTTACGCGTCTATGTTAGTTTTGAGATTCTTACTTTTTCTTGAGATAGGACTATAGTGCTATAAACTTCCCTCTTAGAACTGCTTTTGCTACATCCCACAGATATGGGACTATTGTGGTTTCATTTGCTTTTCTCTCCATGTATTTCTTATTTCCTCTTCAGTTTCTTCATTGACCCATTGGCTGTTTGGTAGTAGGATGTTTAGCCTCCATATGTTTGTTCTTTTTCCAGTTTCTTTCTTGAAATTTATTTCTAGTTTCATACTCTTGTGGTCAGAAAAGATGCTTAATCTGATTTCAATCTTTTTGAATTTAGTGATAATTGTTTTGTGGCCTAACATGTGATCTATCCTAGCAGAAATCCCGTGTGCACTTGAAAAGAAAGAATATGTATTCTGTGTTTTTCTTTTTTTCTTTTAATGTTTCAAATTTTTATTTAAATTCCATTTAGTTAACATATGGTGTAATAGTTTCAGAAGTAGCATTTAATGGTTCATCACTTCCGTATAACACCCAGTGCTCATCCCAACAAGTGCCCTCCTTAATACTCACCACCCATTCAGCCCATTTCCCTGCCCACCTTCCCTTAGCAACCCTTAGTTTGTTCTCTATAGTTAAGTGTCTCTTATGGTTTGCCTCTCTCTCTTATTTTTTATTTCCCCTATTTTCATCTATTTTATTAAATTCCACATATGAGTGAAATTATAGGATATTTGTCTTCTCTGACTGACTTATTTCACTTAGCATAATACCCACTAGCTCCATCAACACCATTGCAAATGGCAAGATTTCATTCTTTTTGATGGCTGAGTAATATTTCATGGTATATATACCACATTTTCTTTATTCATCAGTCAATGGACATTTGGGCTCTTACCATAATTTGTCTATTACTGATAATGCTGCTATAAACATCAGGATCTATGTGCCCCTTCATATCAGTATTTTTGCATCCCAAATGGACAAAACTTTCTTGGGAAAAAAAAAGCTGGAGGCATCAGAATTCCAGACTTCAAGCTATATTATAAAGCTGTAGTCATCAAGACAGTATGGTACTAGCGTAAAAACAGGCACATAGATCAGTGGAACAGAATAGAAAACCCAGAAATTGACCCACAATTATATGGGTAACTAATCTTTGACAACACAAGAAAGAATATTTTGTATTTTTAGATGAAATATTCTATATATAACTGTGAAGTCCATCTGGTCTAATGAGTCATTCAAAGACACTGATTATTGATTTTTTGTCTGAAGTATCCATTGATATAAGTGGGTTGTTAAAATCCTCTGCTACTATTGTATTACTATCAATATCTCCTTTTATATCTGTTAATATTGGTGTTATGTATTTAGGTGCTCCAGTGTTGGATACATAGATATTTATAATTGTTATATCTTCCTGTTGATCTCTTATCATTATGTAATACCCTTCTTTGTCTCTTGCTGCAGTCTTTGTTTTAAAGTCAGTTTTGTCTGAGATCAGTATGGCTACTACATTTGTTTGTTTCCATTTGCATGGAATAAGTTTCTCTATCCCTTCACTTTGTCTATATGTGTCTGTAGGTCTGAAGTGAGTCTCTTATAGGCAGCATATAGATGTGTCTTTTATTTTAATCAATTTTTTTTCACACTCTGTCTTTTCATTAGAGCATTTAGACCATACATTTAAAGTAATTATTGATAGGGGTGCCTGGGTGGCTCAGTCGGTTAAGTGGCCAACTTCGGCTCAGGTCATGATCTCACGGTCCGTGAGTTTGAGCCCCACGTCGGGCTCTGTGCTGACAGCTTAGAGCCTGGAGCCTGTTTCAGGTTCTGTGTCTCCCTCTCTCTGACCCTCCCCTGTTCATTCTCTGTCTCTCTCTGTCTCAAAAATAAATAAACGTTAAAAAAAATTTAAAAGAAAATAAATAAATAAAGTAATTATTGGTAGATATGTACTGATTGCCATTTTGTTAATTCTCTTTCAGTTTTGTAGTTTTCTGTTCTTCTCTTGCTCTCTTTCCTTGTGATTGATGACTTACTTTAGTGTTATGCTTACTTTTCTTATTTTGTGTGTGTGTGTGTGTGTGTGTGTGTGTGTGTGTGTGTATCTGTTAAAGTTTTTTGTTTTGTGGTTACCCTGAGGTTCATAAATATAATCCTAATTATATAGCAGTCTATAATAAGTTGATGGTCACTTTAGTTCAAACACATTGTTAAAAAACTTAATTTTATTACGCCCCACATTTTATGTCTGTGTTGTCATATTTTTTACATCTTTTTGAGTCCCCTTAACTAATTTTTTAGATATAATTAATTTTACTACTTTTGTCTTTTAATCTTCATTCTAGCTTTATAAATAATTGTTCTAGTACATTTACTGCATATTTGCTTTCACTCGTGGACTTTTTTCTTCCATAATTTATTAATGTCTTTTTTTTTTTTTAACTTAAGGCCCTTTGTGTGCTTTCCATAATTTGGCTATTGTTGATACTGTTGCTATAAACATCAGGGTGCATGTATCCCTTAGAATCAGTATTTTTGTATGCTTTGGGTAAATGCCTAGTAGTGAAATTGATGGATCCTAGAATCGTTCTATTTTTAACTTTTTGAGGAAACTCCATAATGTTTTCCAGAGTGGCTGATCAGTTTGTATTCCCACAGTGTAAGAGGGTTCCCCTTTTCCACATCCTCACCCACTCCTGTCTTATCCTGTGTTGTTCATTTTAGTCATCCTGACTGGTGTGAGAAGATAGCTTATTGTAGTTTTGATTTGCATTTCCCTGATGATGACTGATGTTGAGCATCTTTTCATGTGTCTGTTAGCTATATGGATGTCTTCTTTGGAAAAATGTCTATTCATGTCTTCTGTCCATTTCTTAAGTGGATTATTTGTGTTTTGGGTGTTGAGTTTTATAAGTTCCTTTTATATTTGGGATACTAACCCTTTATCCGATATGTCGTGTACAAATATGTTCTTCCATTCTGAAGGTTGCCTTTTAGTTTTGTTGACTGTTTCTTTCATTGTAAATATGATTTTTATCTTGATGAAGTCCCAATAGTTTATTTTTGATTTGGTTTCCCTTGCCTCAGGAGGCATATCTAGTAAGTTGCTACGACTGATGCCAAAGAGTTTTGGCCAAAGGATTTTGATGGTTTCCTGTCTCACATTTAGGTGTTTGATCCATTTTGAATTTATTTTGGGGTATAATGTAAGAAAGTGGTCCAATTTCATTTTTTGCATGTTGCTATGCAGTTTTCCCAACATCATTTGTTGAAGAGACTGTCTTTTATCCACTGTATATTCTTTCCCATTTTGTCAAAGATTATTTGATTATATAATTGTGGGTTCACTTCTGTATTTTCTATTCTGTTCCACTGGTCTATGATCCCAAGTGTTCATCAACTGATGAATGGATAAAGAAGAGGTGGTGTGTGTATGTATGTGTGTGTGTGTGTGTGTATGGAATATAATATATATATGGAATATAATATATAATGGAATATAATATGTATATGGAATATAATGGAATATATATATGGAATATAATATGTATATGGGATATAATGGAATATATATATATGGAATATATATGAAATATTACCCTGCCATCAAAAAGAATGAAATCTTGCCATTTGCAATGATGTGGATGGAGCTAGAGAGTATTATGCTGAGTGAAATAAGCCAGTCAGAAAAGACAAATACTGTATGGTTTCACTCCTATGTGTAATATAAAAAAGAGTTGAACATAGCAGGGGGAAAAGGCAAACTAGAAAACAGACTTTTTTACTTTTTATTTTAGAAAAAGACAGCAAGAGTGCGAGCTGGCAAGAGGGGCAGAAGGGGAGAGAGAGAGAATCTTAAGCTGAGCATGGAGCCCAATGTTGGGCTTGATCCCATGACACTGGGATCATGACCTGAGCTGAAATCAAGAGTTGGACAATGAACCAACTGAGCCACCCAGTCACTCCAGAAATCAGACTCTTAACTATAGACAACAAACTGAGGGTTACTGGAGGGGAGATGGACTGAGAAATCAGTTAAATGGGTGACGGGTATTAAGGAGGGCACTTGTTGGGATGAGCACTGGGTGTTGTATATAAGTGATGAATCACTAAATTCTAAACCTGAAACTAATATCACACTGTATGTTAACTAACTGGCATTTACATAAAAACTTGGAGGAGGAGGAGAAGAAAAGAAGGAAAGAAAGGAAGGGAAAGAAGGAGAAAGGAAGAAGAAAGAAAGGAAAGGAAGAAGGAAGCCATCCCTTTAACATTTCTCGTAAGTCTGATTTAATGGTGATGAGCTCCTTTAACTTTTGTTTGACTGGGAAACTCTTCACCTCTCCTTCAATTCGGAATGATAACCTTGCCAGGTAGAATATTCTTGGTTGTAGGTTTTTTCCTGTCAGCACTTGACTATATCATGCCACTTCCTTCTGGTTTACAAAGTTTCTAGTGAAAAGTCAGGTGACAGCTTTATGAGGTTCCCCTTATATGTAGTTAGTTGCTTCTCTCTCACAGCCTTTAAAATTCTTTATCTTTAATCTTTGTCATTTCAGTCATTGTGCCTTGGTGTGGACCTCTTTGGATTCATCTTGTTTGTAACTTTCTGTGCTTCTTGAACCTGGTTGTCTGTTTCCTTCTTCAGGTTAGGGAAGTTTTCAACTATTATTGCTTCAAATAAGTTTTTTGCTTCTTTTTCTGTCTCTTCCCCTTCTGGAATCCTTATAATGTGAATGTTTTCTTGATGTTTCTCAAGAGATACCTTAACCTATCCTCATTTTTTTTAATTCTTTTTTTTTTCTTTTTGCTCTTCAGCATGGGTGGTTTCCACCAACCTGTCTTCCAGATTGCTGATCTATTCTTTATCCTCTAGTGTGTTGTTGATTCTCACTAGTGTATTTTTCATTTTTGTTATTGTATTCTTCAACTATGGTTCTTTGTTATATTTTGTCTTTGTTTATGTTCTTATTAGGTTCATACACTTTTCTTTCCAGTCTGGCAGACATCTTTATGACCATTATTGTGAACTTTTTTTTTTAATTGTTTTTAATGTTTATTTTTGAGAGAGAGAGGGAGAGAGCGAGCAAGCATGAGCAAGGGAGGGGCAGAGAACAAGGGAGACACAGAATCTGAAGCAGGCTCCAGACTCCGAGCTGCCAGCATAGAACCTGAAGCAGAGCTTGAAGCACAAACACTGAGATCATGACCTGAGCCGAAGTCAGATGCTTAACTGACTGAGCCGCACTTTATAAGTGGACTCTTCATAAGATGATTGGTTATTACCATTTCATTTAGTTTTTTTTTTTTCTTGTTCTTTCATTTGGAGCATATTACTCTGTCTCCTTGACTTTCTGTGTTTATTTCTAAGGATTAGGCAAAACAGCTACTCCTGATCTTGAAAGAATGGTCCTGTGTATGGTCATTGCCTGTGTAAACTGTATGTGCCTGGTATGTTTGGCTGGCTGATGAGCTGTGGTTGACATAAGCTGGGAGTCAAATGGCACTCCATTCTAGGGCTTCCCTGGTTAAATGTCCAGAGCTGAAGTGGGCACAGACTGGGGCATTCTCTGCTCTGTCTGCCCAGAGGGTGTCCAATAGGAAAGCTAAAGTTGTGGTTGAAAGCCAGGGTACCCCAGGGCACTCTGTGCAGGGGTGCCCTGGCAGGGCAGCTGGAGCTAAGACACAGTATGGGCTGGGTGTCCCAGGGCACTCCATGCAGGGGGCACCTTGGAGGGGTGGCCAGAGCTGAGGCAAGTGTAGACTGTGGAGCAGTTCGCACAGGGCTGCCCTGATTGGAATGGCTTGAGCTGAAGTGGGCATGAGCTGGGAGGTCCCAAAGCACTCTGCACCAGGTGTGTTCTAGCAAGTAACTTATAGCCAAAGTCATAAGGGGATAGAGTGTTTCAGGGTTTGGACAAGATGTATAGAAAAAGGGGTATTAATGTATTTTACCTTCTTGTTTTCCTCTTATTATGAATTCATAAACTGGGTTAGAAATGGTAGCAGCATCATTTGTTCATTCAAATTCTGTTCCAGAGAAAACATATCAAACTTGTACCTATGACTTGTAACCATTTTGTGTCATTTTAAAAATTTGACACAACTTAGCTCTATGATCAAAATATCTGACATAAATTTATCTGTAACAAATTACATAAATTTTAAAATATTAATTTTTCTAACTATAAAATAAATTTTATTGTAGAATGCTTAACAAATATAATTAGTATCCATCCAATCAAAATCTGTTAATATTTTAATGTATTTAGTTCTAGTTTCATGTGTGTGCATATACTTGAAATATCATACTGTGTATACATACATTTTTATATCCTTTTTCACATAGCAGTCCATCTTTAATATGTTGTAAACATAATTATTGATGGCTTAATCAGCTGGATAATTTACTTAGGTATTTTCTTCTGTTGGCGATTTAAGTTGGTTTTGGACATTTAACTGTAAATGAGATTGTATTAATTTAGAACAAAATACAGAAACTATTGGGTGTTTATAATCAGATTTATTGATGTCAATGAAAAGTCATAGAATATTCACTAGGTTAGCAGAATGTAAGAAAGCAAATGCTCAGTCGACAGAATCCTTTGTTCTAAGTTTGTTTTGATTATCCTCCCTATCAGAGACAATGATTTAAAAAAAATGAATTCGAAGTCAAAACTGCCTTGAATTCTGATCTTGGTTCAGATGTTGATCCTTAATATATTGGTTATGTGAACTCAGGTTATCAAGGTTCTCCAAGTTTCTGAATCCTCTTCTACAGAATGGAGTTAATAATGCTGGTATGATAGAGGAGTTGTGTTAATTGATGAAATAACAAATATAATGGGGCTTATAGTTAAGAGTGGTATACAAAACAGATACATAAGCAATACAAAACAGTTTCATAGGTGCTAGGGTAAGATGAAAACAGGACCTTTTGGGAGTAAACAAGAGAGGTACAACTATGGCTGGGAGCAGGTATCAAATCAGGAAGGGCTATCTGATGGATCATTAGGAGGTAGGCAGGAGTAATAATGGAGTTATGTGTTTTCTAAAGGGACAAAGGGAAGCAAAAAAAAAATTTGGTAAGGAGAGGAATTAGGAAAACAGGCATAGGGTCAGAGTGTAGAAATAGGTGATTTCGACCATGGGTTGAAGTGAGCAGCACCACTCACATTTGATTATATTAGGGATACTCTTCTATACGTGATTGTTTTTAGATTGTGTTGTCATTCTGTGTATATAATTTAGCATCTGTTTTCACAGCGTCATGTTGTACTGGAAACATCTTTTCATATTCTTAACCCTTTGGAAACATTGTCCTTTTTCATTTTCATCACTGTGTTGATGGGAAGGAAGTTTGTACTTAGTTCCTCTGGGGCCCTGCCTTGCCATCCTCTCTGCCAGATCTCTCACTACATCTATGGCTGAGATGTTCTGTTCTGTAGACACTTCAACTCATTTGCACTGATAGTATTTCATCATAAATGTATTGCACACCTTTGCTTTTTTTCCCCCAACATCAGATGGTTTTTTTTGCCCTGTGCACATGTGAAGCTCAGTAGTGCTGGGGAGTGAGGACCTCTGAGGGCAGCCCTGACCCCAAAGGTTTACTATAGTCTGATGGCATGATACATGCACCCATGACTTTTGGATAAACAATTTAGGGTGGCATCTTGCATGCCTCTTAGGAGAGTACGACAGAATCGATGTCCTGTTGCTCACAGCAGTAACCTCGATAGTGCAGTTGTCTGGCTTTTCCTCTTGCCCTGTTTCACACTGTCTAGTTCTTCATTTCTTATTTTCTGGAGTCACCTTCCTGCACATGAATTCTTATCAAGCTCCATTTGGGGGGAAACACAAGATAGGGCAAACATTTTTAAGGATCATGATATGTGCATGTTGTACACTTGGTCTCAGTCAAAAGGCCAAGAAGCAATACATATATGTTGTAAAATTGCTTTTCAAAATGTTCAGCATTTCTCCTAGCTTTATTCTATGGAAATCTGATTTATTAGCTTTCCCTAAGAGTTCAGTTCCAAAATTAAGACTATACTTTGGATAATGGCTGAAAATATATGACTATTTTACTCCAGTCAAGTGTCAACAATAACTATTTGTCCTTTTCAAGACGAGTTGCACCCCAGTTCTAAAAAACAAAATAAACAAAAAAAACCCCAAAAACAAAAAAAAAATGTAAAACAAAACAAAATAATACATTCAGAGCTCCCCTCCAGCAGTAGACAATGTCTGCAAAGAATTGGTTACCATATGCCCAGAGCCTAATGCCTGAAGGAAACAAAGCATAGTGCCCTTACAAGCATAGGGTCCCCAAAACCTGACCTGCCATCTGCTATGAATTTTTGAATATTAAATTCTACTCCTGGCTCTGCTTTGCTCCTGGAGGCCAGAATCCCACAGAAGACCCAATACAACTCCTGAGGCCTTGGGCCTTTCTCCTTTTACACATGGCCCAGATGGTTCCAGGTACTACCTCTGAGCAGTATTCTGCTTCTGAGATTTCTAGCATTATATTACCCATACCTCTCTAATCAAGGATATCCGCTTAGTCCAAACTCAGGATCCTTTCTTTTGTTGACATCAATTGGAATTGTAGTCCTTTGTATGAAATACATTGTTTCTGCCAAGGATGACTATTTAAAAAGTTTAGAATATGCAAAACAGACAAAGATGGAATAGAGATGAATCTGGGTAAAAAATTAATTTGAGGAAGTCCATGAGTGAAGATTCTTGGAACCCAGGCATGGAGATCCAAGATTTGGTATGTACTTTTTCACTTGGAAGTCAGGCTTTCTTCACCAAAGCCCACTTAGGTTTGACTGTCACAAGCTCACACCCTATTTTTCTAGGGGCATCAGAAATACCTGAGTTTAAGATAGTTCCTGGAGGACAGAAGCAAGTTGTACCTCATATGCTCTGTATTTTACTGAATAAAAGGCCATATTTAATTCATACCCAGTGATCATTGTAATTGCCAAGATAATTTTTACTTTTCCACCATTTATTCATTTAAGAGCTGCTCAGGAGAATATACAGAGGCCATATTCCTTATAGAGTTGCCTCTCAGTTGATAACACTTTATTTAACTGCAGGCATGTGTCTTTGCTGGAATCTGACTACACTGAATTATTCATCATCAGAACTTAAAACCGTTTCTTTATCTAGAAATCCAACTCTTGCCTTGCACATACTATGTAATCTGCTTGTGTACTTGAGAGACAACAGTGCTATTTATTCTTCAAAGTTACCTGGAGTCAATACCACTCATCACAACTTACAAATATATTTACTTTTTCCTTGATTGTTTTCATCTAATTTTTTTCCAGCCTTCTTCCCTCCAGCAAGTAATGAACTGGAAAAAGAGACCATTTTGGTTGTCATTCTGTACTGGGTAATCCCAAACCTGTGATGTTCTCTGCTGCAGGCGGCATTCTCTATCTCATTAGTTAATTTATTCAGCAAGTATTTACTGAATGTTTTGCCAAGCAAAATACAGCCATGAAGAAAATAAATGTGGTCCCTATTCTTATAGAACTTATGATCAATTCTAGATAGTCTCACCTTGGGTTTAGGAGGGATATTAATCTAATTATGGCACCAGGTAGAATCAAGGAGAGGAATTTGGAACCAGTATTGAAATCTGGGAACCCAAGGAGCTCTGGATGACTCAGTCAGTTAAGTGACAAACTCTTGATTTCGGCTCAGGTCATGATCTTACAGTTGTGAGATTGAGCCCTGCATCGGGCTCTGTGCTGGGCATGGAGACTGCTTAAGATTTTCTCTATCTCTCTCCCTCAGTCCCTCCCCCCACATCTCTCAATAAATAAAATAGAATAGAATAGTATAGAATAGAATAAAATAGAATAAAAAATAAAATAAAATAAAATAAAATAAAATAAAATAAAATAAAATAAAATAAACCTAGGAACCCAATAATGACTTTCTCCATAAACATATGGACAAACTATCAAACATTGTTAAATTCCCATGAGTTCCACACAGAATATGAGGGTTTCTAGTCATGCCATGAAGGAAAAACAGTTTTTTCCTATCTCTGTGACCTTGCATAATAACTTCATCACCTCGTATCTCATTTTGTCTCAAGTGTAAAATGAATGAGGTAATAAATCTTATTTCATAAAATTGTAAATATTAAATGACTACATACATGTAAAACAGAACAGTGAATGACACTGAAGTTCTCAGAAATAATAACTATTAATGTTATTGTTGACACAACAAAGAGTCTTGAGAGGTCAATATTTTAAATTTGGGATTCAGGTATGCAGTTACCATTCATGAATTTTGTCGGGAGGCAGCAGGGTATTGGTTCTGTAGTGTAGCTAAAGGGTAAGCAGATTACTGACTAGAGAGGATGAGAGCTTGAAAAGAAGCAGTTTAGGTGTGTGGGGAAGTTAAGTGCTGGAAAGGTGTTACAAGAGAAAGGAAATCTATCCCAGACATGTTAAGTGAGACTTCACAGAAGAAGTGACAGATGAATAGAATTTCAGAGAATAAGGAGGATTTAGTCCTGAAGAGAGGGAGGTTATGACTTCTAGGGAAAAGAGTATAAGGTGTTGGAGGAACAGCAAATAATTTATTCTAGCTGTGGTATGAGGTATATTTGGGGTAATGGTGAAAGAAATTACTAAAGAGAAAAATAAAGTCCACATATGTAAAGCCTTCTATAAGAATTGCTAGGGGAGGCAACTAATGATACCAATCCCATAGCATAAATGGAATAACCCAATGGAAGTTTAATTCTTGATAATTTAATAGTTTGATGTAGATAGTCTATGAGTAGTTTTTTATTTAATGATCCAGGCACCGAGGATCCCTCAATTTTGTTGCTCCGTGATCTTAGGTATCTCGATATTGCAGTCTTTTGTTGAATCCTTGAATCTGGGGTAAAGACACAGAGAAGATAGAGACTATGGAGAGTCAGTGGGAGGTTTTTGTAGCTAGGTCTGTAAGTGGTAGTCATCAGTTCAGGTGACATTCCATAGGCCAGAACTCAGTCACGTGGCCACATCTGATTTTATGGGAGATTGAAAAATATAGTCATCCTACATGTCCAGGAGGACAAGAAATGGGTTTTGATAAGCACATAGCAGTCTCAATCACAATAATCTATTTTTCAATATCAAAATTACAGGAGACTGAAATTTTTGTTGATTAGGAATGTGGGCTGTGGAATCTGGCAGAACTAGTCCTAAATCTCACTTCAGCCATTTACCAAACCTTAAGTAAATTACTCAGCTACTCTTTCAGTTTTTCCATCTATAAAGTTGAAATAGCAATAGTACCCATCTCATAAACATAGAGTAAAAATGACTTAATATAAGTACCAGTTCATTGAATGTTTTTCATGTTCCATGCTCTAAGAAGGCTCCTAAAGATATATTATTTCACCTTCTCTACTAAAAAATCCGGAGTCAAGCTTTAGGGGATCAAAGATAGGGCGATAAAATATTTCTGGAAGAGTGATAGGAAGGAAGGATTTACAAAGGAACTACTTTGGTCCTTGCATATGAAGCCTGATTGTGATTGGCAAACCTGTAGCGGCCAAAGGACCCTCCAGGCAGAAGGAAAGGTGTATACATAAACGTTAATTTATTCATTCACTCAGCAAATATTCATGGATCATCAACTATGTGTTAGGCATGGTTCTAGACACTGAAAATTTATCAGTAAACAACATAGATAGATTTCCAACAACATGGAACTTAAATCCTAATGGAGTCAAATATATAAGCAAATAAATGTTATCAACTACTGATAAGAGAAAGAGAATGATTTGGATTTGTAGAAACTGATATGGACAAATGCCCATGATAATTTTTGAAGGACAAACAAGTTACAGAATATGAATAATACGGTCTTATCTTAAAATACAATCCTATACTAAGGGTATAAGCATGGAAAAAAAATACATGTCACCTTGTTAACGTTCGTTATCTCAGGGTGCTGGAATTGACAAAGGGGAAAGAGACAAAGTATTACATTTCAAACTCTATTCTCAAGTAATTTTAGCAGCTGGTAAAGTCAATCCAGTCAATGAAATGAAAAACATGTCTGTCATATGTGAGCCTACTGGTGGTCCATCTCCCACAAAATTATGTCATCAATAGTCTTATAAGAACAAGTAGCAGATGAGGACACAGTAGGGTTAAAGGTTAGAATCCTAGTCCTGGATGTATCCTTAGCATCATACCCATCAGCATCTGTACTGACCTGAGTAGAGCCACTTTGACTAACAGTATCAGATGTTTTGGAAGGTGAAGGGGAATGGGTGGCACTACTATGGTCCTCTTTACGCCCTCAGTAAATAGGCTGGCTCTGTTATCTTAAGGGCCTGAAATCGTGAAACTCAGTTGTCCCTTGTGACTTAATTCAGACATAGATCTCTGCCCTAGGTTTCAGAAACATTATGTGGCACATAAAAAAAAGGCTTTGAGTCCATTTAAAATAATGCATAGAAAATATCTCAGGTTTGGGACTTAATCCATAACTCTTAGCATTTTTGAGAAATTTAACTTCCCTTTAAATTTTTTTTCACGTTTATTCATTTTTGAGAGACAGAGACAGAGTGCAAGCAGGAGTGGGGCAGAGAGAGAGAGGGAGACAGAGAATCTGAAGTAGGCTCCAGGCTCTGAGCTGTTAGCACAGAACCCAACATGGTGCTCGAACTGACCAACGGTGAGATCATGACCTGAGCTGAGGTCAGATGCTTAACTGACTGAGCCACCCAGGCGCCACACACTTTAAAGGAAACATAATCGTATGGACGACAAAATGTAATTGTGAAGGTAAAGTGAAATTACAAAAGGGCCAAGTGAGCATATAGCACAAACAAATGACAGCTAACATTTATTGAGCACTTTACTATTTGCCCGGTAATATGCTAAGTGCTTTACATGATCCAGGAATATCTATTAAATGAGGCACAAATTGGTTAAGTAGGTAGGATTCTAACTTATCTAGGTGGCCAGACTACAGTATGCTTTAGTGTCTCCTAGATAATTAGCAAGGCACTGCATACTTAGTTCTTATTCTTTTTTATATTGTTTAGCTGTTGTTACTGGAGCATCATTCCAAACCTAACCTCTCTATTCTGCCTTGATTCCACAGATATTGATCTCTTTGAGGACTGTACTTGTTCCAATGGCCCTCCCTTTCCTTGAGCTATTACAGTGCCCCCAGTCCTAGAGCAAGACACTGTGCTATTGGCATTTTACAAGTGTTCTCTTTTAACCAGCACTGTAACCTTATAAAGTAGGAATGTTTTTTCCGTTTCTTAGATGGGCAAACAGTGGTTCAATCACATGACCAGAGCCACAAGGCCAATAATTATATCTCATCCTAATCACCATGAGCTTTCCATTTACTCATACATGTCTTTGTTTAGAATGCTATTCCTAGGATTAACTACACTATGCCTGCATTTCCCAAACTCTGTGCTGAGGCACCCCAGGGTGCTGCAGTTTAACTCAAGATGGTTTTTGAAATTTCAAGAAAACTCAGACTCGATGTTTTTCAGAGACCACATGAGCTGCTAGCTGCAGATAGTTCAGAGTTTTGACATTAGATCACACCACTTTCCTTTTGATGATGTCACATCTTTGCAAAGCTAAAACTTTTATTAAAAACAAGCACCAGGTGTGAGGGAGGAAGAGTTATATGGAAACACTCTGTACTTTGCACTTATTTTTGCTGTGATCTTGTAACTGCTCTTAAATATAAAGTCCATTAAAAACAGTACAAAACTAAGCACCACCTGGGAATCAATGAAACAGGAAGTGAGAATGGTGGTGTCCAGTATCATTCCAAAGTCTGAGAAATTACATAGTGTTCAAGAGGCATACACTTCCCATTATTAAGTAATTTTGGTTATTTAAAAATGAAACATTTTTGTTTCAATATATATGTATGACTTTTTTTAAATTTTTTTTTAACATTTATTTATTTTTGAGACAGAGACAGAGCATGAACAGGGGAGGGGCAGAGAGAGAGGGAGACACAGAATCGGAAGCAGGCTCCAGGCTCTGAGCCATCAGCCCAGAGCCCGACATGGGGCTCGAACTCACGGACCACGAGATCGTGACCTGAGCTGAAGTCGGACGCTCAACCGACTGAGCCACCCAGGCACCCCTGTATGACTTTTTTTGAGCAACCACTAAGTAGCTAGGATATGAATACTTACTAGGCTGTTTGTATCCATCTACTTAATAAACAGAATTGTGTTATTTCTCTGGGCTCTGAAACAAATACTGTGACACAGCGTATACCATGAAATCAAAAACATTTGGGAGACCTTCTACTTAGCTCTATTAAACCCTCTCAGGATTAAAAGTCTGTATGGTATGCTTTTTAAAATCTGTCCTATCTGAACTGTGTATTGTGAATATTTACTACGGCTATTTTGAAAGCAAAAGCCACTAGAGTCATTCACTCTAGGAATGACACAGTCTATGATATATCGCTCCTTTAGCTTGTATGGACAATTCAGCACTTAATTTTGTGTTTTATACATAAGATTGGTTTTGTATTTTTTTTTTTCTATTTCCTACCCTATCTATATTACACAGCCCTTGAAGACAGGAATGTCTTGTGCTCTGGTACATGTATGCCTGTATTTTATACATATATTTGTTCTAAGCATAGGACAAATTAGATGGATATACATTGCACTATTAATAATGTTTACCTCTAGAGGAGCTATTTTATTTAAATTTTAAGTGGTCAGATTATGAATGAGTTTAATTTTCCTTTTTTTTTTTTTAACAGTTCCCAAATAGGGAATTTTTAAAAGACAGTTTTATTGATAAATAGAGGTTGCATAAAGCATCCTATTGCCTGTATTACACAGAAAGATGTGGAAGCTGCTTCTGAAATAAATATTTGGAATGGCTTCCTTAGAGTTGTTCTTGGAAATCAAGCCAGATGTAATTTAGCAACTTGTGTATGCCAGGCACTGTGCTCCCTGCTATCACATATTGTTTTATTTACTTCTTACAACTACCTCAGGAGGTAGTATGGTCTTTGTTTTACAAATAAGGAAAAGGAGGTTCAGTTTGAACTTTTGGGTTTTTGTCTAACGGCATTAGAGTTTTAAAATTTAAAAAAATGTAACATTTATTTATTTTTGAGAGAGAGAGACAGAGAGACAGAGTGCAAGTGGGGGAAGGGCAGAGAGAGACGGAGACACAGAATTTGAAGCCGGCTCCAGGCTCTGAGCTGTCAGCACAGAGCCTGACATGGGGCTCCAACCCACAAGCTGTGAAATTGTGACCTGAGCCAAAGTCGGATGCTTAACCGACTGAGCCACCCAGGTGCCCCATAATGGCATTAAAGTTTTAAAACTCAAACTCAGTCCGGTCCCAAAAATCACATATTGCATGATTCCATTTATATATGATGTCCAGGATAGAGACAAGAAAGTAGGTTAGTGTTTGCTTGGGGCTGTGTGTATGTTTTGGAGTGCAGATGACTGAGCAACGAGGAGTGTCTGATAGTAGGTATGGGTTTCTTTGGGGAATATATTTGTGAATATACTAAAATTCAGTGAATCATGCACTATAAAAGGTTGAATTTTATGCTATGTGGACTATAATAAGCCATTTAAAGGGAAAAAAACTCAAGTTTTCCATCGTTAAAGCCTCAAGGACAATTTTAGCAGTCTTTGGTGGACCTTCATGTTACAACTTAATCCAAAGAATTCAGAAGGATCCCAGAAAATGCATAAAGGCAATGAACTCTACCAGGAAGAAGTATTTCTTGTGGGATTATCTATTCTTCTTTGAAAAGCACCATAGCGCTTCCCAAACACATAATTAGAAATTAGACTGAGTGCAGTGAGGCCAGGCTTCCCACATCTAGCAGAAGCCCTATGCCTTTTCAATAAATATTTGAGAATTTAATTAAACACAATGCCTGCTCAATAAATATTTGCAGAATTTAAGGTGTATCAGTGACATTCAGAGATAGTCATTCAGAGGCAGATATGTCTCTGACAGAATGTCAGATAGACATTCAGAGACATTCAACAGATAGTTTATTTGGGGGAAGAAAAACACTTTTACATAAAGAATGGCATGTCTTCCTGAGATAGCTTGAATGAAGCAACATTACTCGTTTGTGTTTTCAACCCAATCTTTGGGTTCCAAATAAGTTACTGGGAATCTTCTTTGTCATTACTGTTTTAATTACCATAGAACCTCTAATCCAGGCCAGAAATTCCTCGCTGCCCACATTTCTCTCTACTTCAGAATGCGTATCTAATAGCAACCAATTACTTTTCCTATTTTCTCACTTGGAATCTGTTTGGGGAGCTGGGGATCACTATCTAACCAAATCGGTAACATCTGCAACAAAGGGCAGCTGAGTGGGGAGAGTGAGCTGGCTAGACAGATTTCCTGCATGGTAAGGCTCTTTTCCTCTGCAGAGGTTGCTCTGGGACAGTTACTTGTAAGGGCTCCTCAGATTTTTTTGTGTCTTTCTACCCTTTCTTACTCGATCTTTTTCTGAGGAGAAAAAAAAAATAGAGTTTGGGTTTAAGAGGTCAAGTGACTTAAAGGAACTATTCCAGACTTCTGAAAGTTTCTGTTTCAAACATGAAAAGTAATTCCAAAGAAACAACCTTCCAACTCGGCTTTGCTTCCAGGTATGGCTTTGATTTTCATGTTGGCGTGCATCTAACACTCACTACTTTTTAACTGGCCTTCCAAGAAACCAGGCTCAGTGCCTTAACACTAACGCCTTTTCACATTTGGCTGTAAGAGAGCTGAAAGATTAGAAACCGTTTTGTACTCATTCTTAAGCTACAGGGATCCAACTCTTCTATCATATTTAGAGACACAAATTTGCACTTGGAAAACACATCCAAAATGGAACGGTGTTGGATGATTTTAAGAAAACAAGGTAAAGGAAATGATCCTTTAAATTTATTAAATAATTTGCTTTGTATTTTTTACCCTTATTACTTTTTTTTTTTTTTTTTTTTTTTAACAAAAGCCTATTCTGTGTTCCTTGGCTCAGTTGGTGACTGGATACATCTGCAACTTTCAGAAAAGGCTAGTTCAAGGGTGAAAACGATGGTTTTGTTTTGGGGAACTAATTTTGTTGTTGTTGAACAGCTTCTCCGCTCTTTAGAACAGACAACAAAAGTATCATTATCTGGTTTAGGGAGATGCTGATAAATTATTCATACCACTAATGATGACTCTGAATCTTCCTGGGGAATGCTGTGACTTATTTTTCTTCCTTGTAAAAGATAAAACCATTTTTTTGTAGACATTTCTGGCACACCTGCATGCTTGAGGCAATCAGGTGAGATGTATTCCTGACACACTTCCCTTTCCCCTCATTCTCCAGGCTGTGGTTTTAAAATAGAAACCTCTGGATATTTGGCCTTCTTTCGTATGATAGACACAATTTCTGAAATGAATTCACCAGGTTGAGGGAGGGGGAGCTCACCCATAAACTACTTATGATTAAGGAGCTGACACCCTGGATCACATTAATATCTAAATTGCCAGTTACAGGTGCACATGCCTTTGAAACCACAGAAATGTTAAGAGCTTAGACAGTGTTAATAAGGAGACTAAGCTATTAAAGTGGAATGCAAATGAATAGCCTTCATTGAGAGCTTACTCTGTGCTAAGTACTTGGTGTACATTATCTCATTTAATCCTTATTTTGCTAAAGAGAAACTGAGTCTTAAATGGATTAAGTAATTTTTTCAGTGTCAGTAAGTGGCAAAACTAAAAATTGAATCATGACTATCATTCCAGGAGCACCTTGCTGACTCAGGCAGAAGAGCATGCAACTCTTGATCTCAGGATTGTGAGTTCAAGCCCCACGTTGGGTGTAGAGACTACTTAAATAAATAGAACTTAAAAAAAATAAAAGAATATTACTCCAAACCCCATGCTGTTGACCATACGGCTATTTTGTGAGTCCTATGGGCAAGCAGCATACAGGTGTTGGGAGTATAAAGGCAGATAAGTCATTGCTCCTCCCCTCAGGAGTTTACATTTTAAAGTCCTGTCTTTTGATTATACTATTCATTCACCGGAAGAACATTAATTGTGTGCCCATCCCGTGTCAGTTCCTATGCTGTGCAGTGTCTGGTATGGTGAGTCTATTTTCAGAAACAAAATGGAGGACATGCCATCTGACATAGAATTTGAATAATAAATTGGAATATAATGGAATGGAATGTTTGAATTCAGTGTTTTAACACTGCTTCCGAAGAGGGGAAAAAAGAGGAGGTGGGGGAACCAGCTACCAAGAAAAGAGAAGCTACTAAAATGGGAAGAATGACTGTCTTGGGGTTTTTATTCCAAAGAAGAGTAGGTGACGTCCAGAAGAGATAGATATTGTTAGTCCCCAGCAGCCTCATGTACAAAATAAACTCTTCCTTTGAACTCACGATTGGCAACTAGAGAACTCTGGCAATGACCTCTGTTGCTGAACTCTGGCAATGACCTCTGTTGCTGAAAATATGGTGGTTGGTAAGCAAGGAACCAAGGAGGGGACAAGGATAGGAATTCCCTTCTCTGCTTGGGCCATGTGTCTAGTGGACCAACCCAGAAGTGAAGCAGGATAAGTTGTAAAGATAGGCCTTAATACAACCTCCCACTCACACAATTATGCCAAGTGTCTAGAAATGGGAACATCAGTCTGAGCTTGTGTATGATTATTCTAACAGGCAACATTTTAAGAAAAACGGTTGGCAAATTACCTTTGCATGAATATGAATTGTTTCTTCCCTTTAATAGTAGGAAATGTCACTTTGTTTCACTGTAAGAACGGCTTTGAGGTTCCAATTTTTAACTCTGACACCTCCATGCCTTTTCTTGAGAGAGGAGGCCAAAGTTGGTGTTCACCAAGAGCTCTTTTCTTCCTAGTTTCACTCTTTGCTGCACAGCATGTTGTTAGTAAAACCACTTTTTCAACAGGATGTAAAAAATTAGAAGGGAACTATTTCCCTCTCTTCCCCAGGAAGGCAGAGGAAGTGGAAATGCAAAAAAAATTGAAGCCTTGGTCTAAAGAGTCACAAAAGGCAGTAGGAGGCGGGTAGGTAGATTTGCTTTAACTCAAAGACAGGCAAATTCAGCCTGAAGTATTCCTAATGAAACTAGGTTTCTTTAAGGATATTAGTCCATCTCATTAGACTTGGATTACCCACTCTGTGTTGGACCCTATGCAAAGTAACACATGTGTCAGTTGAGATACACCAGGTTATGCTGCAATAAGAAAGAATCCTCAGCTCTCAATGGATAAAACTAAATGTTTATTTTACAATCAGAGTATGTGTTTAATATAAGTTGACAGCAGACCTTTGTTCATCATAGTCACTCAGGGATCCATCTTGACATGTGCTTTCACAGTTACCACAACAGGAAAAGAAGATTAAGTGAATCAGTAACACTGGATCTTAAAGCTTCTGCCCACCACAGATCACTTCTCCTACTGCACAAAGGAAGCTGCCTATACATTCAAGGGGATGGTAAAGTGAAATCCTACCATGTACTTGGAAGAAGAACCAGAAGTATTTGATGAAAAGTTTAGAGAATATCACCATAGATGAGCCTCATGATGCACTACCCTCTCCCAAAATCTAAAACTCAATATCAGCTATAAGATGAGGAAAGGGGAGGTATGCATTATTCCAGCTCATCTATAAAAGAAAAAAAATGAAGTTTGGGAGGGACGAGTGTGTCCAAAAATTGATAAATTGATTTCATTTGTCATTAGCTTTAGGGAAGCACTAATGAAATCTTTAAATTATCTAGTTCTTGTCTAGCTACAGTGTAGAAGAGAACTGTATTAGAGTATATACATGTATTTTATCTAATCCTGTGGAAATCTTTATGTACTCTGTACTTTTTATGTAACTTTGTATCACTATGGACTCATGGGTTTCTTTTTAATTCATTTTTAATGAGCCAATTGTCTCAGATTCAACCAGGAGGAATCACTTCAGGCTAACTCCCTATTTTTCTTTTAAGTCAACTTGATTGAAACATAATTTACAAAATAAAATGTATCCAGTTGAAGTAATCCTAAGGACAGTTAACCAAACTGAGGACATAATATTAGAATACAATACCATGGGGTGGGGGAGATAATTTAATTCTACCTTTCTAGCCTGCCTAGAAACTTTGGTCATATTAAATGAAAAAATATTACAACAGGTTTCCTGTATTCAGTCAAAAAAAATTTATGAAGAAGAGGAGGAAACTTTGAGATTTTCCTCATTGTCTTGTAATTCTTACCTGTCTTCTCTAGTGTCATCATCTTCTTGATTTTACACTATAATCTAGCTATTTTGTATACTTTTCATACCTTTGGGTCTTTGTACACACTACTCCTGCTTGTGATATCTAATTTGCTTGTCTTCCTAGGAAATTCCAATTCTTTGCTTTAATACACAATTCAGCCATCACTTTTTCTAGGAAGTTTTCCCTGAAACTTTTTCTCATGTGCTGCCCTCATTCATTTCCAACAGGGAAATAATTGTGCTCTGTCATAATTCTTAGAAGGGGAGGCTGTGTTTTTGTCCATATCTTCACTACCTTACAAATGGCCAGATTTTCAACGTGGGTTGAATAAATCTTTATGCAAATGTCATTATAGTACAGTATTATTTTTCTGGAGGAGGATCTCTATAAATATAAGCTCCTTATTCAAAACTTCTTTAATGAAAACAGCAGTTAGCAAATAGGCTAAGGTAGATAAGCTCAGTGTTCTTAAATAAATGTACATGGTGGTGGTAGAGTATGTATGAACTCTCAGATCAGAGGCATGAGCCAGAAATCTAGACCTGAAACTGAAGTTATTTTCATGGCTTAATTCCCCAATGTTAGTCCTTCATCTTAAAATGGAGATAAGACAGGTGTGTGTGTCTGTATGTGTGTGTGTGTCTGTGTGTGTGTGACCATTAATGTATATGACTATCCAGCCTATGTTAATGTTCAATAAGGAACAGCTCTTATGGGAGATTTCTTTGCACTTTTAGAAGCTATCCAAAGAAGCAATTATCCTTAGACAAGTTTTTCCATCTTCATGGGTGTATGAAATACATTAAAGAATGACTTTCATGCCTCAAAAGACTACTGCATTGAAAAACTGGAAGACCCTGTAGCTTAGTAAGCACCACACAAGTGGGCATATGCACATGAAAGGCATGAGTATTTTCCCATTCCTTTGAGCAAAAGACACAACCCTCTACCTTCCCCAGCTTTACAGAATAGATCAAGGGTCCCACTATTCTTCATTTCTTTCAGCCAGGCCTGACATCCAACATGCCTGCCTTCATTGCTTTCAGAAATAATTAGGTGTTGAAAGCTCTGACTAGAAGGATTAGGGATATGAATAACAACTTGACAGATCAAATCAAATACATTCTGATTTGATTACATTACTAAGTCAATTATTATTTCTTGTCACGTTAATTATGGCAAGAGTTATAAAATGTGTCTTCCAATAATTCCCTAACTAAATCCTAATGGCCATATCGTTGTCGTGAATCTGTGCAACAGCAAGTGTTCGTATTTGTGCCAACAGTGGAAGAGGGAATGGGAAGAGGAAAGAACTTTTTAAGCTTTTAAGTAATCTCTAAACCCATTGCAGGACTCAAACTTACAACCCTGAGATCAAGAGTCACGTGCTCCACCAACTGCATCAGCCAAGCGCCCCAGGAGGAAAGAACATTTATATAAATCGATTTATTGAATATTAAGCACCCTCTACTTTATTGAATATTAGGCACTGGACTTAGTTATGAATGTTAGGGATAGGGAAATAAAACTATTCAGCCCCTGCTACCTTCAAGGAGCTCACAGCTCTGAAGGTGAGGCAGCCTATAAATAGACAAATCCATCTTAAGATGTAGGAAGGAGGTAAAAGGCACAGTGACAGAGTGGAGAGAGGCTTAATTCTGACGCTGTGTTCAGAAAAGTCTTCATAGAGGATTTTCTGCTTGGGTCTCTGGTTATCTTGCATCAAGTGTACCCAGAAACTGGCTGGAAGATATTTTGCTGAACAAGATCATTGTTAGTAGAATAAGTGACCCAGGAACATACTGAACATCAAGGCCTAGAGAATGATCACGTTGTCACTCTGTCCCAACAATACACACAAAGTTTTTAAATGAGACTAAGAGGTACTTAACGTTGAATCAAAATATAAAGTTACTTTGATGTATGAACGTGGCTCACATGTTAACTTGAGTTTGAAAATTCCTCCATGAGCCAAGTACATGGCTAAGCAAATCTTACTACCTTGGCTCACTTACTGCCCACATGTTCCTCTTAAAGCATATAATATTCTCAGTGATTTGGTTATAGGGCATTGAGAGAGGGGTTGACTAACTTGCCACAATCACACAGCTAGTATATGACAGCACAAAGATTCAGACTTGGTCATTGCTGATTTAAAAGACATTCCATTGTGATTACGAAGCAACTTAAAATATGGACAGTATTATTCTCATGGTGGGTCAGAGTAAGTAAGTGACTTGCTTGAGATCATAAAGCAATTTAGTGGTAGAGCTGGAACTTGCACTTGAAACACACAAGCTTCCTCCAAGCGACTATTCTCTTTTCAAACTATGTATTAAGCCACAGCATGTCCTATAATCTACACATATATGATATAAAGTGAGTGATGCAGAGCAGACCCAATGCTTTTGAGAAAAACAAACTGCTCTACCTAGAAGTTCTATAAGAATTCAATACAATGTCAAATTCTAGACACTATTTTTTAGATTTTTCTTTAATGGAGGAAAGTGGAGAAAAGAGAGAAGGAATCAACTGAGTACTCTGTTAAAAACAACAATAATTACAATAGTTGCCATGCACCCAACATATGTTATAAAGAGTTATAAGCATCTTACATGGATTAACCTGTTTATTCTTCATAATAACCCTAAAAAGTTGGTTCCCTTAGGATTCTCATTCTACAGAAGTAGAAACAGAGGAGCAGAGAGCTTAAATCTCTAGCCCTAAGTCACAAAATGGAAGAGGTAGCATTAGTCATCATTCAAATGCCCATGATTTACAAACATTTTCCCATTTAACATTGGATATAGTCCTATAAAATGTTATTGCCATTTTCCAGATGAGGAAACTGAGGCTCTGAGAAGGAGATTGAAATGCTCAAGGGGTCACCAAGAGCAAGTGGCAAAGATAGGATTTTAAGCCCATGACTTGGAGTTTGTTTGGGGCACTAATTGACTGTTAAACCAGAAGTATATATTTGAAAAGTACACTTGGATATCAACAAATCTTCATGAGATTTATATGACATGGTGGAGACATAAATGTTGGCTGCTCTTGAATCTATGGGTCATAGATTGAGTGAATTGATTTGTCATTTCACTATTGTCTCCACTTCCTTTTAACTATTGACTGATCATTTCAACCATTAACTATAAATTATCTATAGTTAACTATAAATTATCCTTTTGTAATGTTTATTTTTGAGAGAGAAAGAGAGGAGAGAGCTGGCGAGGGACAGAGGGAGACACAGAATCTGAAGCAGGCTCCAGGCTCTGAGCTGTCAGCACAGAGCCTGACACAGGGCTCGAGCTCGCAAACCGTGAGATCATGACCTGAGCCGAAGTCGAACACTTAACCGACTGAGCCACCCAGGAGCCCCAACTATAAATTATCCTTAACCAAATCAAACAATGTCCTAGCAGCCTCACACCCACCAACAGGTTAAAACTAGAATTTCTCATACTCCTTTTAAAAGGTAGCTGTAGTGTAAACACTATACTCTAGAGCCTGTAAAGTAAAATCTTTAGTGATAACCTATGGGTTCCAATCTTGCTTTAGCTTATTTCAATCTGTGTCACCTTGGGCAAACTATTGATTCTTTCTGGGATGTACCTTTTCTGTGTATCCATCATCATTAAGAGTGAAATTCCATCTTAAGCTATGGTCTCCAACCCTGATATGTCTTCCAGACCACTCACATGATTGTTACTCACTGCCTAACCCTTTTTGGCACCCTCCCAAATCTTGCCTTCTGTGTACCTAGGTCATTGGCTGAGACACTGTCACATAGAGTTTTCCATCTGAAATCATGATGGGGCCACCCTCATGATTTTAAGGATCTGCACAGATTCTTGATCTTAATGGATATCAAAACAAGAGAAGACAAAGCCTGAGTTATCGTTCCTCACTGACAATCATCCCCCTGGGTCTTGTTGAATCCACTCAAAGGAGAGTACCACCACAGTTCTGCCCTAACCTGGTTCCCTCCCCTTTCTCAACATCTGCCTAAGATTCAAGTGTTACTTGCTGTTAAATCTACATGAGTTACATATCACTTAAAGTATGTCAGTAACTAGCCAAAAACAGTCCAGAGGAAGTGTTCTAGTGTTCTGTCCTTGAACCTCTCTCTTCTAGTATTTTAGATGAAACTTTCTATCTAAGGGTGAGATTCTAAAAGGCATAAGCCTAAGATCTGAGAAGATGTTTTAAGGTAAATTTACATAATGGATAAAGATAGAATTTAGATGGAAACTAAGTTCTAATTTTAAGATAATATTTTCTGTGATTCTACTTATTGGGATTTTCTGAGAATAAGTTATTTAACTTATAAAATTATAAAACTTAAAGTTAGGGGATCAATAAGAATGTTGTCTCAAGATTCCAGCCAATTCTAAGATAAATTATTATGAGACTGATAGTTTTACATTTTGTGGTTTTTAATGACTGCTGTTGGCTCAACCTACCCCAGAATTCAAGATTATGCAGCAAATGCTCACTCACTTTTTAGCATTTACATAATTGGTCCCTAACAGAGTTTATTTTGCTTTAATTTTCCAGATTTTATATACTAATTCAGTAGTTTGCCAGAAGTTGAAGATCTTTCCAACAATCTGTACTCGTGAGGCAGGCAGAGCTTCCTATATGTAGTGGCTGAAACAATTTGGTCCAAATGGTTGATGCCACAAGCAAAATATCCAAAGATTGTTCACTTGAAAATTATGACACTTTTTCAGGATTTTACCTCGCATTATTTGTTTTATGGACTATTCAGTATGCATTGCACCAACACTAATTACTGCACTAATAAGTCAGTGTGTTACTAAGATGTTTTGCCATTATAATTACAGCCACATGTTGTTGTCCTTCCTCAAATAGTCCAGGCTTAATTGCATCATTTTTCAGGAGAATTTATGTGGTACAGCTTAATTCAAAATTAGTACATGAATAAATGAAGTGCAAACTATTTTCTGCACTGACTCACATGCAGGATAAATGTTGTAGAGAGGAAAGTAGCCAAGCTTTCATGTTCCCAGTTGTCTGTGGTAATTTCTGTGATGAACCTCCAGTGGTAATTTATGGAATGGAGGTCACAACTGGCAGAGGAATCAGAGTGGATGTGCAGAAAGGATGTTGTCCAATGTACTAGCAACATGGGTTCTAGACTCTGCCAGTCATTTTTCATAGGGCTCTTGGGGGTTATTTTCCTCTTCTGAGGCTCCAATTTCTTTATCTGAAAATTTAGGACATTGTTCAAATGATCTTAGGTTCTCTCTAGTTTTCTCCTCTAATGATGAGTTATTTCTACTAATGTCCTTCTCAGAAGATAATATTAAAAGTCTGCCTTCCCTTAAAAGGATATCTATTCTTTCCCATGGTAAAAATTAATAATGATGCCTACTGTGGAAATAACACAGGTCATTTGAATTCTACATTCTGTGTGCCACCCCCATTTCCAACATGAACCTGTATAATCTCTTCCTTGCACTTTTCTTACTTTATTCTTTTCCTTTTATCTCTTTCTTTTTCCTTTTCTCCTTGCTAACAAAATTGACCTCTACTCATGAATATGTACATAGTGCTATCTTATGTACATGTTATGTACTTATTATGGATACATATTATGTAGAAGTAGAAAAACAAGATTTGTTCAGGGACTCCCAAAGTGAAAGGTAAACTTCAAGAAAGGGAGAAGAAAGAAGCACGGGATGGTAGATGGGCCAGATCTGTAGAATTTAGCTTTATACTGGTTCTGGGAGAGTAGATTAAGTAATGCAATCTTGAATTCACAGTGAGGAGTTTGAGAGGGTCTCCACCAGGCCATAAAATACTATCATGCACATAGTTTTTAAGTTTTTAAAAATGTTTATTTTTTAAAAAAATTTTTTTAACGTTTATTTATTTTTGAGACAGAGAGAGACAGAACATGAATGGGGGAGGGTCAGAGAGAGGGAGACACAGAATCTGAAACAGGCTCCGGGCTCTGAGCTGTCAGCACAGGGGCCCGATGCGGGGCTCAAACTCACGGACCGCGAGATCGTGACCTGAGCCGAAGTCGGCGCTCAACCGACTGAGCCACCCAGGCGCCCCTAAAAATGTTTATTTTTGAGAGAAAGAGAGAGAGAGAGGGAGCAAACATGAACGGGGGAGGGGCAGGGAGGGAGACACAGAATCCAAAGCAGGGTCCAGGCTCTGAGCTGTCAGCAGAGAGTCTGATGCAGGGTTTGAACACACAAACCATGATATGACCTGAGCCAAAGTCAGACGCTTACTCGACTGAGCCACCCAGGCGCTCCTTGTGCAAATAATTCTTAAAAATTACGTCTTCCTCAAGATATTTCTTCCATCAGTTAGAAGCTTATGGTAAATATACAATTCTGTAGTGTTTATGATGTAAGATAAAGCATCCTTGTGCAGGCACTTGAACAATTATAGGAAATACTGAGGTATCTGTGGCTTGTGGAATTTTTTTAACTCCCAGTGGTAGAATGGAGCAAGAGGTGATAGATTCATTCATCCTTTCTTTCAAAAGTATATCCTAAGGGCCTCTTAAATGCCAAATCAGGGTATTAGGAACTAGAGACACAGCAATAAAAAGCCACATTCCCTGACCCGGATAAACAGGCAAGATTAAGACAAGATAAATTATTTTGATTGGTCATAGATTTTCCCCATAATATCAGAAAGCTTAAGTGATGGCATACGTGGTGAGTATCTGAATTCTTGGCTTAAAGCAAAGGTTTTCAATCACCAGGAGTGATTTTGCCCTTCTGGGAACATTCAGCAACATCTAGAAACATTTCTGGTTGTCACCACCAGTTGGGCACCAAGGGTGGAATAGGATGTTCTACACACATCTACTGGGTAGATGCTAGGGAAACTTAAATATCCTACAAGGCACAGAACATTCTCCTGCACCAAACAGCAAACAGTTATTTGGCCCAAATGTCAAAAGTTCTAAGGTTGAGAAACCTTGCTCTAAGTAAACATTATCCATTACACTACTGTAAGAGTTTATATAAGAGGTAATAAAGCATGAAATAAAGTTCCAGCAATGGTACTAGGTAGGAAAGAAAGAGAGAGAGAGAGAGAGAGAGAGAGAGAGAGAGAGAAAGAAAGAAAGAAAGAAAGAAAGAAAGAGAAAGAAAGAGTACTTAATCAATTGGAAATGGAGGTGCAGCTAGGGAGAAGAGTCGAAAATGAGCCTAAGAATTGTACATTGAATGACCTGAAGAACAGTGATACCATTGCTACTAATATATTGGCTGTGGCAGAAGAAGTGATGGATTTGGTTTTTGATATGTTGAGTTGATGATAGGGTTATCAGATGGACGCATCCAGGAAGAGTCAGAGGTGGAAGTTGGGGGACAGTGCAGGCTACTGGAAACCTCAGGGTGCTGGGGGTTTTGGCAGTGGACTTGAAGATGTGCAGGTGAATTGCATCTTCCAACAGCCATTCTGCACACAACAGACTCAACAAAAAGAAATGCTCACAGGTTGTGGTTTTGGTGGCTGAAGAGCTTGGAGACTTCCCATCCCCCCACCCCCACTCCTTAAAGAACCACAACATTTTATCCCTTTCTACACACACATTTGCTTCCTTCCAGGCTAAATTCCTTTGAAGTTAATGGGTAAAATGGATGGGGAAGTGTGGGGAAGGAGTGGAATCTGTCCCACACTTCTTCAATTTCCATTAAATTACATGGTTCTTGGAAGATAAAAGGAAAGGTCTGGGGGCAAAACACATTTTAGGTTTCATTGAACCACATTTGAGTTTCCTGATCCAGGGCTTGGGCATTCCATTTATTCAGCCAGACTGAGGCAAACCAGTTCAGGGCTGAGACCAGTGGTGTGCAATCTGGGACCCACAAGACCAAAGTCAGGGATTGTGTAAATGTCCTCTTTATCAGAGGAATGCGGTAAGTGCATTTTATAGGTGTTTCCATTTTAATGAAGTTAGAAATTTACCATTGATAAGACAGGAATAGAAGTAAGCCCATTTTCCTGTCTTCCTTCCTTTCCGATCTCCTTGTTTTCCTTTTCCTCCTCTTAACAAACATTTATTAAATGGCGACTACAGACCATTTTTTTTTAGGTTTCAAGGATAGAAAGATGATGTTTTATAGTAGTCAAAGCAATTTTGCATTTTGCTATCTGCTTCTCACAACCACTCTCCACGAGGGAGTCTAAGTGTTATTATCCTCGTTTTTCAGACAGGAAGCCTGGGTTTAGAATCATTGTATATTACAGTTATATAGATATTTCTTTATATACTCAGGACTAGATGCCGGATCTCCTGATTTACTGATCTGAGAGTAGCAGAGGGAACTTTGTGAAGTGACCGATAAACTTTGAGATAATTAACTGTAAAGCCCAAGCCTGTGTGAGGAAGAGATGGTAGAAAAATGAGTTTTGTGACTGGATTGTCCAGGTATGTGAAGTTTCTCTGGGCTTGGTTTCTTCATCTGTAAAGTGGGCATGCAAGATGAAATAAGTGGCTTTTAAAGTTTTGGCTTTTTTTAAACAGCTGAAATGTATTTTCAAATAAAACACTTTGGAACCTTGAAACATAAAACAGATTAAAGTAGATGTGCTTTGATTGAAATAGTAGCAGGGACCCCAGAGCAACCCTTGGTCCCTTGCCATATCACCTTCACTTTACCACCAGTGGACACTTAGGCACCTGCAGGTACCTGAATTCTTCAGAACATAGTGTGAAATCCCCTGGGCTGCATCTTCCTGACCTAATATTCTGTTTCTAGTCATAATCATCTCTTACCTAGTATGCACACTGCTTTCAAATACATCATTTCAGGTGAAGAAACTGAGGGCATGAAAGCTTAAGTAACTCTTCTAAGATTATTCAATTAATATAATATGGTTCCAATGCTTAGGCTCTTTGTACTTCTTGGTGCTGCTTCCAATGGATCTGAAATATCTTGCGTCTATAGAAAGGAATTTGTGTATGCTAGCTGTGATGTGTGAGGTCAAAGGCCTTAGGAAGTTGGTCAGCTTACCCTTCCTGTTCCATAAAGGTTGAGGCTCCGTGTGTTATCCCCAGTTGTGCAGCATAGCATGCTGGCATGTTGTATAATGTTATTTTAGTCATGGTATAAAAGTCAAATGGAAAAAAAAAATCTGGAGCTCTTATCTCAGACTTGAACCATATGGTGATGACAGAGTAGAGAAAGAGGGCTGAGGAAAATTTACTCATTCATTCAACAATGTACTATGTGCTAGGTAGTATATTCTAAATATTGGCAATATGGAAGTAGGCACAAGAAAGAGGGTCTTTTCCCTTATGAAGGTTATAGTCCTGTGATAGAAATAGAGCATTAATCAAACTAATATTTGTGAAACAACAAAATGGCAAGTGATAAGAAGGGAAGATATTGTTTCTATGAGAATGTAGAGCACCTAAATAAATTTGGGAGATCAGAAAAAGCCTCCCAGAGGGTGGAATTTTGAAATGAGATACAGAGGAAGAGAGAAAAATTAAATATTGATAGAAAAAGTGGCACAGAGAGGGATCAGCAGAAGTATGGGGAAAGAGAGAAGTCTGGCTAGGGTGGTATGAGATGGGCTGATGACACAGGGTCCAGCCCAGGCTGATGACTGGCTGTGTGAATGGTCTGGATTTTATCCTGAGTGTAGTGGGGAATCACCAAAGAGTTGCAAATATGGGGTGACAGGATCATAGTAGAGTTTTAAAAAGATCACTCTTGTTACTGCATGGGGAATAGGGTATAGGCCTAAAATATTCTGGATCCTTCTTGTCTTAAAAATAATTAGAACCACCAAACTGCCTTTTGAAAATAGTCAAATAGGATTTAATCTAAGAAATAATGAAAGCATGATGAAAGTAAGTATTTCAGTACTTGAGAAGTTGACATGTATGTATATAATTGAAAAAAATTGACAATGATTTTATTTTTTTAATGTTTATTTTTGAGATAGAGAGTGTGAGTAGGGGAGACACAGAGGAAGGTGGGAACAGAGGATCCAAAGTCATCTCCATGCTGATAGCAGTGAGCCTAATGTGGGGATCAAACTCACAAACTGCAAGATCACAACCTGAGCTGAAGTTAGACGCTCAACTGACTGAGCCACCCAGGCACCCTGACCTGATTTTAAATCTGGGATCGTTAGCTATGTGATAATCAGACTAATTATTTCACTCCTCTGTACCTTAGTTTCCTCATCTGCTGACAGATGTAACAATATCTGTCTTGCAGAAATGTTATAAAAACTATGTTTGCAAAGAGCAAGATGTCTGACAATGAATATTAATTAAGTACATATTAGTGACTTCTATACTGTTTAAATTTTATGTCCTAAGCTGGTAATTGTTTATAAATAAAGGGCAGCCTGACACCCAGATGCCTAACTAAAAGCACTAAACAGATGATTAAAAATCACTTATTGAAATGAACAATGGCAGTTGATATTACATAGGGTAACAGGTGCTTAATTGCCATTTCCTACCCAAGGAACATGTTCCCAGGAGCAGCGTGCCCAGCAGGTTTCTGAGGTTGTACAGGTGGAGTCTCTCCTTGAATACCTCATCTAGAAGTGCCAAGTACATATTTTGGCAATCTGAGCCCAAAAGGGCCCCGGCATTTTCAGCAAGATTTAGAGCCAGAGCCTCTTTTGCAAAAACAACCAATTTAGCTTAAAGCTACAAGCTGTGCTGATCCAGAAGAAAGACAGCCAATATTCATTTGGCATCTGGAGCATGTAGCCAGCTGAAGCCAAAAGGCTATTGCCCCATCCATAAAGGGGTATAAACATTGCATCCTAGCTAGCTCTTCTAGGGAAGATGATCATGGTACCCTACCCGAGTCCCCTTTATGAGGCCAATAAACCCATCCATTGGTGCAATGAGTACTGATTACTAACAGCACAGAGCTATCTCCTTCCCTGGAGAAATCCCCTTCATGCCTATATGTTAGGCCCCCTTTGGCCCTGGGTTAAGACTGAAGAAAAGGAATGATTGATATGAGGCTGTAGAAGGATGGCCTCTTGCCTGATGATGGGGCTAACTCTGTGAGATAATTTAGGCTCCAGATCCTACTACAGGATCAGGGTGAAGCTAGTCTTCAGTTGCAAGCACATTCTTAGCTTTTCCCCCTCTGCCTACCCTGGTCTTTATACCCACTTTTCTCCTGAGAATACACCCTTCAATAAAACATTTGCACAAGAATATCCATGTCAGACTGTTTCTAGGGAATCCAATCATATTTAAAGCATTGAATTGTTTCTTGAAAGCCTATCAAGAAATTATAGTTAAAACCAAGAGCTGCTGAGTCAAATTTGGGTTTGGATCCAAGCTCTGTCACAGACTGGCTTTATGACCTCATGAACGTTTCTTCTGAGTAGGGAGAGTAAAAATTTCTCTAGGTAAAAATGAGACAAGCAGACCTACTTCAAAACACTGTTGTAAGAGATAACATTTTGAAAAGTGCTTCACTTTAAGATTTTCATGCTTCCTTATACAATCCAATTGCTCAGTAAATTATTTGTTGAATAAACCCTTATTCATCATCCACTTTATGCCACAAACTGTGTTTGAGTTGGAGATAGAGACAGGTCTGAGGCAGATCAACAAAGGTTATGAGAGAGTGAGAGGTATCCTACAGTGGTGACACTGAGGGGGGGTGGGTAACTAGCAGATATGGGAATAATTGTTACAAGGTAACCATGTAAATACTTGCATGTTTCTGCATGATCATGTACTTTCTGAACAAAAATTATTAGGTACTTGGATTAGAGGGTAACTGACTAATAGCACTAAAATAGAAAATACTCCAGAGAGAGAAAGAGTTAGGGGTTTATCCCTCTGGAACTAGGTGTTTAAGTCTCAAAGGAAGATAAAACCAGGAGCTATTTCCAAATGACTGTAACCATATTGGAAACTTTTCCAGAAAGAATTTGTTTATATTAAGAAAGGTTTCTCTCCCTCTCTCAGAAAGGGACCTAAGATGGGGGTGGGGAGTGGCAGCTGTGCAGTGGTTCCTATATAAGTTCCCAGATTTATAATTTTGGATTTTTTTTTTTGGTTATACATGCAGTGTGACATTTTCTCTCATCACTGCCCCCAGAGGTAGAAGGAGGTATAAGGAACCAATGCACTTCCTGCTGAAAGTAATAATTAAGCTTGATCTTCGATCCACAAACCTAATGCTTGCTTCCAGAAAAACAAATAAATATGGATATTCAAAATTTATCATGGTATGTAATGAATAATGAACTTGGGTTCACTAGGCAGAAAGATATTCCAGACAGAGAAGCAAAATGTGCTGAAAGATGAATACATGAAAATAAAATTCAGTGACATCCTAAGTATATAAGCATTTCAACTGCTTTTTTAGAATCTGTATTCATTCCCCATTATGCACAGCCCATCTCCTTTGTGCTTTTATAAAGTAGTAGTGTTTGGCCATTATTGGTGATGTCTCAGTGGTATCCTATTTAGGGAAGGAAATATTAAGCAAATATTAACATTATGTCTTAAAGTGATGTATTATAAAGAATACAATATTTTTTCTTAAGTGTCAAAAGCAATGTGAATTGAAATAGAGACGCTTGGCTTCCTCAGAAGGCATTAGAAACCAGCAAGGTGCCAACCTGTATACATGTATGGATTAGGGCAAGTTGATCTACATAGCCCCAATAGAGAGAGATTAACATCTATAGAAACAAAGAAAGTGATTCAGGGGAGAAAAATCAAGGAGGACGTAGAACACAAGATTGAGGAGACTCCATTGATGTCTGGTGTCATTTTTCTCCATCTCAGCCCTAATTGTAGCTGCCCAGGGCTAGGGGCTTCCCAGGGGATACTTCTGTGGTTAAGAGGCTTGAGGTATTTAATAACATATTTGGAAAGCCTTCTTAAGTCCACTTTAAATGAAAAACATTAACTTAATGATATAAGAAGACAGGCTTTACTCTTTGAGTAATGTTATTTTTAGAACTATGGAAATACACAGAGTTATGATGTTGGCAGGCACATTAATAGAAATGCCAGAAGAAAGTCTCTTACCTGCAGTAATAATAATAATGACTTTCATCTAAGTAGCACTTTCAGTATAAAAATATTACCACAAACATGGTCTCATTGGATTCTCCCACAGCCTTTGAAGGAAGGCAACCTGAGGTTATGAGAAAAGTGGAGGCTTTGGAATGAGACAGATTGGGGTTCAAATCCATGGTCTTCTATTGACATGTTATCTTCAGCAAATTTCCTAAGCTGTCTGGAACAAAACTTTCTTATCCATGACAATAGGTAAATGAATACTTTGTACCCAAGTCAGCTGGAAGATTAGATCACAAATGCAGAAATCACCAAAGATAGGCTAGCATAATAGATGTTTAGTAACATTTTTTTTTTTTTTTTTTTGCTAAGTGCAGGTAGATTTATGATAGCCTGTTTATTTTTTCTGGAGAAAAAAATGAAAACTTAGATAAGTGACAATATGAAGATCACCCAAATAGAGACATAAGTTTAAAACCGAGCTTTTATATCCTCAAGACAAATCCTTCCCATGGCATGGTGCTATGAAACAGTTCAGGTAGTGTCTATTTTTTGAGCAGCTCATTTGGGGTCAAAGAAATTGAGTTTGTAAGATAAATCTGTAGAATGTTGATATAAAGCCTCCTATTCCTGCTTCACCAAAGATGTCTACATTCTAGTCTCCAGAACCTGTGACTATGTTACGTTAGATGGTTGGATGAATTTTGCAGATTTAAGTTCAAGACCTTGAGATCCGGTGTTATCCTTGATTGTCTGGTGAGCCAGATGTAATCACAGGATCTTTATAAAGAGGAAGGCAGGTCAGAGGAGAGATACTATACTATGCTACTGGCTTTGAAGATGGACAAAGTAGACATAAGCCAAGAATGTAGGCAACCTCTACAAGTCGGAAGAAGAAAACACAAAAGATTTTCTGAGTCTCCAGGTGGGTCACAACCCTCCTGATCCATTTTAGACTTCTGACCTCCAGAACTACAAAATGATAAATTTGTGTTGTTTTTAAGCCACAAGGTTTGTGGTAATCTGTTAAAGCAGCAATAGGAAACTCCTACAGACCCAATAGAAACTTCTAATCGGTGGAGTTTTGGGGATAAGTGGACTTTCTAAGTTTAATGTGCACATATGTTAGCAATGATAATGTTTTAAAAGTAAATGTTTGATTCTGTTTCTTCCTGCTACTTTCTATTACAGGAAAACGGCATTGCATGTAAGACTTTCATTTCCCTCATCGCCAGCATGAAACAGTTATAATGGGTGTTAGAGAACTTCATGATATAATGGGGTTTTCTTTGGATTATGATATACTATATTAAAGAATATTGTTATTATTTATGTGATGTTTAGAATTAGGTAACTGTTCAATATTAACAGTATAGCTGGTTTATTTGTGGGTTAGGAGGTAATCTAAAGAGTCCTGGAGATAAACTTTCATCAGAGATATTTAAGTTGCTTCAAGAAATGTTTTGTTTGGGGCGCCTGGGTGGCTCAGTCAGTTAAGCATCTGACTTCAGCTCAGGTCACGATCTCGCGGTCCGTGGGTTCGAGCCCCGCGTCGGGCTCTGGGCTGATGGCTCAGAGCCTGGAGCCTGCTTCCGATTCTGTGTCTCCCTCTCTCTCTGCCCCTCCCCCGTTCATGCTCTGTCTCTCTCTGTCTCAAAAATAAATAAACGTTAAAAAAAATTAAAAAAGGAAAAGAAATGTTTTGTTCTTCACTTTTTATTTAAATTCTAGTTAGTTAACATATAGTGTAATATTGATTTCATGAGTAGAATTGTGATTCATCGCTTGCACACAACAACAAATGCCCTTCTTAATACCTACCATCCATCCACCACCCACCTCCCTCCATCAACCCTCAGTTTGTTCTCTATTGTTAAGAGTGTCTTGTGGTTTGTTTCCCTCTCTCTCCTTTTTTCCCCTTCCCATATGTTTATCTATTTGTTTCTTAAACTCCACATATGAGTGAAATTATGAAGTATTTATCTTTCTCTGCCTGACTTATTTCACTTAGCATAATATGCTCTACCTCATTCATATCATTGGAAATAGCAAGACTTCATTGTTTTTGATGGCTGAGTAATAATCCATTGTGTGTGTGTGTGTGTGTGTGTGCGCGCGTGTGTGTGCATACACATATATATGCCGCATCTTCTTTATCCATTCATCAGTCGATGGGCATTTGGGCTTTCTCCATAGTTTGGCTATTGTTGATAATGCTGCTATAAACCTTGAGGTAAATGTACCCCTTAAAATCTATTTTTATATCATTTGGGTGAATACCTAGTAGTACAATTGATGGATCATAGGGTAGTTCTCTTTTTAACTTTTGGGGGAACTTCCATATTGTGCTCTAGAGTGGCTGCACCAGTTTTCATTCCCACCAACAGTACAAGAGGGTTCCTCTTTCTCACATCCTCACCAACACATGTTGTTTCTTGACTTGTTAATTTCAGCCATTTTGACAGGTGTGAGGTGGTATCTCATCGTGGTTTTGATTTATATTTGCCTGATGATGAGTGATGTTGAGCATCGTTTCATGTGTCTGTTAGCCATTTGGATTTCTTCTTTTGAAAAGTGTATATTCCTGTCTTTTGCCCATTTTAAAACTGGGTTGTTTGTTGTTGGGGCATTGAGTTTTGTAAATTATATATTTTGGATACCAACCCTTTATCCAATCTGGCATTTGAAAATATCTTCTCCCATTCCACAGGCTGCCTTTTAGTTTTGTTGATTGCTTCCTTCACTGTACAGAAGCTTTTTTATCTAGATGAAGTACCAGTAGTTCATGTATGCTTTTGTTTCCCTTGCCTCTGACAATATGTCTAGTAAGAAGTTGTTACAGCCAAGGCCAAAGAGGTTACTGCCTGAGTTCTCTAGGAGTTTGATGGCTTCCTGTCTCACATTTAGGTCTTTCATCCACTTGGAATTTATTTTTGTGTATGGTATAAGAAAGTGGTCCAGTTTCATTCTTCTGCATGTTGCTGTCCAATTTTCCCAACATTTGTTGAAGAGAGTGTCTTTTTTTCCATTGGATATTTTTTTCCTGGTAGGTCAAAGATTCGTTGACCATATAGTTGTGGGTCTATTTCTGGGTTTTCTATTCTGTTAACCTATGTATTTGTTTTTATGCCAGTGCCATGTTGTCTTGATGACTACAGTTTTGTCATATAGCTTGAAGTCTGGATTTGTGATGCCTCCAGCTTTGCTTTTTCAGGATCGATTTGACTATCAAGGTGTTTTGTGTTTCCATACAAATTTTAGCATTGCTTGTTCTAGCTCTGTGAAAAATGCTTGGGGTATTTTGATAGGGATTGCATTAAATGTGTAGATTGCATTGTGTAGTATAGACCTTTTAACAATGTTTGCTCTTTCAATCCATGAACATAGAATGATTTTCCATTTCTTTGTGTCCTCTTCAATTTATTTCATAACTTTTCTATAGTTTTCAGCATGCAGATCTTTTACCTCTTTGGTTAGGTTTGTTCCTAGGTATCTTACAGTTTTTGGTGCAATTGTAAATGGGATTGATTCCTTGATTTCTTGTTATGCTGCTTCATTATTGGTGTATGGAAATGGAACAGATTTCTGTACATTGATTTTATATAATTCATATATTCTAGCAATTTTTTTGGTGGCATCGCTTGGCTTTTCTACATAGAGCATCATGTCATCTATAAATAGTAAAATTTTGACTTCTTCCTTGCCAATTTGGATGCTTTTTATTTTTTTGTTGTCTGATAGCTGAGGCTGATTTCCAGTAATTAAATAGTAATGGTGAGAATGGACATCCCTGTCTTGTTCCTTACTATAGGCGAAAAGCTCTCTGTTTTTACCCATTGAGGATATTAACTGTGGGTCTTCTGTACATGGCCCTTATGATGTTGAGGTATGTTCCCTCTATCCCTACTTCATTGAGAGTTTTTGTCAAGAATGGATGCTCTATTTTGTCAGATGCTTTTTTTTCTGCATCTCATGACAGGATCATATGGTTCTTGTCCTTTCTTTTATTAATGTGGTGTATATTGTTTATTGATTTGTGAATATGGAACCACTCCTGCAGCCCAGGAATAAATCCTACTTGATCGTGGTGAATAATTCTTTTAGTGTACTGTTAGATTGATTGGCTAGTATCTCCTTGAGAATTTTTGCATTGGTGTTCATCAGGGATATTGGCCTATAATTCTCCTTTTTAGTGCAGCCTTTATTTGGTTTTGGAATCAAGGTAATGTTGGCCCCATAGAATGAGTTTGGAAGTTTTCCTTCCATTTCTATTTTATTTTTTTTAACAATTTGAGAAGCATAGGTATTAATTCTTCTTTCAATGTCTGGTAGAATTCCCCTGGGAAGTCTTCTGGCCCTGGACTTTGGTTTGTTGGGAGATTTTTTTTTTTTTAATTTTAATGTTTATTTATTATTGAGAGAGAGACAGAGCCCAAGTGGGGGAGGGGCAGAGAGAGAGAGAGACTCAGAATCTGAAGATGGCTCCAGGCTCTGAGCTGTCAGCACAGAGCCCAACATGGGGCTCAAACTTACAGATCATGAGATGATGACCTGAGCTGAAGTTGGATGCCTAACTGACTGAGCCACCCAGGCTCCCCTTTGGGAGATTTTTGATTGCTGATTCAATTTCTTTGCAGTTATGGCCTGTGCAAGATTTCTATTTCTTTCTGTTTCAGTTTTGGTAGTTTTTAAGTTTCTAGGAATTTGTCCATTTCTTCCAAATTGCCCAGTTTGTTGGCATATAATTTTTGATAATATTCACATATAATTTGTATTTCTGGGGTGTTGATTGTGATCCCTCCTCTTTCATTCATGATTTTATTTATTTGGGTCCTCTCTCTCTTTTCCTTTTGAAAAGTCTGGCTAGGGGGTTATCAATTTTATTAATTCTTTCAAAGAACCAGCTCCTAGTTTCATTGATCTATTCTACTGTTTTTGTTGCTGTATGTATATTATTTATTCCTGTTCTAATGTTAATTATTTCCCTTCTTCTGCTTGCTTTAGGCTTGTTTTTGCTGTTCCTTTTCTAGTTCCTGTAGATGTAAGATTAGGTTGAGATTTTTTCTTGCTGCTTGCGGTAGTCCTGTATTGCAATATATTTCCCTTTAAGATTACCTTTGCTGTATCCCAAAAGTGTTTGGACTGTTGTGTTTTCATCTTCACTTGCTTCCATGTACTTTTTAAATTCCTTGTTTAATTTCCTGGTTAACCCATTCATTCTTTAGTATGATGTTCTTTAACCTCTATGTATTTATATTTATGGTCTTTCCATTTTTTGTGTGTGTGGTTGATTTCAAGTTTCATAGTATTGTGGTCCGAAAATATGCATGGTGTGACTTCAGTCTTTTCATACTTGTTGAGGACTGTGACCCAGTATGCGATCTATTCTGGAGAATGTTACATGTGCACTCGAAAAGAATGTGTATTCTGCTGCTTTAAGATGGAATGTTTTGAATATATCTGTTAAGTCCCTCTGTTCCATTCTATCAAAGCCATTGGTTCCTTGTTGATTTTATGCTTTTATGATCTATTGTTGTAAGTGGGATGTTAAACTAATATTATTTATGAGTTTCTTTATGTTTGTTATTAATTTATATATTTGGGTGTTCTCAAGTTGGGGGCATGAATATTTATAATTGTTCGATCTTCTTGATGGATAGACCCCTTAAGTATGATGTAATACACTTCTTCATTTCTTGTTACAGTCTTGGTTTAAAATCTAGTTTGTCTGAAAAAAGTATGGCTATTCCAGCTTTCTTTTGACATCCATTAGCATGATAGATGGTTCTCCATCCCTTCACTTTCAATCTTCAGGTGATGTAGGTCTAGTCTCTTGTAGAGAACATATAGATGGGTCTTGTTATCCATTCTGATATGTCTCACCCTATGTCTTTTTATTACATTCAGAGTGATTATTGATAGATATGAATTTAATGACTTTGTGTTACCTGTAAAGTTGGTGTTTCTGGTGATACTCTCTGTTCCTTTCAGTCTTTGTTATTTTTGGTCCTTTTTTCCCCACTCAAAGACCCCCTTTAATATTTCTTTCAGGATTGGTTTAGTGGTCATGAACTTCTTTAGTTTTTGTTTTGGACACTCTTTACCTTTCCTTTCATTCTGAATGACAGACTTGCTGAATAAAGTATTATTGGCTGAATTTTTTCCTATTCTTCACATTGAACATATCATGCCACTCCTTTCTGGCCCACCAAGTTTCTGTGGATAGATCTGTGAACGTGATCTGTCTTCCCTATAGGTTAAGGACATTTTTCTCCCTTGCTGCTTTCAGGATTTTTCCCCTATGTAGGTTGTGAATTTGACTATGACATGCCTTGGTGATGGACAACTTTTATTGGATTTAATAGACACCTTCTGTGATTCTTGGAATTCAATGTCTGTTTCCTTCCCCAGATTATTGAAGTTTTCAGTATAATTTTCTCAGATAAATCTTCTGCCCCTTTTTTCTCTCTTCATCTTCTGGGACTCCTACAATATGAATGTTATTAGGCTTTAAGGGGTGACTCCATTCCCTGAGTCTACATTTGTGATCCAACACCTTTCTTTCCCTCTTCTTTTCAGCTTCATTGTTTTACATATTTTTATCTTTTGTATCACTGATTCATTCCTCTGATTGATCCATCTTCACTGGCATGGCATCCATTTGGGTTTGCATCTCGGTTATAGCATTTTTAATTTCAGCCTGACTAGATTTTCATTCTTTTATGTTTGCAGTAGGGGATTTTCTACTGTCTTCTCTGCTTTTGTCAAGCCCAGCTAGTATCCTTAAAATTGTTTTAAATTCTAGTTCAGATTTATTACTTACCTTTGTACTGATAAAATCCTTGGCTATCACTTCCTCTTCTTTCTTTTGGAGTGAGTTCCCCCAGCGTGTCATATTGTCAAGGTCAAAAAAAAAAAAGCGAGATCATAGTTATGTTTTGGTATTCTTGTTTAAAAGTAGCTAGATCCAAAAAAATAAAAAGCAAAATAAAATAAATACAATTTAAAAATTGAAAAAAAATTGCTCTTTCTGTAACCCAAGGTGTGAAAACAACAACAGAGAAATATAGATCCTATCTCCCCTAGAGCTGAAGCTTTGTAGCATTATATAAGGAGTCAATTTGGTGCCTGCGAGGGATTTGTTCTAAGGTGGGGCCCGCTGCACTGATTCTCAGGAGGACTTGCCCAAGTGAAGATGCACCTGCAGGGCACAGGTGGTCAGGGCTTGGTGTAAGCAGCTTCATCCTTGACTTGGTGGTGGTGTTTTTCTCACTGAAGTTGGTCAGTGCTGATGTGCAGGGTGAAATGGTATTGTCCCACTCTCTCATCCTGGGAGTGGGGAGCTCATGCTCACCACTCTTCAGGAAGCCCTCACAGAAGACCAATCACCTCTCTTGCGTCCCTGGCATCTGCCAGGTCTCTGACTTCACCCTGCCTGCCTCTGAGCTGTCTGCCTGCCAGGCAGCACAGCACTTATGTGTTTTACCTCAGGCATGCTGCTGGGTTTCAAAACTCCAAATTTCAGAGACCCATGTGGTGCAGACCCATGCCAGTCCTCTGGGGAAGGGTTTCACTGTGCTGTGGTTGATGCTGGCTTGTCCAAGAAATTGGTTGTGTGACTGTGTGTTTCAGAGTTCATGGTAAAGCTCAGCAGAAAGCCATCACCAAGGCTCACTGCCCTCAGACAGCATCCGCATTCCTACGTTAGTGAATGGGACAGCTCAATGGTGCCCACAGGGTCTTTTGTCCCCCAGAGGGGCTGTTCCCTCTCTCCCAAATGCACTTCAAGCAGGGGAGCTGCTTCTCCTTGCATGACCCAGGGGATCCTCAGTCCATGCTGTCTGCTCCTGGGTCTGTGTCTTCTTTGTCTTCCAGAGGACCACTAAGCCAGCCAGCTGCAACCTGGGCAATGGCACAGACCTCTAAAGCTTCAGACTCTGCTCCACTGTTTATGAAAATTTGCAGTATTCAGCCCTTCGCCTTTTCCCAGTCAGTAGTTTTGGGGGAAGGCTTTTTCTTGTGAAATTCTCTGTGTGCACTTTCAATCTTCCTTCTTCTCTTACCCCTCTCTAGGCAATCTGGGTTCTCTGAGGCAATTCTTATCTTCCACCATGTGGTACTTTTGTTTTGTTTTATTTTGTTTTATGTCTAGTTGTGCATTTCTGTGCTCTCAGTCCTCACACTGATTTCTTGGGTGTTCAAAATTATTTGATACTTATCTAGATGTGTTTGAGGGACAAGGCAAGCTTAGGGTATCCCTATTCCTGCACGATCTTGAGTCCTTTCCTCTCAAAGAAATGTTTTTATACATTTCTTCTTTATGCATCAATCAAGATACCTAGACATGTGTAACTCCAAGAGTGCTTATTTAGAAATATAGAATCATAGGATTTCAATGTTGGAATGAACTTTAAAGGATGCCAGATGTAATCACTACATCTTCTGTTAGGTATTCTAGATAAAAGATTCATGGGGAGATAAGACCTTTCCCTTGCTTAGCATGTTTGAATATCTACTGCTCCTTCGCTCACACTGGCTTGTTTGAATCTCACCATACCTCTTTGAAATATGGTGGGCCCATATCAATGACCTCTTTTTAAAGATGTACATGCAGAGGAGATAAAGCTTCTTGCCAACAGTTACACAGTTGGTTACAGTCATTTCAGGCCATTTCTGGGTAACTCCTTTCAATGCCTGGTTGAACTGTGTTTCATGGAAGCCTAGGGTTCTTAATAAGAATGGTTCTTTAGTTGGGGCTGGGGAATCAATGCTGAACGAATCACACATGGATCTTGTCATAATGGAATTCACAGTCCAGTGGAGAACACAGATAATTAAGCAAATACAATACCATGTGGTAGTTGCAGGTGAATGAACTCATATATGACATGTAGAATAGCAGGTCAGGAAACCCCTGACTCCTGCAATTTTGGCTCCACGTCCAGGTTATGTTTCTTGCACTATGTGGCCTCTTCTGGATGATAATTACTTCACCAAATTATCCAGGACTGACCTATCTGTGAACCTCATTTTTTTCTGTTTTCCCTTTATTCCCAGAGTGTGTGTGATGAAAGCAAAATTAATGGTAGAGGCAGGCACAACCAAGCCTAGCTTTGCCAAAATTCAAGAATGCTCCCAAAGAGTCCTAGTGAAGGTAATGGTCCTGAATATATTTAGAGATCTCTAATAATAGTAAACTCCTGGAAATATAAGTTTCTTGAAATAGCCAAGTCAATAAGCTCAAATCATTCCTGGTTTAGGTGAAGGAAAGGAGCAGGACTTAAAAAAAAATCTAACTTCTATCCTAATGAGTCACTACTAATGTGAAATTGTACTATGTCAAGAGAAGCGAAAGTTTGAGCCAGAATAGTATTACTTGAATTGTAATTAGAAGCAAGCTGTAGGGAAAGAAACACAGTGTTTCTTGAGCATATTTTAGAATGTGGAAGAATATCTTATCTTCTTGTGAGTGTGTGTGTAAGAGAGAGAGGATATCAATAATTTTCCTTCAATGTGGAAAATGTGCCTTGTTACAGTGGCATGATTTTCCATACTGGGCTAGAAAAAATGATTTTCAGGAGCTTCATTCTGAAGTTTTTTTGTTTTTCCCCTAGAATTGCGACTTTGATTTCAACATCTCAACCCCACCTCCCTAATCTTATACTAATGATACTTTGACTTGGAAAAAGTTGAATAGGAAAAAATACAGATATTAGTTCCATGCCAAGGCCCAGAGGAATATTTTTAGGGGAAGAGAAAAAGGAAAGTGAAAATAGATAGTAGATAGATGCTTTGAAATACATAAAATTGTTTGCTGAAATGATCATCTCTGATAGCGTCTCTGATATTTCAATTACTGAACCTATAGGTTTTCTCTAATGGTGGGCAGTGGTTTTCACCTTTTATAGATGGAAATACAGATGACACACAATGTTAGTTTCAGGTGTATAATATTGTGACTCAACAATTGTGTACAACACTCAATGCTCATCACAATAAGTGTAGTCACCATTTGTCACCATATAACATATTATATTATTGACTTTATATTCCTTATTGCTGTACTTTTCATCTCTATGACTTATTTATTTTATAGCTGAAAGTTTGTATCTCCTGAACCCCTTCACCTATTTCAATCACTCCCTCACCCAACCTTTCTCTGTTAGCCACCAGTTTCTTCTCTGTATTTAAGAGTCTGTTCATTGTTTTGTTTTTTACATTACCCATATAAGTGAAATTACATGGTATTTATATTTCTCAGAATTTTTCTCTAAAAATAATTCCTTCTAGGTCCATCCATATTGTCACAAATGGCATATCTCCTTCTTTTTAATGGTTGCATAATATTTCATTGTGTATGTGTACAATATCTCCACTCATTTATCAATGGACATTTGGGTGGCTTCCATATCTTAGCTATTATAAATAATGTTGCAGTAAACATAGAGGAGCATGCATCTTTTGAATGCATGTATTTTGTTTTCTTCAGGTAAATAGCCAATAGTGGAGTTACTGGATCATACGGTATTTCTATTTTTAACTTTTTTGAGAGAACTCCATACTGTTACCCACAGTGGCTGCACCAATTTACATTCCCACCAATAGAGCATGAAGGTTCCTTTTTTCTCCACATCCTCACTAAAACTTGTTATTTCTTGGCTTTTTGATACTAGCCATTCTAAATGCTATGAGGTAATAACTCATTGTGGTTTTGATTTGCATTTCCCTGATGATTAGTAATGTTGAGCATCTTTTCATATATCTGCTGGCCATCTGTATGTCTTCTTTGCAAAACATTGTCTCTTTGAGCTCTGCTCATTTCTTAATTGGATGTTTTTGGTGTAGAGTTGTATAGGTTTTTTTTTTTTTTTTTGTATAGGTTTTTATGCATTTGGATATTAACTCTTATCAGATATATCATTTGCAAATATCTTCTCTCATTCAATAGATTGTCATTTTGTGGGTTTTTTGATGGTTTCCTTGGCTGTGTGAAAGATTTTATTTTGGTGTAATCACAATTGTTTTTGCTTTTGTTTCCCCTGCTTGAGGAGACATATTCATAAATATGCTGACATTGGTTAAGGCCAGTGTCCAAATGTTTACTGCCTATGTTTTCTTTAAGGTGTTTCATGGTTTCAGGTTTCACATATACATCTTAAACCAATTTGAGTTTATTTTTGTGTATTGTGTAAAAGTGGCTCAGTTTCATTCTTTTGCATGTAGATGTCCAGTTTTCCCAACATCATTTTATGGGGAGGAGACTCTTTACCTCATATATATTCATGCCTTCCTTGTCACCAATTGACCATATACGTGTGGGTTTATGTCTGAGGTCTGAATCATATACTATTGATCTATGTGTTTATTTTTGCTAGTACCATACTGTTTGGATCACTATAATTTAGTAGTATACTTTGAAATCTGGGAATGTGATAGCTCCAGCTTTGTTCTTCTTTCTCAAGATTGCTTTGACTATTCAGTCTTGTGGATCCATACAAATTTTAATGTTATTCTAGTTCCATGAAAAATGCTGTTGGTATTTTGATAGGGATTTCATTGAATCTGTAGATGGCTTTGAACAGTACAGACATTTTAACAATCTTCTGCCAATCCACGAGTATGGATATATTTCCATTTGTTTGTGTCATCTTCAATTTCTTTCATCAATGTCTTACAGTTTTCAGAATACAGGTCTTTCACCTTCTTGGTTAAATTTATACCTAGGTATTGTATTCTCTTTGCTGTAATTGTTTTCTTACATTTTCTTTCTGCTACTTCATTAATAGTGTATAGAAACAACAAATTTCTGTATATTAGTTTTATATTCTGAAACTTTACTGAATTCACTTATTCTAATAGTTTTTGGTGAAGTCTTGAGGATTTTTTTTTACAGTATCCTTTCATCTGCAAATAGTGGTGATTTTATTTCTTCCTTACCAATTTGGATCCCTTTTATTTATTTATTTTCTTATCCAACTGCTGCTTCTAGGACTTCCACTACTATGTTGAATAAAAGCGGTGAGAGTAGATATTCTTGTTTTGATTTTAGAGGAAAATATTTCACTCTTTCACCATTGAGTATGATGTTAGCTGCGGGTTTGTTATTTATGACCTTTATTTCATTGAGGTATGTTCCCTGTAAGCTCACTTTGTTCAGAGTTTTTATCATGAGTGTGTATTTTGTTAAATATTTTTTCTGCATATAATGAGATTGCTATATGCTTTTTATCCTTCCTCTTTTTTTAATGTTTTTTTATTTTGAGAATGAGAGCAGGCTAGGGGCTGAGAGAGAGGGAAGAGAGAACTCCAAGCAGCCTCCATGCTATTAGCACAAAACCCAACCCAGGGCTTTATCTTGTGAACCATGAGATCATAATCTGAGCTGAAATCAAGAGTCAGATGCTTAACTGACTGAGCCGCCCAGGAACCCTGATCCTTCCTCTTGTTAATAGGATGTATCACATTGTTTGATTTGGGAATATTGAACTACACCATCATCCCTGGAATAAATCCCACCTGACTGTTTTTAACTTTTTTATTATATAGTTGAGTGTGGTTTTCTAATATTTTGTTGAGTGTTTTGCATCTATGTTTATCAGAGGTATTGGCCTATAGTTTTCCTTTTTTGTAGTGTCTTTTTCTGGTATTGGTATCAGAGTAGTGTTGGCCCATAGAATGAATATGAGAATTTTGTTTTCTATTTTTTTGGAATAGTTTGAAAAAGAATAGATATTAACTCTTCTTTAAACACTTGGTAGAATTCATTTCACCCTGCGAAACCATTTTATCTGGAACTTTTGTTTACTGGGAATTTGTTCATCACCAATTCAACTTTATAATAATCTGTTCAAATTTTGTTTTTGATTCAGTTTTGAAAGATTGTAGGTTTCTAGAAAATTATCCATGTCTTCTAAGTTGTTCAAGTTGTTGGCATATAGTTTTCTTTAAACAGTATTCTCTTGTAATTCTTAGTATATCTGTGGTGGTGTCATTTCTCCTTCATTTCTTATTGTATTTGAGTTCGCTTTCTTTTTTAAATCTTTTTTGGGGGGAGGATGAGTCTGGTAAAGGTTTATCGTTTTTGTTTATATTTTCAAAGAACCATATTTTGGTTTCATTTATTTTTTTCTGTATTTTTTTAGTCTTTGTTCAATTTATTTATGTTCTAATCTATATTATATCCTTCTACTAACGTTTGGCTTTTTTTTTTTCTTTTCTAGTTCTTTTAGGTGTAAGATTATATTGTTTGAGATTTTCTTGTTTTTTTTTTTTCATTTTTTTTTGAGGTAAAACTGTATTGCTATAAGTTTCCCTCTTAGAAGGGAAGACTACCTTTGCTAGGTCCAAAAGATTTTGGATTGTTGTGTTTTCATTTTCATTTGTCTCTATGTACTTTTTTTTTTTTTTTTTTTTTTTTTTTTTTTTAATTTTTTTTTTTAACATTTATTTATTTTTGAGACAGAGAGAGACAGAGCATGAATGGGGGAGGGTCAGAGAGAGAGGGAGACACAGAATCTGAAACAGGCTCCAGGCTCTGAGCTTTCAGCACAGAGCCTGACGCGGGGCTCGAACCCACGGACCGTGAGATCATGACCTGAGCCGAAGTCGGCCGCTTAACCGACTGAGCCACCCAGGCGCCCCTGTCTCTATGTACTTTTTGATTTCCTCTTTGATTTCTTAGTTGACCCATTGGTTGAATTAGTAGCATGTTGTTTAGCTTCCACATATTTGGGGGTTTTTCCCCCCAGTTTTTTTTTTGTAATTGATGTCTAGTTTCATGTTGTGGTAGGAAAAGATTCTTGATATGATTACAGTTCTTAAATTTGTTGAGATTTGTTTTGTGGCATAATATGTAATTTATTATGGACAATGTTCCATGTGCATGTAAAAAGAATGTATATTCTGCAGTTTTTGGGGTGAAATGTTCTACATATTAGGTCCATCAGTTTAATGTGTCATTCAAAGCCATTGTTTCTTTATAGATTTTCTGTCTGGATGACCTATATATTGATGTAAGTGGGATGTAAAGTCCACTACTATTATTGGGTTAATGCCAATTTCTTGCTTTAGGGCTGGTAATGTTTGTTTTATGTATTTAGATACTCCATTGTTGGTGCATGTATGTTTACAATTGTTGTGTCCTCCTGTTGAATGATCTCTTTGTCATTATATAATTCTTTGTCTCTTGCTACTATCTTTTCTTAAAAGTCTCTTTTGCCTTGAATAGACAGTTTTGCAAAGAAGACATCTGCATGGCCAACAGACACATGAAAAGATGCTCAACACCACTCATCATCAGGGAAATTCAAATCAAAACCACAATGAGATACCACCTCACACCTGTCAGAATGGCTAAAATTGGCACAAGAAAACATCAGATGTTGCTGAGGATGTAGACAAAGGGGAACCCTCCTGCACTGCTGGTGGGAATGCAAAGTGGTGCAGACACACTCTGGAGCCACTGTATGGAGGTTCCTCAAAAAACTGAAAACTACCCTACAATCCAGCAATTGTACTACTAGTCATTTACTCAAACGATACAAAAATACAGATTCAAAGGGGTACATGCATTCCAATGTTTATAGCAGCATTATCAACAATAGCCAAACTATAGAGAGAGCCCAAATGTCCATCAAGTAATGAATAAAGAAGATGTGGTGTGTGTGTATGTATGTGTGTGTGTGTGTGTGTGTGTGTGTGTACGTGTATGTATATATATATATATATATATGTATATATATATATGTATGTATATATATATGTATGTATATATATGTATGTATGTATATATATATATATGTATACATATATATATATGTATGTGTATATATATATATATGTATATATATATATGTATGTATACACACCTACACACGGGAATATTAGTCATCAAAAAGCATGAAATCTTGCCATTTGCAATGACATGGATGGAGCTGGGATATATTATGCTAAGTGAAATGAGTTAATCAGAGAAAGACAAATACCTCATTCTTTTACTCATATGGAATTTAAGAAGCAAAAGAGATGAACATATGGGAAGGGAGGGGAAGAGGAGAGAAGGAAACAAACTACAAGAGACTCTTAACTAGAGGGAACAAACTGAGGGTTTATAGAGGGAGGTGGTGGGAGATGCACTGGATGGGTGATGTGTATTAAGGAGGGCACTTGTTGGGATGAGCACTGGGTATTGTATGTAAGTGATGAATCACTGAATTCTACTCCTGAAATGAATATTGCACTGTATGTTGGCTAACTAAAATTTAAATTAAAAAAAAAATAAAATCTCTTTTGTTTGCTATAAGTATTGCTACTCTGACTGGTTTTAGTTACCTTTGTTTGCTCCCATTTGCATGGAATATCTTTTCCCGTCCTTTTATCTTCAGTTTCTATGTGTCTTTAAAACTGAAGTTAATTTCCTGTAGGCAGCATACAAATGGGTCTTATCTTGTTCATCCGTTTAGTCACCCTATGTCTTTTGATTGGAACATTTATTCCATATATGTTTAAAATAATTATTGCTAGGTTTGTATATATTGCCATTTTGCTAATTATTTTTGTAGCTTTTTCTGTTCCTTTTTCTTGCTGCCTTCACATGTATTTGATAGCTTTCTTTAGTGTTATTCTTGGATTCCTTTCTCTTTACTTTTTGTGGATCTATTATTGGTTTTTGATATGTGATTCCTATTGAGTTTAAAACCATTAAATTTTTACTCCCCTTTTCATGTTTTATGTCCATGATATTATATTTTACATGTTTAAAAATTTTAAGGTTATTCCTTGAGTTATTTTTGTAGATATAATTGATTTTACTACTTCTGTGCTTTAATCTCCATACTGGCTTTATAAATAATCTCAAACCCTTACTGTATACTTGCTATGAAATTTTTTCTCCCATAATTTTCTTATTTCTAGTTATGGCCTCTTCTTTCCACTTAAAAAATTCCCTTTAACATTTGTTAAAGTTAGTTTGGTGATAATACACTTAACTTTTGTTTGTCTGAGAAACTATGTGTCCTTCAATTATGAATGATAACCTTGACAGGTACAGTAATCTTTGTTGTACATTTTTCCTTTCAGCACTTTGAATATATCATGTCACTCCCTCATTCTGGCTTGCAAAGCTTCTTTTGAAAAACCAGCAGATAGTTTTATGGGTCTTCCCTTGTTTGTAACTATTTCCTTTTCTCTTGCTGCTTTTAAGATTCTCTCTTTATTATTACTTTTTGCCATTCTAATTATTATGTGTTTTGGTGTGGACCTCCTTGGGTTTATCTTACTATGGGATTTTTCTGCTTCCTGGACCTGGATATCTGTTTCCTTCCCCATATTAGTGAAGTTTTCAGGTATTATTTTTTCAAATAAATTTTCTTCCCCCTTCCCTCTTTCTTTTGGAATCTCTATAATGCTAATGTTATTACACTTGATGATATCACAGAGTTCCCTTAACCTATTCTTATTTTTTTTTTTTTTTTTTTTGCTTTCCATCACCTTGTCTTCCAGATCACTGATCCATTCTTCTCTAGCCTTTAATATGCTGTTGATTCCTTCTAGTGTATTTTTAAAATTTTAGTTATTCTTCAGCTCTGACTGGATCTTTTGTCTATTTTTTATCTCTTTGTTGAAATTCTGAGTTCTGAGTTTATCCACTCTTTTTCAAGTCTGGTAGTTTTATAACTATTACATTGAACTCTTTATCAGGCATATTTCTTATTTCCACTTTATGTATATTTTTTCCAATTTAGCTTTTTGTTCTTTTACTTGGGACATATTCTGTATTCTCTTTTTGTCCAATTCTCTGTGTTTGTTTCTATGTATTAGGTAGGTCAGTTATCTCTCCTGGTCTTGAAAATAGTGGGTTTGTGTAGAAGACGTTCTGTGGAGCCCTGTAGTGCATTTCCTCTGATCTCTAAAACCAGACATTCCTGGGTCATCCCCTGTGTGGAGTGTGAGTGATTTTCTGTTGTGGCCGAGCCATGGTTGCCTTCAGCCCAGTCAGCTCAATGACCTGTTTTGCCTACTGTGGCTGCACTGGATAGATCTTGTTTCTTGTGCTATTGAGAGGCCTAGCTAAGGCAGCATTGGGTTCATTGGTGGGTAGGGCCAGTAGTCAGCCTAGCTGTCTGCAATTAGCCTCCCCTCCATAGCTGCAGGCACACCAATGGGCAGGGCTTGCTCCTTGTGTAGCCAACTGAGTGGCTTGGCTACAGGAATTGTGGTTGTGCTTATGTGTGGCATTTTCTCCTCTCCTCCTCAGGGAAGCAGTCACTGGAGTGGTGTTGTCCCAGCCAGGCTGCCTGGTAGGTGTGGTGGGACAAGAGTTACTTTGGAGGGAAGCCTGCTGAGGTTGGCAGGCTGAGGGTAGTGAGTCTACATGGGATAATATCAGGGTGGGGTATATGGTGATAGCAAAGTAGATAGAGAGTGTTAGAAGTGACTCCAACAAGTGTTCTGTTACCTAGGCTGGGAAGGGAAAGAAAATTGTGCCTTAAAAGAAGTTGCAGGATTAAATTAAGTATTTGTAAACACCTGCACTATGTTTATATTCAGTAAAATTAGTAGATAGCATGATGCAGTGGGACAAACATGAACTTTGAAATCTGAAAGATTAAAAAGAACTCAACACACTTGGCATACGTGGGGCCTTATCAAATATACCAGGTGACAGTGCACATTTGTTCATGTTTATGTAGGGATTTTATTAACTCTCTTTTGCTGAATACCTGTCTTGATTCAGTCCCTTTCTTAGCTTTTGTGAGACACCAAGAAGCAAAAGTCATGGAAGCTATGAGCTTGCAGATGGAGGGCTTGGTGCTAAATTGTATCAGTTGTTTTGCAGATGTTATGAATGAATATTCCCAAGGAACCCTCAAACTTTACCCGAAGGCACCTTTGTACGTATTTGAGGAACTCTTTATCATGTGCATTTTATAGTAATTATCAAAGAAGTTATTTTTTTTCTCTTTTTGCATGGCTGCTAGTGTGCTCTCAGACCACAACCTGAACGAAATTTAACTCCATTTCTGGAGACTCAGTAGCTGTAGGGACATGTGATCTTCCAAAGGGACACTGTTTTCTACCCCCTTTTGAATACTTCTATGGGAGATTGTTTGGGAAGACCTGGTCAGGTCTTCGTCCCTGATTTCACTCTTCTACCTTCTCATACACATATAATGAGAGATAGGTTACAGAACAGGCTCACTTCGTATCCACATAGCTCCCTGCTCCTGTTACAGGGCTATGCACACTCAAACTCTCTCATCACCTCATCTTAGAAGAGAAAGAAACACTGCAGAGAGCTCATTTCTTCTGCCTCAAGCCAGTTACTGAAAATGGTAAAATGGGAGAGTGGCAGAGCCAGAAAAAGAAGCCGCTTTGACTCTGCCAAGCATGTGCTCTTGCTGCCAATTGAAACTCTGTGTGTGTAGACAGTCTGTGCAGCAGATTAAGACCCGCTTCGAGTACCGCATCTGCCTGGGGCTCTTTCCCAGTATAGTTTACTGCTCTCCATCCCACCCTGAAGGATATCACCTCCCTGATTCCCTCCCAGGCCTCTGTGACAGCTTCCTGTCAAGTGACTCTCCCCCACAAGTCTTTTTTGACAAATCTCAGAGATGCAACAGCTGGTCACCCTTCAAGACTTGCACATGTCTCTGTTGCCACTTATGCAGATTTCTTTCTTCCTTATTGATTTTTTCCATTTCTCCTCTTCTGTTTTGTGGGTATCAACTAACAGTTTACATTCTCTTGTATTGCTCAGTTCTCTCTATTTAAAGTCACTATCTTGTGGCAACTTCTGCACATATGGACCTTCCAATTATAAAGTTATAAGGAACAATAATAGATACTAACTTGTCTGTTTACATTCTGTTCTACTGTTCAAAAAGTTTTTGTACAGCAGTTATATTATAACTTCTCTCTGAGGTAAGCATCTGATACAGGGATTTACTTTTATATTTTTTTAAAGAAAGAGTAAAGAGTTTCCAAATAATGATAATGTATATTTTTTTAAAAAACCAACCAACCACACACCTGCCATCAACTTACAAAATAGAACATTATCAGCACCTCTGAGCCCCTGAGACCCAACCCTCCATCTCTGTAATCCCTTACCTTCCCCCAATGTCACAGACATCTGGATCTTGGATTATCACTTCCTTACTTTTCTTTGTAGTTTTACCACATATATGTATCCTTAAATAGCATAACGTTTAGTTTTGCCTCCTTTGAAGATGGAATGTAAATGAAATTATCCTGTTTGCATCTTCTTAAACTGTGCTGCTCAATATGATGGCCATGCAGCTCCTGAGCATGTGAAAAGTGACTAGTCCAAATTGCAATGTCCTGTGCATATACATTGTATACCACAGGTTCATTGTACACCAAATATCAAAGATTTAGTACAAAAAAATAATGCCATAAATAACTTTTATATTGGCTTTAGGGTGAAATATTAGTTTGAATGAAATATATTATTAAAATTTCACCTGTTTCTTTGTTTTTAATATGGCTACTAGAAATTTTAAAGTGAAATATGCGTCACATTTCTACTGCACAGAGCTACTCTAGAATTTATATTTTTGCTTACCATCTTCTTTATGAGACTGACTCACGGTGGTGTTGGTAGCTATATTCGCAATGTGTTGGATGCCACTTTATTATTCTGTGCTATTAGTAGACATTTGGATTTGTTCTATTTTTTTCCCCAGTTAGAAACAGTGCTATTTGAATGGGCAAGAGTTTCTCTAGGATACTGCTAGGTTCTGGAGTTTGTATCAATTCATAATACTAGATAGTTGTACCATTTTATTCCTGCTAGCAGTGAAAGAAAATTCCCATGCTCCACAACAGAGGTCGGCAAACTTTTTCTGTAAGAGGCCAGGTAGTAAATACTTTAGGCTTTAGCACCAAGTGATATAATTGAGCAGTGGTTCTCCATGAAAGACTAATAATCTTTTTTGACATTTGTAAAAAGCATTCTTGGCTCATGAGCTATACAAAAGCAGGTGGTAGGTTAGATTTGGACCATGGGCTGCAGTTTGCCAAATCTTGTGCTGCATCATTGTCCACACTTGAAATTGCCAAATTTTAATCTTAGCCAATCTTATGGGTACAAAGTGATGTTTTACTACAGTTTTAATTTGAATTACCCAGCCTACTAACAAGGATGAGCATACTTTCACTGATTTATTGATCATTCATGTTTGCTTTTCTGTGAAATGCTGGTTTAATTCTCTTGCCCTCTTTTTTATTGATCTGGTATCATTTAGAGGCAATGAAACTGCCCTTGCCTGAGGGAAGAGATTTTATGAATGTTTTAAGATCACATAGCTAGGAAGGAATGGAACATAGACCCAGGCTCTTTCCTTTAATTACAATGTCTTTTATGCTTTCACTAAAAACTCTAAAAGTATTATAATGATTTATGCTGTTATTTACTACTGTTGTTCTTCTCTCGGGTAAAAATGTCTTTTCTTAACTTTTAATAGATTTCACAGTGCCTATTTGGAATAGGGTAGCAACTTTTTTATGATTGAGATTTGCTTTAAGACCATCACATTTCTGGGATTAGGTAGCTGATTTTTTCAGTGCTGATTTCACAGTGTGGTCATATCTGAAAAGCTTGACTACCCTCAGGTTGTCTTGCTGCTTGTAATGGCCATGTGACATACATTGAAGTCCATTAACTGGGTGTTCTGAGAAAATTATTATTCTCCTGATAAAAGGGGATAGATTCAGCTAGCACCAGCCTTTTGGGCATCTGTTTATTTCTGCCTGGAACTTAGCTCCAGTGACCAACAGTGTAACAGCCACCTTTCAAATCATGGAAGGTAGGAAGATTGAGTTCTCATTGACTTACTCCACAACCTGCACCAACCTTGGGCTACCTCAAGATGTCTTATTACTGGAGAAAAGAAAAATATTTTACCATTCAAATAAGTTACTGTACTCAGATTTCTGCCAAAGCAGCAAAAGCCAACTGTAATTGATGAAGGCAAAAATGCAGACTTACAGATGGTATACCTCATGTTTGAATCACTTTTGGGGAATAATTTTTCAGGGAAAAAAAAGATAATTTCTAGAGAAGACCTATCATAGGAAGTCATTTATAGATTGTTGAAAGAAATATATATTTTGCAGGAAAACTTTTCCCATTTCCTCAAATACATTTCATTCTGTAAAGATTGAGCTGCTAAGCTGTAATATAAAAAACACTGCTACTTAGCTCATTATCTTCATTTGTCTGTCAAATGGAATAAAGAAGACTGCAATATGAGTGTCTTAGAATCTGAGATAAGGTGCCAGGTCACCCTCTAAAATCACAAGAGATCTTTAGTGTGGGGCAAGAGAAAAACTATGGGATTATGAGGTTGGCCAGAGACCTGTATTCAAATTCTGACATTGCCATTTACTACCTGTTTGGTCTTTGAGTCTGGGTTCTAATTAGTCACCTATATATAAGGATAATAAACACTGTGTTTAAAAAAGAACTGTTAAAAGGGTTAAATGCCTTGTCAACATCCAGCTCTTCCCTCAGATCATCTTTCTTCTGAGTGTGATTTTGGTAAAACAAACCTATGAGTAAAGAATTTCTAGTGCAGAGTAAAGGCACTCTGAAACATGAAATGCAAATAGTTGTGAGGATCTTTGACAATTGAATGACTAGAATGAACAATTAATATTTATTCTTTAATCTTGTACTTGGAAGACTATTGTAACACCCCCACTCCCACCTCATGCACATGCACACGTATGTGCACACGTGTGCGCACACATTCTCTCTCTCTCTCTCTCTCTCTCTCTCTCACACACACACACACACACACACACACACACACCCCATTTAATTCACTAAGTCCTACTCATTCTCCTGGGCTCAGCATTGATACCACTCCCTCAGGGATGCCCTGCCTGACCACCCTCTTCACTTTGTGCTTACTCCTGACTTGTCTTTTAACTTCTTGTATTGTACCATCTGCTTCCTTTCTTATACTGTGAGCTGCTTGAAGGCAGGGGTGTGTTTAATTCACCATTTTATCTTCAATACGGAGTAGTTTTCTGACATAATATATGTTTAAAAAGTATTTCTTGAATGAATGAAACTGTGAGTGAATGAGTGACTTCTACATGCCAGAGACCATTGCTTTTGTTTTAATTTTATTTAAATCCAAATTAATGTATAGTGTAAATATGGTTTCAGGAGAAGTTAGTGATTCATTACTTCCATATAACACCTAGTGCTCATCCCAACAAGTGCCCTCCTTAATATCCATCACCCATTTAGTCCATCCCCCTACCCAACATCCCACAAGCAACACTCAGTTTGTTCTCTGTATTTAATAGTCTCTTAAGGTTTGCCTCCCTCTGTTTTTATCTTTTTTCCTTTCCTTCCCCTATGTTCATCTGTTTTGTTTCTTAAATTCCACATATGAGTGAAATCATATGATATTTATCTTTCTCTGACTTATTTCACTTAGCATAATATGTTCTAATTCCATCCATATTGTTGCAAATGGCAAGATTTCATTCTTTTTGACCACCAAGTAAGTAAGATAGGGTTAGGGGTTAGAGATAGGAATAGGGTGAGGGTTATGATATAATATATGTTACTGTATTCAGTATGTATGTGTGTGTGTATGTATGCATATACATATATGTACGCATATATGTCTGTGTGTGTGTATATATATTGCAAATAGTGTGTACACACACACACACACACACACACACGCATACATACATACCACCTCTCCTTTACCCATTCATCAATGGATATTTGGGCTCTTTCCAAAATTTGATAATTGCTGATAACACTGCTATAAACATTGGGGTGAATGTACCCCCTTTGAATCAGCATTTTTTTATCCTTTGGATAAATACATAATAGTGCAATTGCTGGGTTGTAGGGTAGCTCTATTTTTAATTTTTTTGAAAAGCCTCCATAGTGTTTTCCAGAGTGGCTGTACCAGTTTGCATTCCCACCAGCAGTGCAAAAGTGATCCCCTTTCTCCACATCCTCACCAACATCTGTTGTTTCTTGTGTTGTTAATGTTAGCCATTCTGACAGGTGTGAGGTGGCATCTCATCGTGGTTTTGATTTGTATTTCCCTGATGATGAGTGATGCTGAGCATCTTTTCATGTGTCTGTTAGCCATCCAGATGTCTTCTTTGGAAAAATGTCTGTTCATGCCTTTTGTCCATTTCTTTACGGGATTGTTTTTTAGTGTTGAGTTTGGGAAGTTCTTTATAGATTTTGGATACTAACCTTTATCCAGTATGCCATTTGCAAATATCTTCTTCCATTGTATCGATTACCTTTTAGTTTTGTTGATTTTTTCCTTTGTTATGCAAAAGCTTTTTATCTTGATGAGGTCCCAATAGTTCATTTCTGCTTTTGTTTCCCTTGCTTGCAGAGACATGCCTACTAGAAAGTTGCTGCAGTCGAGGTCAAAGAGGTTGCCTGTTTTCTCCTCTAGGATTTTGATGGTTTTCTGTCTTACATTTAGCTCTTTCGTCTATTAGAGTCCATTTGTATGCAAGGCCAATACAAGTAAATTGTCTCCAAGGAGTTCAAATACAGTCACTTGCACTGTAAATTGATTCACTCAAGGAAAACCCTATAACTGAAGACAACTTCAGTTGTCATGGATTGTATATAGCCAAGGAAAAGCAGAGACCGAGAGTAACAATGTGTCTATATCCCTCCATCCTTCCAGCACCGCTCATAACACTAGGAGCTCTTATTCAAAGAAACATAAAAAGGGATGGCAATCCTAGATTCTAGAATTTGAATATTCCTATGACTGAAAAGCAATATTTCTTGAGCAGTATATCTGAAGCATAATATTAAGGATCCCTGATAAATATATGCTGTTAAGGAAAGTCTGAGGAAGAAAAATATTTGATTGACTTAGTATTCTTCATGTCTAGAGAAATAAAAATGGACCTAGCACATTAATAAGAGGAAGGCCTAGGGGATCTCACATCTTTCAAAGTAAATTTCCTGTGGATTAAAGATCTAAGTGAAATTTTAAAATTTAAGAATGCAAAGGAAAATAGAGATGAGTTCTAAAAATCTTACCAGAGGTGGAAGGCTTTCTAAGCTTAAAAATAGTTTAGACAGGAACAAAACAGAATAATAGAAAAGAATAGTGAATCCAGAAAATTCCCACATAAATAGGAATTTTTAAAAATTTGATAAGAATGACAATTCAGGACAATAACTAGAGTTTTAGAAGAAATATATATTTAAATCTCTAAATTATCTTATGAAAAATGAATTCTAAATACATATATAATAAATACATATAAATACAAAAGTACTAGAAGATAAAATTGGTAACATTTTTATTTAGTAGTCTTAGATAACTCAGTAACATTTAGTAACCTTAGACTGGAAGGCTATTCTGACATTCCAATTATTAAAATGTGAGTTGAATCTGACTCCAGATACATAAAAAAAAATAGTGCATAGAAATAAGTATCACAAACAAAAGGCAATTACTAATTGAATTTTTTTCAACACCTAAAACAAAATATTATTTATAACATACTTTACCAAAAAAAATCAATTTTTAAAAATAAAGGGCATGATTCTATAGTTCTTACAGTTAAAAAAAAAATCTATTTGGCCTTAAAATCTATGAGTAGATGTTACATCACACACATTATTAGAGGAATGCAAGTTAAAGCAAGATAACTTATTTTACCTTCTGAATTAACAAAGAATGTGAAGCTTAGGGAAACCAATGTTAACTAAAGAGTCGGGACATAGTTACTCCATAATGTAGCAGTAAAATTGGTATGATCATAGTGGAAGGCAATTTGGCAATCCTTATTAAATTTTGAAATATATGTTTATCTTTTGACTCAGCAATTTTATTTTCAGAAATTTTAACTACAGATACAACAGATATATTCACATATGGGTAAAAGATACATTTACTAGGATGTTTATTGTGATTTTGTATGAAATAGATTATGATAAATAAATACCCATGAATAAAATAGTGATATAACTATATTATGGTATGTTATACTATTGTTAGAAATGAGATTTAAGAAGTTAACAGACAACTGTATAATGCTTACTACATGCCATTTAATTTTCATAACAATTTTATAAATTAGGCACTATTATCCTCATTTTATGGATTAGAAAATTGAGGTGTAGATAGCTTTGCAACTTAGTATATTATTTAACCTATTACATGCTGAAGCCAAAATTCAATTCAGGCAACCTGACTCTGTATTCTGTGCTACTACCTGGAAAATATGCTGCCTGTGAAAAATTATAATGTTCATTTACACCTCAAAAAAATAACAAGTTGAAGGGGCTCCAGGGTGGCTCAGTCGATTAAGCGTCTGACTTCAGCTTAGGTCATGATCTCACAGCTTGTAAGTTCGAGCCCTGCATAGGGTTCTGTGCTGACAGGTTAGAGCTTAGAACCTGCTTTAGATTCTGTGTCCCTCTCTCGCTCTGCCCCTCCCCCACTCATGCATGCGAGCTCACTCTTTATGGCTCTCTCTATCTCCCAAGGATAAATAAAAATTAAATTTTTTTTAAATAACAAGATGATGAATATGGCTATCAAGAGCCCATTTGTATTAAATACATATACATACATACATGTTTCTAAATTAATTGATATTTCTGGAAAGACACACAGCAACTAAAAACAATAGGTATCTCTAAGTACTATTTTGGTAACATTTGCACATATCACTAGCATAATATTGGAAATAACAGAACTCTCTGAAAATGTTTAAGTTATGATAGTCTCCATTATAGTAGCCAGTAAAATTTTTGTTTAAGAGTTCATAATAGTGTGGGAATATACTTATATTAACAGAAAAATAATATATTCATGACCATATGATAATGGAAAATTGTACAAAATCATTACAGTAATGAATGCACAAACATTTTAGCAGTAGTAATAGTGGGTAGTCCAATTAAGGGTTTTCCATCTTTCTACTCCCTATATATTTCTGAATGTCCTGTATATATTACACTTATAGTAGAATATTTTTTATTTTACAAAAATAATGTCAGCAACCCTGAGAAAATCAGACTTAAAAAGCTGAGGCTTAGCCTTGGGACCATAGCCACCTCAGTAAGATCTATTACAGATGGTGACAAGAAACACCTCCTCACAAGGTTTTGGGTAGAAGAAAAAAAATCTATGTACAAGGAACTACAGCTATGCTCTAAAACCCCTAGTCAAAATCTGTTAAAGAGAGGAAGGAATCCCAATGTTAACACAAAAGATCACAGAATTCACACTTAATTGGGATAATACGTATTGGTCTAGACTGATGTAGAAGATCATCAGAACAAAACCCAAAAATCAGGTTGCAGAACATTCACCGTGGTCCTTTTCTAAAGTTCTAGGGTAGATTCTGGCACTAATTGTGCTTTCTTTGTTACGTTAATTATTGGAGCAGCATATGGCTGTTTTGTTAAAGCCACATATATACACGTCTGCTCAAATAAATTAATGTTCCCATCTCAACTGGATGATTTGGCAGGAATAATACACTCACCAGCCAATGTGTAGAGTGACCCACATGACTCCCTCACTGAAGGATATAAATTGGAATATTGTATAATATGCTAATAAGCAGATGGAGGCAGTACATTTTTCTTTTAAATATTTTCATAGTACCATCTACTGACCTTTACCTAGCATCCTGTATATTATGCATTTGTTAGAATTAGAAAATGCAGGAGAAATCTGGAAAATGGTATGCAAATTGGGAAGGTGCACAGGATGCATCTTTCAAATTAACAAAATAAGAGAACTGACATCTCAATACTTAATTAAAAAAAGAGGGAGAGACTTTGCTTTCAAGGTGGGTTATGTGTGCACACATTTGAGCACGTGCACACATATATATACACACACACATACACACACAGTTTTCTAGTAGACAGATTACCTGGAAAGTTTGAAAAACTTTCTGGGTCTGTAATATTGAAAAGTAAACAAACACATTTTGTAGTAAGACTGTTTTTACCCTGTTTGATACTGCTCTAATTCCTTCTACATGTTATTGCCAAACTAAGCAACTTAAAGCATCCTTGCTCAAGGGAGTATGGAGGTATTCTGTAGTGATAGGGTTTTCAGGTTATCTATTCTGCTGTGTTGCTAGAAACTGAAATGCACTCTTCTCCATTTGAGACATACAGCACTAACTATAATTAAATAAAATTAATATGTATAGCGTATGATCTGAGTGCTGCAGTTATATTTTAGAAATAACAGATGTTTTGGTGCCAAGCCTCAGCTATTATAGCCCACTACATAGTAGCAAAATAGCTAAGAGAATGGGCTTTCAGTTAATTCTAACTTTGCATGAAAATTCTCACACTTTTCCTGACAGGTCGTGTGATTTTGGGTTGTCGCTTTATTCTCTGAGCCTGTTTCCTCATTGGTAAAAGGTTATTCAGGTTCATCCCAGGGGATAATTATCAAGGTTAAATAGTGAGATATGAAAATATGGTCAAAGTGCTGCACATAATAATTCAGAGATACCTTAAAAGGCCTGGTGGGGAGCAGAGCACATTTGAAGAGTAGAGATAGTGAGGGACATACAAGCCTGGAAAATTAGTGATCATGTCAGGATTCTCAACTTTGATTCGACTATCCATAAACTTGGCTAATAACATGAAGAATTTTGAACTTGATCCTAATGGTATGAGGAAGTTGTTAATATAGAGGTACATTCTGATAAAGGCTTTTTGCAGGGAATTTTAAAAGGTACCTAATGTGTGATAACACTTTGTTAGGCATTACTGAGTTCAAGAAAATCAGCCAGGAATGTCCAAGTTGTCTGAAATTCAAATCCACCAAAACTTCTGACTCTACATTTTGTTAACCATTTTGGACAACAGTTCTCAGCAAGTTTAGAGCCATACTTTAAAACTAGTTTTTAGGGGCGCCTGCCTGGGTGGCTCAGTCGGTTAAGCGGCCGACTCTGGCTCAGGTCATGATCTCGCGGTCTGTGAGTTTGAGCCCCGCATGGAGCTCTGTGCTGACCACTCAGAGCCTGGAGCCTGTTTCAGATTCTGTGTCTCCCTCTCTCTCTGACTCTCCCCCGTTCATGCTCTCTCTCTGTCTCAAAAATAAATGTTAAAAAAAAAATTAAAAAAAACTAGTTTTTATTTTGTTTTAATACTGTAACAATAAAACCCCTCTTTGTCTCTCTCTTTCAATTGCTTTGCTTGTAGTCTTCATGGGCTACAAGTCATTTCACGTCATTGCTGCAATGAAACCAAGTGTTGGCCATGGTCTTAGGTAGTTGATAGTAATGTGGTTTTAAAATGTACTATGCACCTATCTCTGTCAACATCATTTTGCTTGGGATAACTGTTTTGGGACTGGGGGTTTGCATGCAAGATTGTAAAAATTCTTAGATGCCCTTCTGGTGCCTAAATAAGCTTTTGAACCTTATTGGTGCTTTAGAGTCCAAAAGGTAAGGCTCATGGGAAACTTGGGGTTGTAATGATTCAACATCAAAGCTTCAGAAACTGCACTTACTGAAGAAACAATGATTGATTGAGCCTAAAATGAAAAAATTCATTTAGGAAAGGAAACATTTGGACTTGAATTTTTTGGACTTTAATTGGTGATTTAATTTTTAGAATTTCCTTTCACTCTGAATTTAATAACTGATCCATCTTGCCCAAATTGGAGGACGTTTTGTATTGCAGGCACTGTTTTAATTGTACTTTTGTATTGCCATCATTTGGACTTACTACATAACCTCTGGTGCACTATATTGGACCATGTGCTTCTGCAGTAATTCAAAATGGGACTCAGGACAGGGAATAAACTTCCAGCCTGGGGTGCAATGTGGCTTTTAGTCAATAAAATTAGCATACTATACTGATCCACATCCATGATCCTTCTGCCTGAAAGGTTGCCGCATAGGCTACACAGGTTGGGGCACACAGAGTATCATGTGAATATTACCACCTAGAGAACCACCACAATAGTGAGCTCTGCTTCTGGGGATAAAAGCTAAGTTGACCACCACTATCCCAGGAACAGAGGTTGCTCTAGGTGGCAGAACCATACTATGAGCACTATTGTCTCTTGCTAACCTGCAGGCCTCTGCCTCCAAAGGAGATAGTCCACTGGGCATTGACTTGGGCTGGAATGTTAAGATCAATGAGTTGAGGGAAAAAAACGCAGCATTTATAGGAAACGGTATTTTTCTTTCTCCTTTTTCCTGCTTCAGCCCATAAAATGGGCATTCCTTCCCTCTCGTAAATATTGGAAAGTTGTCCTGCACCTTTCTTCCTCCTACTGTCACTTTGCCCTAAGGTTCAAACCATTTTCTGAATTATAGCCTTATCTACAAAAAGACTGACATTTTGGCCATTAAAAAGTAATACATGTACAAAGAATATGCAATTTAAAAAATTAAAGTCCATTCTGCCCCCAAAATGCCAAACACCTTTTAGAACATTTATACATATATAAAAGTGCTCTCTACATATAAAAGCAACACACCTTATACCTACCATGTAGGAGAGTCCTTGATCCTCAAACCCTCATCAACTATTATCTAGTTAGGATGATAATAAGAAACTGCTGGTTCTAAAATAGGGGTTGATTTCTGAGATGAGATATTACATAAACTAGAAATTACTCAGTACTTGTGAGACAAGTTGAGATGCTATCACCACTCTACCAATGAGAAAACCAAAGATTCAAGGAAGTTAAGTGACTTACTCAAGGCTCATATGGCTGGCAAATGACTAGAACACATGATTTTTGAAGTCAAACATTTTTTTAGCTCTATCACATTGCTTCTGCTATGCATGTACCTTCCCCTTGAATTCATGGTATAATCTGGGAAGTCATAAAAGATAGGGTTCTGATGTTATTTTTCAGGTTTGGTTAACTTTGACACCATGTGCTTTAGTTAGGTCTACCTTGAGACAAAGCTGAGCAATAAATTATATTTGAAGCTATTTGCTGTTTTACATAATTCATCAAATACAGGGGTCTTTGATCACAACCTTTTCAGCATATCATTAAAGGGCTTGGATATTTATGAGAAGCTGTTACTTCTAAGAGAAGAGTTGCTTTTCAGGATCACCAGCTTACAGCATTTTAGGTGCGTGTCTCTTCATCCAAATGGTTTGTGCTAGAGCACCTGTTGGTGGTGGAGCAGGAAACAGTTGGCAGTGAACTACAAGTGCAAGAATTTGAAGGTAACTAGGTCTTATTACCGTATGCCTGTATAAAAATATCATTTCCCTACTGTGGATGGAGGAACAGAAGCCTTGTGTCTGCAAAGATATGAACATTTGTTTGGGAAATTTATGTTGATATATAACAGCATATGGTCTTTTTCATCATGGATTTATGTACAGGAGGCAAGCTTCATGTTCACAGTTAGAAGCATTAAAGATGGAGCCTCATGACTGACCTAGTGTGTGGCTGTCTTGTCATCTGCGATAAGAATCAGTGCTTGGTGTGCACACACACACATGCGCACGCACGCGCACACACACACAAACACACATTATTCCCTTTCCCAAAGAGGAAAGGCCAACACTCCTGGCAAAGAAATTGGTCTTTAAAATTATCAAAGGGATGCTGGAACCACACACAGATACAGAATTCAGCAAGGACCGCATCTCCCTAGTGTAAAGGAGCCATCATATTTCAGAGACTCCTCAAGCCTGGTGCCAAAACAAAACACATGAAAGTTAGGAGGAGCAAAAATAAATAACTAGGTCTTGCTAATGAGTAGAAAATACTCTTTATGCTTGCTTTTTTTTCCATTTTTCATTAAAAAACTTAAGTATACATGACAATATTGCATTAGTTTCAGGTATCCAGTATGGTGATTTGATAACTCTGTATGTATGCTATACTCCCCATAACTTTAGCTACTACAGGTCACCATATAATGTATTACAATGCTATTGACTATATTCTTTATGCTGTATCATTCATTTTTGTAACTTATTCATTCCATAACTGGAAGCCTTGACTTCCATTCCCCTTCAACCATTTCCTACCCATTCCCTTCCATTCCCCTTGCCCATTCCCTACCCTCCTCCCTTCTGGCAACCATCAGTTCTCTGTATTTATGAGTCTGTTTCTGCTTTTCTCTGTTCGTTTGTTTTATTTTGTTTTAGATTCCACATATAAGTCAAATAATATGGTATTTGTCTTTCTCTGATTTATTTCACTTAGTACAACACACTCTAGGTCTAACTATATTGTCACAAATGGCAAGCTCTCATTCTTCTTTATAGTTGAGTAATATTCCAGTGTGTGAGTATATGATGCCTTCTTTATTCATCTATCAGTGGGCACTTCCATTGAAGGCTTCCATACTTTGGCTATTGTAAACAATGCTGAAATAAACATAAGGATGCATATATCTTTTTGAGTTAGTGTTCTCATTTTATATGGATAAATACCCAGTGCTAAAATTACTGGATCACATAGTTTTCTATTTTAATTTTTTGAGGAACCCCATATTTTCCACAGTACTCTTCCAATTTACATTCCCACTAACAGTCCACAAGGATTCCTTTTTTCCCACATCCTCACCAACACATACTATGTCTTGCCTTTTTTACTCTGGTCATTATGACAAGTGTAAGGTGATATTTCATTGTGGTTTTGATTTGCATTTTCCTGATGATTGGTAATGTTGAGCACCTTTTCATGTGTCAGTCATCTATATGTCTTCTTCGAAAAATTATTCAGGTCCTCAGCCTATTTTTTCTTGGACTTTTTTTTCCTTGGTTTTCTTCTCCAATTCAGTAGGTTGCCTTTTTGTTTTCTTGATGGTCTCCTTCAAACAGCTTTTTGTTTGGGTATAGGTCCAAAAGTTTATTTTTGATTTTGTTTCCCTTGCCTGAGAAGACATATCTAGAAAAAAATGGTTCTAAGGATGATGTCAGATATTATTGCCTCTGTTTTCTTCTATCAGTTTTATGCTTTTTGGTGTCACATTTAGGTTTTTAATCCATTTTGAGTTTATTTTTGTATATGATGTAAAAATGTGGTCCAGTTTGATTTTTTTTTTTTTTTTGCATGTAGCTGTCTAGTTTTCCGAACACCACTTATTGAATGGACTGTCTTTTCCTTATTGCATATTCTTCCCTCCTTTGTCATAGATTAATTAACCATATAAGCGTGGGTTTATTTCTGGGCTGTCTATCCTGTTTCATTGATCTGTGATGTTTATTACCACTTTATAGCATGTCTTCAGATCTGGGATTGTGATACCTCCACTTTGTCCTTTCTCAAGGTTGCTTTGACTATTCAGAGCATTTTGTGGTTACATACAAAATTTAAGATTATTTTTTCTATTTCTGTATAAAACACTATTGGTATTTTGATAGGAATTGCATTGAATCTGTAGACTGTGGGTAGTATGGACATTTTACAGTATTAATTCTTCTGATCCATGAATTTGTGTCTTTCCATTTGTGTCATCTTTAATTTCTTTCATCAATGTTTTATAGTTTTCAGAGTACAGGTATTTTATCTCCATGGTTAAGTTTATTCCTAGGTGTTTTGTTTATTTATTTTGGGGGGTAAAATTATAAGTAGGATTTTAAAATTTCTCTTTCTGCTACTTCATTATTAGCTTATGGAAACACAATTTTCTGTATATTAATTTGGTATCCTGCGATATTACTGAATTCATTTATTACTTCAATAGTTTTTTTATGGAGTCTTTAGAGTTTTCTATCTATATATACTATCATGTAACCTGCAAATAATGGCAATTTAACTCTTTCCTTACCAATTTGGATGACTTTGATTTCTTTTTCTCACCTGATTGCTGTGGCTAGGACTTCCAGTATTATGTGGAATGAAAGTAGTGAGAGTAGGGGCGCCTGGGTGGCTCAGTCGGTTGGGCGGCCAACTTCGGCTCCGGTAATGATCTCTCCTGGTCCGTGAGTTCGAGCCCCGCGTCGGGCTCTGTGCTGACAGCTCAGAGCCTGGAGCCTGTTTTGGATTCTGTGTCTCCCTCCCTCTGACCCTCCCCCGTTCATGCTCTGTCTCTCTCTGTCTCAAAAATAAATAAACGTTAAAAAAAAATTTAAAAAAATAGAAAGTAGTGAGAGTAAAAGAAGTGTCTTTAAAAAAAGAAAGTAGTAACAGTGAGCATCCTTTGTGATCTTTGAGAAAAAAACTATCACTTTTAACCATTAAGTATGATGCTAGGTGTGGATTTGGTTATAATGTTGAGGTATGTTCTTTCTTTTTTAAAAAAAATTTTTTTTCAATGTTTATTTATTTTTTGAGAGACAGAGACAGAGCATGAGTGGGGGAGGGGCAGAGAGAGAGGGAGACACAGAATCTGAAGCAGGCTCCAGGCTCTGAGCTGTCAGCACAGAGCCCAATGCAGGGCTTGAACTCACAAACCATGAGATCATGACCTGAGCTGAAGTTGGATGCTTAACCGACTGAGCCACCCAGGTGCCCCAAGGTATGTTCTTTCTAAACCCAATTTTGTTGGGCATTTTAATCATGGATGGATGTTGAATTTTGTCAATTTTTTTTTTTTGCATTTTTTGAGGTGATCATGATTTTTATCCTTCATTTTGTTTTTTGTTTTTTAATGTTTGTGTTTGAGGGGAGGGGGAGAGGGAGGGAAGGAGGGGCAGAGGGAGAGGAGGACACAGAATCCAAAGCAGGCTCTGTGCTGACAGCAGAGAGCCTAATGCGGGGCTTGAACTCAGGAATCATAAGATTGTGACCTGAGCTGAAGTGGGTCACTTAACCTTCTGAGCCACCTGGGTGCTCCCTTCATTTTGTTACTGTAGTGGATCACATTAATTGATTTGCAAATATCAAGCCATACTTGCATCCCCCTGAGTAAATCTCACTTGATCATGGTGGATGATCTTTATAATGTACTGTTGGATTTGGTTTGCTAATACTTTGGTCAGGAATTTTGCATCTATGTTCATCATGGATACTGGCCTGTAGCTTTCTTTTTTTGTAGTGTCTTGGTCTAGTTTCTATAAGGGCAATGCTGGCCTCATAGAATATATTTAAAAGCTTTTCTTCCTCTTCTATTTTTTGGAATAGTTTAATAAGTATTAACTGTACTTTAAACGTTTGGTAGAATTCACCTGTGAATCCATCCTGTTCTGAACTTTGATTGTTGGTAGTTTTTTTGCTTACCAAGTCAATTCCATTACTAGTAATGGGTCTGTTAAGATCTTCTATTTATTCCTTATTCAGTTTTGGAAGATACTATGTTTCTAGTATTTTACCCATTTCTTTTAGATTGTCCAATTTGTTATCGTAGGATTTTTCATAGTATTTTCTTATAATCCTTTGTATTTATGTGGTGTCAGTTGTTAATTCTCTTTCATTTCTGATTTTACTAATTTGGATCATACTCCTTTTTCTTTTTTTAAAATTTTTATTTAAATCTAAGTTAACCTATAGTGTAATAATGGTTTCAGGAGTAACTTCCTTCAGAAGTTAGTGATTCATTGTTTCCACATAATACCCAGTGCTCATCCCAACAAGTGCCCCCCTTAATACTGTATTTACATTTTAACATATTTCTTCTTTAATTTTCACAAAAGACTGCCATGAAGTTATATGGGTGCATCTGTCAGCATACAATGGCTGTATGTCAGCTAGAGAGAGAGACTACTGTCTTAGGAGGATAGAGATGTGTTTTCTAGTCCTTGGCCTATTCTGGTTAGCTTTGTACTTCAGTCAAGTCACAACATTTACCTAATGACCAGCATGAATCCAGGACAGCTTTTTTCCTCAAAGCTGTGAGGTTTTGAACAAGAAACATCCATCCTCACTTATTCGAAGAGGCTTCAAGGTAAAAGACCAGAAGAAGGAAAGACTATGAAAGCAGTGGCAATTCAAAAAGCAACCAGTTGGCCTCATTTGATGATAAATTACTCAAAGGAGGTGCCATATCAACCAATCATTAATCTGATTCTAAGTTTTCCCTTTTGATGTTGAGCTCTTTTTTTCTTTTTTTTTTTTTAATAAATTTTTGAAGTAGTACGGTGAAATGGAAAAGACACTAAACTAGAAATCAGAAGGTACACTTCCTTGTTGGACTCAAGTTTATCATTTCCTTCATGTGTTTCCTTGGGCAAGTGTCTCTCTGATTTTTTAAAGTCTGACTTTTTTTTTATACATGAGAATAATTTTCAGCCCTAATTTATGTGTCTTTTGTGAAAACCTAATTTAATTGGACTTAACAAGTATTTGTTTGCTGTTATTGGGTACCAGGTACTGTTCCTTTATGCATTTTCTTACATTCAACAACAAATTCTTGAGCAACCACCATTTATTAGATGCTCTGCTGAGTTCTACCCTACTGTCATAGAAGCTACAATCTTGTGAGGGATGATGCATGAAATCTGTTGATGTGTTTAATACTGTGCAAAAAGAATGACTATATTACTATAGGAAAACAGAAGGGGATGATTAACTCTGCCTTGGGTAGTGGCAAGGTCACGAAAAGCCTTAGAGAGGGAGTAACAAATGAGTTTGGTCTTGAAGCATAAACAGGATTTCTCTAGGTGAAAGGATTAGCAAAATGGAGAATACATATAGAAATACTTGGCAAAATGGAAAATTATGACAGATTACTGCTATTATTTGTAGCACCCTTATATAGTATGCTGCTGCAGACATTGCATATAACAGAGACTGTAAATATATCTTAATTAATCAACTGGTCAGGAACACAAATGAGAGAAGCCAGCTCCTGTGGCTATTTCTTCTATCTTCTCTGTTGAGTGTCCATGTGTGATCACTAGTTTGTAATTTGTTAAACTGATGGCTTCACCACTGCTTGTACCAACTGATTGCACCATTGTTTCCTTAACATTTATGAAGCACCTACTACAGGCTATATGCCAAGTGCTTTGCATACATCTTTTTACTTACCCAGTGATAAGTCATGACCTAATGATAGAGATATTGTTATTACATTCACAGAAATAAAATTGGACACCATGTGGATTGATGTGACATGTCTGGTGACAAAGAATTCATCAATGGTGGGATTTCAAAACTGATGTGTCTGAGTTCAGTTCTCGTGCAGCTTCCATATGCTGATTCCCTAATGTATAAGTTATATGGGATTACAGCATAAAACCTTGGATATATTTAAATCCACATGTATATTTATATATAAATATGACCTATAAAGTCTGGTGCATTAGATACCTCTTTAGTAGCTGATTGGTATGCAATGATTCCTCTATTCTCTTAGAGTAGTTCCATTCACAGAAGTGGGACCCATGGTCATATTTGTGTTGTATGATTATGTCCCTTTGCTCAAGGCTGACAGTCTTGGAATGGACTCCTGATCAAATATGGGGCAGTAATACTTTCTTCTCCCTTTAGATGTGTTTTGCTCCGTTTGAACTGGATATGGACGAGTCAGCTTTTGGTTGTGAGAACCACAATATGACACTTGGAAGTTGCCAGAGGCAATTTACCTCAACCTGGAAAGGAAACTATTGTCTTTTTTTTTTTAATAACAGCTTTATTTTTAATTCACATACCATAAATTCCACATTTTAAAGTATACAATTCAGGGGAGTTTTGGTAGATTCAGCATTATACAGCCATCACCATGAATTCTAGAATATTTTTATCACTCCAAAATGAAAACTCATACTCATTAGCAGTCCATTTCTTTTCCATGTAAACCACTAATGTACTTTCTGCCTCTGTGATTTGGCTTATTCTAGACATTTGATGTAAGTAGAATCATACGAAGTAGCCAATCTTTAGTAGAAGTGACTAAAATCAGCACAGAAATAGAAGACAAGATAAGAAATAGGTTGGGAATATATATAACTAAACATCTCATATATTCTTTTATATATACAAATATAATATATATGTAATGAGAGAAAGAGAATCTCAAAAGAATTTGCATTCTTAAATTTCAGTTCTAAATTACAGTTTCATTCCTGTCCTTTCTACAATTTTGTTGTTAAAACATTTCTTTGCATTTAACTCAGATGTGTAGATAGTTATTTTGTCTATAAGTAATTTAAACATCTTCCCTAGAGTCTCACCCACTAATCAGGAGGAAAAAAACCTGTCCAGTATATTTTATTTTTTTAATTTATTTATTTTGAGACAGAACACATGCATGCAAGCAGGGGAGGAGCAGAGAGAGAGGGGGAATCCCAAGCAGGCTCCACATTGTCAGCACAGAGCCTGATATGGGACTCAAACCCATGAACCATGAGATCATGACCTGAGCTGAAACTAAGACTCCGATGCTTAAGTGACTGAGCCACCCAGGTGCCCTCCAATATATTTTAAAGCCCAATACAATCCAATAATGTAAAGCTTCAATTCAGCTACAACTCAGATTTTTTTGAAGACATAGGCAAATCCTAGCAATGTAAATTCTCCTTTGGTTCAATGGATAGAGGGTGTGCTTTGTAATCAGACTGTACTAGATTTAAATCTATGTTCTGTCAAACCAACCAGCTACATCACCTTGGGCTAGTCCTATCCACACCCACCCTCCCCCCCACCCCGCCCCAACTCAATTTCTTTTTCTAATAAGTCAGGATAATAATTCACAGAGCTTTCAGAGAGATTAAGTGGGATAACATATGAGAAGAATATAATACAATTCTTGGAACAGGTGGTAACTTCAACTGTCCCTTAGGAGCCTAGATATATGCAGGGAATATAGGACGGGAGAGTCTACCAGAAATTAGTATTTCCCCTTCGGTAGTTTGGAGTTATTATTAGGGAAGCTTCCTGTCTCCCCCCTTCTCCAGCAGGGACTATATTTTTTCAACTTTGCTTGTGTGACCTGGCCATGATCTATATCTGTCTAGTGGTATGTGAGTGAAAAGGATGTGTATTGCTCTGAGCCAGGGTTTTAAAGAAGCTTTAAAGGTTTATCTTTGCTCTCACTCTTCCTCATCTGACCCTGAAGCCATTTTGGAGGCCAGAGCTGCAAAACTATAGGGGCTGTGTCCTTGAACTACTACATGGAGGAAAACTGTACATTGAACAGGAGGAGAGGTGCTGGACTCTTACACAAATGAGGAATAAACTTTTATTGGGTTAAGTTATTGAAATTTGGAATGTATTGATTACAGCAGCTAGCATTACTCTAATACAATATACAATAAGGCTCTATCCTTGGGATCTCACTGAAAAAACACAAATTATACTATAGTGGGGTTCATTGCTTTGTTTCTTTGCAGAATATCAAATCTCATTCATTTGAATCCAATGCCATTTATGTTGCCTTTATGAGAGTATTTTTCAAAAAGATCAATGAAATAAAACTGTAAAATTCATGAGGCTATTCCATGACCCCTGAATTATTTTTTTCTAACCTCATTCAACATTCATTCAACAAATATTTATTGAGTGCCTTGGTTGGAAGAGAGGGACTAGTGAAGATATATTTTAAAAATAGATAGAAATACCGGACTGGGTAATTGGAAGGTAGTGCTCAAGGCAAGCTGTAGATCATAGGTGTATTACAACAGCCTTCATGAAAACCTGCTGACTTTTCAAAGCATGTTTGATGATTGTGTCTACCTTTAATTCTTTAGCTGTTGCTTATCAGATATAATATACCTAATTTAAAAAAATGTTTTTCTCTCCTACATTTTAAGCCTATGAAAACCTATTGCCAGAGGAACTTCTAAGCATCACAACTGATACTGTTGTTACAGAGTCTCTGGTACAGAGACTGTACCCAGTAGGGGGGTTTTGTAGAAAAAGTAAGGCTTTGGGGCCATTGAAATTTACATTCAAACCCTGTCTTCAACCTGAGACTCATTTTCTTTAAAGTGAGAAATTTAATGGCTTTTTCTCAGGGTTTTAAAGAGAATTTTAAGTCATTTATGTATAGTGAGTAGTAGCCTAGTAATTGACTAATAAAACATAACAGATATGACAATTGCCCCTTAAAGTTTCCATCTAATTAACAAACTCCGATATCTTATGACCTTTTGACTAATAAGCACACTGTGTGATTACAGAGTGATTTAGCTCCTCTCCCTCTTTAACATACACAAAGAGCTCTCTGACCAAGTCTGACTTCAGTATGTGGATGCATCCATTCATATATGCATGATCACACATGTATACCCACATGTGTGTTGCTAACATGAATGCTCACGTGCATACATGTACTTACACATTTTTCTTCTGTCCAAGCATTTGTGATGGGCAACCCAATTTCCTCAGCCTGAAGATTCTAGAGATTTTTTAAATTTCTGCTTACATTTTAAAGTCTCTGATCCATGAATGAAATTTGTTAATTTATATCACTATTACATGCTTTAGGTTGCCTTTTACTATTGTCCAGTCCCACCAAAGAGTGAAAACTCAGTGCATCACACCAGGAACAAATGAAATCCTAGAATTTTTAAAAAGTCATCCTGAGAAATAATCTTACAAATAAGCTAAATTAGAATTCTAAAATGATTTGATGTTTCTGGAAATTTTAAAAGCCCTAGTGTGAATTGAAAGTGATGAAGTGTTTTTCTTTGTGGGGAGGGGTTGTTGATGTTTTGTTTTTGTTTTTTGTGGGTTTTTTTTTTTTTTGGTAAAAACACTTGATCTGTGAAGTGTTTTTTTTTTTTTTTTTTTTTTGCAGGGGTACCCTCTTGCACTGTTGGTGGCAATGCAGACTGGTGCAGCCACTCTGGAAAACAGTATGGAAGTACCTCAAAAAGTTAAAAATAGAACTAGACTGCAATCCACTACAATTGCACTATTAGGTATTTGCCCAAAGGATACTAAAATACTGATTTGAAGGGGCACATGCATGCCAATGTTTATAGCAGCATTGTCAACAATAGCCAAACTATGGAGAGAGCCCAAATGTCCATCAAATGATGAGTGGATAAAAAGATGTGGTGTAAGTATATGATGGAATATTACTCAGCCATCGAAAAGAATGCTTTCTATTTGCAACAAAGTGGATGGAGTTATAATGTATTATGCTAAATGAAATAAGTCAATGGAGAAAGACAAATACCATATGATTTCATTCATATGTGGAATTTAAGAAACAAAACAGATGAACATATGGGAAAGGGGGAAGGAGGAGAGAGGGAAACAAACCATAAGAGACTCTTAGTGATAGAGAATAAACTGAGGGTTGATAGAGGGAGGTAGGTGGAAGACGGGCTAGATGGGTGATGGGTACTAAGGAGGGCACTTGTGATGAGCACCGGGTGTTGTATGTAAATGATGAGTCACTGAATTTTTTCTACTCCTGAAACCAATACTGTGTGGTGTGTTAACTACAATTTAAATTTGAAAAAAAAGAATATGCCTAAATTTTTTTGTAAAATCACTTGACCTCGTGAGGTGCTTAATAAACTGACAGTATGTATCTGCCCAGGTGTGCTCATTACTGAGAGTGAAAACCAAACATGGAGTAGATTTAGAGGGAATTTTTTTTTGGTGGTTTTTAGGTGGGAAGGACAGATTTTACTCACAAAATGGTAGGGACAGCACTAATTTACTCTCTCCCTAACTGCTTCTATAAACTGAGTCTGATGTTCCTTTCAGATTTAGGAAGGTTAATAACTCAGTCCCTGAGACATGCAGGAAAGAAAACATCTTCTCTATTCTGGTTTTTACCCCTGCCAACAGGGCCATCACCAAAACCTGTTTCAAAGTGAAAAATCATTGCCCCAAGAAACAGGGCTAGCATTTACTAAGTGAGTATCTAGATATTCTGAGTATTTTGTTAATTCACAATATTCTTAACAGTGCTCTGAGTAAGGTACTATTATTATTATCCGTGTTTGTGGGGAAAAAAACAGAGACACAGGCTAAATACATTGTCAAGTAGCAGGGGCAAGACTTGAACGCAGGCAATCTGGCTTTTGACATCTTGGCTCTGTTGGCCCAGTAGAGCATGTGCCCAGAGGTAGTCTGTGATGGGATACTGTGTAATCCTAGCTAAGCATGTGGGTTATTGTGTTGCATATCTATAAATTATGATCCTACATGTGAGCTGTGTGTGACTTTGAGCAAATTATCCAATCTACTTGAGGTTTCTCATTGTTAGATAATACCATCTATCTGATAAGATTCCTTAGGTGTTTAATGGAGTTCAGATGCTGAGCGCTCAATACATGTTAGCTATTAGGATTATTTCTCTCCCAATAGCTTGCAAGGGAGGGCATATTGTCCTGGTCACCACTAGATTTCTCAGTGCCCAGCACTATGTCTGGCAAATGATCAAGAGAGGTGGAGTGATTGAAGAAAAGAGCACTTCTGTTTTGAAGGGCATTCACTGTTACCTGAAAGTGTGCCTCCTGTCCCAAAGGGTCTCCTGTGTTTGTCTTTGAGAACAAGGCCATTGTGAACCTGAAGATATAGGAGGCTGCAGGCAAAAATAGGCCCTTTGCATAAATAGCTCAGGTTATTTTCCCTCCATAATACCCCACACACTGACAAAGTTCCTTTCAGCCAGATTCTCACGAAAAGTGGTACCCTGCTTAGGAACAGAGTCATCAGACAAAAATATCCATAGATCTCTGTGGGTCATTCATTCATTCAACAAGTATGCATGGCATAACTTATGTGTTGCTGGCTCTGTAAAGCACAAGGAGTCTGAAATCAAGTAACGTCAGTTCTCTGCCACAAGCCTGGAAACTGGGTTAAAAATGGCGAATGTGTGTTCCTCATGCCCTTAGTAACCATGCCCACAACAAGGAATGATAGCTTGCCTTCATGCTGCTATGCCAGGACAATCAGTTACTAAAATGAAGCTCCTTAGCAGCAGATTCTCTGGTTTATGCACTGTGCCATTCCCAGGGTGTGGTCATAATAGATGTTCATTATATATTTGTTGAATGAAGGGATTAAACATAATTGGCACCAAGGGTGTAATCTGTTAGATTTCTCAGACTTTGGGAAGATGTAATTCTTATTCTAGGAATTAACAGCTTAGTCAGGGAAAGCTAGTCTTACCCTCTGGACTTGTAATTGGTAAACCCTTCCAATGAAGTACTTCACATGGTTTAGAAAGGGCATATCCTTTTCCCCTTTCCACATGCTCCTAGGGACATATATTACAGATGGCGTATGCTACTGCCCTTGAACAGAAAAGCGTCTCGTGTGTGACAAGCATAGAAACTTCAAGCAAAAATTGAATATAAATAATCTGGCACCTATAGTCGCTAAGTGGTCACTAAAGTGGCAGAGACCCCATAGGCTATGTTAGGTGAGCAATGGCCCACAAGTAGATTGTTGTAAAATGGAATGACTGTAAGAAACTGGAAAGAAGAAGCTTCAGAGTCAGACTGAGGTGTGTGTCCAGCTGTTGGTATGTGGTCTTGAGGAAGTTACTGAACCTCTCTCGGTTTTGCTTTCTTAAGTTGAAAAATACCCATGTGATCCAGCAATCCCAATTCTGGGTTTATATCCACAGGAAATAAAATCAGTATTTTGAAGAGATATCTACACTCCCATATTCATCGAAGCATTATTCACAACTAGAAAGACATGGAAACAACCTAAATGTCCATCAGCAGATAAAAGGATAAACATATGCATACATACAATGGAATATTATTCAGTTATAAAAAAAGAAATTCTGCCATTTGTGACAGCATGATGAATCTGGAGGACATTATGCTAAGTGAAATAATTCAGACACAGAAAGACAACTGCATTTTTTCCTCACATGTAGAATCTAAAAAAAAAAAAAAAAAAAAAAGTTACACTCACAGAAGCAGAGAGTAGAATGGTGGTCGCCAGGGTCTGAGGAGTGGAGGAAATGGGGAGAAGTTAGTCAAAAGATATAAACTTTCAGTAAAAGATGAATAAGTTCTGGGAGTCTAATGTAAGGCATTCTGACTATTACTATAGTGTATACTTAAAATTTGCTAAGAGAGTAAATATTAAGTGTTCTTACCACACACCCATGAAAAGATCACTATGTAAGGTGATAGAAGTAGTTAGCTTGATTGTGGTAATTATTTCACAATGTACAGGTAGATCAAATCATCACATTGTGTGTCATAATGTTTGTCAATTATATCTCAATGTAGCTGGAAAAAAATGGAAAGCTGAAAAAGAAAAAAATAGGATTAATACTACATACTTCATAAAGTTCTTGTGATATTTATGAGATCATGCAAACTGAGAGCCTAATTTAGCGAAAGCCAAAATTATTAACCTTTAGTCATAGCCATTGTTGATTCCTCTTCTACATCACAATGCAGCCAGTAAAGGACAATGTGCTTAATGTATGTACCACTTTTCTAATTGTCTGCTGGTATGTGATGCCAGTCAAATGAGTTTCGATTATGCTGCACTTGAATTAAAGGAGGGTTGGAGAATTGAATTCTAATCAGTGAAAGTCCATTCCAACAAGTGTGTGTGTGTCATGTGATCCCCTGTGCTTGTTATTTTAGGTGTTTCAACTGGCCAGAGTTGATTTCCTTTGCTATTAACCCCTTGAGCTAAAACTTAGCCATCTTAGTATTCTTTCAGCCAGGGGTAAATAAGACATCATAATATAATGAAAGAGCCCAGGTTTTTAAAATTTTTTTTAAATGTTTATTTATTTTTGAGACAGAGAAAGCATGAATGGGGGAGGGGCAGACACAGAATCTGAAGCAGGCTCCAGGCTCTGAGCTGTCGGCACAGAGCCTGACGTGGGGCTCGAACTCACGAACTGTGATATCATGACCCAAGTCGAAGTCAGATGCTTAACCGACTGAGCCACCCAGGCATTCTAAGCCCAGGTTTTGAAATGAGAAAGACCTTCTTTTAAATTCTGCCTCTGTAACCAGCTATACTGATTTGGGGAAGTCACTTAACCTCTCTAAACATCAGTTTCTCATCACAAATGTATAGTAATAAATGATTACTTAAGAGGGTATCCTTGGCTTCAGTCCATCCTCTTTCAAATTTGTATTCTAGCTTATTACTGGAATGATTTATCTAAAATCTAAATCAGACCATGTTTCTTCCTTGCTAAAACTCTTTAAAAGACCTGCTACATCTGTATTAGCTGGTGGTAGGGGGTGTTTTTGAAAATATAGGTTCTCTGCTTCCACCCCAGACTTAGTAAATTATAATATACTGGCATGACGTTCTCCTGTGAATCACAAGGTTTACATTCATTGGCCTAACGTTTCTATGATTTGACCCCAGCCTCTTTTTAGCATTATCTCACACCCGACATGTCACAGGCTATCTGTAGCTACACCAATTGCTGATAGCTTTCCTAACATGTTATATGTCTGCCCTTGCTCATGTAGCTTTCTCTGCTGGAATGACTTTCATATCCCATTTTTCTACTAGGTAATCTCATCCACATTTAATAACATTCAGATAAACCTTACCTCCTCTCTGAACATTTTTCCTGCCCCACTTCCAGAAAGAACTGAATACTCTGTTTAGGCATCCAAATGTGCGATACCAACTTGAAAATCAAGTGGATGACTAGGATGAACATTAATTTCCTTGCCTGTAAGCCTCTAAATGGCTGGATAGGAGTTATCTTATTTGTCTTTGTATCATCAGCACATAGGACATGGGCAGCAAGAATATTTGATAAAGAAAGGAAGCCCATCTTTTGAAAATATGAACTCTGGTACAGAGATGTGTAGCTTTGATGAATGAGGGCATAGAGCTACAAGTTGTAAATGATTTCTTTGCCTTTGATATTGTTAGAAACAAATCAGTCTCTCTCTTTGGATCATTAAACTGGGACCATTTCATTTGGAGCTTTGGAGAAGCTGTTCCTCCTGAAGACTGCCTTCTATTTTTTAGAGCAGTGAGTGGTTTCAGACGTTGGTCTGTAGCTGTGGGATTAATACAGATGCTGACATGTCAATACACCCAAGGAGCAAAGCTTTTTGGGTGTAAAGATTACCAAAGATTTTCATTTCAGTCCAACTCAGAAGTTCAGGGATGATATAAACAGCATGCTGTTTTATCCATCCGTGATTACCCAGGGAAGTATGCTGTATTTTATGGGCAACCTGGTGGCAGGAGATATATTGTCCAGTGGGTTTTCTACCTGCTGTTTGATTTATGATTGAAGGTCAGCTATATTATGGCTCACCTGCCAATGCTAACTACCTTTTATAAAATTATGGTCCTTCTGAATGGATGAATGCCTCTTAGTTCACACTTTCCATCAGAGTTTTTTAGGTAACAGTTACTGATGCCAGTTGGTTCTTGGCAATAGCATTAAACTTCAAGCCATAGACAGTGAGGACCCTTGGACCTTCTGATGTGTGGCGCAGGCCTTAAAATCTTTACAGGGAATACAAATGGTGATTCTAAATCAGGTTGATCTTTCTCCTGCTCTCCTTAAACTTCCTTTCCTCTCTAGTGTCATGTCCTGCCGCTGTAAAGAAGTTAAAGGTCTGTCAAACTGGTATTTATTCTCTGCTGAGTCAGGAACTCACTTTATAGCTGCATATTTTTTATTCCCTTCCATCTAGGAGCAGTGATTTTGGGCTCCAGTCAGGTGATGAATTCTGTTGAGAAATCCTTATAGGAAGAGGGTACATCCACATAATATTCTGAAGTACCCAGTTGGCTATTACTCAGAAAATGAGGTTTATAGGTTTGCAGCCTGACAACTCTTATATTCCTACAGATCTTGACCTCCGATAAGATATTCCCACTTACAGTCTCAAGGTGGTGCAGTAGAATGTTGAGAGAATGTACTCCAAAGCTAGATAGAACAATGTTTGAGTCCTGCTGATATCATTATGTGATTGGCCTTGAGTTTTTCTCTGTGCTCTCCAGAGATAATGATGACAAAGTGTCATATACAGCATGTAGTAAGCATCCAGTAAATATTTTATAGTTTTTATTAGCATTTTCAGCTAGTGACTTCATCAAGGCCCATCTTCTCTTGTGATCATTAATAATATTAACCTCAGTGTATGTCTCTGCTTCAACTTTATAACAAGATAAGAATTCTCTAAAGGGCATTTCATCCACAGTTCTCCAAAAATATTTATATTGGGATTTTATAAAAAATATTTACCTTTTAGTATAACTTTAATATATTTTGAGAACTACAAATTTCCTAGAAATGGTTTCTCCAGACATGTTATCTGAAAAAGTATGTCATTTTAATAATTTCCTACTAAAAAGACTTTGTACTGAGCATAAGGTATAGTAGGAGAGATTGAAAGCATGTGTATAGGGAAAGCAAGACATGTAACAAGGCCATACTTTAACTCCTTAGATTACATGCTATGTGAATTCGCATCAATTCCCTACCTTAGTTTTCCTTCTTTTTCTTCCTTTCTTTCTCTCTCTCTCCTTTCTTTTTCTTTCTTTCTTTCTTTCTTTCTTTCTTTCTTTCTTTCTTTCTTTCTTTCTTTCATAAAATGATAATAAAATGTATGAATATGAACAGCAAAATTCATAGGAATTTTATGGCAATAGATTAAGATGACAAACACAGGTAAAACACTTAGAATAGTGTTGGGCCCATACTTAGCACTTAGAAATGCCAGCTCCCATCCCAATAGCAGACTTTACCTGAATATGTCCAAAATCTAGTACCTACAGTGATAGACAAAATAGGAACAAAAACATTCTTAGCAACAAGTAGGGATTTATAGTAAGTACTCCCTATGTCTGCTATAATTTCAATGAACTTCTGTTCACCAAACAGTGATACTAGGAAATGCCATTTGGAGGATGTCCAGGAAACTGTATCCATAATACAATATACAACCTTTTGAAACGTTTTTTGTTCATAGCCTCCCTAATAGTGACACCCAGGGGGAAAGTGAGGCAGCACAGCTCAACACTACAGTCATCTGATCTCCATGGTCACTGCTGACTGAGAAAGAAATAAGAACTATACTGTCATAACTGACAGAAGTTCTTTCCAAGGCATATTGAAAAAAAAAAACAAAAACGGTTGTCTGGTTGAGACTTTTTGACATAACCAAGTTGCAATATTGAGAATAAGTAGTCCCACATTTTCAGTCTAGTGAGACTAATGATTGAGTCCCGTAGTACAGAGATGATCTCTTCTTTGGCTTTGCATAGCAGAACACAGGCTCAAGGTCTCAAAAACTGCTGTTGAATTAACAGATAGATAAATGAATGAAGTTTGAAGATATTTAACAAAAGCTGCATTTATCACTTGCCTTGCATAAGATTGGAGCCCAAGAAATAGTTAATTAGTTAATTGGAAATATAGTAGGAGGGTAGGTGACTCTTGAGCCCCTGTGACTCAGGCATAATTGTAATTTTTCTTCAACATCTCAAAGCATTTTAAGTAGCATCTGCTTTTCCTAATGAATGATTTTGAAATTTTTCCAAATACTTACTAGCCAAAAACAGTCAGCATATTTTCTATAACTTGGCCAGAATTATAATGTGTAGAGAAAAAGACAGGCTAATTTTTAAATGGAGTAGAAGAGGTTCTGTGTGGGGAACTGGGTTGCCCCCAAAGCTCTTAACTCTTAGTGATTGGTCTAAAAAGCATTTGAAAATAAATAACACTTCATTTATTTTATGGTTCTCACTCAAGCTACTAACCACAGCAATATGCCTAATTCTCTCCAACTTATAAGCCAGTAAGAAAAGTTTTCTTATCTGAAATAAACCAATAATATATTGACTCATTACTGGTCCCCTTTTTAGCTCTCTATTGTATTGAAGATTGGAGCTTCACTGTACAGACCTTAGGCCAACTTTAAGACATGATATTCTTTCAGCTATTAGAAATGGTCATGAACCTTTTGAGTTATATTCAAATATCTGTGAAAACATGGACTATTTCATCTCAAAGTGAAGTCCACATTTTACCAAAGTCTCATCTATCTATCTCATCAGTAGTCTGAAAATAATTAAAGGAACACAACATAGAACTAAAATACTGGCCATCCCATGGACACTAACTCCCAAAGAAGCCTATTTTTTTTTTCAGTTAAAATCACTGTAATCATGAAGCCATCTGAGTCTAATTGATTTCCATACAATAGACAATAATACTTTCTAAGAGATTATTCTATTACTAGAATGAAAACTGCTGAAACTTTAGTTTGGCTTGTTCTTGGATTTTGGTATATATTCTTGATTCAATTAGGTTTATCCAACCTTATTAAGACAGTTCTATGGGCTAAGTTTTTTAATGCTAGGGATTTATCCATGCTGCATGATAAAGGTCCTATATATTTTAATAGTTAACTAAAACACAACGCATGCTATAGCTGTTTCATCACTGCAGGATCTAGAGCTGCACTGTCCAATGTAGTGGCCACTAACCAAATGTAGCTATTCAAATTTAAAATTTAGTTTAAACAAAATTGAAAATTCCATTTATCTGTCACTGTAGTCATGTTTCAAGTACTCTTATAGCTGCATATGGCTAGTGTATTGAGCGGCACATATATATAGGACATTCCCATCATTGCTGAATGTTCTACTGGACAGCACTGATCTAGGGCAACCAACAAAGATATCCCAATTACAGCAGCCTTAATTAATGTCTGCAGGGTAAGCCACACGGTGTTGCACTTATCTCTATTAGCTCTGTAAATCAGAAGGAAATGTGTTTATCCTGGGTGACATGGAGTCCTCCATTGTCAATTATTTGATTTGAGTTTCAGGATTCTGAAATTCCATGTCACTATTTTTTTTTTTTTTTTGTCTGCTGTTCTCCTACCATTTTTCCACTTAACTCTTTGTTTCTCACATATTTCTTTAAGAATGGCGGCACAGTGTCTGGCAAGGGGTAAGGAGAGAAAGGAAAAAGGATTAGAGGGCACACTGATGTCTAAGCAATAAAACCCTGGTGTTCTGGGTTTAGACGTTCTCACATTGTAAGAAGTTCTAAAGTTTCACTTTAGAAAAAGAAGGAGCCTTTAAAGGGTTGATTTCTGCTTTTTCTGGCAAACCTTAACTTCCTGGTTCAAAGAAAAGACATGTATAAATGAGGCCCACAAGGCTTCTTTGACATCAAATCACTCTTACAGCACAACATTTTGATGAGTTAAGTGTAAATGAACCAGAAACATATGGATTAAATTTCTCCCATGATAGTAAGAGGTTAGAAAAATGGAAGGGGAAATATGCCTGGGAAAATGCATTTGGGGGCTTGCTGGGCCTTCAGTGCTTAAAACTCAGAGCATATTCTTTTGCTGAAAGCAAAATGTAAAGTGGAAGCCGTCATCTCAGCTATGTTTCTTATGCAAACTTCCAGGGGAAATTGGAAAAGACATTTGGGTTTCCCTTCAAGTTGATAAGACTATAGTCTAGATTGAGAGAAGACTGTGGCCATATCTGGCACCATGGTGGGAAAAAAGGAAGTGTGTGTGCATTGGGGTGGGGTGGTGATGCTCCCTTCCCTATGCCAGTGTGCAGAGTCAGCTGATTCAGTGGGATGGCCCTGGTCCATCAAGGTCTCTTAGAAGAAACAGCATTTTGTGGAAGGCAGGCCTCTTTGTATTTGAATATACCAAGAGACACTAATCTGCCTTTTTGGGAGTCACTGAAAGATTTGAAGTGGAAGAAGATACATGATCAAATCATTCTGGCAGCCCTGTGCAGGGTGGATGCAAAGGAGGAAAGATATAGCTGGAGGAGAGTAGATGAGAGATGATGAGGCCCAGAACTCAAAGGAAAATGTAAGTATTTATGAGAAAGAACGTTAGGGCTTGGTGATCCACTTGATAGGGAAGATGAAATGAGGTAATTAGGTAGGAGTTAAATAATTTGTCCAAAGTCACATAAGTTTTTTCATATCCAGCTCCTTTTTTTACCCCAAAGTTGATGAAAACATACACCAGGCAACCAAGGGTATTAATCCAATCACTGATAAGTATTTACTGAGCACATGTCCTGGCAAGACATTGCTAGATGCTTGAGGTAATGATGCTGAGTTTAGAGACAATTACTGCTGTATCGGAGAATTAGCTCACTAGTATCTTAGATTATTCTCCAAAATCATTCCTGGAAACAGACCAGATAATCCAAGGAAAACTAAATCATTCATACTCCAGCTGGATTCCTTCAGACTGGTTGCTGTCATACTTTGGTGTAAAGGTTTTGAAACAATTTTGAGTTAAGGGAGAGCTGCCTGCTTTCTCTAAATCAGTTTGTCTGTAACAAGCCCTTGGCCAGTCTTACTTGGCAGGCAGCAATATGTTGCATTAGAGAAAATTGCCACTATTAATATTTACGGGCATTATAAATCACTACCTCCATCCAGGGTTTTAGACTAAGATGCACCTTAGGCCATTTCCCCAAAGAAGCAACCCATTCCTTCAAAAGAACAATACATACCCTTATATTGTCAATGGAAGTGATAGCCTTTCTGTCCACGGCTGGTCTTGGTCAAGAAACAAAGAAAGCATCTCTGTTTTTCCTTCACTCAAGACTATATGGTTCTATGAGTTCCCACTTGATGAATCCTTGTGTAACATAAGGGATGAAAGAAGGAAATGGTAGGATCACGTCCCAGAACTCATTGCACTGACCAGTGCACACCTACAGCAAGAAAAGTAGTAGAGCTGAGATTTAGATGGGGTCTATCCACCTCCTAATCCATGTTCTTTCCACACCACCACCAGATGTAGAGTTGAAGGTAAGCAAATTGAATGAATCAAGTTAATCATCTCTCCCCCAAATTGCCTCTACTAACAGATGCCACAGAGAGAAAGGATAGGGAGAGGGCACACTGCAGACCAAGGAATAAATAAGCCAAACTTTGTCACCCCCACCCACATTCACTATAGTATTTCTAACATAAGCTTAGATGTAAAAGACACGATGGTCTCCAAATACACAATATAGTGACTGATAAATACATGATGATGTGGAGATACATGTATTCTTGACTGGGACTTACCATATTTGCTGTGCTTTGTGAAAGATTATTACTCTCATGTTATTGTCAACTATCAATTGCTGAGTTCAACTATGCCAGTTCAAGTTTACCTATATGCCTTCTGTGAAAAGAATAAACTTTTTTCTTTATACACACTAAAAGGAATGTAGTGAACATTAAACATTTATTTACTTTAATGAGGATTTGATAATTCTAAAACTTCAAAGGACCGTCTATTGTTTTCAGAAAAAAAGTTTAAGCCCCTTAGAGTGGCATGGCTTCTCATGAATGGCCCATATAAAGTAGACCCTAGTGGTTAAGAGAAAGATCTGAAAATAGTGTGAGTTTGAGCCTGGGCTCTACCAGTTCCCTGCTGTGTAAACTTGGCCAAGTCATACGATCTCTCTCCATGTCAGTTTTTTCATCTTGATCATGAAAAGAGTAATTCTACTACCACCTAAGGTTGTTGGAAAATTAAATTATTATATGTAAGGTCTTAGAACAGTGCCTGACATATAATTAATACTCAATAAATATCAGCTATTAATTGTTTTGCTCTTGTATTAACTCAGAGCTGTCTTACCTAGTATTTGTGTCTAAGCCCAAAGTGATTTAATTAATGCTAGTCATTTCTAGAAATTGCCATTTATTTTTGATAACATGTGAATTACTTTTAGACTCAAAGTATAGACTTTTTTCAAGAAAAGGTTTGGTTACATCTTCCTGTCTGTAAGAGAAATGTTCTTGTATTTTTGGAGCTTTGTGTCTTTTCTATACTTTTAACCTTTTGGAATATAATAAAATTTTCTGATACTGCTCTTTGCTCCATTACTATTATCTCTACTATCATAACATTGTTGCTGCTGTTGGCTACCATTTCTTGGCACCTTATTATGTTAGGCACTGTACCAAGTGCTTTCTCTGCATTGTCTACTTTAAGTCTCACATTAAACAAAAAAAGAAAACCTGAAGAGTAAGAACTATTAATTCATTCAATTCATATTTATTCAGGGATTTCTTTGTGCATGTTAACATTCTAGGCACTGAGAATGCAGTATTTTAGTAAAAAACAAACAAAAATTCCTGCCTTCATGGAGCCTACATTCTGATAACTTCTGATCCCTCATTTTAAGAAGGTATCTGTTTCCTCCACCGTTCAGAGTAAGCAACCAGGCCCAAGGTAATTGGATTCTAAATCCTGTGCAAAGCCCCTTTTCAAGGCGCCATTGAGAGTTTTTGGTTTTCCTTCAGTTTCTATTTCTTCCTTTTCCCTTCCTAATACCCTCCATTTCCTGCTTAGAGATCCCTAGAATCCATGCTTTCAAGTTTTCAGACTGGAGAGATTGGTTCAGGGCTGGGGAGGTGATCCAAACTGGTCAAATAGGAGTGAATTCTGGCATCTTTCCTTTATATGCAGGAATAAAATTCCTCTCTCTCTTTGTGGACAGCATAATGTGTATACATGAAGCCTGAAAATGCTTTAGCCATTTTTGCCTCCATGAGGGAATTAAGGGTGAGAATGAAATCAACTGCTCAATCAGTTGAAATCAATTCCGAGAGAAATTTAGAGAAAAACTGGAGTCCCAATGAGCCACGAGCCTCTAGTTGAAACTATGCCTGATGCTGTCTTATTTCAGAACCCATAAGATTTGCAAGGCAAGGAATTCTCTTTATTTTTTACCAGTTTGATTTTGGTCATACATGTTTTTACTGCTGTTTTGTTTACTCTGTAACTGAAAGAATCTCAAACAATAGATAAAGCAAAGTTCAGTGCCAGTTCTTCTCCGTCCCCACCCTTATCACTTTCATCTCTCATCATCTTATCCTTTTTTTTACTCTTCCTTTTTAACTTCTCTTTCTTACTTCCCTGCTATTTCACCCTCCCAAAATTCATATGGCTCCTATCAACACTACTGGTGGAAACATTAACAGACATAATAATGAACTCCTGAAATATTTATTTCATAGAAAAATATGTTAGGACTGGAAGGGACTTTGAGAGATAATGTGTTCCAGCCCCTTCCTTCAGGCAGATAAGCTATTATTATTCTCAGGAGGCAAATGAAGTCCAGAAATACTAACTGACTTGCTCAAGCTAGTTTATGTCAGACTAGGGAATAAACCCCAAATCAAAGGGATCAGAGAATCTCAGCACTCAGTAGCTATAAGGATTTTAGACATCATCTGGATCCAACTCACTTATTTTGCAACTGGGGAAACTGAGTATTGATGAGGGTTAGTGACATGCCCAAGGTCACCTTGCTAATCTGTAGCAGACCTAGGACAAACACATAAACTTGCTGAATTTCTCTCTAGTGCTATTTCCACTAAGTTAAACTGCTTCTGCCTTCTTAATTTGTTTTTTAAAGTGTCAGCTAATTATTGAAAATAATATGCAAATACATGAGGTCCAATGCTCATTCCAATTGGCTTGTTAAGTGCTCTAAATTTCCTTGATCTCTGTGGGAACTACATCTATTGATAACAGTGGACCCCAGGACTCAGAAACAACTTCAGTCACAAATTCATAAATACTTTCTTCCTCTTTGCTTACACATAAAGTATCCCTAGTTATTTTTTAATACAATATTTTCTTTTCTTCCTCTCAAAGTTAATTCTCCAGCATTCATGGTGGGAGGGGTGTTAGACACTAAAAGCTTGCCTCTCCACCACTGCACTTACATGGAGCAGAGTGGATTTTTATTATAAGCATACTTTTCTATCAACAACTACTTGGACGAGATTGTCTCTGGACTTTAAAGCTAAAAGAAACTGAGGCAGGGTTTTAATTTCTATAATGACAGGAAATTTCCCACGTTGCTCATCCAAACAAGTATTGTTTTTCAGCCCAGTGGGCTAGAGCTGGTGCCACCAACCTGAAGATGTCTTGAAGTGCTTACATTTTTTAAGTTCAGACTTAAAGGCTCTTCTCTCCACTCTTCATCAGAGACTAACACAGCCGGAGGTCAAAGACCTATCCAATCTTACTCCTAAGTCCACAATTCACAATACTCTGGTCAGAGTGGGAGGGAGAATCCTTCCCTCGCTAGCCTTCCTAAATTTTTTTCATACTTAACAATGTTCCCTAAGGAAGCAAGTTTTAATATCTACAATTGTATCAGCCAGGATCTTTATATTTAAAACAACTCCAAAGTTTTTTTGGTCTTTCATTCCCCTCCCCGAGCCCCAATTATTCATGCTGCATGTGTGATGTGGGTCACCCAGAGATACCCCTTTGTGTCCTCATTGTACTTATTCACTACTCAGGCGAAATGGGAACCTTAATATCGCTGTGACAGAAAGGAGAGTTCCAGAGGGTTTAACACAGCAAATATATACTCTAGTCCCAAAGTGATACATATATTGTGTTCAAAGTCATTGGTCAAGAAATGGCCACATCTAATTACTGGCAGAGCTAAAGAAAAAGATACAGTATGTGTGCATAGTCCTAAAGACCACCACTACACCATTTAAATTATATCATCTCTTGAAATACTAAGTTAACTGAGGAAGAAAGAGGAGGAAGTTGAGAAGGACAAAGGGGGAGGGCATAAGGGCTAGTGAACTTTAATCATTTACTTACAAGGCTTAGATGTTGGTGTTTTCTTTACCTTGTTAATAGAATATAGACTTTTTTCTTTTTCATTGGGAGATGGAGAGAGTCTGGGAACCCACAGGATAAGTTCCCCAAACATCATTAAGTAGCCAGTAAGGATATGTATGACATATGTCCTGCCTCTTTTTTCTATTCTTTGCTATACTCTATCCAAATAAAAATTCTTGAGTTCTTTATTCTTCATTACTATTCAATATTTTCAATAGCAATTTTACTTAATAAGCTTAGTTAATATTTTTACATCAACTGAACGATTACATTAAAATCAGCCCACAAATTCTACTGAAGTTGTCTTTTCTAATCTAATGCTTTCTTGCTTCGTAAGGCTACAACTAATGAAACACTTTAGACCTTGCTAGATTATTTTTAATCTATCAAATATACTGTTTGGAATAATTTTGGAATATTATTATTTTGAATTAGAACAGACCTAAAGCTTATAGATAAAACCTGATACCTTTCCATCTGCAGTAAGGCTAACAATTTTTAAAAAAGCTTTTTTTCTGGCACTTTCTTGCCCTAATATAGACCTTTTCATCTTTGGAGATCTGTTAAAAATTAAAAACAGCTGCACAAATCATAACTTTAGAGACAAATGATCTTATGTCAGTGAGTTATTCTCTTTAGGTGGTGCTTGGTTTTCTTGTCTATGATTAAGGTTGGTGTCCAACTTTTCTAGTAGAATTACTGCTTTTATTTTATCTGAGCTTTAACACTGAAAATTTATTCATGAGTTCAATTCTTAGTTTTAAAAACTAGAAGCCATTTGATATGGAGTCATGGATTGGAAGCAAACTTGTTACTTACCTCTTTCAATGTCTCATTCATGCAGAAACAACCTCTCTAGTATGAAAGAGAATTAAACACCCAGCCTCTTTAAAACTCTTGTAGTAACAGAGAACTTATTACATGAAGCATCCAGCCCATTCTTTTTAGGAAGCACTAGGGTAGGGGTGGATTGGGGTCGATCATAGTGTTGGAATGGGTTGAAATGCCATAATACTTACATTTAAACAAACCCATGTTTATGTGCTTCCATGCATTTATCTTATTTCTGTTGTTTTTGTACATATAGAACAAATCAGAGGCCCTCTTTTTCTATCAGTCTTTGCATATTTGAAGTTAGCTGCCATAGCTCCTAAGCTTTTTATTTTCTTAAGCTTGTGTCAGATGTTCTTTATATGAGATGGGTCACAGTTTTTATTATTCTCCTTTGGGCACGGTCATTTGTCACTGTCACTCCTTAGGGCACAGTGCTGCATGTGTGAATCTTCTTTTATTGGGATCTCTTAAGGTGCTGCATGATGAGTTACTCTCTGTCATGTTTGGAGTAAATGTGCCTTAGATAAGCTAAGTAAATGTACCTTAGGTAAATTTTTATGGCCAATTAGGAAATAGTCTCGTTGTTTTAAAAGTTGGTGTGAGTGTAGAATCATTTTGTATATAAGTACACAAATGGAATATAGATAATAAGAATCAGTCCTATGGTCAAGCCTCATAAAGATGGGACCATTTTTAAAACAGAATAATAACTCCAGTAGTCAAAGGACACCTCTGGTAATTCAATGGGCCCTTAAAAAGCAGGCATCCATTCACTCTTACATTAAGGCTCTCTGTCACCAGTGTAACTCAGTTCTTCTCCTGGGTCTACTCTTCATGATGTATTCCCTTTTCTTCTACCAGAATCAACTAAACAACCATCACCTCATATCTACAGTTCATGTCCTCAAAGGGATCTATTTGGTCTATGAAATCATCACTCTCTATTGGACAGAGCTTTTGTACCAGTGTATATTATAAGCTATGGTTTAACCTATCAATTGTCTTTCTTTAGGTTAGATGGCCACCCCTGGACCAATAAGGCATGGTCAGGAAAGAATTGGAACATGCAATATAAAATGTGACTTCCTTTTAATAAGGAAATACCTATGGTTGTCACCTTGTCAAGAGCACCGGGCACTGTGACATGGAGAGCCTTATGGATTCCTTTTGGGGATCAAAGGAGAATGAGAAGAAAAGAACACAACTCTACACCTGGATCAACTCATTGACTGTAAGTGAGATTAAGACAACTCTTCAGGGTCTTTTCTGAGGACAACTTCCTTAGGTCTTAAAATTCAGGAACATACTGTTGGTAACTAATTTCTAATCAATTAGAAATGCTCCAGATAAGGGAAGAGAAGGTGAAACCATTGCAGGGTATATGAAAAGCTTCATGAAGGCAGGTACACCTAGATACTCACCTTGAAAAAAAACCAAACCTAATACTAAGCAGACAGTAGGTCTCAATAAATGTAGATTGGTAAAAATCCCTTAAATGAACATGCAAGGACACCCCAGGATTGCCTTAAATATATATCTCTTAAAGGGGCAGTCTAGACATTGTCCAAATGGATAGCAGGAGATAAAATTCTATGGTGCCTGATTACTAAATCAACATTTTGATTACGTAATGATTTCCTATGTTTTGAAAGAGAAAAGTCAGATAATTACTTCTGAGCATATTCTATGGATATTATTTCACCCTAAAGATTAAGCTTTTTCTGTACCATCAAAACAACTTGAGACAATAGACAAAGGTTAAAATAAGTCTACTTTCCCCTTAGTTTAAAGAAGAATTTTCTAATGATAGTTGTTCAAATGTGAAATCAGCTTTTTAAGAGAAACACCTTTATTTTCAGAGGACTCTATGGGATGTCCATCTGACATGCATGTTGTGAAATGAATCCCACCATCAAATGGTTTATAAGGTCCTTCCTGAGGTTCAGTGATTGATTTGATTCTATCTATATTTATATTGTTTTTCTCTACATCAGCAATGGCAAATACGTGACCCAAGTACTATCAATCGCTCTCCCATGCCCATGGCAGACATCACTAATCAATACAGCTACTGCTAGCAAAGTGGAGTTAGCACTGTAGATGAAACTTCTTTGATGATGACCTTAGACTTTGCTTGTATTTGATTCTGTAGCCTCATTGTCTTAAATTGAGAATGTGGTGGCAATGTGGTTGAGTATTTTATGTCAAGTTTGCTGTAGATTCCAATACCCCTACTTACAGCTTTTCCTGAGTACAACTCAAATTAACATTTAACATGAAATCATCAGTCTTGGTCAGTTTCCAAATGCATTTATTTTGCTTTTTGCCCTGTTTTTCCCTACCTATGCAAAGAATTTTTTTTTTTGTTTTTTTATCCCTTTCAGGACTAACTTAGAACTTTCCTGAGGTAAATTAAAATTCATGTCCAAACCTCTGAAACCGAGATTTATTTCCCAGATTGTATAGTTTTTCATAGAGCAGGAATCTAAGCAGTATAGTTGAAAATCTCTTCTAGTCAATGTACTAAAGGAGTATTTCTGTCTAGAAATCAATTAGGTGGGGGAAAAGAAAATTCACTTGACCAATGAGGAATTGCGTTCTGATTTCAGTGATCATCAGTAAAGAACAGATCTACCTATATAAAAGGTATCTACTTATTGGAGAATTTTAATTAATTAATTCTGACCTGCTCCTCCCTGTTGACCACATACATGCACACCTGCTATTATCTCCATCTGCATATTTCATAGGAATTTGCAATCCTGTATGAGCAACCCTCCCAATATGAGTTTCATCATTTTCCTCTCTTTAAACCATCTCATCATCCTGCATTGTATATTATTCACTAACTTAACAAACACTGAGCATCCATACATGCTAGGAATTGTGAAATGCTGTAAATAGCAAGGGATGAGCATATCTAGTTCCTGCTATTATGAAGTTTATGATAGAGTAGATCTAGAATAAGTAATTACATAAGCGATTGGGCACTAAAGCTAGAAACAGAGATGTGCACACTCCTGTCTTTTGCTCAATCCTAACATTTAATAAATCACTATATTCCTCCAGATTATATTGTCTAAATCTCCTTTGAATTAGAATCTTCTGATGCATTCCTACTTTGACTGCCAGCGTTCACTCTCTTATCTCTCTCATTCTGCACCAATAAAATAACCACTGCTGTATTCTTCCTCAAATGCACTTTTCACATAACCATCACCAAATAATCTTTCTAAAGTGCAAAACCCACCAAAAAGCTGTATTTTTATTTTATTAAAAAAAATTTTAAGTTTATTTTTGAAGAAGAGACAGTGTGAGCAGGGGAGGAACAGAGAGAGAGGGAGACAGAATCCAAAGCAGGCTCCAGGCTCTGAGCTGTCAGCACACAGCCTGATGCGGGGCTCCAGCTCATGGACCGTGAGATCATGATTGAGTTGAAGTCAGACACTTAACTGACTGAGCCACCCAGGCACCCCTAAAAAGCTGTATTTTTAGAATCTAGTTTCCAAGATCCTTTACCCAGTCTGTAAAGCCCTCTGAGATTGCCTGCTGGAACGATTCCTGTACCTATCACTCTTTACTCCTTATATTTATGTTCTCACAACAACAAACATTTTCCACACACACATATTATATGCCACTGTGATTTTGCTCACAGTGTCCTCTCTGCCGGGAATGCCTTTTCTCTCTGTTTGGCTTCCCTAACTCTTTACTATCTTCTGACTCAAGATTTAGTTTTGAAATTTTTTACAACCCACCAAGAATTGAATCAGGAATTACATTATACTGCCAAAATACCTGGACATGTCTCATCATTGCCCCCACCTTTTTGTATTACAATTGTATGTTTATAAACCTGACACTCAAGGTAAATGTGTGGCTCAATCAGTTAAGCGTCTGACAGGCTCAGGTCATGATCTCATGGTTCAAAAGTTCGAGCCCCACTTTGGGCTCTGTGCTGACAGCTCACAGCCTGGAGGCTGCTTCAGGTTCTGTGTCTCCCTCTCTCTCTGCCCCTCCCCTGCTTGCACTCTGTCTCTCCTTCAAAAATAAATAAACGTTAAAAAAATTTTTTTTAAGTCTTTTTATAAAAAAATAAAAAATAAGTCTGACACTCTGACATGACTTTGGGATCCTTCATGACAAGGACTCCATCTTCTTTATCTTGGGGCCCTCAGAACTCATTTTAGAGTTTAACACAGACACCCTAGAAATACTTGTTTGATGTATGTATGAATTAATAATCTACAAACAAGACATCCACATCTGCAGAATACAGTATTTATTCATAAAAATCTATACACTTTTTATATAATATCTGTCCCACATAATGAACCAAGACTTGATAGTTAGATTGCATCTAATTCAACCAATAGTAGCTATGCAGGCAGGGCTGCTTTTTGGTTAATGCAAACACTATCTGGCTAAATAATTCCGGTTGATGTTTTTTAAAACAGAAAAAAAAAAACCCACTTTTACAGCTGTTTTAATGTATCATCAAAGCTCCAGGCTATCCTACATGTTGCACTGACTGACTTGATCCATCCTGCACCCTGCTTTAAGTCCAAACCCTGTCCTGCTTTGCATGTCTTCACCAACCAGTCCAAGCTGCTCTCCACTCCTGAGTTGACTTTAAGATCTATTTTGCCACTGACACATATACTATTTTGCTATTTATATATAAATCAATCTATCATAGGTGGAATAGACCAAGTAAGAAGATCAGAGATAGCTGTTAGTGTCCGCTTTATTCCAGGTTCTTCACAAGGATTATTTCCAAATTTCCCAACAACACTAGAAAATAGGCTCACATTAAGTCCCATTAAGAGATAATGAATCTAAGAGTTAGCCAAGTGAAACCAATTTCTTAGTAATCTGAGGCAGGTAATGTGGTGCCAGGATTTGAACACACATATATCTGACTAGGAAGTTCCCGTCTTTGCCCATTTCGTTGTGTGTATGTGGTTTGGTTTCCTTTTTTATAGCACACAGGTATACAGTAGAGGTGTGGGACCAGGTATAAAACTGAGTTGCTATGAGCCAGATTATTGGAAGCTAAAGGCAATTTGATGTGTGTGAATGAAAGGAGATAGTAGTTTCTTCCCTTAAACTAATCCTATCAAGTCAGCCTCTATGTGCAGGAGACCATATATATTTTAATGTATATCAAATGAATCTTCATGAAATTGAACAGTGTTATCTCCCTTTTTTAGATGAGGAAAGTATCTTGATTTAAATCAAAAAGAACATAGCGGAAGGGGAGGAAAAATAAGATAAACACAGAGGGAGAGAAAAACCATAAGAGACTCTTACATATAGAGAACAAACAGAGGATTGCTAGAGGTGAGGTGGGTGGGAGGATGGACTAAATGAGTGATGGGCATTAAGGAGGGCACTTGTTGGGATGAGCACTGGGTTATATGGAAGTGATGACTCACTAAATTCTACTCCTGAAATCATTATTACACTAAATGTTAACCAACTTGGATTTAAATAAAATTTAAAAGTGAAAAAAAGATCAAACAGGTAATATGGTATAACCAAATTAGATTTGTACCCAAGTTACTCTGACCCAAATTCCATGTTGTTCAGCACTTATGACCCTCAGTAAACACTCTGTACATGTAGCCATAGAGATTTTGGTTGACAAACTGTACATAAACACAAACGGCAGTGTTAACTCATTTTTCCTCCTGAGAGCCACTCTACAACCCACCTAATTGCCTTTGGATCTTTCCACCTCTAATTGTGCCTTTATTTTTTTTTTATTTTTTTTTTTTTTTGGTTTTATTTTTATTGTTCCCTGCTTCCCCCTCATTTTTTTTTTTATTTATTTATTTTTTTTATTTTTTAATATATGAAATTTACTGTCAAATTGGTTTCCATACAACACCCAGTGCTCATCCCAAAAGGTGCCCTCCTCAATACCCATCACCCACCCTGCCCTCCCTCCCACCCTGCCCTCCCTCCCACCCCCCATCAACCCTCAGTTTGTTCTCAGTTTTTAACAGTCTCTTATGCTTTGGCTCTCTCCCACTCTAACCTCTTTTTTTTTTTTTTCCTTCCCCTCCCCCATGGGTTTCTGTTATGTTTCTCAGGATCCACATAAGAGTGAAACCATATGGTATCTGTCTTTCTCTGTATGGCTTATTTCACTTAGCATCACACTCTCCAGTTCCATCCATGTTGCTACAAAAGGCCATATTTCATTTTTTCTCATTGCCACGTAGTATTCCATTGTGTATATAAACCACAATTTCTTTATCCATTCATCAGTTGATGGACATTTAGGCTCTTTCCATAATTTGGCTATTGTTGAGAGTACCGCTATAAACATTGGGGTACAGGTGCCCCTATGCATCAGTACTCCTGTAACCCTTGGATACATTCCTAGCAGTGCTATTGCTGGGTCATAGGGTAGGTCTATTTTTAATTTTCTGAGGAACCTCCACACTGCTTTCCAGAGCGGCTGCACCAATTTGCATTCCCACCAACAGTGCAAGAGGGTTCCTGTTTCTCCACATCCTCTCCAGCATCTATAGTCTCCTGATTTCTTCATTTTGGCCACTCTGACTGGCGTGAGGTGGTATCTGAGTGTGGTTTTGATTTGTATTTCCCTGATAAGGAGCGACGTTGAACATCTTTTCATGTGCCTGTTGGCCATCCGGATGTCTTCTTTAGAGAAGTGTCTATTCATGTTTTCTGCCCATTTCTTCACTGGGTTATTTGTTTTTCGGGTGTGGAGTTTGATGAGCTCTTTATAGATTTTGGATACTAGCCCTTTGTCCGATGTGTCATTTGCAAATATCTTTTCCCATTCTGTTGGTTGCCTTTTAGTTTTGTTGGTTGTTTCCTTTGCTGTGCAGAAGCTTTTTATCTTCATAAGGTCCCAGTAATTCACTTTTGCTTTTAATTCCCTTGCCTTTGGGGATGTGCCGAGTAAGAGATTGCTACGGCTAAGGTCAGAGAGGTCTTTTCCTGCTTTCTCCTCTAAGGTTTTGATGGTTTCCTGTCTCACATTCAGGTCCTTTATCCATTTTGAGTTTATTTTTGTGAATGGTGTGAGAAAGTGGTCTAGTTTCAACCTTCTGCATGTTGCTATCCAGTTCTCCCAGCACCATTTGTTAAAGAGACTGTCTTTTTTCCATTGGATGTTCTTTCCTGCTTTGTCAAAGATGAGTTGGCCATACGTTTGTGGGTCTAGTTCTGGGGTTTCTATTCTATTCCATTGGTCTATGTGTCTGTTTTTATGCCAATACCATGCTGTCTTGATGATGACAGCTTTGTAGTAGAGGCTAAAGTCTGGGATTGTGATGCCTCCTGCTTTGGTCTTCTTCTTCAAAATTACTTTGGCTATTCGGGGCCTTTTGTGGTTCCATATGAATTTTAGGATTGCTTGTTCTAGTTTCGAGAAGAATGCTGGTGCAATTTTGATTGGGATTGCATTGAATGTGTAGATAGCTTTGGGTAGTATTGACATTTTGACAATATTTATTCTTCCAATCCATGAGCAGGGAATGTCTTTCCATTTCTTTATATCTTCTTCAATTACCTGCATAAGCTTTCTATAGTTTTCAGCATACAGATCTTTTACATCTTTGGTTAGATTTATTCCTAGGTATTTTATGCTTCTTGGTGCAATTGTGAATGGGATCAGTTTCTTCATTTGTCTTTCTGTTGCTTCATTGTTAGTGTATAAGAATGCAACTGATTTCTGCACGTTGATTTTGTATCCTGCAACTTTGCTGAATTCATGTATCAGTTCTAGCAGACTTTTGGTGGAGTCTATCGGATTTTCCATGTATAATATCATGTCATCTGCAAAAAGCGAAAGCTTGACTTCATCTTTGCCAATTTTGATGCCTTTGATTTCCTTTTGTTGTCTGATTGCTGATGCTAGAACTTCCAGCACTATATTAAACAGCAGCAGTGACAGTGGGCATCCCTGTCGTGTTCCTGATCTCAGGGAAAAAGCTCTCAGTTTTTCCCCGTTGAGGATGATGTTAGCTGTGGGCTTTTCATAAATGGCCTTTATGATCTTTAAGTATGTTCCTTCTATCCCGACTTTCTCAAGGGTTTTTATTAAGAAAGGGTGCTGGATTTTGTCAAAGGCCTTTTCTGCATCGATTGACAGGATCATATGGTTCTTCTCTTTTTTTTTGTTAATGTGATGTATCACGTTGATCGATTTGCGAATGTTGAACCAGCCCTGCATCCCAGGAATGAATCCCACTTGATCATGGTGAATAATTCTTTTTATATGCTGTTGAATTCGATTTGCTAGTATCTTATTAAGAATTTTTGCATCCATATTCATCAGGGATATTGGCCTGTAGTTCTCTTTTTTTACTGGGTCTCTGTCTGGTTTAGGAATCAAAGTAATACTGGCTTCATAGAATGAGTCTGGAAGTTTTCCTTCCCTTTCTATTTCTTGGAATAGCTTGAGAAGGATAGGTATTATCTCTGCTTTAAATGTCTGGTAGAACTCCCCTGGGAAACCATCTGGTCCTGGACTCTTATTTGTTGGGAGATTTTTGATAACCGATTCAATTTCTTCGCTGGTTATGGGTCTGTTCAAGCTTTCTATTTCCTCCTGATTGAGTTTTGGAAGAGTGTGGGTGTTTAGGAATTTGTCCATTTCTTCCAGGTTGTCCAATTTGCTGGCATATAATTTTTCATAGTATTCCCTGATAATTGTTTGTATCTCTGAGGGATTGGTTGTAATCATTCCATTTTCATTCATGATTTTATCTATTTGGGTCATCTCCCTTTTCTTTTTGAGAAGCCTGGCTAGAGGTTTGTCAATTTTGTTTATTTTTTCAAAAAACCAACTCTTGGTTTCGTTGATCTGCTCTACAGTTTTTTTAGATTCTATATTGTTTATTTCTGCTCTGATCTTTATTATTTCTCTTCTTCTGCTGGGTTTAGGCTGCCTTTGCTGTTCTGCTTCTATTTCCTTTAGGTGTGCTGTTAGATTTTGTATTTGGGATTTTTCTTGTTTCTTGAGATAGGCCTGGATTGCAATGTATTTTCCTCTCAGGACTGCCTTCGCTGCATCCCAAAGCGTTTGGATTGTTGTATTTTCATTTTCGTTTGTTTCCATATATGTTTTAATTTCTTCTCTAATTGCCTGGTTGACCCACTCATTCGTTAGTAGGGTGTTCTTTAACCTCCATGCTTTTGGAGGTTTTCCAGACTTTTTCCTGTGGTTGATTTCAAGCTTCATAGCATTGTGGTCTGAAAGTATGCATGGTATAATTTCAATTCTTGTAAACTTATGAAGGGCTGTTTTGTGACCCAGTATATGATCTATCTTGGAGAATGTTCCATGTGCACTCGAGAAGAAAGTATATTCTGTTGCTTTGGGATGCAGAGTTCTAAATATATCTGTCAAGTCCATCTGATCCAATGTATCATTCAGGGCCCTTGTTTCTTTATTGACTGTGTGTCTAGATGATCTATCCATTTCTGTAAGTGGGGTGTTAAAGTCCCCTGCAATGACCACATTCTTATCAATAAGGTTGCTTATGTTTATGAGTAATTGTTTTATATATCTGGGGGCTCGGGTATTTGGCGCATAGACATTTATAATAGTTAGCTCTTCCTGGTGGATAGACCCTGTGATTATTATATAATGCCCTTCTTCATCTCTTGTTACAGCCTTTAATTTAAAGTCTAGTTTGTCTGATATAAGTATGGCTACTCCAGCTTTCTTTTGGCTTCCAGGAGCATGATAAATAGTTCTCCATCCCCTCACTCTCAATCTAAAGGTGTCCTCAGATCTAAAATGAGTCTCTTGTAGACAGCAAATAGATGGGTCTTGTTTTTTTATCCATTCTGATACCCTATGTCTTTTAGTTGGCGCATTTAATCCATTTACATTCAGTGTTATTATAGAAAGATATGGGTTTAGAGTCATTGTGATGTCTGTATGTTTTATGCTTGTAGTGATGTCTCTGGTACTTTGTCTCACAGGATCCCCCTTAGGATCTCTTGTAGGGCTGGTTTCGTGGTGACAAATTCCTTCAGTTTTTGTTTGTTTGGGAAGACCTTTATCTCTCCTTCTATTCTAAATGACAGACTTGCTGGATAAAGGATTCTCGGCTGCATATTTTTTCTGTTTAGCACACTGTAGATATCGTGCCAAGCCTTTCTGGCCTGCCAAGTTTCAAAGGAGAGATCAGTCACGAGTCTTATAGGTCTCCCTTTATATGTGAGGGCACGTTTATCCCTTGCTGCTTTCAGAATTTTCTCTTTATCCTTGTATTTTGCCAGTTTCACTATGATATGTCGTGCAGAAGATCGATTCAAGTTACGTCTGAAGGGAGTTCTCTGTGCCTCTTGGATTTCAATGCCTTTTTCCTTCCCCAGTTCAGGGAAGTTCTCAGCTATAATTTGTTCAAGTACCCCTTCAGCACCTTTCCCTCTCTCTTCCTCCTCTGGGATACCAATTATGCGTATATTATTTTTTTTTAGTGTATCACTTAGTTCTCTAATTTTCCCCTCATACTCCTGGATTTTTTTATCTCTCTTTCTTTCAGCTTCCTCTTTCTCCATAACTTTATCTTCTAGTTCACCTATTCTCTCCTCTGCCTCTTCAAGCCGAGCCATCGTGGATTCCATTTTGTTTTGCAATTCGTTTAAAGCGTTTTTCAACTCCTCGTGACTGTTCCTTAGTCCCTCGATCTTTGTGGCAAGAGATTCTCTGCTGTCCTGTATACTGTTTTCAAGCCCAGCGATTAATTTTATGACTATTATTCTAAATTCACTTTCTGTTATATTATTTAAATCCTTTTTGATCAGTTCATTAGCTGTTGTTATTTCCTGGAGATTCTTCTGAGGGGAATTCTTCCGTTTGGTCATTTTGGAGAGTCCCTGGCGTGGTGAGGACCTGCAGTGCACTTCCCCTATGCTGTGGTGTATAACTGGAGTTAGTGGGCGGGGCCGCAGTCCAACCCGATGTCTGCCCCCAGCCCACTGCTGGGGCCACAGTCAGACTGGTGTGTGCCTTCTCTTCCCCTCTCCTAGGGGCGGGATTCACTGTGGGGTGGCGTGTCCCGTCTGGGCTACTTGCACACTGCCAGGCTTGTGTTGCTGGGGATCTGGCGTATTAGCTGGGGTGGGTAGGCAAGGTGCACGCGGGCTGGAGGGGCAGGCTTAGCTCGCTTCTCCTTAGGTGATCCACTTCAGGAGGAGCCCTGTGGCAGCGGGAGGGAGTCAGATCCGCTGCCGGAGGTTTGGCTCCGCAGAAGCACAGAGTTGGGTGTTTGCGCGGAGCGAGCAAGTTCCCTGGCAGGAACTGGTTCCCTTTGGGATTTTGGCTGGGGGATGGGCGGGGGAGATGGCGCTGGCGCCTTTGTTCCCCGCCAAGCTGAGCTCTGCCGTCCGGGGGCTCAGCAGCTCTCCCTCCCTTTGTCCTCCAGCCTTCCCGCTTTCTGAGCAGAGCTGTTAACTTATGACCTCCCAGAGGCTAAGTAGCGCTTGCTGTCGGAACACAGTCTGTCAGGCCCCTCCGCTTTTGCCAGCCAGACTCGGGGGCTCTGCTTGGCCGGAGAGCCGCCCCTCCGCCCCGGCTCCCTCCCGCCAGTCCGTGGAGCGCGCACCGCCTCGCCACCCTTCCTACCCTCTTCCGTGGGCCTCTGGTCTGCGCTTGACTCCGGAGACTCCCTTCTGCTAATCCTCTGGCGGTTTTCTGGGTTCTTTAGGCAGGTGTAGGTGGAATCTAAGTGATCGGCAGGACGCGCTGTGAGCCCCGCGTCCTCCTACGCCGCCATCTTCCGGAACCCCCCTCAATAAAGGACTAATTGTGCCTTTAGATGATTGATCTTTAGACCAGTACGTAAGCCTTTTATTTTTTTTTTTTAATGTTTTGTTTATTTTGAGGGAGGGAGGGAGGTAGGGAGGGAATATCTCAAAGAGATCCACGCTGTCAGCATAGAGCCTGACCCAGGGCTTGATCTCACATATCATGAGATCATGACCTGAACCAAAATCAAGAGGACCCTCAACCAACCATGTGCCCCAATAAGTAGCCCTTTTAAAGACAAAATTAAAAAAAAAAACTATGCAGAGGAGTCACTAGACCGTCCCCTAGTATCCACTCACCTTTAACTTTGAGATGTAAATATATTTTTATTTACATTTTCCTAAGTAAACAGCAAAATGATTGAAATGATTGGAACCAACCTATTTGCTTAAAGAAAACAATAGTTTCCATTTCATTCACTTTTTAAAATTTTGCTTATTAGTGTGATCAGAATTTCACATGGATTATCTCATAACCACTTAAATGTTATGTTTTTTTTTTAATTTTTAAAGTATAATTGATATAATAGTTTGAGGAATACAACACATTGATTAAATAATTTTACATTACGGTACCCACCATCTGTCAGATTATAATATATCAACTATATTTGTGCTGTACTTTTCATCTCCACAATTTATTTTATAACTAGAAGCTTGTAACTCTTAATCCCTGTCATTGATTTTGCCCATCCCATTCCCCTCTGGCAACCATCAGTTCTGTGTACTTAAGGGTCTATTTGTTTTTTTGTTTGTTCATTTTATTTTTATATTCCACACATAAGTGAAGTCACATGGTATTTGGTTTTGTCTGATTTATTTCACTTAGCATAATATCCTCAGGGTCCATCCGTGTTGTCACAAATGACAAAATCTCATTCCTCTTTATGGGTAATATTCTATTGCGTATATATTTATATGTACACATGTATATGTACACAAAACATACACATGTATACACATATATACATATAGGTGCACATAGATACATACATATGTATACACACATATATGTAATCTTTTATCCATTCATCTATTGATGGAAACTTCGGTTGCTTCCATATCTTGGCTATTGTTAATAATTCTACAAAGGATAGGGGTACATATATCTTTTCCAAATAGTGGTTTTTATTTTCTTTGGGTAAATACTGACTAAAATTACTGGATCATATGGTATTTCTATTTTTAATTTTTTGAGAAACGTTTATACTATTTTCTACAATGGTTGCATCAATTTACATTCCCAACAAAAGTGCATGAGGGTCCCCTTTTCTCCACTTCCTTATCAACACTTGTTATTTCTTGTATTTTTTTTAATGTTTATTTTTGAGAGAGAGAGACAGAGCACCAGTGGAGGAGGGGCAGAGAGGAGGAGACAGAGAATCTGAAGCAGGCTCTGCACTGATAGCAAAGAACCCAATGCAGGGCTAGAACTCATGAACCATGAGATCATGACCTGAGCCAGAGTTGGACACTTAACTGACTGAGCAGCCCAGGTGCCCCTCTTGTATTTCTTACGCTAAGGATTGTGAATGGGTTGTGAATGGGGTGAGGTGATATCACATTGTGGTTTTGATTTGCCTTTTCTCAATGATTAGTGATGTTGGGCATCTTTTGTGTGTCTGTTTGTCATCTATATGCCTTCTTTGGAAAAATGTCTTTTCAGGTCCTCTGCCCATTTTAATGAGATTATTTGGGGATGTTGTTTTTGGTATTGGGCTTAAAGTTCATATATATATATATATATATATATATATATATATATATATATACACACATACACACACACATATGTATTTATAATATATATATTACATATGTATATTTTATATATAATATATATAATATATACATATATAATATACATTTTTTTAACCCTTTTTTGGATATATCAGTTGCACATACTTTTCCCATTCAGTGCATTGCCTTCTGGTTTTGTTGATGATTTCCTTTGCTGGGCAAAACTTTTGATGTAATCCCAATAATTTATTTTTGTTTCCCTTGCCTGAGGAAACATATCCATAAATATGCTGCCAATGCTTGTGTCTAAGAGATTACGGTCTATGTTTTCTTTTAGGAGTTTGATGGTGTCAGGTCTCACATACAGGTCTTTGACCCATTTTGAGGTTTTGAGGTGTGTGTGCACGTGCTGTAAGAAAGTTGTCTAGTTGCATTTCTACATAGCTCTCCAGTTTTCCCAATACTATTTGTTAAAAAGACTTTCTTCATTGCATGTTCATGCCTCCTTTATCATATATTAATTGACTGTATAAATTTATTTCTAGGCTCTCTATCCTGTTCCATTGATCCATGTGTCTGTTTTGGTGCCAGTACCATACTGTTTTGATAACTGTAGCTTTGTAGTGTATCTTCAAATCTGGGAGGTTATGCCTCCAGCTTCGCTGTTCTTTCTCAAAATTGCTTTTTGAGAAAGACCTTATTTAGGGTCTTTGGGAGTTCTATACAAATTTTAAGATTTGTTCTGGTTCTATAAAAGTGGCACTGGCATTTTGATAGGGATTACATTGAATTTCCTTTTTTGCAAATGTTTTTGAGAAGGAGCATGAGCAGAGGAGTGGAGGGAGAAGGAGAGAAAGAATCTTAAGCAGTCTCCACAATCAGTTGGAGGCTGACACAGAGCTCTATCCCACGACCCTGGGGTCATGACCTGAGCTGAAATCAAGAACTGGGCACTCAACCAACTGAGCCACCCAGGAACCCCTGGATTGATTTTCTAAAAGGCCTGGGGTGGTATGAACATTTTAATAATATTCTCCCAATCAGTGTGGATGGTACATCTTTCCATGTGCATTTTCCTCAATTTCTTTCATCAGCATCTTACAGTTTTCAGAGTATAGGTCTTTCACCTACTTGGTTAAAATTATCCCAGTATTTTATTCGTTTTGGTGCAATTGTAAATGGGATTGTTTTCTGAATTTATCTTTCAGCTACTGTGTTATTAGTGTATATAAATGAAACAAATTTCTGTATATACTAATTTTCTATCCTACAGTTTTACTGAATTCATTTATTACTTCTAATAGTGTTTTGGTAGAGTCTTTAGGATTTTCTATATATAGCATGATGTCACCTGCAAATAGGGACAGTTTTTCTTCCTTACAAATTTGGATGTTTTTCTTTCTTCTTGTCTGATTCCTACAGCTGGGACTTTGAGTACTATGTTGAATAAAAGTGGTGAAAGAGAACATACTTGGGGCACCTGTGAGGGTCATTTGGTCAAGTGTCCGACTTCAGCTCAGGTCATGGTCTCAGTTTGTGAGTTCAAGCCCCACTTTGGGCTCTGTGTTGACAGCTCAGAACCCGGAGCCTGCTTCAGATTCTGTGTCTTCCTCTCTCTCTCTGCCCCTCCCTTGCTCATGCTGTGTCTCTCTCTCTCTTTAAACATTAAAAAAAAAAAAAAAAAACACAGAACATACTTGTCTTGTTCCTGATGTTAGAAGTAAACCTTCAGTTTTTAATCATTGAGTATGATGTTAGGTGTAGTTTTGTTGTTATATGACCTTTATTATGTTGAAGTAGTTTCCCTCTAAACTTTGAGTTTTTATCATGAATGAACACTGTATTTGTCAAATGCTTTTTCTGCATCTATTGAGATAGTTATATGGTTTCTATCCCCAGCCCCTGTCTTTTTTTGTTTGTTTGTTTTTTGGTTAATGTGTTGTATCACCATAGATGTGTGAATATTGAACCACACTTAAATTCCCTGGAATACATCCCACTTGATCATGGTGAATGATTTTTTTAATGTATTGTTCAGTTTGGTTTGTTAATATTTTGTTGAGAATTTTTGCCTCTATGTTCATCAGGCATATTGGCCTGTAGCTTCCTTTTTCTGAAGTGTCTTTGTCTGGTTTTGACATCTGAATAATGTCCTTGTAGAATGAAGTTGGAAATTTTTCTTCCATTTTTGGGGAATTGTTTGCAAAGAATATGGATTAACTATTCATTAAATGTTTTGTAGAATTCATATACCTGTGAAACCATCTGGTCCTGGACTTGTATTTGTTGGGAACTTTTTGATTAATGATACAATTATGTTAGTAGTAAGCAGTCTCTTAATTCTTCCTAATTCAGTTTCTAGGAATTTATCCATTTCTTCTAGATTGTCCAATTTATTAACATATAATTTGTCATAATGGTCTCATAATTCTTTGTATTTCTATGGTATTAGTTATTCTTCCATCTCTGATTTGATTCTTGTTTTTAAGTCTAGCTAAAGATGTATTAATTTTATCTTTTCAAATAACTAGTACTGGGTTTCATTGATCTTTTCTATCTTGTTAATTTTTTCTCCAATATTCATTATTTCATTCCTCTACCAACTTTGGGTTTATTGTTCTTTTCCCAGTTCATTTAGGTGTAAGGTTGGTCTGATACAGATTTTTCTTTTTTCTTATAATAGGTCTGCATCACTACAACTCTCCCTCTAAGCACTGCTTTTGCTGGGTCCTGTAGATTGTGAAACATTGTTGTTTTGTTTTTTAATATTTATTTTTGGGAGGGGGAGGGGCAGAGAGAGGGAAACAGAGGATCCAAAGTGGGCTCCACGCTGATAGCTGAGAGCCAGATGCAGGGCTCAAATTCATGAACCGTGACATCATGACCTAAGCCAAAGTTGGACGCTTAACCAACTGAGACACCAAGGCACCTCTGTTGTTTTTTTTAATGTTCTTTGGTCTCCGTGTATTCTAAAATCCTTTAGAACATGTGGTTTAGCCTCCTCATGTTTGTGTTTTTTCCATTTTCTTTCTTGTAATTGATTTTTAGTTTCATGCCATGGTGCTTGGAAAAGATGCTTGATGTGGTTTCAATCTTGTTAAATTTATTGAGATTTGCTCCATGGCCTAACTTGATCTATCCTGGAAAATGTTACATGTGCACTTGAAAAGATGTGTATTTTGCTGGTTTTGATGGAATATTGTATGTATGTGTGTGTGTGTGTGTGTATATATATATATATATATATATATATATATATATATATAATCTGTTAGTCTATCTGGTCTAATGTGTCATTCAAGGCCACGGTTTCCTTGTTGATTTTTCTGTCTAGAAGATCTATTGATAGTGGGATATTAAATTCCTCTAATGGTCATTGTATTACTGTCAATTTCTTCTTTTGCTAATATTTTATGTATTTAGGTGTTCTTATGTTGGGTACATAAATATTTACAATTGTTACATCCTTTTACAATGATCCATCTACCATTTCTGTGGTATCAGTTATTTCTCCTCCATCTCTGATTTGAGTCCTTTGAGTCTGGCTAAAGGTTTATCAAAGAACCAGCTGTTGGTTTCACTGATCTTTTCTACTGTTTGTTTTTAGTCTATTTTATTGTTTTGTTTCTTTACTAACTTTGGGGTTTGTGGTTCTTTTTCTAGTTCATTTAGATGTGAAGTACCCTTCTTTGTCTCTCGCTGCAATCTTTGCTTTAAAGTTTGTTGTGTCTGGGGGTGCCTGGGTGGCTCTGTCAGTTGAATGTCCCAACTCCTGATTTCAGTTCATGATCCATGGTCGTGGGATGGAGCCCCACATTGGGCTCCATGCTGAGCATGGAGCCTGCTTAATATTCTCTCTTTTCTCTGCCACTTGTGTGTTCATTCGTGCTCTCTAAAATTAAAAATTAAATTAAAAATTAAATAAAAATAAAGCATATTTTTCTCTGATACAGGTATTGCTAACCTGTTACCTGCCCCCCCCCCACTTCCATTGGCATAGACTATCTTTTTCCATCCCTTCACTTTGTGTCTTATGTCTAAAGTGAGTCTTTTTTTTTTAATCCATTCTGCTACCCTGTGTCTTTTGATTGGAGCATTTAGTCCATTTACAGTTAAAGTAATTATTGATACATATATGCTTAGGACATTTTGTTAATTGTTTTCTGGTTGGCTTTGTATTTCTTCTTTCTTCTCTTGTGGTTTGATGGCTTTAATGGTATTTTTTAAACTTCTTGTGGATCTATTAAAGGTTTTTGATTCGTGATTACTGTTGGGTTTGTGTGTGGCATCTTAATCACTTAAATTCAAACACATTCTGAAAGCATTAAATTTTTACCCCCTTGTTTTTTGTGTATAATCTCATATTTTACATCCTTTTGTGTATTAGTTTTGTAGATATAACTGATTTTAGTACTTTAGTGTTTTCATCTCTGTACTGTAATTAATCTACATTTACTGTATGTTTGCTTTTACCTCTGAAATTTTTTCCTTTAATAATTTTCTTCTAGTTATAGCCTCTTTGTATTTAAAGAATTCCCTTAAGGTGCCTGGGTGCCTCATTCGGTCAAGCCTCTGACTTCACCTCAGGTCATGATCTCTCACTGCTGGTGAGTTCGAGCCCATGTTGGGCTCTGTGCTGACAGCTCAGAGCCTGGAGCCTGCTTCAGATTCTGTGTCTCCCTGTCTCTCTGCCCCCTCCCCTGCTTGCACTTTGTCTCCCTCCAAAAAATAAACATTAAAAAAGAATCCCTTTTAATATTGTTTAAAAGTCTGGTCTAATTGTGATAAAAATCCTTTAACTTTTGTCTGCAAAATTCTTTGAGTTCTGAATGATAACCTTGCCAGGTAGGGTATTCTTGGTTGTGGGTTTGTTAGTTCTCCCATCACTTTGAATATATCATGCTATTCCCAATTTGGCCTAAAAAAATTCTGCTGAAAAAGCAGCTGATAGCTTTTTGGGGTATCAGTGTATGTAATGGTTTCCCTTTATCTTTCTGCATTTAAAATGCACTCTTTATCATGAATCCTGGTGTGGACCTCCTTGGTATCATCTTATTTGGGGCTCTCTTGACTTCCTGGACCTAGATGTCTATTTTCCTTTCCCACATTAATTTCTTCAAATACGTTTTCTGCTGCTCTTCTATTTCTGGAATCCCTGTAATGTAAATGTTATTATGTTTGATGTATCAAAGTTCTTAATTTTACTATTGTTCTTTTTGCTATTCAGCTTTGTTGCTTTTTATTACCCTTTCTCCAAGATTGCTGATCTTTTCTTCTACAACTCCTAATCCACTGATTCCCTTTAGTCTGTTTTTCATTTTGGTTATTGTAGTCTTCAGTTCTGACTAGTTCTTTTGTTATTTTCTATTGCTTTGTTGAAGTTCTCACTGAGTTCATTTACTCTTTATGTATTTCTGATGAGTATCTCTATGACCACGCCTTTGAGTTCTTTATCAGGCATATTGCTGATACTTATTTCATTTAGCTCCTTTACTGTGATTTTGCCTTATTCTTTCATTTGGGGCATATTCCTGTATCCTCATTTTGTCTGTGTTTGTTTCTGTGTAGTAGGTAGGTCAACAATGTCTTTGCCCTCCTACCCTTTTTGATGTGGCTGTCTACACATCAGCTGCAGAAGATCTGTTCTGTGTATTCAGGTAATTTTCAGATGTAGCTGTTATCTCAGTGTATCCTTTGGATGATATTACTATCGGCCATGGTCCTGCTTTCAATGCTATATTTTATATATTATTTATGTACTCATTTTACGAATGAGGAAACTAAGCCTTTGCATAGTTAATATATTTTGCAGCTGGTATACAGCTGATGATTCAGAGGCTTAGCTAAAGAGAAACAGTACAACCCTAGTCATGTTAAATATGAATCAAACATCTACTTGTTCAATAGACATTTTTAAAACCAGGTTAATATCTAGCATCTATAAGAATTTGGACACTAAATGGGTAAGTGGCATTAATGAAGACACTTGTTGGGATGAGCACTGGGTGTTCTACATAAGGGATGAATCACTGGAATCTACTCCTGAAATCATTATTGTACTAATAGGTATATATATAAAATAAAAGCAAACTTTAGGATTAAAAAAAAAAAAAAGAACTCAGACATAGACAAGGAAAATGTAATAAATAGAAAATATTCTCTGATACAGCAAAATGAATGGATTATTATAATCTAGTTTAGCAAAACATTACATTCTAGCCATTGAGACTTCCCAAGTTGGTGTGGCAGGGGATCTGCCTCTGTGAAAATCAAATGAGTTTTGATGTTAAAGCACATTGTAATAGGTTGTAACCTGACACAAATTAAAAAAAATTATTAGATATATATGTGCACCATAGTTGACCTGATGAGACTTTGAATTTCCTTTTTTTTAAATTTCCTTTTATGAAAGATTATATTTAGAAAAGCTATCAGACATTTGGAAAATATAAATTGCATAATTGATATAAAAATGTATTAAGTAATTGATTCTAGTAGGAATTTTATGAATGATTAGGCAGTGAGCAGAGAATCTTACCAAAATTACCTAACGTATTATGATTTTACTTTAAGCTTGTTACTGATCTGTCAAAGAAAATCACTTCAATCATATATGTCTATACATCCCTTTCTCTATTACACATCAATCTATCAGCTAGTGGTATTTACATATTAGGGGAGCTTTCTAATATTATTTAATAACATAGAGATAGAGAAGTATATTTGTATTTTTGTTATTGTTAATAATACCTTTCCAACAGAATTTTACCAATTATGGCCTTAAGTGCAATTTCCTTTTGAGTAGTAATAGGTTTATCATATTGTTTCAATACAAGTACTGCTCTACCCAAGTCAGCCATGGAAGATGAGGAAACAAGATGGGATTTAAAGACTCAAAGCCAGGTTGACAGAAGTATCAGAAACTATGGTCATGAACCAGAGAGTTTCTAGTTTTAGTCTAGTCTCAAAGTGACATAAATGAGACCAGCTTTTCTTTTATTCCCCAGTTTGAGATAAAATTGACATAAATTTATACAGCATTAAGGTGTATAATAGTAGCTTTTCCAAAATATGTTCTCTATTTGAAGTCTACTATATATAGTAGACTCATATATAACATTAATACATTGCACACAGACACTAGATACTATATTATAAATTCTACATGGACAAAGACTATATTTTGTTCACTTTTTTACTTATTCACTCAACAAAGCTTTGTCATCTTCTCTGCATCAGGCTTCAAATGATTTGCACTCTAGTGGGAGATGCTTAAAAGTAAATAGACCCAATACAAAGTGATCCATGCTCAGGTCAGAGCAGCGTGCTGGAGAGGGCACACAGGAGACAAAGTCAGTATGAAAACTGTGCTGAAGGAAGGGCTTTCCAGGCAAAAGTACTATATTGGGAAATGAGGTTTAAATATTTCAGTAGAACCCACAGGATAGGGTATATATAAGAAAATGTGGTCAGAAATTAGACTGGAGAGTCAGCAGCTAGACCCTGAACAGATATAGATGTCATATTAAGAGTTTGTGCTTTATCCTAGATGAGCTAGAGAAATAGAAAATAGAAGTCAGAGACTGACAGACTAAGTTTTATTATGGTCTCTTTTTTATCAGAATGGAAGACATATTGGAAAGATACAAAACAAAGAATGAGGGTTTATGGTAGGGATTTAAGAGGGGAGGAATAAAATCTTAAAATATTTAGGATTAGAACTGATGTACCTTGGATGTAGTAGTAGGTTGAGAGAAAAGGATGAATAATTCAATTACTTGCTCAAGGTCTAACCTCATGCTTGACACAATGAAATCACTCAATAAGATGTTCACAGAATGAATGAGTAGAAAAGTAAATGAAGCCTAAACACCATCATTACTATCTCATTATCATCAATATCACTGACTGGATGCTTATTAGGCACCATGCTCTTGTTAACTTATTCAGCTATATTAACACAGTGGATACTCACAATAACCCTAAGTGATGGGTTCTATTAGATTTCCATTTTATAGATGGGAGAACTGAAGTTTGCTGAAGTTAGTAAGGAGAGAGTTCATGTCTTGGGTCTCATAAGTCTAAGTGGATAATTTTATCTCCTATAGTATTTTAGAAAGTTGACCTATAACCACTGTTTTTTTTAATTTAACCATGTTATTAAAAAAAAACCTAGTCTTAAATTTTTAAGAAGATCGCCTTCTATATTTTATAGACTATTCCAGACTTTGTCATGGAAAATGGATGGAACTCTACTCCAAGCCTAGAAACTTGGGAATATATAATCTGCCTGAAAGAGAGCAACGTTTCTTTTCATCACAGAAACAAAAACTAGGAGAAAGGTAACACGGTGCTTTGCATTCACTTGCTTCACCGTCACTAAAAATAACAGAAGTGATGCTGCATTTTTCTTCTCTCTATAATGAATGGCCTAATTGCATTTGGTAATTGCATATGACTGAGAATAATTTAATTGAAAATGAACTGTGGCTTTGCTTTTTGCAAATGCAGGCATCTTGAGTTTCTCACTGGTTTATTATGTCTTACTAGGCCTTGCCCCTATGAAGAGAGGAAGTCCCTCAACACTGGAGACCCCATGGATTTTCATGGAGGGGCATCTTGATTGACACCATAAATGTCGATAAGTCAGGGGCAATTTGATGTTATCCCTTGAGCTTTTTCACCTCCCTGTTACTGAAAAACATCTCATCATCATTATCATTACCATATTATCATTATCACAATTCCTGTATGTGTATGTTTGAGAATCGACAAAGCAGTTTCATTTACAGGTGGAAAAAAAAAACAGATATTTCTTTATTGCTTATGAAAAACCAAAATTCAGAGAAGTTAAGAGACTTGCCTAGATCACATACTTGAGGAACCACAGTTTGTACCTAAGAATCTAAACAAAGTGTTTTCCTACTATTAAGTGCCTACCTAAAGACCTAAAAAAAAAAAAAAAATCACAATATACATGACTTTAAAACACCTGAGGAAGGGAGCCAACAGGAATGTGATTTTAATTCAAGAATATTTTAAATTAAATAAGAATGTTTAATACGTAATGCCTAATAAGTCAGCAGCAAGCAATAATACGAAGAAGAAAATACAAATCAAAAGGTGGTGGGACGGGTGCCTGGGTGGCTCCTTCAGTTAAACATGTGACTCTTGATATCAGCTCAGGTCTTGATCTCAGGGTTGTGAGTTCAAGCCCTGCACTGGGTGTGAAGCCTACTTAAAAAAAAAAAGTGGTGGGCAAGGGACGATACAGAGGATTCACCACAGCAGGCTAACTGGTATGGCTTCTTACCTGCACCCAGACATTAGGAGCAGTACTGAAGACAGAAGCTGAGCAGATTCAATCCCAAGAATTAACACTATATGCCTCCAAACTGGAAAGAGTGCTGATCAGGAACTGGTGATCAGGCAGTCCTAGAAGATGTAAAGTAATATTCCATTAAGGTACAGTATATAGGTTTTCTTTTTCAATTTTTTATTGTGGTAAATAAACCCAACAAAATTTACCATCATAACCATTAAATACAAAGTTCAGTAGTGTTAAGTACATTCATACTGTAGTGTAACCATCACTACCCTCCATCTCCAGATTGCTTTTCATCTTGTAAAACTGAAGCTCTGTACCCATTAAATAATAACTCCCAGTTCCCCCTCTCCCATCTCCTGAAACCACCTTCTGTCTCAATGATTTTGACTAATCTAGGTACCTCCTTAAAATTTAATCCTAGTTTGTCTTTTTGTGACTGACTTGTTTCACTTGGCACTATGTCCTCCAGGTTTAGCCTATTGTAGTATATTCCAGAATTTTCTTTTCAAGGCTGAGTAATATTTCATTGTACATATATACCACATTTTGCTTCTCTGTCAAATGGACACTTGGGTTTCTTCCACATTTTAGCTATTGTGAATAATACTGCTATGAATATGGGTACCTTAGCTTGGGTTGCTGCAACAAAATACCACAAACTGGGTGGTTTAAACAATGGAAGTTTATTTTTCACAGTGCTAGACGTGGGAAAGTCTGAAATCAAGGTGCTTGGGAACCTCTTCCTTGCATGCTATAAGCTCACATGACCTTTCCTTATTACATGTGCAGGGACAAAGTCTTGTCTCCTCCTCTTCATATAAGGGCATAAATTCCATCATGAAGTCACCACCCACCTGACCTCATCTAAACCTAGACACTGATTTTACTTCTTTTGAGTATATACACAGAAGTAAAAATGCTGAATTTTTTTCCACAGGGGCTGTGCCATTTTACATTCCCACTGAAAGTGCACTAGGGTTCTAATTTCTCCACATCCTTCCAACATTTGTTTTCAGTTTCTTTGACAGTATCCATTCTAATGGGTATGAAATGGTATTTCATCAAAGTTTTGATTTGCTTTGTCCTGATGATTAGTGATGTTGACTATCTTCATGTGCTTAGTGGCCATCCCTACACTTTCTTTGGAGCAATGTCTATTCCTTTGCCCATTTTTAAATTGGGTTGTTTTTAAGGTTTCTATGTATTCTGGATATTAATCCCTTCTTGGATAGATTAGTTGTAAACAGTTGATCCTATTCTATATGTTATCTGTTCACTGTTGGTAGTGTCCATTGTTGCACATAATTTCCAAGAATCCAAATTTTCTTTTGTTATCTGTGCTTTTGGTGTCATATAGAAATAATTACTGGTCATGAAGCTTTGCCCTGTTGTCTTCTAAGAATTGCTGGATTTTGAGTTAATTTTTATATATGATGCTAGGTAAGGATCCAACTTCATCCTTTTATTGTGAATACCTAATTTTCCTAGCACCATTTATTAGAGACCATCCTTTCCCCCGTTAAATGGGCCTTGGCACCTTTGTCAAAAGTTATTTATTTCTAGGCTCTCCATTCTTTTCCATTGGCTTTTATACCACTATGACACTGTTTGCATTACTAGTTTTGAAATCAAGACAAATTTTGCTTTGTTCTTAGGATATAAGGGGAGAAGGTTGCCAAAATGTCTGCCTGTTTCTGTGTCTGAACCTCCATGATCAGTACATAGATCCCTGATTTTTGGAGGATGTGATCCTTCTTGCCCGCCCTGGCTCCCACAGGTTGCATGCAATGTACTCCTGGAATATGTACATTGCCTACTACAGGGCTGGAGCACTGCTGCTGAGCCAAGAGCTGAATTTGGCCGAAATTAATCACAATTTACCGGCTCAAGCCTTTTCCTGGAAGTTACAAGCCTTCAATAGACTACAAAGTCCCCAAATAGTTACATCATTTCTTCTAGTACAATTATTGTTTAGGGGGGAAGGCAGAGTCCTCGACCTTCTTATTCTGCCATCTTCCTAGAATACTCCTCCTATAACATAGTTTTGTTAATGGTCATGTTGATGGTTTACAAATTTATAGCTATCAGGGATAAGACTTATGAATATTCTTGGATACAACTTCATAAGAGGCCCTATTTTCATTTATCTTGGTTAAATAACTAAGAGCATAATTATTGCATTAGGTCTTGTGCATTTAACTCTGTGATTGTATGTATATACTCACCAATAGAGTATAAGACGTCTACTTGCTCCAAAAATTGGTATGTTTTAATTTTCATTCATTCAAAAATATTTTCTATTTTATCTTGTGATGTTTTGACTTATGGATTACTTATCAATTGTTTAATTTACAAATGTTTTTAATTAAGATATCTTACTGCTAATTTTTAATTTAAATTCCAGTTAACGTACAATGTAATACTCATTTCAGGTATGCAATATAGTGACTCAACACTGCCATACAACATCCAGTGCAATCTTTAATCCCTTCACCCATTCTCCCCTCTCCCTCCATTCTGGAAACCATCAGTTTGTTCTCTAAGGTTAAGAGTCTGTTTCTTGGTTTGCTTCTCTCTTTTTCCCCCCTTGCTCATTTATTTTTTTCTTAAATTCCATATATAAGTGAAGTCACATGGCTAATTATTTATCATTTAATATATGTGATAAGGTATTTGAATAAAGAGAATGACCGTAAGATTTGAGACTAGTTTTATATATATTCTTTTTAAGTATACACTTAACATTCACCAAGAAATTACTATAATGTTCTAAACATGTCCATGAGGACAAGTTGGTTGATAATATTGTTTAGATCTTTGACATCTTAGCTGATGTTCCCTCAAATTTATTCTTCCAATTTATTATAAATTATTGAGAGAGGGTTTTGAAAATCACCAGTCATAAGTGGAGCTTTTCTATTCTCTTTCATTCTATCAGTTTTTCATGAATTTTAAAACTCTTATTAGACGAATACACATTTAGAATATGTCTTCTTGATAGATTATTTATTATTATGAATGCCCCCCTTTTTTCTCTGAGAGTATTCTCTCTTGCAGTTAACTTGGCCTGACATTAATATAGCCACATCAACCATTTTACCTATAATGCTTGTAATGTATATTGTTCCCTGCCGTTTAACTTTCAACTGATCTATGATTTAAAGGAAGCAAATATTTGGGTCTTTTTTTCTATCCAAACTGACCATCTCTTTTTAATGTTTAGTATTTTTACCCTCAGTATAATTATCTGTATGGCTGAGTTTGAGTCTAGTGCTTGGGAATTTTGTTTTCCTGTTGGCCTATTTTATGTCCATCTGCTTATAGTCAAATCATATATTTTTAGCATTTCAATTTATCTTTTTTCTTGCATTTATACTTTTTTTGGTAATGCTTTATAGATTACATTACAAAATTTTAGCTTACCTGTTTTGAGGTATGTTTCTTCCTAATTAAAGATCTACAATATTATGTCATTTATTTCCAACAATGCTTTACCATTTGTGCTAGTTTTATCATGTATTCCACTTTTGCATGGACTGTAAACAATACCATTTATTAGTATTATTACCTTAGGTTACAAGTTCTCTTACAGAAATTTAAAATATATTTCTTACCATTCTCCCTGAAGTTTGGGACATCTACTTGGTGTTATTTCTTCTCAGCCTAATAAATATCTTTGAGATTTTCTTTTAGTGCAGGTCTTAAAAGACAAATTCTTTCAACTTTCACTTGTCTTGAAATGACTTTTTATTCTTGCCTTTATTTTAGAAGAATATCTTTTACTGAATATATTCAGTTCCCTCACCTTTTGTTGCTTTCTAGACCTTGTGTTTAAAGTACATTAAACAACAAAGGAAGAAAGTCATTGGGTTGTGCAATGTAAGATTTATGAAGGAGACAGGGTTTTAAATGAGCATTAAAAACAAACACACACAAAAAACCTAGACAATTAACAGCACTAGAACACACCGGAGGAGAATCTTATTTTAGTTCAAATCTCAGTCTGGGGCTCTCCTTATTTGCTTCTCTGTAAGAAAAGGAGAAATAGATCTGACTGGGAACACAGCACATCAGACAAGACATCAGGTGAGAGCCTGACATTCATTGAATCACACTGAAGTCACTGCATTTAAAAGGGAATATATGTCCTGTTTCACTCTCCTGAACTCCCTGGCATTACTAGTAAGATTGGGTTTCTAGGTCAGGTCACAATCCTCCAACTTACTGGAGGTACCGATATGAAGCTAAGAGTTATTTTCTTTGCAGCATCAATTCTCCCCTAGGTGTCAGCACCTGGGTTTGAAGTAGAATGGTAAGGGTTGCTTTTTTTGGCTTCACTACTTAATCCACTTCTACCAGGAACCAATGGAGACAAAAAGTGATCAATTTCTCTATAAGGGTGATAATTTGTTTTCTATTTCCCTCTTAACATCTCTCTACTTGTTGGAATTCAGTTTACAGGTGAGAGATTGAGAGGTATAGTTTTACCCCCCAACTCCAACATCTATGGAAAAGTACAAGAGAAGAAAGAGACCCACACATTTCATAGATAGCAATGCAGAAAGATGAAGGACAGGTGAGAGGGATTTCAGGCCCTACATATATTGATCTCTTATATATTGAAAGGTAAAGTGGTTTCATAATGTAAGACCATAAAAACATAGAACCTCCTTGGCTACTATTCTTTGGTGTCATTCAGTGAGAAGCAAGGTACCTGCAAGGATGTTCTGCATTCTTCCCACCCCCCCCCCCCACAGAAATGCAGAGCTCTCTAATGAATAATGTTACATACTCTGGAATTACACTTCCAAACTTTGAATATGAGCTCAACCACTTGCTATATAAACTTCAGTTTATTTCTCCTTTATAGTTTAGTTCATATATATAATGAGATAATCCATATAAAATACTTGGCCTAGATGGTGTTAAATAAATGGTAACTTAAATAAGATTGACCACTCATTCCTTTATTCTGTTGAACTTCTGCAATACAGCATATAAAATGTGAGGATTATAAGGAGGATCAGACTTTCACAAAATTATAGGGCAAGCTACTGGCAGAGCCAGCTAGAGGACTATGGTATACACTGGGAGGAGCCAATATGAAGTTATTATGTTTTATATCAGTGACCAATCCAAAAGTCTGGTACATGGTAACTGTTGAATAAGTGATTGCAAAAGTAGAAATAAGAGTGGAGTGTTCAGAATACAAATAGAATATAAATAAGACACAAAAACTAGACACAGTGGTGTCATTCCTGAAATGAAGAGAGCCCCTTTTGAGAAGTTTTGTCGTTGGCTGTATACTTTCAACTCTGGTTGTACTACCCAGGATTTATGAAGAGAGGAACAACTAACTCAGACTTGATTCAGTGAAAAAGGTCATTGAATTTCAAAAATCCTAAGTTCTCCAGCTGGCTACTCAGGAGCCATGAACTGAATCAAAAACCATTTTGAGAAGAGTCAAGTGGTAGTCATGCCAACAGAGGGTGCATCCAAATTGGTAAAAAAAAAAAAGACCAAGGACAACTACGTGCAAAAGAATGATACTGGACTATTTTCTTTTACCAAATGCAAAAAATAAACTCTAAATGGTTAAAGACCTAAATATGAGACATAAAACCAGAAAACTCCTAAAAGAAAACATAGGCAACAATTTCTTTGATATTAGCCATAGAAACGTTTTTCTGCATATGTATCCTCAGGCAAGGGAAACAAAAGCAAAATTAAACTATTAAGAAGACTTTTCTTTTGGTATAGTCCTCACAGTAAACTAACCAAACAAAAAGGCAGCATGGTGAATGGGAGAATATATTTGTAAATGATGTACCCAATAAGGGGTAATAGCCAAAATATATTAACTACTCAACAACAAAAATAAGCTGATTATTCAGGTCCTCTGACCATTTTAAAAACACTTTTCCAAAGAGGACATACAAATGGCTAATACACACATTAAAAAAAAATGCTCTACATCAAGAAAAATGCAAAATGAAGTCATGAGATATCACCTTATACCTGTGAGAATAGCAAGAATAAAAAAGATGAGAAATAACAGGACAAAAAAGAATCCTAGTGCATTGTCAGTGGGAATGTAAATTGGTGTAGCTACTGTGGAAAAGAGTATGGAGGTTTCTTTAAAATAGAAATGCCTTAAAATAGAAATGCCATTTGATCCATTCATTCTACCTCTGGGTATTTACGCAAAGAAAATTAAAACACTAATTTGAGATGATATATGCATCCCCATATTTATTGCAGCATTGTTTATAATATGCAAGATAAGGAATCAACTCAAGTGTCCATCTGTAGATCTATGGTTCGAGAAGATGTGGTAGGTATATACAATAAAATATTACTCAACCATAAAAAAATGAGATTCTGCTATTTGAAACCATGGGATGGGCCTCTAGAAAGTATGATGTTAAGTGAAATAAATCAGACAAATACCATACAATTTCAATCAACTGTGGAATTTAAGAAACAAAAATGAACAAAGACCTAAATACAGAGAACTGAAGATTGCCAGAGGGAAGGTGGGTGGGTGATAAAGGGGATTTTTTTGCTGAGTAATGTACAGAATTACTGAAACCTATTATACACCTAAAAGTAATACAATAGTATTGGAATAGAAAGTAATACAACTGTTACATATACTTCAATTAAAAAGTTTTAAAAATATTGTCACTTTTTGCAGATGGCATTATTTACATATAGAAAGCCCTAAGACTCCATCAAAAACTCTAGGAAGTAATAATTTTCTAATCTGAAAATTCAATACAGGGGCACCTGGGTGGCTCAGTTAAGTGACTGACTTCAGCTCAGATCATGAACTAGCACAGTTCCTGAGTTGAATGCCCATATGAGGCTCTGTGCTGACAGCTCGGAGCCTGGAGCCTGCCTCTGATTCTTTGTCTCCCTCTCTCTCTGCTCCTTTCCCCACCTGCTGTCTCTATCAAAAATAAAGAAACATTAAAAAAAATTAATACAGAAACTGAAAGTGAGGGAAGATGGCAGTGTGGGAGGATGCTGGGCCCACTGTGTCCTGATCGCTTAGATTCCATCCACATCTGCCTAAATAGTCCAGAAAACCACCAGAAGACTAGCAGAACGGACTCTCCAGAGCCAAGCGTAGACAAGAGGCCCACAGAAGAGGGTAGGAAGGGCGGTGTGCGCTACACAGACTGGCAGGAGGGAGCTGGGGCGGTGGAGGGGCAGCCACCCGACAAGGCAGAGGCTCCAAGTCTGACTTGCAAAAGCAGAGGGGCTGAATGGAGTGTGTTCTGACAGCCAGAGGAACTTAACATCTGGAATGTTGTAAGTCAACACCTCTGTTTAGAGAGTGGGAGGGCTAGAGGACAATGGGAAGGAGAGCTGTTGAGCCCCAGAAGACAGAGCTCAGCTTGGCAGGGAACAAAGGAGCTGGTCAGTACCATCTCCTTCTCCCATCCCCCAGCTGAAATCCCAAAGGGAACCAGTTCCCATCACCAAACTTGCTTGCACCACACAAACACCCAATGCTGTGCTTCTGTGGATCCATCCCTCTGACGGGTTGGCCGGCCTCCCTCCCGGTGCTGCAGGGACCCTCCTGCAGGGGACCACTGATGGCAAAGTGAGCTAAGCTGGCCCCTCCCACCACTGTGCACCTTGCAGATCCACCCCAGCTAATATGCCAGATCCCATCAAAGCAGCACCACACCACTCCACAGTGAGTCCTGCCCCTGGGAGAGGGGAAGATAAGGTACACACCAATCTGTGGCCCCACCCACCAGCACGTTACTCCAGACAGCACAGGGGAAGTGCCCTGCAGTTGGGAGCCACCACAGGGACACCCCAAAATGGCAAAACAGAAGGACTCTCCACAAAAGAAACTCCAGGAAGTAGTGACAGCTAATAAATTGATCAAAAACAATTTAGGCAATATAAAGGAACAAGAATTTAGAATAATAGTCATAACATTAATCACTGGGCTTGGAAAAAGCATAAAGGATAGCAGAGAATCTCCTGCTACAGAGATTAAGGGACTAAGAAACAGGAGGAGTATGGCCAACTAATCTTTGACAAAGCAGGAAAGAATATACAATGGAAAAAACACAGTCTCTTTAATAAATGGTGCTGGGAGAACTGGACAGCAACATGCAGAAGGATGAAACTAGACCACTTTCTTACACCATTCACAAAAATAAACTCAAAATAGATGACCTGAAAGTGAGACAGGAAACCATCAAAACCCTAGAGGAGAAAGCAGGAAAAAAACCTCTCTGACTTCAGCCACAGCAATTGCTTCCTTGACACATCTCCAAACACAAGGGAATTAAAAGCAAAAATGAACTTTTGGGACCTCATGATGACAAAAAGCTTCTGCTCTGCAAAGGAAACAGTCAACAAAACTAAAAGACAACCAACAGAATGGGAAAAGATTTTTGCAAATGACATATCAGACAAAGGGTAGTATCCAAAATCTATAAAGAACTCACCAAACTCCACACCTGAAAAACAAATAATCCAGTGAAGAAATGGGCAGAAAACATGAATAGACACTTCTCTAAAGAAGACATCCAGATAGCCAATAGACACATGAAAAGATGCTCAACGTCGCTCCTCATCAGGGAAATACAAATCAAAACCACACTCAGATACTACCTCACGCCAGTCAGGGTGGCTAAAATAAACAAATCAGGAGACTATAGATGCTGGAGAGGATGTGGAGAAACAGGAACCCTCTTGCACTGTTGGTGGGAATGCAAACTGGTGCAGCCTCTCTGGAAAACAGTGTGGAGGTTGCTCAAAAAATTAAAAATAGACCTACCCTATGACGCAGCAATGGCACTGCTAGGAATTTACCCAAGAGATACAAGAGTGCTGATGCATAGGGACACTTGTACCCCAATGTTTATAGCAGCACTCTTAACAATAGCTAAATTATGGAAAGAGCCTAAATGTCCATCCACTGATGAACGGATAAAGAAATTGTGGTTTGTATACACAATGGAATACTATGTGGCAATGAGAAAGAATGAAATATGGCCTTTTGTAGCAACGTGAATGGAACTGGAGGGTGTTATGCTAAGTGAAATAAGTCATACAGAGAAGGACAGATTCCATGTTTTGACTCCTATGTGGATCCTGAGAAACTTAACAGAAGACCATGGGAGAGGGGAAGGAAAAAAAAATGGTTAGAGATGGAGGGAGCCAAAACATAAGAGACTCCTAAAAACTGAGAACAAACTGAGGGTTTATGGGGGGTGAGAGGGAGAGGTGGGTGGGTGATGGGTATTGAGGAGGGCACCTGTTGGGATGAGCACTGGGTGCTGTATGGAAACCAATTTGACAATAAATTTCATATTAAAAAAAAAGAAACAGGAGTAGTTAAAAAATGCTATAAATGAGCTGCAAAATAAAATGGAGGCGACCACAGCTCAGATGGAAGAGGCAGAAGAGAGAATAGGTGAATTAGAAGATAAAATTATGGAAAAAGAGGAAGCTGAGTAAAACAGAGATAAAAAAAACATCCAGGAGTATGAGGGGAGAATTAGAGAACTAAGTGATGCAATCAAATGGAACAATATCTGTATCATAGGAATTCCAGAAGAAGAAGAAGAGAGAAAGGGGCTGAAGGTGTACTTGAACAAATCATAGCTGAGAACTTCCCTGATATGGGGAAGGAAAAAGGCATTGAAATCCAAGAGGCACAGAGAACTCCCTTCAGATGTAACTTAAATCGATCTTCTGCCTAACATATCACAGTGAAACTGGCAAAATACAAGGATAAAGAGAAAATTCTAAAAGCAGCTAGGCTGTAACTTACAAAGGGAGACCCATAAAACTAGTGGCAGACCTATCTACTGAAACTTGGCAAGCCAGAAAGGAATGGCAGGAAATCTTCAATGTGATGAACAGAAAAAATATGCATCCGAGAAACCTTTATCCAGCAAGTCTGAATAGAGATAAAGGTTTGCCCAAACAAACAAAAACTGAAGGAATTCATCACCACTGAACCAGCCCTACAAGAGATCCTAAGGGGGATTGTGTGAGTGAAATGTTGCAAGGACCACAAAGGACCAGAGACATCACTACAAGCATGAAACCTATAGATAACACAATGACTCTAAACCCATATCTTCCAATAATAACACTCAATGTTAATGGACTAAATGCTCCAACCAAAAGACATAGGGTATCAAAATGGATAAAAAAACAAGATCCATCTATTTGCTGTCTACAAGAGATTCATTTTAGACCTGAGGGCACCTTCAGATTGAAAGTGAGGGGATGGAGAACTATCATGCTACTGGAAGTCAAAAGAAAGCTGGAGTAGCCATGCTTATATCAGACAAACTAGACTTTAAATTAAAGGCTGTAACAAGAGATGAAGAAGGGCATTATATAATAATTACAGGGTCTATCCATCAGGAAGAGCTAACAATTATAAAACAATCACAAACATAAGCAACCTTATTGATAAGAATGGGACTTTAATACCCCACTTACAACAATGGATAGATCATCCGGACACAGGATCAATAAAGAAACAAGGGCCCATGATACATTGGATCAGATGGACTTGACAGATATATATAGAACTCTACATCCCAAAGATGCAGAATATACTTTCTTCTCAAGTGCACATGGAACATTCTCCAAGATAGATCACATACTGGGTCACAAAACAGTCCTTAATAAGTATAAAAGAATTGAGATCATACCATACACACTTTCAGACCATAATGCTATGAGGCTTGAAAAAGTCAGGAAAAAGTCAGGAAAAAGTCTGGAAAACCTCCAAAAGCATGGAGGTTAAAGAACATCCTACTAAAGAATGAATGGGTCACCCATGCAATTAGAGAAGACATTTAAAAATATATGGAAACAAATGAAAATGAAAACACAACAATCCAAGTGCTTTGGGATGCAGCAAAGGCAGTCCTGAGAGGAAAATACATTGCAATCCACGCCTATCTCAAGAAACAAGAAAAATCCCAAATACAAAATCTAACAGCACACCTAAAGGAAATAGAAGCATAACAGCAAAGACACCCCAAAGCCAGCAGAAGAAGAGAAATAATAAAGATCAGAGCAGAAATAAACAATAAAGAATCTAAAAAAACTGTAGAGCAGATCAATAAAGCCAATAGTTGGTGTTTTGAAAAAATAAAATTGATAAACCTCTAGCCAGGCTTCTCAAAAAGAAAATAGGGATGACCCAAATAGATAAAATCATGAATGAAAATGGAATATTACAACCAATCCCTCAGAAATATAAGCAATTATCAGGGAATACTATGAAAAATTACATGCCAACAAACTGGACATCCTGGAAGAAATGAACAAATTCCTAAGCACCCCCACACTTCCAAAACCCAAACAGGATGAAATAGAAAGCTTGAACAGACCCATAACCAGCAAAGAAATTGAATCAGTTATCAAAAATCTCCCAACAAATAAGAGTCTAGGACCAGATGGCTTCCCTGGGAAATTCTACCAGAGACATTTAAAGCAGAGATAATACATATATTTCTCAAGCTATTCCAAAAAATAGAAAGGGAAAGAAAACTTCCAGACTCATTCTATGAAGTCAGCATTACTTTGATTCCTAAATCAGACAGAGACCCAGTAAAAAAAAAAGAGAACTACAGGCCAATATCCCTGATGAACATGGATGCAAAAATTCTCAATAAGATACTAGCAAATCAAATTCAACAGCATATAAAAAGAATTATTCAGTATGATCAAGTGGGATTCATTCCTGGGCTGCAGGGCTGCTTCATTCACCAATCAATGTGATACATCACATTAATAAAAGAAAAGAACCATATGATCCTATCAATTGATGCAGAAAAAGCATTTGACAAAATTCAGCATCGTTTCTTAATGAAAACCCTCGAGAAAGTCAGGATAGAAGGAACATAAACATCATAAAAGCCATTTATGAAAATTCCACAGCTAATATCATCCTCAATGGGGAAACACTGAGAGCTTTCCCCCCTGAGATCAGGAACACGACAGGGATGCCCACTCTCAATGTTGCTGTTTAACATAGTGTTGGAAGTTCTAGCATCAGCAATCAGACAACAAAAGGAAATCAAAGGCATCAAAACTGGCAAAGATGAAATCAAGCTTTCACTTTTTTGCAGATGACATGATATTATACATGGAAAACCCTATAGACTCCACCAAAAGTCTGCTAGAAATGATACATGAATTCAGCAAAGTCACAGGACACAAATTTCGTGTACAGAAATCGGTTGCATTTTTATACACCAGTAATGAAGCAACAGAAAGAGAAATAGAGAAACTGATCCCATTCACAACTGCACTGAGAATCATAAAATACCTAGGAATAAATGTAACCAAAGATAGAAAAGATCTGTATGCTGAAAACTATAGAAAGCTTATGAAGGAAATTGAAGATGATATAAAGAAATGGAAAAACATTCCCTGCTCATGGATTGGAAGAATAAATATCGTTAAAATGTCAATACTACTCAAAGCTATCTACACATTCAATGCAATCCCAATCAAAATTGCACCAGCATTCTTCTCAAAGCTAGAACAAGCAATCCTAAAATTTGTAAGAAACCACAAAAGACCCCAAATAGCCAAAGTAATTTTGAAGAAGAAGACCAAAGCAGGAGGCATCACAATCCCAGACTTTAGCCTCTACTACAAAGCTGTAATCATCAAGACAGCATGGTATTGGCACAAAAACAGACACATAGACCAATGGAATAGAATAGAGACTCCAGAATTGGTCCCACAAAAGTATGGCCAGCTAATCTTTGACAAAGCAGGAAAGAATATACAATGGAAAAAGTCTCTTTAATAAATGGTGCTGGGAGAACTGGACAGCAACATAGAGAAGAATGATACTAGACCACTTTCTTACACCATTCACAAAGATAAAATGTATGAAGTACCTGAATGTGAGACAGGAAACCATCAAAACCCTAGAGGAGAAAGCAGGAAAAAACCTCTCTGACCTCAGCCGCAGCAATTTCTTACTTGACATATCTCCAAATGCAAGGGAATTAAAAGCAAAAATGAACTATTGGGACCTCATGATGACAAAAAGCTTCTGCTCTGCAAAGGAAACAGTCAACAAAACTAAAAGGCAACCAACAGAATGGGAAAAGATATTTGCAAATGACATATCAGACAAAGGGTAGTATCTAAAATCTATAAAGAACTCACCAAACTCCACACCTGAAAAACAAATAATCCAGTGAAGAAATGGACAGAAAACATGAATAGACACTTCTCTAAAGAAGACATCCAGATAGCCAATAGGCACATGAAAAGATGCTCAACGTCACTCCTCATCAGGGAAATACAAATCAAAACCACACTCAGTTACCACCTCACTCCAGTCAGAGTGGCTAAAATGAACAAGTCAGGAGACTATAGATGCTGGAGAGGATGTGGAAAAATGGGAACCCTCTTGCACTGTTGGTGGGAATGCAAACTGGTGCAGCCACTCTGGAAAACAGTGTGGAGGTTGCTCAAAAAATTAAAAATAGACCTACCCTATGACCCAGCAATGGCACTGCTAGGAATTTACCCAAGGGATACAGGAGTGCTGATGCATAGGGGCACTTGTACCCCAATGTTTATAGCAGCACTCTCAACAATAGCCAAATGATGGAAAGAGCCTAAATGTCCATCAACTGATGAATGGATAAAGAAATTGTGGTTTATATACACAATGGAATACTACTTGGCAATGAAAAAGAATGAAATATGGCCTTTTGTAGCAACGTGGATGGAACTGGAGAGTGTTATGCTAAGTGAAAAAAGTCATACAGAGAAAGACATACCATATGTTTTCACTCTTATGTGGATCCTGAGAAACTTAACAGAAGACCATGGGAGAGGGGAAGGAAAACAAAAGTTAGGGAGAGAGCCAAAGCATAAGAGACTCCTAAAAACTGAGAATAAACTGAGGGTCAATGGGGGGTGGGAGAGAGGGGAGGGTGGGTGATGGGTATTGAGGAGGGCACCTTTTGGGATGAGCACTGGGTGTTGTATGGATACCAATTTGACAATAAATTTCATATTAAAAAAATTAATACAAAGAAGTCAGTTGTGTTTCTATACACTAATAACAAGTAGACATTTTAAAAATTCCATTTATAATTCTGTCAAAACTAAAATACTCAGGAGTAACTTACCAAGGAGGTAATATACCTGTACTCCAAAAACTATAAAATATGGAAAAAATTAAAGATGACACAAATGGAAAGGTGTTCCATGTGCTTACAGATTGGAAGGATTAATATTAGAAGAATTAAAATGTCCATACTACTCAAAGCAATCTACAGATTCAGTGCAATTCCTATCAGCATTCCAACATATTCACAGACCTAGAAGAAACAACCCAAAATTTCATGTGGAAGCACAAAAGACCCCAAATAGCCAAGACATCCTTAGAAAAACAAAACAAAACAAAACAAAGCTTGAGGTAGCATAATCCAAGATTGAAGATGTACTACAAAGCTCTAGTAATCAGGATACAATGGTACTGCACAGCAATAGACACATAGATCAATGCAAGAGAACAGTGATCCCAGAAATAAACCCATACTTACATGGTCCATTAATCTACAACAAAGGAGGCAAGAATATTTAGCAGGGAAAAGACCATCTTTTTAATAAATAGTGCTAGGAAAGATGGACACCCACATGCAAAAAAAATGAAACTGGACCACTTTATTAGACCATACACAAAAATAAACTCAAAAGGGATTAAAGACCTAAATAGACACGAAACCATAAACTCCTAGAAGAAACATAGGCAGTAATTAGACATTGGTCACAGAAATATTATTCTATATGTCTCTTCAGTCAAGGAAAAGCAAAATTAAACTACTGGGACTAAACCAAAATAAAAAGCTTTCACACAGCAAATGAAACCATCAACAAAACCTAAAGGCAGTGTACTGAATGGGAAAAGTTATTCACAAATAATATATACAATAAGGGGTTATTTTCTAAAATATAAAAGCAAATTACTCAACACCAAAAAATAATCTGACCAAAAGTGGGCCAAAGACCAGAATAGACATTTTCCAAAGATGATCTACAGATGCTTAACAGACACATGAGAAGTTGCTCAACATCACTAATCATCAGGGAAATGAAAATTAAAACCACAATGAGTTACCACCACACACCTGGCAGAATGGTCAGAAAAAAAAGACAAGATACAGCATGTGTTGGCAAGGATGTGGAGACAAAATAACATTCATGCACCATCAATGGGAATGTAAAATGGTACAACCACTGTGGAAAATAGCATGGAGTTTCTTCAAAAAAAAAATTTATAATAGAAAAACCATATGATTCAGTAATTCCACTCCTAGCTATTTACTCGAAACAAAAAACACTAATTCAAAGTGATACATGTTCATTGCAGGATTATGTACAATAAGCAAGATATAGAAGCTACCCAAGTGTCCCTTGATGAATGGAGATGATATGGTATATACACACACTGGAATATTACTCAGCTATAAAAACAACAATAACAAAAAGAATGAGATCTTGCCTTTTACAACAACCCTATAGATGTACCTACAGAATATTACGCTAAGTGAAATAAGTCAGATAGAGGAAGTCAAACATACGTGAAATCTAAAAACAAACAAACTGCAGCAACAGACCTATAAATACAGAGGAAAAACTATTGGTTACCAGAAGGTTGGGGGATGGGCAAATCGGTAAAGGAGAGTGGGAGATACAGGCTTTCAGTCATGGAATGAATATGTCAAGGCAATAAAAGTTACAGCATAGGGAATATAGCCAATAGTATTTTAATAGGGTTATATATTTACATGTAGTAGTTACACTTGCTGTGAGTATAGCATAACATTTAGACTTGTCAAATCTCTGTATTGCACACCTGAAACTAATGTAACATTGTGTGTCAACCCTACTTTAATAAAAAATTATCTTTAAAACGTTCCAACCATTGGACTTATTAAACTTTAAATAAGCTATTTTAAATGTGTTAAAGTTAAGGCAATCTATGCTTAACATATTTAAGTATTAGAATCATATGTAACCAACTAAAGAATGTGAAAGGTATACAAATTATTTTTTAAAGAATCATAGAAATTCTGAAGTTGAAAAATAGAATAATTGAAATAAATTTATTAACAGAACTCAACAGTTTTGGGCTGGCCAAGTTAGGAATCCATGAATTAAAAAAAAAAAAAAAAAAAAAAACAACAACCAAAATTATCCAGCCAAAAATAAAAAGAAATATGAATGAATAAGGAACAGAGCTTCAGAGACCTGGGGAACACCATCAAGCAAACCAACATACATGTAAATAAGACTCCCAGGAAGGAGAGGTGAGAAAGAGGCAGCAAGAATATTTTAAGAACTAATGGCTCCAAGCTTTCTCAATTTGATGAGACATTTACCTAGCTACATCATAAGCAAACTGTTGGGAGACAAAACAGAGACTTGGAAGCAGCAAGAGAAAAGAGATAAAAAAAATGAGAGCTCTTCAAATAATATTAACACCTGACTTCTGAAGACCTACCATGATATATTCAAAGTGTGGAAAAGATAAAAACTTACAACTAAGAATATTTTATCTCTCCTGTTGTGAATGATAACCTTGCTGGGCAAAGAGTTTCTCAAATGTTAAGGGATTTCATCATGACTAATAGAGGCTTATAAAAAGTGTTAAAGTGAATCCTTTAAATGGTTAAAAAAAACCCTAGTTGGAATAAAATTATTAAAGGAAAAAGTTTACAGATAAGAGCAAACACATAGTACAAGTAGACCAATCACTTATAAAGGTAGTATGGAAGTTAAAAGACAATAGTAGTAAAATATGACAACATATACATAAAACAGGAAGCATGGAGTAAAATTTTAGAAGGTATGAGAAGTGCTTTTAGAAGATATTAGAACTTAAGCAACCAAAAACTTGATACAGACTGCTGTACACATAAGATGCTATCATAACCAAATGGTAACCACAGACCAAAAACCTATAATACACACAAAAAATGTAAAGGAATCTAAGCATAACACTAAAGAAAGCCATCAACTCAGAAGGGAAGAGAATAAGAGACTAAAGAACAGAGAAAAACAACAAAAATAACCAGAAATCTTAACAAAATGGCAATTGTACATACCTATCAATAATTGTTTTAAATGTAAATGGTCTAAATAATCCAATCAAAAGACAGAGTGATTAAATGGATTTAAAAGGAAAAAAGATCATTTCTGTACTGCCTAAGAGAGATTGATTTCAGGGCCACCTAGGTGGCTCAGTAGGTTTAACATCTGACTTTGGCTGAGGGTCATGATCATGAGTTCAAGCCCCACTTCAGGTTACACGCTGACAGTATGGAGCCTGCTTGGGAGTTTCTCTCTCTCTCTCAAAACTAAAAATAAATTTTTAAAAAGAGAGAAAGAGATTCATTTCACTCCTATAGTCACACACAGAGTGAAAATTAAGAGTGAACATATATACCAGGCAAGTGGAAGAGAAAAAAGTTGAAGTATCACAACTTATAGCAGATAAACAAAGACTCTAAGAAGAGACCAGGGATGGTGCTACCTTTACCTAATGATAAAGGGATCATTCTAACAGGATATAAAAATTGTAAATATGCATCCAACTTGAAGCGAATATTAACACACAGAGAAATTGACAGTAATACAGTAATAGAAGATTTTAACAATTCACTAATATCCATGTATAGGTCAGCCAGATTATCAGGAAAATAGTGGCTTTGAATGACAGACCAGATGGACTTAATAGTTTTATACAGAACATTTGATTTAAAAACAGAATACACATTCTTTTCAAGTGCACATAGGGAACATTCTCCAAGAGAAATGACATGTTGGACCACAAAATGAATCTGAATAGAAATATAATGTGATAAGCTTGGGAAGACAGTGGAGGAAGAGGATCCTAAGTTCATACCATCCCATGTTTACAACTCAGTATCACTCACATCCAAGTCAATAACCAGAGAGTGATCTAAAGACTGCCAGAATAAACTCCACAACTAAATGTAAAGACAGCAGGGAAGGGTTGGGAGGTTGGGAAGGGCAGAAACAGTGGTTAGGAGCTGCCTGCAGAAAGAAGTGAGCTGCAGGTGGAGAGAGAGGAAAGTACCAGGAAGCCCACACAGGGATACCAAATCCCCCTAACATCTGGCTTTGGAAACCAGAGGGGCAGAATTTCATGAGTTTGTATATCCAGCAGTACTTGGAGCCTGGAGCTTTAAAAATCAATGGACTCAGCACTGAGTGAATTGGAAGGGCTAGTGATAGCTGGGTCCCTGCCCTTAAAAAGACAGCAGCACACAGAGAAGCAATATGGAAGCAACAGTTTGCACAACACCTGGGTCAAACAGAAGGGAAATCTGTTTATTTGAATTTCAGAGCATGTTAGAGGACCTTCTCTGGGAACAAAGAAGCAGGCAGGTGCCATTTTCTTCCCTGGCCTCTCATCATAAACACACAGCCACCTTCGGAATGCAGCACTGCACAGACACTTGCTACCTAAATGGCTAGCACTTCACCAATGAGTTCTGAGAATTCATCCACTCCAAGCCCGCTGGCCTGGCCCTGACCTCAGCACAAACTTTGTTAATACTGTGCATGCCCCACCTAGCCACCACTCAGTCACATGCTGGGTGCCCCAGGCACTGGTACTGCACATCATGCCCGGCCCACTGCCATGTGCCAAACCCCTGTTGGCCACTGCACTCTGGGGGGATCTGACCTAGAACTAGCAGCTCAGCACAAATTTTGCTAACACTGCTGCCCTGCCCTCAAGCTTTCCTGCTGTTACACCCCCTTAGAGTTTGTCTGCCTGGGTCTCACTAACAGCACAGAGAGCAAGCACAGCTCACAACAGGCAGAGAGTCAGTGCAAATGTCTAAATTGAAAGAAAAAGCAACTCAAACAACAGCAGGATGCAAGCAACATACAAAGGAGATTGCCCTAAAGTGCCAGGTTCTGGTGAACAGGGGGCACTGTATTACAGGTCACTGCAAGGCACTACAGGACCTCTTCTTCATAAAGCCACTATTTTTAAGAGTAGAAGACATAGCTGACTTTTCTAACACACAGAAACAGACACAGACAGGTAGACACAACAGGAAGACAGAGGAGTATGTCCCAAATGAAAGAACAGGACAAAATCAGAGCATGAGATCTAAGCGAAACAGAAATAATATCTGATAGAAAATTTAAAGTAATGATTATAAAAGATAGTCACTAGACTTGAGAAAAGGGTGGAGGACATCAGTGAAAACCTTGACAAAGAGAAGAAAAAAGAACATGAGAGATGAAGAACCCAGTAAATGAAATTAAAAATATAAATTATGGAAAGAACTCAAATGTCCATCGACTGATGAATGGATAAAGACGTGTCCATCGACTGATGAATGGATAAAGATGTGGTGTGTGTGTGTGTATACACATACACACACACAATGGAATATTACTTGTCTATCAAAAAGAATGAAATCTTGCCATTTGAAACAATATGGATGGAACTAGAGTGTATTATGTTAAGCAGAATAAGAGAAAGACAAATATATGATTTCACTCATGTAGAATTTAAGAAATACAACAGACGAACACAGCTGAAGGGAAGGAAAAATAAGAAACAGAGAGGGAGACAAACCATAAGAGATTCTTAAATACAGAAAACAAACTGAGGGTTGCTGGAGGGGAGGTGGTTGGGGGGATGGGCTAAAGGAGTGGTAGGCATTTTGGAGGGATGAACATTTGGAGGCATTGTTGGATTGAACATGGACTGTTATGTGGAAGTGATGAATCACTGGGTTCTACTCCTGAAACTAAAGCTACACTCTGTTAACTAACTTGAATTTAAATAAATTATAAATATATACATAAATAAATAATAAAAATACAATAGATGGAATAAATAGTATGATACAGGAAGCCAAGGAACATATAAGTAAACTGGAGGATAGAGCAATGGAAAGCAATCAAGCTGAAGAGGCGAGAGACAAATACTTCATAATGAGAATAGGCTTAGAGAACTCAGTGACACCATCAAACTTAATAACATTCATATAATAGGGATCCCAGAAAGATGAGAGGGACAACAGGAGGCAGAAAATGTATTTGAAGAAGAAAGAGCTGTAAACTTCCCAAATCCAGAGAGGGAAACAGAGATCCAGATTTAGGAGGCACAAAGATTCCCCAACAAAATCAACTCAAGGAGACCCACACCAAGACACATAGACATTAAAACTACAAAAAAAAAAAAAATTAAATAAATAAATAAATAAATAAAAGTATTTAAATGTTGCAGAGAAGACAGTTACATACAAAGGAAACTCCATAAGTCCATGAGCGGATTTTTCAGCAGAAACTTTGCAGGCCACCAAGGAGTGGTATGATATATTCAAAGTATTGAAAGGAAAAAATCTGCAGCCAAGAATATTCTATTCAACAAGGTTATCACTCAGAATAGAAGGAAAGATAGGGTTTCTCAGGCAAACAAAAGTTAAAAGAATTTATGACCACTAACCCAGCCCTGCGAGAAATGTTAACAGAGACTCTGTGAATAGAAAATAAGAGTAAGAAAAATGGGAAGCACAAAAGCACGCATGTGCGCACACACACACACACACACACATATATATATATATATCTCCATAAAAAACAGTCAAAAGCAGCATGAAATTAAAGTATGTATAATCTGATACCAAATATCTGAAATGTGAAGGGGAAAAGAATAAACAATGACTTCAAAATTAAGTGATCATCCACTTAATATATTGACTGCTATACACAGAAGAGGTTATATAAAAAACAAATGGTAACCATAAATCAAAAAACAGTAATAAATATGCAAAAAATAAAGAGTAAGGAATCCATGTATTTTGCTAAAAAAGCCAAATAATCATGAGAAGAGAGCAAAATAAGGAACAAAGAACTATAAAGACAAGCATAAAACAAATAACACAATGGCAAAAAAAAAAAAACCCTATCAATAATTACTTTGAACGTAAATGGACAAATGCTCCAAAGACAGAGTGATAGATAAAAACAAACAAAAAACAAAAAACAAAAAACAAAAAAATAAGAGGTATCTCCCCACAAGAGACTCATTTCAGACCTAAAGACACATACAGGCTATACTTGAAGGGATAAAGAAACATTTACCAGGGAAATGGAAGGGAGAAGAAAGCCAGAGTGACAGTATTTAGACCAAATAGACTTTAAAAAAAAAAGACTGTAACAAGAGACAAAGAAGGACATTATATAATCATAAACAGTACAATCCAACAAGAATATATAGCAACTGTAAATGTTTATGCACCCAACATGAGAGTCAAGAAATACATAAAGCAGTTAATAATAGTCATAAAGGAAATAATTGATAGTAATACAATAATAGTAATACAATAATAGTATTAATAATACTATTAATAATAATAGCAATGAACAGTTCAACCCAACAGAAAATCAACAAGGAAACAATGGCTTTCAATGACACATTGGACCAGATGGATCTGAAAAGAATGTGTATCTGTTCTAATAGAAACATTGAAAACATTCCATTCCAAAACAGGAGAATATACATTCTTTTCAAGTGTATATGGAACATTCTCCAGAAAAGATCACATATTAAGCCACAAAATAAGGCTCAATAAATTCAAAATGATTGAAATCAGACTATGCATGTTTTCTGACCACAGTGCTAAGACACTAGAAATCAATCACAAGATCTGGAAGTACTACAAATACATGGAGGTTAAATAACAATAATATTAAATAATGAATGGGTCAACCAAGAAATCAAAGACAAAAATGAAAAAAAAAAATACATGGAGAAAATGAAAATGAAAACACAAGAGTCCAAAATCTTTAGGATGCAGCAAAAACTCAACTAAGAAGGTAGTTCATAGTAATACACGCCTACCTAAAGCAGAACATTCCCAAATAAACAACCTAATCTTACATATAAAGGAGCTAGAAAAAGAGCAAACAAAACCCAAAATTAGTAGAAGGAAGGAAATAAAGATTAAAGAAATATACAGAATAGAAACTAAAACAAATAAACAAACAATAGAACAGATCAATGAAACAAGGAATTGTTTCTTTGAAGAGATCAACAAAATTTTAACAAACCTTTAGCCAGACTCATGGGAGAGAGAAAGAGAGAAAGAGAGAGAGGACTCAAAATCAGAAATGAAAGGGAAGAAATACTGACACCACAGAAATACAAATGCCTGTAAGAGAATATGAAAAGTTATATGCCAACAAGTTGGACAACCAAAAAGAAATGGATACATTCTTAGAAACATAATCTCCAAAAATCAAATCAGGATGAAATAGAAAATTTGAAAAGACCAATCATGAGCAATGAAATTAAATCAATACTCAAAATCTCCCAACAAACAAAAGTCCAGGGCCAGACGGTTTTACAGGTGGATTGTACTAAACATTTACAAAGGAGTTAAGGCCAATTGTACTCAAACTATTCCAAAAAATAGAAAAGGAAGAAAAACCTCCAAATTCAGTCTGTGAGGCCAGCATTACTCTGATACCAAAACCAGATACAGACACTACAAAACAAACAAACCAAAAAAGATAATATCTCTGATAACATAGATACAAAAACCCTCAACAAAATGTTAGCAAACCAATTCCAACAATACATTAAAAGGATCATTCACCATGATCAAGAGCGATTTATCCCTGGGATGTAAGTGTGGTTCAATATTTACAAGTCAATCAATGTGATACATTACACCAATAAAAGAATGGATAAAAACCACATCTTCATTTAAATAGATGCAGAAAAAACATTTGACAAATTATATCTATTCATGATAAAAGTCCTTGACAGTGTATGTTTAGAGGGAACATACCTTCAACATAATAAAGGCCATAAACGAGAAATCCAGGGTTCACATCATACTCAATGGTGATAAACTGAGAGCATTTCCCCAGGTCAGAAACAAGACAAAGTCCATGCTGACCACGGTTATTTAACAAAGTACTAGAAGTCCTAGCACAGCTATCAGACAAGACGAAGGAATAAAAGGCACTCAAGCTGATAAAAAAGTAAAACCTTTACTAATTGCAGATGACATGATACTATAAATAGAAAACCCTCAAGACTCCACCAAAAAAATACTAGAGCTGATAAACCCCATTAAGTTGGAGGATGAAAAATCGATATACAAAAATCTGTAGCATTTTTATATACTAATAATGAAACAACAGAGAAATTAACAATCCCACTTACAACTTCACCAAAGATAATAAAATGCCTAGGTATAAACTTAACCAAAGAGATGGAAGACCTATACTCTGAAAACTATATAAAATTGATGAAAGACATTTAAAGATGACACAAACAAGTGGAAAGATATTCCATGCTCACAGATTAGAAGAATGAATATTGTGAAAAATGACCACACTACCTAAAGCAATCCTCAGATTTAATGCAATCCCTGTCAAAATGCCAACAACATTTTACTCAGAACTATAACAAATAATCCTAAGATTTGTATAGAACCAAAGAAGACCCTGAATACCCAAAACAATCTTGAAAAAGAAAAACAAACTGCAGGTGTCACAATTCCAGATTTCGAGCTATACACACAAAGTGGTAGTAATCAAAATAATATTGTACTAACACAAAAATAAGCACATAGATCAATGGAATAGAATAGAAAGCCAAGAAATAACCCACATTTATATGGTCAATTCGTGTTTGAAAAAGGAAGAATGAATACATAATGGGAAAAAGACAGTCTCTTCAACAAATGGTGTTAGGAGAAGTGGAAGAAGTGGACAACCAAATGCAAAAGAATCATACACAAAGATATACCATACACAAAGACAAATTCAAAATATATTAAGGACTGACACACAAGACATTTAACTATAAAAATCCTAGAAGAGAACACAGACAGTAACTTTTTTCTACATATGTCTCCTGAGGCAAGGGGAAGAAAAGCAGAAATAAACTAGAGGGAGTACATCAAAATAAAAGGCTTCTACACAGCGATGAAAATAATCAACAAAACTAAAAGGCAACCTACTGAATTGGAGAAGATATTTGCAAATGGTATATCTGATGAAGGTTAGTATGTGAAACATACAAAGAACTGATACAACTTAATAACCACCCCCCCCCAAAAAAAAAAACAATCCAATTAAAAACTGGGCAGAAGACATGAACAGACATTTCTCCAAAGGAAACATACAGATGGCTAATAGGCATACAAAAAGATGCTCAACATCACTCACCATCAGGGGAATTCAAATCAAAACTACAAGGAGATATCGCCTCATACCTGTCAGAATGACTAAAATCAAAAACTCAAGAAGCAAGTGTTGGAAAGGATGTGGAAAAAGAGGAATCTTTGTGCACTGTTGGTGGGAATGTAAACTGGTGAAGCAACTGCAGAAAACAGTATGGATATTCCTCAAAATGTTAAAAATGGAACTACCTTACAATCCAGTAACTGCTCTACTGGGTATTAAACCCAAAAGGGCAGGGGTGCCTGGGTGGCTCAGTTACTTAAGCTACAAACTCTTGATTTTGGCTCTTGTCCCATGGTCTCACAGTTTGTAAGTTTGAGCCCCACATCAGGCTCTGCACCAACAGCGTGGAGCCTGCTTGGGATTTTCTCTCTCTCTTCCCCTCCCAAAATAAATAAACTTAAAAAAATTAAGCCCAAAAATACAAAAATACTAATTCAAAGGGATACACACATCCCTGTTTATTGCATTATTTACAATAGTCAAATATGGAAGCAGCCCAAGTGTCCATTGAAAGATGAATAAAAAAAGATGTGTGGTGTGTGTGTGTATGTATACATATACATACACACACACACCACACATCTTTTTTTTATCTATGTGTGTATATATATGTATGTATATATATATATATATATATATATATATATACATACATATATATATATATGTATAAAATGGATCATTAGCCATATCTGTGTATGTATATGTATATATATATGTGTGTGTGTGTGTGTATATATATACATATATATACACACACACACACACATATATATATAATGGATCATTAGCCATAAAAAGAATGAAATCTTGCCATTTGCAACAACATGGATAAAGCTAGAGAGTATAATGCCAAACAAAATAAGGCAGTGAGATAAAGACAAATACCATATGATTTTACTGAAATGTGAAATTTAAGAAACAAAACAAATGAGTAAAGGAAAAAAAGAAAAGAAAAGTCTGCTTGTGGGTTTGCCTCTACAATAGAGAACAACCAATAATTACCAGAGGGGAAGAGGGTTAGGGCAATGAGTGAAATAGGGAATGAGGATTAAAGCCTACCCTTATTGTGATGAATACTAAATAATATATAGAATTGTTGAATCACTATATTATACACCTAAAACTAATATAACACTGTTAAGTAAACTTTAATTAAAACTAAAAAACTGATTATAAATAAAACCAATTTAATATTTTAAGATTAAAATCATATCAATTATCTGTTCCAATCACAATGGCATAACTTAGAAACTGATTACAAGAAAATGGTAGAAAAAGCACACACGTGGAGATAAAAAAAAAACAAAACATGCTATTACTTAACTGATGGGTCAAAAAATCAAAGAGGTAATAAGGAAATAATTCATGGTACAAACGAAATAAAAACAATGTCCAAAATCTTTAGGATCCAGAAAAAGTAATAGTTATAAAAGGAAAGTTTATAGTGACACAGACCTATCTCAAGAAACAAGAAAAAAAAAAAAAAACCTAATGAAGTTGAAAAAGAAGAAAAAAGCCCAAATTGAGTAAAAGGAGAAATAATAAAGATTAGAACAGAAATAAAAATACAATAGAAGATAAAAATAGAAGGAATACAATAGAAGACAAAAATACAATAGAAAAGATCAATGAAACCAAGAACTAGTTCTTTGAAAGACTGATATATTTTAACCAGACTCATTAAGAAAAAGGATCCAAATTTAAAAAATCATAAGAGGAGAAATAACAAGTGCTACCACAGAAATATTAAGGATTATGCAAGTGCTACAAAAAATTATACATCAACAAGTTGGACAAACTAGAGGAAATGGATAAATTCCTAGAAACATACAACCCTCCAAAACTGAATGAGAAAAGAGAATTTGAATAGACTGATTACAAGTAATGTAATTGAATTGGTGAGCAAGACTCCCAACACACAAAAGTTCAGGAGCAGATGGTTTCACAGGTGAATTCTTCCAAACAGTTAAAGAAGAGTTAACATCTATTTTTGTCAAACTATTCCAAAAACTAGAAGAGGAAAAAAAGCTTCCAAATACGTTCTACCAGGCCATCATTGGCCTGATACCAAAACAGACAAAGATACTGTAAAAAAAAGAGAGAGAGAGAGAGAGAGAGAGAGAGAGAGAGAGAGAAAACTACAGACCAATACCCCTGATGGAAACAGGTGCAATAACTTTCAACAAAATATTAGCAAACCAAACTCAACAATAAATTTACAAAAATCATTCACCACATTGAGTGGTATTTATTCCAGGGATGCAAGTGTGGTTCGATATTTACAAATCAATCAGTGTGATATGTCACATTAACAAGTGGAAGGATTAACACTATATGATCATCATCTCAATACATGCAGAAAAAGCATTTGGCAAAATACAACATCTGTTCATGATAAAAATTTAGATCCAACAATTGTACTACTAGGTATTTACCAAAAGAATACAAAAATACCAATGCAAAGGGATACATGCACCCTGATGTTTATTGCAGCATTATCTACAGTAGCCAAATTATGGGAATAACCCAAGTCAACTGATGAGTCTATCAAATGATGAATAGCTAAGGAAGATGTGGTATATGTATACAATGGAATATCACTCAGCCATAAAAAGAATAAAATCTTGCCATTTGCAATGACATGGAATCAGAGAGTATTGTGCTAAGCAAAATAATTTAGAAAAAGAGACATCATATGATTTCACTTATATCTGGAATTTAAGAAACAAAAGTGCAAAGGGGGGAAAAAAGGAAAGAGAAGTAAACCAAGAAACAGAGAACAAACAGATGGTAATCAGAGGGAAGGGGAGAGGAGGGATATCATTGGGGGAGATGGGTGCAATAGGTGATGGGGATTAAAGAGTGCACTTGTTGTGATGAGCACTAGCTGTGTTAGGGCAGTGTTGAATCACTATATTGTGTACCTGAGACATATATTACACTGTATGTAAACTGGAATTTTTTTTAAAAAATTTAAACAAACATAATAAAGGCCATATTAAACAAACCTATACCTAATATCATACAACTTTCCCATTAATGGTGAAAAACTGAAAGCTTTTCCTCTAAGATCAGGAACAAGACAAGTATGTCCACTCCTGCTTTTATCCAACCTTGTAATGAAGAAGCATATCTGTCACTATCAGCAGATGACATGATACTAAGTATAGAAAACCCTAAAGACTATACCAAAAACTATTAGATATAATAAATTAATTCAGTAAAGTTGCAGGATACAAAATGTATATATGTTACATGTATGTCTGTATGTTAATACAGAAATCTGTTACTTTTCTAGACACTGTAACCAAGTACTAGAAAGAAAAATTCAGGTAACAATCTTATTTACCATTGCACAAAGAATACTTACCTAGGAATAAATTTAATGAGGTAAAAAACATATACTCTGGAAACTGTAAGACATGAGGAAAGAAATGGAAGACAACACAAAGATATACCATGCTCACGAATTGAAGAATACTGTAAAAATGTCTATACAAAGCTAACTACAAATTCAATGCAAGCTCTATCAAAATACCAATAGTATTTTTTGCAGAACTATAATGAATAACCTGAAAATTCATATGGAACCACATAAGATCTCAAATAGCCAGGACAATGTTGAGAGAGAAGAAAAAAGCTAGAGGTATCACAATCCCAGATTTTAAGATATAGTATAAAGCTATAGTAATCAAAACAGTATAGTGTTGGCACAAAAAAAGATACAGAGATCAATGGAACAGGATACAAAACCCAGAAATAAGCTCATAACTACATGGTCACTTAATCTATGACAAAGAAAATAAAAATATACAATGGGAGAAGAATCTTTTCAATAAATAGTGATGGGAAAACTGGACAACTGTAAGAAGGAAGGGAGAGAGAGGAAGGGGATCTCTTTGTGACACCATACACAAAAATAAACTCAAAATGGTTAAAGACCTTTATGTGAGATGTGAAATCATAAAACTCCTAAAAAAGAAAACCTAGACAGTAATTTCTTGGACATTTGCTTTAGCAACATATTTGTGGATCTGTCTCCTCAGGCAAGGAAAACAAAGGCAAAAATAAACTATTAGGACTACACCAAAATAAGAAGCTTTTGCACGATGAAGGAAACCATCAACAAAACAAAAAGACAACCTACTGAATGGGGGAAGATATTTATAGACCTTTACTTGTCTGATAAACAGTTAATATCAAAATATGCAAAATAGAGTTTCTTATACAACTGATCACCAAAGAAACCCAAACAATCTGTTTAAATAATTGGCAGAGAACCTGAAAACACATTATTTTCCAAAGAAGACATACAGATGGCCAAAAGACATATGAAAAGATGCTCAACACCACTAATCATCTGGGAAATGCAAATCAAAACCACAATGAGATGTCACCTTATACCTGTCAGAATGGCTAGAATAAAAAAGGTGAGAAAGAACATGTTGGTGAAAATATGAAAAAGGAAACTTCGTGCACCATTGGTGAGAATGTAAATTGGTGCAACCACTGTGGAAAACCATATGGAGATTCCTTGAAAAATTAAAAATAGAAGTACCTTAGGATTCACTAATTCCACTATTGATTATCCAAATGAAAACACTAGTTTAAAAAGATTTATGCACCCCTGTGTTTATTGCAGCATTATTTACAATAGCCAAAATATGGAAACAGTTCAAGTGTCTATCAATAGATGAGTGAAAAAGAAGATGTGGTATTCTTTCATAATTAAATGATTCTTTCATTATTGACACCAATAAACACACACAGTGGAGTATTACTCAGCCATAAAACAAGAATGAAATCTTGCCATTTGTGACAGCATGGATGGTCTAAAGGGTTTTATACTAAGTGAAATAAGTCCTACAAAGAAAGTCAAGTGCCATATGATTTCACTTATATGTGGAATCTATTTAAAAAAAAAAAAAAAAACCACCGAAAAAAAATCTCTAACAAACAGAGTCTTAAATATAGAAAATGATCTGATGATTACTAAAGGGTAGGTGGGTAAGGGGGATGGGTGAAATAGATGAAGAGGATTAAGGGGTCCAAACTTTCAGTTACAAAATAAACAAGACATGAGATCAAAAGCATAGCATAATGAATATAGTCAATAATACTGTAATAACGTTGTATGGTGGCAGATGGAGTATACACTTATTATGGTAAGAGTTGAGTAATATGTCGAATTGTCAAATTAATATGTTGTATGCCTGAAATTAACATTGTATGTCAATTATATTTCAATTAAAAAATATAATAAATGACATGACTCCAATAATAACTCATTTTATCATGCTTTGCTTTATTACATTTCATAGATACTGAATTTTTTAATAGATTGAAAAATCTGTGGTAGCCTGTGTTGAACAAGTCTATCAGCACCATTTTTCAAAAAGCATTTGTTAAACTTTGTCTCTGTCACATTTTGGTAATCTTTCACTACTTCAAACTTTTGCGTTATTCTATCATTATGGCGATGTGCAATCAGGGATTATGACTGCTAAAACCTGAGGTAATGCTTAGCATTTTAGCAATAAGTTATTTTTGACTACTTAGCTATGCACATTTTTTAGACATAATTCTGTTGCACACTTAATAGACTATAGTGTAATGTAAGCATAACTTTTATGTGCACTGGGAACCCAAAAATTCATTTGACTTGCTTCATCGCAATATTTGCTTTATCGAGGTGATCTACAACTGAACCCCCAATCTCCAAGGTATGCCTGTATACATTTTAGCTTTGAAGATTCACTTTAACAGATACTATTTGATTCAAAGACACAAATAAGGCGAAAGTAAATGGATGGAAAATTGTATACCATGCAAATAGTAACAGAGATGGAATAGCTATTCTAACAGCAGAGAAAAGGCTTTATGACAAAAGTTGTCATTAGTTTAAAAGGAGATTTACAATAATAAAAGGGCCAATCTATCAAAAGCATAATGATTGTAAACATAGCTGCAACTATTAATAGATCTCCAAAATACATGAAGCAAAAACTGACATAATTGAAAGGAGAAATAGACAACTCAACAATAGAATTGAGAGACTTTAGCACCTCACTTTCAATAATGATAGAAATAAGCAGAATATATACAGCAAAAACTACACTTGTGCAACATTATGTATCAAGTAAATCTAACAAACATCTGAAATTCACATCAAACAAGAACAGCAAAACACATATTTAATTAGGCAAGATAAAGGGGGGAGGGAATGCATCCAGATTGGAAAAGAATAAGTAAAATTATCTCCTTCAGCAGATCTTTTACACAAATTTCTAAGGAATCCATAAGAAAACCAGTAGAAGTAATAATAGATTCAGCAACTCTACAAGAAACAAAGCCAATAACCAAAAATTAATTATATTTCTAAACACTGGTAATGAACAATCTGAACATGAAATTAAACAATTTTATTTGTGATGGCATCACAAAGAATAAAATGCTTCAAAGCAAATTTAACCAAAGAAGTGTCAGTCACATATACTTAAAACATTATTGAAAGAAAGTAAATAAAACCTAGATGGAATGACATCTCGTGTTCACAGATAAGATTTAATTGATCTACAGATGCAGGGCAATACCTATCAACATCCTAAATGCTTTTTTTTGAAGATCCTGACAAGCCAATCTTAAAACTCACATAGAAATGCAAGGGACTCAAAGTCTAAAACAATTTAAAAAGATAAAGAGGCTGCACATTTCGTGATTTCAAAAGTTGGCAAGGGGAATGATGGAAAAGGCATTTCTCAATTTATCAAGGTAAAAGCAACAACTTTTCACTTTCCATTAAAAAAATAACTACAAAATGAAAGAAAACACTGCTCATGGTTGGTAAGCAAATCAAAGTTCACTTGCTCCTTTTTGAATTATAAAAGTAGAGGTCAGGGGCCCCTCGGTGGCTCTGTCAGTTAAGCATTCAGCTTCAGCTCAGGTCATGATCTCATGGTTCAAGAACTCAAGCCCCACATTGGGCTCTGTGCTGACAGTTTAGAGCCTGGAGCCTGCTTCAGATTCTGTGTCCCCGTCTCTCTCTGCCCCTCCCCTGCTTGCACTGTCTGTCTGTCTCTCTCTTTCTCTCTCTCAAAAATGAACATTTTTTTAAAAGTAAAGGTCAGAGATAAAGATGCGGGTAAGGAAAATGATTCATACAAACTGAAGTTGAATGGAGTGTCAAAAATATCTCCTTCAACCCCTCATTTACAAATGAGGAAGCGAAGGACCAAGTGACCTTCCACAGTGACCAGGTAAGCTACTGAGGTCTTCTGGATTTTTTTTCCAGTCCCTTTTCCCCTTTGTCTTTATGGAAAAGATGATAATTGTTCCAGTATTTACTCTCTCCCCTTTAAGAGAATTTGGGGGTTTTAAAGTCACATGGCCCACTATCAAAGATGCTCCCTTTTCCTAGTATGGGAGCTGGGAAATGTGTAATTTATGCAGCTTCTCCCTAAAAGGAAATTGCCTACTTTCAGTGTTGTTGTTGTTGTTGTTGTTGTTGTTTTAATCTTATTGTTACCTTGAACTCTAATAAAGAAAAACCTTCTAGAGAATGGCAAATCCACAGTTAGAGAAAATCTACACTTCTGTATGACTTTATGGGACAGAGGCTTCAACAGCCCTAGACCACTCACCTCTAAACTGTTGCATGAAAAAAAACAAAAACAAAAACACAAGCTTCTCATATAAGCCACTGTATTTTGAGTTTTTGTATACATCACTGTAACCTGTACCTAACAAGTGAAAACACGAAGAAAGATTTCCTAAAGACAGGGAATATACAATGGCTATCTGTGCAGTCCAGTTTAACAGTGTGTCTGATGCATAACAAGTTCAATAAAGCACCACTCAATAAAGACAAAAGTTCAAGAGGGAAAGGCCAGGAAAAAAAGAAGGGGGAATTATATGTGTTAGCAAAACAACAGAACTACCAGTTAGTGAAAATTAAAGTTGCTTTTAGGGGAACATTTCCACAGGATCTTTCATCTTTCTCTGCTAATTGTCACAATCTGGCATCCACAGAGTTATCTACACAAAGATACAGAGGCATTCTGTTGTAGAATTCCCCAGGGTTCCTCTGGAGGGTCCAGATTGTTTGCCTGGTCCTGATTCTGATTGGAATCTTACCCTTTAATAGAAAGGTACATTTGTAGTTAGCATTTAAGAGTTTGCAGCCAGCATTATTCCAAACCACAGAAAAGGCTATCTGCTGTCCACAAAAGTCATGTTTTTCTTCAGCCTGCAAGAAGAGCTGTGTTACAAACATAGATAAGTCAGACCTGGTCAATAAATGGGTGACTAGCATCAGCAAGGTATACGTCTCCTCTCTTAAGGCTTTTCAAGGGTCATGGGAGTGTGAAGATGCTTGAACCCTATCCTCCACCCCAACTAAGAGACCTATAACCAGCATAAAGGTGAGATTCCATTTTGACACTGAGGACATCTATTTTCACTCTAGAAAGTACTTTCTGTATTAATATTCAACCAGTGAATGACAGTGCCTTGAAGAAAACAAAACCAATAAAAAAATATTTAATGAAGGCAACAACATGAATGCACAGAAAGTTGTGCTATGGGAAGTAGGACTTTAAGGGACCTATCGATTCATCTTGTACATCCTTGGCCACTAATGGATTGCTCCCTAGAGTAAATTTCTAATTATTTTAACCAGGCTACTTCTAAATGACTCAGATAGAGAGGGCTTTTACAACTTCCATTGGGGGAGAGTTTTCTGCGGTCTGATACACATCGCTGTTTCGAACTGGTTGGTTTGGTACGAAAATTTCCTTTTTAAATTTATTTGTTTTGTTATTTTCCACCAAGAACTTGCTATATTGGGAAGAATTAGGCTACCACATGCTGGTTTCTTATTCATTTCAGTGTGAATTTCTGTTCTTGTAGTAAAGTTTCAATGAGACTTCTGGAAATCACAGCCTGTTATCTCAATTCTGTCCAGCTCCAAGATCCTCAGGTGAAACCCCCGGGGGGAGGGACTCCCAGTACCATTAGGAATGATTTCAATGAGCACCTGGGGGCATCCTTCTGGCTGATCCAAGCTGTTGTCCCCTTTCTGTAAGGGCTGATCTTGTTCAGGTATTCCTTCTCTTCATTCACAGAAACCAAACCTTATAAACTATTCATTCTACTCTAATAGTGTGTGATAAAATTTTTGATTTTTTAAACACAATGTAAATATAAGGAATTATAAAAACACTTAATAACATTTAATATATTACTTCCACTGAAGCATCTGTCATATAATGTTTACTAACTCCAATGTAAATATTGTGGACAGAAAATTATGTCCTTTTTGTATCTAACAGAGCCTAGCTTTGTGTCTGACATATAGCAGGCACTAAGTTCATAGCTTTAAAAACCTAGCTGAAAGAATAATTGTCTATACTTTTTCAAGATTGCTATGAAAAAACTCAAGATGTATATAAAAATATAGTTGAACTATGTCATCTTAATAAAATAGCATATTCCTTATCTAAATACCACCAGCATTTTTCAATGAGATAGAAAAAACAATTCTAAAATTTGTATGGAACCACAAAATTTGTATGGAACCTGAATAGCCAAAGCAATCCTGAAAAAGAAAAGCAAAGCTGGAGGTATCAGTATTCCAGATTTCAAGCTATATTACAAAGCTGTAGCCATCAAGGCAGTTGTGGTACTGGCACAAAAATAGACACATAGATCAATGCAACAAAACAGAAAACCCAGAAATGTATCTACAACTATATAGTCAACTAATCTTTGACATAGCAGGAAAGACTACCAATGGAAAAAAGACAGTCTCTTCAGCAAATGGTGCTATGAAAACTGGACCACTTTCTTACACCATACACAAAAATAAATTCAAAATGGATGAAAGACCTAAATATGAGACAGGAAACTATTAAAATCTTAGAGGAGAACACAGGCAGCAACCTCTTTGACCTCAAACACAGCAACTTCTTTCTAGACACATTGCCAGAGACAAGGGAAACAAAAGTAAAAAATGAACTATTTGGACTTCATCAAGGTAAAAAGCTCTGCACAGTGAAGGAACAATCAAGAAAACTAAAAGGCAGCCTATGGAATGGGAGAAGATATTTGCAAACAACCTATCTGATAAAGAATTAGTACCCAAAATTTATAACAAATTTAGCAAACTCAATACCCAAAAAAACAAGCAACCCAGTGAAGAAATGGAAAGAAGACATGAATACTTTTCCAAAGAAGACATCTAGATGGCTAACAGACACATGAAAAGATTCTCAATATCACTCATCATCCTGGAAATAAAAATCAAAACCCAAATGAGATACCACCTCACACCTGTCCAAATGGCTAAAATGAACAACTTAGGAAACAACCGAGGTTGGCAAGGATTCAGAAAAAGGACAACACTTTTGCACTGTTGGGAATGCAAACTGGTGTAGCCACTCTGGAAAACAGTATGGAGTTTCCTGAAAAAGTTAAAAACAGAACTACCCTATGATTCAGGCAATTGCACTACTATGTGTTTACCCAAAGGATATAAAAATACAATTTTGAATGGGTACATGCACCCCAACGTTTATAGCAGCACCATCAAAAATAGTCAAACTATGGAAAGAGCCCAAATGTCCATTGACTACTAAGTGGGTAAAGAAGATGGGGTATATATATGTATGTATATACATACATACATATATGTATACATACATACATACATAATACTATAATACTACTACATAGTAATAGAATATTATTCAGCCACCAGAAAGAATTAAAGCTTGCCATTTATAATGACGTGGATGGAGTTAGAGTGTATTATGCTAAGTGAAGTAAGTCAGTCGAAGAAAAACAAATACCTCATGATTTCACTCATACGTAGAATTTAAGAAACCAAACAGATGAACATATGCAAAGGGGGAAAAACAGAAGGAAGCAAAGCATTAGAGGCTCCTAATAATAGAGAACAAACAGAGAGTGGATAGAGGGAAGTGGATAGAGGGATGAGCTAGATGGGTGATGCGTATTAAGGAGGGCACTTGTTATGATGAGCATTGGGTGTTGTATGTGAAGTGATGAATCACTGAATACTCCTGAAGCTAATATTGCATTGTATGTTAACTAACTAGATATTAAATAAAAATTTAAAATAACCAGCATGTAGCTGTCTTCATAATTAAATTAATATATTTTATATTTAAAAATTGTTTAATGTTTTATTTTAGAAAGACAGCAAGAGGTGGAGGGGTAGAGAGAGGGAGATACAAAATCCAAAGCAGGTTCCAGGCTCTGAGCTTGTGAGCACAAAGCCCAATACGGGGCTCAAACCCACAAACCATGAGATCATGACTTGAAGTCAGATGCTTTAACTGACTAAGCCACCCAGGCACCCCAGTATTTTCTAACTAAATTTTCATTTATACCACAGCCTCTCCAAAGAGTTGTTATAGCATAATAAAAAAGTGCATGGACTTTAGATTAGGTCTTTGGTTTGATTCACCACTACTTGTTATTGGTGTAAACTTGGGTAGGTCATCTAAGCTTTCTGAGCTTCTGTTTCCTTGTCTTCATAATGAACATAGCAATAATTATCTCATGGTCATGTCTTGAAGATTAAATGGGATCAGTTATTTATAGGTATTTAGTTTGGTGCCTGACCTGTTGTTTTTAAGATGAATTAGTTAGGATACTTTAGCATAAGGAAAAAAAAGGCCAACTAAAAAATTTAACAGTAAGGAAAATTTATTTTATAAGAAGACTACATTAAAGCATTTTGGACTGCTATAACTATATACCATATACTGAGTGGCTTAACCAACAGACATTTATTTCTCACAGTTGTGGAGGGTGGAAGGCCAAGGTCAAAGTGCCAGCAGTTTCAGTTTCTGGTCAGAATGCTCTTCCTACCTTGTAAATGGCTGCCTTTTCACTGTGTCCTCACTTTAAAAAGAGAAAGAGATCTCTGATGACTCCTCCTCTTCTTATAAGCACACTAATTCCATTCCCACCTTCATTACCTCATCTAAACCTAATTACTTCCCAAAGGTCCCACCTCAGAATACCATCACATTGGGAGTTAAGACTTCAACATATGCATTTGGGGGGGACATAAACATTAAACCCATGACAGGCTGAGTCAAGGTTGGAAAATTCAGTAGGTCAACAATGCTCATCATTGTGCTTTATACCTTTGTCTCTACATTCTCCACATTACCATAACTTCTCTGCTGCTCAATGATTGATTGTTACATATGCAGCTTAAAGACAGTCCTATCCAGCAAATACGATCTTCTTCTTCATCTCTTTTTATTGGGGAGGCATGTTTTTTCTTTAGATATTAATCAATATTGTGTTACATTTTATGCTCCAGTTGCACAAAATCCTAGAAAAGCAAGTTTCTATAACTTTCAACCTCTATAAAAAGCAGCAGGATCTGCCAGACAGGAATAAATTGGAAAAAAGTTACAGAAAAGAAAAACTAATGAGTTGTCAACCCTTCCCCCTGTTAGATCCCTGACATGTTATATTTGGTAAACATATAGTAGTTGCTTTATAGTTGATTCAATGCTTATAATTTTATTCTATAAATGGAAAAATGAAGATGATTGTATAGGAAACATGTAGTCAACATGAATTGTAAATTAACCCAAAGTCTGTAATGCAGAAAAGAGCTCTAGAAGTACACATTTGAATTATTTATGTGCCTGTACATCTTCTTACTAGCTGTGTTAACACTCGTGGAAAGTCCCTTAGTCTCCCTGATCCTCTATTTCCCTATCTACATGAATTAAATAAAGCCCTTGTCTCATAATCTCATTGTGAGCTTTAAAACAGGTAAAATTCCTCTCTCTTTCAAAAATTAATAACCATTAAAAATTTTTAAACAGGTACTATTCATGTAGTCATCTACAATAATAGCTGACATATTAAAGTCCTGTCCTCAATGTGGATTCAAGTGAAATCTGGGTGATCTGTTTAAAGGCGTTTGTTTTTCTCCCCCTACTATTACAACTATTCTAAAAATCAAGTGCATCACTGAAAGAAAACTCCAGAGTCTGAGGATCCAAATCCTATCTCCAACTCCACTTTTTTTTTTTTTCCTGTGATCCTACGCAAGAAAATTTCCCTCCCTGGCTCATAAAATTGAATCTCCCTATTTATAGAGAGTCACAAGAAATCCAACCAGTCACTCTGCCAGTCATATAGTAGGCACCCAAATAGTGAATAAGCAGCATCTTCAAAGTATTTGGGGCGGGGGGGAGGGTAGAAAGATGATAAAGATACCCAAAAGATGATAAAGATATGGAGAAACTAGAACTCTCATACACTGATGGGTGTACAGTTGTACAACTTTGGAAGTTTCTAAAATATTAAACATATACTTGCCATGCTACCCAGCTATTTTACTCCTAGATATTTACTCAGAGAAAAGGAAATAATACACCCATATAAATACTTGTACACAAATGTTGATAGAAGTTATATTTGCAGTTGCTCTACCTGAAAGCAACCCCGATGTCCATCAACTCGTAAAAGGATAAACAAACTGCCACATAAATCCACACAATGAAAGCCTACTTGGCAATAAAGAAGAAATAAAATATAACTATTAATTCATTAAACTACATGGGTGAATCTCAAAATAATTATGCTTAAACAACCTAGACCAAAAACATAATATACAGTGATTCCATCTATATAAACATCTAGAGAATGTAAATTAATTTATAGTGGTGGAAAGCAGATCAAGAGTTGCTAGGAATAAGGATCAGGGACAGGAAGCATTACCAAGAGACATAAAGCTTTAGGAGGTGATTGGTATGTTCGCTATCCTTATTACTGTGATGGTTTCATAGTTGTATATATTTGTCAATCCATATCAACTTCAAACATGTGCAGTTTATTGTATGTCAGTTATACAGCAAAAGGTTTTTTTAAAAAGATGCTAAAAGTCATAACCCAGTAGGTACACTCTTCTGAAGCATAGAGATACAACCAAATGATTAAGTTAAGTGGACCAGGAACAATTACCATGAAAATGCATTTGTAGGTCAATGACTAACCGAAGTCTAATGAATTATTTTAACCTACATGAGGATTTTCAAGTAAAAGTGGCTTTGGAGCTAGGATGTGGTCTCAATTAGAATCTTAAGCAAAATAGGGCGTGCCTGGACTCACAATTCTCACCTTGCTTAATTGAAGTGAGTCTTGCCTTTGCTGTGGAGCTGGAAGCTTGCTTGTGCTTTCCATTGTCCCCATTTTGCTTGATCCAGAGCTCTTGATTTATTGCTAATCCCTCCACCCCCTTGCAATTTGATGGCCATGTTCTACTTCTCAAGCACCTCTCTAGCTTATTATTTCTTTAATTGCACCCCTTACCCATGCTGCTCTCCTTGGTCACATTTGCTCAATTAGTTTCTTAATTTTAGACCAGGGAAATAGCCTTGTGCATCACAGTTTTTTAACTGCCCTGACATTCATGATAAATGATGAACATAAATACCTTTAACAGAAGTTGTTTTTCCCATTCCAATTCCAAGACAAACTTGTAATTTTGTAGATGATCCCGTAATCTAGTATCTTAGTTTTAGAGAAAAAAATAAAACTCATAAGTGGGTAGAAGAGAAAAGATATATAGCTTTCAAGGGTGACTTAGGTGGAAAAAATAGGGGGAAAAGAAAGGCCAGATATCAACTGCAGAAAAAATATAGTATGTGTGTAGAGCTGCCTACCTGTGCTCAGACTTGCTAACCTCTGTTTGGAGAGTCTTGGCAAGGCATTCTATATCAGATGTGCTTTACACATTGCCCGTCTTCTTTCAAAACAACTCTCAGCTTCCTTTTCCTCTCCTGGCAAAGGATTGTGGTGAAGAGGAGGATGTCAAGATTTTGAACAGAGATAAAGACTAATGTTATTTAGAAGCCAGAAATAGGAGGTAACCCCATGTAGGTGGTATCGTTTCAGTATCTCTTGCTCCAAATTCTGGGTGCTATTTTCTGCCATTCAAAATTCTTGTGGGAAGGGATGTGTTCCATGAGGTTAGTGGGGTCTTGAATTCTATTTAAGATGTTAAGAGTCCTCATTTAATCCAATCTTTTCATTTTATAGGTAGAAAAAACTAAAGCTCATAGAGAAAATTATTTGCCTAGGTCAGGCAGTTAAAAGTAATCGTTGGGAAAACTAGGATAAAGAAAAACTTCCCTGGGGAAAAGAGAAGTCAGAAAGTAAGCTGGACAAACAAAAGTTTGCACCAACAGTAGCTGAGGCCTAAAGGTGAGCAGACAAGGAACGTTCAAGAGATGCTGAAACACAGGCAACATAAAGGCTGTGGAAGATTGTTGACTGATTCAACCTGCTGCCGGGTGGGCTTGTTGACTGTGGCTTCTCAAATAGTCATCTCTAGTGGATGATGCAAAGCAAGGCAAACACTCAAAATTCAAACAGAAAATTGTTTCCTCTGGGCTGGCAAGGCACAAAATCAAAAAGCTCTGTAAATCTGGATTCACATATGTGATTCTCAGCTGGTGTGAGTCCCTGAATGAATTACATGCAGCCAGAGAAATTAATGCTACACACATGGGGACCCAACTTGAAAGAAAGAATTGCATCTGAGAAGACTCTGCCAGGCATTAAGGAACTCTGGGAAGCAGACAGAGTCCACATTGATATGGTATGCTAGCTATGGAGGACCCCCAGTGACATTATGATCAAGCACAAGAATAATGTATAATAAATGAGCAAGGACACAAATTGAAAGAAGAGCAAAAAAGCAATAAAATGATGCCTTAATATTCAGTTTCCACTAGTTGGGTGGACTAGGTGGGTGTTAACTCTCACTTTCCTGCCCATCGGAAATGCTGCCTGTTCTGAATGAATTTAGTGCTCTTTACACCCGTTAAAGCCTGTAGCCAAATGATTTAGGATGACCCTCTTTCCTTCTGGCCTCATGCTAATTGACTTGAGAGTGAGTTACAGTCCCAACAGAATAGCAGTCACACACTGGGTGTATTTTTAATGTCAATTTCTGCAGGAGCTTTTACATAAGGAAATTGTTGTAACAATTATTCTATCCTGGGCCATAGGATAGATATTGATTTTTAGCCTATTAGATGAGGAAGGATGGATGGGTCTATGTAAATGTAAAATGGGACGACAGTGACCTGCATCTTTATGTAAAGTAGTGATACCCTGATACTTGGGGAGTTATGATTTTTGTACCCCTTTTTGGAGAGTCCTGTGGATTTGGAAAGCTGAGAAACAAGGCAGGTAAAGGATGTTTATGGCTGTAATTCTAAGGCTAGTGGATAGAATTGATATTAGTAAGCTCCTAAGTAAGGAATATCAGCGCATATATTCAGAAATGCTTTCTTTTTGTCATTGATAGTAGCTTTCTGTATTTATGACAAACCTAAAATGTCCAGGAGACAGGGTTGCCATGGTGTACAACTCAAGAAGCACAATTAACCAGCAGGATTGCCTGGAAAAATCATAAATACTCAATTGAAAATCATGTCCTACATTGCACTGTAGAAGAATATAACATAAACATGCATTTATAAGGTATAGTAAAAAGATATGTTAGAAACAGAAATTAAATTTCCAAATCTGAAAATAATTTAAAAACAAAAGTTGACTAAAAATTATAGTGTCATAATTCTACTTGGATTTATTTTCTTAAGTGGAAGTGAAAAGATGGAATACATTATGAAAGAGATAGGTATTTGATAGAAGTTTGGGTCAGAGGAAACAAAATCCCTGGTTATTAAGCAGGTAACTTAAACAATATATGCCAGAGAAGTCTGGACACAAATTTATAGAAATAGACATTGTGGTAAGAGAGAAAAATCCAAAATGTGTTTCACAGTTTACCTAAGGTCTGTATCATAAAGTGGGTGAAGGGCCAGGTCTTAGAGGCCAATTAGGAAATATTCTTTAAAGAAAAAAAGAGATCCAGTTTCTGAAGATAACAGATTAGGAGAATCTTGAACTCACCTCCTCCAAAAACTAAATAGAGGCAACAACTACATCTCTGCAACAAACCCTAAAAACAACCACAAGATTTACAGAACAAATCTTACATAGCTAATCATAGAGAAAAGGCCACACTGAGAAGGTAGGAAAGGTGAAGATGTAGAGGAGAACCAAATCTGGGGTGTGACTAACCACAAACAGGAGGGACATCACAAGCCCAAAGGAGTATAGGGATCAGACCCCACACTAGGCAATTCCCAGCCCTGGGGACTTGTACTGAGTAGCTGAATCCCCATATCATCAAGCTTTGAAACTCAGTAAGGCTTTGAAAATCAGTAGGGCTTTGCTCCAAGAAAGCCAGAGGATGATAGGAAATCAAGCCCCCACCGCCCTTAACAAGTCAGCAAGCTAAATGACTCAGCCTGAAATATCAGTTTGAAAAACACGTGGGGTATACATGAAGGAAATATATTGACTAATCTTATTACATGTACCAGAGTGGGGGGGAATCTGAAGGAGATTCCTCCAAAAACAGAAGTGCCAGTGGGCACCATTTTTCTCACCCTCCTCCAGAATAGATAGCCAGACACTTCCAGAAGCCAACACTCTCCAGCTAACTTGCTACCACTGTGTGTCCCACACCCCAGCAATCCCCTGCAGACCCTCCCCATCCAACCTGTTTTAACAGGTGTTCCTCTGAAGGAGCTTCTCCCTATTACACACAGCAGGCAGCCCTAGCTGGGACTGATGCCACACCAAAATGACTCCTGCCTTGGAGGGGGGTGGGAGGTAGAGATAACTTCACATATCAGAATGCCCAGTTTCTGTAGCTGAGTCTCTTATCTGTGCAGGGAACAAGCTCTGCCATTTGGTGTATTGGAAGCTGTGGCAGAGGATAATTATAGAGGGGTAGGCTAACTGCTGGTGCCACTCACCAATGAGCCTAGGCAGCTGTAGCCAACCCTCTCAAAAATGCAGAAAGCAAGCCCTATTCACTGCCTCCACAGTGGGCAAAGTAGTCATTGCAGCTGGCTCAGCTGAAGACCAGCCACATCTACCAGCAAGACCACAGCTATTGTGGCTCAGTACAATAGACAAGTACATAATGACTATAAAGAGAACACCTCTGGAGTGCCCGATTCTAGTGACCAATAGAGATTGCATTACAGAACACCATAGGACCTTGTCTATACAAGGCCTTTACTTTCAAACCAGGAGACATAGTTGACATACCTAATATGTAGAAACAAATGGGGAGTTAGACAAAATGAAGAAACAGAAAAATATGTCCCATGAAAAACAAGAACCACAGATACAGAGCTAGATAAAATGGGTATAAGCAATATGTCTGATAAAGAGTGAAAGTAATGGTCATAAAGATACTAACAGACTTCAAAAAGGAGTCAATGAACTCAGTGGGAACATCAAAAAAAGAGATATAAAATAGAATAAAGAACAAGTCAGAACTGAAAATACAGTAACTGAAATAAAAAAATACAAAATAGTATTAAACTAGAGGATGCTAGAAGAATGGATTGGTGATCTAGAAGATAGGGTAATGAAATCACCCAAACTAAACAGCAAAAAGAAAAAAATAATTAAAAAATGAGAATAGGTTAAGCATCGTCATCAGGTGTAAGACATTCACATTATAAGGACCCTAGAACAAAAAGAGAAAGGGGGTGGAAAATTTGTTGAAGAAATAATGACTGAGAACTTCCCCAGTCTGAGGAAGGAAACAGACATCCAGGTCCAGGAACCACAGAGAGCCCCAAACAAGATGAACCTAAGATGAACCATCAAGACACATAATTAAAATGATAAAAAATAATAAAGAATTTTAAAAGCAGAAAAAGCAAAGACAACAATTACATACAAGAGAAACCTCTTAAGGCTGTCTACTGTTTTTTAGCAGAAACTTTGCAGGCCACAGGGAGTGGCATGATATATTCAAAATTCTGAAAGGAAAAAAACCTACAACAAAGAATATTCTACCAGCAAGATTATCATTCATAATCGAAGAAGAGTTTTCTAGAAAATCAAAAGTCAAAGGAGTTCATTACCATGAAACCAGCCTTATGAGAACTGTTAAAGGGAATTATTTAAGGGGGAAAGAAAAGGCCATAACTAAAAGAAAATTATTAAAGAAAAAATTCACAGGTACAAGCAAACATATAGTGAAGACAGATAATTTGCAAATCCATTATGAATGTCAATTACATCTACAAAAATTAGGGTTAGTCAAGAGATGCACAAAAAGATGTAAAATTAGAACAAAAATATAATGCATGGAGAGGGAAATAATGATTTAGTAGTTTTAGCATGTGTTTGAACTTAAGCAACCAGCAAATTTATATTGACTGCAGAATTAATACCCATTCTTCTTGAATTATTCTGAAAAATACAAGAGAAAGGCAGTATTCTATGAAGGCAGTATCATCCTGATAACCAAAACCAAATAAAAACATCACACAAAAAAAGAGAACTACAGGTCAATACCTCTCATGAATATAGATGCAAAATTCTCAACAAAATGTAACCAAGCCAAATCCAGTATTTAAAAAAAAGACCCTAGACCATGATTAAGTGGGATTTATTCCTGGGATGCAAGGGTGGTTTAATACTTGCAAAAATAATCAGTGTGATAAGTCACATCAATAAGAGAAAAGGTAAAAACCATATGATCATTTCAATACATGCAGAAAAAACATGACAAAGCACAACATCCATTCATGATAAAAAAAAAAAAAAAATCTACAAACTGGGTCTAGACGAATCAGATCTCAACATAACCAAGGTCTTATATGAAAAACCACAACCAACATCGTACTCAATGGTGAAAAAATGAGAGTTTTTCCCCTAAAGTCAGAAACAAAACAAGGATGTCCGCTCTCACCACTTTTATTCAACATATTACCGGATATCCAACCCACAGCAATTTGACAACATAAAGAAATAAAAGGCATTCAGTTTGGTAAGGAAGAAGTAAATTTCTATTTGCAAATGACATGATACTATATATATAGAATACTCTAAAGACCCATCAAAACACTACAAGAAATGATAAGTGAATTCAATAAAATCGCAGGATACAAAATCAATGTGCAGAAATCTGTTGCATTCCTATGTACTCATAATGCAGCAGCAAAAAGTGAAATTAAGAAAACAATCCCATTTACAATTGCACCAAAGATAATAAAATGCCTAGGAATAACCTTAAAGAGATGGAAGACCTGTACTCTGAAAACTATAGAGTACTGATAAGTTTTAAAGGTAATTGGGCTTGGTTTTGCTAGAGCTCAGAAGGCATTGGGGCTGCTCTTGGGGAGAAAGCAAGGCAAACAGCCCATGGACTCACAGTGTGGAAACAACAATCTGATGAGCACCTGGGCACAGAGTAGAGAGGTTAGTTGTTCATCTTGGAGCATGTCCCAGAGAAGCAGCATTCATGGAAAGACTCTGAGAACAAAGAAAGTGACAGGCACCACTCAGCATAAGGACGGGGCCACCTGCAGGAACCAGCATAGCTCAACAATCACTACCTAACTTGCTAACACAAAGCCCCACCCTGCCACACTCCAGTGAAACCCCCCTTCCCACATACACTTGTCTTATTCCCAGTGAGGCAGGCCCTCTCCCCCAGAAGACTAGCCTAAACCCCCACCCATATTGCATCTACTGACCAAGGAGTTGAGGACTTCAGTTTTACTTCAGTTTAACTTCAGTTAAAACTTGCCACATTCAGGCCAGGGATGTGCACAACTCTGCACAACAAAGATGGCCTCTGAAGAAAACTGGCCTGAAGGATACATCAACCAGAACACAACAGAATGCATGTAGTACACATTGCAGATATTTCGTGAAGCACCAGGCCCTGGGGAACAGTGGCCACTACACACCAGGCACTGCAGAACCTCTTCTTTATAAGACCATCTCTGTTTTTTTTTAAAGTTTATTTATTTTTGAGAGAGACAGAGAAAGCACAAGTGGGGGAGGGGCAGAAAGAATCTCAAGCAGGCTCTATGCTGCCAGTGCAGAGCCTGATGTGGGGCTCAGATTCACAAGGCCATGAGGTCATAACCTGAGCCCAACCCAAGAGATGGGTGCTTAACCAACTGAGCCACCCAGGAATCCCTATAAGACCATTTCTCCGAAGAACAGGAAATGTAGCTGACTTTCCTAACACAGAGTAGAAGGCACAGAGTCTTAGACAAAATGAGACAACAAAGGAATTTTTCCCAAATGAAAGAATAGGACAAGGCCACAGCCAGATATAATAAGCATGCCTGCTAGAGAATTTAAAGTAATAATCATTAAGTTACTCATTGGAATTGAGAAAAGAGTGGAAGGCATCAGCAAGACCCTTAACACAGAGAGAGGGAAAATATAGCAGAGATAAAGGGCTCAATATACAAAATAATAAACACACTTGATGGAATGGACAGCAGGCTGGAAGAAGCAGAGGAACAAATTAATGACCTAGAAGACAGAGTAGTGGAAAGTGTTCTAGCTGAACAAAAGAAAAAAGAATTATGCAAAGTGAGAAGAGATTTAGGGAACTCAGGGACTCTATCAGATATAATAACATTTGAATTATAGGAGTCCTCAGAAGAAGGAGAGAGAGTAAAACGAGGAGAAAATATATTTAAAGAAATAATAGCTGAAAATATCCCTAGTCTGGAGAAGAAAACAGATTTCCAGATCCAGGAGTCACAGAGAATCCCCAACAAAATCAACAAAAGCAGATACACATCAAGACATATTGTAATTAAATTGACCAAATATATTGATAAAGAAAAAAATTTTAAAGTAGTAAGGTAAAAGAAGACCTTAGCATACACGGGAAACTCTATAAGGTTATCGGGGCTTTTACAGCAGAAAATTTCCAAGCCGGAAGGGAATTGAATGATATATTCAAAGTGCTGAATGGTAAAATTCTGCATCCAAGAATACTCTATCCAGCTAGACTATAATTCAGAATAGGAGAGATAAAGAGATAAAGAGATAAACAAAACCTAAAGGAGTTCATGACCACTAAAAAAGCTCTGCAAAAAAAAAATATGAAAGGGGACTCTGAGTGGGAAGGAAAGAACAAAAGTGACAGTAGGAAGGTAGAAAACACAAAATCATTAAAAATAAGTATTTTTGTAAAATATCAGTCAAGGAACTCACAAAATCAAGGGTGTGAAATGTGATAATCTATACCTAAAATGTGAGGAGGAGAGGAGTAAAGGATGGATTCAAACTTAAATGACCATCAACTTAATATAGACTGCTATATGCTGAAGATGTTATATACAAACCTAATAGGAAACACAAATCAAAACCCACTAATAAATAATAGACCAAGAATAAAGAGAAAGAAATGCAAATAGACCACTAAAGAAAGTGAGCAAACCATGTAAGAGATTAAGAGAACAAAGGATCAGTGAAAATCTTAATCCCAAAACAGGTAATAAAATTGTAATACATACATACCTATCAATAATTACTTTGAATGTAAATGGACTAGATGCTCCAGTCAAAAGACAGGATAGAATGGATAAAAAAAAAAAAAAACAAAAAAAACAAGATTCATCTATATGCTGCTTCCAAGAGACTCATTTTAGACCTAAAGACACCTGCATATTGAAAGTGAGGAAATCAAGAAACATTTATCATGCAAATGGATGTCAAAAGAAAAGCCAAAGTGCAATACTTATATCAGAAAAAAATAGATTTTAAAACAAAGACTATAACAGGAGACAAAGAAGGACATATATATAATGAAGGAATACACAGAAATATAAACAATTGTGAGAATTTTTAAAAATCTCTATGCCAACAAACTAGACAACCTAGGAAAAATAATTTCCTAGAAATATATAAACTATAAAAACTGAAACAGGAAGAAACAAAAAATTTGAACAGACTGATATCCAGCAAATTTCTTCTTTCCAGAAGAAATTGAATAGGTAAAAAAAAAAAAAAAAAAAAAAAAAAAAAAAACTCCCAGCAAACAAAAGTCCAGGTCCAGAGGGCTTCACAGGAGTATTTTACTGCACATTTAAAGAGCTAATACATACTCTTCTCAAACTATTCCCAAAAAAGGAAGGAAAATTTCCAAATTCATCCTATGATGCCAGAATTACCCTGATACCAAAATCAGATAAAGACTCTACTGAAAAAGAGAACTATACAGATGCCTGGGTTGTTCAGTTGGTTGAGTGTCCGACTTCAGCTCAGGTCATGATCTCACAGCTCATGAGTTTGAGCCCTGCATCAGGCTCACTGCTGTCAGCACAGAGCCCACTTTGGATCCTCTGTCTCCCTCTCTCTATCCCTTCCCTGCTCATGCTCTATCTCAAAAATAAATAAATATTTTTTAAGAAAAGAGAGAACTACAGGCCAATATCCCTGATGAACATAGGTGCAAAATCCACAACAAAACTGAATATAAAAAACTGAATATAAGAATATTCCACTAACAAACTGAATATAAGAATATATTTTTAAAAAATCATTCACCATTATGAAGTGGGTTTATTCTAGATTGCAAGTGTGGTTCAATATTCACAAATCAATATGATACATCACATCAATAAAAGAAAGGATATGAACAATATGATCTTTTCAATAGATGCAGAAAAAGCCCCTGACAAAGTACAACATGCATTCATAAAAGCCCTTAACAAAATAGATTTAGAGGGAACATACTTCAACATAATAAAGACCATATATGAAAATCACACAGCTAATATCATCCTTAATGGGTAAAAATGGAGAGCTTTTCCCCTAAGGACAGGAACAAGATAGATATGACCACTCTAACCACTTTTATTCAAAGTATTGTTGGAAGTCCTAGCCACAGCAATCAGACAAAAAAAAAAAAAAAAAAAAAAAAAAAAAAAGGAATAAAAGGCATCCAAGTCAGTAAGGAAGAAGTCAAACTTTCACTTTGCAAGTGACATGATAATCTATATAAAAAACTCTAGAGATTTTTTATATAAACTACTAGAACTGATAAGTAAATTCAATAAAATTTCAGGATACAAAAATCAATGTACAAAAATCGATTGCATTTCTATACACTAATAATGAAGCAGCATAGAAAGAAATCAAGGAATCCCATTTACAACTGCACAAAAATATCTAGGAAGAAACATAACAAAAGAAGTGAAAGTCCTGTACTCTGAAAGCTATAAAAACACGGAGGAAAGAAATTGAACATGACACGAAGAAGTGGAAAGACATTCCATGCTCATGGATAGGAAGAACAAATATTGTTAAAATGTCTATACTACCAACCTGTACATTGAATTCAATCCCTATCAAAATACCAACAGCATTTTCCACAGAGTTAGACCGAACAATACTAAAATTCCCATGGAACCAGAAACGACCTTGAATAGCCAACGTAATCTTGAAAAAGTAAAGCAAAGCTGGAGGCATCACAATTCCAGACTTCAAGTTATATAAAAAAGCTGTAGTGATAAAAACATGTATGGTACTGGCATAAAAATAGACACATAGATCAAAAGAACAAAATAGAAAACTCAGAAATGAGCCTACAACTACATAAAGTCAATTAAAGTCCTTCAACAAAGCAGGAAAGAATATAAATGGGAAAAAGACAATCTCTTCAACATATGGTGTTGGGAAAACTGGACAGCAACATGCAAGAGGAAGAAACTGTACCACTTTCTTTCACTGTACCCAAAAGTAAATTCAAATGGATTAAAGACCTAAATGTGAGACCTGTAACTGTAAAAATTCTCAAAGAGAACACCACAAGCAGTAACTTCTCTGACATCGGCCAGAGCAACTTTTTTCTAGAGAGGTCTCCTGAGGCAAGGGAAACAAAAGCAAAAATAAACTACTGGGACTACACCAAAAACAAAAACAAACAAAAAAATTCTGCATGGGGAAGGAAACAACAAAATTAAAAGGCAACCTACTGAATGGAAGAAGATATTTGCAAATGACATCTCTGATGAAGGGTTAGTATCCAAAACATACAAAGAACTGGTAAAATTCAATACTCAAAAAACAAATAATCCAATTAAAAACCAGGCAGAAGACATCAACAAGTATTTCTCCAAAGGAGACATGCATATGTCTAATAGACACATGAAAAGATGCTCAACATCACTCATCATCAGGGAAACTCAAAACTACAATATCACCTCATACCTGTCAGCATGGCTAAAATCAAAAACACAAGAAGCAAGTGTTGGAAAGGATGTGGTGAAACAGGAAGCTTTGTGCGCCATTGGTGAGAATGCAAACTGGTGCAGCCCCTATGGAAAGCAGTATGCAGGTTTCTCTAAAAGTTAAAAATGGTACTACCTTACGATCCAGTAATTTCACTACTAGGTATTAAACCCCAAAATACAAAAACGCTAATTCAAAAGGATACATTCACCCCTACGTTTATTGCCACATTATTTACAATAGCCAAATTATGGAAACGACCCATGAGTCCTTAAGTTAATGAATAGATAAAGAAGATGTGGTGTTTGTATATGTATATTTATATATACATATATATATATACGCACACATATACACAATGGAATATTATTCAGCCATAGTAAGAATGAAATCTTGGCATTTGAAACAACACTGATGAAGTTAGAGAATATAATGTTAAGTGCAATAAGTCAGGGAAAAACAAATACCATATGATTTCACTCATATGAGGAATTTAAGAAACAAATGAACAAAGGGGAAAAAAAAGAGACAAACCAAGAAACAGTCTCTCAATAATAGAGAACAAACAAATGGTTACCAGAGTGGAAGGAGGTGAGTGATTGGGTGAAATAATGATAGGGATTTAGGAGTGCCCTTGTCATGATGAGCTCTGGGTGATGTATGGAATTGTTGAATCACTATACTGTAAACTTGAAATTAACACTGTATGTCAACAAACTGGAATTAAAATAAAATAAAAAAAACTTTAAAAGAATGGGCAGAGGACCTGAGCAGACAGTTTTCCAAAGAGGACCTATAAGTAACCAAGAGAACCATGAAAAGATGCTTAACACCACCAATTATCAGGGAAGTGGAAATCAAAACCACCATGAGATATCACCTCACAGTAATTGGAATGGTTAGTATCAAAAAGACAAGAAATAACCAATGTTGGTAAGAATTTGAAGAAAAAAAGTTCCTTGTGTACTTTTGAAGAGAGTGTAAATTGGTGAAGCCACTATGGAAACAGTATGGAGAGTCCTCAAAAAATTAAAATAGAAGTACCATATGATTTGGTAACTCCACTACCAGGTATTTACCCAAAGAAAATGAAAACATTAAGTCAAAAAGATGTACGTGCCTATATGTTTTTACAACATTATCCACAATAGCCAAGATATGGAAGCACCTAAGTGTCCATCAATAGATGAATGGATAAAGGTGTGAAATGTTACTAAGCCACAAAAAAGAATGAAATCTTGCCATTTATGACCACATGGATAGGCTTAGAGGGTATTATGCTAAGTGAAATAAGTCAGAAAAAAAGACTAATACCATATGATTTCACCTATATGTGTAATATAAAAGCAAACAAAAATACAAAAAGATTCTTAAATAAAGAGGAAAAAACTGGTAGTTGCCAAAGGGGAGGGAAGTTGGAGGATGAATGAAATAGGTGAAGGGGATGAGGTGATACAAACTTCCAGTTACAAAAGAAGTTACGCAGATGAAAATTACAACATAGAGAATATAGTCAACAATATTTTAATAATGTTGTACAGTGATAGATGGCAACTACACTTAACATGGTGTTGAATGATGTACAGAATTTAATTCGTACGTATGAATATAATAGAACCTTTTATATCAGCTATACTTCGATAAAAAGTAAATACCTAAGTAAATATCAAAAAAAGAAAAAAACTCAATTCCACTAAAGGGATTATTGGATTTGTAATGATTTTATAACCTAAGACCCACTGTTCATTCACTCACCAGGTGAGAATGGACTAGATAGCTCACTTTTAGATGGGATCAGATGGAATATTTTGTCTAAGGCCACAAAGTTAGTAATTTCCAGAACCAAGCCAAGAATCAAGATCTTTTAGCTCCTGAGCCATGGGATTTCTTCTGGACTAGGATAGCCTTCTTCTCTCTCCAGACGGGGGAAATCCCTGGCACCTCACAGCCTCCTCCTCCTCTTGGGCCCCATGGTAAACATTTCTCATCAGTCAAAATGCTCTTCAGAATAAAGCCCATGTCAACTAATTTTCTTTTCAGGACAGCCTTGAAGTAGCTTCTGTCATCTGATTCGGATTGGCACAGATACTGAAAACTGGTTCTTTCTGCCTTACACTAAGATGCCTACATAGTCTAAAACCAGACTAACTTTTTTGCCCTTTTCACTTTTCATTTTGTTTGGATAATAGAACTAGATTGGTCAGCATCATTTGTGCTGATTTTACTTTGCACCACTCTTACCAGCCTGGAGTTTTGCTGGAATCTATGATGCAATGGGGAAACATTTAGCTCTTAAACAGTATTTCATATATCCTGGAGGGAAACTGGGAAAAGGGCAGGAGAGCGGGGAGGCAACACCTTCTAAAATTATTTTCCTTTTAGGGGAACAAAATTTCCTTTAAAGAATCAAATTGTTAGCCTGAGATTTTATTTTGAAACTTCTTTTAAATCTAGTTTGAAATAACTGCCCATGCCTTGCATTTCTCTGCCTGAACAGTACCTCAACTAGTATCTTCACCCACGAATGAGTACCTCTGAAAGATGAGTTTTATTTAAAAATAAGCTAAATAGTTGATAAAGTCTTACAAAGAAAAACAATAAAATGGGGTAGAAAGGGAAGACGGAGTGCAGAGACAAGACCAGGGTTTGTACTGGGAACTGAGTCAGCTTTGTTCATCTGCATAACTAGAAAGACAGTGAGGATCAAGGTAAAAGTATTTCCTTTACTGTATGTAAAGGCTTCTCAGCTACCATTACTTTTACTAAACTTTTTATATAAATTATCAGATGGGGCAGTGGTTCTCCTACAAATAACAGATGACAGAGAGGGCTGGCCTATTACTTCACCTATTACTCCAGTGAAGGAACACAGGCTTAGAGATGTAGTCACACTATTAGCCAGTGGGGCAGTTGGAATTAAATTAAAGTTCTCTGAGGTGCAAAATCATGGCTCTTTCCACTGTCCCTTGGCATTTGAATATGCCTGATGATAGGAACCCCCTGAAGCTCTTTTAAACTATAGATTTCTGGACTTCTTGCCAAAACTTCTGGATAGGCAAACCTAGAGTGGGATTTGTGCATCTGTTTATCTAGTTCTTGACATCTTGGAGCCAAGATTTTCTGAAAGTAAATTAGGGACCAATTGCTGATTTTATTGAGTGTAGTCTAATAAAACAAGATGTACATAATACTGGTGTCTTTGAAGAACTCCTTTAAATGACAGGCTTCTTAGAACCCATGCTCCTTATCGCGATCCCACTAGAGTGATCTGTTTCTTGAACATCCCAAGCTCTTCTTTGCTTGGCGAACTTTGTAGTATTTTACCTCTCCCAAGATACAGTGTCCCAAGATCTTTGTGTGTCCAGCTCCGTATCATTAAACTCTCATTTTAATAATCACCTTGTCAGTAATACTTTCCTTGATCACAAGTGGCCTGCTTTCAGTAGATCTCTGCATGATTACCCTGTTTTATTTTCAGAGAATTTTTCATATTTGAGGGTGTGCGTGTGTGTGTGTGTGTGTGTGTGTGTGTGTTTTACTGGATCTATGAAAATTAGGTCCCATGAGGACCAGTATCTTGCCTTTGTCACCAGTCTAACCTCACCATGTAGAAGAACCTGGCATATGGTAGGTATTCATTAAATGTCAGATCCATGATGAATATAATCTTTGAGTTTACCTTAATCTGTTAATTAGCACATTACTTATTTTGATTGGACTTTCTCATGTCACTGGTTGTTACTTTTTGGTCCTTGGCTGCTTAGTGATGTTTAAACCGAAGGCCTGGGTAACAGGTATGGATTTCCTTTGCTCTTGTACAACTGGATCTGGAATCCTCTAGAGAATTTTCTATACCCAGTGGGCAAACAAAAAAGCTGACTTGAAGGCCAGACTTCTGCCCATATTCTCTTGGTGGGAAGCCAATGACCCAAATTTAACCAAAAGAGACAAAGGAACAAAATCTTCTAATATGCCAGGGAGTAGAAATATTGGTGATAACCTGGCCAGTCTAGCTACACACTTCACTGGTAATCTCAGAACTATATTCTAAACAGCCAGCATCTCCATTTGCTATATTCACCAAACTTCTCCCAGTTTTTCTCATTTCAGAAACTTGTTGAAATACCTTATTTTGCTTTGCTTTAATTGATTTCTTTTCAGACTTTTGTATTTTAATCTCAGCAGAATAAATTTAAAGGTAGAAACATCTTGAACTAGAAGAAGAGATCTCTATTTTTAGTCTTTCAGCCCCTATCCCCACACTGAAAATTCCTCAGTGGCTTTATTTCACCCTTAACTTCTACTTCTAAGATTCGGGCTTTCGCCATCTCCTCAGCAAAAGAAATATACCAAAATTCAATATTTGGAACTTAAATAATGAAAGGAAATTATATATTATTGAAATTTTTATGTTAAACATTCACCTGTTTTCTTATTTAATCCTTCAGCTTTGTGAAATGTGTATCATTAAGCTTTATATACAAAAGAAAATTAAGATTCAAGTAATTGATGTAATTTTATAAGACATGCACAGAGTTAATTCCTGGTTTCCTGTTTTAACATCTGTGGATGCTCTCTTCAACACTTCTACTGGTTGCCTAGAGTCTGAAGTCTGACTTTCTAGACTGGTATTGAAATGTGCTAGAAATACTGGAGATCTGTAGTGAGAGAAATCTGGGTACAAAGCTCAGCTTTGTAACTTGTTATGTAACTTTGGGTAAGTGGCTTAAGCTCTTTAACCTTCAGTTTGTTTATCTATAAAAAGGTTGGAATGTAGTTACTTCATAGGTTTGGGGAGGGGATTAATGAAATATGAAATGACTAGTATAATGCCAAGATCAAATACCTAACATTTATTGAGTACCTATCGTTCTTATAGTTTTCATCCAAGTCTGAATGTTTTGGCTAAAAAAGCAAAACATCTTGGTCAAAATCCTAATATAGCTGACTAAAGGACAAACCTAGAATATACAACAGTATCTTTAAACACTAGACAAATTCCTTAAAAACTAGACAAATTGTCTTCCATGCCACTTTCTGCTGTCTAGGCCTTCAGCTGGCATCTTAATAAAACAGTTACCTGGCATGGTTATAAATACTGAGCTTCAAAACACTGGGGGAAGCCAGTCTTTTCCATGGACTCATCTTTGGAAGGGCGTTAACATAACAGTTCCTCTCCTTTGTTCAGGATAATTTAAAATGTCAATTTAAGTGTCAAATGTTTAGAAACAAAGACATGGTAAATGAACTCTCAAGTACATCTGTAGAGCTGGGAACAGGAGCCTAGATTCACAATAGAAAGGATTTAAAATTGGAATGGGTAGGCCTGTTTGTGGAGCATCAAGGCCTAAACTCTAACATTTTATTTTAATTAAAATATTTTCACAGGGTCATGAGAATGGAAGCACAAACCACGACACCCTGTTCTTTCTTTTCCCAATAACATAAGATACACGCACACACAAACATGTGCACGCACAAGGCCTGCCCACTACCCTCACCCATCCTCAAACAACCCTTACACACTTTTGGCAGAAAGGATGAAAATACTGTTCAAATTTTTTATCCCTTTTTGCTGAATAGAGCTTTCTCCATCTGGTTTCCATAATCCTTGTGTGAAAATTCAAGGGTTCAACCTTAACATTAAAAAAAAAAAATAATCCTGTCATACTTCAGTGTTAAAAAAAGACTTGTGAAGTAAAAATAAGAATATTGATTAAACCAATTTAAACAACCTTAGCGTCTCAAGTTAATAAAATATAGAAACTGGAATATTAAAATTGAAGTCATGTACCTGGGATTTTGGACTTTCTTTAGTTACTCTTGAGCAATTCATATATTTAGGGTTCAGTTTCTTCACTTGTTGAGGAAGTTTTATTGTTAATTCCTACCCTATCGAGTTCCTTTATTGAACTATAATTGAAAAATAACTTTAGTTTCAGGTATACAACATAATTTGATATTTGTACGTATTATGAAATGGCTACCACAGCAAGCCCGGTTAGCCTCCATCACCATGTGTAGTTACAAATTTTCTTGTGATGACACTTTTGAAATAAACTTTCTTAGCAGCTTTCCAAATGTACAATTTGGTATTAACTATAGTCACAATGCTGTACATTACATCCCATGATTTTCTTTTAACTGGAAGCTTATACCTTTTAACTATCTTTGCCTATTTTGCCCACCCTTCTGCCACCAATCTGTTCTCTGTGAGTTCATTGTGTTGTTGTTTAGATTCCACATAGAGTTGAGGCCATTATAGTTTCATCACTCTCTGATCAACTTTTGTCACTTAACATAATTTCTTCAAGGCCCGTCCTGGTTGTTTCACAGGATAAGACTTCCATTGTTTTTATGGCTGAATAATATTCCATTAATGTGTGTGTGTATTTTAATTATGTATTACATATATTTTTTCCTTATCCATTTATCCCTCCATCAACACTTAAGTTGCTTCATGTCTTGGCTATCGTAAATAATGCTGCAATGAATGTGGGGGTACATATGTATTTGAGTTGGTGTTTTTGTTTCCTTTGGATAAATACCCAGAAGCGAAATTGCTGATATAGCTACCCTATAGTTTATTCATTTTGTGGGCTTTTTTCCCCAGCACTTCTGTATTCTAGCACTTTCTATATTCTGTGTTGAGCTCTACTGATATGGTATAAACTAAGTAAGACACAGAAAATTCTCTAAAGTAGCCCACAGTTCCTTGGGGAAGATGTCACATGAAGTGCTGTGATAGAATCCTGTCCAGAGTACAATAACATCAAGGACATCTGAAGGGATACATATGGTATTGGTGCATATAGCATTAGATGACAGGTGGAGGTGGGCTAGGCTGAGGAGTGGGAGAAGTATTCCACCAATATCTGGACTCCTATAGAGCTCAAGTTTCTCTTGTCTAGTTCTACTTAGCCCTGCCAAAGATCATCCTGCTACATCCAGGGTCCCATACTGGATCCCAGAAGCTTACAATTACTCTTGGCCATTGAAAATGAGTGAAGATGGTTGTCCCGATAGGATGGGCAGACCAGTAAGTTGAGGTATTGCTAGACAACGTGCAATGATCTAGATACTGCAAGCAGGTCATCCTCATTAGACCACAATGAGAAGAGTCCATTATCTTCTAAATGATACATGGCACTTTCCCAGAAAAGCTAACCCAGAAAGCCCTCACATGACTCTTTACTGTTAGCCCAGCTTCCTCTCCAACACTCAGCATTTTCCTTCTGCAGACTCTACTTCTGTCTACATGCCTCTATAGAATTTTCCGAAAGTCAAGGAACATGGACCAAATTACTTCATCTTACACCTTGGCCATAGATCTTTATGTTGAACAACAAAGAATTTAGCACTTTTGTCCTTTTGCCCCAAGAGCTTTCCCTGGGATGAAGAGTACAAGGACAAAGGATGGGAGGTGGGGTGAGTGAGGATGGGACCCAGTAGTTGATTCCACATGGGTTATTTCTAGAAGCCAAAATTTGGCAAAGTCAGATTATACCATCTTCTTTAGCAATCCATTCTGCCTCTAGTGTCCCAGCTTTCAAATGGAATGGTGCACACTTTACAGCCTCTGTTTCATAGCAGATTTAGAGAAATGGAATGATTTGTTCAAATTCACACAATAGAGCCAAGGTAGGATTTCACTTTCAGGCTTAGGCTTCTTCCCAGACCACTTTTTTTTTTTTTTAGATTAATATTTTGTTATTGCTATTGCTTTGTTTGTTGCACAACCTTTAATTCACACTGTTTTCTTATTCCAGCCCTATCCTTTGCTAGCTGGGTGAACTTGAGAAAGTTGATTTCTTTGAGCCTCAGATTCTCATTTGGGGGAAATAAGACCCTTTGTAATTATGGCAAAGAGGATGATTTAATCCATGTACAACCCTCAGCACAGTGGATTACATATGATAGTTACCCAGTGATTTTAAAAAACATTCTAGATCTAGTATTTTTCAAAATGGCTCTCTGGATCTTGGTTTCTTCTTCCTTTATAATTATGATTATTATGCATTAAGTGCTATTAGGTGCTAAACACTATACAGGGTAAACTCATTTTTAAAAGATTATACAAGATATACATTATTCTCTGGGTTTTATGAATAAAATCACTTAATTATTTTACTACATTTATTATTATCTAGGTGTTTATGGTTATTTATGTCTATGGTGGGAATATTTACACCATAGAAATGGCAAGTGCTATTTATATAAAGGCTTTGTTTTGTTGGTTTTTCTAGACTTGAATTAATATATTAATAAGAAATTCAACTCACGAGTGTACTGTTTCTCGTACATTGTAAACAACACCAATAATTGAGGAAATATTTCAGCAGTTACACACTATCAGAGGAGTCAGCAAAGATTTAGTTCATGCCATTAACAAGCATATAAAGTTTCAACATATGTCTTTGTTTCATTTTTGTTCTCCTCAGTAACATAAATGAAAATATCAACCAACACTCATGTTACCACCACACTCATTCTTCGATGAGGTTGACCTCTTTGATGAACCAGATAGAAATCAAGCATATTTGCAGTCTGATTTTGTCAAATCATGATTGAATTGCAAAAATAGATTGTCTGTAGATACAAGAGTTTAGCAAAAATTAACCGTAGTCTGTAAGAGTCAATTCTCTATATGGAACTTGTAATAAAGATATACAGGTACATATAACTTACATATATCAGAAAAGTGAATTATAAATTGATGTATATTTGTACATATGCACACATTCCCTCCACCCCAAAGAACTAGCTATTAAATACTTATCAACACCCCTGCCTAAGACATATTAACCTTCTTGTCATCACCTCTGGCTCCTGGCAGATGATAAATAAATGCAAGGGTCCAGACATCAACCAATACATATCCCAAGCTCTACAGAACTTCTCAGGACCTGTTTTCCCAGGATGATCTTGTGTGACCGAGGAGTCACCAAGATGTGGCTCCTTTGATCTGCCCTGGGCAAAAGGGATTTATACCCCATCAGCATGAATAAAACTTTCTGAGGAACTCAGCTTGTAAATAAAGCATGGAGAGAACTCGAAATCCACTGACATTCCTACAAGCTCAGTGCACAAGAGAACTGTGAGGGTCATTCCTTTCAGAACTTTTGTCTTTGTAGAATGAGTATTGTAACAGGCCAGTCTCGGGCTCCTGTCTCCATGCTTTATCATTTTCATTCATCATCTCTAAGGCTGAGCTGGCCTGGTTTCACTTGTCTGGGCCGTGGATGTCCCCTGCTGGAGACCAGAGCTCACTGCAATTACAGGACGTCGGAGCAATGTGGCAGCAGTAGATTGTGTGTGAGAGAAGGCTCTGGCTTGCTGCTGTCAGCATGCATCTCAACAGGAAACAACTCCTAAGATTCACTTTCTTGTCGTAATTTTACAAGCCTGTTCTCATTCACTGGTTCCATCTTATCAAGCATTTAGCATAATGTCCATCACACGGTCAGCTCTCAAATATTTATTGAAAACAAAACAAGTGAACATAAGCCTAATCCTTGGCAACATTGTACATTATCTCATTTAATCCTCAAAACAGCCAATCAAGTTAGGATCTATTATTATCATGTGCTTTGTTTTTAGATCAAGAAACTAGTGTATAGAAGTTAAATGTAAGATCAAATAGCTTGGATGTGGCAGGGTCAGCATTACCACAGGGACTGGCTCTCCCTGTGTGTGGGGCTCACACCCTGCTTTGCTAACTCTCAGAGTTTTCTCCAGTCTTGCATTTACAAACAAATGACCTATTCCCATTTGCTTTCATATTTCTCCACCCCAGCATTCGCCCAGGATCAATCACTTCTTTTGTCCGGCTTACTATGTACCTTGGCCAAATCCTTTCTGCTTTCAGAACCCAAGTTTCATCATCAGATAAATTAAGAGGATGGACTTGCTGATTCTTAATTTTCCATCCAATTCTAAAATGCTGATGCTTTCTGAATTTAATTTCAGAATGGACATACTAAAGTCCAAATTGCTGGGGGTTTCCTCTCTGGCCAAGGAAGCAAAACTCTGTCATGTACTGTTTGCAAGTTTGTATCAAAAGGATGGAATTCAGCCTCAAACCTCAAGCCTCAAAGAGGCTGCTCTATGGGAATATATTTTTCAGATCAGAAGCAAGAGGTTATCAGTAGGTGGACAAAAACTGCCGTTTCTCCCTTCTTTTCAGTGAGCCAAAGCATGGTTGGCAATTCAGACAGCCAGTTGGGAGTTTTCACCATGTGACAAGCCCAAAGGCATTTCTGAGGCTGCCAGCACAGAGGCCTGTCGAATCTACTAAGGAACCAGATGCAGCAGATAAAATATCTTCCACAGCTTGGCATCTGGGGCCTGTGCTTGCCAGCTGAGAAAAGGGGCTGGGTGGCACCGTGCTGGGGGTGGGGGCGGTAGACAGCAGAACAAATGACACACTTTCTTATTAAAGAAGAGAGGGGAAGCAGTTCTGGAGAGCAGTTCATAATTCCGGAAGTGCTTGATTAAATGAAGGTGAATTGTATGTAGGTGATTATATAGGTTATTATATGAAGTAAGATCACAAGTAGGTCAATATGCTGTCACCTTAGATGCAACTTAGTTGAAAATAAAATGGTTACAGTTTTGCACGTCTAGAATAGGATAGTCTTTATTTTATTTTTTGTAATTGATGCAGTACAGCTGCACTAATCAAGGCAATCCATATCTTTATATAGGTCTTGGATATTCTAGTTCCTCCCCCCCATAGAAAACACAAGGTTAATGCATTATTTTTTATTGTCCATCAGTAAGTGACTGTGCGTTGGGCCAAGTGCCTCTGTGTGTTTTCCAGAAGTGTGTTTTCCATTTAGATCCTTCAAATGGTATTCATTCAGTTCCATTCCTTTCCTTTCAGTACAAGTCATTGTGTATTTACTGCATACAGACATACACAGTGTGAGGATTACAAAGGTAAAGAGAAAGAGAGTGTCTTCAAGGAGCTTACAGCCTAAAGGATCACAGGAAATATTTGTCTTAGGTGTAGGGAGTAGGTGTGGAGTACAACAGTAACCAAATGAAGGACACCTTTCTTTGTGTTATGGTGTCTGACTCCATGAGCAGGAACTCATACCTTCTAACACAAAAGATATATGTGTGCATATAGGAGTATTTTTCTTCTTTGATTTAAAAAAAAAAAGACAAGAATATGCTAAAAGGCACTTCTGTAACTGTCAAGAGCTCTCTTGAAAATAACTTTGTCTCATTTTTTGTTTTAATTTAGTTGATGGATATATCAAAATGACAAAAGCTAAAGGGAGGAGGCATAGCTCCCTGCCATTTTTAAATCAATGTTTTTGTTTCTTCATGCTTTCTATGCATATGATGCATTTGAATACTAACTTAGATAAAATAGAACATTTTAGCTTTTCCATTAATCTAATGTTAATCATTCTTTGCAATTTCTTATCTCTTTTGTCTTTATCCTTCTCTACTTCATACCATCACTTCCAACCACAGAAAAATCAAAGGCCACCTGAACTATGCATCTTTTCATACCCAACCAAGGGGTCCTAAGCCAGCAGTATTTTATCTTTTCTCTTCCTTTCTAAAATAAAGTCATACCACATACTCTCCCCTGAGGTTCCACTTTTCACTTAACAGAATTTTTGTCAACCATTCCACTATTGATAAGGATTATTTTCAACCAGTGTGCTTTAAACTACAACTAATGCTGAAAAGACCACTCTGTACATATATCCTCAAACTTTTATTCTATGGAATAGATTTTCAGGAGTAGGATTACTGGGTAAAAGGGTATATATATTTTAATAGCTACTGTGAAATTGTATTTCAAATTTCAGTAACGTAAGTTAGTGATTTTTCTGCATCTCCACCAGCAGTAATTATTATAACTTTTTAAATTTTGCCAATATAATAGCCAAGAAGCAGCATTCCATTATTTGACTTACATTTCCTAAATACTACTGAAGTTGGCTTTTCACAGGTTTTGTTCTTTTGGACAAAAGTGGATTGTTTATTCTGATATTAAAATTTAAAACAAATTCATTCCTCTCATTGAGTTTTTGATAGGTGAATTAACCGTGAAGTTCTGGGATGTCATGACATAATTATGAGTCAGAACAGCCATCCAGGCCACAGACATAGCAATGTCTCAACTGGAAGGGAAATTGGTGATTATATAACATTTATTCACTCAACTAATTCATTAGAAAATACTTAACAACTTATGTCATGGACACTATCCTAGGCACAGAGACTCAGAAGAAAAAAAAAAAACAACATCAGTATTAAAAGTATGGTTTTATTTATAAAATGGCTCCACTATATCTAGAGAACAGACACAAACAAAAATGGTAACGGAACATGATAATTGCCATAAGGGTGCCAAGATAAAAAGGGTTTGAAAAACAGAAGGGAGAGATTAATTTTGCCTACAGGGACAGGAAGTTTCCAAAAGTAACAATTTATCCTACTCATAAAAAGTAAGATTTCAACCAGCTAGGAGGTCAGGAAAGGGAGTGTGAAAGAGAATTTATTCTAGACAGAAGGAATGAGAGCAAAGGTAAGGTGATATGAATGGCAAATAAGTGCCACATGATTTAAAAGTGGGATTTCTAGGGCCACACCAGGGTGTCTTTAAAGTGGATAGAGTCTATTCGAGCCAAGCCTGGGCATTCGGTACTAGTGCCCACAACCAATGTCAAAAGAAATTACTTGCTATTGGGAATCTACCACTGAAACCAAGAGCACACTGTATATAACACTGTATGTTAGCTAACTTGACAATAAGCTATACTTAAAAAATTACTTGCTATTATAACCTTCACCTCATATTTCCATTTACTTCTGGATCCTGAAAAGATCCCACATGGATTTTGCTGGAATAACACTACACTGACATTTCTGTTAAAGAAGCCTTGTAACAAATGCCTAATATCATCCCTGCCATGTATCCAAGATCTTACCCTGTCTTTTCCTGGCATGTTGCTCTTCAAACCACCTTTGGTTACACGCTGTTTTTAAAGACTTGATTTTGACAACTTATTCTATCTCATCCCGTAGCCCAACAGGATTCCCAAAGCCAGGGGGTAGAGATAAATGAGCCTAAGGCCATCTTTAGTAGGCTTTGAATACCATTCTTAAGGTGTCTAGATTTCATATCATTAAGTAATTAAGTACCTACTATGTTTCAGATACTTTTCTAGATGTTGCATACAGTGATGAACAAGACAGACCAAGTACCTATGCCATGGGAGGGCAATCTAGCAAAAAGGCTTACAAGTGCCCTATAGAAAACACAACTCCATGCAATCTGTTTAATCAGGAAAGAGTCTGTATTCTAGGATGACTGCCTCATTTTATAGCTTCCTATACCTTCATGTTTAGGAGAATAAAGAAGGTTAAGATTCCCTCCCTCCATTAAAATTAATCCATTATTAAGTTTTATTTTATTAAAGCCTGTTAGGTGATGAATCTTATTAAAAGGAACATTTCATAATGATAAAAGGACACATTAAGAACAGAATACTACTTTTGTATCCATCTAAAAACAACTTCAAAACATAAAGCAAAAATGATAATATAGAGAAATCTATAATTATCGATAGAGATTTCAACACTTCTATCCCAATAATTGATGAAAGTAGACAGAAAATTAGTAAGAACATAGATTTAATGCCATCACCCAAGATAACCTAACCTAAGACTTTTATAGAACACTCCAACCAATAGCAGAATGTGTATTCTTTCTAAGTGCACTCAGAATTTTTACCCAGATAGATAATTTGTGGATCAATAAACTAAGTCACAATAAACTGAAGGGGACTGAAGTCATAGGAGGTGTGTTTGACAACAACGGCATTAAACTAGAAATCAGTCACAGAACAATATCTGAAAGAAGACTTATCAAATATTTTAAATTAAACCACGATTCCTATATAACTTGAAGGAAAAAAAGCACAACTAAAAAATACATTTAAATGGAATGAAATGAAAATGCATCAAAACGTGGGATGCAACTGGGGCCTGGGTGGTCCAGTCAGTTACGCATCTGACTCTTAGTATCGACTCAGGTCATGATCTCACAGTTTTGGGAGTTTGAGCTCTGCATTGGACTCTGTGCTGGTAGCACAGAACCTACTTGGGATTCTCCCTCCCTCTGTCACTGCGCCTCTCCCATTTGTACTTTCTCAGTGGCTCCCAAAATAAACTTTAAAAAACAGTAAATTTAAAAAAAAGTGGGAATCAAATAAAACAGTGCTTAGAGGGAAATGGATAGCATTGATTGATTAAATTAGGAGGAAAAAGGGGGCACCTGGGTGGCTCAGTCGGTTGAGCGTCCAACTTCAGCTCAGATCACGGTCTCACGATTCGTGGGTTCAAGCCCCGCATCTGGCTCTGTGCTGACAGCTCAGAGCCTGAAGCCTGCTTCAGAATCTGTGTCTCCCTCTCTCTCTGCCCTTCCCCCGCTCATGCTCTCTGTCAAAAATAAAAAATAAACATTAAAAAAAATTTTTTAATTAGGAGGAAAAAAGTCAAAGCAATTCACAGTATTTCACCTTAAGATAGAAAAATGGAAGAGCAGATTAAATTGAAAGGAGAAGGCAGGAAATAATAATGATGAGCAAAAAAAGAAAAATAGTAAAAGAAAGCAAAGTAGCAAAAAAAATAAATAAAACAAAAAAACACCTGTTTCACCGGCAGGTCAATAAAATTGATAAAACTCTAACCAGTCTCATTAGAGATAAGAATATTTAAAAATACTAGTATCAGATTGAGGGGTCCAAGATGGCAATATAGAAAGACTTCAAATCCCCTCTTCCATGAACACACCAAATCTACACCTGCATATAGAGCAGTTTCTCCTGAAGCAGAACAGAGGGCTGACTGAATAGCTTCTGCTCAGTGAAAGACTACATGGAGAATGGTGGGAGAGACCAACGGTAACAAGGGGAACCTCTATCCCCAATATTGAACTGCAATGAGAAGGGATAGTGCTGAGAGACTGAGCAGATTCATCTAGCCAGGGACACAGAGGATGGGGGGGAAAGCTGTGGTATAAAAGGGCACCTAGAACTTAAAGGAACCAGCACTTGAGGGTCTGGGGGACCTACAGAATGCTCTCCAGGGTCAGGCAAGTGCCACTGTTTATATTCTCCCTCTGCCCTGATTGTGCAGATAGGAGCAGGGCGTGGGCATCCTAGCCAACCTACCACTTCAACAAGACCCAGATGCCCTGGGACACAGAAAAACAAACAAACAAACAAACAAACAAACAAACAAACCCACAGCTTAAAAGAACAACTAGAATAGAAAAGAAACAGCCCTAGAGAAACTGCAGGAATATTCTCAGTGGTCAAAAGGACTGGTGAGTGCCATTGTTTATGCTCCCCTGCCACCTTCATAGCACAGACAGGAGCATGGTGTGCACCCTACCTGGCCAATTACCTTAGCACTTAGTCGTATGCCCCTCGTCCATACCAGCCTCAGCCATCCCCCTAAAGATCCCTTCACCTGACCTTCAGCCATCCCATCAAAGTGGTCCCAATTTGGTCCACACCAGGACAGTGTAAAGTGCCTACTATAGCTCTAGCCATTTTGCCAAGGTGACACAAGTACAAAGCACTCCAGGATATGACAAACCCACATTTGTGTCAGGTCTAGACTCACCAGGGTACTGTGTGGAACACCCCAGAACCTCCTAACCGACACATACTTCAGATCCAGCTCTCCGGCCAGAGTGCCCCCTGTGTGAACCACCATAGATCTACTGGCCTGTGCACACCTCAGCTTCAGCTAACTCACAAGGGCACCTCCTATGCCTAATGTCCTGAGACTCCTGGACTGTGTCCATTTAAACTCCAGCCTTACTACCAGGGCAATCTCAGTGTAGAATGCCCCAGGAACTCCAGCCCCAACACACTGAGGCTCCAGCCAGCCAAAGCCACCAGAAATACACATCTACATAGATGTTCCTATACAAGGTCATTCAAGATTGGAAAGAGTGGCTATTTTGTCTAGCTCATGGAAACAAAAAGACAAAGTCCACAAAAATATGGGAACAGGGAAATATGCTGCAAAGAAACAAATCAAAATTTCAGGTAAAAACCTAAATGAAATGGAAATAAGCAATCTACCTGATGATAAAGAGTTCAAAGTAACGGTCATAAAGATGCTCCCTGAACTGAAGAGTGGAAGAACTCAGAAAATATAAAAAAGAATCATAGCTGAAGAATACAGTAACTGAATTGAAAAATGCACTAGAGGGAATCAACAGCAGATTAGATGATACAGAATAGCAGATATGTGTTCTGGAAGACAAGGTTATGGAAAGTACCCAAGTTGAACAGCAAAAAGAAAAAGAATTATTAAAAAAATGAGGGTAGGTGAAAAGACTTCTGGGAAAATTAAACATACTAACATTTGCATTATAGGGCTTCCAGCAGAAGGAGAGAAAGGGGCAGAAAATTTACTCAAAGAAATAATACCTGAAAACTTCCTTAACCTGGAGAAGAAAACAGAAATCCAGTTTCAGAAAAGACAGAGTCCCAAACAAGAGCCCACAGAGATCCACACTGTGACATACAATTAAAATGTCAAAGATTAAAAATAAATAGAATTTTAAAAGCAGATAGAGAGAAGCAACTAGTTACATATAAGGGGAGATCCCATTAGACTATCAACTGATTCTTCAGCAGAAGTAGGCCAGAAGGGTATGGTAGGCTATGTTCAAAGTGCTGAAAAGTAAAAACCTACAGCCAAGAATAGTCTACCCTGCAAATTCTTTCTCTCCTTTAATTGTGAAGACAGACAAATTGTTAAAAATATTTATTATCACTAAACTGACCTTACAATAGATGTTAAAAGGAACTTCTTTAAGCACATACAAAAAGGTGTTAGAAGAAAAATAGGAAGAGAAAAAAATTCACAATTAAAAGCAAACATAATAAAGGTAGTAGATCAATCAGTTACAAAGCTAGTAGAAAGATTAAAAGACAAAAATAGTAAAATAAATTTCATCTAAATTAGTTAAAGGACTCAAAATGTAAAATGGGACATTGTATACATAAAACATGGAAGGGGGAATAAAAATATACTATTTTTAGGATGTGTTTGAACTTAAGCAACCATCAACTTAATATAGACTGCTATTTATTTAGGATGTTATATAGGGTAACCACAAACTGAAATCTGTAATCGATAATACAAAAAATAAAGAAAACTAAGCATAACACTAGTCTTGGTCATCAGTCACAAAGGAAGAGAAGAAGAGAAGGAAGGGAGAATACAAAAAATACAAGAAAAAAATTAACAAAAAGTACTTATCATTAATTTCTTTAAATGTAAATGATTGAAATGCTCCAAAAAACATATAGTGAATGAATGAATTAAAAAAAAAAATAAATAAGACCCACCTATGTGCTGCCTACAAGAAACTTACTTCAGACATAAAGACATATACAGACTGGAAGTGAAAAGATGGAAAAGACTTTCCATAGGGCAGTTGGGTGGTTCAGTCAAACATCTGACTGTTGGCCTCAGCTCAGGTCATGATCTCATGGTTCAGGATTTCAAGCCACACGTAGGGCTATGCACTGACAGTGTGGAGCCTGTTTGGGATTCTCCCTCCCTTTCTCCCTCTCTCCCTCTCTGTCCTTCCCCTATACTTTTCCACGCTCTCAAAATTAAAAAAAAAAATTCCATGCAAATACAAAAAAAAGCCAATGTGCAATACTCAGACAAGATAGACTTTAAAACAAAGACTATAACAAGGGACAAAGAAGGGCATTACATAAGGATAAGTGGGTCAGTCCAACCAGAAATAACAATTGTAAATATAGGAACACGTGGATACACAAATCAAACATTAATAGAGAAAGCTAGAAGTTGAAAATCAGATGATAGGAGGCTATAACATTCCACTTAAATCAATGAATAGATCATCCAGACAGAAAATTCAATAAGGAAACTGACTATGAGTGACAAATTAGACCAAACAGATATAAAAAGAACATTCCATCCAAAAACAGAGTACACTTCTTTTCAAATGCACATGAAATATTCACCAGGATAGATCACATGTTAGGTCACAAAACAAGTTTCAATAAATTGAAGATGAAAATTATATTAAACATCTTTCCCCAGCCACAATGGTATGAAATTAGAAATTACAAAGAAAAAAAACTGAAAAAAATATATATAAATGAAATTTATAGTGATACAGGACTACCTCAAGGAACCAGAAAAATTTCAATCTAACTTTACACCTAAAGGAACAAAAAAATCAATGGATAAAAACCCAAGTTAGTAGAAGAAATAATTAAAAAACAGAATGGAAATAAATGAAATCGAGATTTCAAAAACAACTGAAAAGATGAAACCAAGAGCTGGTTCTTTGAAAAGATCAAAATTGATAAGCCTTTAGCCAGACTCATGAAGAAAAAGAGAGGGCTCAAGTAAAATTTGAAATGTAAAAAAAATTGAAACTGACATCATGAGAATACAAAGGATTCTGAGACTACTATGAAAAATTCTACGCCAACAAACTAGACAACCTAGAAGAAATGGATAATTTCCTGGAAACAACCTTTCAAAACTGACTCACCAAGAAATAGAAATTCTGAACAAACTAATTACCAGTAATAGGATTTAGTCAGTAATCAAAAAACTCCCAGAACCAGATGGCTTCACAGGTGAGTTCTACCCAAATACTTAAAGTTAATTACTATTCTTCTTAAACTATTGAAAATAAAAAATAATTTAAAAAAAGAGGAAGTAAAGCTTCCAAATACATTCTACCAGGCCAGCATTACCCTAATACCAAAACCACACAAAGATACTACAAAAAAAGGAAACTACAGGCCAATATCCCTGATAAGCATAAATGCAAAAATCCTCAATAAAATATGCATTCAACAACACTTACAAGGATTATCTACTACAATCAAGTGAGATTTATTCCAGGCAGACAAAGGTAGTTCACTACGTGCACATCAACCAAAGTGATTCATCACAACAAAATATAAACATCATATGATCCTCTCAAGAGATGCAGACAAAACTCAATATCCACTCATGGTAATAACTCTCAACAAAGTGGGTTTAGAAAAAATATAGTTCAACGTAACAAAGGCCATATATAACCAACCCGCAGCTAATGTAATAAATGGTGAAAATTGAAAGCTTTTCCTCTAATATAAGGAACAAGACAAAGATGTCCACTCTCACTATCTTTATTCAACATAGTGTTGGACATCCTAGCTGTGGCAATCAAACAAGAAAAATAAAAGACATGGACAAATGGTCACTATTTGCAGATGACATGATCCTATGTACATATAAAACCCTAAAGGCTCTACCAAAAAGCTATTAGAATGAATTCAAGGTTACAGAATATAAAATTAATAAACAAAAAGCTGCTGTGTTTTTATGCATTAATAATGATATTGCAGAAGAAGAAATCAAGAAAAATCCCATTTATAATTGCACCGAAAGAATAAAATACCTAGGAATAAATTAAATCGAGTTGGTAAAGATTTATACTCTGAAAAACAGAAGACATTGGTCAAAGAAATTGAAGACAACACACACAAAAAAATGGAAAAGTATACCATGTTCATGGATCAAAAGAATATTGTTAAAATATCCATACTATCCAAAGCCATTTACAAATTTAGTGCTATTCCTATCAGAATACAAACCATATTTGTAACAAACTAAAACAGTTCCAAAATCTGTATAGAACTACAAAGATTCTGAATAGCCAAAGTAATCTTCAGATAAGAAAGCTGGAGGTATCCTGATTTCATATTTAAAGATATACTGCAAAGCTGTAATAAACAAAACAGCATGGTACTGGCACAAAAATGGTTATTGACCAATGGAACATGATAGCCCAGAAATAAACCCATTCTTCTATGGTCAATTCATCTACAATAAAGGACATAAGAATATACACTGGGGAAAACAGTCTCTTCAATAAGTAGTGTTTGCTACATGCAAAAGTATCGAACTGGACCACTTTCTTATACCATACACACAAAAAAAGACCTAAATGTGAGACCTGAAGCCATAAAAGTCCTGGAAGGAAACTTAGGCAATACTATCTTTGACATTGGCCTTAGCAACACACTTATAGATATGTCTCCTGAAGCAAAATTAAACCATTAGGACCTCACGGAAATAAGAAGCTTTTGTACAGTAAAGAAAACGGTCAACAAAACAAAAAGGCAACCTACTGAATGGGGGAAGGTATTTGAAAAGGACATATTTGATAAGGGGTTAATATCCAAAAAATATAAAGAATTCATACTACTACACAAAACCCCCAAATAATCTGATTATAAAATGAGCCGAGGACCCAAGTAGACATTTCTCCAAAGGTGACATAAAGATGGCCAACAGACACATGAAAAGATACTCAGCATCACTAATTATCAGGGATATGCCAATCAAAACCACAATGAGATAACACCTCACACCTGTCGGAATGGCTAGTATCAAAGAGACCAGAAATAATTTGTTGGCAAAGCTGTGGAGAAAAGGGAACCCTCATGTACTGTTGGTGGGAAGGTTAATTAGTACAATCACTGTGGAAAATAGTATGGAATTTACTCAAATAATTAATAGAAATACCATATGATGTGGTAATTCCAGTACTGAGTATTTACCCAAAGGAAAAAAAACCCACTCATTTGAAAAAGATATATGCACACCTATGTTTAGTGAAGCAATATTTACAATAGCCAAGATATGGAAGCAACCTCAGTGTCCACTGATAAATGGATAAGAAGATGTGGTATGTATGTATGTATGTATGTATGTATGTATGTATATATGTATACATGTATCTATGTGTGTATGTATATATACATACACACAGTGAAATATTACTCAGCCATAAAAAAAAATGAGATCCTGCCATTTATAGCAACATGGATGGACATTGAAAGTATAATGCTAACTGAAATAAGTCAGACTAAAAATGACCAACACCATACAATTTCACTTATATGGGAAAATAAAAAACAAAGCATACAACAGAAACAAAGTCAAATACAAAGAAACTGGTGCTTACCAAAGGGAAGGTGGGTGGGGGAATGATATAAATAGGTGAAGGGGATTAAGAGGTACAAACTTCCAGTTATAAAATAAACCAGTCACATAGGTGAAAAGTACAGCATAGGGAATATAGTCAATAATATTGCAAAAACTATGTAAGGTGAGAGATGGTAACCACACTTTTGTGGTGAGCGTTGCTTAATATGTCTTATTGTTGAATCACTATGCTGTACACCTGAAACTAATATAATACTGTATGTCAACTATACTTCAATTAAAAAATGCCAATATCAGAAACAAACCTAAGTAAATAGAAGGGGAGAGGGTAAAAAAGAGAAGGGAGAGGGAGGGAAGTAGCAGGGGGAAAGAACACCTCTACAGAGCCTACAGACACTTAAAAAAGGAGTATTATGAACACTTGCCAATAAGTTGAACAATCTAGATATGGGAAAATTATTTAAAGGACATAGCTATCAAAGATAGTTCAAGGAGAAATAGCTGTATTTAATAGTCATATATATTAAGGAAATTTAATCTGTAGCTAATAACCTCACCACAAAGAAAACTCCAGGATCCGATGGCTTCACTGGTATTTTTCCATTGAATGGTTGACTGTATCATCAAACTGATCAATTGCTCACAAGCTCGTCTAGAAAATCAAAGAGTTAGGATACTTCCCAACTCATGTTATGAGGCAAATATTTTCAGATGTTGAAGCCAGAATCATTCTAAGAAAATAAAACTAAAGACCAAATTTTATTGTTTAAGCCATCCAGTCTATGCAATCTTGTTATGACAGCTCAAGATGACTAATACACCAGCTATGAATAATGAAAATTGAACTAAAACAGTACAGTTGCAAGAAAAATAAATGTAACACATATGCATGTATATACACATTATACATATGCACATTATATATGTACACATAAACCATATCTTTGTACACTGTAAATATAAAGTCAATATACAAAATTATGTCTATATATAATTTCATGACAAAGCTATTAGTGGCTTTCACCTCTGCCTATTATTACAAAGACACATGCAAATGACCTTAGATAGTAGACATTTATCATGAAAAAAAAAAAAATCACAGGGTACTAAGGAAGCCTGGGGATTCAGCTGAGCAGCTGTGAGGACACTTTTAGGCACTAAGTCTTTGGTCACAGTATGTATTTAATTATAATTTCTGAATATTCTTTTGGACTAAATGTGTGAAATCCTTTTTCCTGATAGTTCCTTCCACTGACTGCAAGATTACAGGTAGTAAGCAAATTCCATGAGGCAATGCCAGAGAGACCATCAGACTCTGATTCTAAGTCTAGAATGACAATATTTCAACCTGAGGGCCAACCCTCATGGATTAGTAATGACTAATCCAAGCAGAAGTCTTGAGAAAGGACCTTGAGACTCTACTTGGACTCAATAGGGAAGAGGACTACAAAGAGGCATGTCTACTGTGGGGTATCAGCCTGCATACCTTATATTAACCATCCTGGACTGAAACCTCATTATTGGATCCAGGAGACAGATTCAGACCCTCAGCTGGCATTACAAAAAACAGTACATGTAATCAGCCTTTGACCTCTGGTAACCATTCAGCTTGCTGCTCTGTGTCAAGTGACCCTGTCCATTTTTCTTGCCCCTTTCACAACTGTTAAACCCAACCACTATTACTGATCTTTCGAACTTCATCAGAATAGCTAATCAAATGGTGTATTCCATCAATGAAAAATTCTTTTAATGCGTGTGCACACACCCATACCACACACACACCACACGCAAGTATAAAGATGTGCTTTAACAGAAGGAACAACTAAAGTTCACAGATGTGTATTGACTTGCCTATTCGAGCAACTGCTAAATGATAAACCCAGACTTAAGATACAGTTCTTTTGTTCCCATGTCCAGTGTATGTTTCAGTATCACAGGCAAGTATCTTCAAGTTGTAAGAATCAGAGTCACATGCAAGGACAATATGGGATTTGGCCAAAAGCAGAAAGTTACTGAGTTGCCAAAGAAAGACTACACTTACAAATCCGAGTACATTTAGTTTCATTTTTCTTTTATGGTTAGGGATCCTTTCTGGGGGGTTATTTCTATCACATGATGTTTCATGCTGTTTTATAATTATCTATTTTCTGATTTCTTCTCTAGTCCATTAGAAGCAATTTGAAAACATTGCTTTAATCTGTGTCCACAGAGAGGAACACAGTATCTGGCATAACACAGGCACCTCAAAAATGGTAATTGGATGACTGAATAAATGCAAATTATTTTCAGACTTTTCTAAGATTATGGAATTTGTCAAGAAAGTGATCTGGGATCTGAGGAAATGTAATGATGTACCTCCCATGATTTAAGTACAATCTGTCACTTATTAATAGCAGCTAGAGGCCTGGCACTGTGCCAGGCATTTGAATATACTTTTCCTTTCCTTGACCACTCACAGCAAGTCCGTGGAATAAATGTTTGCGTCTTTGTACAGAAATTAAAACTCAGAGAGACCAACCAATATATCCTATTTCATACAGTAAGAACCAAACCTTTACTTTCAAAGTCCAGTGATCTTTCCAAATATTAAATTAGGGAACCATAGATCTGGAATAGTTCCTAGAATGATGATGATCAGGATTCTATATAACTCTAGTCTTTCAAATTAAGATATCTAAGAAGATATTTGTAAAATACTTATCTTCCATTTTTAAATTATATTCTTTGTGTCTTAGAATTTGAGGTAAAATCTATTCTACAGCATCCTGGCATGTAATGTTTTCCTCTACTGATCTCTGAGCAGATCCGACCAGGTTGTAATTCAAACAACAATTTTCCACTTGTAGCATAGCCTTCCTCCCCAATTTGTCCTTTGGATAACCTCATAATGACTTTTACTGTATTTATGCAAGACCTTTCCAATCAGCCCTTTGGAACTTTCACATAAAGAAAAAACAAAAAAAAAATATGAAAGGAGGAAAGAAGAGAAATGATGATCTGGGGTAGCATTTAACTAGCAGGAATTTTTCACACTGTCAGGTCATAGAAACACAAAGTCGGAAGAGGCTTAGAGTTCTCGTAATCCAGCCCCATAATATTTACAGAGGTGTTTACTTTGGCGTTTGTGAAAGAATACATGATTTATAGTCAGCCACTCTGGGGTCAAATCCTGACTTTGCTACTTTCAGCTTCAGGAGCTCTACTTGGTATGCTACTTTACCTTGTTTTCCCTAATTATACAATGAGAATATGGATTCTCAACTCAGAAGATCATTTTGGAGACCAAATGTGGTAGTATATACAGCCCTTGGCACATGTCTGGCGAACAAGGGCTTGTGAGTGTTACACCCTCTGTCATCCTCATTATTGTCATACCATAGCGCTTCCCTGGGCAACTTTTACTGTACAAGTGTGAGGATACTGCTTGGAAGGATCGCAACGCTGATGATACTGCTACTGCTCAGCTACTCCTAGGCAGTGGTTTGGATCTTACTGTCAAAAAGGAGATTGAGGGGCGCCTGGGTGGCTCAGTCGGTTAAGCAGCCGACTTCGGCTCAGGTCACGATCTCGCGGTCCGTGAGCTCGAGCCCCGTGTCGGGCTCTGTGCTGACAGCTCAGAGCCTGGAGCCTGTTTCAGATTCTGTGTCTCCCTCTCTCTGACCCTCCCCGTTCATGCTCTGTCTCTCTCTGTCTCAATAAATAAACGTTAAAAAAAATAATAAAAAAATTAAAAAAAAAGGAGATTGAACCACAACCCCACTAGTAAACTTTTCATTTTGGAATATTAAACCATATTCTAGAGAGAATACCTAGGAATTTCAGAGCAGGCTTTCCTACTTAAAGAGATGTATTTTTTTTAATCATTTCTACAAATTTACTTTATTAAAAGGTTATGATTGACCTGCCTCTTTGCCTCAATTTCTATAACACTACTGAATGCTCTCCCTCTCTTTTCGTACTCCAGTCAAGGGAAAGTGATGGGACATACACGTATGTGGCGGGTACATTTGGGAAGTGTCAACTGGGCATGCTCATTGCAACCCCCTTTCTTTTTTTCCTCTTGGGTATTTCCCAGGGAGTATACATTCTTTTCTGTCTCTAAATGTCCAATATTCTATGGGGGACTGTGGACCTTTGGTCTTGTCTATGGTTAAGGGAATAAATCTGTGTAGTCTGGATTAACATTAGGAGTTTACTGCCCCATGTATAAAATACACCCTCCAACTGAGTCTTATAAAAGATGGGAGGCAATATATTTTGGCTCACTGTTTAAGAACTTAAACTACAAGGTGGATACTGTTTTAAGGACTTCCCCAAAACCCCTGGTTGAATCCGGGATCATGAAATGTTTTATTCAGACTATTTTCATTAGTCTTCCTTATATCCCTTTACTAAACAATTGTTGTATGCACTACATTCAGACATTAAAGGACTGATAATTTCATGCTGTCTAACATGGTTGTCAACTAGATCTACATTCCATTGCAAGATACTTTTGGCATTCAGGTTATAAACATTGACCTTCATTTGGAACCAAGCCAATGCTAGTCTGGAGTTGTGTGGCTTTTCTGGTTTTATATTATTCCTGAGGCTCTCTGTTATAGTACCTGCTAATGATACTTATAAATATTGGAAATCCAGATTGTAGCTTTAATATTTGAAATAAAATAGATTTTATTAATGGGAAAATAAAAAGAAAAGTGGGGCTATTATCAGGTTAGAGATGCAAGTTCCCCTTCTACAGAAAAAGTAGGAAAAATAACCCTTGATCCCAAACCAAAAGTTTCATTAAAGCATTCTTGTGATGCTTTAGTCTTGGGAAATAAGCTGGCTCAGAAACATGCAAGGGCCAACAGCAGCAAGGCAATTAAATAGTGCTTTATAGGTGAAGAAAAATGGGGGCTCGGGAAACAATTTTAATTCTGGCAGTGACAGAGGAGAAAGTATCAAGAAATCAAAGAGTAAGGAATGTATTTATAAAGGCATTTGAGCTTTCAGAGGATAAGCTAGATCTATATAAATAGAGGAATAAAAGAAAGTGTATCAAACACAGATCTAATTGATTTAAAAGATGAAACTGGAAAAAAATGAAGGATTTGATCTGAATATGTCTGGATTATTCTTCTCAGATTTACCAATCAGATGAGTCACTCCAACTCCCTTGGGATAGACTAAGTAAAGGGGCAGAAAGAGGCCAGAGGTGTAAGACAACTGAACTCTTCACCTAAAATATAAGAAATAGAGGGAAAGGATTTGCTCCTAATACTCAGCAATGAAATACATATGATTAGAACAAAACAGAAAATTAAAATCCATGAAATAACAAACCTATTAACCATTAGTGTTAATATAAATCATCTGATAGTTACCAGACTTAGCTGGTTATACTCTATACTTTAGCCAAAAATAATAATTTAAAAATCTAAAAAATTAAAAAAAAAAATCCCTACAATCTGCACACCAGGCACTATGTTTAGTCACTACAGATGAATATAGAAGATCTAGTCCCTACTTTAGGGTCTTCAGGAAAATTATGAAAATACTTAATGAATAACTTAAATATGATGTATAAATGGTAGCATGGAGATATTCACAGGAGGGCTGGGCAAAGAGGGGACTTAATACAATCTGGAAATGGCTAAGCTTCAGAGTTCGCTGTCAGCTTTTTAGCAGCCAAAATGAGGAGATAACCATGATGAGTTTTATAACTTTCAACATCTTAAAGGAAAAACTATATCAATTCTTCAGGAAAGACAATCTTTTTACCAGCACTAAATAAGAAAGAAATTCTTTTCATGGAATTTTGTAGGAAACATTGAAGGATGTAATGGGTAATGTCCACAGCATCAGATTTTCAGCCCTCACAGAAGTGATATAGATTTCTCTCTTATCATGGCTTTTGTTGACAGTAAAGAGTGTATTTTAAAATATTCATTACCAAACTTACTGCACATCAGAATCACTTCGGAATCTGTTTTAGAATATATACTCCAAGCATTATTTAATAAATCCATCCTCCAAATCTTAAATTCTAATAGTTTATTTTCACACAACTTTTTCCTTTTCTATTTTCTTACACTGTATTCCCACTAGAGGGGCCTTTAGACTTTACACAGATCTCCAGTCTATAATCTCTCCCTTCTCTCCAAAACTTTCTCTCCTTGGCTTTCTTTTTTTCCTGGGTGATTACTTAAGCTATCTTCATTCCAGAATCCTCAATCCCCCAAGATGCTGTAGCACTATACATCTTCAACCATCCTGTGATAAAATTTTGATCCTCTGTGATTTTTACAATTTAATAGACCTATGAATGCAAGAAAGCCACAAGGATTTTAGAGTTGATTAAAGAGTATCAATTTATGAAACTGATACTTTAGGAAGTGTCTCCCAATTATGAAAGAGAATATTAATCATGATAAAGAGCAAAGAAATTGTGCATGACACCTGCTTGCTATTTATGTAACATAGTGGCCTGAAATTTAAGTGTTTGCCATATGCAAATTGAGAGATAAGACTAGAGTGAACTTACTAGAGAATTGTCCTTTCATTTAAGGAAGTTATAGACTAGTCACAGAGATAGAACAAGGAATAGTAACTAAACTTCTTGAGTGCCTACTATCTGCCAGACACTTTACATCTGTAATAACTAGGCTTTACAATATCCCTACCAAGTAGCTTTTGCTACATTAACCAATCACTTCAAAACCTAGCAGCATACAATAGTCATTCTCAAAATGTTGTAGCTGGACCTTCTGCATCAATATCACATGGAGACTTGTTAGACATGCAATTTAGGGACCCCAACCCAGACCTATGAATCAGAAACTCTGGAGTTTTTAACAAGCCCTCAAAGGGATTCTGGTGCAAGCTAAAGTTTGGGAATGAATAGCTTAAAACAACCACGTATTTTTAAGCTCACAATTCAATTCTGTGTTGGTAATTTGTGTTGGGCTCAGTGTGGGATTCTTTCCTTATCACCTGTATTCACCATTCACTTATTCATCTTCCCATACATCAGCTAATTGCTGGCTTATCTACAATGCCCTTTGTAGGACAGCTCGTCTCTGCTCTAAGTGGGCTCACATGCTCCAGCAATACTCTTAGCATGGACTTATTCAAATGACAGCTGAGCAGGGTTCAGAAGAGCAAATGGGAATATGCAAGGTCTCTTGAGGCCTAAATTCAGAGCTGGCACACTCAACATCCATCATATCTATTCGTTAAAGCAAGTCTCAAGACTAGCCCAAGTTCAGGGAGTAGAGAAATAGACCACCTATTGATATATGAGCTACAAAAATCACATTACAAAAGGCAAGGATATGGGATGGAGAACTGAGGCCATTGTTTCCCAACCGTCCATAATATAAGATACTCTCACACTCCATCTGTTGGATTAAGAAATTGAAGTTGGCAAATTTAAGTAATTTTTTACAAGGTCATTCATCTTGTAAGTGGCAGATTGTATATTTGAACCTAAGCTTGTCTAATTCCTACACATCAGGTCATGTGTAAATAGCTATAAGAGAATATAGTATGTGAAAAGTAAAATAATAGAGGCCCAGATAAGAGTTCACAGAAGTGCAAAAAAGAGAGATATGCAGGCACCTGGGTGACTCAGTTGGTTCAACCTCCAACTTTGGCTCAGGTCATGATCCCACAGTTCATGAGTTCAAGCCCTGTGTCAGGCTCTTGTGCTGACAGCTCAGAGCCTGGAGCCTACTTCGGATTCTGTGTCTCCCTCTCTCTGCCCCTCCCCTGGTCATGGTCTCAGTCTCTCGGTCTCCCTCAAAAATAAATATTTTTTAAAAAAAATTTTAAGGGAGATATGGTTTCTGTTTCTGGTGAGAGAGAAAAATTTTTTAGGAGATAGTGAAATTTGAGTTGGGCCATGAAGGATGAGTGATCTAGGAAGAGAAACAAGTTTGAGCATAAAGCACCTGTTGAGAAACACCAAACTATTGGAGTAAACACAGTCTCTTTTGGCTGGAAGTTAGGGTATTTAAAGAGGGAAATAAGATACATTTAGAAATATAGGCATGCTCTGGCAAAGAACTTTGCCAAGGTAAGAATTCAAGGTTAAAGATTTTTTAGCAAAACCTGAAAATCAAGTGTTCTAAGTTCCAGTTATTCTTGTATTCATGCAAATTATCTTTCTGTAGATTTAGTCATAGAAAACATTTTATTTTGGAATCACTTTCCTTCTACAAATTTTCACCTGTCTTCCATCCTCTTTAAGTTAATACTGTTCAGGGAATATAGACCTACCAAGTTACTTTGGCCTCATTCAGATATGATACTGAAAGGTTCAGTTAGGTTACACTTTCTCTAAATCAAAGCTTCCCAAATGGGCATGTGCATGTGTACCTACACAGGAATGTAGGTGTGCCAAGATTAAGCCTCTCTGCAGTCTGGGCACCCTGTTGGCCCTGGTGTTTCTGGAGCCCCAAGGAATGATTTTCTCCAGGCTACAAGTCTGTAGCCTGTGTTCCTTTTCCATCATGTGCAAACATTAACATTATTATTTTTGATGTGTTCCACTTATGTAAAAGTGGAGGAGCAATATCCTAGAGGTTGTGTCTAGCTTCCCAAAGCCCAGGGGATGCTTAAAAAACTCCATCACTAGAAAATAAAAGTCTCTGGAAACCTGGGTGCATCCCAGAATTGTGTTCCTAAGACACCCAGGTAACTCTAATACCTCATCAGCTTTGTGAAACAGTTATAAAAAGTTCTACAGTCCGGTAACCTAATCTTCTAACTTCTCATCTTTAATTCATGACCAAGTATAAAAGGGAACATAAAGGGTCACATCCCATTCCAAATCTTATCCCACCCCAGTAATGACCTCCTTAACTGCAAAGCCTTTCCAATTTCATTCCCTCCATGAGTCACACCTGGAATAGCCTGACTTATCTGGGATAACTAATCTTAGAAAGAACAAACAGATATTCATGGAGCACCTGGGTGATTTGGTCAGTTAAGCGTCCAAGTCTTGATTTTGGCTCGGGTCATGATCTCATGGTTCATGAGTACAAGCCCCACATCAGGCTCCACACTGACAGTGTGGAACCTGCTTGGGATACTGTCTCTCTCCCTCTATCTCTGCTTTTCTTGCTCTCTCTCTCAAAATAAATAAATAAACTTAAAAATATTTTTTAAAAACAGGAAAGATATTCAAATACAGATTTTGATTTTCATGTGGCCCAGGAACTTCCTCTAAGGGGGCATAAACCTATACCATAACCACACAATAAGTTAGAGTTTTTTGAAGGGGCTTGGACTAGGAGAGAGAGAGAAAAGAAATAAGGTTTCTAAGAGAAAAATCACACTAAGTGAAGTCTGGAAAAAATGGACCAGACCAAATGGGCCTGACTATTGCTGAGAGCTGTGTGTTCATTTATACTAGCAGATTACATTTGAGAATTTTCGCACCCATATATAACACCACCATATACACCATATATAAAACCACCACCACCACCATTATCCTGGGTCCAGAATCACCTATGTTTTCTGGAAAGAAGAGCCATTTGAAGAATGACATCATTAGATGCATCAATCAGCTCTGTTATAGAGACGCCCCACTGAAAGAGCTGATCACATAAAGTGGAAAGAGTGCACTTGTTGGTGATGGACTCCTAGAGGTGGGCTCACAGAGGTCAGCAGTGGGATAGGGAGCTACCTGGTGGACATACAGTGCCATTGTTTAGAGGAGGTCAGGAAGGGGCCAGGTGGCTGCATAGGAAGTAACTTGTGAGTGGCAGAATGATTTGTGGTCAATTAAACAGATGGGGAGTGTACTGGAAGGTAGAATGAGGGATTGTAAAGATATAGGCAAATTTGGTTATATTTGTTGATTAACATAAAATGCTTGAGGTTTTACTAGGTACAAAGCATTATTTAAGGCTTTGGGTTTTTGTCAGTAACCAAAACTGAAATCAGAAAGAGGAAACACTTGTTTTTACTGAATTTAAATTTTAGTAGTGGTTATTTTATATAAAAAATTACATCTCCTCTGGAATACTCACAATAATTTAATATAAGGATCCTTGGCAAGTAGTGGTAATAGTGGTAAGGGAGAAGGAAGGACTGTATTTCAGGTCAAATTAGTGGAGGTTCAAAGCTTTGATAATGAATGAAGGTACAAATTTTAATATTTTGTTAAACAAAACATGCTTACAAAGGTAAAAGTCCTCAATTCATATAATATACTCTAGCATATATTAGACACATTTGATATTAGCATGTATTAGATAGATAATTTGAGGTTACATAATGTTAGAATGCTGAATTAGGAAAGGCTTCCTTGACCCTATATTTTGTGTAAAAATTATGTTACACACTGTCTATACGTTCTGTTTTACATATATGCACATAATTTTTCAAACAATTATAATAAAAAATAAGCACATTGTGCTTACCCATCTTACCCGTGGAGAAGTTCTTAGCAAGCTGTTCATGCGGCCACTCACATAGCAAGTCTGTCTCTTAACATAATCACGGGCTTACCAAGCCTTTTTATAATTAGCTAGATTGGCTACAGGTGCTACTAAATTAAGACTGTACTATTTTAAGCCTGCCAGGTGTAAACACATTCAATGAATCACACTGATTACAGCTGGAAAATCATCTCCTGCCACCCCCATTTAACCTTTTAGGAAAGAAGTTGAGTAAACATGGATTAAATTGTATTTTTAAAGTGAAACAACAAGGTAGGAGTTCCTGGGAAGTGCCTGGAATCTTTCATGGTTTACTCCATAAACCATGAAACCATGACTCAAACATTGTAGCAATTAGGTTGTATGGAAAAGGACTTTATCAACTATGGAGTGTTATGAAGACATGATGAGTGAATTTTATACGTGGATTTCCTACTATAAGACATTTCTCTCTAGACCTGCACTGTCCAATACAGTATCCACTAACCAAATGTTGCTGTTTAAATTTAAATTTGTATTAAATAATATTATTTTTTGGACATAGTAACTTTTTATAGTTAAAATACAGTGCAATATTGGTTTCAGAAATAGAATTCAGTGACTCATTACTTACATACAACACGCAGTGCTCATCACAAGTGCCCTCCCCAATACCCATCACCAATCCAGCCCATCTCTAAACCACCTCCCTCCATTAACCCTCTGTTTGTTCTCTATCATTAAGAGTCTTTTGTGGTTTGTTTCCCTTCTTCTCTATAGAATTTAAAATTCAGCCCCTCAGTTGCATTAGATATGCTTTAAGTCCTTGATGGCTCATATAGCTAGTGGTTCCCATGTTGAACAGCACATATATAGAACATTTTTAGCACCACAGAAAATTCTGGGTAACTATGATCATATCTTAACTGAGTCGTTCATTTTATTATTTAACCAAAAGGAATACAAATGATACATGTGTACTGTGTATCTACCAAATATAGGCCAAGCCCTCTGCTGGACCCTAGGAGCATGTATGGGAGAAAAGTAGGAATAAAGACACGTGAAGAACCTCTAGTAATTGAACTGTGTGTGTGTGTGTGTGTGTGTGTGTGTGTGCGTGCGTGTTAAAACCTCTTTAGGTCCCAAGATAATATCTAATAGAAGTTCAAGAAATATTTGTTGACAAAGGTACTGGTTGGACTAAATTGTCTATTTTCAGTCAAATCCTTTCTTGGCCACTGTAATATGCAATCTGCTGCAAAATCCATTAGGACAATCAATCGAATCATATTGTGAAGACATCCAAATCCCTCTGGATCACTTATTTTTCAATGTAGAGCTTTTCATAGGACAGATGCCATAGTAGGAAAAAGCTATTAAAATACATTGGAATTTATTTTCCTCTTATCCATCCAGACTCCTAAAGGATATAATTACTCTTTAGAAAGTCCTTGAAAATCTGGCCCAACACTGAATTCCTAGCCTCTTCTCCTATGAAACTGGTTTGCTCACTCACCCTGAATATGCCTTGCTCTCTCCTATCTCTGCATATCCCCTTATGCATTTCCTCTTCCCTACAATCTTTTGAACTGCCTCCACCCACTTTACCCAACAAAAATCCTGCTATTCGTTAAGGCTGAGTCATCTCTTTTCCTCTATTAAAACCTGATCCACCCTCCCTTAGCCTAAATGCACCTCTTCCCCTCTCTAATCAAAATCTCTGCTTAGAGGAGTTCTCTCAGAAGTTAGCATACGACCTTACTGTAAATAGATCCTCAGTAGGTATTTGGTAAATGTAAATGCAAACTGTAATAGGAAAGAACATTAAATTTACAATTATAAGCATTTCGGTAGTACTTTTACATTTACAAAGTACTTTTTAACATATTTTATCCTCACAAAATTCCTGTGATCATGTTGTTATCCCCATTTTACAGATGAGGAAATGGAGGCTTGGACACAGGGATCTGCTCAAAGTGTGTTCATTTCTGTCCCAACAGAAATGGTACACTCCAACCAGAAGGAGACAATAAGAGAGCCCAAGAGAGCAATCTATGGAGGCCAATCTCACAGGACTCAGGCAGGGCACACACAGGGATGGGCATGTGCTTTGTGCTGGAGGAGAATCAATATTGGGAGGAAAATAGATTTTATCCCATATTTAAAGCTGCATAGCTACTGGGCTACAGAGCCATGAAACAGGACTCAGAATTTCTATTCTTTTCACTTTGCTACAGCTTTGACACAAAAGAAATAACTTTGCAAATAAACTGTATATGTGTGTGTGTTATATTACCTTAATTAAATTAAAAATACCCCACACGCACACACTATGAGGATTACATCTTGTGTGACCTTGAACAAGTGATTTAATTACATGGGCCTTACTTTCCTAATGTGCAAAATAGAATCAATAGGACTTCCCAGGGTGTGACAGAGATTAAATGAGATGGTATTTATAAAATGCTAGCATGGCAGTTGGCACAGAGTAGATGCTCCATATATTTTAGTCCTTTCCTTATGCTTTGTGAATATTCTTTATGTAACCAAACACAGGGCTGTGTTCACATTAGAACCTAAGTATATACCGATCAAATAAAAAGTGATTAGTCAAGAAAAGGAAATTACGATCAGAGTCTCTTGGAATATTTAGAAAGAAGTTTTGTTTTTGTTTTTGTTTTTTTACTATGGCCTGATTATGAGGTTGAATTGTCACAGGTTGTTTCTATAGAAATGACACCATGAAGAAAAGTGGAGGTTAAGACATGATCCTCTCCCTCTTAAAGATCCTGTCTACCAAGGAAGATGGACACATAAACAGCTAATTACAATATAGGTTGAGAAGTGGCTGAACATAGACAGGTGGAATATGGAGAACAGAGCCACTGCCAGGGAATCCGAGAAATCTTCAAAAAGAATGTAACTTTTGAGTTGAGCCTTGGAGAATGTGTTTAAAGCAAATATCATGATTTCACTCATATGTGGAATTAAGAAACACAACAGATGAACATAGGGGAAGGAAAAGAAAAATAAGATACAAGCAGAGAGGGAGGCAAACCATAAGAGACTCTTAAATTCAGAGAACAGACTGAGCGTTGGTGGGGGTGAGGGTTGGAGGGGTGGGGAAAAAGGGTGATGGGAATTAAGGAGGACACTTGTTGGGATGAGCACTGGGTGTTATGTGGAAGTGATGAATCACTGAGTTCTACTCCTGAAACCCATACTACACTGCATGTTAACTAACTTGAATTTAAGTTAAACAAACAAACAAGCAAACAAACAAAAATGGATGTGTTTGAAGGATTAACAAGAGAGGACAAAATTCCAGAAAAAGAAGAATAAGCGAGTTGTGAATTAAAGGAGATAATGTGTGTCACAGCAACTGTGTCAACTTTTCAACTGTTTTCTTACAAACATAAATAAGATAATGGTCTAAGGATATAGTTATAAGCACCCCCACATTGAGCTTTTTTTAAATTAGTTTTATCTAAAAGATCATGTTGATGGTGTATTTTATTCCACAATTATTCATATTTTAATATATCAAATTATTTGTCCCACATCTTTCTTTAAAAAAACAATTGATTCCCTAAAAAAATTATGTCATACTTATCCTGTGGTGTACATATTTCCTGGAACATCTACCTCCTAGGTGCACATTTATTACAGTTTGAGAAGGTGAGACAGATGTAAAAGTCCTATGTAAGCTCTTTAGAAATGTGAATTACCCTTATTATTTACAGACTTTTAAACTAAAATTGGAAAAGTGTGGTCAATTACTCTGGCCTTCTCAACCCCACAGGAGAATTGGTTTCCATGCTCTTTCCTTCCTTCTAATATTGGTCCAAGCCCAGTGGTCCAATGGCTCATGGCCATTTAAAGCAAGACTGAGAAAATGCTTCTCAGTTTGGCAATGGAGTTTGGGAATTGGCCAGCCCAACCTACTTCAGTGATTTTAATGCAAAGCACTCAGCAAATTAAACTTGTTGATTATAAAATATTTTCCATTTGCCCCAGTGTCGGCACTTTTATAGGAAATTTTGCATCCAGTGAAAGAGAAGTGCAAAGTAAGAATATGTATAGTTTTCCAAGATCACAAGGATTGCCTAGAGGAAAAGGCAAAATAGAGCCTGATGCAACATGTGGTCTGTCTCTCCCACCCCCAGTGCAAGAGAAAAGTTTCATTGCCTAGAGCTTCATTACCTACAAAGTAAAAATAATGAGAATTTCAGTCCTGAAATATGGTATACCTTGGAATGTACGACCTCTAATCTTTTGCTCACTTATTTATTCCCTGAATTTTTACCAAAGAATTTTTCTTGCACAAGGTGTCATGCAGAAGCTGGTAAGGCAAAGATAAATATGAATTAGATCTAGCCCCTCAGAGAGCTCACAGTCTAATGGATGAGAAAGACACAGAATCAAGTAACTATGAAACAATGTGATGATATGCATTCAGCATTTGGGGAGCACCAAGGACAAGCAACTAAACTACCATTTGCCCAATAATAGAACAACTGCCAGTGAAACAGTGATCACTCGATCTTGACATATTCCATCAGAGGCTAGAAAATTGCATATCAGAGTCACTGTAGATGAATTCTACTCTGGACAAACATATGGACTAGATCAGAGTTTTTTAAGAGCAACACTACTGACATTTTGGACGAGACAATTCTTTGTTGTGGAGGGCTGTCCTGTGCACAGGGGGATCTTTAACATCCGTGGCCTTTACCCTCTAGATGTTGGGAGCACCCACTCCTTGTCAATCAGAAGTGTCTGAAGATATCGCCAAATAGGTCTTGAGGGGCAAATTACTCCCAATTGAGAACCACTGGACTAAATGGTCTTTAATATTTCTTCCATCTTTAAGGATTGAACTAGTAGAACAGCTGACACTGCTGTAATCTGCAGGGAATGCTCATTTCTCCCAGCTGATACTGGAGTTACTTAGATTTGACCACAACTCTGCAGCCATATGCTCTTAAGGAAGCAATCTTAACCTAAAGAAAGAAGAACTCAAATCCTAAGTCTCAAAGCCATAAGTACCCTCTATCTTCAATATCGTAATGCAGTCTCTACTTGGTCAATGTTCCTCAAAGATACTCTGTGTTGAAGAAGTTATACTTCTTGGGAGCCAGCATTACTGACTGAGAGGGGATAGCCTTGCTACTTGGGCAGAATAGAATCAGCGTTTAGAACAGAGAAGTGCATTTTGACTATACTCTGTACAACCCCTCCTACAATCAAAGCAGTTCTGTCCTTCATCTTTTTTATCCACCTTTCTTAACCTATAAAAAGATAGAAAATGTTTGGTGGAAACACTGGAGTTGGACCTGGAGCCCTGGGTTTGGATCCTAGTCAGATCATTAAACTCACTGCATTAATTTGGACAAATTACTTCATACATTGGCTTGCTCATTCAACAAACTTTTTCCAAGTGCCTGCTGCACACGACAAACTATAACAGCTGGCTAGGGATACACAGGGAATGACACAGCTCTCCCACTAGTTTTTCACAATAGAGAAAAAGGAGAGCAAGTATCATATCTCATGTGATGGTGTGAGTATCGTCATTACTGCACTACTCACAGGGAAATTACAACTGGTTCTGTTTGTTTTCACCTTGGCCAGGGAGTCAGGATCTTCCTCCATGACCTTGTCCTCACCAATTTGTCCAACATCCCTCTCTCTGTTTGGTCAACTCACATTGACTGGGACTAACCATGCCCAGTAAGATTGAAGGGCATGTTGTCATCAGGTGGAATATCGATATTCAAGGATAGCTTTTTCTGTATTCCTAGTATTTGCTCTCTGGGCCCCTAAGTAAAGTCACTCCTACCTCTCAAAGAAATCCTGTAAAGTTCCTTCCACATGTCCTTCCCCTGTGTAACTCACTTCTCAACCTTCTCTCTTTCCTTCCCCCAAGTCTCAGAATTACCCAATTTTCAGGGATTCTGCATACATGCATCCAAGAATTTGACCACAGGGGTAAGGCATTTCTTCAAATCTGTATTTTTGTTTCATTTTGGACTGAGAGAAAGAAAAAAAAAAATGGTCCTAAAGACCACTGAGAGAGCAAAGGGTGGTGGAAACACAGAGAAAACAATGAAGTGAATGCTAACAAGATAGAACCATAACATCCTGTGGTAACTGACACGAGAAGAGCAAGCTCAGACTTCTAGGGACCATGGCCTTTCCCAAGAAATGGAAGTTAGCAACCAGGGCATCAGTTTGTAATTATATATACTTTTTATACCACAGTGAAGCATATTTCCAACTGATGGGGATGGTTCAGCAGAATGTTATAAACAAAAGCTTCAAGTAGGTTTTTACTTCTTCTTTTAGGGCTTCAGATTCCTCCAATATAAAAATAAAAAGCTTGATTAGGGAAACTTTTAGGTCTGAGAGAGCAATAATACTCCATCATTCAGTGTTACTTGGATTCCTTTTCCTACCAATATCCCTGGTACGTCTTTCTCCACACTTAAGATGTGCTGCTTGATCCAAATGTGGAGACTGCAGGACTAGGTGAGGAGAACGAGACAGACTCCCCAGAGGTGGAACTCAGTAACATGTGGACGGAATATCAGGATTTGAGGAGCTCCAACGAAAGCTTTCACATCTTGCATACATTTTCAAAAATAACATTCTACAAAATGTAGTCTTGTTTCCTTGGTGTGATATAGAACTCTTTTAATTAAACTTTGGAAACAAACGTATAGGGGTCATGAGGATAAACAAAACTTTTCAATTTTTAATTCATTGGATAGATCCCCCTGAGCTTTCATTCCCTGGATAGGAATCTCAAAGCAATAACTCAAGGAGCTCCCCTTAGAGGCTGTTCCACTTTGATGTGAACCCTGCTGTCTTTTTTGACTCTGGAGGATGGACTGGAAGTCAGACTTGAGTGGATACCCTAGCACCTTCACGTACTTAATACCTGCTGTGACATTGGGCATTACAACTGAGCCTCAGTTTGCTCATCTATGAAATTAAGAAACAGTATTCTCAGGGCAGTGCCTACTTTGTGGTAGAAGCTCCTTCTTTTATCCCTACATTCTAGCATCCAGCCCAGAGTAAGCTTGCGTTAAATGTTAGTTGCATTTACCTCCTCCATTCTTACATTCTCTTTTTAAAGGGGACTTTAATAGGCTCTTGTATCAGGCCACAAAGATATCTTCTTCCTACCATAATTAAGCAACTCGAGAAATCCTGTGAGGTCGATAAATTTGGAAAACGCTTACATAAAACAGAATATAAAATGGCAAGTCCTGCCATCAGAAGCCAGTAAAAGTCAATTGCTTTATGTGACACCTCTACAAATGGCATTATGTCATTGCATAATATTAGTAAGAAATTGTAAGATTTTGTTCAGGCCTATAAAACGTAATGAGTCTCACATCATCTACCAATATAAAAATAAATTGAAAGAAAGTAATATTTTAAAAAGAAAGAAAAAACAAGCTTCCAACTTCTTGGCTTTTTCTGTGTTTGAGGAAATTTAGTCCATAAAGAAATGGATTTAAATGTTTTTCAGTGTGGTTAGTTGGCGTTCTCTCTCTCTTTTTCTTTCTTTTTATTATTTTAATTTTTCATCTTTGCCTTTTTTATTTAACTGGGAACACACAAAATCTCTGTTTCAGAAATCAGGTGGTCTTGGCTGAAAAATTCTCCCAATGCATAAAAAGAACTTTAAATGTTCAGAAAGTGGCAAGTCTTCATGGTGCCAATAAAGAGATGGATTTATTCATCTGGGCTAAGGTACAGGACATTAACTTTCACAGATGCATTTGTTCACCAGCAGTTCACACTAAACCAACCTGAAAAGTCTTTGTAAACCTGAAATATGAGGCTATGTGTGCATGGCCTAGAACAGTGTTTCTTTTGGTAACAAATAGTGATATGGGAGTCCAAATTTATCCAGTGAGTACCTCTCTTAGGCAAGGTTGAATGCCCATTGGTTCTGGAGCAGAAAGAATTGATCATTCTGAGGAGATTTTGCCATACTACCAAAGATCTGGCTTGCATCTGTATTAAATATGCTCCAGAAAAAATGGAAGGAATAATCTCATAGCTCCCCCACAGTGCAGTCTTATGGATGTGAGCAGGCATGTCTATTAGGAATAATATATAACAAGAGCTGAGCCATTGGGCTCTCTAAATAAACTGTCTTCATATTTGGGGAAGAGAAAGACAAATGTGGTATGTTTGGCTCAAGAAATGGGCTCTGTTTTTCTTCTTTGTCAGCATTCCCATTCAGTGGTGCAGATGGACTGGACACCCTTGGGGATGGGGTACATTTTCTGGCTCAAAATGGAAACAGCGCGGAGTGGTTTAAGCCAAGGAGGAAAGCTTGGATTCATGCAATCAGTTCAAGTTACTCACAGACTGAGAGAAATCCAAAGTTGAATGTAAATCTATAGATATCTCTTCTGCCTTTAACCCAGTGCTGGAATTCCTTCTTTACATGGTTGAATGATGGCCACCCAGCCTTCCATTGAACACTTTCCAGGAATAGGGAGCTCATTACTTATGAGGAGCTCCGTGTATATTATTATTGTCATTAATATGTGGATTAGTACCATTTTTAACAAAACTATAGCAAATGTTATAACCTCCAAGGAGAGGCAAATTTGGAATGGTTGTGAAAGCTCATTTCCTTACTCTTGTTAGTAGTTCTACAGGAAGTCATCTCAACATTCCTGACCTCTACAGAAATAGGCTGATACCAAAGGCTATACTTAGAACATCCTCCCTTTATAAGCAAGAAGTCAGTTAGATGGTCCCTATCCCACTTGCCTTTTCAGAGGAAGAATGTTGTGGGGGCAGGGTCCCCACCTATGAGAACACTTTTTATGGTGCATCCAGTAGTGCTGTCTGCCTAACCTAACTCTCTGCAGAATGAGAATCCAGAGCCTTGTGTGTGCTTTCTCTCCATTTGGAAACGTTACTGTAGATTTACACTAGCAGTGTGTGTACGTGGGACCCCTTTGCATAATACAATCTCTACAAGCACTTATAAGATATTAGGCTTAGGGTTAAGAACTTGAGATTTATTAGCACATTTAGTCTTCCAAATAGTTCTCTGAGGTTAGACACTATACTTACACTCTTTTGAAGAGGAGGAACCTAAGTCTCAAAGATGACTGGGCATGGTAAAAACAGAGCTTCTACACAAAAGCATGTTCTTAATCTATGCTACATAGTTGGCCACCACTGGTATTGTGAATAAATAAAACCTTTAAATCAGCTAGGTTTAGGGTTACCCCTTGGCTCTTCCCCTCCCTGGGAGTGATATTATGTACTTTCTTAGCCTTATGGAGTCTCAATTTCCTTGTCAATAAACTAGCAGTATTTCTTCATAATTTTTTATGACGGTTAAATGGGATCATATATATAACATGTACAGTAAACAGAATTTTTCTTATTGCCCTAGAGCTGAAGAGTAGGACTCCAAACAGAGGGATAAAAAGTGTTCATTATCCAATATCACAGAGTAAGAACACTGAAAAGACTACTAACGACTGGGCCTTTTGGTGGGCGCGCTAAGTAGGCAAACACCTCTGCTACCACTTATGATCAATCAGATCTCCTATTCTCCAGAAACGAAGAAGGAAAATAACACAGGGGAAAGAAAGCATCGTGGGAGTTAAAGCAATTGGCCTAGAATGGGGAATGTTGCTGCTTTGGCCTCCTCCTCCCAAAGTCAGTGAGGAAGGCTCCAAGAGAATCAATGCCAAGTAACAAGAGTACCTTCAAGAAGGAGAAACTTGTGTCTCATTCCCTGGTTAGACAATTGCTTATGCAATGAATTTTTTATCTCCTGAGTGCCTCTTAAAGAAAAATAGGGTTGGAGGAAGATGGCAGTGTTAAGCGGAGATTTCAAACAGACTCATGCCACCACTTGAAGTGGTAATGACAGGCAACTTCCCTAGGAATCCAAAGGTTCTAGAGAAGGTGAATTGGAGTCATATTGCCAGTGCCACACAAAAGAGCACCTCTGCATAGCCATAGGGAACTCTGACTGCAAGAGAATAAGGTGTACTCTCAATGGGATTGCTTTAGGTATATTTTTCTGGAGGAAAGAATTAAAATAGAAATGGTACATCCCAATTTTGAAACTGTGAGAACATATACATGAGCCCTACAAGGGAGCCTGCATTTGGACACCTGCCACACAGACCAATTCGCGTCCTGAAGAGGAGTAGCAACACCTAACAAAATATAGAACTTCAGACCCAGTTAAACATAAATGTGTTTCCTTTCCCCTAATTCATTCCTCATGAGGAGGTAGAACAAGAAGAGGATGGACAAGGACAAAGAACTGAAAGTGTGTAAACATGGATCACGCCCCCTGCACACACACACACACACACACACACACACACAACAGTACATAGCTATAGTTCCCAGGAGTCATGGGTTAAGCTTGAGCTAAAAGGTGAGAAGGGGGTGGTTAACTAGTTTAGAATTTAGTAATGTACTGGAATGAAGTCTTAATAATTAAAGTGACCAGAAAATTGTAGCACTCATCACAAAAGTTAATAAAAGATCGTATAAGTGGCACATCTGGGAGGTGGGCATTAATTGGTAAAAAACAAATATTTCATGTGTATACCCAACCAACTTCAGACTATTACTGGTTTATCCAGTAACATATGTCAAATACTGGGCAAATAATATCTTCTTAATAAATGTTACTTCTCCTTTCTCCTTAGATTACAGCACATATTTGATTTCTTCTCTGATTATAACAATGAATCTTAATTCCTTAGAGAGGAAAAACTGGAAAATACAGAAAAATATGAAGAGCACAATGAATATCAGTCATAACCCTCCTCCTACCTTTAGAAGCATCGTTGAGCAGCTCACTTAGGAAATTTTTCCTTATCATGAACCCAAGTCTGCTCCCTGATATTTCCATGCACTGGTCCTAGAACTGCCTTCTGAAGACACATAGATTCAATATCCTCTTTCCTCCATGTGATACTCTTTTAAATATGTAAAAAGAGATAATTTTACTTTTTTACCCACCCCCCCCCCTTTTTTTAACAGGTGAAACATTTTAAATTTCTTCCACCATTCTAAATGCCTCCTGGTTTCCAGCCTTTTCCTATTCCAGTCAATCAACTTCTGAGGATGTCTTGCTATGCCAATGTCACTTTTTAAATATGACACAGAATCAAGCCAAGCCCCAAACTTGACACAGGCAGATTATTACCTCCTTCATCTGAACACTGTTCTTAAATTTTTGTCATTGAGTACAGCCAAAGAACACAAAGAGACCAATTTGTCAAGTTGGAAATATTGCCTTAGCTTATGCTGACCTATTTTCTTCCTCAGAGCTTCTCAGGGCAAAAGGAAGGATCTGGCAGCTTGATTTTGAGATTTTCCCAACTCAACAGAGAAGTTTTTGTCAGCCTCTTGAAAGAAATAGAGACTCCTGACATCTAGTAGTAAAAAATAAGTTGTTTCAGAAGTAAATGCCAATATGATTGGAGGCTCTTTTTTCTTCATTCATCCATTCATAAGTTGTGAATAAGAAGCAGAAATTCTAGAACTTAGAATTTGGTAAAATGTACAGTTAATGCTCTTTGCAAATCTCTTTTCACTGCAATGCCCAATTGTTAATCATACCTAGGACCAACTCAAAATCTATGTTTAACTCACTGTGCTCTTGGGGCTTCCCATATCTTCCCAAGATGGGAGAACAGAGAGAAACAGCAGTGGGAAAGCCTTCTACACAAGTGTGTAGACTGTATGGTGACCGTCTAAAATTCATATGTTGAAGTCTTAACCCTGAATACCTCTTTGAAGGGTAATTAAGTTGAAATGATGTTTGCTGGGATGGGCTCTACTCCAGTATGACTTGCGTCCTTATAAAAAGAAAAGATTAGAACACAGACACACCTTGAGAAAAGACCATGTGAAGACACAGAAGTAGCCAGCTATCTACAAGTCAAGGAGACAGACCTCCAGAAGAAACCAACCCCCCTTGACACCTTGACCTCGAACTTCTGGCCTCCAGAATTATGGGAAATAAATTTCTGTTGTTTAAGTCACTCCGTCTATGGTAATTATCCCAGCAGCCTTAGCAGACTAATGCAGGTAAGGACATGAACACAGGTGAGAAGGTAGAATGCCGAAGCCAGTGAGAAAAGGGCCATTCACACATCCTCTGCTCTTTTAACTTACCCCAAGAAATCATGAAACTGCCTTAAGTTCTATTCAGATTTTTATTCCTTTGAGACGTGTTTTCTTCCATAATCAATCATTTTAACAGATCTCATAAGAATTATAAAACAACTCAAGCCATTGGAAGCCTTCTCTGTTTTGACTTGTAAGAAAGGTCTCTGTCAGGAGGGCCGATAAAGGTGGTTGGTAGGTGTGATCTGAGGGCAGGGCACTCAGACACACTGGCAGAAGCTAAATCTATTTTCATTTAAAGGAACAAAAATGCACAAGTAAATACCATCTTTATTTGTCCAGAGTTTTAGGCTTGAGAAGAGAGCAAGGAGGACCATGGTAAAAGGAGGATTAAAAAGCGTAGGGATCTGAGACTGGGGTACTGCAGACAATAAAGATCTGTCAGAAATGCCACTGTGTGCTGTTGTTGGACACTTGTCATTACTGAATTTTTAAGAAAACTTCAATAAATTTTCTATACTGTTTTTTGAATTAGATATTTGTTTCATTTGGATGCACTGCTTTGCTCTAAACAGCCCAAAAGTAATCCAGCATATTTGAATTGTATACAAACACAGTGTTGCAAAAAAATTCTGTCATTCATTTGGTATTTTACTGGATTGTCTTTTCCTTCAGAGTATCACTATATTGTAAAGACTGGGCTGCATATAAACTATGTAAACTTTCATCTAAGTATCCAGGCACCTGCATCCTATGCAAATGCACTTAATCTATTCTACAGATTTTTTCTGCAAATAGGTGTTGGGTACCAATGATGTTAGGATTTGTCTACATAACAAAATAAGATAGAAGTGTTTCCTGCATTTATGCAGTCTGTAGTCTAAATTAGGTGGAAAGTTTATGGGGGAACATGCCCTCAATGAGCATTCTTTGAAGAGAGAAAAAAACTAGGATTTATAGAAAGTCATGCATTTGATATGTAGTTTAACTCTCATAAATCTACCATGACATAGTTATTTAGTAGCTCACTTGTAACATAGAAATACTGAAAATCAAAAAGATTAGTCTATTCAACATCACACATATGGTAAGAGGTAGGGTAGGATGAGTGCTCCTTGGTGGTATTCTTTGCAGTACATCAACCTGTCTTCCTTGAGGGCAAAGTCTTTGTCTTATAAATTCTGAAACCTTCTTATGCATAGAACATGGTTCACCCAAGGATAGGGTGAATGATTTGGGGTTGAATAAGGCCTTTGTTAATAAACTATTGGAGTACCCTAAGGGTCAGTCCTTTTTTCTAGGATTTCTCTTCTTTACTTGCATTTACTTCCTAGGTGGTATCATCCAATTCCATCACTTTAAGCATATGATGTTAACTACTAAATTTTTAGTTTTAGCTCCAAATGAATTCTGGACTTATATGTCTAACTGCCCATTTAACATCTCCCTAAGATGGTTAATGAATGTCTCCAACCTAATGTGTTGAAAGAGAGCTCTTGATTCCCCTTTAAATCAGATTCACCCCCTTCTCAGCCTATTCTCCTACCTTAATGTACTCAGTTCAAGCCAAAACTCTGCTGACAACAGCTTCTTTTTTCCTGTCCCATTCTGTATGCAGTCTATTGGGAAATCCTTCAGGATCCACCTTCAAATGCACCTTGAAACCTATGCTTTTTGCCATCCACCCCTATCTCCACCCTCTGGTCTAAGCCAGTGCTGCTCTCCCATGGAAGGCAGCAACAGAATCTTGTCCTCCTGCTTCTGCTCTCACCTCCCCTAAGTTTATTTTCCACTCTCCACTAGAGTGCTGCTTTTAACACAAAAGTCAGGTCATACCTTCTCCTGCTTAGAATCTTCCCAGGGATTTTCTATTACATGAACTAGAAAGGTCTGACAAGTAGATACAATGGTTCTCTAAACCCTGGCTTCCTGTTGGACCTCACCTCCTACCACTAATCCCTTCAATCCTTCTGCTCTGGTCTCCTACACTGCACTCCCTACTACTCTTAGAACACACTGACATGCCATCACTTCAGAGCTTTATACATATCCCTGCCTGATAGCCAGTCCTGAAATCTTCACATGGCTCATTTCATTAAGGTTTCTGCTAAAAAATCATGTTCTTATAGACTGTACACACTTCCCTGTGTGTATATGCTTGCAGGACAGTGGGGGCATAGTAAATGAATATATTAAATGCATTTGAATCACACCATGTATGTAATGATCAAGAACGGATAAAGTTGGAATTTCTTTCTTTGCTTCAAGAGATTTTCTTTCTCTGCACACTCTTGTGTGAACATTCACAATTACTCATCTGCCAGTTTCATTGCCATAGATCAGACCCGGAAAGCTGCCAAGGAAACCACATATAACCTCACACCATACAATGTCTATGGCCAAGAAAGTAACAGTACATGTCACCCTGAATCCATTTGCCTTTCACATTTGTCTTTGGTTACATTTGGCAACCATGGATGCCTAGAGAGCCTTGCTATCACTCTGAAGCAAAACTGATTCTGGATATAAGGTCAGAAGAAAAGGGGAAGTTTCTGGGACAAAGTGCCAAAGTCAGACAGAGGCTGGACCATCAGCTGCAAGGTAATGTCAAAGGAGCCTGCTTTTGCCTGCGTCTTCTTCTCCGCCTGTTAGACACCAAACAACCAAAAATCAAAGTCACTTTCAAGCATTTGGACAAGATCCCAGCCTAGCCAGCTGCATTAGAAAGCTTGCTTTTCAGTCAGTCCCCCAGAAATGAAGTATGGAAAGATTGGGTTCAAGTATGGACATAATTCTCCTCTTCTGTTGTCTCCAAGTTGTTGTGAGATCTATCCATGTCTGGGCTGGAATCATGTTCTGGTCACAAATAATTTGCCCTCACTTCACAAGTTAGCAGTTCACAGTTTACAAGGCAATACAATTTATTCTTCATTCACAGCTTTCATTCCTCTAAAAACAGGGATGGGGTTAATTAAGAAATGTACCCAAGGGCAATTTTTTTTTTAATGTAAGAATTATTTGCCTTCACTCTTAATGTAGACTTTGGAGCCAGAGAGTTCTGGGCTTGAGTGGCTGCCTCAGCACATAAGAGCTAGGGGACTTTGGGCTTATTGCTTTATTTTTCCAATCTCAGTTTACTAATCTCCAACACAGGGTTACTATGAGGATTAAATGAGTAAGCATAAGCAGGATGCTTGACAAACTATGCATATCAAGCCTTAAATAAGCTTTATTTATCCATTTAACCAATTTACCTACTACTATGTGCCAGGCATGATTGGGAACTAAAGACATAGCAGTAAATAAGCACTCTTTCACAGTGTGCTTTAAATTATAGAGAGACAGACAATAAACGAGCAAAAACTAAAAACAGATTACATACATTGGTTGCCACTCTCCCTTTCATTAACTGTTAGCCATACACTAGGAGGATGGGATCACGTGTTCACATACGCACATACACATGCCTCCTAGCATGCTCTTACCTGCTCCATCATAATTATCTCAGTGTTAGAGTTGCTTGATAGGTTGTGACAGTACCACGCATTCTTTTTTACTCAAGCAATAGTTTTTGAGAACATGCTAAGCACTAGATTCAGTGTTGGATGTTAGGAAAGAATAAAAAGGTAATAAAAAATGTTCTTCCCATCCATCTGCTCATGATTTTGCGGTAGAAACAGACCACTAAACACACAATTAAAATACCATTTATTACTTGTTCTGTGGAATGCTTATATACTCTGCCAACCTAGAAAGTTTAAAAAGGAAGTAAAGAGCACCACCTCATGTGGCCTAATGGAGGCTTTCCCAAGAGGGTGAAATTGTGTAGGGTAACTCAGATTTAAACAGGTCAATAAAAGGAGAACTTTCCATGCACAGAGAACATTTCATGCAAACAAATAGCATAAGAAATTATTTTATATGTCTGATCATTAGGGAGCTTCTATTCAGTTCAACATATTATACTCCAAGCAATGTGTTGCCCAGTGGAAAACAAGAAGGAGGCATGGGTTAGTGCAAAAGGCCAATAAGCACACACAGAATTTTAATATATGGAGTAAGTGCTATAATATAAGTAGTACAAAGAAGGATCAGGCTTCCAGCAGAATCTAATACAAGAATGAGAAGTTAGATGAAAGAATGGGCATGGGGACTGGAAGGAAAGCTTTCAGGAAAGCAGGATTAATCCATACAAGGAGCCTTATGTGGGACACTGGCAAATTCTAGGAACTTCCAGTAACTGGTTACTGTTAGAGAGAACTCATCCTTTAGAACCCAAACATCACTTTTCAAGAAAGGCATTCCCTGAGCCCCCAGGTAAGATAAGATTTCCCCCCTTTAGTCCCAGGTAGAAAGTAAATTCCATAATGAGGCACAGGATTATGTCACTCTTCTTCAGTAATGTTCTCCATTGCCTCTTACGATTCCTGACATAGAATAAGCCTCAATATATTGAATAACTGATTACAAAAGTGATTGCCAAGAGGAAGATTGGAAAGAAATGAAGCTAAAGGGTTAAACAGGCATCAGAACAGATGAACTTATACTTCACACTAGGAATTTGAAATCCAAGACCAGTTGTCTCAAAACTTTGCTTCATCACTTACCCTAGTAAGTCAATGTTTTGGGACACTCACTCCTGATATACGCACATTAATTAATATATAAACTTACATGTACTGCTCTAAGGCATTATGTACGTTATAAAATACGCAAAAAGAAAATTAGAAAGCTTATTTTAAAAAATAAACAGAAATCGATATTTTAACATGTTTTTCTTATGCCTCAGCACCAAATTATACGCCCCCAGGGTAGCCACATCCCTTTGGAAAACACTAGGGCACAAGAAGTCATAGAAGCACTTTAAGAACAACAATATGTATCCAAATTTGCATGTTAGGATTCTGTTGTAATTAACCAGGTAGTCCAGCCTACTTATCGTATGCTTCTATGCACTTCCCATCTCTGGCATCCTTCCCTGAAGTCCATATCGAAGATGATGCATGGTTAGGTACTCAAAAATCGAAGCGAATATTAGCTATGAGGACAACCCTAATTCATCACTTCTTCTCTACAGGTTTTTAGTCTTTTATGAAGAAACACAAGAAATAAAATAATGATTAGGCTATAATTCCATGGTAATTCCTAGTCAAGTTGAATTGAGAGTATGATAAGGTGTCATACCTCCATAGTAAACACACAAATCAGAACCCATGTGGATCTGACTCTCTGACCTAGTTGTACCTGGCAGTGATGGAGCAAAGACCAATCTCTGCTTGATCCCTTTACAGTGTAGAGTCTGGAAGCATGGGTCTCCACTATGTGTAGAACCAGGTGGTTCACAAAAATGAGAAAGATAGGCCAACACTGCTAAAATGCCATCTCAATGATTCGCTCCTAGTTGGCAGAGTTGTCAGTTTTTTGCCACCTCTCCAATTTGATAAATCATTCCTTGTGTCCTGGGGAGAGCAAGTGAAAGGATTGGGAAAGAAATTGGAATTAGTCTTTATTAGCCCATCTTTTCTTAACAGTGGAGAATAGCAATCCCCTAAAGATAACAAGGAAAAAATAAATAAGGGTGATCCCTCCAATAGCAAGGAAGAAAACCCAAGCAACTGGAAATTAAAATGATAATCAAGAAAGTTCTACTGTTTTATCTTTGGCACCTTAACTGACAAGATATGCAACAATGGGCAAATCACTCCCCTCTCTGAGCTGCACTTTCTCCATCTGTAAAATAAGAGGTAATAGCAGATGATCTCTAAGGGCCCTTGTAACTCTGACATTTTATGGTTTCTATAAGATATTCAGAAATTATTCTTGAACTGCCTTTGTCAAAAAGCAATAAAATTTAATATAATATTTTAAAATCCACTATTCAAATACTAATGGACTAAATGACAAGGGTGCTAGAAGAACTAAATGAAAATCTTGGGCTTTCTGACTTAATCAATCAACATAAATGGATGGCAGGAAGGAGTACAGAGGATGAAATCCTGAACATTATCAGGAAAATGGACTTTTGAGTTAAGGAGTTAATCAGCAAGAATTTTACCAATTGTGAAAGGTCCAATTGTGTGGCACCGACTTGAGGCAGGACAGGACAAAGACTCCCATGGGCAGATTGTGATGAAAACCAAGGATGAGCACATTCCATAATGGAGGACAATGAGTTAGGAACACTCTGTAACATGAGAAGCTGATTGTACAGAGAGCAGCCGTGTTCCAAAACAGGATACCACTGTGCAGCTGTGGAGACAGAAAGGGGCCAGCTTTCAGAATATGGGAATATTTTTAAAAATGGTCAAATCAGAGCTGGTGAAACCTTTCTTCAAATTTTGGCTGATTTATTGATTTATTTATTTTGAGAGAGAGAAGAGAGAAAGAAAGAAATTTATTTATTTTGAGAGAAAGAAAGAGAAAGCAAGTGGGGGAGGGGCAAAGGGAGAGGGAGAGAATCTCAGGCAGGCTTCACCCCCAGTGCAGAGCCCGATGCTGGACTCCATCTCAGGTCCATGAGATCATGACCTGAGCTGAAATCAAGAGTCAGATGCTTAACCATCTGAGCCACCCAGGCACTCCTGTTGGCTGCCTTAAATGAGTTATCCCACACATGGTACTGATTTCAAATGTCTAATTTATCAAATATATACATATATATATAATTTATCAAATATACATATATAAAGTTTATCAAATATATATATAATTTATCAAATATACATGTATATGTACATTTATAACATACATATGATTATATATATGTTATTTATTATAGATAGATGGATAGATGGATATATTTTTACAAGTGTAAATTCAGGACTGTCCACTCATTCCCCTGCCTATTCTAGCATTAATATCACAATGCACAGTATTTTAATTATTGTAGCTTTGAAGCATTTTACAGTTAGGGATTGCATTCTTCTTCGTGCCATGGAATAACAGAAAACTGCCTATAGAAGCCTAATGAAATGAGAAATTTATCATTCACACATAACAGAAAACTAAAAAGTACAGGGCTGGTGCAGCCCTTGGACATCAATAACAGAGACTTTTCACATTTTGCTCAACTATCTTGGGTATGGTTTTCATCATCATGTCATTACTTCATGATTGTAAGATGATTGCTTCACCTCCAGCAGCATATTTGTGTTCCAGGCAAGAAAAATAAAGAAGAAAAGAGCAGTAGGCAGGTATGGGATCTAAGCATCCTTTCTTTTAAGGAGATTTTCTAGAAGCCCTGCCTAGGGATGTTAGTATAACATCAATACATGACCACTCTATCTACAAGAGAGGTTAGGAAATGTATTTTATTATCTGAGTACATTACCCTGAGTAAGATATAAGGTAATCTTAGTAGAAGTAAAAGAAATTTTGGTGTAGAGTAGGCAACTAACCAGATTTGCTTCTCTCTCTCTCTCTTTCCCTATTTCCATATATATATATATATATATATATATATATATATATGTAAAAACCTGATAGGGAATTTTAATTTTATGCATTCTTTGCAAAATTTTTCCTAAACTTTTGTGCAACATTGCTTCAGGAGAAACCATAAAATCAGGGATTAGTGAATTTAGTGATAATTAATAGCTTTCAAAAATTAAATAAACCCCTTTACATTTATTCAGTTCTGCTTGAATAACCCCTGTTAAAACCTTATAATTTTCTTCATTTAGTTTTCACATACTTTAAGCTAGGTTAATTTCTAGGTATCCTGGATTCAGTTTGGCTTGTAAATTTTTAATGTAATTTCTTTTCTTCCTAAATTGTTTTTATTGTTTTGCTGATAATAGGAAAGCTGCAATTTTCATTTATTAATCATATATCATGCTAACTTACTGAACTCCTTTAGTAGTTCTAACAGATTCTTGGTTGGCTTTTTTAAATTTGTACACTTAAATAATCATATTATCTATAATAGAAGTCTTATCCATATTTACAGTCAAACATATTTTTATTTATTTTTCGTCTAATTGCATTATCTCAAGAGTAAAGGGAGAAACTTGCTAAAATAATTTATTAGAACTGTGTTACATTTTATCAAACACTTTTCAGTTGTCTTTTAAGCTGATTATTTGGTTGTTTCTTCTTAAATTGTTTAACAAAATGAGATTTTATATATAATATATATATAATATAAATATAATATATATAATATTTATATTATATAATAATATATATATAATATATATATATAATATTTATATTATATATTTATATTATATAATATAAATATTATATATATATAATATTTACTTATTTTGAAAGAGAATATAATATTTACTTATTTTGAGAGAGAATTCCAAGCTGGCTCTGCACTGTCAGTGTGGAGCAAACACAAGGCTCAGCTCAATCTTGTGAACCATGAGATCTTTTACCTGAGCTGAGATCAAGTGTCAGATGCTTAACCAACTGAGCCACCCAGGCAACCAAAGTGAGTTATTTTCCTTTATTTTGATTTTTGTCATTTCAGGTTTTCATGTAAATTCCAGTTAGTTAACATACAGTAAATATTAGTTTCCCGTGTACAATATAGTGATTCATCACTTACATACAACACCCAGTGCTCATCACAAGTGCCCTCCTTCATACCCATAACCTATTTCACCCATCCCGACACCCACCTTCTCTCTGGTGACCATCAGTTTGTTGTCTACAATTAAAAGTCTGTTTTGTGGTTTACCTCTCTCTTTTTTTCCCCTATGTTCATTTGTTTATTTCTTAAATTCTATGAGTGAGTGAAATCATACGGTATCTCTCTTTCTTGGACTTATTTTGCTTAGCATAATACTCTAGCTCCATCTACATCATTGCAAATGGCAAGATTTCATTCTTTTTTATGGTCGAGTAGTATACCATTATCAGTCAATGGACATTTGGGCTCTTTCCATAATTTGGCTATTGGTGATAATACTGCTCTAAATAATGGCATGAATATATACCCTCGAATCAGTATTTTTGCATCCCAAAGTGGGTTACAATATTTTCAAAAATTTATAATGTGAACAATTCTTGCATTTTTGTGATAAATCCTAATCGTTGATGTTGTTGTTAGTATTATTAAGCTGCTTGATTTGATACTCCAATATTTTGTTTAGTATTATTCTACCTATGTTCATAAATTTTTGCCTATTTTTTCTTTTTCCTTTAATCTACTTTTATTCAGTTTTGGTATCTAGATTTTACTAGGCTCATAAAACAAGTTGCTAAGTTTTAATATCTTTTTATATGATCTTGAAATTTTATATCATATGGGAAATATTTAATCATTGAATGTTTATTAGGAATTATAACTTGAAAATTATGTTTAGTGCATGTTTTAGAAATTTATTTTAAGATTTCTCATTGTTTCAGGTTTATTACATCTTATGTCAATACTGGTAGTTTTTTTTTTTTATTATTAACATTTATTTGTATTTGAGAGAGAGAAAGAGAGAGACAGAGCATGAGTGTGGGAGGGACAGAGAGAGACACACACACAGAATCCTAAGCAGTTTCCAGGCTCCAAGCTCTCAGCACAGCTCAACACAAGGCCCATGAGCCAGGAGATCATGACCTGAGCTGAAGTCGGACACTTAACCGACTGAGTCACCCAGGCGCCCCATTACTGGTAGTTTTTAATTTTACTTTTAAATCAACTTTATAGAGGTATAATTTAAATACAATGAATACAAGCAATTTAAATGTACAGGTTGATGAGATTTGACAAATGAAAAATCCCATGTAACTACTTGAGCACCAAGATAGAGAACATTTATATCATCCTAATAAGTAGTCTCAAGACACTTTGCACTCAATTCCTCTCCCTCAAACACTAAGCAACCTCTGGTCTGCTTTCTGCCATTATAAATCAGTTTGCTTGTTCTAGAATTTAATAGAAATGGAAGCATACTATATGTGCTCTGGATTCTTCTGCTCAGCATAATGTTTTGGAGAATTATTCATGTTGTTGCATGAATCAGCAGCATGTCCTTTTAATTGCTGACTAATATTCTAGTGTATGAATAGACAATTACTTTTAATCCATTTGTCTGATGAAGATATTTGGAATATCTTCAGTTCAAAATTATTATGAATAAAACTGCCATGGACATTTGTGTACAAGTGATTTTGTGAACAAAATTGTTTTTATTTCTCTTCAGTAACTAGTTAGCTTTAGAACTGCTTGGACAAACAGTAGTGCATATTTAACTTTATTTAAAAAACTGCTGAACTTTTTTCCAAAGTACTGACAACATTTTATACTCTCAACACCAATCCACGAAAGTTCCAGTTACTCTAAGTCTTCTGTAAAACTTAGTTTTGTCATTCATTTTAACGATGGCCATTTTAGTGGGTGTGTAAGGGTCTCTCTCTCTGGATGTCTTAATTTGCATCTCCATGATGAGTGAATTTGAGCAAATTGTATGTACCTATTGGCCACCCATATATCTTCTTTTGTGATATGTCTGTTTAAATCTTTTGCCTACTTCTGATTTATCTGTTTTTAGATTATTAGGCTGCTGGGGTTCTTTCTGTTTTCTGGTACAAGGTTTTGCCCAAAACAAGATTAGCAAATATTTTCCCCCAGTCTGTAGCTTAACCCTTCATTTTCTTAATGGTATCTTTCCAAAATCAGAAGTGTTTCATTTGCAGGGCACCTGGGTGGCTCAGTCAGTTAAGCTTCCGACTTCAGCTCGGGGCATGATTTCATGGTTTGTGGGTTCGAGCCCCTTATGGGGCTCTGTGCGGACAGATCAGAGCCTGGTGCCTGCTTTGGATTCTGTGTTTCCCTCTCTCTCTGCTCCCCCTCACCCCTGCTCATACTCTGTCTCTCTTTCTGTCTCAAAAATAAACATTAAAAAAAAATTTTTTTAATTATCAAAAGAAGCTTTTCATTTTAAGTCTAATTTGTTAATTTTCTCTTAATAAGTAGCACTATTCATGTCCTGCCTAAGAGATCTTTGTTTAGCTCAGTATCACAATAAAACACACCATACTTGTCTCCTTACGTCCTAAGAATACATAATTTATTCTCACCTCTGAGCATCTGCAACTTCTATTCCACGTGCCTGGAGTATGGCATATTCTTTCTCCAGACCTTTATAGCTTATTCCCTCATTGGGATACACTTTCTGCTCAGTGTTACCTCCTCAGGAAAACTCTCTCCCTCACAAGCCACTCTAACTTTCCTATCCTTGTTTCTAGAAGTCTTATAGTTTCAGCTCTCTCATTTAGGTCTAAGATCCATTTTGAGTTAATTTTCTTATGGTTCAAGGTAAGCATCTAAATTAATTGTTTTTGCATGAGTATATCCAAGTGACTATACCATTGGGTGAAAAGGTTATAGAATTGCCTTGCCATCTTTGTCAAAACTTAATTAACCATAAATATAGGGTTGTCATTCTAAACACTAAATTCTGTGTCATTGATCTATATAGCTAATCTTACGCCAAGACCACAAGGTCTTGATTACTGTGGCTTTCTACTTAATTTTGTAACTGGAAAATGTGAGTCCTCCAGCTTTTTTCTTCTTGTTCAAAATTGTTTTGGTTTTTCTGGGTCCTTTGCATTTCCATATAAATTTTAGAATCAGCTTGTCAAGTACTGAAAAAAATATATACAGTTTAAGGATTTTGCTAGGGATTAAATTGAACCTGCAGATCAATTTGAGGAGAATTGCCAATTAGCAATATTGAGTCTGCCAATCCATGAACATATCTCACTTTATTTAGGTCTTCTTTAATTTTTTCAACAGTGTTTTATAGTTTTCCGTGTACAAGCCTGACACGTCTTTTGCTAAATATATTCCTAAGTATTTTTTTCTTTGTAATGCCATTGTACTTTTACTTGTTTTGTAATTGTAATTGTTTTCTTAATTTCATTTTCAGACTGTTCATTGTTAGCATATAGATACACAATTGGTTTTTGTATATTGATCTTGTATGCTGTGATCATGCTGAACTCATTAGCTGGTTTTTTTTTAATAGAATCCTTAGGATTTTCTACATAAAGAATCATGTCTTTGCAAGTAAAGACAATTTTACAACCTCTTTCTCAATCTGGATGCCTCCAATTTTATTCATCTATTATGTATGTATGTATATATTTATGCATTACCTTGTTATGCCAATTAGAGAAACTTCTCTATGATGTAGTGAAAACAGAAATGTTTGCCTTGTGCTTGATCTTGATCTTGATGTGCTTGATCCACACATATTTTATGTAACAGAGATGACTTTTCCCTTATTTTAAATAAATCCCTTGAGAGAGACATGAGACTTTATCTAAAGTGCAAAATCTGAGCTTGATTCCTTTCCCACCTAAGGTTTCCCAAACTGTTTTTGAAACCAACCAACCAACCAACCACATTTATTTTTGTTTGTATGCTTTCTTTACCTCATCCAGATTGACCTCGAGATGCCATTTTTAAGCTTCAAGAGACAGCTGGAGAGATCAGACCCCCTCCACTGGGTCCCCATCAGACACAGTGGAAAAGAGGAAACGAGATGGCAGGGATCTAAAGATTTCTCTCAGGGCCCTACTGGACACATGGCCAGGGCTCACATGACTGAACGCTGGAAGGTAGGAAAAGGAAACAAGAGACAAAGAGGGAGTACTGCTGACGTGTTTTAAACTGTCATAAGATAATTTGTATAATCGTGAGGGAAGTGATTTTAGTCTACCCCATAGTAAATAATAAATGGTAGCTCCTGATATTAATATTATGACTGCTATTATCATTAACCTTATCATTACTATTATGTGTTCAGAATATACTCTCTTTTCTCCAAAGGGGCTTGATCATTCCTATTTTCTAATGAAAAAACCCACTAGAATAAAAATCCATTATGAGTATAACTGGTGACAAAAATGTACAAATCTGTTGACAATTATGACTGCGTGTCTCCTGTGTGCTATTTCCCAGCCCTAGAAGTGACTAGTGACCAGGGAGAATGCAGGGAGTACAGAAGCTGTGAAGCTGCAGCTCCTCGGGCAGGGGTGACCCCTCCCCCTCCATCCCCAGCTGTATGATGACAAAGCTGTCATTAGTTAGGGGAGCTCTGAATCCCAAGTGCAAGGACCTTATGCTGTGCTTGAGAGACAGGAAATCACTCCTGTCAGCTGGAGGGAGGGCAGGCGTGGAGAGCCAAGTAAGTAGGAAGGGGTGGGGGGCAGGGTCCTGCCGGATCCTTGGTCATCCTCCCCTGTAAGAAACTGTAGGAAGGCTGCCCTGAGAATCGTTGCACGGGCCTCCTCCACAATGACAAAGGGATCACCTGGAGATGAGGGTATTCTTGAGCGCGAGCTCTCTTTAATTCCCTGCCAAGGCAGCCACAATTTATCGAAGGTGGGTTTGTGAAGTAGAGTTCTGCCAGGGAGAGATTGGCACAAGAGAAATGGAGACAGCTAATTCTCAGGGGGTCGTCTTTGGCAAAATCTGCTATTGAGGCCTCATGCTACTTGTGCTCATAGCTGCCGAGAACCAAGAGTGCCATCTGCAAACTGTGACTCATAAACACTCTGTCAGTCTGCCATCTACCCTGACATCATAAAATAACAAGAAGCGGCATTGTAATAAAGAGGGGAGGTTTGCAGCCTACCAATTAAATGCATCTAATTTATTTCTCTTACAGCTGAGGCTTTATTTATTAGTAAACAGCTGCATTTGTTACACTTTTTTCTCAAAACGTGCCAACTGGCACTTTGGATGATCCATTAATCCTAAATAATCATCTGTGTACTTCATAGATCCTGGATATATAGGCCTATATGTATAAGAAGGTTATTAAAAAGCTAAAGCCTAACCTTGCCAGTCAGCTGGAGGGTGTAGCTCTGGGTGTCAGGCTGGGTGAGTTAATGTGACATGAAGTATGTAGATATGAATGAGGTCTGGCTGTGTTTTTGGAAAGATTTTGCATGTGGCTTTATCTCTCCCTTTCTGCAAGTACATGTAGAGAAATGTGTATGTTAATTTTCTGCAATTGAGCATTGCCTAAATTCTTGTCCAAGTGTAATTAGCTTGAGATGACCAGAAGCAGATTATAGGGTTACCTGTTTTTAATTGGAGGTGGGATAAGAGAGAAAAGGTGTATTCCCTCAGCACCTGAACTTTCCCCAACCCTGCTAACCGGCATGTGCTTCTGAGGTTAGAGTTCTTCTATTTTCATCTGTAAAAGCGATGCCAGTACATACACACATACACAGACCCCTACACACACACACACACACACACACACACACACACCCTCATTTTATTTAAAAATGGCTGTGGTACACACAGGAAAGATCCACTCTCAGTTTTTGTTTCCTTACTACAAGGGAAGAGAAGATTACTGAGAATCATTACAAGGGAGAAGAACTGTGTTAAGCAAAACTAAATATTTCACTCACCGACCTTTAAAGGGAATTGATTTGTTGAATATCAACTTAGATTCATCCATACCTACTGATTATATAAATAATGATTAATTTCATCGTTGTGTGTTTTTTTTATACATTCCAGTGGAATAAGTCATTGCGGGCAATATTTTCATTTTTAAAAAGGGTTGGCCATCATTCTGAATATTATGCTTTGTTTTTATTTTCTGGGAAGTAATTGTTAGTGTAATCTATGCAGAGAGATATAAATGACTGACTTTGGCCTACTTTAAACTCAATTAAATTAGAAGCCCTCTATAATGTGACATTGCATTTATGGTTGTTTAAATTATGTGGCTGTGTGATGGTCACTGGCATATTATTTGTAGGCCAATATTCTGTTATATGGTGTTTTGAATTTAAAAACATTGATAAAAATGACCAGACTTTCATTTTCTCTTTTGTTTTTATTTTTATTTTTCGCAATGATACCCACTGACTTAGGCTGGGGATGTTGTGTAACTTGCATAATAATTGAGATTGCAATTTCAATAAAGAAGGGAAGAGGGAATATGGGAGGAGAAGACAATTGAAAGAATCAATATACAAGTTACGAAGTTTTGAATATTTACATCTCCCTCCTTTTCTTTCCTTTGCCAAAAATAAATTTACATATGATATTTTTCATGAACCATACTAAGGGATCATTACAAATTACAACTTGAAACCACGTCTAATAATGGACAAGTAGTCATCAATTAAGTGTATATATGTTTGTTAGAAAAGAGTCACAAGTCAAACGTGCTATCTTGTTTACAAAGTCGGTTCACAATTAATGTGTGGGATATTGAGCCAGAGTGTCTGGATCTGAATTCCCGTTCTATCTCTGACTAGCTATAGGAACTTCGGTAAGTTACTCAACTACTCTCAGCCTCAGTTTCTTCATTGTTGAAATGTGGTTAATCTCAGTCCTTGCCTCAGAGGGTTACTACATGATTGAATGAGTAGATTCACCTAAAGTATTCACCACAGTGTCTAACACCTATAAGCTATCAAGAAACATTAAATTTAAGAAGAAGCAAATCTCTGTAGAAGAAATGACCACCAATTAGGCATACTACAGAGGGCTCAGTCTTTCTGGGATCCCACGTTTCCAAGTGTTGAGTATGCAGGTGAATGCTAACGTTAGCAGAATAGGAGGTTACTTTACTTGACAGTGTCTTCAGTAGAGTAGTATCCTGGATTGGGGGAGTTTGTGTTCGTGTCTTTCCAATTTCACGTGTAACAAAGTCTGCGTTCAGGGTCTGAACGTGTCATGGCAGACATGGTCAGATTATTTACACCACAGAAATCAGCCAGTCCTACAAGTTGGGGCTCTTCCAGTCTCAACCGGTAATAAATATTTACCAACTCATCCTCCCTGTAGAGAACAAAGCCTAAAACCAGAAAACAAGTCCCTTACCTAAAGCCACTGTGCAGCCAATTGACAAAATCCATGCAGGTGTATAATTAAGGATAGATCTCGTGTCCTCACTCATAGTGTCATTACCTTCAATCAACATACAACTAACATGCTTCATTATTGAGTCTCATTAGACAGCACACTGGAAGCAGCAAATTAAAAGAGGCAAGGAAGATGGCAAAAAGGAAGAAAACAAACATCTGACTGATATGAACATTCAAAGACATACACAGTCTGAATATATTCACTAAAGGGGAAAAAAAAGCCTAGAATAGCCTAAAGTCCTTTCTTTCAAAACACTGGTGTTCCTAATGAACTCCTTGAATCATCAAGAAAGTAATAAGATACATTTATTTATTATAATATGTTTACTGCCTCTGATTGGTTAGCACGAAATATATTTAGTCGTAGTCTAGAGGTTAAGATATTAATGCTGAATGGGATCTTGGGGACCATCAAGTCCAGTAGGTTTCAAATCTTTTAGCCACAGGACAATATTTCATTCAGATGGTCTACTGTCCAAAAACCAAACAGCTCTGTTTTGCAGTCTTGTCCTTTCACAATGAAGCACATCCCTTTGTGGAGGTATTTGGGCATATTAGAATACAGGCTGTGAACCACTGAGGGAGAACACCTCCCGCGTATTCCAGACTTAGAGATGTAAAGACAGACTTATTTAAATCAACCGTAACATATTAGGGAACCAAGCTTAGCCTAACTCTTGCTTTGGGGAAGGAACCACATGAAAGGAAATTCCTGGAATTAGGTCAGTTCAAAATACTTATATTCCAGAAATCACGATATTGAGTTCTGAATAATAGTTTAAGCTAAAGATTGATAATATTAATACCTACCATTTATTTGCCACTTGCTGTATGTCAGGCATTATGTCAGCCATTTAATATGCAGGAATTCTACTTGATAATTACCACTTAAAATCTCACTTTACAGATGAGCAATTCAAGGCTGGAAGGTTAAGAAACTTGCATAAGGCCACTCAGCTGGTAAGTGTCCAACTGCTCAGAGACTTTAAAGCCTATGCCCCAAACACGATACTCATTTGTTTCCCCAATATGCTACATTAACAGGGTACAAAGTCCTGGAAAGTGCCCTGCTCAGAAGAACAGATCTGGAGAGACCAGAGACAATTGTCAAACTTAGAGTAGAGAACTAGGGCACAGAGCTGACAAGATAAGAATGAGCTAAGATGGTGGGATCGAAGGACAAAGCTGGGAATATGGCTTGCTTTTATGGGCTGCAAGGAGCAAGATATATGCAACTCAGCTGCTCTTATGGAATCCAGATTTGGATGGGAAGTTGGCTGTAGAATTCTCAAGAGATGGTAAGTGACTTTCGCAGGATCATGTGGCCCATTAGCAGTCCAAATCCATCAACTACATCATAACTTAGGGAAAAGTCTCCTTGAAATTAATGTGATCATGTTAAAGAGTTCTAGCACTAAAAGGACCTAACTTTGCTAATAAAGAAAAATAAGTTTTGTGAACCTCATGAAGCCAAGTAATTGAGACTTTGCTCTATTTAGAGTATAAATTCAAGTATGAGTCCCTAAATAATTTTGAAATCCAGAGCATCAAAATCAGTATTTATGACTCTTTTCCTTGAATTTTTGGTCTGTGCTTATATTACCTGTTTTATTAGACTTGGAACAGAAGATCAGGAAGAGATGATGAAAGAAACATCCTCCTGGTGGCCCAAACTGGAAGAAAGAGTAGAGGCAAAACTACCCTTAATCACTGCCAAACCGTCATTCAGTTCCTACAATCAAAACATGAAACAACTGAGTCAGGGAACAAACTGAATTCTGTATACCCTCTACACAATCAACAATTAAAATTGCAGTTGGCTACCAACATGTTGTTTCTTTCCAAGAGCCCCATTTGAATGTTCTGCATGGTGTCTGGTGACTGGGCTAAAAGGTACAGATAAAACTAGAGTTCATCTGCTCTTTTGTCTATTCCTTCCCTGACCCTCCTTTTTGCTGAAAAACCATTTTATTTCCCTCTACTGCCCTTTGGGTTTGATGGGGCAGATGTGAGTATATTTCATAAAATCGAGCAGATTATCTCCCCCCCTCCCATCTCACCATGCGATGGCAATCATTAAGTCCCTGAAAGCCCACGGTGCCAGCAATATTGGTCCAATAAGTAAAGCCGCACTTCCTAAACAGATGGGAATGATGTTTCTTTGCCACTGGGTGAAATTGCTTTAAAAAGCGTCAGCAACAAACAGGGAGGGAAAGCTGAACCGTTGCTGCTGGAAGTCCGGCCACATGTAATACTCACTGCTTAAAAATCCAATATTGCATTTGCTTCCATTACAGTACTTTGTCCATCAGCTCATTTGAGTCTATTAACTTAATTGTTCTTTATTAACAAATGGGTCATTCTCTCTGGCAGCAGAGCAAAGCTCAAATGCCAGTTAAATACTTTGATAAATGCAACACCCCTTCCACTCTGCTCCCTCCCTGAACATGCTGTGAATGCACACACATGCACATGCACACACACACACACACACACACACACACATACACACGCAGATGCTTAATCAAGTGTATTTATATAAAAGGAGCACATCAAAAATTGGTTTTTAGAGCTGGCAAGCTGGGAGGCGTGTTTTTCTTTACAAGTAGATCCTATAATTACATATCACATCTTTTACAAATGTGTGTCATGCCTCTGGTAAAAATGTTCTTACCCTATGAAATGAGCTAAGGTTTTAGCGAGAGAGAACAATGACAATAATCTTTTGGCAAAACCTTTTGCAGGGAAGTCCTTTTTTAAAATTATGCGTACTTTTTCTTTTAATTATTCAGTAATTCTTCGTGTTATTATTATTAATTCTTCACAACTAAAAAAAAAACAAGATTTCCTGTTGTCTTTGTGTATCTTGGTCTCCCTTTCTCTTCCCTCCTAGCCCCCAACATACATACCCCTTCTTCTTAGGTGACATTATCCTACTCACCAAACCTGTAACTTTAACAGAGGGTGACAGGGTGACCTTGACGACAGATGTTCTTATGGCAACAGATGGCACTGGCAAACCCGAGAAGCTGCTGTATGCCGTCTCCGTGCCACCTGTGCCTGGTCAGATTGAGTCCATCAATTATCCAGGCTGCCCCATCCCCTGCACAGCCAGTCAGATGGATTGGCCCAGAAGGTTTGCTGTGTGAATGACAATAGGCAAGGGGCTAGTGAGGAAGCAGTCAGGTGAGAGGGTTTCCTTCTTTTCCTCTTCTACTTCCCCACCACAAATCCCCACCCTCACTCACTCGTATATTTAATGATTTCAGTGAATCTAAAAGACTAAACTGGTTTTATCAGTGAAAATTCACCACATGACCTTTAAAGATAGCCACCATGAGGATGGCTTACACAAAGAGAAACCAATATTGCTACTGCTTTATACACAGCAGTGTAATTTTATTGTCTGATGATTCTGCCACATGAGAAAGCCATTTTAGGAATAGGCACAGAATGTGTAATTTGGTCTTTACTTATCATACCTACCAGTTTGACTTTTCCCGCCACAGGCTGATCCCATCCTTGGTCTTAATCTCTCCTTTTGCTTCTCTGTGCTCAAGCTGAAGGAAATAAAGATGACTAGAGAGAGGAAAAATAAATAATCATAGTCATGATTTCCTAATCTGTTACTGTATAAAAGAGGTACTTTGCTAGATATTCTATAGGCACAATCCTTAAGGATCTTAACAAATTTACCACAGATAGAATTATTCCTAATTTATAGTTGAGGAAATGGAGTCTCAGAAAGATTCAAGGACGAGCCCAAGGTCTCCTAATTCGCAAACAGGAGAGTCAGGATTTGAACACAAGGCAGGTAGGCTTTCCATGGCAGAACAGTGCTTCTAGCAACCAGGAAACTCTATAATCTGCTTGGTTAGACACAGACAATATTGGGAGATTAATATGGGCCCCAACTCCTTTCTTAACACAGGCATCTGGCTCGCCTTCTGTATTCCCAGCTACTATGATAATTATATAATTTATTTATAAAGCAGTATGTGATCTCCAGTAAGTAGGTCAAACATAAGTGTAACCTTTTATTATTTTTCATTAGTACAACAGGGTAGTTAAAGTTGGAACAGTTTGGCCTCTCTCTACCCGAAGAAAGCTGGAGTATTGTATGAAATCATCAGTGGACCTTAATCCAGATGGTGGTGTCATTTCTAAGAAATAGCATATGCTAGCTATTATGATACTTAAATGTAATGGTTTTATATCTCTCCAGTGGGCAAAGAAACTGTACAACAGGTTTTAGTCTAGGAATTTTTTAATGGTAGTTTAACCCTCCAAAATACAGTATTTCTACAGAGAAATTCAATTGATAGAGCTTGGTTTAATAATAAAGGAATGTAAATTTCTGCCTTGTTTCATGCAATAATAGGACAGCATCTGGATTTACTACTCCCTGAGTCTGCTATTTTACATAATGTTGCTGAATTGGGGACTATTACATGTTTTTTTGATTTTAGAAAAATTGCCTTAAAAGTTATTTACACTCATTTTATAACAAAGAGGGTAATATAACTAATTTTATTCTTAGCGTGATTAGCCATGAGTCATTTCCTAAGAAATGAGTTTAATTAACCAGGGAAAGAAAGTTGTAATAAATCATGAAAGTGGACTGTTTCTAAGTGGGGTTAAAAACATCTTATTTAAAACTGCCATCAAATAAATCACAAACCCTAAGTTATGTGTTAAGGGAAGAAATTTTTCTGATTTTGAAAATTTGTGACAAAAAGGAAGAAAGAAGAGAAGAATATATAGTAAGAGAAGCAGGTCAAATTAGTTGGAATATTTTAAGAAAATAGTTGTTGCAGTAAGGAGACCATTATGCTAATTCAAGGTCTATCAGCTGTGTAATTTTGGAAATTCACTTAATTTCTCTGTGCTTTTTTCTTTTCTTGTAATCCAAAGAGATTGAACTCAATCATTCTTAATCAGAGGTTTTCGCAGCCACTAATGTTATTCACAAATATTTTCTAGTCTCTCCCATTCCAAGCACATGATGGAAGTAGATCTTCCACTGCTTTGAAGTTAAATGTGGACATGTGACTTGCTTCAGCCATGGAACACAAGAGGTGTGGCTTCCATGCAGAGGTTTTAAAAAAACCAGCCCATGATTCACCCCATCTCCTTCCCAGTGCTATTATGGTCCTAGTAGGATGTCTCTGGATGAAGTTTCAGGCAAAGTGGATCTCTCAGTGACCAGGAAGAGAAGCAACTTTCCTGCTAATCTATACTTTCTATGTGGCATGAACAAGAAATAAGCTTCTGTAATATGGAGCCATTGAGATTTGGGTGGGGTTTTGGGTTACTGCTGCATAATCTTGCCCATGCTATAGAGTGGTGGACATCAGATGCATCCAGGGAGATTTTCCAGTAAATATAAGGCAGGGCTCATTCCAGAACTACTGAGTCAGAATCTTCTAGTGCAAATTTCAGATACAGATGTTTAAAAAAGCTTCTCTGATGATTTTGGTGTCTACTCTTGCTTAGGAAACACTGGTGAGTCCAGGCGGAAGTAGGCGCATGAGTAACAAAATAGCTTTGATATAGACTTTTAATTGCATGTCACCTTGATGGATACGCATAATAAAATCTTACACTTGTATGTTGCATTTCAGTTTACACAAGCACTTTTGTATTACTTATTTTATGGCAGTTAAAATATTAGTAAATTATGATGTGTGGCCATAACATCTATCAATGTATTGAGAATTTGAAACATTAATCTGACTTGCTGAAAAGTTTCCTCTTCTTACCTCACTGCCAATTGTGCATTCTCTCAAAAACTGTCTGCTTAGTTGATGATGATGAGCTTCACAATAAGAGAAGATCCTCCAAGAATCTTGGAATAGCTGCATTTTCCTGCCTGTGAATTTGCCTTTGTCTCCATGGACAATTGAAGCTGCCTGGCTAGGACCACACTGTTCAAAATATGTTGAGCTGTGTTGGGAAATACGTAGGTTTTATTTTTGATTTGTTCTATACTTATTTCAAAAACTTTAGTATTTCTGTTACTCCCAAGCTGTATGTACAAAAGTGTCATATCGAAGACTGAACTATTGAGCAAATATTATTAACTTGTTTGATCTTTTTTTTAAGTTTATTTATTATTTCTGGGGGATACAGCATGAGTGGAGGAGGGAGATACAGAGAGAGAGGGAGAGAGGGAGATACAGAATCTGAAGCAGGCTCCAGGCTCTGAGCTGTTAGCACAGAGCCCAACGTGGGGCTTAAACCCACAAATCGTAAGATCACGGCCTGAGCAGAAGTCAGATGCTTAATTTACTGAGCCACCCAGGTGTCCCAACTTGTTTGATCTTAAGTACCACGCTGAGCGTTCCTGAATTTAACTCTGGCTTGTAAGCAGAATAGTACATTTAATCTAATCTATTAAACTAAAACTCAATGGCTCCCTCTTTACTTTTGACAAACTCTTATATAATTATTACTAATTATATGTGAGTATTATATATACATATATGTATATATTTATATTCACACATATGTTATAAGCATAACTAACATAACTAACACCTAGATATAAACAAAGCCTGCCTTTAATATTATTACTAAGGGTATAGATTCTAGAGTGAGACTCTGCATTGACATTTAGGCTTCTTCACTTGCCAGTTGATTTACTATTAAATAGACTTTCAACTTCCTTGATTCTCACTTTTCTCAGCTTATAAATGGTCATAATAATAGGACCTACCTTATAAAAGTGTTGTTTAAGTTAAATGAGATAATCCAATAAATTGTTTAGCAAAGGAAAGAAGAAAGAGAAAACAGAGAGAAAACAGGAGGGTGAAGAAGAAGAAGAGGAGGAAGAGGAGGAGGAGGGCAACAAAGGGGAGGAGGAAGAGAAGAGAAGGAGGAGGAGGAGGAAGAAGAGGAAGAAGAAGGAGAAGAAGGAAGAAGGAGAAAGGGAAGAGGAGGAGGGGGAGGATGGAAGGAGAAGGAGAGGAGGGGGAGGAAGGAAAGAAGAAAAAAGGATCTGAAAATTAATTTAGGTTTTCAAGTAACTTTGGGAAAAACTGGGTAAAAATGGATTAACAAGTCTCTTTAACAAGCAACTTCCCAGAGTCTTTAATATGCTAACATTCTTTGAGTCTATGAAAACTTTTAACCACAGCTTTTGACCACAGGGACACCAAGGACTCAGGAAGGATTTTCTGGAGGAGGTGATACCTGAGTTGCATCTTTAAGGAAAAAGGAGCCAGAACCAGAGAGAGTGTGGAGGTGGGAGTGGGCAGAGTCTGGGGGCTGAGAGGCCATTTCATGCATGGGAAGGGCAAGGGCAGAGTCACAGAAGCATGAAATAGCACACTGTATGTCGGGAGCTCAAATAACTAAGTTGGTTAGGGCAAGGGCCAAGGCAGTGGAGAAGCTGTTAAGGCCTAGATTTTAAAGGGTGTTGTTTGCCATATTATAATTTTGAAATTTAAATTTTATTGGCAATGAAGGAATGTACCAGTAGGGACCCCAGGAAGAAATAGATGGCACCTCCAAAGACATCACTGAAGAAAGTGTAACAAAGAAACACTCTATAGAGATGTGGGCAGGGTCAAAGAGACACTAACAATGCAGGATAAAGCAACAGAGAGATAACAGTAGCACCTTGGACTCTAAATGACAAAGGGTGGAAAGCCTCCCCAGTTCCTGGAGAGAGCTCCAGCTGAAGCCAGAGATGAAGAAGGTAATTCAACAGGAGCTATGGCCTTCAGGAGAGGAAAACAATCACACCACGTTGTAGCTGGACAAGGTCTGCCCTTCTCAGCGCCCAGCAACACTGGAGAAGGGCAGAAATCAGACCTGCAGAAGCAAACATAGAAGGTCCAGCACAGCAAGGTGGAGTCACATGGTCTGATTTGAATTTTAGATAAGTCAGTCTAGCAACTATATGGAAAATGGATCAGAGGATATATGAACCTTTAGAAAGGAAGACATACACTCATAACCATGAAATAGATGAGGAAAACCTAAAATGGAGATATTCTGTTATAGATAGAGTGGAAAGGACTGATTTATAGAAACACCAGTGTGTCAAAACTGGGGAGATGTGATGACTGGCTATGACTGGTGGAGATGAGAGGTGACTTTATTATTCCCATGTTTCTAGCTTGAATAATAAAGGACAAAATGATGTGAATAACATAGTGAACACAAGAAGTAAGTTTGAGGAGGTAAGAGAATTCAGGAATTCCATTTTGAACCCAGGGAGCTTGAGAGAGTGAGTAATGTTCATGCAGTGATTTGCCACAGGCATTTCAATATAAGACATGACTCCAGGGGCACCTTGGTGGCTCAGTCGGTTAAGCACCCGACTTTAGCTCTGGTCATGATCTCGCGGTTTGTGAGCCCGAGCCCCGCGTCGGGCTCTGTGGTGACAACTCAGAACCTGGAGCCTGCTTAGGATTCTGTGTCTCCCTCTCTCTCTGCCCCTCCCCCACTTGTGCTCTGTCTCTAGAGAGAGACAGAGCCTCTCTCTAGAGAGAGACAGAGTCTCTCCAAAATGAATAAATGTAATATATATATATATATATATATATATATATATATATATATATATATATGAAATGACTCCAAGTAAGAATAACAAAGGCTGGAGATACAGATTTGCAAGTCATGCGACTATAGGTGGCCCAAAGTATGAAAGTGGAGGGCATCCCCAGGAAGCAAAGCAAAGGGGGTGAGCCAAGGTGAACACCAATATTGAATACCTGAATCCCACTGCACTGCTCTCAGGAACCTGGGCACGCTCTCCCTTCTTGGCTCTTCATTGCTGATCACCTGCATTTCCAGCAAGAGATTGTCCTTCAAGTAATTGTATTGGTCTGTTCCAGGAACAGAAAGAGAGTTAATTTTCTGGACCTCCAGGTCTGTCAACAGCTAATGCAGAGACAGAATATATCTTTATTTTAGATTTATCGTCCTTTAAAACTGATGATTTTGTAGAGGCCTAGGTTGCCTAAATGAGGACAATATTAGTTAAGACGTGTCCTCTTTATTTGTTGGTTCCTAAGCCACACAAGCCTTCAAAGAACACATCGCAAAAGTTCTGATCACACTGCTGTATGGAGCCCCGCTGAAGAGGCCCCTTACCCTTACTCTCCACCTCCCCATGCTTACCTCACTCTTCCCAATCTCCTGCCTGGATAGTTTCTCCATGGAACACACAAAAGCAATTATGCTAACAGCGGCAATAGGCTTGGAAACTCTTTGATGGAAAACAAGCAAACTCTCACGGACATAATCATAAATAAGTAGACAGGTAGCTGACAGATTAGATAGATAGATAGATAGATAGACATTTGATGTATATGTACATATATATCTCACAGGTATGTGCACATATACACCTGAGATCACATGTATGCACATGCACATGTATACACAGCGTGTGAGTGTGCATGTGTAGATGAATGTGGGTGCATGTGTACCTGTATGCCAGTGTGTTGTGTGTGCAAAGGTGTGGGTGTATATATGCATGTGAATATTTGATGGCTCTGAGAAGGAGACAGGAAGGAAATCGTGCCTGCCCTCCCATGATAATGAAAAGACATTAAAGGGTTAAAGCAATCACTTTGGAAATCATTTTCCAAAAAAGCTGCACCCTAAATTAATTTTGGCTGGTAATCTATATCGGGTTAAATAACTCCTCATTATTCTGTAACACAGCTGAGGCATCTCCAAATGTTTATCTTGTTTTGTAACCGGTACCTTCTGGTATATTCTAGTGCCAGCACTCCCAGCTCCCGCTATATTTCATTCTCACTATTTTTGGACTGGAGCTGCTGGTTCCAGGTGATTTAATAAATTGCTTTTTTTTTTTTTTTTTGGTGTTCCTTTTAACTTACCCATCTGCTCAACACATGCGTAACTTGCAATCTGTCGGCAGTTTGCAGAAAGACAAACTGTCAGAACTGCATGCATTTGACAACTTTGTTACCAATTAGTTTAGTGGTAATTTTAACAGATTTCAGGGCAATGGAGAAAGGGATGGCATGTTATTAAAGCATCAATTCTGACAGACCCGAGCACATATGATTTCAATGTAAATTATTTTAAATGCTTTAATTAAAACTACAGAAAGATTTACCCTTTTAAATGGTAAGTGATAGCAAGACAAATTTAAAAGGAAAGAGAGTAACCGAGTTTTCTAAATGGTTTATGTTGTGCAAGGCAGTCCAGCAGTCAAGACGACTGTAATCTATGGCGGTGATGTGGAGGCCGACTTAATTATTCATTGCTTCCTCTCTGTAGCAGATGTGCCTCAATGCACGAGTACAGGATTCAGAGCCTGGAACACTCTCTGTGAAAATCTCAGATCAGGCTTCTTTTGGAGCCATCAGGAAATTGCCAGAATCTGTTTAACACGTTAAATATATTCATAAGAAAAAAAAATCTTTTTTTTTTTTTGGCTCTTTGTTTTTTATATGTTTCAATGCAGCTGCTTCTCTGCTCCACTAACCCAGCACCCCAGCCTTCGTATTCCCACCCCATCTCCTGAAGCCTAATACCCCCGAAGCACATGGACAGATGTACACAAGTGACTAGATTAGGCAAACCCAGGGATTCTGTACCTTGGGTCACTTTAAAGGCACCCCGCTCACCAAAATACCCCTTATCTATAATTTAAATGTATTGCAATAGTCACAATTCATGACTGTAGAGCGTCACTGACAGAAAGTCTGGCGTTTGGGGAGGAAGCTCTCTATAGAACCAAGGACACATATAGGTGGAGAGATTTCCCTCATGAATTTGACAACAGGCTTGATTTATTCAGCCATAAATCTAACCATTGGTTTAATGCTTTCCATTTGTTCTTAGACAACACTGGGCATTTTATTATTGAAATCACCAATACATTAATTAAGTCTTAATATTCCCTGAACATAATTGCATAAAATTCTTTTACATGCACATTTCTTAGTCACTTGGGAAGGGCTCACCATTTTATATATGGCTTTTTGAGTTGGGAGCTGTCTGCTCTTTTAGAATTATTGAAATGACTCGAAAAAGAAGGTTATTACTGTCTTACGCACGCAGGTTTCCTTAATTTCTCAACTTGTTTTTAGGTAAGTTGTTGCCTTGTGTCTTTAAGGGCATCTGTAAGGCACACTGTTACTAGGCTAAATTGGATCAGGATTAAATGTCTGAGGCAAACTGGATTTTCCCTTATTTCATTGTTACCATTACATGTAAGAAGTGCATGCATTCACATTTTGCAGGGGAAGAAATTAGAAATAGCCTTTCTGAAGAATCTGTGAACAATAGATTTGGAGGACTCTTTGACCAATGTCCAGTGGATCAGTCAGAAATGGCAGCTCGGGGATGATGTGACGTACTAGAATGCACATCAGGCCCAACAAGCTGCAAACCTCCCTCCCTTACAACATCCCACTAAGCCCTTTGCCAGAGCATTTCTCTGAACTTCAGACCTTTACCCCACGAAACAGTGTCTTCTTCCTTTTGTTTCCATTTTTGTTTTTCTTTTCATAACTGATGAAAAAACATAGTCTTTGGAATCCACCAACCTCAGACAGGAATTTGTCACTACCGCCTCCTACAGGAATGACCTCTGGCAAACTCTTGTATCTTTGTGAACCTCAGGGTTTTCATCTCTGCATGCGATAATAGCTACATTTCAGAAATCTTTTGAGAAGTAAATAAGACAATGCATTTTGGGTGTCTGGTGTGTAGTTAGTTGCAGCACCGTGGATACAAATTTTCGCCATCCCTCTCTTCTTGTTTTACTGATGCTTTTGTACAATTCTGTGATTGTGTTTGGTTTTTCTTGTGGATAAAGAAATGCAGAGAGGAATGGAAAACTTTGAAAGACAAGAGAACCCATCTTTTGCCTCTTCCAGATGGGAATCACAATCTGGTGGGTTTATCTCGGAGAGGATACACCAGTAAATGAGGCCAAACGGAAGCAAAAGGCAATATGAGCTTGCATATCCTGCAACTGACCTGATTTTTCTCCCCTGTATCACTGGTGTACTAAGGAACTTGGAGTACAAAAATATACAATTTTTTAAGTTTATTTATTTTGAGAGAGACAATGACAGCACGAGCGGGGAAGGAGCAGGGAGAAAGGGAACAAGAGAGAATCCCAAGCAGGGTCTGCACTGCCAGCACAGAGCCAGATGCGGGGCTAAAACTCACAAAACTGTAAGATCATGAGCTGAGCCAAAACCAAAAGCTGGATGCTCAACCAACTGAGCCACCCAGGTGCCCCCAAAATATACATTTAATTTCTGTATTATCATTTAATCTGCCCGGAGCCTGAATCCTGCCTCAGCCTCAGTCATGGGACTCTCTCCCTCATTTAAGGCAGTCTGAGAGCCTAACACCATCTGGCTCTCACATTCGAGGCAAGCATCCTGGTCTTATCCACACTAGTCATCTTGAAAGCTCAGTGCCCAAGACAATGTTCCTTTACCATCACAGAGCTCTGTTACTATCTGAGGCAAACTGAGGTCAGAGGGAATCTTGGCTGAAGATGAGTACCAACATGTCCAGCGCCATTTCCCTCTGGAGATCTGCATATCTCCAGGGTGTCATTAGACAGGAATGTAGGTGTTGGATCCTTGTTCCTGGTGGAGCCCAAAACTAAACATCCTCATCCAATAGCTTTGGATTTTGGAGCTCCAAATATCTTCCTCATACTGTACCTACTAAGTTCTGTAACTCAGGACCCCAAGCCTTAGTTAAAAATAATAGTAATAATAAATGATCTTAATTCTGGTAAAGTATCAACTCTTCAAGAATCAAAACCCTGCTGGACAAGGTTGAGAGGGGTGGTGGTAACGCACTGCTCAGTCTTCTGATTCTTTTACACAAAGGAGAAGGAAACAAAAGTGTGAAATTCAATAATTGTCCAATCCCATGTAGATGGCAGCAAGGATTTTGGGAAAATCTCTTTTTATGCATTTTAAGGATGGACTTTTAAATATCACTAAATGAAATAGAATCCAAAACCATAACGATTTTCCTAAAGTCAAGAACAAGGGTGCCAGATTTTAAAATTCCTCATTGGCTGAGTAACTTCACATTTCTCAGGCAATACATCCTAGTAGCTAAGAATAGGGACTCTTCCCCAATTTCAAACTCAGCCACTTACAAGCTGTGTAATACTTGGCACGTTTCTTTATTTGCAGAATGGGTGTGATAAATAGTACCTACAGGATAGACTAGTTATAAGGATTAAATGAGTGATGAATTGAAAGACCCAAGTTGCAGTCCCTACTCTGCCACTTTCAGCAGAGCCACTTTCACAAGCCTAATTTATGGGCTTGTGACCAGTGCAGTAGCATAGGGTCCCACATTCAGAGGGCCCTGTGCTTGGGGTTGAATGCTCTGTGGCCACCTTCTTGAAATCCTTAGCAATTTATCTTTTTGAATTTATGTTTTGTTAAGTAAAGGCTGATGGGACAAAAGAGCACGTGCCCTGGGCTTAGGGCACCAGATCTCGTGTGGCCCCACTTGCAATTACCTCCCTAAGATGTGTTCTTGGCCACGTGGCCCTCTTGCCACCCTGGACCCAGCCTGGCCTTTGCCTTCCTGCTCTCACCCAAGATCATGCTCTACCCCTACTGGGATATGAATACGGATGATGGAAAGTTTGGTTATGCTCCCTGTGGCATCACAGAGTAGGGCATAATGATGGCTGTCCCCTCCTTGACTGACCATGCCAAAGCACGTTTACCAATTGACTCTGCCGGGGCTCCCACCCATCCTGGATCCAAGTACTGAACACATACCAGAATGAAGTTGCAGCTCCCTGGAGGCTGCATGTCCATGATGGGTCTAGTCAATGGACATTCCACAGACTGGCAGGAGGGAGAACCAAACTACAGGTAGGCTGCATGTACAGTGGGTCTCCAGGCACCAGTGAGGGTGTGCACTCACCCCGAGAGTGTCCAGCACTCACTAGGAAACATGAGGGCAGAGTGACACACAACAGGGAAAAAAAAGCAAAAGCGTTTATCATTTAGCACCTACCTTTAACGGCACTTTTTTTCTGCTTTTTTGAACGAGGTGCCCATTTTTCATTTTGCACTAAGCCCACTAATGATACAGCTGGCCCTGCTTGTCAACTGTGTGCTTTGGGCAAATCTAACCTTTCTGAGCATTTTCCTTTGAGTGTGAAATGAAGACAAATGGGATTTTCCTTCCCTCATCACAGGGATTTTTTAATGAGAAAATGAAATAAATGGGAAAATGTTTGTAATTTGTAAGATGCATATATACATATAGGAAGTATTATTATTATTACGTTCACTATAAGGTTGCATTATGTGTGTATTTCATTGTATAGTTTTATGCCTCTGCTGGGATTAGGGAAGTGATGACCCTAAAACAGATCGCACTTAGAATTTCTAGAATTCTGAAGAGTATCATTGTATCTTTTGCAATAATAGGCTATAAAATTTTTTTTGGGGGGGGGGAGGGTAGAGGGGTGGAAATCATGGTGCTAAACTGTTCTCTTCCAAATTTGGAAAATGGGAATTAGAGGAGAAAATGTATTCTTATAAATGAGGAGACAGGTCTGAGACTCCCTCTCAGTGATGTGGTGTCTTCATAGATTTCTCTACCTGGTCATTCGATTCCATGTTTCTGTTCTCTACAGAGTCCTGGCAAAATGGACTCAAATGTGTATTTTAGGAAGTGGATAGAAATAGCCTCCAAAAACTAACTTGATTTTTTTTTGTCACATGGGATGATTACTAAAAAGAAGGAATTATTCATTGTAAATGGTCACTCTTTATATAAGACAATACTCTTTATTTAAATTGAAAGTAACAGATGCTTTGAGCAAAACCTAAAACTCAAGAAAAATAATCACTCCTGATCCAACAGTCAGAGGTAAGCACTGTACAGCAATGCTTTAATCCAGCACCCTTTCAGAAGTACTCTTATTCTTTTAGCCAAAATGGAATTATATTGTATATGGTATTTTCAGCTGTTTTTCACTTATACCAATATATGATACTAAATATTTTTATAATACAATTTTTTTTTTACCGTTTATTTATTTTTGAGACAGAGAGAGACAGAGCATGAATGGGGGAGGGGCAGAGAGAGAGGGAGACACAGAATCCGAAGCAGGCTCCAGGCTCCGAGCCATCAACCCAGAACCCGACACGGGGCTCGAACTCACGGAGTGCAAGATCGTGACCTGAGTCGAAGTCGGACACTTAACCGACTGAGCCACCCAGGCACCCCATATAATACAATTTTTAAAGATTATCTAGTGGTCAGCCATATAGATGTACAATAATGCATTTAATCGGTTCCCTATTGGTAGACATTTTAGTAGCTTTATTTTTATTTATCAGTATTTCTATAAATACTTTTAGTAAAAAACACCCTGGTATATGCACCTGTGTGCACATCTCTAATTTCTTCTGAGTGTAATACCAGATGTGGCACTTCCAGGCAAAGGGGACAGGCAATTTTAAAATAGTTTTCTAAACTTTTGCCTGCAGAAAGATAGTACTAATTTGTACTCACACCTCACTTCAGCAGTATATGAGTATATGCACTTAATTATTTTAAATTATGATGTCTTTCGGTGTTATTTTACATAACATTATGTTGTTTCACTCTTCTTTGTATTTTATTTTCAAAAATTGTTAGGATGGATGGAACATGAGCTTCCAGTCAGGCTACAATGGTAGGAATTCTTTTCCCTCATAAATAACAAGTGAATCCATGACCAGGAGGCTAATCCTCAACTATTTTTTCCCTCAGTGTGCCAGGGGAACCTCTTCACAACAGTAAGCATCATCCAATATGTTTCAATATTTCCATGAAAAAGCATATTTGGCACAGTATGAAAAAAAATGCTTTTAAGTCAAAGCTTTAACAAAGTGTTATGGATTGAATTGTCTCCCTGAAATTCATACGCTGAAGTCCTAACCTCCAGGATGTCAGAATGTGAGCTGTTTTGTAGAGAGTGTATTAAACAGAGCAATCAAGTTAAAATGAGGTCCTAATCCAATATGACTGGTGTTCTTATAAAAAAGGGAAATTTGGAGACAGATACACACACACAGGGAAGATGGTGTAAAGAGATACAGGTCGATGACAACCATCTAGAAGCCAAGGACAGAGGCCTGGAACAGTTTCTTCCCTAAGAAGGATACTCTGCAAAGACCTCAATTTTGGACTTCTGGCCTACAGAATTAGGAGAGGTATTTTTCTGTTGTTTAAGCCATCCAGTTTGTGATACTTTGTTACACAAATCAAGTTTAAGCTTATTGAAAAAAGGTGAAAAATGTGTCTCAGGTCTTAAACCTATTGTCATTTTCATCATACTTCAAAAACAAAAATTATTATTCTCCATGTATGAACATTTTCATTGTGGGATTTTCCTTGATCTTTAAGACAATCTTTTTTTTTTTGTCTCTGAAATTCAGTGTATCTTGCAATTAATGGCAATTCATTGTTCATTTAGATGCATTTTTTTCTTCTTTTTATTAATCCATAAATTAGGGATGTATCTTAAGTTTAATGAAATACAGTATTTAGGTATGTATATAAATGTTCATTTGTTTTAAATTACCAGCATTACATGCACGCACACACATACAGAGAGAGAAAAAGGGGAGGGGGCAGAGATAGAGAGACTAATAAAAGAGACAAGAAAATGAGTAACTCAAATACAATCACAGTACATATATGCTACAGTATGGAGCATAGATAATGAAGTAATTAATTATTAATGATAGACTAAAGGAAATCTTTTTGGTGGAGTAAGTTGAGAAGATATGTCTTAAAGGGTTAACAGGAGTATTCCAAGTAGACAATGTAATTTAGGGGACTGAAGGGCTGAGGGTAAGAGATAACTTAGTGTATGTTCCTAAAGAAAGAAAATGCTCAAGCAAAGACAAGAAGGCACATGGCATTTATAGAGGATCTTAAGTTGCTTGAGATATGAAGTAGAGAATAGCAAAGGTAAATAGAACCCAGCCAATGGAGAACTTGCATAAAATGAGAAAATTAGAGAAGTCTACAGAATGTATAATGCAGTAGATTAGTTTGCAGGCTTTCAGCTTTTATATAATGGAATACCCAATTGAATGTGGCTCAAACAATATGGATTTGTTATCACATATAACAAGGAGTCAGTGGACACTTTGGGGTTTATTAATTCAGCTGATCAACAGTGTCAAGGTTCTTGGTCAGTTTCTTTGTGATTCTCCTAGATTTAACTAAAGAACACCAGGATTCTGCACAGATCTAAGTGCTACATGCCCATGTCTATGAAAAGATAAGATGAGAGTTTTTCCTTCAGTGCAACTCTGTTGACTGTGGAGGGGAATCTTTTTCTAAAGTCTCCCTAAAGATTTGCACATGCATATTGTTGAAAGAACTGGATCACATGTCCTCTGTATACATGCTCTAAAGTCTAGAGCATGTTGGCTAGGGGAACATCCACATTCCTTGAGTAAACTACTGCCTAACAACTACACAAAATTGGGGTTTGGATACCAAGAAAAAAGAGAATTGGCTAAGTGGCATCTGACATACCTTGAAACTTTTGAAATTCAGGGGAAAAAAATGCTACTAAATGAGGTCTTGCTCTTCACCACTGGACCTCAGTGTAATTTAAAATTTAAAAGCTCATTCATTTGGTCTGTTATTCTCTCAATGGATATTCTTCAAGCCCGAGACAAATACCAGGCATTGTGGAAGGCAGAGATGAATCAGAAAAGGAAAAAAAAAAAAAGCACTTAAGTAGAAGAGCCAGAGATTTATGTTTACAATAAAAGGGAGAAGATAAGGTATGTGTGAGGCTTGAGTGCAATGGTGAGAGTGGCAAATATCGTGAAGAAGATACAGCTGTGTGCTAGAATGGATTCACAAGAACCAATTATATGCCACCTGTCACAGGTCTGCATTTACTGCCACCCTGCTGGTAGTCTGAAAATGTCCATGGTGGAAAAATTTACACCAAGGAAATTGGCAAACTTTACAAATCAGTGCTCTTAAATTTTTTGTTTTGTTTTTCCTCAGAGATCCAGCTGTTACACATTTACCAGCATACCAGTAGAGGTATAGATACAGTTCTAAGAACATGTTTTTTTCAGGAGGGAAAGATCAATTATTTTAAACTTATCTCATCAATCTAAACCAATCATCAAACACAGAAATGAAGCCCAATTTGAACTGAGTTTCTGACATTAAACATTCATAAAATGTCCTATAAGCTTTTCTCTTCTGCTCTCTTGTCTCTGTACCTCTGGGTGCTTCCTGGGTTGGGCTAAGCATAAAGACAGGAAGTCATGGAAATCTCCAGGAAAATCCTTACAAGAAAGTATAGTCTCTCCAGGTTTCCTACCCAATTCAGCAAAACAGGTGTCCTGGGTTTCAGAAAGCATATTGCTAGAGATGTCTTCCAACCTCTCAGCTGCCTCTGTATTTACACTGTCTTCTACACACAATCTCAAATTGTGAATCTTTTCCATATGGTGAGATCTTTCCTAATGCTTTTCACAAAGAGCTCTGAATACTATCTGCACTCCAGGAAGCCATAGCCTCCTGTGGCCTTCGGGGTCTTAATGACCATCTCATCCACCTCAGTCTTTACATAGGCCCACTCTTAAGCCACTTTCCTTCAGTGGAGAAGGTCATCCTGTTTTGAGGACTTACAGAAAAGTCCATAATTTGCCTTCACTTACTTGTGCTTACAAATAAAAAGCCTACAATAGATACGAAATTCTTCCTCAGATCAACTTAAATCTCACATTTTAGAATTCAAGCTCTTATTTGCTGCCCTGTGGGGATTAGAAAACAGATGGCAACCATCCTTAGGGTAAGAGGCATTTAGACAGATGGACCTCCTTTTTCTGAAACGTTTTGAGCAAATTAAATTTTATAAAATGAATTGATTTCTATTTGGGATATCCCCTGTGTGAGGGAGAATCTGTTTGGGAGGTGAGGAATCCTCTTGCGGAGTGATTGATTATCCCTTCATTTGGGTTCTGTAAACATTGGTATTCAGATATTGTGTTTTCTTAAATCAAGGCCTGTCTCTGTGTTTGAAGGTGCATTATAAATCATCCTTACAGAGTGAATAATCTCTGTTCCTTTAATCCTTCCTCATAGGTATCATTTTCTTACTATTTTATCATCTGTCTTTCTAGGTGCAAACCTATTTACATAAATTAATTAACAATTTAAAGTGACTTGATATGCTTTCAGTGAAAGAAAAGCAAATATACAGGAAATGTATATGACCTGGTTGGTCATATCAAATTGCAGCAAGCCCAATTAGCCAATAAAAGAAATAATATTACCTAGCAGTTCACAGCCCTTTGTATTTTTTATATGCTCTCTTTCATCAGATCTTCACAACAAACCTGTGGCACAAACAAGAAAAGTGTCATCAACTGCATTTTCTAGATGAAGAAGTTAATATAAGCACATGTAGACTGACTTAGAAAGAAAGCTGAGGTCATAGCCAAAAGCAGAAAGGTAACTAATATGTTTGGTGTACCAATTATATACCAGACACTGTTCTCAGGAGCTCATTTTCACAACAAATTTATGAATTATTACCATCTCCATTTTACAGATTAAGAAACTGAAGCTTGGAGATATGAAATATCTCCACGTTTACATAGCTAATATATAAGAGAACTAGCATTGAAATCCTGGTCTGTGTGACCAAGGTGTGGGACCAACAGGCATGATTCGACTTAAGAGTCTAGGAGCCCCTACTTTAATGTAGGAGACAACAATTCTGGTGGCAGCTTTCTAATCTCCAGATTAGAGCTAGGGTGATAAAATTTTGAAGTCAGCAGTTGGCCAGGGCAGATGCTATAATGAAGGATAAGATAATGAGATCCTGGAACCTGAAGTTGGTCTAGCTTCTTGACAATAGCAAAGGTAACAGTTCTCATGAAAAGCCAATTTTATAGTGATTTGGAGGACTCATTTCTAAAGATCTACCCCCTCCATGATGTTATAAGCCCCTACTTTTGTGTATTAAATCTCTTGGAAATAGAGTGGTCTCTGTTTTCTTCAACTGGCCCCTAGGTGTTAACAAATCTAATACTCTTCATATGTATACCTAGTCAAAGTCTCCAAAAAGCTTCAGTGATCCCACATTAGTGGAATTAGAACATTGTTTTATGCTCTGGGTCTCATTCAATTTGAGTTTGAAACAACAACCCCCTCCAGATTTCTGTAGCTTCCAGTTTAGGTCTTTGAGTCTCTAGAAGTTTGAGTCTCAATCATAGATACAATGTGAATGGTAAGATGATTGCCTAAAGGGGCAATCCCAGGAAAAAGGATTCTTGAGGCCATATTGAAGACCTACAACTATTAGATATGGCTGTAGGTAGCATCACTGCTCATGGAAAAGCCAAGAATTGTTTGTAAAGAGGAGATGAAGCTCCAGTAAGGAAGGCAAGAGCTTGGAACTGGTTTATAGAATGCAATAAGTACAGAAATGATAAAATAAGGGACAAAGTCAGTGGATGGGACAGCCAAGTGATGAATAAGATGAGGATGAGGAATGAGTTAAGGGAATTGCTTAGAAATGTCAAATATGTTTATTGAGCACCACTGAGCAATGTACTAGGTTCTGAGGAGAAAGCAATGAAAACTCCAAATTTGGAGTTATTGTTATTGTGAATTAACAGTCTATCAATATCCATCTTATTCATAGCAGTTAAATTAGGCACTAAGCTTTCAGGTTTTTTATCACATGCTAATCACCCACTCTACTCATTCCATGTCCTGAATTTGCCATTTTGAACTGCACCTCACTTGTCTTCATTTATTTGTCCAATACATGGAGGTCAAGATGTACTCTGGTTTTCTCTTTGCTTCTGTGTGTACATTTTCTTGTTATCTCTTCCTCTTCTTATAAGGACATCAGTCATGTTAGATTGAGGCCCCAACCTTATGCCCTTATTTAACCGTAATTACCTCTTTAAATGTCATATCTCCAAAAAGTAACATTGGAGCTTAGGATTTCAGTGTATGAATTTTGATAATATCATCTCAACAGCTATTCAAGAATAGGAGTGAAATAAAGATTTTCAAAAATATAAAGTCTAAAAAAGTTTTCCATCAACATACTCTCATTTAAAGAACTACTAAGAGATACAGTTCAGTGAGAAGGAATTTTAGAAGATAAGAGAGAGATACAAGAAACAAAGGTGAACAAAAGAAATCCCTAAAACAGACTGGTAAATCTAAATACAAATGGACTCTAAAAAGGAATAATAAAAGAAACAATTGAAAACAAGGCAAAAACAAAACACTGGTTATCACATGTAAATGAGAGAGAATAATTTGAATAGAAGATAGTCTTGAGTTTCTTATTTGAGGATGTGGCTAAAGAAGCTGTATCATATCCATATTTCTTTTTTTATTAGTTAAAAATATATAGGCAATGCGACTATCTAAAATTTTATATCTCCCAGCTGCCCCTTGAGACTAGGTATACTTAGAATATCTTGCAAATTAAAAGTAAATACTATGTATGAGATGTTCAGGAAGATTTCTTAAGGGGATATTATTCAGCTATGTGGAAAATCATTTTTGCCTTCACCTTCTCCTCCTTATTCATGGAATGGCCCAGAATAGCTCAAATTCCAGCAGTCATATTGGATAATAAACTGTTCTTAAAGATGGAAATCACATCTTTGAAAAACAGCAGAAAAATAGAAATGTTCTGGGTACCATGACCATAAATATGTCATGTCAGCCCTATAATTCTCAATTCTGAAATTATTTGATGTATAAATAAATAAACTCTTATGTTGTTCGGGCTGCCACTATTTTGGATTTCCTCTTAAATGCACAGAAGACATAACTTACCTGATAAACAGATGTGGGAAAGACACAGATCAACTTTAGAATTTTAAATATACCTGTTTACTGGGAACCACTAAAGTAGAAGAAATCATATGCAAAATTTCTAAACCAGTAGAATTGATATAAAAATGTTGGGATGGAGGGTTCTAGAAACATTAAAAAAATGTGTTTGAAGAAAAATTAGAAAAAGAAATAAAACTGGCTCTAGTAATTATAATGACATTTAGGTCAACTATGCATGCAAAGACTTCTAATAAAATTGTTTTACGAAATGCAACGATGGAAAAAGCAATATATTTAAATTATGCTATTATTTTATACAAAATATAATTTAAAAATATGTGTGTAATTAAATTCATAAATTAAATATGTTATTTTGCCAATAAAAACACACCAAAGCCAAGTCAACTCCATTTGTTATTATAGTCCAAGACCCCATTCATTTCTCTTCTGAACTCATTCTTTTTCCATTACCATCCTTGGTCTTTACCTCCTCACTTATTTTCAGACCTGGTTTTCACTTACCTTTTAACTTGTTGATTAATCTGAGTTTTGGATTGGTTCTTGGCACTGTGAAGATTCAGGTTTTCAGTCAGATATACGGATCACCCACTGTTAGTGAAGATCTATTTTATATCTGTTTCTAGAATTCAAGCTCTCAGCCAACATACTCAAGGTTATAGGATATGGGGAAAAAATCCGTTTTTATTGGGCCATAATGGTGCTAAAAGGAACTGGCTTTAGGATCAGAGTAGTTTGAATCCAAAGAGAGATATGAGGCATACATTAAGAGGTTAGGAAGAAAGAGTGTCCAATAGAAATATGGAAAAAGACATTAACAGGTAACTTCGAAAGAAGTCATACAAAGGGCCAAAGTACATATAAAAATACTGTCAACCTCTTTAGAGATTTTTAAAACTACAAATTAAAATAAGACTGGTCATCTTTTACCCTCTTAGATTGGCGAAAGTTAAAAATAATGGTAGCTATACTTCGGGTGAGCATAGCATAATGTATGTTGAATCACTATTTTGTACACCTGAAACTAATATAACATTTGTGTGTCAACTATACTCAATTTTTTTTAAAAATGCAATTGCTCCTATTCTGTTTTGACAAGGCATGGAATAGGCACTGTCATGTACTGGCCAGTAGCAACTAGCTATTTACTGCAGGTGATTGTTTCCTCCAATGTAAATATCTGGGTAATGTTTATCCATTTGTACATAGTTGTAATTTGCCTAGGTTCTTGATAACATATGGCAGAAATAAAATATGTAACTTTTTTTTTAAGTTTATTTATTTATTTTGAGAGAGAGTGTATAAGCAGTGGAAGGGCAGAGTCAGAAGGAGAGAGAGAATCCTAAGCAGGCTCAGCACTGTCAGCACAGAGCCCAATGCAAGGCTGAAACTCATGAACTATGAGATCATGACCTCAGGCAAAATCAAGAGTTGACTGCTCAACTGACTAAGCCACCCAGGCGCCCCAACATATGTGACTTCTAGGCCAGGTCTATATCATCTCTTGTTCTCCTCTTCCCATTTCCAACATACATACATATGTACCCACTCTCTTTCTTCCCTAACTGCTGGCTGCGTTTAGAAGTTCAGGAGGACTTTGGGAGCCATATCTTGGAAATTGGCAGACTCCATCAGCCTGGGTCTCAATGTCTGCATGGACTTCCACTTTGAAATCCACCACTAACTGAAGCTATATAAGTAAGAAATAATTTCCCTCTTGTTAAGCCACTGAGATTTGGGTTTATCAAACATTGCCTTAAAAAAATTCATACACTATAGGTGGGATTTTAGCTTTACAATAATATAAAGGGTATTCTGGCAATGTACATGCCACTTAACCCAAGAATTTCACATATAGATATTGATCCTAAGGAAATAATCAGATAAAGGTAAATATGTATGTATAAGGATATTAATTTAAACATTGTTTATAATAGCAAAAAGAAAAAAAGAGAAATTAATTAAATCCCATAGAGAATTGACTAAAATATCACTGCATAAAAATAATGGATATTTCTTCATTCATTTACTTAGCAAATTTTCAATATATGTCATGTGACACCTGTGATGGATACTAGGCAACATAGTAGGAAAAAATCAAGGTACCTGCCATTGGGAAACTTAAAGTTTAGAAAATTAGACAGACATTTACGAGGTAATTTTCATTTTGAATTATAGTAAGTTGTCACAAAGGAAAAGTATGGGGTGCTATGAAAGCATATAATAGGAAATATATAACCTAGGCTGTTGGTCAGGGAAAGCTTCCTATATTAACAAATATGTCATAACATATAGCAATGATGAATAAAAATCATCAGATTTTCCCGATATTTCCTACCCTTAACCAACCAAAATGCTTTTAACTTACTTGAATATATAAAGTTCTAATGATAGGGATGAAATAATCAAATGTTTACTTGTAATATTTCATGTATTAATTTAATCACAGATGTTATAATGTATTCTCTAAAATAATAAACTACATTATGAATATTGCTTTGTTCTACTTATTCATGGAAAACCAAGTCATACTGACTGCGATTGAATTCTGGCTCTATCACTTAATAGTTGTGACCTCGGACAAGTTTTGTCACCTGTCAAATGGTGATAATAATAGCTACAACTTCTAGGGTTTGGTGGAGATTTAACTTATAAAAAATAAATATTTAGGACTACTGTCTGGCACACAGTAATGCCAAATAAGTGTTAGCTATCACTATTGGTTTCTGGAAATGCATCTTACACCCTAATGTCGAGGTTATCAATAGAGACACATAGGAAATCATCTGACAAGCATCTTCGTTTTTGCCTAAATTATGTGAGATTATTTTATAACTGCAAAATGCTATCACTGGGATTTTTATTCCAAGTAATAAATACCTATTTGCATACCATTCAGCTAGCCTTAGTTCATTTATCTTGCAAGATTACACTCATTATCTGCATAATGAAGCAACTTACTAGTTTGCCCTTTCTCTTCTGTCCCCTTCTTTCTTCCTCCCTTCTTTCCCCACTCCCTTTTCATTTTTTAAATGTAATGTTTATCAAAGTACGAGCTGTTCATTGTATCTAAAGGTAAATATTACCAACATACTTTTTTTTTTTAATAGAAGTCCCAGGCTTCACTCCTCTTCACTTGTCCTAACCCTTCCCAAGTACCGTGTATCCTGAGTCTACTCCCTGGAATAACTCCCCACAAACTTTTCCTTCATTTAGCAGTTTCCTTCCCCACTTTGGTACTTGATGTCTTACTTCTAACAACATGATTATATTGTTTTTTTTTCTTTTTTCAACTTTAGACATTATTTATTGACTTCCTACTACTGAAGAGAACATTAAACTCTATTTTACAAATTGCCCTACCAATCTATGTTTCCTCTGCTTGCATAATTCCTAAGTTGCATAGCTACCAACAGTTTTAAGTGAATAGTCAATGGGTATATGACCATACAATCATTGTTCGTATCTGAGCCGCTTAGAGTATTAAAATTATATTTCCTACACTGTAAAAATGAATTTTTTTCTTGGAGTAATCATTGATTTCAATTTTATTTTTCCTGATTTTTCCAGTGATCAGATCTTAAATCAGACCCAAACCTCCATCAAAAGTATAACATTTATTTCAATATAATGACATCAAGTAATTAATATGTCAGCTTACCAAATGTTCCAATATGAATTGGCTCAATGTACCCTTAGTGATCATTTTCAGACACACACAAGGAAGTTTAAGTTGTACTTTTTGTGTCCAACCGAAGGAATTTTTACCTGCCACAAAGATTTTTCTCTTAGACCTTCTTTTAGAAGGTTTATAGTTTCAACTTTTATAATCAGGTCTTTGAATCATTCTGAATTAATTTATGAATATAGTATGAGGTAAGGACCAAATGGTTTCACTAGAGAATTCTATCAAAACTTTAAAGAAAAATTAACTGCAATTCCACACAATGTTTTCCACAAAATAGGAGTAAACACTCTCCAATTCCTTTTATAAAACTCAAATTTCCCTGATACCCAAACCAGACAAAGACAACACAAATAAAACTACAGAACAATATCTCACATAAAAGTAGACACAAAAGTCCTTAACAAAATACTAGCAAATAAAAATCAGTAACCTATAAAAAGGATTGTACACCATGACAAAATGGGGCTTATTCCAGGGATAAAAAGCTGGTTTAATATTAAAAAAATCAATCATATCAACTAAACCAATTTCTTCTAATATTTATTTACTTATCTTCTAGTGACTTTTTTAAAATTTTTTTAATGTTTATTTATTATTGCGAGACAGAGAGACACAGAGCATGAGCAGGGGAGGGGTAGAGAGAGGGGAGACAGAATCTGAAGTAGGCTCCAGGCTCTGAGCTGTCAGCACAGACTCAGAGATTGATGCAGGGCTCGAACTCAGAAACTGTGAGATCATGACCTGAGCCGAAGTTGGTTGCCTAACCAACTGAGCCACCCAGGCACCCCATCTAGTAACTTGACTCTTAACTCAGAAGAATTTTATATTGGTTTGAAAAGGGCATATATCTAGGATTTGCAATGTAACTGCTCACTTACTTAAGAGATGATTTTTATTTGTCCAGAAATTTGGACATTCCAACAGGTCAATGTAAGAACTAAAGACAAAGCAAAAACTAAAAGAAGTTAAACAAAAAGTATCGAGATGAGGTCATATGTCAAAAAGATATGTTCCATTTTGCAAGGTCATTTTTAAGAAAAGGACTGAGACACTGAATTACAATGAGCAGAGGACAGCTAGGAAGATAATATGTGAACTACATTTCATGAAGTTCATCAAAGGAAACTGGGTTGCTTAACTTAGAGAAGATCTAAGGAAGCCATGAGCAATGTTTTCAGATACCTAGAACAGGGAATGTTTTGTGGTCCAGAGCCACAACTAAAACAAATGAATGGAAGTGAAAAAGAAAAAGATTTCATGTAAAATACAGCAAAATCTTTCTAATAATTATAACTGACAAAAATTTATTTGAATTAGTGAGTTTTGTATATATAAAAGTACTCAAGAAAATTCTGGCAAAACAGAGACATGGACGTTATAGTGGGATTTACTCTATGGGTAGGAGGTTGAGCTGGCTGACATCCTAACATCCCTTCCAACACAAAGATTCTATGATTTTAGGGGAGCAAGGAACTAGAGCTATTTTGAACTTCACTGACAAGTCTTAAGCACTGTGTCTAGCCTAAATTGTCCTGTTGCTTAATGTAAATGGCCTCAATTAGCTAATGCAGAGATGAGGTTTGAGTGATAAATGTTCACATTAACATGATTCGAGATATGATCTTGACAGTTCTGCTAGACTGGTCTGCCGAAAAGCACTTCAGGAGCCCTACAAATAGCTCTCATTATTTTTCTCCATTTTTTAATGATGTTTATTTTAATTTTTCAGAATTCTGGGATCTGTAATTACCTAGGGTTTATATGGCAGTGAACAGCTAATTACTCTTTTTTTTTTTTTTTTAAGGCAAATGATTCAGATTCTTTAATATATCCATAGCTTACTTCTGGTGCCAGGCCAAGTCATGGGGTTCTCGCTTAAATTATAGCTTCACCTTTAATGGTGCTAATGGTTGTACCATTCCTTCAGCTGCCTCCTCCAACCTGCCAGGTTTAGTGTGTCAGTTAAATCAGCATCACACCCACCAGAGAGATGGGCTGGGGTACTAGTTCAGGAGTCAGTCTTGTAGAAAGATTAGTTTTGACCGATTCTCAGTCACAAGTCCCAGAACAAACATAGTCAAGTCTTAACCCCATACTTTCTGATATGTAGCCTACATTTAAATAAATCTCAAAATTAAATGGGGATATATTCTAAATTAAATAAACTTGATTTAATTTACTCCTTAGGAAAGAAAACGATTAGCTATTATTTCCATTTTATACATGTGAAAAGTGAAGTTCAAAGGGTTACATAACCTGTCTCTGAACACATTGCTGGCAAGAAGCAAAGCTGAAATTTGAACCCAAATGCCTCATCCAAAGCACATTTCCCCCTGAGACCATGGAGTTCTAGAATTATGGCAAGGTGGGAATAAAAGAGATACAATGCTTTTCAACTCATCATAATTTGCCTGTGGCACTACCAGCATACAACCTCTGTGTGTGTGTGTGTGTGTGTGTGTGTGTGTGTGCAATAACATCACTGCTGTGATATACTTTTTATTATAAGGAATACTATTTCTGGTTATATTAATACTTGTACCTTCGGCACCTGTGTTTTTGTTGCTGTTGTTGTTTTGCACCTCAAGAGCAATGTATAATCAGGACTTAATTAAGAATATTTCCTTCATGCTGGTATAGCTTAAGATATGAACCCATGCTTAACTGATATAAACCACCTCCAAGTACAAAAGCCTTAACTATTTTTCTCTTTGTTGAAATCTTTTTATAGATTAGGCAGAGAAAGAGACAATGGAAACCAATACTTGAGTTATATATTTCTTAAACCCCTTTCCCTATTTCACTAATCAGTTGTCATAAGATGACAGCTGGAGAAATGTCCCCCAAGAAGGATGGAGCAAAGGCAGTGTAGCAGGTAATTAGACTGTGGCTTGGAAGTAGGGTGTGTTTCTAATAAGACAAGTGATCAGAACATGCAATGGAATCAAGAGATTGCCACCACTTGAGTCCAGAAGAATTAAATGGCATACTGGTTGTGACTGGCTGCTTTCTTTGACCTGACCTCCATTTATCCCTCATCTTTCATACTACTCTCTCCTTTGTATCCAACTTTCCTGCTACCCTAATCTGTTTGCATTCCTGGAACACAATTCCTTTTTTTTCTTTTCTGTCTTTCATTTGTTCTTCCTTCTTCCCTTCTTCCTTCCCTCCCTCCCTTCCCCACTCCCCTTCCCTCCTTTCTTCCTTCCTTCCCTCCTTCCTTTCCTTTCCTTCCATCTTCCTTCCTTCTTCCTTCCTTCTTCCTTCCTTCCTCCCTTTCCTTTCCTTTCCTTTCCTTTCTCATCCTTTCCTTTCCATTCCTTTCTTTTCCTTCCATCTCCTTCCTTCTTCCTTCCTTCCTTCCTTCCTCCTTCCTTCCTTCCTTCCTCCCTTCCTTCCTTCCTTTCTTCCTTCCTTTCATGGTAACAGTTAACATGAGATCTACTCTTTTAAATTTTTAAGTATCCATACAGTGTTATTAACAATAGGCACAATGTACAGCAGATCCACAGAATGTACACATATTTCATAACTGAAATAATATTCTTTAAACAGCAACTCTTATTTTCCACCATCCTCAGTCCCTGGCAACCACCATTCCACTCTCTGATTCTTTGAGTTCGACTATTCTAGTTACTTTATATAAGTAGAACCATGCAGTATTTGTCCTTCTGTCCCTGACTTATTTCACATTACATAATGTCCTCAAAGTTAATCCATGTTGTTGTATATGGCAGGATTTTATCCTTTTTTAAGGCTGAATAACATTTCATTGTATAGATATACCACATTTTTTTATCCAGGGATCTGTCTTTCAATAGACATTTAGGTTTTTTCCACATATTGGCTATTATGACTATTGTTGCATTGAACATGGAAGTGCAAATACATCTTTAATATCCTGATTTCAACTATTTTGGATATTCAGAAGTGGAATTGCTAGGTAATGCGGTAGTTCTATTTTAATTGTATGGAAATTTCCAAATGGTTTTCCATATGGCTATACTATTTTTCATTCCATCAACAGTGTACAAGGGTTCCAATTTCTCCACATCCTTGTCAAAACTTATCTTTTTTTTTTTTTATGTCAGACATCCTAATGGGTATGAGGTGATATTTAATTGTGGTTTTGATTTGTATTTCCCTGATGATTAGTGATGTTGAGTATCTTTTCATGTGTCTGTTGATTATCTGTATGTCTCTTTGGAAAAATGTTTATTCATGTCCTTTGCCCATTTTTAACCTAGTCATTTGGTGTTCTTTTGCTATTAGGTTGTAGAAATCCAATATAGATTTTGAATATTAACTCCGGATAAGATATATGATTTGCAAATATTTTGTTTCCATTTCATAGGTTGCCATTTTACTCTGCTGATTGTTTCCTTTGCTGTGCAGAACCTTTTTTAGTTTGATGCAATCCCTCTGGTCTATTTTGTTTTTATTGCCTGTGATTTTAGTGTCATATCCAAGAAATAATTGCCAAAACCAATGTCATGAAGCTTTTTCCTATGTTTCCTTCTAGTAGTTTTACAGTTTCAGGTCTTACATTTAAGTCTTTAAATTTGTGAGTTGATTTTTTATGCGGCATAAGATAAGGGTCCAATTTCATCCTATTCATGTTGAACTTATTCATTAATTCATTCTATGCTTTCTGTTGGTATCGATGCACTAGAGAAAATAGCTACCTTTCCCAGTCTTCATGGACTTATCTTATCCAGAAGATCCTCACCAATCAGCTTGAGGCCTCTCAAATCTGCTCCATGTATGCATCTTCTCTGGACTAATGTGTATAAGTTACCAATTAGAAGGATTTGCTAGTTTTTCTTTTTTCTTTTCAAGAATTCATAATTTCTTCCTCCCTTTGGTGACTTGTCTACTGTGCCATGCATCTTCTGGAGCAGTAGCATTTCCCAAGTAATTTTGTTTTATTCTTAGTTGCTTCCCGGGATCTAGAGAATGCTGGGTTTGTCCACTCTCTGAGACTGAAGCCAGCCCCATGGGCAGCCACCTGAAAAGTCTGAACACTTGGCATATGTTTCAATCTTCTTTTTCCCTCCCCAGAGAGAAGCCAGAGAATGGGAGTCTTGCCAACCATTTTGCACTGAGTTGGGGAGAGAAGCTCTGGCAGAGGATTGTGTACTAGCCCAAACCTTCACCTTTGCTCTCAGTGGTCCTCAGTCACCTAGGCTATGCCAGATCCAGTCGCTACTCTGAGACAAGTGAGACAGAAGCCAGTCCTCTGATGACTCCTTGGAAATGTTGGAACATTGGATGCACAGCTATACTCTTTCTCTTCCCAAGTAAAATGTGGGATCCAGGATTTTTAACTCTCTTGCTCTCTACTGAGATTACAGGAAGATCTATATTGAGTGTTTGCATGGTAGTCCATTGCTGTATTTGTTCTCAGGAGCCTCCAACCATCTAGAGTATACCAGGTCCTGTCAGAACTCTGAGACAGGCACAACAGAGCCAATCCCTTGGACAGTTCCTGGAAACTTTGAAACATTGGACACATGGTCCAATTATTTCCTTCCCTGAGGAAAAGATGAGATCTGGGTTTTTCACCCTCTTGCTTTGTGCTGAGCTTGGAAGAGGGGCTATGGCAAGTATTTACATGCTATTCAAACCACCATTTTTGTTCTCAGAGGTTCCCATTATGGGATCCTTTCTTGTCAGCACTGAGATTCAGGCTAGACAGAAACCAGTCCCTTGGGCAACCCCCCAAAAAATCAGAATATTGGACATATGGTCCAGTTCTTTCTTTCTTTCCCTTCCCAGGGAAAATCTTGGGGCTGGAGGTTTCCTCTCTCTCATACGATGCTGTGCTGGGGGCTGGTGGGAGGTAGGGAGAGGTGAAAGATTATGGTGAAAGAGTATCTTAGCTTGTCCTACCAGATTCAGTGTGGTTGGTTTCATGCTTGCCCAGGGTGCAGGAGCTTTTCAGCTGGTTTCTGGATTTGCCATAGTGGAATTTGGTTGGTGTATTATTGTTCAGTCAGGGTTCCCAAGGGAGAAGGAGGCTCCAGGTCTTCCTGTTTTTCCCACTTATTGACCTCACCACCCTGGAACACAATTCTTTCTCTTACTTCAGTGCCTTTGTACATATTGTTCCTTCTGTTGAGAAGGAAACTCTCTCTCCCTTTTCTGTCAAATATTCAAATATATTTTAAGACTATGCTCTGATAGCACGTACTCCCTTACCCCTAGTCAGATTTATATGTCCCTCCTTTGCATTCTGGTAGTGCCCTATGCTTACCTTCAAAATGCACTTAGAATATTGTATCATAATTATTGTTGTACTGCTATGCTTTTACCCATCAGACATTAACCTTATTTTTGTTTCCCTAGAACCTAGCATGACCCGGAACACAGTGGGAAAAACAAACAAGGGATAGTGGAAAGATCTGTCTTTTAAATACATCCTTTTCTTTGTAAGAAACAATAGCCTGAGAGACCATAAATGTGAATTTTAGCCACAGCAATGCCACTAACTAGCTGTGTAAACTTGCATGTAGTCACACTCGATGTTACTCTCCAACTGTAAAATAAGGTTTGTTTGACTAGATCATGATTGGTCAACATTTTTGGCTGGCAGCAACACTTCCTTTTTTCAGTGAAATCATGCTATGAAGCTCAAATAAAACACTGGAGTTATTCTGCATGAAAAAAGGAGACTATCTGGAACTCTGCCATTTAATCTCCTCTTTCCCACTGTGCCACCCCACCTGCTCCATCCTTGGAACACAGCTTGAAAACCATAGAACCAGGTGATCTATAACATTCCAACCATCCAAAATACTCTTGGATTATTCGCACATTGAATTGCACTGACCTCTTCCTCACTGCTATACCCCTTTCCCAGGCCCTGGGGTACACATCTCTATCCTCACTGGTTTTTATTTTTGTAAGCCCAACTAACAGATTAAGGAAATCAAGTTATCCCTGAAGTCAATAAGCTTTGTTTTGGCATTCAGAATATTTGTTGGCTGGTTTACCAATGTCTGTAATCTATCCTATTAATGAAGAGAAAGAGTGGCATGTGTATCTTGGCTTTGACATAGAAATATCATTTGAGAATATTGTGTGGGATCAAGGCATATAGTGTTGACCAAGAGCCAGGGACAGATCACAAATTTTTGATCCTATATGCATAGTTTTTAATTTCTTGTGGTTTCTAAAAGGTGCTAAATAAAATTATTATTGACCTGAGTAGTCAATTAAATTTTGGCACAGAAGAAACACCAGTTAATTCTTTGGTGATATGGGGGAATAATTAAAATAGAGTAATTTGAGATCTCTGTTTTTAACTTGCATCTAGTTGGTGGTTTGATTTATAGGAAAGATAAGATTATTTAACAATTCACTGGAGACCAACATAAGTGACTATAAAATTCTACCTTTTTTAAAGCTACAATATGTATGACTGTCAATTATATGATGGAGCATTTATCAATCTTCTTCTAAGGATCAAACTTCATATATATATCTGATCACTTCTAGTCCCTACAGCCTCATGATGTTAGTACTATTATTCCAAAGTTATAAGTAAGGAAACTTAGAGACATGTTTAAGAACTTACCAAAGTACACTTGTAAGTATGGTATATGTAATAAAACTGTTTGTTCTGGGAGAATGAAAAAAATTGGAAATTTTATATCAAGATAAGAGGTTAACACGTACACTACCCAATCATAATGAAGCAATAGGTAGTGGATTTGCCCTCTTATGGTATACAACTAGAAAAGTGGACCAACTCTATGAACCACTGCTTTCTAAACATCAAGCAGCAGGCAGCACAGGGCTGTGACCCTTAATAAAGGGGAACACACAAGGTAAGTCCTGCAAGTGTCTAAATTTTCTGTGTCACTACATTTCTATCTCACTAGATTTTCTATATCACTACAGGAAGGAGGAGCCCAAACACAATAATGGTCTTTCTGAAAGGAGATAGAAATCAGAATTTGGGAAGCTGAAGCACATTTCAAGATAAATTCCAAGATAAATAAAATTGAGTTATTGTGAGAAAAACTCAATGAATCCTCACGGATTCCCCTTCAATCTGGCTGAACATGAAGCAGCACATGCATAATGTGAGAATATATGAAGCTAAACAAAGAATAGCTATCATGGAAAGAACAATTATCACAAGGCTGTAAATTGAACACTTTTTCAGTGCTCAAAAAGGGCAGAAAGACTTTCAAGTTCTAACCATCTAGAGTGGAGAGACCTTGTTGAACAACTGGAACTCTCAGTAGAGACCTTAAAAGGGTCATGTTTGATAGAAAATCTGAACTAAGCTAAGAGTAAGAAATACTTTTGGTCACCTTTTTAAAATCTTAAAAATAAGACTCAAAAGAATCAAGCTGATTTGCAAGCTGATCTTGAAACCAAAGCCATCAATCTTTAAAGAATGACAAGAAAATTCACACTCTCAACAAAGCTATATCCATAAATTTATCATCTAATAAGAAAAAATTATACTACATTTGAAGAAGCACAGGAAAATTTTACCCGTACCATGGAGAAAATAGAGTCAATAGAAACAGATACAGAAATACAAGCACTGATAAATTTAGCAAATAGAGACTTTAAAACACTATTATAAATATAAATAAAGAGTTCCAAAAAAATTTGAACATAATAGAGAAATGGAATACATAAAAAAGAATACCTACAGTTAAAAAATATATAATATCTGGAAAAAAATTAAATTACTGAATGGGATTAACAACAGGGCAGATACTGCAAAAGAAGAGTGGTGAACTTGGAGACACAGCAATAGAATATATCTAAACTGAAGCACACACACACACACACACATAGTTGAAAAAAATGATAAAAGCTACAGTGATGTAAAGGACAATATTAAGTATACTAGAGTATATTTAATTGAAGTCCCAGAAAAGAAAAGGGGATGGTCAGAAAAATCATTTGAAAGAATAATGGTTAATTTTTTAAATCAATTTTATAAAACCACATATTCAAGAAGATTAAAAAAAAAACTAACAGACAAACACAAAGAAGGATAAATGATAAGAAAATTACACAAAGGTATATCATAATCAAAATGCTGAAAAGAGGGGCACCTGGGTGGCTCAGTCAGTTGGACATCACTCTTTGGCTCAGGTCATGATCGCCTGTTCCATGAGTTCAAGCCCCATGTTGGGCTCTGTGCTGACAGTCCAGAGCCTGGAGTCTGCTTTGGATTCACTCTCTTCTCCTCTCTCTCTCTCTCTCTCTCTCTCTGTCTCTCAAAAATAAGTAAACATTTAAAAAAAATTTAATGCTAAAAGAGAAAAAATATTTAAAGTAGCCTGGAAAGGGGTTGGGAGAAAGACACATGAGAACAAGTGTCTTATAACTTTTCTTCAGAAAAGAGGGAAAAGAAATGAGGACAATTGGGACACATAGAAAACAACTAGCAAGATAATACAATTTACAAATACTTGTATTAAATGAAAACTATCTGAGGGGCGCCTGGGTGGCGCAGTCGGTTAAGCGTCCGACTTCAGCCAGGTCACGATCTCGCGGTCCGTGAGTTCGAGCCCCGCGTCAGGCTCTGGGCTGATGGCTTGGAGCCTGGAGCCTGTTTCCGATTCTGTGTCTCCCTCTCTCTCTGCCCCTCTCCCGTTCATGCTCTGTCTCTCTCTGTCCCAAAAATAAATAAAAAAAACGTTGAAAAAAAAAATTAATAAAAAAAATGAAAACTATCTGAATCTGTAATTAAAATGCAAATATTGTCAGGCTAGATAAAAAGGCAATATTCTAAATTGTCTATAAGAAATTCACATTTAATAGATTCACCAATTAAAAGCAAAAAAAAAAGAGTAAAAGATATACCATGCACACATCAAGAAGATATAATAGTCTTAATGTATATGTGCTTAATAACAGAACTTCAAAATACATAAAGCAAAAAGTGAGATATAAAAAGATAAATGAGTATTTATTTTCTCTACAATTATAGTCAGACATTTCAACATGTCTTCTCTCAATAACTAATAGCACAAATAGACAGAAAATCAGCAAAGATATAGAAATCTTGAACAACACCATCAACCAAATTCACCTAATTGACATTTATAGAACACTACGCCAGTATAATGTAGAATAGACACTCTTTTCAAATGCACTTGAAACATTCATGACAATAGACCATATACTGGGTCCTAAAAAAAAGTGTAAATAAATTTAACAAACCAAAGTCACAGAGTATCTTCTCTACCACAACATGATTAAATTATAAGTCATTTTCAGAACAGTATCTGGAAAATCCTTAAACATTTGGAAATTTGTCTGAGGCAAATGCCTGTCAAAAAAGTCTAATTATCTAGGGGGCAATTTGTGTTAATTTCACCTTCCAGAGTCTAAAAATTCCCAACTAAGAATGATCCCTTTTTCTGATTGTCACTTACTATGCAACAGCTGATTTCCATGTGCAGAAAACTCAAAAACTTTATCCATCCACACTGCTGTCTCAGAAAATACTAGCCCACTAAGAACTGGAAAGGCAACTGGATATTTTATTTTTATTTGAGGAATAAGTTACAATGTTAAGAATGTAACAAAATCAATGCAACTTGCTTCATTCTATCTGAACATATCCCACTTTGGCTCAACCTGCAACAACCACTGCATATATCATCCTCCCTGAGGGCCTATGAGTACTCACCCATCAGGCCCTGTCGGCCATTCAAAGATGAATGACACATAGTCTCTAACCTCAAGAAGCTTGCAAGTTACTTTACCTAAATCCCCTAAATTAACAGGGTATGTTCACATAGTAAAGGCTACTGCCACATTGTGAAGCATTCAGTTTTCCTGTGGCTTTGCTAGTCAGAGCAAAAGGACAAAAGGAAACAGAGCAAGCAAGGGAGACCCAGAAGCTCCTTTTCTTTTTATAGATGTCAATTCAGTACTCCAAAATTCTGAATTTCTAAGAGGTTGATAAGCTGTTGGTTTTATAGTAAAAGGACATGGATAGACTGTCAGATATTTTCCCCTTCCAGGTAAAGAAGGTGAACCATGAGTAGTGGTGATAATTCCACATTTTTATACATGCCACTGGTTCTGAGATTATTACCAATCTTAAAGAACAAAATTTGAAAAAATGGTGACCTTCCAAAACTTTCAGAAAAGAATGATGTGTATTTGAGAGATATTAGCAGCTATACTCAACAGTGCTATTTTAGAGAAATATTGACAGTTCCTCTAATATTAGCAGTTATATCTCCCATCTACTGGAATCTGTTTTCCAGGTTGAGAATGTCTAGGGGCTTGACTCATGATTCCGTGGCTCCTAAAAGAGCTTACTCTTTTTCATTGGTTTTCTTTTTTTTCTCTAATGCAAAAGAGATTCCAGAAATAGAATCCAGAAAGATTCCCTTACTAATCTAAGAAGTGAGACTTTCAGAGACAATGTATTTTGACAGCACCTGAATTTTAGGAAGATGAACAGAAAGCAAAGAGAATAAAAGCCCCCTTTTACCTTTTTTTTTTAAAGAATTGTTTTAAAATTATTGAACAGTCTTTTTTTTTTTCAAGCTTCTCTGTGCTGTATTTATACCATGAGTCATTGTTTATATAATTTAATTAACATTGGCCAGTGCCTGCAAACTAAAACACTGTCTTAAAGCATTTGCTTGAAAAGTCTCCTTGTCCCTGAGCTGTCATTTCTTAGCATGATGGATAATGGATAGAAATAATTACCCTGAACAAGGCTAGACAGCTTAAATGATTAGAGTTTCAAAGAATTAGCAGCCCTAGCTAAACATCTTATTTTTCAAGATGCATTATTAAAGGAAAATACCATAGGGACTGTGATGAATCTGAAAACCTTCTTAAAACTGTGCCATTGTCTATGACAGGTAAGTTTATATCAAGTATATTTGCAGAGACTCTTTTAAATCAGCCTGCCATCTAATACCTCATAAATCCCTCCACCAAAGTGACTTGAAATACTTTTGAATGTCAAGCATCAATGCAAGACATAGTTAAGTGGAAATATTGAGGCTTGGTATATACATTCCAGGGCCTTCATTAATCCCTCACAGACATCTTCTGTAGACCTAAATATTCAAAGGTTTTCCATTTGTTTCATTTTTTAAAAATAATGTTTAGTATTATGCCACAACTAGGATTGCCATTTCCCAAAGCAGGACCATTCTCTTGGCTCTCATGGCATTACCTTCTGTGCTGCCGCTTGGAAGGATTTACCACCTTTACTTTATTAGAGCATTTTTATTGCTCAATAAAATTTTTTACTTTTATGTCCAATATTGTAAATGGTGAGAAGATGATGGAAAACTTTGAGAACAATCAAATATCTAAGGAAGTAACCAAATCAATTTAATAAAAGCCACATTCTTTTTAAAACTATTTCTTTCTCAGACACACAATGAGCAGAGCCACCCGGGGACATTTGTGCTGATGTGTCTTCACCCTTTGCTAGGGAAAAGAAGAGACTCGGTTTCTTGCCTATGGTCAAGAATAAGTCCTCTCCAGTCTTTTACTGGCATTCAGTTTCAATCCCATCCCACTGAAAACATTTAACAAACATTTGCCAGGAATTTGAGAAACAAAAATTAAGGCCATTTACAGAAGATGATTCGTACATGTGTAGGGGGCCTGTGATAACCATCTACTTACTACTTATGTGACAGAGTTCGTGTTTCATCTGGAGAAGATAATATTTTTTCACACTGATGACTTCAGAGTCTAATGAGATTACATATATGAAAACACTTAGCACAGTATTTAGCCCATCACAGGCAAAAACAGAAAAAAGAAATGTATGCTCACATTTTGTAATGAAGGGTATGTGATTAACAAATATGAAACATCTCATTTGACATATAAAGGAGGCAAAGAAGAATTCCAACAGGCAAACACTATTTAGGGACCATTCTTTCTATACTTTCTTCCATCTCCTAATGCCAGATGTACTTACAAGAACAGTTAATGACTTTATAATCCCCTCTGATAATCAACTCTATTTCATCACTAAGATCAGGTTTTGCTTGATACAACCATGTCTGTTATTTCAAAATTACTTCTTGCCGATTCATCTTCCTCCAGTAAAATTCTCCTTCCCTTAGAACAATGATTCTCAAATTTGGCTGCCTATATAACTAACTAGGGATCTTACAAAACAAACAAATTAATTAAAACAAAACAAAAAAACCGATGCCAAGATCCCACAGAGATTCAAATGTCACCGATCCGGGGGAGAGCCTGACCATGCGATTTTTGAAAGCTCCCCCAGTGATTCTAATGTTGACCTGAGGTTGAGAACAATGCCTTGAATTTGAAGGTTAGGAAAGCAATCTATGGCTAACATGAATGGTTTTCACACAGGAAACCACATCTGAACTTTTTTAGAAATACAGATTCCAGAGCCTGTCTCAGACCTACTGGATCAGAATTTGTGGGAGTGGGTCCCAGAATACACATTTTTAGCATATCTCCCAGGTGATTCTCACAGAGTTTGCACAGCACCAAAACACAATGAAATCTGATTATGCTCTGTGACCTCAATGTGAGTCATACCTGTTACTCATCCCTGGTGCTTGGTCCCTCCTCTCCAGCTGCTAGCTGCTGAAAGTAGTGTATAGGCAATGGTTTTCCAAGAAAGTCAACAAAATATTATTAAACATTAACTGATACTTACAAAATGTTGGGGCGCCTGGGTGACTCAGTCGGTTGAGCGTCCGACTTCGCTCGGGTCACGATCTCACGGTCCGTGAGTTCGAGCCCCGCATTAGGCTCTGTGCTGACAGCTCAGAGCCTGGAGCCTGTTTCAGATTCTGTGTCTCCCTCTCTCTCTGGCCCTCCCCCCGTTCATGCTCTGTCTCTCTCTATCTCGAAAATAAATAAATGTTTAAAAAAAAAATGCTTACCAAACTGCAGGGACAGTGATAAGAAATTTGTATGCATTATCCTATTTGAATCCACACAACAAAGCGGTGAACTGGGCTCATTTCCTAGCTGAGGAGATGGTAGTTTGGAGGGGTAGTTTTCCCATGGTTATGCAAGTGGAAGAACTGGGCTAGACAACGAGGTCTAACATTAGACTTAGCACCTGTGATTTTGATTAACCTCCACATCAGTAGTTCCCAGAGTGTGGTCCACCAGTATCAGCATCATGTGGGAACGTGTTTGAAACACAAAATCTTAGGCCCCACCCCACACATAATGAATCAGAAATTCTGGGGCTTAGGCCCATCAGCCTGTGTTTTAACAAATGCTTCAGGTGGTTCCATTGCACGCTAATGTTTCAAAAGCACTGCTCTTCGCTATACCACTTACCCATTGAAACAGGAATCTCTTTCCCCAAGGCACTGAGCAGCATCTTTCAATCTCAGTGTCCTATAAAGTTCTCTGGGACTCTTCCTAGAAAATGAGGCAGGGCATGTCCTGCAGGAGGGTTTGGATTCAGCTGCAAGGGGAACAAATCAGACCCGTTAGGAGACAGATGAATGGAAAAGTGATTGACTTCACCAACAGCAGGAAAAGTAATAGGAAGATAGAATGCACTGCCTCTTCACCCTTGACTGGCTTTTTTCTCTACAACCACTGTTGGCTCCCGCTGACTCCAGGAATACTAGAATTGAGACAGCACACACAACGGTAATTATTTTCTTATTGTCAATGACTTACCATTACTACAATACACAATAATAATCATGCACATCATTATAGAGGCTTTTAATTATTTAATTTCAACCTTAAATCTTTCTCATGTGTGTGTAGTCCTCACACAGTCTGAATGTCTCTCATTATTTAAAACAATTACAATGAGTATTGCTTCTGGGTTTGTTTGTGTGTGTGTATGTGTGTGTGTGTGTGTGTGTGTGTGTGTGTGTGTTTCTTTTCCATGCCCAAATGAGTCTGATCATTTTTTAATTTTTTTTAATGTTTAGTTATTTTTGAGAGAGAGAGACAGAGAGAGAGTGTGAGCAGGGGAGGAGGAGAGAGAGAGAGGAAGACAGAATTCAAATCAGGCTCCAGATTCTGAGCTGTCAACACAGAGCCTGACCCAGGGCTTAAACCCATGAACCGTGAGATCATGACCTGAGCTGAAGTCAGATGCTTACGAATGAGCCACCCAGGGAAACCACAAGTCTGATCATTTTAAATGCTTATGTGTGACATGTGTATAAATATCATCACTATATGTGCATGTTTTTCTCTTAGCTTGAAGTTACCACAATGATATCTTTTGGCCTTATATGGTAAAGTCCCCTACCCTAGTAGAGATTGATGGATTTTCCATGTAGCTTGCAGAGAACTGCTTTACTGCTACCGTGATAGCATAAAGCCAAATGGGTGGTGATATTTCAAGAGAGATGTGGGAGAGGACAGTTTGCACAGAGTAATGTATCTTGGAAAACTCCATTCTTGCCTCCCTCCCCAGTGTCCTTTTAATGATGAAGTCACTGAATAAGTCAAACATTCTAGGAGCATTTTAAATTTGTGTTTGTTAGTGGAACAGCTGATCAATACGAAATACAGGCAAAAAATGAAACCACAGACCTAAGGACAAATAAACCACAACTCACCAGTGGGTCAGATATGCCTTCCTTTCTTCCTTCCTAATTAACCATGTGTTTATGGAATATACTCCAATGGAAAAAAGGCTGGATTTAGAGTGACTCAAATCAACATTTGATTCTCAGTTCCACCTCTAAGCCTGAGTGCAAGCTTGTTTGGACAATTCACCTACCTTCTCTGTGCTTTGCTTTCTTCATCTGTAAATAGAGATACAATGAGTTACTGAGAAAATAAGGTAAGTGAGTGTGCATGTCAAGTCTTAGCATAGTGCTTGGCCTACAACTCAACAAATAGATACCTTATTTATTTCTGCCCCTTCTACATAGTTCAACTGTGGCTCTATTCACACTAAGGATTCTCTTATGCTCTTCTTCAGAGGCCTCCAAGAGAATGATCCACACCACACTCTCCCTGACACATAATTCCCCATGGTATTGGGTAATTCTCTGAAAAATAGAAGAGAATGACCTCCTCAAGAGAATGTTGTTGCTTAGTAATGATTTGGGATGTCCCTCAAATATAGTCTCATTGTCTTCTAATTTGGAGCTGGCTGGAAAAATAAAGGCATTTCAGAGTACCAAAAAGATCCTGTATTCCCTTCCCAAGTTCTCTGTTATGCTATCTGATATCCTAATTCTCATGTGTTTCACAGGAGGGAACAGAGGTAAATAATGGCCAAATTATGGAAAGAGCTCAAATGTCCATTGATTGACAAATGGATAAAGAAGATGTGGTGTGCATAATTATATACATACACATACACACACACATACATATACACAGTGGAATATTACTCAGAGATCGAAAAGAATGAAATTTTGCCATTTGCAACAATGTGGATGGAACTAGAATGTATTATGCTAAGCAAAATAAGTCAGTAGCAAAAAGATAAATATCATATTATTTCCCTCATATGTGGAATTTAAGAAATAAAACAGATGAACATAGGGGAAGGGAAGAAAAAATAAGACAAAAACAAAGAGGGAGGCAAACCATAAGAGACTCTTAAATTAAGAGAAAAATCAGAGTTGCTGGAGGGGTGTTGGTGGGGAGATGTGCTAAATGGGTGATGGGCATTAAGGAGGGCACTTGTTGGGATGAAAACTGGCTGTTGTATGTAAGTGATGAATCACTAAGTTCTACTCCTGAAGCCAATATTACACTACATGTTAACTAACTTAGATTTAAATAAAATTTTAAAAAAAGAAGTAAATAATGTGCCCAAACAGGCACAGTCTTGCTCAGCCAAGAAACTCAGGAGCTGAGTCTGAAACCTAAAAATCTACAAGACTGCATACTCTGAGGCTAGGACCTGAGCCCAAATTATTCTCAAGTAGAAATAGTTGGGTGTGTTAGGAAGGACTATTGAGCAGACAGCACTCACTGCACTTTCTGGCCATGTGATCTTGAAGCAATCTTGCTCAGAGTCTCTTTGAACCGTACTTTGCAATAATACTTGTTTGCACACGTTGTGAGGATTGAATCAAATGAGGAATCTAAAGCGTTCAGTGTGTAGAAGGTAGTCAACACCTGGAAACCATGAATATTTTTATTTAAGGGATTTTTCTCCCACTCTTTTATCTGTTACTAAGTCCCAACTTTGACCTGAGAAACAGAATTTAATTAATTAATTAATTAATTAAATTAATTAATTAATTAATTAAATTAATTGTAAGGCACAATAAGCAGCCACCAGTCCATTTTATCCAACATGGAGCTCATTGTAAAATATTAACATTCACCCATATGTCCTTCAATAGGTGAATGGATAAACGATGCTACATGCAGGTAATGCAATATTAGTCAGTACTAAAGAGAAATGAGTTATCAAGCCATGGAGGAAGCTTAAATGCATATTGTTAAGTGAGAGAAGTTAATATAAAAAGGCTACATACTATATGATTCCAACTACATGACATTCTGGAAAAGCAAAACTATAGACACAGTAAAAAGATCAGTGGTTGCCAGGGGTTGGGGGAGACAGCAGCAGGGGGTTGAGTAGACAGACAGAGCACAGGAAATTTTTAGGGCAGTAAAAATATATTGCATGATATCACAATAGTGGAATCATATCATTATACATTTGTCCAAATCCATAGAAGGTATAACACCAAGAGTGAATTCTAATGTAAGCTATGGACTTGGGGTGGTTATGATGTGTCAGTGTAGTTTCATCAACTGTGTCAAATATCATGTACTACTCTGGTGGGGGAAGTTGATAATGGGCAAGACTATGTGTGTGTGAGGACAGAGGTACGTGGAAAATCTCTGCATCTTCCTCTTAATTTTGTTGTGAACCTTAAACCACTCTAAAATAATAGTCTTGATAAAGTGATAAAAAAAATAAAAAATAACACTCTGACCTTGGTTTAGTCCCACTGTTTGATACTATCTTTCTTTATCTAAAAAGTAGACAAATGTACCTAATGAATCTAATAGTCACACATCTTATTGTATATGGTTTGCAGCATATGTCACAATTAGAATAAATTCCGTACTTATTTAATTAATATCTGTGTCTCACATCAGAATCCAAATCTCCATGAGACACTATCTTGTTCATCCCAGCATCCTCTAGGATCTGATATAGTACCTGGCACCTAGAATATATTTAATAACTCTTGTGAAATGAATCAATAAATATGACGTAGCGGTGACACAGAAATTAATTGTTCTTTCACTCAACTCTCTCATTTATACACTAAATATTTTTAAATGACTGATATGTACAAGACCACATGCTCTGTGGTTGGCAATGCTGTATTCTCCTGAGGTAATCTCATTCAGTCTTCACAAAACATTGTGGGGAGAATTTGCCATTAGGCCCATTTTACAGATAAGAAAAGCAGAACTGAACGATATTAAGGAATCTATTTTATGATCACACAAATGTCAGCGAAAAAGTGAGCTAATAAATCACTTTTTAAATGTCAAGGTATTTTTATACTGTGATTATTATTGCACACACTATTTGAAGCACTTTGTAAGTATGAAGTTCACTTAATTCTTAGCAAAAAAAAAAAAAATGCATTGAAGTGGTTACTGTCATTATCCATCATTTTCAGATGAGGAAACTTGAGACCAAAAAAAGGTAGATAACTTTTCCAAGGACATAAAAATAATCAGAGATTAAGCAATTTGTCTCTGAACTCAGTAGATGGTAGAGAGGCAGGGCTTAACCCCACAGACTCCATGAACTTAGCCATTATATACTACGATACTTCTCAGAAACCTAAACATGATTGCAAAGGAAACACCAAATGTTGTCGAGCCTCCTTTGGATGGAGTCAACTGAGCTAGTGAGGGGATGGCTAAAAACTAAAGTATGGTAGGATTGATGCCTGTATGATCTTTATGAAATTATTTGTTTCTCCTTATGAAATTATTTGTTATGTCTAAGTTAACACAATGATGTACTACATTTGGTATATGCTCAATAATTTTTAACTATGTTATTATCAAAGTATACATTGTGAACTATAATCTGAGTCACAATCAAGAAATTCAAATAAAGGATAAATCAAAGCAATTGCTAATTATTCAGCTGGCCCTCTTTTCTTAGCATAACATCTAATATTCCAGAATAAGAGTTTCAACAAGAGTTGGCTTGGAATTTATCCTCAAAAACTTCAGTTTAGTCCAGTTTGATCTCAGTACAGTAAACGTGTTATTCCCTTCATCTAAAAAGCAACCAAAATTGCTTGGAACTGGGGCTTTTAAAGGGAGGATTCATTGTGTAATATCATTACTGTTAAAAGTCAAGAGCTCAGGGGCACCTGGGTGGCTCAGTTGGCTGAGCATCCGGCTTCAGCTCAGGTCATGATCTCACGGTTCGTGAGTTCGAGCCCACGTCAGGCTCTGTGCTGACAGCTTGGAGCCTGGAGCCTGCTTCAAATTCCGTGTCTCCCTCTCTCTCTGCCCCACCCCTGCTCACATTCTGCCTCTCTCTCTCTCTCTCTCTTAAAAAATAAAATAAACATTAAAAAAATTTTTTTAAAAAGGCAAGAGTTTATTTTTATAACTTTGAGGAAGGGTAGAAATTAGAATAAGAACCTCAAAATTCAAAACTAGTCTCTAGTTGAGAATAACCTCATCTTCCATCTTAAGATGCTGATTTTAGTTTATGAAGCCTCAGCAGTAAGAATACCCCAAAATATGGGTTGTGGGGTCTTACAACTTAAGGTTTGTCAGACTGAGGACCTCCCTACACCCTTGGAAAGAAAACTAGCTATAAAATCATGAAACTTTAACTGTTTTCAACTCTAAGCAGTTGTAAAATGAGATTGTGCCAAAGAAAACTTCAGAAGTAAGCGTGAATGCACAGAAAATAGCTGGGCTATAATGAGCCTTAGCTTCTCACGGCTACCTTAGTTTGAGCCAAATATATTTAAATAACATTGGCAATAGCTCATCTGGCTGAGATTCAAAAAGAATGAACTTTTCTCTTTGTTGAGGTAACTTTGAGACCAAGTAGACAACCTCTGGGACATGTCAACAAATCCTGAGTTTAAAAAAAAAAATCCCCATACCTGTACTTTTATTTTCCTCAGCTATATTGTAATTTTCCATTGTACAACTCAGGCATATATCATGTATTCATTTAATCATTTCACAGATATTTATTGAGTGCCTACTATGGATAAGATAATATGAAAACTTACATTTACTCTTTCAGTTCCTGTTATATAGCAGCTCAGTAAAATGGTTTGAATAATGCAATTTTTGAGTTGTTATTATACTCATGTTAACCACACGTATGGTGTATCAACTTTTATTCTTCATTTAATATTCATGTAATAAATCTCTGTTGATTGTTCTTGAGCTACTATGCCAAGCACTGAGAACACAATGGTAAGTCAAACACATGTGGCCTCTGCCTTATGCAGCTTATGGTCAAAGACTCACCAACACTTATAAACATTTTACTGGAATGTGCTATGAAGGAGCGATTCTCATCAGTAGAAGGAGAGAACTTTAGGTAGTCAGCCACTCCTAAGAAGTGACATTTTACCTGAGATCTAAAGTCAGTGTACTATCTAGGTGTCTTAGATGGGGGTTCCCTAAAGGGCCTGAGACACACATTCTTCTACTAGAGATTTATCATAGAGTTGGGTAAGGGCTGGGAAAGTAGTACAGAGAAGGGGAGGAAGCCAAGCAAAAGTGTGATCTCAGGTACAGCTATGCAGAGAGTAGCTGCAGCCAGAATCGTCAGGGGGACTCTGGATTGTAAACCTTGCCTCAGAGTTGTCCTAGTCTGTGACAAGCTTGCTCTCCCTTAGAGCTATTGGTTAAAGGCCCCTGTAGGACAGGGGCTCAAACTCACAGGCACTTCCTGTCAGCAAAATGGCTGCAGTAACCAGAAGGGAATCTTCCCCAAAGCTGTTGAAAGTACTGTGTGGAACACATAGAAGGAGAGGTGCAAAGAACTGATATAAATGGTTCCTAGGAAATTGGGAAAAGCACTAGCATTGTCCTCCAGTGGTGGACCAGAGACTTGCCAGGATAAAGAACTGAATGAAATATAAAATAGTTGAAGCCGGCCAAGACTATGGGTAGATTGATGTGGGATACACTGGAGAGGGAGATTAAACAGGTCACAGGTGGGATTAAAGCCATGACTTTTGTCCCATGTGAGGACACTGAATGGTTTTCATTAGAAGATCAACGCAATTAAATTTGCATTGAAAGACTTTTTCCAGCTGCACATTGGAGAATAAATTGAAAAGAGGCATGCGTGCAGGTCAGTAAACCAAGGTAGAAAGTAATCTAGAAACTAAATGATGATGTATCAGAGTTGGGTTTGGTAAAGAGAAGCATGCAGACTGGAGAAGTTTTCGGTGAAATAACTAGGAATTGTTGATGGACTGGATGGGGGAGGGAAGACCTGAGAGGTATCACAATTTCTGGCTTTCCTGTCTAGATAGATGGTGGTTGCATTCACATGAACCTGTGAACACTGGAAAGTTAGGTTTCAGGGCTCAAAAGCAACAAAGACATAAACATGCACATGTGGGTGGGGGTCATCACCAATGGCTTTAATTCTGCCAAGAGATTACCTGTTGAGTGGGTAATATTTTGAGAACAAGGAGAAGAACCAGCAAGCAATTTCCAAATAGCAATTGGACAAATCTAGACAAGCATTAAATAGTCAACTTGCTCCAGAGATGGTAATACCCAATGAACGAGGTGGTACCTACTGGGAAGGCTGAACTAGTATAGATGAAAGAACCATCAAACAACATTAAACAGGATACAGTTAATGTTCATGTATTTGATTTAACTGTAAGTCTAAAGTACCTCAAAAAAGCTTTTAATTGAGTGAAATAATTAATATTCTAGCTTGTGATGGGTCACCAAAGTTGGTTCCAATTTTTTTGGCATGCTTAATAATGTTTCTTATGGGGTGGTGAGAGAAGTGTGAGAGTATCTAATTGTTTTAGCTTGTTTTTGTTTCATTTCTTGTGTAATTACAGTTTTTAGTATCATTTTTTATCCAGTTTTCAAAAAGATCCTTATTGATTTTCCCCAATATATCCTGGGGTATTATTAATTTTTCTCATTAATTTCTATGAACTCTTTACATATGACAAACTTTGTGTATACTTAACATAAATGCTTTCCCAAATATAGTTTTTATGTCCAGAATCTTTCTATCTAGTCTAAGGAAACTCTGTAAGATTTTCCTTCCTTTGGGATTTCTTCACTGCATTTTCAGCTTAGAAAGCTGTCATAGACTCTGGGTCTAGAGTTCTCTCTTGTTCAGCAAGAGAGAGGATGCAGGATTAAAATGCAAGAGAGGCTCATGTCTTAGCCTCTCTTTTTATTAGGATCAGACCACTTACAAGTGTGATGGGTGTGCACAAAGAGACAATGAAACCATTAACATTAACTCATGGGAGTGGGGGAAAGGGGGGAGTTTGAAGATTTGCCGTGTTAGGGGTTTGGGTCAATATAAAACAAAATCCTGGGGCTGGACAGAAGATTGTTTACAGCAGACGTGAGCACCACCTCTGTTTACCTAAACTGGCCTAGGGGACTAAAAGAGGGTGCTACCTCAGGGTCAACAGGCACCTTTCTCTTGCTAATTATCTCCCCTCTGGGCAACTCCCCCCTGCTGTGGTCTAAAGTCCTGTTTACCTGTTTACATATTTTGGTCCTTCCTACAAAAGCAACTTTCTGCTATTGTACTAAATTGGGGGGTGTTTCCGCCTAATCTTACTTACCTCATTTTTGATGCTTTCATCCCTAGGTATTTCTATTCCTATATCTTTGTCCTATACTGGGACCTTTGCCCTGTTTATGTAATCTTGTTTACCTAATCTTGGGTGCTTACATTCTGTGGCTTTCTATTTCTTTATGCCTTGTTAACCCTTGGGTGCAAGCTCAGGAAATTCCTAGAATTATTCCCCACAGAAAGCTTTCCTTTATTTAGAGATCAAAGTATGTCTAAAATTTGTTTTAAAGAAATCCAACAGGGTTGGAGGGTTAGTAATGAATAGGTATATTAATGAACCAAAATTAGTCATGTGTGTTGTCCGTGTTGAGTATGGAAGTTCATTACGCTTTTTTTAATTTCACTAAATTTTTTATAGTAAATATTTTAAAAAATTTTATAATAAATATTTTTTAAATTTCCATAAATTTTCACTAAAATTTTTATAATAAATATTTTTAAAACTTATTTCTAATTCAAAAACAAACAAAAAAATAGTTCTGCATAGTCTTCTATCTGGACTTCTTGTTCTATCTTCTTTCCTATCATCTGTTCTCAACATGACAACCATTGTTCAAATGTAAGCTTTTTAGCTCCTTGTTTAACTCAACCACCTTCAGTGGCCTACAAGACCCTGGGTGATCCATATACCATCATCCTCATTTACTGCTCTGATCTCACTACTCTTCCCCTTTGCTGACTCTCCTTCAGCTACACTTATATCCTTGCTATTATTTGAATAAGCCAAGCACACTTCCATCTCAGGACTTTTGTACTTGCTTTTCTTCCTATTGCCCCAGACTTCTGCATGTGAACCCCATACCCTCCAGGTCTTATTCAAATATACCCTTCTCAGTGACACTATCCCTGCCTACTCTAGGAAAAGAGTACCTCCTCAGTTCTCTACCCTCTTACCCTTCTTTTACCTCATATCATCTGCCATAGTTATGTAGTTACTTTTTTTTTCATTAAATATATCTTCCAGACTGTAAACTCTTGGAGTCCTTCTCAGTTTTCATTTTTACTGTATTTCCAGTGCCCAGAACAATGCTGATAAAAGAAATAGTCACTAAATAAGTATTGATTGAATGAATGAATGAATGAATGAATGATATATTCAGGCATCAAAGAAACGCTTAAGAACTCTAGCACATCTACGACAGGATATGAAAGTTATTGTAATTGAGATGACTTTTGGGGCACTTGGGTGGCTCAGTTGGTTCAGCATCCGTCTCTTGATTTCAGCCCAGGTCATGATCCCAGGGTCATGGGACTGAGCCCCACATCAGGCTCTGTGCTGAGCATGGGGTCTGCTTAAAGATTCTCTCTCCCTTCCTCTGCCCCTCTCCCCCATTCATGCTCTCTCTTTCTCCCTAAAAAATAAAATAAAATTGAGATGACTTTTTAATAATATAGAAGAATTCTCATCTTCTAATGCTAAGTGGAAGAAAAAGCAGGACACAAAATTTTCCCCTTAAAAAGTGTTGGTGAAAAATATCCGTGGGGAAATTAATCTTAACAGCTCCATCTGAATAGAATTTTGTGTGATTATTTTGTATTTTTGTATATTTTTCATGTTTTCTTCAAAGATTTTTATAATAAATAGGAGTATTTAAGAAAATATAACAGCAAATTATAAATCTAAGTTTTCACTTCTGCATCAATATCTTCTATGGCTAGTCATAATGTCTATACTCTATTTGTATATATGTCTTTCCTACTATACTAGACTATTAAGGTTTGTGTTGACAGAGGCTATATCTTCTCAGCTGATCACTGTCATCCAATTGCCTTGCCCAGGGCCTGTCACATAACAAAGACCCAGTAAATATTTGTGCTATGATTGATGAATGGATATGCCCCAAATTCCCAGGTAGGCAGCATGTAGTAAAAGTCATAAGGGGTTCAAATGGTTTAGGGAATTTAGGGAAGCAGAATTCACATCTTGTTTAAAAGAATCCTCAAAATACAAAAAAAAAAAAAAAAAAAAAAGGTATTTGAGCTTTGAGCCCGACAAAGAATGGTTGGATTTTTACAGGTATAATAGGAAAATGTCATTTCAATCGAAAAGAATAGAATGATTAGTGACATCAGATGTGCTCCGGTGAGTTTTTGTGACTTGGTGCCCTTTGGAAAGTTAGTCCCATTTAAAGAAAAGTTTAATTGTAGGGACCCACAGCTGGTACCTTAAGTGCCAGATGCTGGTTTTGTTTTATAGTTAACGGTGGCGACACCGCTTAATTGTATATTTACAAGCAAACACATGTTGTTTCATGAAAACTACTTGATAATTACACAGCGACTACTGGAACCCCTGATAATTACACAGTTACACGTGTTACTGCTACCAAGTTATCTCCTGATAGCTGAGTAATTAACTTGTCAACTCAGCAAATGGGGCTGCAGGGGAGACGTCTGAAATGCTTGTTCCTTTTCTTACTGATTTCTGTGGGTTCAGTTGGCACTTGTTGAACCTGGTACCACCCTCCTTTTAGTTACTTGGCACTTAACCTAGAGGTTGAAGAAATGCTTTCTGCCTCCCTCAACTCCTAAATCTCTTCATATGTCATGTGACTGTAAACACATTTTACCTTGCTGGGAATTTGGGGAGTATGCATCCATCCATCAGTCCATCTATCCATTATTGCAGAATTACTTATTTAGCCCCTCCGATGCACCAGCCCCTGTCAGGGAGTCATTGTTGCTGCTTCCTAACACAGCATGGCACAGTCCAAAGAGCACAAATTGGGTTTCAAATTCTGGAACTGTCACTCTTCAGGTCTGTGATTTGCGGCCAATGTCCTAATCTATAAAATGGGTTTAAAATAATTTTTAACAGTGTGATTGTTAGGATGACAACGAGAAAGGTTAGCATAAAATAGCACTCAATAAATTTTAACACCCAACCACTGCCTCCCCCCAACCCCAGGCCCCAATTAGTCTTTACTGTTTTGCCGCTTCATCAAAATAGATCCCAGAATAACCTCGACTTAAGATTGTTAAAATTTCTGGATATGGTTGAAAATTAAAATTAATTAATTAATTAATTAATTCTCAAAATTCAGGTGTGTTAACTAAACCGACAGGCCTTTTTCCAAAATATATTGAAATTAACAATTTTGCCAAATGGTGTCCAAAACACCTGAAACATAAGACGTATCTGTTTACTATTTCAATAAAACCAATGCTTTAGTGTCTGGGTGGCTCAGTCGGTTACGCATCTGACTCTTGGTTTCAGCTCAGGTCATGATCTCATGGTAATAAGATCGAGCTCCACATCGGGCTCTGCTCTGAGTGTGGAGCTCTTAGGATCCTCTCTCTTCCTCTCTCTCTGTCCCTCCCCTGCTCACATTTTCTCCTTTCCCCCCCTCTCTCTCTAATAAATAAACATTAAAAAGAAACCAATGCTGGCGCATCAGGGTGGTTCACTCATTTAAGCATCCGACTTGCACTCAGGTCATGATTTCGTGATTCATGAGTTCAACCCCATGTCAGGCTCTGTGCTGATACCTCAGAGCCTAGAGCCTGCTTCAGATTCCATGTCTCTCTCTCTCTCTCTCTCTCTCTCTCTCTCTCTGCCCCTCCCTGGTTTGTGCTCTGTCTCTCTCTCCCTCTCTCTCTCAAAAAATGAATAAACATTAAAAAAAAATTTAAAGAAAAAGAAATCAATGCTCATGTAAAAACCATGAGCCCTAATCACATGGAGTGTATATTCTTAGAAGGTGGAATTTAGGAGTCCTCAGTGCTCCTGGTCATTGGAGATTTCTCCCTGCCCTCACCTCTGCTCCCTGCCTTGCCTGTCACAAAGCTTCCGTTCATAAGGAAGCAGCTCTCTGTCTGGAGAATGGGCTGCCAGACACTGTGCTGGGACACAAATAAAACAGAAGGTGAAAATAACACCGACCCCTGGGATTAAGTCATATTGAGGCTGAGACAGATGGAATGGCTTGTCCATGTTCATGAAAGTAGGAGGTGGTAGATCTGGAGTTCAAACTCGTCATTTTTATTCCCGACCCACCCTCTTCAGAGAACACCACCAAGTCACTTTGCACAGTGCCTTGAAAAACCTCCCATTCAATGCTCTATTCTGTGTTTACATTTATTAAGTGTCTACTACATGCTGATAAAACGTTATGCCCTAGAGGAATAAAATTACATATAACTAGCAACTATTCAATGTCTGCTAAGCGACGGGTACAATTAGCCTGTACACATTAGCTCACTGGATCATCTTAACTGCAGTGTAGAAAAGATGCCATTATTATCCTCACTAAACGCTTGAAGAAACCAAGGCACAGAAAGCTGATTTCACCTGCCTGAGGGCACACCCCCCTGAAGTGGCAGAAGTGAGATTTGAACGTAAGCTGACTATCTCCAGAGTCCACGCTGTTTGCCACCAGGCTAGCTCTGCTGTTTTGGTAAGATAGCTACAAGACCCAGCACAGTAGTGAAACAAGGGGAAATGTGCTCCAGACCCTGGACACAAAAAGCTCACAGTCTAACAGAGACGAAAGACACAGAAACAAATACACTTCAATGTGCCGGGTGTTATCGTGTGTGCCAGGATCCCAATCCCTGCTCAGTCACTTAAAGCTCCTGAGAAAATATAACACAAAAGATGCCAACCATATGTGCCCTGGTTATTCTTTGCCATGGTTCTTGCCTGACTCCCTGCCTACTCTAGAGAGCTGGAATAGATCCCATATGGAGTAAGTGAATCAAAAGTAAATTTCAGGAGAGAACTCTAAGACAGAGCTCAGATCAATCCCAAATAAGTATATTTTTTCCCCCTTTTGCATTCTCTCATGGTACCTACCTGGTCCCATCTGGCTCTCTCAGTATTGGGATCTCCCTAGTAAGGGTCTACCCAGCCTAAATTTTATGTTCCAGCCACAGGAGAGGACAGAGAGTGTCACATGGCAGGAAGTCATATTGACCCCTTTGTCCTTCATACATTACCAGAACACTCTCTCTGGTTAAAGACGGGAGAGGACTCTGTGTCACCGTAACAGAGGACTGGTGACATGCCCAAAGAAACAACTCTACACACTGCCTGTGAGGAGAAACAGAGGCTTCGGAGAGGAAGGATGTTTGATAGATGAGTTAGAAATGCCAAACACACGAGGAAGAAGAAAATTCCCGACAGCAAGAATGTACAGAGGCACAGAACGGGAAATGGTAAGAAAACCAATGGGCACTTGGGCCCTGTACCCTGGACAGGTACAGGGAGGCAAGTGATAAGGGACATAACTGGAGAAGTGATTGGGGCAGATTAAGAAGGATTTTGCTTGTCAAGGTGAATAGTTCTAATTTTTCATGGGAGATCTGAAAGCATGGGACTGGCATGATTTATTTTAACATTATCAGAGGCAGGAAGACAAGTCAAGAGCCTATTCTAATTTTTCAGAGAATGTGAGGTTGTGAATAAGCCAGAGACCGAACCTGGGGGTTATTTATGAATAACAACCTTCAGGGCTCAGTGTCAGAGATGGGGAGAGATGGAGAGAAGAGCCTCAAAGCCTCAATAGAAGGGAGAATGACACATAGAAACACAAACAGAAAAACCCTATAAATCCGTTCTTAAAGAATTATGATAGCAACGTGGCCAAAACTGTGTGCAAGCTTAAGTTTCAGACTCCTGTTCTCCTGATAGGTAGATGGTGCTAGACATGGGTGGCAAAGTAGGGGATATTACACTGGACTCCCAGGTAGAACTCTTCTTCTCAGTCCTAATGGCCCCCATGAAGACAATGGTGTCCAGTGTGGGTGGGTGACCCCCTCTGAGAGAATATCCCATCTATGCCAGAATGCCCCCTAGCAATTGGTTTCTGAAGAACCTATATCTGCTTGAAACACAAGAATCTTAATTTTCAGGTTGGATCTACCCACCTAAATAAAGTATTCATCAACAAAATGCTGGAATCTAACCTTCAACTCTACACATGAAACAAAAGTATTATTGAGAATGACTGAACCCATTCTCTGAAATTGTAATAGTTTATATATTTATTTTTAAAGGTTATTTATTTATTTATTTACTTATTTTGAAAGAGAGAGAGAGAAGGAGAGAATCCTGAACCATGAGATCATGACCTGAGCCCAAATCAAGAGTCAGATGCTGGGGTGCCTGGGTGGCTTAGTCAGTTAAATATCTGACTTTGGCTCAGGTCATGATCTCACGGTTCATGGGTTCGAGCCCCATGTCAGGCTCTGTGCTGACAGCTCAGACCCTGGAGCCTGCTTTGGATTCTTTGTCTCCCCCTCCCTCTACCCTTCCCCTGCTTGCTCTCTCTCTCTCTCTCTCTTTGTCAAAAATGAAAAAAACATTAAAAAAAAATTTTTTTTAAAGAGTCAGACTGAGCCACCCAGGTGCCCCTGAAATTGTAATAGTTTAAATAAGAGCTAATGTTTATTAAAGACTTTTTTAATTCTCAACCTTGTACTAAGGGGGTTTATATATAAATAGCTAATGCAATCTTTGATGTGATATAAATTTGAGTTTAGGTGCCTATTCTCCTCCCAAATTCACTCCCTATAGTCCTCCACAGCATTACCAGCTACCATGGGAGCAAGAGTAGGTCCATTGTTTATTTGGGCCAAAACGTAATAGAACTTTTACAGCTAAAATGGCAAGCGGTGAAGTATAATGGGAAATGTTTGGGGCTTTGAAGACAGTGAAAACTGGCTTCAGTTCAGTTCAGTTCAATTCAGTGCAACAGAGAGACGTTGAGCCTCTATGCCAGGAGTTTTAATAAATGCCCACTAACATCAGGCAAGCACTATATTTCTTAGTAGATATATGAAAGAGAATGAAGACAGAACACCTGCTCTTAAGGAGCTTGCACATAAATAGACATTTCCACAATAAAGTGGACAATATTAAGAGAGAGGTAAAGAGAGTGCCATGGGAGCTGGGAGGAGAGGCACTTAGCACAGCTGAGGTGATTCCTGACCTTCATCGTAGAAGATAAGGAAGCAATCCCAGCCAGGAATGGTGAGAATCCAATTCCAGGCATTGAGAATATTACGAGTGAAGACACCCAGAAAGGACATACAGAGGATGAATGAAAAATTATATACAAGATAAAGTTAAAAGAAGGGCACACAGACTGTGAGCCTGAGCAAATTCCCTTACCTTACTGAACCCCAGCTACCTCTTTCTTCATTAGCCGGTTGCAAAATTTAAAGATGAAAAGCACTAAAGGACCCAGAACAGTGTTTATATCAGAAATTCGAAGTACAATATTCATAAAACATGTATTCTATGGGATGTTAACAGATGTTCTAAGTCCCATGGTCAGTTGTGATTTGGAATATGCCGTTGAACTAGGTACAGACTTTGAGCGTATTTCTTTAGAACTACGGCTTTTCATATGCTAATTTTCATTGTGGGTCTTTAAGGGTATGAGAGAGAGTAAATTCAGCTTTTCCAAACCTTTCTTTTTCTTTCTTTCTGTCTTTCTTTCTGTCTTTCTTTCTTTCCTTTTCTTTTCTCTTCTCTTCTCTTCTCTTCTTTTCTTTTCTTTTTTTTTTTCTAACCAGGCATCCTAAAGGACTCATGCTCCATAATCACACTGGGAAATATTGGCCAAGACAGACAGAACATACAGGACTACAGGATGCCCAGCACAGCTTTGATCCCTCTGGTTCTTACCAGTAGGGAAACTGTTGCTTCATTAACTCATCACTATATATGAAAGCCAAGATTTTTTTTAATCCCATACAAATCAAAGTCTGTGTGACAATGACCCATAGTAATTGATGGTTTTATCTATGTAAAGTCATTGAAGAGTTTTCCTTCAAGCCTTCAAACAGCTGGCTTGTTAGAAGGGCTGGGCTTCAACCCCTGGTTTTGTAAGTATTTGAAAGACCATCTGGATTATAATCTATTGCCTTATAAGTAAGGAGGCAGCCCATGTGGTGGCTTCGAGCTCCACAGTGATGGGAAAAATCACCTCAATTCTCTACGCCTCAGTTTATAATTTTGAAAAACAGGATATTATTATACACTCCTCTAAGATTCTACAACAATATCATATCCTAGGCCAGCCTGGAGAATACTCAGTGTCAGTCCTCTGAATTTGGTGAGGCAGGAAGCCATGGTTTCCAGAACAGAATTTCATAGTTTCAGGAGGACTCTGCATTCAGTGATACCTGGGCAGTAATGTAAGGCAGGCAGAATGGATGAGCCAAGTGGATAAGAGTAGTATCTCCATCTAGCCTAAGGCTTCTTGAAAGAAAGTAAGTATAACAGCATGTGTTCAATTGAATTAATTTTTTTAATGTTTATTCATGTTTGAGAGACAGAGAGAGACAGAGCATGAGCGGGAAGGGGGCAGAGAGAGGGAGACACAGAATCTGAAGCAGGCTCCAGGCTCTGAGCTGTCAGCACAGAGCCCGATGTGGGGCTCGAACTCATGAACTGTGATACCATGAACTGAGCTGAAGTCGGACGCTCAACCAAATGAGCCACCCAGGCGCCCTTTGTTCAATTGAATTAAAAGAGGCCAGTGGACAAAAAGACTAGGAAGAAAGTTATTTGCATAAATGCAGTTTGGCCAACTCAGGAGACTTCCATATCATCACCTCCAAGGCTATAGACTTATACATCCAACTTGCAGGTAAACATCTCCACCTGCCTATCCAACAGACACCTCGAAATAAATGTGTTTAAAACAGAACTTGTGTTTTTGCTCCTCTACATTTCTCTGAAGCAAGGCACTTCTAAGAGACCCCACAGGTCCAAGGAGGCATTTTCCTGCCCTAGGCTGGACAGTCCTGACGGCATTTTCCTAAGTGGACAGGAGAGAACCACCAGGAACTGTATCCTTTATCTTCCATGTTTTCACTTGTTCTCTCTTATTTAATCCCTCATAAAAACCACAAATAATTGTGTCATTATCCCTATGTTTACAAATGCTGAGAGGTGAAACTCCAGAGAAGTAAATGATTGCTCAAGGTCACATAGCCAGGAAGTCTGGGAGCTGGAATCTGTACCTACGCTTGACTCCAAAGCCCACGTTCCTTGGACGAGGCTGTCTGTCAGAGTTGGTGCAAATGATGGCAGAGCACAAGGCTGGCGAGCTCCAGGTCTGGGGAAAGGCTGCTCCTTGTTCTGGGTGGTACATTCTGTCACAAGTGAGCATCTCAGAAGTACTGGCTGTCACTGGAAGAAAGTCGTAGAACTGTCAAGCAGGGAAAGAGATGTTAGGGTCCAGGTTCAGCAAGTGTCTCATGTGATAGATTAGCAGTGCTGTGCTCCCTCTACACGTTACCAGAGAGCCTCGTTCACATACACACTGTAGCTCATCCCACTACCTTCCTCCCTCCCCCCTCACGTCCTTCTCACTCTCTTGGTCTCTCTCACACGCATACACACAACACTCCCTCTGCCCAATTTCTGTGGGCAATGATAAAAACATACAAGATTTATTTTGAGTTACCAGACAGCTATCCCCAGCTCACATTTTATAGCTCTCATTTACTGAACACCTATTATGAGCATCTGCTCCTCATGCCCAGCCCAATTTAATTCTCACAACATTCCTCTGACATAGGTGTTATCTATTACATTTTGAAGATGAGGAAACTGAGGCACAGAAAGATGCAAAATTGTTCACGGTCACACAGCTAGTAAGAATGGAGCAGTAGAGGAGAGGATACCCAGATGCAAACCCAGGTCTGTCGGGCTCCAAAGCCCAGGATTTGGCCGGGGCACCTGGCTGTCTCAGCAGGCTCTCTCCGTGTGGTGCTGGGTAGACAATCCCAACAAGACAGCTTCTTGATGAAGAAAACTAATTTTAAAAATCACTGATCCCTTCATTGCCTTAAACTTAACCCTCACAGCAGCTGAAAAAGTGCATATCGAAGAGTTCTTATCCCTTTTCTTTGGAGCAGAAAAAAAAAAATCTAATGAATGCTATTTCATCCTGGCTCACCTAAGAGTTAGTTGAGTGAGGAAAGCAGGAAGCATTTCCTGCTGCCAAAGACAAGTTCCAGAGACCTCCCTCCAGTGCAGCAACAGTGACACCGTGTGGCCAAGTCAGGTCTCCCCAGCCCCTCCCTGGATCCCCTCCCACACTCAGACTCTCAGGAGGGGGGGGGTTGTTAAGGAGGACAGAATCTTTGAGAAAGAACCAGCCATTGGGTTGGGATAGCTGCTGGTGGAGTTCATTTTGCTTTCATCAGAAGACAAATCCTGTGGTAAACAACCAAATACAAAGCTAGTTCGTGGCATGGGAGAACAGGAAATTAGACATCTTTTTTCTAATTTCTGCATTTGCTCATTTATCAGTTTCTATATCCCTTACTTTGTCCCAAATATACTTATAGGCAGCTTTAAAAAGATACATTGGTGTTCAGTTAGGTAATTGGTTTTATAATTTGGTGGGTAAGGTGAAGCAAAGATAAACAATGCCAGAAAAACAGGTCCAGAAATAAAGTATATACAATATGCATAACTAGAAACTGTAATCCAAGGGCATGGATAGGACATAGATTTGTCTCTGGGTCTTTGATAGGACAATGGAAATCTGGGAGCCTCATTGGTTACAGACTAGGAGATAAAAACGAACCATAAGCCAAAGAGGAACACAACTGCTCTTCAGGCTAACAGCAGGGAGGGAAAACCCTCCCGAAGTCCTCATAGACCTTTAGGTCATAAATACTGTCAGTACACACATAGCATAACTGGCCCAGATGATCTTTCTCTGGGGCTCAGCAACTCAGAAAATGCTTACGCTCAACTCACCCTTCCACCTTTGCGTTCTTAAAATAGTGCAAGGCTTTTCTTTCTTTCTTGTTTCATTATTAGTCTTGATTGTGTTTGTGTGTTTAGAACACTTTGTGCTTCCCCTTTAAATGATTGCTGCCAATTAGTTGTGTTGGTCTCAAATGCAATAAGATTCCATTTTAAGAAGTCGATGCAGGGCTTTTACTGAGGAACACAATAAATTAATCATTAAATCAATTGTATTGATTGGACCTTACAAGACATGAAAAATTGCAGTGTAAGAGATATTTCCTCCAAGGGGTAGGAAGGGACTTCAGCATCCTAGGGGAGCTTGAGTCAGTATTCCCTTATAATGTCGTTCTATCCCTTCTCTGGATGTTACTTTTGTTTATCCACTCTAAAATAAATATGGAGATCATTTAATTTTAAACATCTACCCTAAATAACAGTTTTCATTTATGAAGTACTCACTAAGCACTCCACACTATACTTAGTGCTCTTATACATCATCTCACGTAATTCTAACAATAAATCTGTGAGGAACCTGTTCCTATCCCCATTCTGTAGATGAGAATACTGAGGCTAGTGAACCTAGAAACTTGCTCAAGGTGACCCACCTAATGAGAAGTAATCTCGGGATTTGAACCCTGAGTTCTGAGTAAACCCGAAGCCCATGCTGTCAACACTAAAGTACACCTTAAATTAATAAAAGATATAGGGGTAGGTAGAAAACTCGACAGCACACTTTTCTGCCTCTTGCTGGGCTGTTCATGCTTCCTCCTATTGTGCCAACACAAGTACACAGAAGGGGAGCCAAGATCAGATTTTATTTGGAGGAAAAAGTGAATACTGATTACCAATATCTGGACGACAAGCAGAGACCCAGGTTAAGTACTGAGACACCAAGCAGACCCCAAAGTGGCTCACCAACATGGGAGCTCATAGAGAGGAACACCAAGGAAGGTAGGAGTCATGGGCTGAGTTGTCAGCTGCCCCTATGAAGTGACACAAAGTGTTTTCGGCAGTACCTACCATGATTCGGGGGATATACGGATGTAGTTTTCAACCTTAAAGTTCACATACCTTCAACATGCACCTTAAAATCTCTAAGCCTGGGGGCGCCTGGGTGGCTCGGTCTGTCTGTCAAGCCTCTCACTTCAGCTCAGGTCATGATCTCACAGTTCATGAGTTCGAGCCCCGCGTTGGGCTCTGTGCTGACAGCTCAGAGCCAGAAGCCTGTTTCTGCTTCTGTGTCTCCCTTTCTCTCTGCTCCTTCCCTGTTCATTCTATCTCTCAAAAATAAATAAATGTTAAAAAAAATTTTTTTAAATAATAAACACGGGGCGCCCGGATGGCTCAGTTGGTTGAGTGTCCGACTTCGGCTCAGGTCATGATCTCACAGCTCATGAGTTTGAGCCCCGTGCTGGGCTCTGTGCTGACAGCTCAGAGCCTGGAGCCTGCTTCAGATTCTGCGTCTCCCTCTCTCTACCCCTAACCCACTCGCATTCTGTCTCTGTCTCTCTCAAAAATAAATAAACATTAAAATAATGTTTTAAAATAATAATAAATACATAAATAAAATCTCTAAGCCTGTTTCCTCACCTATAAAATAGGAGTCATAGCCACCGCACAGAGCTGTTGTGAGGTTTAAATGCAATAATGTCTGTGAAGTTCTAGAGAGAGCACCTGGTGGCTAATAAAAGGGTGCCCCTTTCTCCTCTCTCTTAATTTCCCTTAGCAGAGCCTCTATTAAGGAAACTCCGAGCTGGACATTGCCACAAAGCGTTCTTATTCCCTAGCTGTTTCCTATGGTTCCAGTCAGTTGATCTCTTTGCATGCTAAATAGCCTGCCCTCAATCTGAAATCCAGCTTTGCCACTTTTACTCTCAAGGGAATCTCCACTCATGGACCAGGTACCAAAGGGTAATCTGCCAGTAATCCTCACAAGTGTCGGGAGGGGTGGGGGTGCTGATGACAAAGGTGTCTGCTTTGTTTCCTGACTCTGCTCATTTTCACATGACAAAGCCATCTGGTCTCAAAAGACTGGTCTTGATTTCCAAGGAAGCAAAGACAGAAAGAAACCAAGGCCGATCTCCCCCACTACCTTCTCTCCCAGAAGCAGAACCTCTCCCAGGCTTAGGGCCAGAGGTAACTATTTTTCAGGATGAATCACTCAGAAAGACTGATATGAAAGGCAGAAGAGGCACTATTGCTTGACCAAATTCTAGCCACAAAGAAACAAACAGACAACTCAAGTGGGCTTTTCTTTTGCTGGGCACATTTGACAGATGTGTACCTGTCGGCCCATGAAAAGTAAAGGTGGTTACTTATTCATGCCACCACCTCTTGAGGAGGCCAGAACTAAAAGGAGAAAAAGAAAAGTCTCCATCACAGCTGCAACAGCGTTTAAAGGATGGCTGAGTATTCAGCTGAGATTTGAACTTGAAATTCTGGTACCAGATACAGTTTAGGATTCTAGGGAGGAACAGGAAATGGCCTAGCTCAGAGTATTTCTTTTCACTTCTTGAGTCCATTTATTTTATGGTTCTGACCGCATGCCAAAGCCATTTGGAATTTTCAAGAGTTTAAATAGCGAGGTCCAATTAATAAGGCATAAAACTGCAGCTTCCTCACCCCCGTGCATTTAGCGAGCCCTTCTCTGTTCTGAATGTCTGATTGATAGGAGACACTCGCAGCCTGTGTCTCCAAATCCACGCCAAGGATGGGAGCAGTCAGAGTGGTAGTGGTCTCCAGCATGGCTTTGTGTGTTTGGAACCATTCGAGCAGTCATGTTAAGATGAATTACAGTGCCTCATGGACATGTGTCTATGATTGGAATAGGATGAAAGTTCTGGTACTTTTATTTCTTTCTGAGACATTCTGGAACATTTTAGCAGTGAATGTGTCTCCTGGCTTTTTTGGACTACAAACTGCGCACGTATTATTTTAATAATGAGGCATTCTGCTGAGGAATTAATGAGATAGAATTGCGGGGTTCAAAGTGACAATTAAAGCTGTTGTTTGTTTGTTTGTTTGTTTGTTTCTCCCGGAGATGTATTCATCTCTTTCAAAATGATTAGTAAAAAAAAAAAAAAAAAGCTCATGTTTAGATTTTACCTTTACTCGAACAGAGTCAAACTGGCAAGTATATGGGAAACAACTTGGTTCCAGGAATATTCGATCATATTTAATGGGAGAGTACATTAAATCTTTCCTCTTCTGTGTTTTTTCCCCCTTATTGAACTGGTTTTAGGTTATAGCAGGTATTCACAATCCTATGTAGAAAGCTAAAAAATCTCTTTTTTTTTTTTTTTTGCTGAAGCTTTTAGGATTGGGTGGGGGAGGCAGGAGAGGATGCAGTGAGGACCTGTGATCTTTTCCCTACATAATTTGTAGATTACACAAGCCCTTGTGCCTTTAATAGATGGTTCCTCGTTAGACAGCACAACAGAAAAAAATAATTGTCCTCTATTATCCTTGAGAGGCAGGGCCAAGTATTCCCCCCCAAGACATTATCATATCAAACAACTACTTTAAACCCAACGCGAAACACAGGCTTTATGGGAAACCTTTGGATTTCTCACTCCTGCCAAAGGAGTTCTAAAAGATGAGCCCCTTTGTTATGGATGGCTCTGGAGTTCCTCTAATAGGTGTACCAGATGAAAGATGACTAAAGGCATCCCAGATGGAAGAGTTGGCTAACAGCAGCGCCATAAATACCTGATGGATATACAAGCCTCTTGGCGTGAAATATGGTCTTTGCTCTGATTTACACTTTTAGGACATATTTAAAAGAATGCCACATTTGCTGGGGGGCGGGGTGGGCATTAATAAAATAAATTCAGATCTGTGGAGAGAAGGTAAACAGAATCTCTACTCCTTGACACATACATTGTTGCTTTTCCTCACTGGGGCCCCACTTTCTAAGGACACCGTCACTTTTCTGAACAGAAGTTTTTGCTGGAGAGGGCGAACGCCATTTGTCTAGATTAACTCTGAGCTATTTTGCTGGATGTATAAGCGATGATGTTACGGAAATAGGGCTGAGTCCATAGATGGGACTCTTTATTTTCATACCCTTTTACTTATGGCTTGCTTACCTTTGTCACACTGTTGGTGACAGTGCTGAATCTGGTACTTAGTAGGCACTCAGTAAATACTTGTTTATCTGGGCCTCAGTTTTTTCATCTACAGAGTGAGAGCGAGTTCTACGCCATAAGGACCCAAACCATGTTTAACAAGAACCTCTGTGGGCTATATTCTTTGCTCACACCTGCCTGGACAAGTGCAGGACAGAAGGCAAGTGAGTAACAACACATCAACATGTGAAGAGGTCATAATGTAGTGAAGGTAAGCAAACCTGAATTCAGGTCCCAACTCAGCTACTCGCTAGCTTAGCTGGCCTGGGAAACATACTTGACTTCCAGTTGCCAATTTGTAAAATGGAATCTTAGAAGTTTCTACCTCATATTGAAAACATCAAATAAGATGATGCTTTAAAGCTCTGAAGAAATTGCCTGCATATTGTAAGTACTCTATAAATCTCAGTCAGCACCTTGGCTGGACTTCATGAAACCTAGTGCCTAGAATGAGCTCTTCACTACCTTTCCCTGATCTAACCATGTCTGGGATGTTATTTTTATTTGTGGACATCACAACTTCGATATGTATTGTTACATACAAAAAAAAGACAAAGTTTTGAAATTATTTTATATGAAAAATGGTTGAACCACCTAATAGCTCGGTTTAAAGGGAAAAAATCCACCACTATAACACATATTTGAAGAAGTATTTAAGTCCGAAGGGAATTAAAAAAAATTTTTTTAACATTTATTCATTTTTGAAGGACAGAGAGAGAGCACAAGTTGGGGAGGGGCAGAGAGAGAGGCAGACACAGAATCCGAAGCAGGCTCCAGGCTCCGAGCTGTCAGCACAGAGCAGGACGCGAGGCTCAAACTCAGGAACCTGTGAGGCCACAACCGAGGCAAGGTCGGACGCTCAACTGACTGTGCCACCCAGGTGCCCCTGTCTGGAGGGATCTTTAAGGGCAAAACTAGCACCATGTGGCAGGAGGTAGACACCATTTCTATCTAGAAGAGGATTGTCTGATATTTAAGGCTTTGTGAAATGAAATGTTCTCTTCTGTGTAGGCATTAATCTCCTGCCACTCAAGAGAGTAGACCTCCTTTCTGCCTGACATGGATCCAAGCATAAGGTAGAGGACTGGACTTCCTTCAACCTTAAATGTTCTGTGACTCCGCAGAACAATCAGCCGGCTCACTCCCCTAATGTTATATACTGAATGGCAAAAATCCAGACAGATGCCGACTTCCAGCCACTTAATGGTAATGTGTGCTATGGATTCACTTGGCTAATTCCATTCCATTTATAGAAAGTCACCGCTTCACTGTGAGCTTCTCCAGGTGCCCCCCACCCCCCACCCCTTGTGTGCAGGGCCAAGCCCTTCACATTTGTTCTTGACTCTGTTCCCGCCCATATTCTCTAGAGTTAGATCTGAAGCCTCTTCCTCTCTAACTTCTTGCTTCCTGGAAAAACAAAAGGAGTCAAACCTCCCCTAAAAACAGGCGGTGAGCCCTCTTGTGGGCTCCCCTATCTAACACTTCATTTTTCATTTTGTGTCTCAGTGCAGTCTTGCTGCCTCCCATTACTCACCTCCCGCTTAATTCTCAGTCTACCTAACACATGACTGAAACAACTCCAGGAGACACTTCTCAGACCTTGCATACCTCCAAATTCGATAGACATCTTTCAGACCTCCGCATACTACGCTTCTCTTATGCTCATCTGTCTGGGCTTTCTCTGCCCACCACTATCACACGTGTAGATATACTGTGGCAACAGGGAAAAGTGCCCTAAACACAGCAACAGATTAGCAATACTGCGAAGATAAGACATTTTGAGGACGTATAAAAGAAACGACCAGAGTGATTCACTTTGGCTCTCTGTGGCCTAAGGATAATGTTGGTGGTGAGGCCTAACAGCATTCTGCAAAGCCTTACATGCCAGGCTAAGGGACTGAGAATGGTTTATATCTGCAACAAGAAGCCAGTTCATGTTTCTCAGTAGAAAACGGTCATGACCTTTAATTATGATACACTGGATTGAAGACTTGGGTGAGAAAATCGTTAAGGGGTAGGTATTTATTTTCTGAATCCCTCTCTCTGCTTGCTACCTAGTAATCTGTATTATTTTACCTGAGATGGTATTCAACGTGCACACCTGCTTGACTTCAGAAGAGAGACTAATAATATCATCACTATCCTGATGAGTTTCCCAAAGTATGGGCATGGGACACTGACGGTCCTAGATGGTGTGGGGTGGGCTAGAGAAAGCATACATAGCTTTGCACCACATAAAGAGAATTTCTCTCTCTCTTTTTTTTTAACGTTCACTTCTTTCTGAGAGAGAGTGTGTGCAAGCAGGGGAGAGGTGGCAGGGGAATGGGGTTGGAGAGGATCCCAAAGAGGCTGTACACTAACAGCAGAGAGCCCGATGCAGGGTCCAAATCCATGAACCATGAGATCATGACCTGAGCCAATTCGGACACCTAACCAACTGAGCCGCCCAGGCACCTCCATAACAAGAATTTCAATTCTTTCGATCTGTTTGATTCCATCAAAGAGAAAAACATCATTTTGGTTCTCCATGTCTTTGGCACTGCTCTAACACTTAGCTAATCTTCCACTTTCATGAGGAAAGTATTCCTTGGACACAGAGCCTCCCAGACACAAGACTCTACAGCAAGAATTCAATAATCCTATTGCATTTTCATTTATTTACTTTTGTTATTACCATCTATTTGTGGCAAGTGAAATTGCTTTCCATTTATGATGGCACCATACATCTTCCTTTTAAAATGCACTCGTGTAAGTAAAATTTGGGAAGGAGAGGAACTGATTTGCAGAAAAATGTACAAGTGCACGCAGATATGGTGAAACACGAAAGGGAACACTAGTTAAGAGAATTCGGAAAACCATAATTTGGTAGAAAATGTGGAACTTGGCATCAGACAAAACTGGCTTCATATCCAGGGCCTGCTGAATAATGTAAAGCAGTTTCCTTAAACTGTTTCGGTCTTCACGTCTTCATTTGGAAAAATGAAGAAAATAAGACTTACTTAATAGGTCTGTAGAGAGGAAGTAAAAGAGGAAATATTTAAAAAGCACAGAGCACAACACAGTGCCAAGCACAAACTAGACACAGGGTTCATTTCAGCCCCCCATTCCCGTTCCTCCCCACCCCACCACCTGCTGACTGCTCAGCTTGGCCCCTGCCCCTGTTCCTAGGGTCCCCCTTTCACAGTGTAACCTGTGGGCAGGCTCTTGCATCTGACAGTTTCTGAGTGAGTTCTCTTCTTGCCAGTTTCTCCACTGACAAGCTGGCAAGGGGCCTGCCCTCGAGCTTCCAGGAGGATGAATTGACTGATTGCAGGAGCTCCCAGGCAAGACCTCCTCACAGACACCCCCTTTCCTCCTATGTCAAGGAGTAGAGTCATTTCATTTGTTGCTCCTCCTCTCCCCTTCTATGTGCAAAGCAGCTAACAACATGCTCTTTCATTGGATTTTCCATGGAGTAGTTCAGGAGCCCAAACCAGTGCAGTCAAAACAGGGAGAACCAGCTGCGCTCTGGCTTCTTCAGGAGTCTTCAGATACAAAGTCAAATCCTACTGTACCTCTTACAAGCTTGGGAAAGACGATTCCCTTGTCGGAATCACAATGTTCTTATCTGCAAAATGGAGTCGTTAAGGCCTTCTCCTTAGGGTCACTGTGAAAACATAAAGGCTTCTCCCACGGTGCCCGGCACCTGATACGAAGGCTGCCTTGCAGTACTGGTCCTCTCTGAGCATGGCTTCGTTCACAGGTAGAACCACCTGTTCGGAGCTGAAAAGAATTTGGAGATTATTCCATTTCTCTGTCATCAGAAGCAAGAAACTTCTCCGATATTAAAACTTCCCATTCTCTGGCTGGAGACTCCCTACCTTGAAAGGTAGTGAGTTTTATTGTTTGCTACCAATTTGATTCAAATACTGAGTCTAAATTTGTCTTCATTGTTTGTCTGTTGTTCTTTCTGGAGCAAGCCTACGTAAGCAGAAGATTTAATGATTTATTTGTTGTTACTATTCTGTTTTCCGATTGTTTCCCATCTGTTATTTCCCCAACCTCTCCTGTTCCTGTGAAGGATTTTCCCACTGCCTTTGGCTTCTCAGTAAAAGATAGTTGTCGTTTTGGTTTTTTATTTCCCCTTAACCTACAGTTAATCCCATGAGCCTCATTATGGTCATCGTGAAATAGAAAAGACCCCAAGATATTCAGACAAAAATCTTGCATTATTCTGGGATTTCTGGCCAGAAACAAAAAAGGGGGGATGGTTAACAAGCTAGCATCTAAAGGGAAGACATCACAAGTTTTCTTCAAAACCTAGACTCCTAGAAATGTTGAGGGAGGAGGGTGGCCACATGGTGGTTGGGGTAAACCATTGCACAGAAGAACAAATTCAGAATGGTATGCCTGGCAGCATACAAGAAGGTCATAATCACACAAGGTAAGATTTGAAAGAGTCCCTGAAGCCTGCTAGCTTTTTCCTTCCACTATAACTGGTGAGGAAGTTGGAAGCTGAGGAAGTTGGAGAAGTGATAAGTAACAGCCTCACAAGGGCCGAGTAAGGTCCCAGTTCTCAGACACCTTATCCAGTGCTCTTTCCCCTATACCACACTGTCTCCAGCCCACCCCCCACCACACTCCCTCTTGATGACTGTCCCCATTCTCCAAGTCTCATCTGACCATGTGTGGTGGCGCTAGCTTAGCCTCTTACAGAGTCTGCACAGGATTAGACTTCAAACAAGTCTTTAATCTGTAGCAACAAAAGATACAAGAATCTAGACTATGGGAAGGGGAATCAAGAGAGTCTAGTACAAATCTTCGTTTACAAAGGAAAAAAGAGAGAAGGAAAAAGAGAAGACCAGACCCAACCTGAATTTATTTTCCAAAGGTTACACGTCTTGTTACTGGCAGAGCTGGGATGCAAGTAATAACAATAACTGATTTTACTGAATAGTTATTATGTCAGATACAATGTGTTATGATATATACACCCATTGCCTGTTTATTCCTTTCAACAACTCTGAGGTATGCACAGTTTTGCCTGCATTTTCCAGATGAGGAAACCAAAGCATGGAGCACTTAAACATTTCATGAGAGATCATACATACATTTAGTTATATGCGAGACATTGGGGATAGAGAAGTGACTAAGTTCTCTCCCTGTCATCCACAGGGAGTACACAGTCTGGTCATAAAGACACTCACATAAATAAATGAGTCTTAGTCACTGTGATGAGTGTGACAATAAGAAATATGGAAGGGCAGTTCAGGAAACAAAGTAACAAATTTCCATCCGATCTACATTACATACGAATCTGAATTCCATTACTTTTTCTTAACATTATCATAAAGGCATTTGCCATGTTATGAAAAGCTTTTCTGTAAGATCCTCATAGTGTTCTATGAAATAGATGAACTGCCATCTACTTAACTGTTTTAAAATATTCACTATTATAAATACTTCATCAGTAAAAATCTTTGAATATTCAACACTTTTTTCTTTTGACCATAAAATACAATTAGCGGCTCAACATGGTCTAATTTCTTTCCCCAAAGCCCCTTTCCTCATTTTATATACAAACAAGCCAAAGTCCAAAATCATTAAGCTGTGTGACCATGTTAATGTTAAGTAATAAGCAGTTGATGTGAGCCTGGAATACAGGTCACACAGTTTCCAAAGTAATGCCTAACGGCTGTAGGAGGAAACTATTCCTCTAAGTCATGGTTTCTCAGTCTTCATACTATTGATATTTGGACCAGGTAGTTCTGTCTTGTGTGAGAGTGTCCTGTGATTGTCAGGGTTTAGCAGCATCCTTTGCCTCTATTCAACAGCACCCCACATCCATACTAGTTCTGACAACCACAAGTACCTCCAGATATTGCCACTGCCCCCTGGGTCAGGGGTGGCAATATGTGCCACTGGTTGAGAACCACTGCTCTGCAAGGTTATCTGCTGCTTGAATTCTGAAAACAGATCCTCATTGACAGCATTGCCAGTAAGAAGTCATCCTTTTCAATACTGAATGTACTTCAGTTCACAACCATATGTAGACAAATAAATCAAGTGTAACTTACATACTAAACCTCAACAAATTCAGGATAAAATACATAGAAGAGTTTCAAGTAGGTTATCCCAAAGAACAAGAGGAAATATATTATTTTGAAAGGCTTGTAGGATTCCTGCTGGTGTCCAAGAGAATATATGATCTGCACGGACAATAAAATGAAGGAAAGGAACATAGAAACAGACATCAACTCCACGGCTATCACGGCCTTCCAAGCTGCTAATCTCCTAAGATTTCTCTGAAAAGACAAACCATATGGAGAGCTTGTTACCTGGCACTAGTGTTTATGAGTCCTTGGATAGTGATACAGGGCCTTGGGAAGACTCTGGCCGTCAGTGGGGGAAGAGTATAAAGCTGGAGGAATCACTTTCAGCTAATGCATAGGTGTCTGGTTTCTTACAACACAGAATTAAGGGAGTCATAATCTTGTAATGGGTCCACATATGTGGCCACTGACTGCATCCTTTGAAACTCTGATTTCAAGAGACCATGGTTACAGGGTGCTAGCTACTATTAAGCAACCCAAATGTACCATTCCATTGCACACGCTCTCCTGGCAGCTGCAAGGTATCTAGAAACTGTCCCAGGAGACCACCTCTACCTGCTTCTGGAGACTTTCTCCTGAAAAGCAGCTTCGTGGTATTGTTCTCTTTCTGACCAGGCCTAACTGCCAGCACAAAATCCACTGTTCTGGGTTTGAGGCCTATGAATAGTTCTGTGATATTTTAAGTGGTAGGATATTGACCTGAGTTGAGTCCTGGTTACCTGGGGAAACGACAACTTGGGGTTTTTCCCTGCCCTTGACCTAATGGATACAAGTGGGCTAAACTAGCCTTTGTTATGTTGGGAGGCTGGAGTGAGGAGCCTGTCCAGGCTGGAGGACCATCGCCAGGGCAGGCCAACTTCCCAGATTCACACGTTCTGGGAGGGCAGGGCTTCTTCCAGGGGCAAAAAAAAAAAAAAAAAGAAAAAGAGTCTTTGAAGTGGAAAGGAAATGAGGGTCAGTGAACTCCCCAGGATGGGTCTTTTGGAGGTGGATGTAATCTTAACCATGTAAGCAAGGCTAAGACTTCAAATGAGTTGGCAAAGCTCATGCCCTTTGAAGCCTGGAAGCTTGCTTTTGGCCCTAGGCCAGGATGCACTTTGGGAAGTTCTTTGGAAATAAGAAAGCCTCTGGGGCTCTTCCTATACTGCTTACCTGGGTCTGCAGATTCTTGCTACTGGGTGGGGACAGCACTATCTGCTTGAGGCTTCTGGCGTCAGGCTCACTGGAAAAGGCTGCTGAGGTAGAGTGGGAGCTGCCTCTATCCCTAGTGGGAGCTGCCTCTATCCTTAGCCTTCTCCCATGGGAGGGCTTTTTGCTGAGCTGATGCCTTCACCAAAGCTTGAAAAGAGTGGAAAAATTGACTAGTGTCCCAGGAGTCTTCCAAAGGTGACAGGGATTCAGTTACCAGCCACAATAGAGGAAGGCTCTGAGTTTACTCAGTCTGGCCTTATTCTCCCACTCCCGCTGCTCATCCAGGTATCCAGGCTGGCCAAGCTGTTGGGTCAAGTCTCCAAAGATCTTATGCATTTCAGGCTATTATACCACCTGTACTTAAATCAAGGACTCAAAGCTGAGCTAGAATTAATGTAGTGAACTATTGTAGAACTGCTATCTTATACAGGAGTTGCTTGTTCTTGGCTTTAGAATCATCCCATGCAGGCCAAAGCTTTGCTTAAGCCTGGTGGAGTTTCACCGGCAGTGGCCCCAACTTATCCTTTTCCTTGTATTTTTCCACCCTGGCCTACAATCTCCTACAATCTTACCAGGACTGCTCTGCCATTTCACCAACATGTAAGGTTAAGGAAGACACTGCCAAACTTTTTAAAGGGCTCAACCACAGTCTTCTGGATCTGGTTCACCTTTTTCTGGTTGAGGGCATCTATCCATTTGTGGCCATGTCCAGTGCTGTCACCAAGTTCAGAAAGCCCTGGTCTTGCTCACAAAGAGGGATGGAGAATAAGTCCGAAGGTATCTCTTTCTTCTTCATGTTCTTCTGCAGCCTCTTGTTCTGCTCTTCCAGATGCTGGAGTTTTCCATACTTCCTCTCAAAGTTTCTCTCCACTGTTGTGGAGAGAACAACACTGTTGTTGTTTCCTGGGCTGCCCAGGAAGTTGTTTCACTTAGAGTTAAAAATTATGCCACGGATTAATTCAACACAAATATATGTAGAGGATATTACACATGTAAAAAAATCTTGCAGAGGGTTGTATCAATGCAGAAACAAGAAGCTAGGAGCAAGGAAGCATTCTCCCCTACAGGTTTCAGAGGGAATATGGCCCTACAAACACGGGATTTTAAATTTTGTGCCTTCAAAACTGTAACACAATAAATGTTTATTGTTTTAAGTCATCTAATTTGTGGCACTCTGTTATGGAAGCCATAGGAAACTAATGTATATCCTCTACACAAACAATTGCCCAGCAAATTAGAGCATTTCAACTCATTTGTGTTGTTCTAAATTAAACTCCTCTATGAAGAATGCTCTTCACTATTGCTGGAGGTGCTCAAACACAGGAAGACCATTCGGTGGTGATGTTGTTGAGAAATTTAAGTTATTTCTAAGATTCCCACCTAAACCAGATCTTCTGACCTTCAGTAAGATGTGAAGACCTTGGAGGGGATGCATTCTGGGTTTATACTACAATGTTTGGAGGTGGCTCTGACTCGTGTTACTAGTTCAGTCAGAGTTTTACAAATTTGCCCCGTCTTGGGGAGCCTGGGTGGCTTAGGCAGTTGAGCATCCTACCTTGGCTCAGGTCATAATCTCGCGGTTCGTGAGTTTGAGCCCCGCGTCGGGCTCTGTGCTGACAGCTCGGAGCCTGGAGCCTGCTTCAGATTCTGTGTCTCCCTCTCTCTCTGCCCCTCCCATGCTCATGCTCTGTCTCTCTCTCTCTCTCTCTGTCAAAAATAAATAAACATTAAAAAAAATTTTAACAAATTTGCCCCATCTGATGAGCTCTGGCCATCAATTAGGAAAAGATTTTTTAAGTGCTGCTAAGATCTTTTTCAATGATATATCCACTTTCAAACAATATTCACCTTCCGTGGGCATTGTGGATTTAATTGCTTTGTCTGTTTTTTGCCATTTTTTAGCCCTAGAGGGAAAATGTGTGTTTCAGATATAAAATAACCCTCTTGAACCAAGAAAGCAAGAGGAGACTCACCCAGGCACTCCAACAGAGCCCCAAACTCTTCACCTCCTCTTGGATGACATTAGAGGACAACGGCTGTGGAAACTGCCAACATTATAATGAAGCAAACTGCACCAATTTCAAATTTCTCCCCCTGGGTACGTTTCTTGTTGGAAATGAAGCCCCCTGCCTTTTTATTGTTAAAGAAGTCTCTTTTCCTTTCTCCCGATTATCCCCCAGTATTGAATATTGATTTATCATTTTCATAAAATTGCAAATGGGGGCCTGTTGCCTGAGACCAGTCATAAATTATGAAAATGTGTTCAGCTCCCCTGGAGGGACTGACTTCTTATGGGGAGAGTTTCCCAGAGCTAAACTTAAGTGCTTTGCACGGGTTTGCCAGGTTTGATGTTTCTGACCCTCTGATAAGGAAGGGATTAACATTTGCTAACAATCTAGTAGGGACCAAATTCTTCGCATGTTACTTAATTTAATGCTATTAACACAATGGTGCATAATCACCCTCTGCTTTGACAGAAGACAAAACAGCAGTCCAGGATGGTTTAAAGACTTCTATGGAAGGGACATAGCCAGGTTCAAACCTAACTTTGTCTGCCTCCTGAAATTTAACGCCTTCCCATGTACTGCATTGTCTTTCATTCTAAAGTGGAATAGTAATATCTCAGTAGGGGTGGATAGGGTAGTTTTCATTAACATCAACGTAAGCCTTAGGCTCTTCAAGTTCTGATAGATTTGCTCCAAGGAGCCATTAAGAAAGGCCACTGATCCAAGGGTTATAAATTAACACTTTCTTCATACAGAGCTATAAGCAGCTATTTAAAACCTGGGTAATATCGTCCTTAAAATAAGTATCAGTTTTCTGGGTATTTATGCTCTGTCACTCTTGGTTTTTCCATCCTTGACTCCATTAATAGAATTTTTCTTAATTCCTTTTCTCTTTTTATGGCTTTGCAAGGGGCTAATTTGCAGGCAAAATTGCTAATTTTACAGTTGCTTTCTGCTTTGTCAGCATGAGGCTGACTCTCAGAGTTATTAATAGAAGAATAGGATTCCCTTTTCATCCTTTTGCTCTTGACTGTTGTAGGAGGTGGGACAAAATCCATTATTTAATAACATTTGTTCTTCTTGAAAGGTCATCATTCCGGCCTTTCAGTTTCCACTCAACTATAGCAGTATCAGCAGCAACAGCAGCCACTTTCTCTTCCTGAAAGGCTTCTGGAATTCTTCCAGGTTATACAGTTGATGTAAAACTGTCTTTGAGATCCACCTTGGGAATGGGGTCCAGCTGGGAAATTTTCTCAGTATTTCTGCGCATTTTCTAAGGAGTAATTTCTAGCTGTAAGTATTCATAAGTGTCCCAGTCACCTACACTCCTGGAATTGATACTGAATTTGGGATACTCACTTATAATTGCATTTGGCCACTATAGCAGAGGATAGAAATAACAGTGTCCAAAACAAGATGGAAATTGATGTTTTGCATAAAATATATCTAAAAGTAGACACTCAGGATTGGTACAGTAAACTCACACTGTCATCAGGGACCCAGGGTCCTTCTGCTGTCCAGTTTTATTGTCACTATCATGTGGTTTCCATCTTCAAGGTTGACCTATGGTCTCAGCCACTGCTCCCAGGACTGGGAATACATGATTCTAAGAAGGTCAGAACATATGAGCAAAGAGTAAAAAGGGACAGATTGAGCTGTCTATCTGTTTCTGATGGAACTTTCCAGCAGTCCTCCTAACAATTTCTGTTTGTGTCCTCAAGCTGCAAAGGAGGCTGGGAACCACAGTGTTCTGTCTGGGTGCTTGCTGCCTCTAATAAAACCCAGGTTCTCTTACTACAGAGAAAGGGGAGGACAATATTAGAGAGGCCAGCTGTCTGCTGCATAGGACCAAGAGAATGACTAAATAAATTAAGCCAATGTGACTTTATTAAGCACCTATTTTATGTTTACAAATGAATAGAAAGTTTTGATTCATTTCTTTAAGGAACCAAAGCTTACCTACCTTTTGCTCATGCCTTCTTCTTAGCCTAGAGTGCTAAGGCTCACCTAAAAACGTGCTCACCTAAAACACGCATTAATTATTCATTTCCTGCTCACCTAAAAATGTGCATTAATTATTCAAAGTTGTTCTCAAATATCACTGCTGTCCGATGCTTCCCTGAAAGACTGTTCCCAGGAAGAATTCATTGACTACTCAGCTCTGTCTCTATACACTTTATCCTTACTTCTATTATGCCACTTACTTCCTCGGAGGTGGAGGCAGTATACTGAAGTGAAGAGAGGCAGGTACCACACCCCCCACGTCTGCCACCTACTAGCATCGGGCCACATACTTTTGCCCTTTGAGTTTTCTGTCTTCAGAATAGAGATCTAGAGATCGCTCAATTCCACCTCTAGGGCTCTTGCAAAGATTAAATGAGATAATGTGTGCAAAGCACAGCTTCAGGCAATACTTACTTTAGTTTATCTCAGCATGCTGTTTTATGTGCCTTTTATGAGTTCCAGAAAAAAGGAATAAACTTCTAAGCCACTATTATTTTGTGGGGTTTCTTTTTAGAACAATGAACAGAAATTTAATATTCTAATTAGTAAAGTTTGTGGAGATCTATTATTTAAATACCTTTCCTTAAAAGCCTATTTAAAGATACACCTCATGGGGCACCTGGGTGGCTCAGTCAGTTAAGCGTCTGACTCAGGTCATAATCTCCCCGCTCATGGGTTCGAGCCCTATGTTGGGCTCTGTGCTGACAGCTCAGAGCCTGGAGCCTGATTCAGATGCTGTGTCTCCCTCTCTCTCTGCCCCTCTCCTGCCCATACTCTGTCTCGTTCTCTCAAAAATAAATAAACATTAAAATTTTTTTTAAATAAATAAGTAAATAAATAGAGATATACCTCATGCAAAGGAGAAAGATATCAAAATTCAGTGGTCAAAAGTGGGGAAGTTTAATATGAAAAGACACAATGAACACTAACCCATGCAGCCGAGAATTGAGCCTAAATAATGATAGTTAGAAAACCATCTCTTGGAAATCAAAAATACATAAATATGAAAATAACAATAGATTAAGTATAATAGAAAGGCATAAAATGTCCAGATCATACAAATAGAAACAAAAAATAGAGCAAAAGAGCATTAATTGATGAAGGTAAAACCATGTGATTTGTCTTCATTTTTCACCAGCGAGTTAATAGAATTACGTTAGAATAGATAGGATTTCATAATATAGCACATATTATGAAATATAAATGTCAGTTACTTAAAGTTATAAATATAATTCTGAATGGAGCTAAAAGCCGACTGTATACCTTTCAAATTTCTAAATGAGAAGAACAATGACAAAATTCTCTACCTATGAATAAAGGTAAAAATTTTTAATTTTTTTAAGTTTATTTATTTATTTTGAAAGAGACAGAGACAGTGTGAGTCGGGGAGGGGCAGGAAGAGAGGGAGAGAGAGAAACCCAAGCAGGCTCCATGCTGTCAGCACAGAGCCCAACACAGGGCCCGAACTCACAAAACCATGAGATCATGACCTGAACAGAAACCAAGAGTGAGATGCTCAACTGACTGAGCCACCCAGGCACGTCAAGATGAAATTTTTAATGGAAGGAGAAAGGACATATTCTTTTAAAAATACCAGATGTAAATGGAAAAGACAGATGTAAAACTGTAAGAATTTTGTTAAAGCAATATTTGGTAATTACAATAGAATAAATAAATTTTAGTTTAAATATTTATATTAAATCAAAATAAAAAGTGATACGTCTAAAACAAAACATCTTCAAAAAAACTGATGAAAAGGAAGGGCAGATGAAAAGCTTGACCAATAAAAAATAAGAATACATTATTATTATTATCAGAAAGACTTGGAATCAAGGTAAAATTGATTAAGCCTCCTAGATAAGGAGGTTTACTAAAAACACAATATCATATGAGACAATAACTAGTGACTTTTAAAGTACTCAAATAAGTTGAACCAAAGTATATAGAGCAAAACTCATGAAAATGGAGGCTAAATAGCTCAGAATTTCTGGCCACAGAGCACTCAAATAATACAAAAGTAATTTCAAATAATAGGTAGATATAAGCAAGCTAGAGAAATAAATACGTAAATAAATAAAAATAGAGCTGAATCAAATTTTATCATCTGTAAATATAAAATACACATTCTTTTTATGGACCCATGGAATAGCTTTAGTAATGATCACATATTAGAAAAATTTTAAAACCTCCATAAAACTCAGAAAATAAGACTATCATACACTATACTTTCTGGCAAAAATGTGATAATACTAAAAGCTAATAAAGCAGACATAAAAAAATTCACGGTCTCTTTAATTTGGATGTCAAAAGGAAGGATATCTAGAAAATACCTAGAAATATCTGGAAAATTACAAAATTAAAACACTAATATCGTAATGCATGTAACTTTGCCAAAAATGGACTATAAGAAAAATTCACAGAATCTAAGTAAATTAGAATATATTAATTACATATTTAATTAAGACTTAGAAAATAGATTAAACAATCTAAATGCTGACTAAATCCCAGAAGAGTTCCTTTGAAGAAATAAATGAAATAAATCAACCATTATTATTTTGAAGAAAAATAAGTGGGAGAAAACAAAACATATGAAATAAGGGATGAATTGGAGACAAAGGTCTTGAAGTTACAGGGGAAATTAATGCAAATGATATTTGTGCAATCTATTGTAAAAAGTTTTTAGGTTCTGGATGAAAGTGACTATTTTCTAGGGAAATACATGGCTTTAAAAGTAGATTCAAGGAAAAAAATTCTAGATTTTTTTTCTGTAAATATGGTCCACTGAAAATCCTGTCTACTCTCTTTCTGTAAAATACCTAGAAATAATGATAAAATACAAGAGAGGAGGGCATTTTTGAATGCAGAACTCAGCTTACAAGACCATAAGTAAAATTCTTAATTATGAAATATAAAATAAGAGCATGGACTCAGACAGGTAAGCAAACACTTTAAATGGTAACTGCCCTTTGTATATTTATAGATTCAAATATGTATTGCAAACTTCTCATTGTCCAGAATGAGATTAGGAGATCTAAGGCCAGTACAAGGTAGAAAATAGAAATGGAGACCCCTCAAAGAGCTGAGATTCCCAAATCATTAACAAAAGTGTAAACTAAAAAAAGGGGGGGAAAGGAAAAATGCCCTACATGGAAAGTTTACTCTTTTAGCATTGGATAGGAATGAAAGGAGAAAAAGTATTTCCCCTGTGAATTGATGCCTGTATCAACAGTATCATCTTTCCTAAAACCGCAACCTAAACATTTAACTTAAAGGTCTTCTTTTTTAACAAATATCATTAATATCTATTTTTGAGAGAGAGAGAGAGACAGAGACAGAGACAGAGACAGAGTATGAGCATGAGGGGAGGGGCAGAGAGAGGGAGACACAGAATCCGAAGTAGGCTCCAGGCTCTGAGCTGTCAGCACAGAGCCCAATACAGGGCTTGGACTCATGAACCACAAGACCATGACCTGAGCTGAAGCTGGATGCTTAACTGACTGAGCCACCCAGGTGCCCTTAATTTAAAGGTCTTCTGGGTCAAGAGCACTTTCCAGCACTTAAAATAAGCAAACACAATTCATTCTTGAAAAATATACCCTTAATCTAGGTCCAACGGAAGCCCCATAATAAATTTCATAGTAAAATAATTTCAAATATAATTTCACAGTAAAAATGCGCAAAGCATATGTAGCACAAAGCATACAAATGTAGCACAGAGCAAAACCTCCATGAGTGACAGCAGAAAATGTCCACAGCAAAAATAAACTCCTAAAGACCATATACATAAGTATATGTTCAATATGTTTGAAGAAATAAAAGAGGAATTTCAAATAAAGGCCACACAATTATTAAAACAAACCCAGAGACTTGAAAAAGAATCAAAAGGAAATTCTAAATGTTGAATGTATAATAATTGAAGTCAACAACTTAAACAATACATTAGGTATCAGATAAGATGGCTAAAGAGTGAATGAATTGAAAAAACATCTAATGAAAGACCCACAATGTAATACAAACTAAGATAGGGACAATGTAAGAGTTCATGAGACTTAAGCAAAAAAAATGGAGAGGTCTAATATGTATCTAATTATAGTTCTGTTGAAAGTTGAGTTTAAAAAAATAGAAAAGAGAGGACACCTGGGTGCCTCACTTCATTGAACATCCGACTATTGATTTCAGCGCAGGTCATGATTCCAATATCACGGAATGAGCCCCACATCAGGCTCTGCGCTGAGTGTGGAGCCTGCTTAAAATTCTCAGCCTCTCTCACTCTGCTTCTCTCCTCCACTCTCTCTCTCTTTCTAAAATTAAAAAAAAAATTTTTTAGTGGAGAAGAAGGGATATTTGAAGAAACAATCACTAAGAATTTTTCAACCTTGATGACAACAGTCTAATGAATCCCAAGCTGGATAAATAAAACAAATCTACACTTGGCCATATCAGATCAATACAAAACAATATCAAAGAAAAGACCAATTTTAAGAACAAATAAAGAGAAGAGTTAACTCACCAACAAGGGAACAATAATTAGACTAATAATTAACTTCTCAAAAACCATAATAGCAACTTAAAGAGAGAGAAAGAAAATATATACATAGAATGCTATTAGAAAATAGCTGGAATCTTAGAGTTGTATATACAGTGAAAGTATTTTTCAAAATTACAGGGAAAAAATAGGTTTTTAGGTAAACAAAACTGAGAAAGTTTACCACCAATAAACCTTCAATAAAGAGAACTACAAAAGATGTATTCCAGGAAAATATTACCAGCCCCACAAGAAAAGCTGGAGAAACAAGAAGGAATATTGAACAAATAATAAGGTTAACATGTGAAAATAGAAACAAACATTGACTCTATAAAAAAGTAAATAATAATTTTCAACTTGTAGGTTTAAAATAAAACTATTTGAAGCTAAAATATTGTAAAAGACACCATATAAGCCAGTTGGTAAACCATTAGAATTAGAGTATTTTAAGATGTTTATATTATTCAAAGGAAGGGGAAAGATGTTAATCATAATTTAGACTTTAAGTGTAAATACTTAAATTTCAAGGTTGACCAGAAAAAAATAAAAGAAATAGTATATCACTTTAAAATCAGTAAAAGGAGAAAAATGGTATGAGATTTTTAAAAATTTCATCCTAAAGAAGATAAGGAAGAAAGGCAAAGATATACAGAAGGAGTAAAATTAATAAAAAGCACCAAAAAAGGTGCAAAAATAAATCCAAATGCAACAATAATTACAACAAATATGACTAGATTAAAATTCTAAATAAAATTCTTTAGTTTGGACTTTTTTTGATACTAACACTTGTTATTTGTAAGTAATATATGTAAAGCCATCAAGACACCAAAATATTAAAATGAAATGGAAGAAATGTGACTTCTCAGACATATGCTATCCAAAAGAAATTTATGTCAGCCATGCCAAAATTAAATAAAATTGATGTGAAAGCGAAAAGCACTTTTCAAAAGGGAAAAGATTATCATGTAATAGTGAAAGTTTTCATTCTCCTAGAATTTTAATGATTTTAAATCTGTATGCACTTCAAAAGGTGACCTCAAAAATACATAAGGCAAAAAGGAAGTGAAACTTGAGGTAAAAATGGATAAACTGAAGACTCATTAGAATATTTAAAATAATTATCTGTCTAAAATTAAGCACAACAATCACTAAAGATATGGAAAATTTGAACAACACAACTAACAAGTTTGGTCTAATGAACATATATGTAAACGGTCTTGCATCAGTGTTGGAGAACACATATCCTGTTTAAGCACCCTTAGACCCTTCATGAAAAATTATGTCCTATACCCTGAAGTCTCAACCAATTTCAAGGATGTGTCACCATACAGACCATATTCTCTGACCACAATATAACTAATGCAATGGAAAGTTACTTGCAAAAAGATACTTTAAAACAATATACCACTGAAAATTTTTAAATTTACTTTTTTTAAATATTCAAGTATTACTGACATCCAGTGTTGTATTAGTTTCAGGTGTACAACATATCGATTCAACGATTCTATACATTACTAAATGCTCACTATGGTAAGTATCATCATCATCTGTTACTAACCTCACTGAGATACAATTCTCTACTTACTGTCCAATGTTCTCACAGCAGAACTGGTTAGAGAAAAAAAAACAAAACCCTACTGATTGCTCTCATTTGAAATTCAGAATAGTTAAACTCACGCAGAACTTCAACTTTAAGGTTGCTTGATAATTATGCTAATTTCACTCACTCTCCTACTCTGTTACATGACTATTCCAGCTATATTCTCTCTCCTCAAACTGCTGCACCTACTCCCATTCTTGCTCTCAGCTTAAGACCTTGCTTACTATTTCCCTCAGAAGAAAGAAGTAATCAGAAGAGAACTTTGACAAGCTCACATCACAAAATAAATTTACCTGTTTCTTCCTGACCCTGTTTTAATGCCCAAACTCTTCACATACTCCTGTACAGACCTCAACCCTTCCACTCTTATACCACATCCCGTTTCCTGACACCTCCTCAAGAACATAGCTCCAGCAACTCCACTTTATTTCCTATATCATCAATTTTCATAATCACACAGACATGCAAATTTTCCATTTATAAAGAAAACATGTTTTCATTCATGTACCACACTATTTCCTTCTGCTTTTTTTACAGAAAAAAAATCCTTATGGCAGCCATTAAAATGCCTCTGGCAACCTCCAACTACAGGGAGTGTAACTAAAAGCCCAGTGGCCGTGCTCTGAAATCCACCTCTACATTTGCACAAAGGCCATGTGTCCCACAGCTACCTCTAGTCAATGACTAAGTGCAGCATGACCCTGAAGCAGGTACACTTAGTCCACTGAAATGGGAATCCTCTGATGGCAGACCTTGGCTCAAGGACTCTGACAACCTGTAGAAATGTCTTTAAGATGCACAACATCTGATGTGTCCCCCCGACCTTCGACCCCTTTCTCTCTCTTGCAAGGTCAGGCTTGCATCACACTCAGGGGACTCTACCAGGTCTTTTAGCTCCCCCTCCATTTTCTCCAACACAGCTATGTTCACTAAATGAATCCTTGTACATATAATTCCATCTTGGAGTGTGCTTCTCACAGGACAGCATAACACACTCCTCTAAAGAGTCCGCTTTCCTCACTCTCTGATTCATCTCCTCTCACTTTGTCTTGAGTCCAGTCCAATCCAAATTTTGAGCCATAGCTCCATTACACCTGTTCTTGTCAAAACATCTATAATTCCAGATCGCTATTTTGAAAGATTAAATGATAAATTGAAAGATTGAATCTTATCCACATCTTAATTTGCTCTAGTAGCAACATTTAATATAGTTCCTCTCTCCCTCTTCCTTTACACAATGAGCTTATAGGACACACTAAACTGCATCTTGTTTATCCAGTTCCTTCTCAATTTCTCCATTTGGTTGTTTTATTGTTATCTCAGATTTAACTTGTCCAAACCTGGGGGTTTGGGACACCTGGGTGGCTCAGTTGGTTAAGCATCTGGGTTCTTGGGTTTGAGCTTCACATCAGGCTCTGTACTGACAGTTCAGGGCCTGCTGGAATTCACTTCCTCTCTCTGTCCCTCCCCCTGCTCACACACTCTCTTTTTCAAAATGTATAAGCAAACTTTAAAAAACTGGGGGTTTGATCCCCCCCCAAATATTCCTTCTACCTTTATCTTCCCTAATCCATAAATGAACAGTCCATCTTGAAAGAAGGACATTAATTACTACAATCTCATGGACACTGAGAGGATATTGAAGTGATACTATGAACAATTCTATGTCCACAACTTTGATAACCTCCATGAAATGTGCCAATAACTTGAAGGACACGATTTGCCAAAACATACACAGAAAGACATACACAATATGAACAGACCTTTATGTATTAAGGCAATCAAAAATGATTTGCCGAGAGGTGGTCCTTGTCTGCTCCACACTGGTGAATTGCCACTTCAAACATCTGCTCGCTTTCTTCCTTGAAGAACAGATTCTGATTATTGCTATGGTCCGTATTAATTTCCTTTCATTGAGTATTTTCTATGAGCTATTATGCTGTGCTGGTTGCTTTTGATATATACTTTTCACTTCTTTTAACCACCTTCCCATTTTACAGATGAAGGAATCGTAGTTCAGTGAAATTTAGTTGTTGCCCAATTTTCCAACAGCTAGCCAGGTGGATAAACTGGGATTTGAAAACCTTTAACTGACTCCAAAGCCTCTGCTTTCTCTACAGCTCCATGCTGATCCATTAAAAGGTAGAGCTGGTACCCTGGAACATGTGTATCAATGAGACATCACTTTCCAGTCTCTAAAGGGTTATTATCCTTAACTGCTCCTGTTCTAGCTTCTTGGAAGAAGGTGTTGGGTCTTTGCCTCTACAACATCTATCATGAAGTCAACTTCAAAGCACTCAACCTGGGTGTTTGATCTCCTGCCGGCATGCTTTCTGACACACGCTGGAAAATGAAAGGAGGAAATGAGGAACAGTTTAGTCATCCTTGTTAAACATTTCTGGTGCCAGTCAGGAAAGATGTTGACCTTAAAATTAAGAATTAGAAGCACACATTCTGGAAAAATAAATCAGTCCAATAAGAACCGAACCAGTGAGACCCAGGAGAGACTTCTGAGTGCCCACAAAAGACATGAAGCATAAGCAGCTGCTAAATGTTCTCTCTCCTCTGGCTTTCCCTGTTTATGGTACAACTCTAGTGTGGTACAATTTTACCCTGTACACATGTTTTTCATGAGAGAAGGCAGGGAGTGGGGATCATGCCATTTTTGTAGTTTCAAAGACTTGAAGTAAAGAAAAAAAAAATCCAGGTAAACCAGAGAGTTAAACAGGTGTTTCAGACACATCTGCCTTGAGACCATCTATACTTTGATTGTGGCAAAGTATACATAATATAAAATTTACATTTTAACCATTTTAAGGTAGACAGTTCAGTGGCCTTAGGTACATTCACAATCTTGTGCATCCATCACCGCCACCTAGTTCCAGAACTTCTTTATCCCAAGTGGAAAGCTTGTGTCTATTAGTACTCACTTCCTGCCTCCCCCAGCCCCTTGTAGCCACTAATTTCCTTTTTGTCTCCCTATATAGATTTGCCTGTTCTGAACATCTTATATAAGTGGAACCATGCAACATGTGGTCTTTCATGGTGGCTTCATCTTTACTGAGCATCGTATTTTCAATATTCACCCACGTTGCAGCACAGTAATGTTCCAGGTAACATTCCGTTTCACGTTCATTTTCCGACAAAACGATGATGGACATTTGAGTTGTTTCTATCTTTCGGCTGTCGTGAACAGTGCTGCTTGGAGATTGTTTTAGATGTGTGCAAATCAAATTTTCAGGTCTTGAGGCAAGTTGTGAGAACCCTATACTTCTCCCAAGTGCCTCAAGGAGCCACCCCTTTGCACAGACTGCCAGTACCACTCCCACGCTGCTTCACCAGCTTCAGTGATATCTTCTCAGGGTCCTCTTCCTCCACCAGTGTACAAAGCGATTCCTCGCCCTGCCAGTCTCTATCTTGGGCACTTCTGTGTTTCCTTCCATCATCACAATTTGTAATGAGGTTGTTGATTTTTGTTTTTAAATGTCTCTCTCCTCTAATCCTTAAGGGATGTCAACTCCTCAAGAATAGGAAACCCTATCTGTTTGTTTACTGAGGAGTTGTTCTCAGCACTAATGTCACTGCCTGCCACATACAAGTGCTTCGGTGTTGGTAATGGAGATACTGATTTACACGGGCTTTAAAGATGTAATCAGACTTGATCCCTCGAGTCCAGACTGGGCTCCATTTAAACTCTGAGGACCAAATAACGTGTGGCTTAAATACCTACGTCAATGGATTGCTCAAGGTTGTCCAGGCACTATGAGGCAAGCAAGTGGTTTTGATGCTACTGTTTTACTTAGCAGGAACCAGAAAATGTGGAGGCTTTAAAATCAGATACCCTGTTCTTAGAGAGTTCGCCCCCCAGAAATTCATCTAGGTCACTCCCTGGGTTTTTGCTGTAAGGTCCTTACTTTCTGAGACATTTATTAACCACCTTATTTAAACCTCTGGCTCTGGTTGTTGGGCACCTATTTTCTTACATTTCTTATCCCTCTTTTTGAGCTTATTTTTCTCCTTAGCACTTGTCACTCTCTGAGAAACTCTCTTGTCTATTGGCTGCCTCTTCCTGTGAAAATGTAATACCAGGAGGGCAGAAATTCTCATCCATTTCGTTCACTGCTGCAATCCAGTATCTTGGACAATAACCATGCACACAAGTGCTCAATTAATATTTGGGGAATGGATAAATAAGTAAATAAATAAATGCATAGCATTTTTCAGTCCACAAATTTCTCAGTCACATCTAGACCAGGATGTATGGTACTCTATGACTCTTGGCTTTAGCAATGATCTTAGTGTTAGCAGTGATCCAAGAATTCTTGGGTTCTAGTCTGGTTCCAAACAGACAATATGCTTCCCTAATTTTTACTCAAATGTTTCTCTCCAGAGTTCCACCCTATTCCTCTTCCAGAGATATCTGTGGTTCTAATCTTGCAAATCATCTTTTTAATTTTTTTTTTTAATTTTTGAGAGAGAGACAAAGAGAGTATAAGCAGGGGAGGGAGGGGGGGGGGAGAGAGAGAGAGAGAGAGAGAGAGAGAGAGAGAGAGAGAGAATCCCAACCAGAGAGAGAGAGAGAGAATCCCAATCTGTCAGTGCAGAGCCTGCTGTGGGGCTAGATCCCACAAACCTCAAGATCATGACTTGAGCCAAAATGAGAGTCAGACTGAGCCACCCAGGTGCCCCTATCATGGGCTATTTCTATCTCTTCTGAATAGAATGGTCAGTCTTCCCAGGAGATGTGAAACAATGTTTTGTGTGCTAGGCATTGTGTAAGCTATATCTCATTTAATTGTGGCCACAGTCTTAGAATCAGGTGGGTATTATTCTATCTCTTTATAGGTGAGGAAATAAACATCTGCAATTAAACCCAACGTCACTTAGCATGTAACAAATGATAATCATGATGAGCCCATGTTTGACTATAAATCTGCAGTTCAAACTATTTCCACCCTTGGATATTGCATAGTTTTCTATTACAAACAAACAAAAAACAGGTCATATTTAGCAGCCTGACACAACACTCATTCATTATCTCATAGCTCTGTAGTGCAGAAATGTGGCACTCTATGCCTGCGCTCTCTGTGCAGGCTACATTAAGGTATCAGCTGGCTATGTTCTTATCTGAAACTCAGAGTCTTCTTTCAAGTTCATTCCTGTTACCAGTGGAATTCAATTCCTTGTCTTTTTAGAACTGAAGCCCCCATTTTCCTGCTGGCTATCACCTGGGGCTGTGCTCATATTCTGGAAACCATCCACATTTCTCATCCCATGGCCCCCTCAAGTCAGCACATCAAATCTTTCTCATGCTTGGAATCTCTCATACTTCTTCTGATACCAGTCAGGGAAAACACTCTGCTTTTAAAGATTGTTTGGTGGGTTAAATGTCAGACTCTTGATTTCAGCTCAAGTCATGATCTGCGCGATGACCGTGTGGAGCCTGCTTGGGATTCTCCTTCTCCTCTCTCTCTGCCCCTCCCCAGCTTGTGCTGTCTCTCTCAAAATAAATAAATAAACTCTGAAAAAATAATAAAAATAAAGATTCCATGTGATTATATTATACCCATCTAGATAATCTCCTTTTGCCATAACACAATAATCATTAGAAGCTATCTGATCATATCTATAGGTTCTACCTCCATTCAAAGGGGAGGGTATTATACAAGGATTAAGATCACTGGGGTCATTCTTAGGATTGTGCCTAACACAGATGTTGCAAACCTGAAGCTCAGCTTAGCTCTTTACTGACAGCCACATGGTCTCAAGGCAGGCACCAATAACCTCATAGCTTTCCTGCAACCTATAAGCTTCCTAAAAGAGCCAGGATCAGATTTCCACCTTATCTTATTTCAATCCCCTCCAATTCCATGAAACTCCTTCATTCTCTCCAAGAGCTGGCTGGCCTAGGCAGGAACTGAAGCAGTTACAATTAATTGCCTAATGGATATGTTGATGACAAAGGAGTTGGGGACAAATAAAGGCAAACATTTAAATGTATGTTCATAAGTCTAACTAGAAACTAGAGGAATATATCAAGAAGTAGTCGCCAAAAATATCTTTCTTATCTTTATAAAAAATACACCGGGTACCACACTTCCTCCGATAATTTTTGTCTTTTCCAGTTTCACGTAAGCTCCAAGCCGCAAGAATGAAAGCTCCATGCTGGTTCCCCACACAATGAAGCCTCAAATAGTCTGAAATGGCTACCAGCAATTGGTGCTAATTATGATTCAAAACTGAGGATATGAAGGTCTCTTCAACTCAGACAAAGGGCACTGCTATCTAGAGAGCTGCTGGGCTCAGCTTTCCCCTACCCACCACCACACACAGCTTGACAAGAGGTGACACATATGCCTCAGATTTCAATAAATGCCCCTGGGGGAGAATGCAGAAAGTAGGCGTTCTTACTTGAAAGAGAAGAAGGATCCTATAACACTCTAAAGTATAACAGCATGTCCTAATGGAACACTTGAACCAGTAAGAACTTTCTGTCTACCCTAGGATTTCTATGTCATCTCTCAAACCTCCAACAATTAAATGAAAATTTATAGCTGCTAGTTTTCTAAATAGCTCTCCTCTGTGGCCTTTCCTGAGACCCTGAGAAATTGCATAGTTCCTTTTTTTCTCAACTCTGTAAGAGACTGTGCATTTTTTAGCTTATATTGCCATTATTTTTCTTATCACTTTCGTGAGACTATTACCCTCTTGAGTGTGGAAACTATGTCTTGTTGTACATTTCTATAGAATTCAATGTCTGGCACATAGTAATTGATTAATAAAATCTCAAGTGATATAACACTAGTCTAATCAGTGTTTTGTGTTATTTTTCCTGTTGTGCTGGGTTTTTTTTCTAAGTCTTCTTTAAAACAAGGGTCATAGGGGCTCCTGGGTGGCTCAGTCAATTAAGCATCCAACTCTTGATTTCTGTTCACTTCATGAACTCATGGTTTGTGAGTCGGAGCCCCACATCGGGCTCTGTGCTGATAGCACAGAACCTGCTTGGGATTCTTTCTCTCCCTCTCTCTCTCTGCCCCTCCCCCACTCACATGTGCTTACTTTCTCTCTCTCAAAAATAAATAAATAAACTTAAAAAAAAAAAACCTCAAGGTTATATACTTGTGAGTTAGTGGGTTGGAATAGGGTACTGCTTCTTAGTGTGAGCTAACCAGAGAGACTTAGCTTCTGTTTCTGCTTGCAACTAGTCACAGTGTGAGCCAGCTGGGAGCATCTCAGATGGATTTACAAGGACCTAGTGAACAAAAAAAACCCACAGAAATTGAGTGATGAAGTTTAAACACAGACTGGTAAATCCATCCAGAGAAACACTGAGCTCCAAAGGAAGGTTTAGTTTGGGTATGGACAACATCTCATGCCACCGAGATCCATTTACTCTCTTCTTTCATAGGAAGATCCAGGACTACAGTGGAGATGTCTTTTTTTTTTTTAAAAAAAAGGAAAGTATTCTCCTTGCTTCTCTGAGAAGAAAGGGAGAAGTCCAATAATTCATATTCAATATGGTGGCCAGTTGTGATATCCTAGAAGAGTAAAACAAAAGAGCTTGTAAGACAAGTTAAGGTCCTGCTGATTTAGTTTGTCTAGAGGGCAAAATTGATATTCATCAATTCCTTCATCAACTATCCATCTTAGATTCTCTTTACCCTTGGCTAACATGTTAACTGGTCTTGGTTGTTTGCCTGGCAGAATGACCCAGATTATAATCTCTAAGAGATCTGAGTTCTTAGTTTTTCATTGTTTTGCCCTTGTTTAGGTATGTTTGCTATAGTTGACCATAGTCATTACCAGACACAGAAGTATGAAGAGACACCTCACAGATTCCTCTGGACTGCAGATCTACCCTCTTAGAGTAGTAGTCACCCTTTCTCCGTAGGTGGTAGGATAAATTACCACCACCAGTACCATAGTGCTCTTCTAAGCCTATTAGTCTACTGCCATTTGAGCAGTCCAAAGTGATTTGGTAGTAGTTACAACACCCAGTTTAGTAAAAATCTATTTTATCCTTTGGAAAAGAATTTTCCACCACCACAAAACTAGGTTCTGTAACATGGCAGGGTCTTAGATTAAGGGAATGGAAGCACAGATTCTGTAAGTGGATCCCTGGGCATAAGAGTTTGGTGCCCATTTTCACTTTCATTCCTCATTCTCTAGAGCAATGTATTTAGTTAAACAGGACAAAATACTACTAGTTCAAAGTATACACCACATTTTGAAGGACAGTATCCTATCCTGCAAGCATTTTCCCACTGCCCAATCCTAACGCCCTCAGATGAGTCTTCACTGGCCTTTCCACTCTTATCAGACTGGCTGTTTCCAAGTAATAAGGTACATAGTGAGATCACAAACCCATAACCATAAGCTCATTGCCATACTTCTTTTGTTATACAATGGGTCTCTTTATCAAAGGCAATGTTGTGTTGTACTCATATCAATGGATGAGACTTTTTATAAGCTTTCAGATAGGAAAGGGTCTATGGGAAGGGAAGTTAAACTGATATCTGGAGTATGTGTCAATTCTAGTAAAGATAAATGACTTCTTCCTCCAAGGTAGAAGGATTTTGATGTTGTGATCTGCTGCCAGGTGGCTGCTTGGTCTTCCTGAGAATTGTTCCTTGGTTTTTGCTGCTGGCAGATTTGCACTCAGCAGTGACAGTGGTTCTATGAGCCTAGGTAAGGAGGAGCTTATGTTGTGGAGACTGTGAATAACGTACCTATCTGCTCCCATGATCTATCTAAATGCACAAGCACAGGAATATTGAGGAAAAAATATGGCTGACATCCTAAGAATAGGTCATTCTTCCCTCTTGCATTAGATGCTACCTGGTGACATTAAATGTGACACAGAAATTTACACATTTCAACTATTCCCTCCTGTTCTTCCTGATACACATTAGACAAATTTTGGAATTGCCTTGACTTAGGTGTTTTTCTTTTCAGACCTAAGCTTGTACTTTTTTTTTTAATGTTTATTTTTGAGAGACAGAGAGAGAGAGACAGAGAGAGAGAGACAGAGAGAGACAGAGAGAGAGAGAGCATGAGCAGAGGAAGGGCAGAGAGAGAGAGAAATACAGAATCTGAAGCAGGCTCCAGGCCCTGAGCTGTCAGCACAGAGCCCAACGCAGGGCTCGAACTCACGAACATGAGATCATGATCTGAGCTGAAGTCGAATGCATAACCGACTGAGCCATTCAGGCGTCCTTAAGCTTGTACTTTCTATCAAGGCTGTACTGAGACCTAACCCTAATTGTCAGCCAAGAGGCAATGAATGACAAGTGGTAGGGGTGAGTCTTGAAATAAAGAGAGTCACTTTATGAGACACTTGCTGCAGGCCAAATTATTACATGGTCTCCAGAAAAGGGGAGACTATTCTCCTCTGGAAAAGATAGAGATGTTGCTTTTACTAGCCAGAAAGATCAGAAAGAATTGGGGGTGTTCCAGATTTTCAGATTTATTTATTCAAATGTTTCTATCCCTGGTCTTGTGCTTCTACTCTTTTTCTATCAAGGCCCTGATTGGGACCTAAGAGACCTACAAAGACTATGCATGTATCTCCTTTGCAGCCCAGTCACCCTTATCATGAGTTCCTGGGCCTAATTTCATCATAGCTGTGTCCTGAGACTGCAGAAGACTGACCTATAAAGCTCTGATAAAAACCTTCTGGTTTTTATATTCTTCCTTAAGTTGAAATTGACTCTCCTTTATCTTTTATTTTTTTGAACGATGTCTTTAATGTTGTCTAAGTAGCCACCTCATTTTACAAACTTTATTTGAAAACACCTTGCCGCCATACCAGTTAAGAGGTACAGCTTCTTGATCTCCCAATGCCTTATCCTTTAACTGTACTTCACCAACATCGACAGTTAAACACTGAAGTGATTATAATGTATAGCATCTTACTACCAGCAATGAGTCTTACTGCTTCTAGACAAGTGGGCACTATAATTTTAAAACTCTGTTAGAATCACATCTGATTTTAGCCAAGTCTCTATAGAGCAGAGCCTGAGGCAAGGATTGAAGTGATAATACTTTATTTAGAAGAAACAAACCTAGAGATAGGAAGGTGAAAAAAAATAAATGAGGCAAAGAAATATGAGAAGCAATGCAATGTATTTTATCACACTGGCCACTTTTTCTTAGTAAGTCAGGAAGACTTACAGCAGTTTGTTGTCAGGTATGTTTGCTTGACCTGCAGGATTTCTTAGGAATGTTCACAAAGAAATTTTTCACCTCAGAGAAATCCCCAAAAAGATAAATGAGGTGGAATTATCTGACTAGCTCCCTTCTATCTCTCATTTGTCACTGCTCTTGGTTTGCCCCATTGCACTAGATCAACTTCTATAGCAAATACGAGCCACAGCACCCTGTTTGCAAAAATATCTAAACCTGAAAGCAACCAAATGTTTGGAAGCCATATAAAACAGTAAGAGTTCATGAAATAAAATATACAGACAAATATATCAAGTTGACTCTTAATAAGTTACGATAGGTAATTAATATTATGGAGAAGACTGAAGAGGAGAAAAAACAATGGAACCAGAAATCCATAGAGAATTCTTGGGAATGTTCTTCTGATTGACATGAAATATGTTTACATATTCATGATTCTTTTTTTAAAAAATCAAGAAAAAGTAACAACATATTTTATATAATTCTACCCTAAAAATAAATATCTTCTCCTACAATGAAACAAGTCATTACTTGTCAACATACAAAAATTAAGTATTAGTTGGTGCGTACTTTTTTTTTTTTTTACCTTTAAAGCAAACCAAGTACTTGATGTAAAGCAGAGGCAAAGGAACAATGTCAAGAGTACCCATTCTTGAGTGACTTTTGGATCCATACCAAGATTTTTTTAATTTTTACCTAAAAGTGTGCTCAAAAAAGCATATAGTATCCTCATGGATATGTACTTTGATACTGTTACTACAAATACTGCCTAATCTAAATCTAAAGGTCACTGGATTGTACCTTCTGTAAGAGCATGGACTGCATGTTTTAGTCACCAATGGATATAGTATATCAAACTTGGTAAGCACCCAATTAGAATTTTTTGAATGATATAATAAACCAATTAATCAATCAATCCAAAAAGGTCTGACATACTTTTCCATCTGTCATTCTCATTGCTCTTGGTTAACCCTATTTGAAGTCTTGATTCTACATCAAATACAAATTACATTGACAAGACAATATTTGAGTAGTCCCCTCCAGTTTGCCTCATAGATCTTCCTCAGTGCAGTGAATATGAATATTGAAAATTGTACAAATATGTAGCTAAAAAAATGAGACTTCAGAATGTTATGAGGTTGATACATGAGTTAGGCATGGCTGAATTTTTGTGGTCATTTAGGGTAACTTAGGTACCTTCAAAGGATCCACAATGGTTTATTATGTCAGTGTTCATAGTTTTACAGGGCATATTTGTCTTCAATCTAAATGTATAAAGAAACAAACATCATAGCTTTTTGTAGGCTTATGTGATGAGTCATTCACATAGGATTCATTATAGACCTACCATGGGCCAAATTTCCCTATTGGTAGCAAATTTTTCTCTGCCTTTGTCTTATTTAATATGCTTCAGTCCATTATTAATAGCCACAGAAAAATAAGCCTGAATTTTGATGCTTATCATAGCCTGCACTCCAGAGCATGGATCCATGGATGATTTTCTACATCATGAGACAGAATTGAAAATGAATGGATAGCCAGTGTGGGCTCAAAATAATAAAAATGTACTAAGAAGGGCATGGATCTTCTCCCTCAAAATATAAAAATGTCATTCCATAGGATACTTGAGAAACTTCCTACTTTTTCCACAATATTTCCATATGTTATTAATGTTCAGACCAAATGGGAAAGGAAATAACAACCTGCAGTACAAGGGAGTTCACCATTTCTCCATTCTAGCAGAAGTATTCTTGTCCAAATTTGATCTGTTTCAAGACTCAATATTTTTTTTTTCAAAATTCGTTTTTTTTAATTCTTTTTTAATATGAAATTAATTGTCAGATTGGTTTCCATACAACACCCAGTGCTCATCCCAACAGGTGCCCTCCTCAATGCCCATCACCCACTTTCCCCTCCCTCCTACCCCCCATCAACCCTGAGTTTAGTCTCAGTTTTTAAGAGTCTCTTATGGTTTGCCTCCCTCCCTAACTTAAGACTCAGTATTTTTAATATGTGCTCACGTTGTCAACACCAACCAACTGAAAATACGTTGGAAGCATTAATTCTTGGAAAAATAAGGAGTCAGGGAAGTTCTTAGAGAACTCCATGGGAATAGAAAATGATTCCCTGGCCAATAAAAACAACAAAAGTATGAAGAGAAACAAGATATTAGCTATCAGTGGAAAGAATTAAGTGCTTCTCATACCTGGTGATATCAGACAAAAAGTCCAAAATTAATGTCTCAGGTGATAATTGATGCTAGGCAGATAACAGCTAGTGAGGTTAATGGCTTCTTGGAAAACCAGGTGTGACTAGATTACAGGTAAACTCAGTGGGACCATACCCAGTTGAATGGAAAGATGCTCATTAAAAGGGGGTGTGACTGAATTTTCTTGCTTCATCCAAAGCTAAATTCACATATTGGAGTCTTGGGAGAGCTCAGAGTCTGAACACATACGTTTCTCAAGTTTTCCATACTTACTCAGGAAAAGGAGTAAAGCATCAGTTGTCTAGATTAGTTGAATAGCTCTTGAAGAATAAAGTTGTTCAGCAATTATCAGGCCCTAGATCCCATTTGTTCATTTCTCAACTAATCTACCATTGTCAATATGATCTGCTGTTTAAATTTTTTAACATTTATTTATTTTTGAGACAGAGAGAGAGAGAGAGAGAGAGAGAGAGAGAGAGAGAGAGAGAGAGCATGAACAGGGGAGGGTCAGAGGAAGAGGGAGACACAGACTCTGAAACAGGCTGCAGGCTCTGAGCTATCAGCACAGAGCCTGACGCGGGGCTCGAACCCACAGACTGCAAGATCGTGACCTGAGCCGAAGCCTGACACTTAACCGACTGAGCCACTCAGGCGCCCCTGATCTGCTGTTTAAACTTACATATCTTTGGGGCACCTGGGTGGCTCAGTCGGGTGAGCATTCAACTTCGGCTCAGGTCATGATCTCAAGGTCTGTGAGTTTGAGCCCTGCATCAGGCTCTTTGCTGACAGCTCAGAGCCTGGAGCCTGCTTTGGATTCTGTCTCCTTCTCTCTCTGCCCCTCCCCAACTTGTGCTCTGTCTCTCTATGTTTCTCAAAAAAATAAATAAGTGTAAAAAAAATAAAAATAAATAAACTTAACATATCTTTGAGCTGAGATCATCTTCCAATATTCTTAAAAAAAAAAAAAAAAAGATGGGGCACCTGGGTGGTTCAGTCTGTTAAGTGTCCAACTTCAGCTTAGGTCATGATCTTGTGATTTGTGAGCCTGCCACATCAGGCTCTCTGCTGTCAGCACAGCACCCACTTGGGAACCTCTGTCCTCCTTTCTCTCCCCACCCACCCCCATTTGTACTCTCTACTCAAAAATATATAAACATTTAAAAAATAAAAGATCATTTGCCAATATTACAGTCTAAGAAGTGAATATTGTTCTTGCCCACATTCCATGAAACTAACAACCTGGTGACATCAAAGAAGACTACACAAGTTAAAGCTTCCTTTTTTAGTGCAGGCAGATGAGAATATTTTAGGAGCTTTCCTTTCTCCTATATTTTTTCTCCAACTGAATTCTTTAACACTAGATTTTCCCTTCTATATTATTAGAGAAGTGATCAATATTTTTTCTCCCATGGGCCAAGCAACCTTCATGGACTCCCAGGCTTCTGGTGTGCCTGTCTGTGTCTCTGAAAGACAGTATGATACAACTATAAGGATCATGGGACTAGAGACAGAACAGAAGGCTACTGATCACAGCTCAGCCACTAACTCATGTTGTACAACCTTGAACAAGTCATTTTCCTTTTCTAGGTCACAGTTTTGTCATCTGTCAAAGGGACGTATTCAATGAATAATTTGTAAGCTCAATTTACAGCTTAAATGTTCTTTAATTCAAAACGTAATTTGGGATCTAGATTTCCATGATACTTTCAGGAAGCTCATTTACTTCAACAAAGATTAGAGTTTCTGGATATTAAGTATAGCTAATGTGTGTCTATATCATGAATGTACACAAAGTAATTGTTAGCTTTCTTAAAATTGTGAAATTTTCCAAGTTCACTTTGGATACCTTTGCAGAACTCTGGAAGAACTTATTTGCATATCCAATCTCAGTGGCCTCAGTGATTTGAAACATGTCTCTCAGGTGGACAAATCAATTCAGTTTCATAAATGGGTCAGTCCCTGTTGGTCCTCTTTGGGAATAGCCTTTCTACTTAAGAATATGTTAGGAAGGAAATGGGAATTATTCAATGACTAGTGTCTTTCACACTCTGCCTCTTAGGTCCAATGGACCTTTAGCAAGTGCCCAATCTGAGAGAGAACCAGGGGGTTACTAAGGCATTTGCAAAAGAGTATCCATTTGGATTTAGTAATTAGTGCTTCTCAATCTTTTATTATCCTCACTATGGCTGATTGAATGTGAATTCTTCATATATACCATTACTCAATGGTTTTTCTTTTTTTTCCCCATACACCCTAATATATAAGACAGACAGAGAGATGAAAGGATCCCTCAGGAAGTTTAACTCTTCCTACATTGATGGAAAATGCTTCAAAGTTGGCAAAAGACCAATTTAGAGCCCTTTAGAATATTGTTTCAAGGAACGAGCCTATGTGATATCAAATGCTGCAAAGTCTCAGTTCCCATCTATAATAGAGTATGCTTCCAATAAATGTTTATTATTATTATTACTATTATTACTATTTTCAGGAGCAATATCAGTACTGGAGAATTGGCATTCTATTCGATATAACACTTTTCCATAAAAAACATCCTCACCAGAGTTGTAAGGGTTGAACTGAACACATGATGTGTTGGATATCATCTGTTTCTCCTCTACTTCGACTCTCTACCCTTTGTGCCATGTGATACAGGAGGCTGGTCCATGTAAATATATAATTGGGCTAATCTGCTCTCTACTTTCCAAATGGGTATGGCCAATGGAGAATACCATCAGGAAATCAGAGGGGCAAGAGCAAAGTGAGGCTGAGTGTTTATTGCCCTGCTCCCTCCCATTATGATTGGTTAGTTGCCATCAACCAAAGGTCTCATTCCCTATTAGGCAGTTTTCTTCACCCAGCTATCTCTGTCTCCAGGTTAGTATCCACTCTCTCCTCTTGCCCATCAAGCTAGTACTTTCCTGTTACTAGCCAGACAACACTGCACTATTTATGGTTTACCTGCACTCAACCACACCTTGGCAAATAGTCCTTTTATTAAACTGCCTTCAAATTATCGAGTTTAAGTGTGGCATGCCTTTCCTGATACAATCCTGCCACTGCGCATGGTCTTTGTGCTATTAGCTCTATAGGGACAGGGATCTCTATTTTGAGTTTTTAGTTGCTGTATCCCCAGCACATACAGTGCCTGGCATGTATTAGACACTTAAGTAATATTTGTTGAATAAATGACTGTTCTCTAAATAGGGTTTTAGCACAGGTCTTATGGAGACAAAAGCCTTAACAATTTTGGAGGTTCTCTTTAAGAAAAGAATATACATACATGTCAATGTTGCCAAGTTTACAAAAATATATTATCCTATTGGTAAGGCCTCTCCCAAGGCCTTGAATGGGTCCCATAAGAATGAAGGGCCCTGAAACTCAAGCTTCTCCAGCTTCAGCCTACCTCTTCTTGGACAAACTCAAAGTTTCAAGGAAACTGCCAGTTGCCTGTGCATAAATGTGAAGAGAAAAGCATGGTGTCGTGAAAAATGCATAGAAGTGGGAGTCAGATACACATGGGTGAGGGTTCCAACTCCTTTGCCTATTAGTTATGAACTTGGATAGGGGACTTAACCTCCAAGAGACTTGGCCTACTTAATCTACAGAAGATGGTTAATAATTCTTCCTTCAGAGGACTGCTGTGAGGATTACCTAAAATCACGATGTAAAGTTCCCGGCATACGGTAGGTGCTTAGTAATCATTCAACCTTGCCTGGTGAAGGTATTTTCCCAGCAGCTTTCTTTTAAGCCTTCCCCAGGCCTGCTTCCTTTCTGCTATGATTGAATTGGATTTTCCTCCTCAGTCCTCTGAGAGCCAGTCTAAGCAGCTGCTACTTCAGGACCAAGACCATGGCCCTATTCACACCAACTTCTGGAGTCAATATTTGCACAGTGGAAAGTCCAGCATGCAGCACAGTTTGCCTGCGGCCAAATATCCAGCCCTATTTGCCAGGGATTCCTTTCTGTCACCAGCCATAACTCAGCCAGATCTCTGAGGAGTCATTTATACGCTCTAAGCAAATTTTTTCATTCCTTTCTCAGAGAAAAAATTCTCCCCATATTTCATTTTCTAAGTGATCTCAATGGCATGTCAGTTGCCTTTTACATAAACATTATAGGGTTGAGCAAGCCACATTTTAGAGGCTGGGTTACCTTTTTTTTTTTATTCTATGTGCTCTTTTATTAATGTTCTCCTCTTCCAGTTACTCAGATATGAATTACACCCAAATCCTTGTTTAAACAATGCAAAATCCATGAAGACAGGGTTGATATTTGCTTTATTCATCGTTGTACTCTTAAAGTAGTGCCTGGCATGGAATAAATGTTCAATAAATATTTTGAATTAACAAACGAATGATTAGATATATCATGCAGAAAAGAATGTAAAAGGATGACCTAGGGGATAGGAGTTATAAGGATAAACTTAGAAATCAAATATGGGCAATATTTACTACCATATTATGTACAAGGGTTAACTATCTTGTGGGACAGTGAGGTCCTTGTGACTGGAGGACATCTGTCAGGAATTCCATAGGGAAAAAGTTTGCATTGAAGATAGAAGTCAGTCACATCTAATTTCAATTCCAACTCTGAGAGTGTAGGATTTCATAAGGTAATATTGCCTAAGTATTAAATAGTGGCTTGTGGAAATTTGAGAACCTAATTGGCTTTGGATCCAATTTCACTTTCAGTATACTAGCTTTAGTACCTGGGCCAAGTTGACTTCCCCAAGCCTCAGTTTCTACATCTATATATAGAGTAAGCATAACACTGACTTCACAGGATTATTGTGAATTAAATGAGATATTAAATTTAAGAACCCTCACACATCACTCTAAGTATCTATGAACAATCCAACAAATACTAGATTCCTCCTCTATCCCTATCCCTCAAGTTTTTATTCTTAATAAAGGTAGAATAGTTAAGCAACTCCTTTCTTAAAGAGGCTGGTGCTGCAATTGGGAAGACCTGGCCCATCAGTCTGTCACTGGCCATAGTCACTCTGTGACTTACAGCAGATCGTATACCATCTTTAGTCTCTGGCTCTTCAGTTATCACCTGAAAGCCTTAAATTAAGGCTTTCTTGGGTTATCTCATGTCCTGAAGATAAGAAGTTCCTTCAGAAAGCTCAGTTCACCTACATTTTGGAACTCATTCAATACTCGGAGTGATATTAGGAAAACCCCCCACTTCCTTGTCAATTTTTCTGACCATTATAGGTGGGATCTCAGCACGTGGCTGAATCTTACCTGGTCCCATGAGTGTAGTAAGGTATACTTTGGGCTTTGTAAAATATAATAAGCCACACATGGAATTCATTAGCTAGTATCAACCTCTCTTGGCTGAGATGCAGACACCCTTTCTGACGCAGAACTCTTTCACAATAACTTCATTTCTTCCCGGAATGACACTAAAGAATCAATGCACTATAGCTATCAGGATACAATTTCAATTTTTCAAAGGGAATAACCTTAACATGGGCCTGGTATCCCTCCTTCTGCCATACAGTAGGGCCTTCTACCTCCTTTAGGAGCCCTCCCTGGAAAGCCAGGAAAAACTCTGCTAAAACTGTACTTCCATCCAATAACCATAGTGGGGAACAGATCATTTTCGCTTCTTGCCCGGGAACCCTACAGCACACTGGTTTGTCTTCCTCAAATCTGATTAGCTCTTCAAATAAGAAACCTAATGCCTTTTCATTATATCCTTCCTCCCCTGGGAAAAATTTTCAAAAATAATAATATGAATAATAAAGCATAACATTAAAATGGGGCAAGCTATTCAGGAAAGATGAAGAGCAAAGGGTCAACGAAAGACTCTTTTGCCTCTAACTGGGAAATTTAACTACCCTCTCAGTTTTGGTTATAAAAGAAAAAGAAAAAGATTTCACTCAACTGTGAAGGCAAAAGATCTGATTGATAGAGCTGTTATCCTTGGTTAGCTTTATAATGACTTAAGTTGGACGGGTTGATTTTAAGAAAAATTGATATCAAAAATGTGCCTCTGCCTCCATGTCTGTGCTTAAGTCACAGCCACACTCCCCCGACCCCCATAGTACTTTCTCAAAGCACTGTCATCATTAATGAGTAGTGTTCAGGTTCCAGATGATTTCAGGCATCGATCTGCAGATACACAGGCAGATCCTGGCTGTGTTAAGCTTTAAATGCTCTTCTCCAGAGGTTTCAATGTTTCTGCCACTTTCTCTTAATTCCAGTAACTTGCAGGGTCTACTACACTGAGACTTTTCAGGAACCTTCTACAGACCCAAACCACCCCAGCTCAAAGGATCCATTTGGATGTGACTAAAGCTTGAATCCACAAGCACAGAAATACTGTGGACTATGGGGCACCTGGATGGCTCAGTCGGCTAGGCATCCGACTTTTGATTTCACCTCAGGTTGTGATCTCACCAGTATGACATCTAGCCCCACTTCAGTGCAGAGCCTGCTTGGGATTCTCTCTCTCCCTCTCTCTCAAAATAAATAAATAAACATAAAAAAAAAAAAAAAAGAGGGGCGCCTGGGTGGCTTCCCCAGTGGAGCGTCCAACTTCAGCTCAGGTCACGATCTCACAGTTTATGAGTTCAAGCCCTGCATCAGGCTCTGTGCTCACAGCTCGGCACCTGGAGCCTGCTTCAGATTCTGTCTCCATCTCTCTCTCTGCCTCTCCCCCACTCATGTTCTGTCTGTTTGTCTCTCTCTCAAAAATAAACATTAAAAAAAAAAGAGAAATACTGTGGACTAAAATAAAGAACAGAAAGAAGGCCATAATGTAGACACCATCCTCCAAAAAAGACTGCAGCAAAACAACTCCTGAGTATGGGGCACCTGGGTGGCTCAGTTGGTTGAGTGTCCGACTTTGGCTCAGCTCATGATCTCACAGCTTGTAAGTTTGAGCCCCGCATCAGGCTCTGTGCTGAGAGCTTGGAGCCTGGAGCCTGCTTCAGATTCTGTGCCTCCCTCTCTCTCTGCCCCAACTCACTTGAATTCTGTCTCTCTCTCTCTCTCAAAAATAAACATTAAAAAAAAATTTTTAATAAAAAAACAAAACTCCTGAGTAGAAATCAGAGTGCTTGAGTTTCAGAGTCAACAAATTCTAAGCACCCACTTAATAGTGATAAGCTGGCATGTTTCACCTAACTAGAATTCTAACTAGAATCTGTATAAGATATCATTATTAACTCTATCTTATGATGAGGGCACTGAAGCTCAGAAAGGTTACATGACTTTTTTAAGGTCGCAAATTTGTTTCAGTGTTGAAATTTGAACTCACATTTCTTGACTCATGTTTTTGTTCTTTTCAACATATTACAGTGTTTCTTCAATGAAGTGGGAATCTTGCCTCTGCTACTTGGTAGCTGGATGTCCTTGGTCAAGACACCTACTCCCTCTGTGTCTTTTCTTTTCTATAAAATATCGAGAATAGACCAGAAAAGGAAAACAAGAAGGATTCTGTGCCTATCTGGCATTTAAAAAAAAAAAAAATGCCACTGATTGCCTCTCAGAACCAACGGAACAGAATTAAAACCCCCTTTGACCAAGATAAAACCATTAATCATTAATTAGTCCCTTGCATTAAAAGTGCCTTGCAATCACTAAGATTTTTTCCAATGATCATGGCTGCCCATAGGTGTCAGGATAAAGTTCACAGTTCTTACCTTAGCCTACAAGGTCCTTGATCACCATTTTTCCTATTCCTTTGCCTTCCTTTCTCCTTAATCCTCAGAGGCTGGTCTCCCTCTACACTGCCACCTTCTACTACAGCCTGTAATTGCAATTTCCCTCCACACACCACTCCTCCAGTGGGTGCCTTCTCCCCTTTGCTCATCCAGATACCCAAACATATCTTTAAAATACCAGCTCTGCAGTCTCCTCCTCTGGGAATCCCACCTTGACTCCAGCTTAATTTAGATGCCTCTCCTCTGTGTCTCCCTACACAATATGGGGACCTGACTCATAGCAATTCTCCATAACGGCCAACTGACTTGTTTTTCTCCTTCACCAGGTTCAGAATTCCTTAAGGACAGGACTATGCTGAATTTATTTTGTATCCTCAGCATCTATCATAGCAACTGAGGCATGCAAAGTGATTTATAAGTGATTTTGAGTGAAATGATTAAATCCAGATCTATCAGGAAATGGCTACAAACTCAAATGGAAAACACTTTCTATTTCTTTTCTTAAATTTTTTTAATGTTTATTTATTTTTGAGAGAGAGAGAGAGAGAGAGAGCACAAGAGACAGAGGGGCAGAGAGAGAGGGAGATACAGAATCCAAAGCAGGCTCCAGGCTCTGTCAGCACAGAGCCCGATGTGGGGCTCAAACCCATGAACTGTGGGACAAAGTCAGACACCCAACCAACTGAGCTGAAGTCAGATGCCCAACCCACTGAGCCACCCAGGCAGCCCACACTTTCTAAGAGCCAAATTCTCTCAGCCACCATGGGGTTTTGCCTACTTATACAACTTTATGTATCACTCCCTGCTGCCTTTTTCCACCTCCTCCCATATTATGATAGAAAGAGTATTTCCTTAACTCATTCATAAGTATCTCTGATATGTTCACATTTAGCAAATTCTCTCACATTTACCTACAATTGCTATGAAAAATCACCCTAAAATCCCACTACTGCTTCATGTGGATTTCTACACTAGATGTTTTTATAGAGTCGACCCCTAGGAAAGTTATTTTCCCCTCAATGAATTGGTATCCCTTCTTCTCTTTGACAATATAACTATAAAATTAAGTACCATTTCATTTTTTTTTTAGCTTCTAAGAACTTCAGAGTCAAATCTCTGGTCTAATCATAGCAACTATATAAGCCTATTCTGGATATTTATATTGTTACTGTATTTTCTGGTCTCTACACTTCAGTTTGACAACATTTATTGAGAGCTTATTATATGCACATATCTGTTAGGGGTGCTTGGTGCATATCAATTAACAAAACAAAATTAAAATTCTCCCCTCATGGAACTCACCCAGTTTAAACATACAGACATTTTAATACATCATACAAATCAATTCCAAAGTTCATGCAGTATATAAAACGGTTGATATATCTATCTATGTATGTATCTATCTATTCATTCAGTATATAAAACTGTATAGAGATATATGTATCTCTATATATGTATATACATATATAGATAGAAAGAGAGAGAGATCAAGTTGATGCTTATATTTGTTAAATGCCTGGCTCCTTCTTTTATAATGCATTTATTAGAAATATATTGCTCATCTCAATTTTGTAAATGCTGACATTCACAGATTGAAAACCTACAAGAAAAATACAAAATGCTGATGGAATGTGAATTAACTCATTTCAGTTTCTTAAATAATGGTAATAGAAAGTTTATAGGCAGCTTCAGTAATCCCTAATCAGCGTTTTCTAACACATTAGCAGTTGGTGTCTGGAGTCTGACATTTGCTGTGAATGGGTGGCTGACAGATTTTGTTTTAAGTTTGGGTTTTTTTTTGTTGTTGTTGTTGTTTTTTTTTTTTTTTTTTTTTTTTTTTTTTCCGCCTAGTAATTTGCTCCCTGCTGTCTAGGGGGAGGGAACTTTACTTTCCACGATGCCCTACAAAATGTCAATGTCAATCTCCTACCCTACCCCCAGAACCTGCTGCTCCCCACCAACACCAACTACATTGACCTGAAGGCTTCTTAGCTATGGGTCAGATAGGACTTGTGCTGTCTTATGAGGGCTTCTCCTGAGATTACTTGCCAGTCTTTAGAAATCTCTAGAGAGGTTTTGTTTTGTTTTGTTTGTTTGTTTGTTTTGGGGGGAGGGGCATTGTTTTGTTTCATTTTGTTTTACACCTGAGGACTTACCAGACAGCCAAAGCACCAGTTGAGAGTCGAACGTACTTCACGGACTATGAAAATGCAGTTTGTAATATAGTGAACAAAAGCAGACAGAATGAACATTCCATCGTACATACAATACAATGGGACCCCGGTATTTGTGTCCTATTCAACTTTCCCAAAGGGTTAGAGAAAACCTTTAGGGTAAAATGGCTAAGCCAATAAGATCTACTATGGTATCTTTTTTCCCTGCTGTTGTTGAAACTCTTCCTCTAGGTCTCATGCTGCTTTTATTCCAAACTGCCTGTTCTGTCAGAGTACCTGACCAATAGGGGCCTTTGCTGAAAATATATCCCGCACTGGGGAGAAAAATAGAAATCCATTCACTAAAGCTGACCCCATCTACCCCATCTCTGTTTACTATTTCATTCTCAATACCATATAGACTACATCAAGGATTTAATGAATTACTACTGAATATGCAAAACAGGCGGATTTTGATGATAGCATCCGGATAGAAAAAAATGACAAGTACTGAGGCCTAGTACAAGGTCACTCCCGATTGTGTGATCAAAGGATACTGTTAACTGTTGGCTCAAAGAGATCATGGTTTTTCTTTTCTTTTTCTTTCTTTCTTTCTTTCTTTCTTTCTTTCTTTCTTTTTTTACATATTGAAAAACATGTGACTTTTGTACTACAGCAAATCAAAGAGGAAAGCAAATCCCCACTTCACCACTAATATATTTGGTTCCATTTCCTTTTGATAAATATACCACATTCTCAACAACTTATTTTCTTTTCCCTTCAGGAAACTGGTGGGAAAATGTGCTCCCAAGCTATGGATACAGGAAACATCAACAAATCTTAAGTTCATTTCACTAGATAAAAGAAGCCCCTCCCCCAAAACTGCATACTCTCTGAATTCATGTGTGTAATATTCAGAAAAAGGTGAAACTATAAGGCCATAGAACAGAGCAATGGTTGCCATGGTTGGGAGGGGGACCCTAGGCTTGTCTAGAAAAAAACTACATAAGGGAATTTTGATGGAGAAAGAAAGGAGTGTGTACCATGATTTCAATAAGTGGTTGCCTTATTCTCTGTATTCATCAAAACCCACAGAATTGTACAGTCAGAAATGAATTTTATTTTATGTAAAATAAAAAATAGGGGCACCTGGGTGGCTCAGTCAGCTAAGCATCCAACTTTGGCTCAGGTCATGATCTCGTGGTTTGTGAGTTTGAGCCCCACATGGGGCTCTGTACTGAGAGTTCAGAGCCTGGAGCCTGCTTCAGATTCTGTGTCTCCCCCTCTCTCTTCCCCTCCCATGCTCATGCTCTGTCTCTCTCTCTGTTTCTCAATAATCAAGAAAGTTTAAATTTTTTTTAATTTAAAATAAAAATAAATAAATGTTAAAGTCCATGTAATTTGTTCACATGGTGTGATAGAAAGAAATCCAGTGAAGTATCTAACAATTATGAATTTGCTCTACTAATTGAGATATATATTTATATCATCTTTAATTATTAGCCTTTAGATATATAATGCCTAAAGCAATACTAGAATTTTGCTAAGATAGAGCCAAGTACTTAAATAACTTTTAATCATAGACACATAAAATCTAAAGGCTATAAAGGATTTTGTGTAATCCACCAGTGGATTAAGAGATAAACAAGGAAAAAAACACAATCATCTCAATACGTTCAGGAAAATCATCAAATCATTTGACAATATCTGATGATATCTAACACCCAATTCTGACTAAAAAGAAAAAAAAATAGGAAACAAAAAACAAAAAATGCACACAAGGCATAGAAGGGAATGTCCTCAGTCAGATGAACCACATCTATGAGAAACCTAAGGCTAACACCATACTTAATAGTATGAGACTGAATGCTTTCCTCTAAGATGAGGAACAAATCAAGATACCAGTTTAGACCACTTCTCTTCAACTTTTTACTGGATGTTCTATACAGGGCCATGAGGAAGCTTAAGGGAGTTAGAGAATGACGGATATTTCGTTATCTTGATTGTGGTGATTTGTTTTTCATGGAGATTTTATATATATACACGTGTATATATATACATATATATATACATATACATATATACATACATATATACATATACATATGTACATATATACATATGTACATATACACGTGTATATATATACATATACATGTACATATATATGTATACATATATGTAATTTTCATGGATATTTACCCAATTATATACTTCAAATATATTGTTTTTATATAGCGCTTACGCCTCAACAAAGCTCTGAAGAATTATGTGATTTAAGCACAGTCCCTTTAGCCATTAGTAACCAAAGCCTAACCAGGTGCTTGAGCTTTCCACAATCAACCTGAAAATATTCGTCTAAGAAGTAGCCAGGATGTGAGGAAGTCATTTCAAAAAAAAAACATACCTGGTGTTTGAGAGGTGGTTAAACATTCTCTTCTGTCAAAATAGAACAAAACCAATCACACTTCCAGAAAGCATATTCCCTGGGAGCAAACTATGAGTTCCAGTCTCCCCGAGAAGTAGGGAAGAATAATGAAAAAACCACTATGGTTTTGGCAACACACAGATTTCAAATCAAATTCTGAATTTGCCAGTTCTTGACTGTGTGACTTTGATATATTTATTACACTTTCTGAGCTTTAGTTCCTGCTCTGTCAATTGAGGACAATGATACGTTTTTTCCTAAAGGATGCTGTGAGGGACAAATAAATTATTTTATGTTAAGTGGCATATATATTAGTCATTCAATAAATATTGGTTATGTTGCCCTTCTTATCTTCAAAATCTCTTAAGCCTTTCAGCCTTTCTGCTTTTTGCTTTCCCCAAAGCCTTTTAAGTAATTATCTAAGGAACTATTAAGTATTTTCTCTAAGTCATAGAAAACCAGGCATGGCATTAATCTGGAGAGAGCTCACAGTCTCGTAGGGAAGACCAATATATAAAAAAAAAAATGCTATTTGGCCCTCCTACACTCAAAGTGATCACTACAAAGAGTGACGCTGTAATGAGTTCAGTGACTGAGTTTCAATGGCTCAGGCAGTTTTTCAGAAAAGGAACAAAAAGCACATCTGAAAAGATGGGTAAGAGTTAAACAAGTTCATGGGAGTTTGGATGTGAAGACAAGCATCTCACTCTGAAAAACCAAAAGGCTGTCCATTACACTCATAGATATTACTAACAAAGTGCCTTTTGTAGTTCCTGCTTCATACCGTAATTCTGAATCCACACATACTGAGACGAACTTCAGGGACTAGTACAGCAAGCGTTTAACTTTATAGCAATCTTCCCAGAAACTCCTTGGCCCATTCAACATGGCCTGATTATTCTATATAGAACTTCATGTCCTTGATCTTGCCCAGCCTCTGGGAAAATAAATAAACAAGGCCCAGACCCTCAGAAATCTAATCTTGGAAAAAGAGGTTGTTCCCTCTATGACAAGTTTCAGAGTAAGTTTGTGTTAATCTTGAGTTTGTGTTTATCAAAACATTAACGTCACTTAAAGGCTTCTCCCTTCTTAGGCTACAAGTCGAATATGAAGATAAATACTCAATGTTATTTTCTCTAAGCTATCGTCAGAAATCAGGAAACAAATTATTTGCCTCAAAGGAAATTGCTGAGCGCCTTAAAGAAAGGTACCAAATAATCATACCACAACCAGCAAATCTGAAACATCTGGAATATATGTATTTTGGAATATTCATCAGAAGCTGTATATTGAATACATCAAGGGAGTCTCCTTCTTCTGCGCTACACTAGTTAATTTGATTTAGAGTCACAGCCAATGCTTTCCTATTGTATCTCCTTTCATGAAGAGTATTCTATTATGCTGGCTTGATATGAAGTTGCCTTAATGTGAGAGGCATTCACGAAATCCTGCAAGTACCATATTATTGATTTCAAGACTTGTGCTCACTTCATTGCAACATGCTGCCTCTGAAAGAATGAGCATGCCATTCACCCCAACCCACACCATATCTTTTAGAAGGACCATAAGTAAAAGGAGCCCAGGATTGCTCATTTTCATGGGTACAAGGAAGAGATTGGAGATCAGAAGTCCATGGATATCCAAGGGTAGAATGCCCTACAAACAAGAAACCCAGCAACTAGGACCAAAGAATATGGCTAAGTACTTAATCAAAACCAATGATACCTACTAATACCTCTATTATATAGATAAAGATATTGAGGCTTAGTGTAGGCAAGTGTCTGTTGAAAGAATACTGTTAACCCGTGGCAGAGTAGAGATTGGAATTAAAAACAATCTGACTCCAAAGCAAGAGCTCTTAACCACTCTTCTATTCTGGGGTGGTGGGGGGCGGGGGGGAGAAGCAGGAAACTAAATTGTTTCTATAGTATACTTCACAGAACATACAGTGTACAATATGTAATATATAGAGACTGGCCAAGAGCGAGCTCCTGGCCAGACATCCCTCTTCTTCCCAAAGCCACAAGGTCACTCTAACCTGCTCAGAGTTACTAGCCACTAGACACCTTCTTAAACATAGACTTGGGGAAGCACTAGGAACAATGGGCCATTTAAACCAGCAGTGGCTGTATGATTCCTCAGACTCGATACTGACAGCAACTGATGCACTGTGATTCGTCAGTTAAAGCTGAGTTTTCCTGCTAAGCCAGCAAGGCTGCCACTCCTTAGAAAGATCAGATCCATTACAGAAAATGAAGTAGCTACATTTTCTTTTGTATCTGAATGTAGTTTATTTTCCCCCTCACTAAATATGAATGCCACTGTGACAAATACAGTGATGTCAACAACACACAGGGAACAACATCATGCCTTATGTTTATGGGATCGGGTAAGGCTGAGGAGGTGCTATGTGAGCTGAAATCAGGAGGAGGAGTAAGAGTTAACAAGGCAGGAGAATTAAAGGACTATCCCAGCCAGGCAAAAACAAAAAACAAAACAAAAAAACAAAAAAACTATGGAAAAGTCACCCATGGTAGGAGAAAGCAAAGGGAAAGTCTTGAACAAGGACTTGCCACCATAGTATATCACCTATCACAGCAAAAAGGGCTGTGTAGTAATTTGTCGCATAAAAAGAAAAAGGAAATAGAATTGTCTCTGGACCTTCAGTCAGTCAGTTGGTAAAATCATTCTCCCCTGTTTTCTCTGCATTCAGTCCTAGAGTGACCCGATTTCTCTTCCCAACACTAGCTCATTATCCAGTAAAATCTGCCTGGCTGACTTTCCATCAAACCCACATTCTGGTTGTTTTAATGTCCCAACATAGCTGAGCGTTGCAAGGTTTCACTCGAGTCCTATCCCTCTGTTCTCCATTACCACAGATATAAAAAGGACATTTGGTGGGAATACCGCATACTGAAAAGGCCACAATGCTATAGGTGCATATCATTGAGACATGTGACTAATTAAAATCCTTACACAAGCATTTAATAAAAAATTTAACCTATTTGTGCCTTCCTTTTACATTGCAGTTTTGTATATCCCTTGAAAGAAGTCTTAAAGATTGTCAAACAGTCATCAGCCTTTTACAATCATCATAATGACCTTATTTGAATACCACTTGGTAACTTACAAATGCTGTAAATCTATTCTTTCATTTGCTTCTTTAGCCTGTGTGCAGAAGATAGGGCACATACTCTCATGAGTTGTTTTATAGATGACCAAATGGGGGCACAGAGTACTTTCTTTAATGTAGTGCTGAGAATAAAAAATATATATAAACACCATTACTCCAAGTCTTAGAAAAAAAGCCATTTTATTGTATCTCATGATTTTGCACTTAAGTATTTGAGCAAGGCTCAGTTATATGATTCTTCTGTCCCATGTAGCACTGAGATCTCTCAGTGGTATTTATCCAGCAGATCCACTCTGGAAGATCAAACAAGGCTTCACTCATGTCTGGTGCCTTGGCAGAGATAGTTGGAAGGCTGCACTCAGCTGTGACTTTTTCTTAACTTTATTGGGGAGTAATTGACAAATATAATTGTATAGATTTAAGGGGCTCCTGAGTGGCTCAGCCGGTTGAGAGTCCCAACTCTTGATTTCTACTCCGGTCATGATCCATCAGGCTCTGTGTTGAGTGTGGAGCCTGCTTAAGACTCTCTCTTTCTGCCCCTCTCCCCACTCACACTCTCTCTCTAAAATAAAAAAAATAAAAATGAAAATAAAAATAAAATAAAGTATACAATATGATGATTTGATATACATATATGTTATGGAATGATTATCAAGACCAAAGGGACTTTTGACCAGAGTGCCTACATATGGCCTCTCTACCATGATGGTCTCAGGTTAGTTCCAAAAGAGAGTGTTCCAGTGAGCAAGGTGGAAACTGCATGATATTGATGATCTAACCACAAAAGCCACATGATCACTTCACCCAGGTTCTATTGGCCAAAGTAGTCATAAACACGGACAAAGTCAAGATGAGAAAGCATCCACTCCATCTCCAGATAGGAAGAAATGTCAAAGGACCTGTGATTATGTTTCAAGACTGCCATAGGCATAGGAAGTATTGGAATTGTGGTTTAAACCCATAGCTTTGACTCCAAATCCCATTCCCCTGATGCACTGCCTGATAAGCCACAAACATCTCACAAGCCTGCAGGGAACTATGGTAAATTGGAAAGCACAGATTTAAGATCTGGCCAAGAATTGCTGGGTATATCAATCTATTATCAAAAGATAGAAATTCAGATTTTTATGTTATACCTCCCAAAATGAAATTATTAGTAAATAAATTAGTAAATATTTACTAGTAAATAAATTTTGAATTACTAGTAATTCAAATTTTAATGCCCAGTCTGTAATGTCTAACCCTATATCATAGTTTGAATTATTCTGTGTAGTTTTTGTGTCTGGAGGTAATTATTTGTTTACTTCAAAGCAAGAAGTGTAGGTTACAAGTTTAGTTTAGGATTCAGCCTTAGGTTCCAATCCCAGTTTTCCCCCTTGCTAATTCTGGGCCTGATGCTAACTCACTTGTGCTCTCTGAGCCTGTATCTTCATCTGTAAAATGGGGTTATATTAATAATAGTACCTCATAGGACTGTTGTGTGAACAAATTATACAATATATGTAGGAAGCCTAGCATAGGTCATGACACACAGTGGGTTCTCAGGCAATAAAACCTATCATTATGGAGGGAAAACCATCTCCCACACTTTGACATGAAACAGTGTGGAGAACCTTCACCAAGAGTCAAAAGGCCCAAGTTTTATTCTGAGTTCCACCTCTGGATTTTTAACTTCAGTTTTCTGGCTTTACCATTCCAGAGTCTCTGTGACCTCATCTGCAAAATTGCAATAGTAATAGCCCTACCAACCTCAGTATGCAGGGAGGAACAACGAATTATACTTGTGGAAGAGATTCATAAATTGCTTCCAATAATCTAAGGCATAAATACAAATACCACCATGGTTTACTGGACATTCTGACCCCCAATCAGATGTCAGAAGCAGAAAAGCAAAGAGCACACTGGGCAGGAGTAAATCCAGGCTGTGGATCAGCAGTCAGGGTAGCCAGAAGGAAGGAAGACCCTACAAAGCTAAGGACTATTTTTGGGGCTATGAATCAAATAGAGAAAACATGAAAAACAGAAAGCATGAAAACAGAGGTCATGGTCTATACAGAGGCTAAGGACCAGGCAAGGGACATGGTGAGCACTGGACTTGGAGTCAGGACATTACTTAGATGACCTTGGGAAGATCACTGATGAGAAGATTAACTGAAAAAAATTGTGTCAATTATATGACAATGTCTCATACATACCCTTAATGAGTGTTTACTGAATCTGACTCTAAGCCATTCTAAAGTCAGGCAGAAGACTGAAGATGTTTCCTCTTTAAAAGTCAGAACACACACACACACACACACACACACACACACGGTCACACGAGTGCATCTAAAACTAGTGAAAGCTGAATAAGCTCTGGGACTTGTACCAATGTCAATTTCCTGTTTTGAAAATTATACTTCGTCATGGGAGATGTAACCACTGGGGAAAACTAGTTGAAAGGTATACAAGAGACCTCTCTGTACTTTTTTTTTTTTTCAACTTCCTATGAATCTGTAATTGTTTCTAGTAAAAAAGTTAAAAAAAAAAGAAAGTCCAGGAAAACAGTAGAATATAAATGAGAGGGATTGAGAGAGAGAGAGAGAGAGAGAGAGAGAGAGAAAGAGAGAGATTGAAATCAGTAAGACACTAATAGAAAATGAAGCAAAGACCAATAAAGGGCAGGGGGCAAGACAAAGTACAGGAAATCCACAGGTATTGAAAAAGGCTGCATGAAGCCTCTAGGGAAATGAACAGCTGTGGAGTGTTAGTCCTAAAGCCTCAAATGGAGGCCATTTTCTCTCACAGCCTAGACACTTCTTGCCTGCTTACTATTCTGTTAAGAAAAATATCTCAGGACCTGGCCAGAACGATGTCTGAAGGTAGACATAGGTAAAGGGGAACCCACGGCTAAAAAGAGAAGGTGTGCTATGGAATAAAAAAGGAGACAGGGGAAGAATAGTGGCCACTAGAAAACATACCAAAAATGGGTCGTTCATCAGAACTTGCTCTGAGGCAAAATCTTGAATCGTACATTTGGCTTTCACACAGATTGGTGATCATTTTCTTGTTTATACAATCCACGGAAAGGTTAATTATGCTAGTGACTGTGGCTGGGAAACAATTCTCGGAAAATGCTTTGGTAACAACAGGTTGGCAGTGTATGGAAACCATCTGCTTCCCACAAATGTTAAGGTAAACTTTCAAACTTGTGGGGTTAGCAATTACAGATTGTATACTAGTTTAGTGGAGGGAAAATACATGCTGTGTTGATGTACACTTTCTGGATCTTTTTGACACCCAGCTGAAAAGGAACACCATGTTATAAGAAGGATGGTCTTTGGGCATATCAAAACTTGAGTAAGTCATCTTTGTTTGCATGTATTAAGGCCAACAGAACAAGAACATCACACAAGGGAATAGAGTATTTATACAGAATGTCTCCTAAGTAAATTAAGCCTCTCTGGTTTGCTCTTGCCTTGACCCACTAATGGGAACAGGATCATAGATGGAAGATTTGTTTCTTATAAAAATATTCAGTTTATTCTACAAAGGAACATAAAATGCTGCTCCTCTGACCCCGTGGCATGAGCTGTTCTCGGGGGCCGCAATTGTGGTTGTTCCGGCCTGCTTTGTCATAAAGCAGTCTATTCCCCAACCCTCCCGGAGGCAGAGTTTCTGGGCTCCCACCTCCACTGTGGAGGAGAGAAATGGCAATGGCTAATGTGCTCCCAGCTTAGCAAATGCTGTCAGGGCTGCTAATCCATCACTCTGAGGGTACCTCGCAAAGAGGCAGATTCTTGTGAAAATCATTCAGCTGAAGCGGGGAAGGAACATTTGAAGCAGAGTGGAATTCCAAATTATGAATGGCAGTGGGGAGTGGACACAAATCATATTTGCTAATGGAAGTAAAAACTCTAATTGGTCCCTTGTGGTTTCAGCTTGAATAGCAACACCTTATAATGCTTAGGCCCTAGGTGGCTTGCATCCATTACAGACTGAGGAATGGCTGCATAAATACAGGAATTAAAGTTTTAGGCAATCTCAGATCTATAGATGATTAACACTCTCCACATAGCATTCGCATCCTGATTGACGGTGAGGCTGCTGCTAAAGTGGGGGGGGGAAATGGAGTTATCTACCTTAATTTGCGTATGTGAATATATTGTAGGAATGATTTTAAAAAAGAAAACTCACATCCCTATTGGAAGACTAAAGAGCACTAAAACACGTACAAAATTGGAATCAGATAACTTGTTTGAATAAAGACTCTGCGACTAAATACTTGATCTCAGGCTAAGTAAACTCTGAATCACAAAATTCTCATAGCTAAAGTAGATGGATAACAATAGTATTCTTCTCACAGGACTACCGTATGAGAGACAGCTACCTCTCCCTGTGACAGATACCTATTATTCCCTCTTCCCTGTTAATTAGGTCTTAGTTTTGCTTAGGTGTTCATATTCTACCTGGCTATATTCAGAGAAAGGACCCCTCCTGGGCCTAAGGGGTTAATCTTGACCAGTCTCAATGAAATATGTCATGCCATTGCCACTGACAATATCTAGTTTAGGAATAGGCATGTGACAAAATTCTGGCCAAAGAGACATGAGAAGGCTTTGGGGGAAGGAGGTCTCTAGAAAATGGATTATTCACTCTTACATAGTGCCCTATAAATACAAACTTCACTTTCCTACCTCAAGATATGGGACACCTGCAACTATATTAGCCATGTAAGGACCATGAGAACAAAACCAAGAGAATTTTAGAGAAGCCAAGCTAGATCAATGATAGGATGCATTTATGCAAACACTCATCCTGTCTCTGGACTTCTCATTATATAAGATGATAAACTTATTTTGTTTAAGCTACTTTTTTTCTTTTCTTTTCTTTTTTTTTACTTGTGGCAGTCAAAGGAATTCTACCTGAATTCTACAATATAAGGATAAAATAAACAATGCCTGTGCAGGGCTACTTTCTAGATCGGGGATAAACCAGATGCAAATGGAAGCTTGCATCAAAGTTGCAACAAAGATTCACGCTATGTCAGTCTAGGACTGTATTAATGTGATCTGTCCTTGATTTATCATCTTGAGCAATGATCAACTCACTTTGGAGGAAAATGACATCACTGAGAGCTTATATAAATTCTCATAAATAGAATCTGGTATTCAATTAAGTATGCCAGACTTATCAACAAGTAGCACTAAGAGAAAAACACAAATAGAAAAGGAACCAGAGATGACCTGGTTTGGGGAGTCATTAGACATGAACTTCAAAATAATTAACATGCTTTAAAAAACAAATGATGATCCAACAAACAGAATTCCAGGACCAGATGACCTCACAGACAAATTCTACCAAACATTTAATGAAGAGGTAATACTTATTCTTCTCAAACTATTCCAAAAAATTGAAGAGGAAGGAAAGCTTCCAAATTGATTCCATGAGGCCAATATTACCCTGATACCAAAATCAGATAAAAGTAAAACAAAAAAAGAGAACTACTGGCCAATATTTCTGATGACCATTGAAGTAAATATCCTCAACAAAATATTAGCAATATGAATCCAACAATACATTTAAAAAAATTATGCACCACAATCAGGTGGGATTTATTTCTCAGATGCAAGGGTGGTTTAGTATTCACAAATCAACATCATAAATCACATCAACAAGAGAAAGGTTAAAAAACATATGATCATTTTAACAGATGCAGAAAAGGCATTTGATAAAGTACAGCGTTCATTCATGATAAAAATCCTCAACAAATGGGGTGTCTGAGTGGCTCAGTCGGTTGAGTGTCTGACTCTTAGTTTCAGCTCAGGTCATGATCTCACGGTTTCATGAGTTTGAATCCCACATTGGGCTCTGCACTGGCAGTGTGGAAGCCTGCTTGAGATTCTCTCTCCCTGTCTCTCTACCCTTCCCCTATTTGCATTGTCTCTGTCTCTCTCAAAGTAAATAAATAAACTTAAAAACATTTTTTAATCCTCAACAAATTATGATTGGAAGGAATATATCTCAACATAATAAAGGCCATAGATAGAAAAACCCACAGCTAACATCGTACTCAATGGTGAAAAAATCAGAGCTTTTCTCCTAAGGTCAGGAACAAGAGAGGGATGTCAACTCTCACCAATTTTATTCAACGTAGTACTGGATAACCACAGCAATCAGACAACAAAAAGAAATAAAAGGCATCCAGATTGATACGAAGTAAAATTTTCACTATTTGCAGATGACATCATGCTGTATAAAGAAAACCCTAAAGACTCCACCAAAAAACAACTAGAACTGATATGTGAATTCAACAAAATCATAGGATACAAAATCGATATAGAGAGATTCTGTTGCATTTCTATACACTAATAATGAAGTAGAAGAAAGAGGAATTAAGAAAACAACCCCATTTAGAATTGCACCAAAAATAATGAAATACCTAGGAAAATATTTAGCCAAGGAGGTTAAAGACCTGTACTCTGAAAACTATCAAACATTGATGAAAGGAATTGAAAAACACACAAAAATGAAAGATATTCCATGCTTTAGATTGGTAGAATTTTGTTAAAATGTCCATAATACTCAAAGAAATCTACAGATTTAATGCAACCCTTATCAAAATACCAACAGCGTTTTTCACAGAACTTGACATATAATCCTAAAATTTGCATGGAGCCACCAAAGACTCCACATAGCCAAAGCAATCTTGAAAAAGAAGAACAAAATTGAGAGATATCACAATCCCAGATTTTAAGATACACTACAAAGCTGTAGTAATCAAAACAGCATGGTACTGGTGCAAAAAATAAACACATAGATCAACAGAACAGAGATCCCACACTAAATCCCAGAAATAAACCCGCACTTTTATGGTCAATCAATTGATGACAAAGGAAGCAAGAATAAGCAAAGGAAAAAAGACAATCTCTTCAACAAATCATGTTGGGAAAACTAGACAGCCACATGCAAAATAATAAAACTGGACCACTTTCTTACACCATACACAAAAATAAACTCAAAATGGATTCAAGACCTAAATGTAAGACCTAAAACAATAAATATCCTAGAAGAGAGCACAGGCATTAATTTCTCTTACACTAGCCATAGCAACATTCATTACTTTGGATCTATCTCCTGAGGCAAAGGAAGCTGAAATAAAAATAAAATATTGGGACTGTATCAAAATAAAAAGCTTCTGCATAGCAAAGGAAACAACCAACAAAACAAAAAGACACCTACTTAATGGGAAAAAACATTTGCAAATGATATATCTGGCAAGGGGTTAGAATCCAAAATATATAAAGAACTTACACAATTCAACACCAAAAAAATAAATTAAATAATCCAATTTAAAAGTGGGTGGAAGACGAACAGACATTTCTCCTAAACAGACCTACGGATGGACAATAGACACACAAAAAGATGCTCAACATCACCTACCATCAGAGAAATGCAAATCAAAACCACAACGAGATATGACCTCACACCTGTCAGAATGGCTAAAATCCAAAACACAAGAATCAACTAGTGCTAGCAAGAATGTGGAGAAAAAGAAAACCTCATGCACTGTTGGTGAAAATGCAAACTGGTGTAGCTACATAGAAAAAAGTATGGAAGTTTCTCAAAAACCTAAAATTAGAACTACCATATGATCTAGTAATTTCCCTACTGGGTATTTACCCAGAGAAAATGAAAACATTAATTCAAAAACATACATGTACCACTGTGTTTATTGCAGCATTATTTACAATAGCCAAGATATGGAAGCAACCCAAGTATCCACTGATAGATGAATGAATAAAGAAAAAGTGGTATATATAAATATGCAGTGGAATATTACTCAGCCATAAAAAAGAATGGAATCTTGCCATTTGTAAAAACATGGATGTACCTAGAGAATATAATGCTAAGTGAAATAAGTCAATCTGAGAAAGACAAATGCCATACGATTTCACTCATATGTGGAATTTAAGAAACAAAACAAGTGAACAAGGAAAAAAAAACCTCTTAATATATACTCTTAAATATAAAGACTCTTAAATATAAAGAATAAACATGTGCTTACCAGATGGAAGGTGGGTGGGGGTATGGGTGAAATAGGTAGAGAAGATTAAGAGTACACTTATCATGATGAGGACTGAGTAATGTATAGAATTTTTTTCCAAGTTTTTATTTAGATTCCAGTTAGTTAACATACTGTGTACTATTAGTTTCAGGAGTAGAATTCAGTGATTCATCACTTACATACAACACCCAGTGCTCAACACAAGTGCCCTCCTTAAAATTGTTGAATCACTGTATCATACACCTGAAACTAATATAGCACCGTATGTTGATTACACTGAAATATAAAAATAAATAAGTAGATTTCCTTCCTTAAAAACAAATAAATGACAAAATGGAGAATGTAATCAGAAAACTGGAAGCTTTAAAATATCAATAAAAATTCCGGAACTAAAAAATATAATAATCAAAATTAAGAATTCAGTATGAACATATAACAGTGAACCAGAAGTCAACAGAAACTATTCAAGCTAACACAAGGAGAGTAAAAAAAAAAGGTGGAAAATTTAGAAAACACAGTGAGAACATATGAGAGATGATTAAAAGGTCTATCATATATATAATTGGAATCACATAAAGGGAGAAGGGAGTCAAAAGAAGAGAGTCAAAGGCAATATTTGAAACAGCTGAGAAGTATCAAATTTGACAAAAGACGTGAAACTATAGACTAAAGCAGGATATCTACAAGGAAAACCACACCTAGCCTATCATAATAAAACTACTAAAAACCAAAAACAAAATCATACTAAAAGCTGACAGAGGAAAAAACACATTTACTTTCAAAGGAACAATAACAAGACTTAATGGCTGACTTTCCAGTAGAAACTTGAGAAGCTATAGACCTATAAAAATGCTTTTAAAGGGCTTTTTAAAAGTCACTACCAACCCCCCAAATTAAAAGCAATGAAAACTGGTATATACTCAACAGAAAAAGTGTTTATGTCCTACATAAAGAAGACATGTAACAGTAATGTTCATCACACATTTAATAGTCAAAAGTGAACAACAACTCTAGTGACCATCAGTAATAGAATGGATAAACAAATCATGGTATATTCATATAATGGGATACTACATGGCAATAAAAAAATGAACTACATTATTCATAACAGATGAATTATTTCACAGACTTCATGTTGAGTGTAATAAGCCAGAAAGAAAAGTACATTTTGTATGATTCCATTTATATGAAGCTTAAGAATAGACCAAACTAACTCATGGTTGGAGAACACAGAATTGTAGTTACTTCTGTAGCAAGGGTACTGTCTGGGAGGGAGAAATAAAAAGCATTCTGGAACGTTTTCTAGGTTCGAAACCTTGATATGGGTGGTACATGTAAAAATTCATCAAGCTAAACATGTAAGATTTGCGCTATCGAATATATGTAACTTATCTCTCAATAAAAACAATATTACTTTTATCAAGAAAAAGAAAGTGAAGGGTAAATAAAAACATTTCCAAACAAGCAACAAACAAACAAACAAAAAAACTCAGAAAATGTGTTGTTAACCGAATCACACCAAAAGAAATGCTAAAAGCAGCTCTCTAGACAGTAGGAAAATGATCCCGGGCAACAAAATCAAAATGTAGGAAATAATTAAGGGCAATTGATAAAGATACATAAAAATACAAAATTATGGGGCACCTGGGTGGCTCAGTTAGTTAAGTATCTGACTTCGGCTCAGGTCATGATCTCGTGGTCTGTGAGTTTGAGCCACGTGTCAGGCTCTGTGCTGACAGCTCAGAGCCTGGAGCCTGCTTCTGATTCTGTGTCTCCCTCTCTCTGGCCCTCCCTCCGTTTGCACTCTGTCTCACTCTTTCTCTCAAAAATAAATAAGCATTAATTTTTTTTAAATACAAAATTAAATGACTATTATCTATATAAACCAATAAAAATGTCTATAAACTCTAAAACATGTGTATTAACTTCACTTGGCGTTAATCACCAAAAATCAGGAAGAAAATAAATGGAGTATAAGTGTTCTAGACCCTAGCAATGTCTGGGAAGTTATAAAAGAGCTAATTCATATTACACTGTAATTAGTTAAGGATGCTTATTGTAATTTCTTGGATACACGCTACGGTAAAAGAATGTATAACAAGTTAATGGAGTAGAAAACATAAAGAGAGACATGGTAGAGAAAACAGAACTGACAAACATACCAGGAATCACATTAAGTAGACTAAATATTTCAATTAAAGACAAACATTGTCAGACAGAAAAAAACAAAACACAACAATATGCTCCTTATAAGAATAAGAGATGGTCTTTAGGGATGCCTGGGTAGCTCAGTCAGTTAAGCACCCAAATCTTGACTTCAGCTCAGGTTGTGATCTCACAGTTAGTGAGTTTGAGCCCTGCATCTGGCTCTCTGTACAGTGTGGAGCCTGCTTGGGATTATCTCTCTCCCTCTTTCTCTGCTGCTCACTTGTTCTCTCTCACTCTCTCTCTCTCAAAATAAATAAACTAATAAAAACTTTTTTTAAAAAAAAAAGAGATGCTCTTGAAACCTGAAGACATAGACAAACTGTAGGTACAAAGATAGCTTCTTAGGCCAAGTTTCCACAGAAATAGACCCTAGCACAAGAATTTGAGTGCAAATCATTTAGTATTAGGTGAAACCAGGATCATATGCAAGGTAGTAAGAAAATAAGACAGGGGCAAAAGGGAATATTGAATGCATTCATGGACAGTTTAATTCTTGAAGCAGCTATAACTGAATCCTGACATGGATTGCTGAGAGGTGGTATATAATACGTATCACAGTGGTCTCGCCTGAGAGACGAGGGAACAAAGGTATTTATCCCTAAACTCCCTACATTATTGGTAGAGGGCAACATCTGGAGCACCACTAACCACTTACATCCTGCCTGCTCCCATGAGTCATGTCAACAATACTTTAAGAAAAATAAAGAAAAAAGAAAACAAGTTTTTAAGATAAAACTGTCAGGGAGAGTCGTGGGTAGATTCACGTGGACTCTGTGGGATGCTCTGGCACATAGCAGAGTGAGTGCTGAACAGATAAGAGCAGGGCCTCAGTAGCTTCAGCCACAAATGAAAAAATATATAGCATGCAAATACTAACTAAAGACAAACAAACGAGCAAAAACAAAAACAAAAAGCTAGCATGACCGTGCTAATATCAGACAATGTAGGCTTAAAGGCAAAACATGCTAGCAGAAATAAAGAATACTTCACAAAAGATTTAGCATTTACTAATTTATATATATCCAATTGCATAGCTGCACAATATATGGAATACAAACTGACATAAGTCAAAGGAAACAGAAATCTACAATCATAGCAGAAATATCAGCGTGTCTTTCTCAATAATATGTACCCTGACAAAAATATCAGTAATTTTAAAAGAGGATCTGAATAAAACAAATAATACTCTGGAACTAACTGACAGAGAACCCTGCAAGTAGTAACAGAACACACGTTATTTTCAAGTGTACCTGGAACATTTGTCAAAATTGTACATACGCTAGGCCATACGGTGAGTCTCAACAACTTGTAAATAATTGAAGTCATAGAGAATATGCCCTCTGAACACTGTGGTTTATAACTGGAACTCGGTAACAAAAATCTAAATAGAAGATCCCTAAAACCAAAGATTTTGTAAAATATTTCTAAATGGCTCTTGAGACAAAGAATAAATCGCAATGGAAATTAGACAATATTTTGTATTAAATTACAATAAACACATCAAAACTTGCAGGATACTGATTAAGTATAAGCTTAAAGGAAAATGTGTAGCCTTAAATGCATATATTAGAAAGGCAATTTTAATCCTAAACCCAACATTTTAAGTAATTAATTCAAAAAGGAGAAGGAAGGAAATTTTTTTAAAAAGCAAAATAATAATAATAATAATAATAATAATAATAAAAAAATGGAAAAATTCAATAGAGGAAGTAAACAGAGTAAAAGTGATGAGTAGAATAACAAAATGAATAAATTCCCAGCAAGACTGAGCAAGAAGAGAGAAAGAAAAGAGAGATAATAACTAGGTATGAAAAAGAGCATAACATAACATATCTTACAAATATATATTTCTTAAAAAAGAAAGAAGGATAAGATAATATGATGAATAACTTTATGCCAATAAATTTTTAAAATTTAAATAAAATTCCCAACTTTCTTAAAAAACAAAAAACTTGACTAAATTAATATAAGAATAAAGAGAAAATTTGAATTATTTCTATTTAAAAAATTAAATCTCCAAGTAAAACAATTTACCAAATGGAGAAGTCTCTAAAGCTTAGAGAGCCTCACTGGTTAGTCTTTCATAACAAATTTTTCCAAATAATAGAAAAGGGGAGCTCAAACTTTATGAGATCAGCATAACCTTAATTCAACTATCTAGCAAGAATATTACAGAAAAGGAAAATGTCAAAGAACATGGAAAATCCTAGATAAAACATCAACAAGTCCAATTCAGTAGTATGTAAAAACTATTGTACCCAAGGCCAATTAGGGTTTATTCCAGAAATAAAAATTCCTGGTTGATTAGCACTCAAAGTTTAATCAATCCATGTAACTCAGTACATTACTAGAATAAAGAATTAAATAAAGACAATCTCAATAGATGAAAGCATTTGATAAAATCCAACACTCTTCGTCTTAAAATTCCTAGCAAACTTGGAACAGACTGAACTTTCTTAATTGGATAAATACTATCCTTTAAAAACACCAATTATCATACTTAATCATGAAATATTGAAAACTTTCTTCCTGAAACTTGGAATAAAAAACATGCCTGATACTACCATTGCTCTTTTTTTCATTATTATTATTAAGTTTATTTATTTATTTTGAGAGATAGAGAGACACAGTCAGGTAGAGGCACAGAGAGGAGAGAGAATCCCAAGTAGGCTCCACACTGTCAGGGCAGAGCCCGACACAGGGCTCAAATTCGCAAACCGTGAGATCATGACCTGAGCCAAGATCAAAAGTCAGAGGCTTAACCAACTGAGCCTCCCAAGCGCCCCTTGATACTATCATTTCTATTCAATATTGTACTAAGGATGTAGCTGATACAATAATGAAGGAAAAAAATTAAGAACTGGTATGGAAGAAATTAAGATGTTCTCATTCACAGATGACATGATTGCATGCAATAGACGATCTAAAAGAATATACAATTAGAATTAACAAGTGACATCAACAAGGTTAATATAAAAATGTGTTTTTATAGAGCAATAAAAAATTAAAAATCGTATTTTTTCTTTTTAAAGTTTTTATTTAAATTCCAGTTAATTAACATATAGTGTAATATTAGTTTCAGGTGTAGAATCTAGTGATTCATCACTTACATACAACACCCAGAGCTCACCACAAGTGTCTGTCCTCCTTAATACCCATCATCTCCAGAAACCCTCAGTTTGTTCTCTGTCATCAAGAACCTGTTTCTTGGTTGACTCTTTCTCTACTATTTTCTCTCCACTATGTTCATCTGTTTTGTTTCTTAAATTCCACACATGAGTGAAATCATACGGTATTTATCTTTCTCTGACTTATTTTGCTTAGCTTAATACTTTTTGGCTCTATCCACGTCGCTGCAAATGGCAAGATTTTATTCTTTTTTATGGCTGAGTAATTATATACATTATATACAAATATACATATAATACATATACATATAACATATAATATAATACATACATATAATATATACATTATATACATACATACATACACACACATACACCATATCTACTTTATCCATTCATCAGTCAGTGGACACTTGGGCTCTTTCCATAATTCGGAGATTGTTGATAATGCTGCTATAAACGTTGGGGTGCAGGTGCCCCTCTAAATCAGTAAGGAAACATTATTTTAAAAATGACATTTACAATAACATCAAAGACATGAAATACTTAAGAAAAAATAATGAAAAATGTACAAGACTTCTGCATTCACAACTATGAGACATTAATTAGGGAAATCACAGAAAACCAAAATAAAAGGAGGGATCTAACATGCTGAAGTATTGAAAAATTCCTAGTATAAAAATGCTAATTCCTTCCAAAATGGTTCACTGGAATCAATACTACCCCATTCAACATCTCCAACAGAGTTAACTATTTGTCTTTGTGAACAATGACCAGCCGATTCTAAAATTCATGCGGAAACACAAAAGGCTGATAACAGCCAAGATAATCTTGAAAAGGACAATACTAGAAGATCCACCTACTAAATATGAAGACTTGTTTAAATCTATATTAAGACATTGCAATATTGGTACTGCTGGTGAGTACATAGACAAACATCAATAGAAGACAAGAGAGTGTTCAAAATTAAACCTATACTTACATGGTCCCTTGATTTGGACAGACAATTCTCTGCAGTAAAAAAATAATGGACTTTGCAATAAATGGTACCGGGTCAATTGGACACTACTATGGAAAAAGTGAATCTTGATCCCTTCCTAACAACAAAAACAAATTCCCAATGAAATACAGATCTCAGTATGAAAAGTAGAACATTAAAACCTCTAGAAAAAGAGATATTATCTTTATAACCTGAAGGTAAGCAAAGATTAAACAGGACACAAAATCAACCACATAAAAGAAAAAGTTATAAATCACATTATATAAAAATGAAGTATTTTTTATATGCCAAAAACAGCATTTAGAGAGTGAAAAGTTAAACCACTGAGTAGGAGAATATATTTTCCATACACATATACAGCAAAGAATCCATAGCCAGAATTAAAAAAAAAAAAATTTAATTTGAAAATCAAGACAAAAAAGACAAAATCAGAATAGATATTTCATAAAAGAAGATATCCAAGAGGCCAATAAGCATATGAAAAGGTGATCTACTTCATTAGGCATTAAGGAATTGCAAATTGAAATAATATTACCATTACATACCCAGCAGAATGGGTATAAATTAAAATTCTGACCATACCAATTATTGGTGAATATGTAGAGCTACCCGAATTCTCATTCTCTGCTGATGAGAGAATAAATTGGTTGAACTACTCCTGGAAACCTTTAGGCAATATCTAATAAGCTAAAGATTCACACCAGATGATCCGACTAGCTACCGGAAACGTTGACATAACCTGTACTTGCACAACAAACGGTATAACTACAGCAGTTATTTAAGTCCTAAGTACCAGGCTCTGGGTTTTTCTTCAATTATGCCAAGCATTTTTCTACCCATCACACAGAGGAGTATAATGAGGCTTGGGGAGGTTAGATTACTATGCAAATTCACGAAATTAGTAAAGACAGAAGCAAAGATTAAATCCCTGCCTATGGGACTTCCAGGCCTTATTCCTAACTGCCACCCTCTACTGTGAACACATGGTCAGTAATTACCTATTTAGATATGTTTTTTGAAAAGCCACTTAGGTAATAAGACCTAAGGACCTCCCACCTCTCAAACTGTCTTCCTAGTATTTATCTTCCTTTATCTTTGATGAACAGTATAGGTGTTACTAGGGGAAGGAAAAGTGATAAGATATGGCAACAGCTTGATTTCCTACAAAGCTGTCTGGAATTGGGTCTCTAGAAGTGTTTGCAGGGTTTGCACATGCTAATGAAGACAGAAGGTCTGCAAAATAGTGTTTATAAGGGCACCAGGGTGGCTCAGTCCGTTGACTGTCCCATCCCTGATTTCAACTCAGGTCATGATCTCACAGTTCATGGGCTCACACCCTGCATTGTGCTCTGTGCTGACAACGCGGAGCCAGCTTGGGATTCTCTCTTTCCCTGTCTGCCTCTCTCCCACTCATGCAACTGTCTCTCAAAATAGATAAATAAAAGTCCAAAGATAAAATAAAACAGGTTATACATGTGCACTAATTTCCTTAGACACTAAAGAAAAAAACATTCCTTTACTCTCAGAGCAAATTGTGTTCCTTCCATCCTATAGAAGGAACTCCTCCCTTATTCTCAACCAGGCCTTGGCCTCAGGCTGATCAGACACTTGCAGAGTGGAGACCACACTGAAAACCCTTCTGTGTGAGTCTTCATTTGACTGCACACTTCTTTCACTGAAGTGCTGCTCAAGCTTTCACCGGCCTTCTCTAGACATTCAGCATTCAGCTTCCTACTCCTCTCAAATTTCATTAAAAACGTGCTTGTTGTTCACCCACTAGATGGTTTTTTGGCCTTATCTCAATCTTTACCACACATCTTTAGGGTAACTTTTCAGATTCCCATTTTGCAGGGGGTAGAGTGAAGATCAGAGGTATGAAGGGATCTTCAAGGTCACACAAACATTAAGGGACCTCATTCAAGGTCACACAAATATTAAGGGACAGAACCAGGCTCTATAGGATGTTAGAGATCTCTCTTTCCTTCCTACACACTACTTAAATAAAGCTCACAGCCAAAGGCAGAAACACAGACAGAAACACAAAAGCCTTAGCGACTTGGGGCTCAGCAAAAGGCCAAGCTTGTGTATTTCAGTAGCCTCTAAAACATTAGTAATTGAATTGCATTACAATTATTGTTTCATTTTTTAATTATTTGGGTCCACTTATATATGCATTTATGTCAGACCTTTAGTTAACTCTGCATACCAGCAGGTCCTGGGCTAAGAACTGGAAATTTATGTGGGATTATTGGTTTTATTATGACAGCATGCTACCCACCCTCACCGACCTTACTATCTAATTAGAAAGATAAACAACTGAATTAGCAACATGATAAAGCGTGTTGTCTATTACAACGGGAAACTATGACTTAGATCATCAAGTAGAAACACAATCATAATTAGTATTGTTGTCAAGAAAACATGACAGAGTGAAATATATTTTAGATTAAAATCAAGATATTACTAAAATAAGTTTGAGGCTTTTATGTGTATGTGCCTTAATAGCTAGAAAAATATTAACTTTTTTGGATGATGCAGAATAAATGAGAGATTACTCCAATATAATTGATCACCTGCCTTTGTTTTACATTAAAATCAAAGCCCAGGAGCATGTCTGGTTCTACCTTCTGTATCTAGCAGGGTATTGTAGAATAAACAAGGTCTTTGGAGGTGCAAACATTGAGTATAAATATCAAGTGTGTGTGTCTAGTTTTTCTAGTTCTTGTTTTCATTTCTATTAAAAAAGGCATTCATAAGAATACTGGCACAGGCTAGCTGTGAGAACGAAGGAAAACCATGTATATAAACATACTTTGTTATGTATTCTATTAATCAGAACCTTTTTGGTTGCAAGTGCTAAAAATCCAATTCAAGTTAGCTTTAAAAAATGGCATGTATTGAAAGCTATGGCCACACAAAAACCTGCACATGTATGGTTATAACAGCTTTAGGCATAGCTGCCAAAATCTGGAAGCAACCACGACATCCTTTAGTAGGTAAATGAATTAATAAACTGTGGTGCATCCAGTCCGTGGAATATGATTCAACTCTAAATAGAAAGGAGCTATCAAGCCAGGAAAAGACGTAAAGGAACCTTAAGTGCATATTGTTAAGCAAAGGAGCCAATCTGAAGAGGCTACATACTGTATGATTTCAACTACATGACATTCTAGAAAAAGCAAAGCTATGGGGACAGTAAAAAGATCAGTGGTTGCTGGGGATGGAAGTGGGGGCACAGTGAACAGGCGTAGCTCAGAGAACTTTTGGAGCAGTGAAAATATTCTATATGACACCTTAATAATAGATACTTGACATCATACATTTGTCCTAATCCATAAAATGTGTAAGAGCAAGAGTGAACCATAATGTAAAGTATGGACTTGGGGGATCGTGCTCTATCAATTCAAGTTCACCAATGGTAACAAATGCACCACTCCGTTGGGGGATAATGGGGAAAGCTCCAAATGGGTGGGGTCAGGAGGATATGGAAAATCTCAGTACCTTCAACTATTGGGTGAACTTAAAACTGCTCTCAAAATATGTCTTTAAAACAAACAAACCAAAAAAATGGTGTTTACTGACTCCAGTGACCAAAAAGGGTGGGGTGGATCTCACCTCATGCACTGCTGGACCTGGGCATGAAATGATACAATCTGAATGCCCTCCATCTCTTGCCTTTGGTATATACTCCGTTGGCTTCATTCTCTCCATTCTCTCTGACTGGCAAGCCTACAGGAGAGGAAGTCTTTCTCTCCACTTTCATGTATACAAATCCTAGGAATTCTGATCGTCCAAGCTTTCATTCTTTACCGACACCTTGTGTGAATTATTGTGACTGGCTGGACCGGGTCATACTTTTATTTACCCTGTGCTGACATGAAGAGGTACATGGGATTAGCAGCCCTGTCAGAATACTGTGGAGTATGTTCTGGTATAGGAGCAATTCTCCAAAGAAGGACTAGAGGAAAGCATGCTGGAAAGTCAAATCTATACAATCCATACATACAGCATACCTAAAGTTAAGACCTGTCGATCTCTACAGACACGTCACAGTACTCTAGCTGTGTGATCCAGGCCAAAACATTTCATTGCTCTGAGCTTCATTTTCCTCTTCATTTCCTCTTCATTTTCCTTATAAAATAAGGCACTTCTAGGGCCATAAGCATTAAATGAAATCATAAACCTAAGATGCTTTGTATCTTGGACATAGAATTACTCTGCACATGGTAGCCATTAGTAGTAATAACAATCCCCAGCTCAAAGATATGGGAACAAAGGCCTAGAGAGGGTGTGACTTGCCCTTGGCCAGATCCATTGAACACCCTGATAGAGAGATCATAACAGCAAGTACCAGAGCCTGGAGCCCTGAAGAAATCCTTTGCACTCTGGGAATTACACAAATGATTTATCAATGATGACATCTGGTCCCGAGGGAGAGAAGGCTTACTTTTAGCTGTGCTTCAGGACAATCGTATAATAAGCGTAATGTCTTGTACTGCATGGTGCTTTTATTTTTCAAAGTGTTTCCCATCAATTACATCATTTTACCCTTAAATATCCCTATGAGTCAGGGAAGACATTATCACCATTAGTTGTTGCTTTTACTATTGATTTTTTTCAATGCTCCGTTTGTTATAGAGCAAATACGGCCATTCTCATTTTTAAACTGTTTCTAATTTTTTTTTTCAATGAATTCTGGTGCTTAGCTTTCTCTAACTTGAATTGTTGTCTCCTAATTGAAAATGGCAAATTTCCTTGACAAATGCACAGCAAGATGGCTTAGAAAAGAATCACTAAGGAGTGGGAGAGCTGAAAACGCCTTTTTACATGCAAACAAATGGATTACAAAATCTGTGTTTCCCAATCCTGAACTTTTGCAGCAGCTCAAGTCAGGAGGACCAAGGAATCTGTGAACTAGCTAATACCACAAGTTAACAGATGTTCACATGGGTCCCAGGCAGTTGCCAAATGAATCATTTCTCAGTATAAACAGAACCAATGGAAAGTCTAGACCTCATGAAATCCTGAAATCTGCCAAATCACTCCAGCAGAATGGAAACAAATTCTTACCTTTTCTCATTATACACAGTAGAAAGTCTGATGGATAAAGGGGAGGTAAAGGCCAAAACGTTCCAGATTCTACCACTCAGCTCTGCCACTGACTGCTGTCTTACCTTTGCAGAGGGACTTATGTTCTTCTGCAGTCACTTCTGGAGAACAGAAATACCGTGAGCTTCTGGATTTACACCCAGACCTACATTCTGAACACATGACACATTACCCAATTTTCCCAGCCCTAATTTCATCACTTGAGCTGCTTATATTTGAAGATTAAATAGCATCACTATGTATGAAGACCTAATATAGTACCTGGCACATAACAGAAATCAATAATTATCAACTTCTCTTTCCCTAGAGCAAAACAAACAATGAAGTCTATATATACTTGATATGCAGATTCATGCATAGGTACATAGATGATAGTATAGATATAATTATATGCATATACATTGTGAGGATAAATTAAAACTCAATTCTTTAAAATTATTATAAATATACATAATATATAATAGATATTACATTTTCTACTCTATATTATTTTGAATTCTTTTTTTTAAGTTTATTCATTTATTCTGAGAGAGAGGAAGAGACAAAATCCCAAGCAGGCCAGCACAGAGCCCAACGTCGGGCTCTAACTCATGAACCGCGAGATCATGAGCTGAGCAGAAATCAAGAGTCAGACACTTAACTGATTGAGCCACCCAGGTGCCCCTATTTTGAATTCTTGAATAAATATTACCTCTTCAAAAAGAGTATCACTGTGTAAAAGCCAGGATAGGATCAGTCTATTCAATTACACAATAATTATTTAAGGACCTCCTCTGTGCCAAACACTTTCATGCATATAACTACTAGCAAAACAGATGTGGTCTCCACTCTATATCTAATGGATGTTCAGGCAGAGGATTCTAGAAAGAGCAAAGGGCACATACACATTAACTTTAAGGAAGAAGAGGCGCTTGAGTGGCTCAGTCTGTTAAACATCCATCTTCCATTCAGGTCATCATCTCAGTTCAAGCCCCATATGAGTTCAAGCCCCACGTCAGGCTCTGTACTTATAGCCTAGAGCCTGTTTTGGATTCTGTGTCTCCCTCTTTCTCTCCCCCTCCCCTGTTTGTGCTCTGTCTCTATCTCAAAAATAAGTAAATAAACTTAAAAAAAAAAATCTTTAAGGAAGAAACTGAAAGACCTTTCCTAAGGCAGAATCTGTGGGAAGTGACAACTTGTCTCTGTGGCCAGAGACAAGATCCTTATCTATAAATGTAAGATAAGCAGCCACTATCTGATGAAGGTGAGCTTTCCAAGGAATTTCAATTTCTCTTTTTTAAAAAAATGGTCAGTGTACATGTCTACAAAAACAAAGCAGAGAGAAGCTTCGCTTCTTGGCTTGCTTGGGTAGCCAAAAATTCTCGAATGGGTCTCTAAAGGGAATCGGTGTCCCAGTCAATCCAATACCTAATGGAAAATCTGATTTCACAGTCTGGCTAAATAACTCACTGGTCACATGTCTTTGGGCAAGTTAATTAACACCTAGGCTTCAGTTTCCCCATTTCAAATGTTGACAGTCATAAACCAGTCCACTCCTCTTTTCAACCATTCTTAGGACACCAACACTTTAATGAAAGGGGTGTTTGATATCACCTCCTGCCCTGTGATTTTATTCATTTGTCATAACACCTGATTTTATCATCAGCCAGTAACTACTTATTTAAAAAAAAATGGAAACATCCTTGTATAATAAGACTCTTGTGGGAATAGTAAGGGAATTGGAACTCACTTACAAAAATCAAGTAGCAAAATGATTTAGCTGTTGGTTCACTCCAGCCTGGGCTGTGTTTTGCATGAGAAATGAGCTCATCTCTGAATGTAGCAGATTCTGCTTGTTTGGGTAGTGCTTCTAATCGAGGCATATATATTTTGCCTCAATCACAGGAAAACAAATTGTCAGTGGCATATTGCTTTGGTGTTTGAACCATTTGTTGGATTTCCCGCCTTCCTAAATGTCTGAAACAGAAGCATGAAGCATGAATTGGCCAAACTAGAAAACCCAGTATTTACGAGTCTATTCGAACCTTGTAAAGATTTGATCAGCAAATATGCCAATTGATACACCATAATGTTTTACAACCGCAGTCATCTTGGTCTATAAAACTTATTATAATTCTGAAGGGATTTCTGCTTTCTTTGCAGACATTTCTGTTTTACTGCCACCCAATGGCGTGTATTAGAATTGGCAGTTTTGCTGTTGGAGTTTCAGGAGGCAGATGTTTTTAAGTTTATGGCAAACAAATGATCCTGAAAGGCATCTTTCTCTCCTGTCTCACTCACCTCGCTCCCCCGCCCCTCTCCCACACACATACACATATACTATTCCAGCCAGAGTCTAAAAGGCTGTAGCATGGGTTATGGTCTATGAGGTAGAAAAGATCCCAAATCTACTTTTGCCAAAAGAGCTGTGATCCTTAACATCTACTGGACCATCAGCAAAGCTGATATTTTGACTCCTATTTCTGAAATCTCTACCAGTTCTAATGCAATACAGAGAAGCTTCTAGAGTCAGAGAAGTTAGCAGCCAAATCAGTTCCTCAGATTACTAGATTGAACTTGGCAGACTCATTGCCCTGGACAAGTACACTGGGATGTCAAGTAGAATTCCTTTCTAAGAGATTCCTAGAGTACAGAGCAAAGGAAGCAAGAGAAAAAGATCAGTCATAAATACTGAGCGTACAGAGAAGTAAGATCCTGTTCTACAGAGATTCTACCGGTTCCCACAGAAATAGTGGTTCTAAGGCTGCACAGTAACATTGAGTTCTATAGATCAATGGCTTTCAATCCAAGAACAGCATCCCCAGAATGAGCATTTGAAATGGAAAGAGGCTTATATTTTTATTGCTACCTTGAATGGGGTGCACTCCTAGCATCTAATGCTCATGAGTTAATGTTGCTAAATGTCCTGCAATGCTCTGGACAGTCCTGCATAATGAGGAATGTTCCATCAAGAATGCCAATACTGTCCCCATTGGGAAACACTGCATTCACTTGAGACTGGGACAATTCTTCATACCTTCTTTCATTCTTTGATAAACGATTTTCTGAGCCCCTTCAAGTCAGACCTCAGGTTAGAATCTACAGATCTGATATTAAAGATGGAGCTTCCCATAAATTTCAAAGGATCCCAGTGGGTATTCCATGCATTCTCACCAACATACCAACACTTTACTTTTGTTGGTTTTCTTTTTGCCCTTGAGGATGTGGTAACTGTCCAGGAAGCCACGAGAGGATAGCAGAATCTTGCCACTGCCTCAGATGAGGCTGCCCTCCAGGAGAATGTTGATTACCTGTCAAAGATGCTGTGATCCAGAGCAATTAAAGCATCAAACCCCCAAGAGACTGGAGCAGAGCTGCCTTCTAATTCTCACACCAAAGTAGAAAGAAACATCCCCTTTTCTCTTTTGTGTTACACCTTGTCACCTGCTCACCAAACAGGTGCCATTCGTGTCTCTGTGTCTCAGAGTCTCCCCACATCATCCCTTTTATCATGTGCTTCTAGACTTGGGTTACATGGGTAGGGTACCTAAATTTCAGACAAATGCTATTATGTCTATCCTATTTCAGGCTCAGTCCTAGATACTCACATAAAACTAAGTCATTCTTCTCCTTCAACAACCCTCTCCATCCCTGGAAAAATCCCTTCATGCAAACCTGGTATCTCAGGTCTTATTCACCAGTTTAGTTCATCAATACATCTAAATCTCAGTTTAGACTCGAGCTGAAACACGCCCTCCCACTACATAAGAACTGAATCAATGTCCTTATTCATGTTGATGACAGAAGACTGTTGGATGGATGGATGGATGGATGATAGAAAGATACAATACAATATCACATGTAGGGGTGCCTGGGTGACTCAGTCAGTTAAGCATCAGACTTTGGCTCAGGCCATGATCTCATGGTTCATGGGTTCGAGACCTGCATCTGGCTCTGTGTTGACAGCTTGGAGCCTGGAGCCTGCTTCAGATTCTGTGCCTCCCTCTCTCTCTGTCTCTCCCCTGCGCTCTCTCTCTCTCTCTCAAAAATAAATAAACATTAAATTTTAAAAAAATAAAAAGAGAAGAGTAGCACATATAAGAATGCTTGACATAACACCTGGTTCTCAACTTTAGCTATTATTAATACATTTTGACAGCTGTATTGTTAGCAATGCCATCTTTTTTAAATGAAGAAACCAAGGCTCAGAGTCACAGAGCAATTAATTCATAGAGTTAGGCTTCTAACTTATCTCTGATGTCAAAGCTCAGGCACTTTTGCTCAAATCCTACTAGCTCTACATTCCACTTTATGTAAGAGTAAGACATTTTGAGATTGTATAACATGTTCATATCACCTGTAGACAACCGTGTGTATTCACATCACATAGGTGTTCTCAGTTCTTTAAGTGTGGGTTTCTCTCTCATCACATTCTGACAAGGAGGTGTTTCTTTGGAAGACATGGTCTGTACTAATTAGAGGGCAGCTTGCAGCTGAAACCAAAGCAGGAATCCGCTGCGTGTTGGCAGAACCTACATCACAAGCAATGTATACCAATTCGTGCTACTCTAGAGATAATAACAGGCAGATTATAGAAATAAGTGGGTATCTTTCTTTCATTATGGGCTGTGGGTGGATAAACCGTAAACAACATTTCCTTCATTTGAAAGTGGTAAGTGTAACAGATGGGAAAATTTCTGTTAATAGTATATTAGAAATCTTACATATCTCTATTTTGTTTGTAAATACAATCTTGTTCTGAATCAGTAATTTTTCTGTAAGTGTGCATGTGGTAGACATTCGTAGGGCTCATCAGTATCCACTTTTCTGTTTCCGGGCATACAGAGACAATACTTCTCAGTTCCCTTTTGTAATAAGGAGGCCATATTCCTCATCTGGACAATAGAAGCACTGCATGTATGGTTTTGAGAGAAAGCACTTAGTTCCAGGTGGGTAACCTTCCACAACTTTCTTCCTCTTGCCACCGTCACCACAGAAGCAAGTGTTGAAATGGAGGTGCCATAGGGTCCATAGAGACCAGATTGCTGAACCAACACATGGACAATAATTGTCCTAGAGTCTGCTCAAATGCACAGCACAATTTGCATGAACAAATATAAACTTCTTTTTTATCAAGACACTGAGATTTTAGTGAGGCACCTTTAGCGAGGCTCAGTCGGTTAAGTGTCCAACTCTTGTTTTCAGCTCAGGTCATGATCTCATGGTTTGTGAGTTCGAGCCCGCCATTGGGCTCCGTACTGATAGCACAGGATTCTCTCTGATGCTGATAGGCTGGGATTCTTTCTCTCCCTCTCTCTCTCTCTGCCCCTCCTCTGCTCTCTCTTTCTCTCAAAATAAATAAACAAACAAAAAAAAAAGACACTGAGATTTACGTATTGTCTCTTAGCACAGCATAACTTGGACTCTCCCAACTAACACTGTGGGTGAGGTCATTTCATTCATACTGTAAAATACAATACATGTTTCTCTGTCCTCATAAAAAATAATAGGTGCATTTTAATATGATACTCAGGATCTGCTACAATCTGGGCCAAACCTACCATCCAAATTTTTCCTTCCACCACTCCACCATGAAACTAGACAATATCCCTTCACCACATCTTACAATTTCTTGATTTTTTTAAATCTCCACTCATGTTATTCTCTCCACTTAGCATACTGTCTCTTCCCCTTTCACATGCCATATGACTACCTACCTTTAAAAGACCCAACTCATATGCTAACTCTTCCATGAAATCTCCCCCAATCCTACTATTCTGAATTTCTCTTTCCTTCAAGTTTTCATACTTATTTCTTATTATTCTTTCTTACTTTATATCCTATATAATGATTTTTAACATATTAGTTTCAAGTGTACAACATAATGATTCAATATTTGTAACCATTGCTAAATGATCACAAGAAGTCTAATTAATATCCATCCACACACAGTTACAATTTTTTTTCTTATAATAACTTTTAAGATCTACTCTCTTAGTACCTTTTAAAGAAACAATACAATATTATTAACTATAGTCACCATGCTGTACAATACATCCCCATGACTCATTTATCTTATAACTAGAAGTTTGTACCTTTTGAACCCCTTCACCCATTTTACCCATTCCCCATGCTTTACCTCTGGCAATCACCAATTTTCTGTACCTATGGGATTTGTTTAGGTTTTTATTTTTTTGTTTTGCTTTTTACATTCTACATATAAGTGAGATAATACCTTATTTGTTTTTCTGTCTGACTTATTTCACTTAGATAATGCCCTCAAGATCCATTCATGTCATTGCAAATGGCAAGATAATTTCTATCTACGTATCCATCAGTGGACACCTTGGTGGTTTCCAGGTCGTAGCTACTGTAAAGAATCCTATAATGAACATGAGCATGTATTTATCTTTCTGAGTTACAGCTTTCATTTCTTTGAATAAATATGCAGTAGTAGAATTGCTGGATAACGTGGTAGTTCTATTTTCAGTGTTTTGAGGAGACTCCATACTGTTTTTCATAGTGGCTACAACAATTTGCATTCCCACGAACAGTGCACGAGAGTTCCTTTTTCTTTCTCTATATCCCTGCCAACACTTGTTATTTCTTGTCTTTTTGCTACTAGCCAGCCATTCTGACAGGTGTGAGGTGATAGCTCACTGTGGTTTTGAATTGCATTTCCCTGACGATGAGTGATGTTAAGTACCTTTTCATGTATGTGGCCATCTGTGTATCTTCTTTGGAAAAAAAAAAAAAAAAGTCCATTCAGATACCTTGCCCATTTTTAATTGGATTGTTGGGTTTTCTTGCTATTGAGTTATTACAAGTTATTTGTATATTTTGGATGTTAACCCCTTATCAGATGCATGATGTGCAAGTATTTCCATTAAGTATGTTGTCTTTTCATTTTGTGCATAGCTTCTTTTTCCACGTAGAGCCTTTTAGTTTGATACAGTCCCACTTATTCATCTTCACTTTATTTCTCTTGATTTTGATGTCAAACCCCCAAAAATCATTGCCAAGACCAACCTCAAGGAGCTTACTGCCTATGTTTTCTTCCAGGAATTTTATGGTTTCGGTCTTACATTCAAGTCTTTCAAGTATTTTGAGTTGATTTTTGTGCGTGGTATAAGATAGTGGTCTCATTTCATTCTTTTACATGTAGTTGTCCAGTTTTCTCAGCCTCATTTCTTGAAGAGACTGTTCTTTCCTCATTATATATTCTTGCCTCCTTTGTCATGAATTAATTTACCATCTATGTATGGGTTTATTTCTGGACTTCCTTTTCTGTTCCATTGACCTCTGTGCTGGTCTTCATGCCAATATCATACTGTTTTTACTACTATAACTTTGTGATGTATTTTGAAATCAGAAGTGTGATGTCTCCAGCTTTGTTTTTCTTTCTCAAGATTGCTTTGTCTATTTGGAGGCTTTGTGGTTCCATACAGATTTCAGTATGGTTTGTTCTAATTTGTGAAAAAATTACACTGGAATTTTGAAAAGGAACGCATTGAATCTGTAGATTGCTTTGGGTAGTATGGATATTTTAACAATATTAACCTACCCAGTTATGGATTATTATTGTTTATGAGCAAATTTTAACTCCCCTGTTAGCAATTCTGAGAGGATCATTCAAATCTGATTATCATTGTATCTTCAACAATTCAAACCAGGGCCATAAAATTATGCCTAGTAAATATTTAATAGGTATAGATACATCAGTGATATTATTACAGCAAGTTTTGCCATAAAATCAACTGAGGCTTTTGGGGGGCACTATCAAGAAGCATTCCTTCTTTCAACCACTTTCTTACTCCTATTCCAAAAAAAAAAAATTATTGGGGCACCTGGGTGGCTATGTGTGGGTTTATTTCTGGACTTTCTATTCTGTTGGTGGCTCAGTCTGTTGAGCATCTGACTTCGGCTCAGGTCATGATCTTGTGGTTCGTGGGTTCAGGCCCTGCATCGGGCTCTCTACTGTCCACACAGAGCCCACTTTGGATCCTCTGCCCCCCTCTCTCCACCCCTCCTTCACTTGTGCCCTGTCAAAAATAAACAAACATTTTTTTTTTAAAAAAGGAAGAAGCATTATCTTAGTTAAGCCATGCTTAGAAGTTGGTGGGGATACTGGGCACTGAGAAGTCCTGCATCTATACAAGTTCCTTCTTCTAGACCATGAAGCAGTATTAGCAAATGGACCAGGCGTCCTGCTTCTCCCACAAGCATTCAAGAATGGAAGACTTTATGGCACTCAGGCTTGGTGGTTGGTGTTAAGAAAACTGGGACTGGGAGGAAGGTAGCAACTGTGTGGATATTTATTGACGATACAGAGTGTGCCAGGATCTGTGCTAAGTGCTTTGTGTTTGTTTTATCACTTGCTCTTCCCAAGAACAGCAGGCAGCTGTTATAACATGGTGGATGGTGCATCAACTTTGTAGCCAGATTGCAAGCATTTAAATCCCAGGCTTACCACCAACTGGGCGACCTAGGACAGGTACTTCACTCTCTTCTACCTGTTTCCTTAATTGAAAATAACACTCTCTACCTCATAGAATTATTATGATGATAAATGTGTTGGTAAATACAAAACACTTTGATGAGGGCCCGCATACAGTAAGTGCACAATTAATATTGCTTTGGAAAAAAAAAAAGAATGATATAACTGTTGTTATTATCCTCCTTTCACAGATTAGGATACTAGGCATAAATGCTAAGCTCATGGCCCAAAGACACACGATAGTAAATGGCAGGGTTGGGATTTGAACCCAAGCCTCTGACCTCAGAGCCAGTGCTCTGAATTCTACCCTATAGCCTCTTTGCGGCCTTCAGAATCACTAGGCAAGAAGGTTTGAAGACTATCCATGCTCCATGTAGCTGCATGGAGGATTTGATTAGACAAGGTAACTTGCGAGGTTCCTTTCAACCTTGAGATATTGTGATTTACAGATGCTCAAACTTAAAAGCAAGTAAGGTTCCTAACAATCCAGGGCAGAGGTGACTGGAATGGTCTTTCTGTGGTTGAGAACATCTCTGTGCTCATTCTCTAGAACCTTTTAATACAACCACGTTTTTCCAGGTTGCTTAATATTATACTACAGAAGTTAAAAACACATGTTCCAAGAAGATACAATGCTATATAGTGAGACAGATATGAATTTGAATCATTGCTGTACCATTTATTTGCTGTAAGACCTTGGGCAAGTTATTCAACCTCCTATCTGGTTAATCTCTACCAGATTCCCGTATTTTGTAACTTTCTGCATACTAGCTCTTCTCCAGAGCCAAGGGCTTCTCCAACAATTAACAGTTCTATTTACCTTCTTTTCCCCTGTGCAATGATTTATTGGTCCAAATGTCTCCTAACCCAAACAAGCCAACCATAATTTGTCCCTAGTAAATGGGACTAAGAAATTCCAGGTGTACTGGTCTCTTGAATGGAAATGATATAAACTCATGAATTGTTATGGGAGACTTCCTTTCCTGTGGTCTTGGGATCACAAAACACCAATGTAGAGCAGAGAAAAGAATAAATGAGGCTGAGGCACAGAGAGGAGCAGAAATAAGGGTTAGAAGAAGAAAATTCTCCTCATGTCCCTCATGTTTCAGAGGGCTGAGTTCATTTCTGCATGTGAGTTTCATGACAAATACCCATTTTGCTAGAATCCCCTTCAGTGGAGTTTCTGCTTTTTACCACCAATAGTCCTCCTGTCTGATCTAGTACTCTGAGACCAGATTCTTCATCAGCAGGGCAAAGAAAATAATCTATCCCTTAAGAGATCATTACTGAAATTAACTGAGACCCTTCCTCAGGGACTGACACATAGTAAACCTTAAATACATAGAAGAAGCTATCCTTTGTTAAATGATGCTTCCTTAACATTATTATCATCATCATCATTATCATACTGTTACAAATTATCCAATACGTGTTCATGATACATACTATGTACCAGCACCTTGCTTAGAACTGGCCGCATGACAAACAAGATGTAGCATTTACCATCCACAGGAGCACCTCCACAGGGGAGAAAGATATTGAACCAGTAATTACAGTGAAGAGTAGAAGGTGTTAAGACTGCTGGTTTACTTAAGGGAGCACGCCCACCTGCCTGGGGACACTGAGAATAGATAGCTTCACGTAGTTGGTAACATTTGACTTTATCTTCAAAATTTGAAATGGGGCCACAAGGAAGACATTTCAAGCAAAAACAACCACCTCTAAAAAGGCATGAGGGATAAAACTTATGGAAGGTTGAAGGAACTTTAGGTAATATGGCACAGCTTCAGTTAATTAGGTGGGGAGAAAGAGAGTTGGGGACGAGACTGGAGAAGTGGGCAAGAACCACATCAAGGGGGCCATAATAAAGGATGCATATATTATTTTAAGGAGGTAAGGCTAATGGCAACAAATTCTTACCAGATACCAAACACTGTTCTAAACATTTTCTCATTCCTTTCAACTTTGCATTACTGTAGGTATTGGTATTACCCATGAAGAAATAAAGTTACAGAAAGGCAAAGTGGTTTGCCTGAAGTAACTCATCCTACGTTCATAGCCAGGTTTGGAAACCAAGCAGTTAGGGCTTGTATTGGGTTGAATTGTGTCTTAGTTCAAGTTGCTATAAGAAAAATACCACAGATTGAATAGCTTAAATAGCAACCACTTTTTTCTCACAGTCCTGAAGTCGGGGAAGTCCAACATCAAGGAGACGGTTCTGAAACACAGCCTTCTTCCTGGTTTGCAGAGGTATGTCTTCTTGTTGTACCCTCACAGCGTGGAGAGAGAGGGAGCCCTAGTCCCTTTCCCTTTAAGGGCACTAATCCCGTCATGAGGGCCCAACCCTTATGATCTCACTTAAAGTTAATGACCTCCCAAAGGCCCCCCCTCAAATACCAACACATTGGGAATTAGGGATTCAACATACGAATCTGTGGGGGTCCACAGACATTCTGTTGATAGCAAATTGTATCCCACCAAAATTCGCGTGTTGAAATCCTAACCCCCAGGACCTTAGAATGTGACCTTATGTGGAAATAGGGTGATTGGGGAGGTAATCAGTTAAGATGAAGTTATCCTGGAGTAGAGTGGGCACAGATGCCCACACAGGGAAAATACCACGCGAGCCAACATAAAGGCTGAAATCCACAAGCCAAGGAATGCCAAATATTGTCAGTAAACCACCAAAAGCAAGACATAAGCATGGAACAGATTCTCCCTCACCACCCTCATAAGGCACCAACCCTACTGATACCTTTTTGGACTTCTAGCCTCCAGAATTGTAAAATAATAAATTTCTGTTTTTTATAACGTCCCTACTTTGTTGTACTTTGCTATGGCAACCTAGTAAATAATACAGGGCCCCAAATTGGCCCATCTAATCAGTATGCCACGTGATCTTCTTTCTCCAGAGCCAGGAGAGGGTTTTAAAAAGGAAAAGAAACTCAGCCATATTTGCATTCTGTTAGAAAATCGGCCTGTCATTTGCTCATCTTTTTACCCACAGTCCTTCCTTAGTCATAAAGAAGATCATTGGCTTGGGTCCCATATGTTTATGAGGGGGGAAATGTGTAAAGCCCCAAATTCTTTGCAGTACAGTTCAGTTTAACATCAGTATTTATCTCTATTTTTGAACAGAGACTTCAACGCAAAATGCCTCATTTTTACATATCTGCGATTAAACTGTTCAAAAGAGCAGTGCCTTATTGTTTCCTATTTATAAACTCATTCTACTTTGACTTATATGGGCAAAAACAAAACATTTTTTGGAGGCATTTTTTTTTCCTTTTCTTTACTCCACTTGATGGTAAATGTAAAATCGTGAAGTTTTAGGAGGAAGCATTCTTTGGTTTCCTTATTATAGCTATTCATCTCTCTTTGGAGAAAGAAAGAGAGCTATCTCCGTTGGAAGATGTTTCTCCGGAATCCTTCTCTGGTGACTTGTAATCTAAAGCTGTTGAATTCAAGGACAGTTTTAACCACAGTATTTAATCTTCTGGAGACATTTATTACATAGCTTTTTGTTTTGCCTTGTTTAATATAAACCACTAGAGAGATGTTTCTTGGTTATGTCATTTTGTAAACCAGAGTGTGAAGTAGAAAATCCCAGATAAGAAGAGGCCACTCCTCATTAGGAATTCTATCATAGGATGCACCTGGGTGGCTCAGTCATTTGGGTGTCCCACTTCAGTTCAGGTCATGGTCTGTGGGTACAAACCCCGCATCGGGCTCTGTGCTGACAGCTCAGAGCCTGGAGCCTGCTTCTGATTCTGTCTCCCTCTCTCTCTGCTCCTCCCCTGCTTGTGCTCCATCTCTCCCTCTCTCTCTAAAATAAATAAACGTTAAAAAAAATTCTAGCATAGAATCTGCATTCTCTAAGGGAACTAGAGCCTTAAACCAGTGCCAATGAAAACATCAACATTAATAACAATACTGACAATAATGGCTAACTTCCACAGAGGAGGTATGGAGTAGTGGCTATAAAGGGTACTTCTAGAATTAGACACACCTGGATTTTTTTTGCAGCTCTGATTCTTCCTAGCTATGCTCCCTCCAGCAAGTTATCTTCTCTAAACCTTGGATTCCTCACCTCTAAAATGGAGATATTAAATCCATAAGATGAGATATTGAATGAACAGCACAGGGGGACTTGTGTGGCTCAGTTGGTTAAGCAACTGACTCTTGATATCAGCTCAGGTCTTTATCTCAGGATTGTGAGTTCAAGCCTCACATTGGGCTCCATGTTGAGTGAGGAGCATATGTAAAAAAAAAAAAAAAAAAAAAAAAAGGATGGGGTGCCTGGGTCTCTCAGTCAGTTAAACATCCCACTCTTGATATCAGCTCTGGTAGTGATCTTCAAGTTGGGAGAACAAGCCTCACATTGGGCTCCACATTGAATCTCCAGCAGGGTGGAGCCTGCTTGGGATTTTCTCTCTGTCTCTGTCTCTCTGTCTGTCTCTCTGTCTGTCTGTCTCTCTCTCTCTCTCTCTCACACACACACACACACACATAAAATAAATAAACATTTTTTAAAAAAAGCTTTTAGTACAATGTCTGGCACATAATAAATATTCACTAAACGTTAGCTGCTATTGAATACAATTTATGAAAGCTTATTACATGTCAGGGGCTCTAGGAATGCTATCTCTAATCCTGATAGCAATCTTCAGGATAATTATTGTTTGTCTCCACTGGAAGGTAAGAGTTAAATTGCTTACTCAAGGTCATTTGGCTAGGAAATGGCAAAGCAGATGTTCCCTTGGATCTGAAAGAAATATATCCAATTTCGAGTGGATACCTTCAAACTAATAAAAGAGCTACAGTGGAAATCCTCCCTCTATGTCATTGTGTTTCAAGTTGGCATTTATAAAATCTTTAGGTCAAGATAAGGTCAAAGGGAGCCTTTAGTAGAATAACTGATTTGATCAAAATTGATTGACTTCTTCAAGGTCTATCACAGAATTAACAGTGAAATTTAAAATACCAATCAATTAACTGCAGCCCACATATGAACCTTAGCAACTTGAAGTTTTAAAAGTCTCTGCATTCACCAGGACTCTTTAGGTAAAGATTAATGAAGCTCATTTCACAATATCTTTTCAGCAAGAGCTACATTTTTCACTTCAGTGTTTAGGAGGCCTAGAATCTTGCTAGCTTCAAGCATAGCTGGATCCAGGCTCTTCATTGTCACTCCCTTCCCCACACTGGCTCCATTTTCAGCTCTGATCTGGCTTCCTCCTCATCTGCTGAAAAGGCATATGTGTTGACATAAATATCTGCCAACAACCTCAATACCTTATCCTCACACTTTAGTAACCCCAACAGATAGAAGGCCTCCTTTTTATCCAATACCTGTACAGCGGTCCTCAACAAGAATTCTGTTTGGCCTCCTTGAGCCATAGAATGTGATCAGTTCTATGAAGAAGTGGGTCCTGGGGCACTTGGGTGGCTCAGTCAGTTAAGCTTCTGACACGGGCTCAGGTCACGAAGCATCTCCTGGTGATCAGGCTCTCAGGTCAAGAGCCCCACATCAGGCTCTCTGCTGTCAGTGCAGAGCTGGCTTCAGATCCCCTCTCTCCCGCTCTTTCTCTGCCCCTCCCCCCTCATGTGCACGCACATCTGCTCTCTCTCTCAAAAATAAACATTTGTAAAAAAGAAGTGGGTTCTTCAATAACATTGCATTTGTTTCCTACGGCTGCTGTAATCAATTATCACAAACTTCGTGGCTTATGACAACACAGCTTTATTCTCTTAGTGTTTTAGAGGCCAGGTGCCCAAAATCAGTCTCACTGGGCTAATGTCAAGGAGTTAGTAGGGTCTGGTTCCTTTTGGAGCCTCCAGAGGAGGTTTTTGTTTTGGTTTTTTTTGGTTTTTTGTTTTTGTTTTTTGCCTTTTCTAGCTTCTGGAGGCCACCTGCATTCCTTGGCTCAAATCCCTTCTTTAAATCATTCTAACCTCTTGCTTCCATGGTCACATCTACTCCTTCCTCTTCCCCAGTCCATTATCTGTCTACCTCCCTCTCCTGAGGACACTTGCAATGATATTTAAGACCCACCTAGATAATCCAGGATAATCTCCCTATTTTAAGATTCTTAATCACGTCTACAAAGTCCCTTTTGCCACAGAAGATAATATTAACAGGTTTTAAGGATTAGGGCGGGGATGTCCAGGAGGCCATTATTCAGCCTACAACAAGCATAAATCCAGGATGGTATGGCAACCAGTGCAAACAAGTAATCACACTATCAGGCAAAGGAAGACACATTTTATGGAAGAGAGAAACCACAAATTATACAGAGAACAGAGAAACCATTTGCAGCTTCTGGGATCTGATTTGGCTTTGTGACAGATAATTATAATAATGATGATAGCAAACATTTATATTGCTCATTATGTGTCAGCCATTGTTCTAAGTGCTTTACTTATATAACTCAATTAATCTTCACAAAAAGCCATCCTCATTTTATAGAAGAGGAAACCAAGGCACAAAGATTTTAAGTGATTTGCCAAGATCACTGTGAACTAACACAGCCAGGATCTGAACCCAAGGTATCCGATTCCCAGGTGCATACACTTGACCATTTGGGATGGAACTTAAAGAATGGATTGTGAGGAAACATGAAGGGTCTTGTACAGAGAGAACAGAATGAATAAAGCACAGAAGAAAGGAAAGAAAGAAAGAAAGAAAGAAAGAAAGAAAGAAAGAAAGAAAGAAAGAAAGAAAGAAAGAAAGAAAGAAAGAAAGACAGGTTCAGGCCAGGCCAGTTAGTAGACTGGGTTGGATGGAGTATAGAAAGCCCCGGAGAAGTAGCTTGAGCATAGGGTGTGGAAGACTTTGAAACCACGGACAACCGTCATGGCTGATAGGAGTCCTTTGACTTGAGGTGGGGACTTATCAGAATTGGGCCTTGGGAACACTGCTCTGGCGACCATGTGAAGGCTGGGCTGGCAGAGTAAAAAGGGAACTGTCCCCTTTCCTCCCCCGAGGTACTTTGTATATCACAGAATGTCCTGTGTGTCTCTGCCACTAGAGAGAGAGCCCTAGAGGGGGGATGCATGTATCATCACACTGCATGTGCCAGTAGATGATACAGTAAATCACAAAACACAGCACAGCCAGAGGGCAGGAGATAGGCAGGATGATTACTGGGGCTGCTGCTGGAAATACTAACACCATTTTGGAATCAATTTAAAGTGTCTTTACCCGTGTTTGCTTTAGTCTCTGAACAATAAAAACTTTCTGGAAATCTGGGATGTGTAGGGATATATTCAAATCTTCACTCTGTCAATTGCCTTCGTGGGATATTGGGAAATTACTCAACACCCCCAAGCCTTATTTTTTTTAATCTTTAAAATATAGATAAAATTATGTTATTGGTAATTGTTAACTTACCAAGTAATAATAGTTGCCCGGCTCAAATGAGGAATCTGGCATACAGATACCACTCAAACTTATTTTTTTTTAATATTCTTATTTCATTTCATCACACAGGTGAGCGAAGGAGTTGCAAGAAAGACGCTCACATGTCTTGGAAGAGCTCCAAAGCACAGATGGGAGAACACTCAGACTCGCCTGTCTGCAGCCACACCCCGGCGCCTGTGGAGGAGCCCACCCCCTCCCCTCTCCAGCAGGTGGAAGAAGACTCGGACCCCGCCCAGCAACAGCCTCTGCGTCCTTAGCCACCCGGCGGTAGCAGCCCCGCCCGCGCGCTGGGCCGGGTGATTGGCGCGACTCCTGGCCTCCAATCCCCCGCCCCACCATGTTCCCCCGCAGGCTGTCTCTGGTCGCGATCCTGGGAGAGCACAGACGGAGTATCCCTGAGCTGCCTGGGTGGGGAAACGCCGCCTCGGGGGTAAGGCCTCCCCCTCTGTTTCATCCAAGGAAAGGGCTCAGGACTGATGTGCAGCTGCTGGGCAGACAGTGGACACCACAATCACAAACTGTGGTCCTTGAAGTTTCAGACAGTTTTACAGAGGTTGCAGATTCCACTGGACAGGGCTATCCTGGCAGAGCAGGTCTTTCTTGTGTGCTGGCCACACACTAAGTGAAGCTGGGGTCTTGGGAAGAGCGCTGGTCTACTTCAGACCTGCACACTAGAAACAGGTATGTTCTCACTCGCTGTGTGAGTTTGGTCAAATGATACACCTCTCTGGGCCTTGGTTTACTAGTCTGTAAAACCAGCGTTTGGATTAGAATGACCTCTGAAGACTTTTCAATAATAGCAGACTCTGAAAGAGAGTGATCATTCTGGGGCCAGGTTTATAGAACGTCTGAGTTGCCCTTGGCATCAGATCTGTATAAACATCCAGTACTTATCTAATACTGGATCTCAATTGTAGATTCACTGGATTGTTGCAGAAACACACATCAACAATAACAACAAAAATCCCTCTTTCCTATGTACAGCGCTCCTTCAGATGTATTATCTCATTGGATTCACTCTAAAACCCAGGGAATAAAATTGGAATTATCCTGGTTTTGTAAAAGGAGAAACTGAGCATGAGAGCTGAATATAAGATCTTCACATACCCACGAAAAGCCCTGGTTTCCTCTCTCACTTCACAAGAATCACATAAGAAAGGTGGAAGGAAACCACCTGATATCAGAAAGGTAGAGTGCCCAAATGGCTCAGCAGACCGATTTGGTGGACCTCTTGAGTGGGATTCCCAAATCTGCTAATTACTGATTCTATGATATTGAGTAAGTTGCATAAGTACATTATGCCTGTCCCCTCAACTAAAACAAGAATGATAATCATAATTAGGAATATCTTACTCATGCCTTTATTAGGAATGTCGAGTGAGATAAGATAGGCAAAGCACTTTGTTCTGCTGCTATTTTTGTTGTTATAATTGACAACAGTAAATTGACTAAAGGGAAATCCAGCCGATGAAAGGTTTACTTATTTTCCAACCCAAGGATTTTGAGAAGCATGTCTTCTGTTTGGAAGACTCCGTGTGGATCAGATGCAGTGCCTGAGATGGTGGTGAAAATCATTGGAAGTAAACACTTTCGGTACCTCGTGGAAAAGCCAGAGATGTAAGTTTACTGTTTGAAAAATGTCTGCTTTGCTGGGAAGATAATGAAGTTTGGAGTTGCTGGGTTTTTTTAATCTGGAAATTTACATTTTTAAAATGTTGTCCATGGAAAATTAAGTCATGAAGGAGTAACAGTAGAAGTAAAATCGTGTTGATAACTTCCATGAGCACTGTTTTCCTGATATTTTTCATCTTTATAATTTCCCTTACTCCTTAATTACTTAGGCAGATTTTCCAAATAGATGAGGAATGTAAGCAAAGAGACATTTATAAATATTAATGGAGTATTTCTGCTGCTTCTCATCAGGTGTGCAATCTACTACATGTAGTAATTTTTTTAGCGGGGGCGGGGGGGGGGGGGTCAGTGTTAGTCAATTTGTTATGAATTAAAGGGGTGGGATTAATAATGAATCATAAATTATAAGATTTTCATTTACTCTTATTTATAGTCTATACTGCTCCAAGCAGGGGCTTCTCAGAGCTTAGCTACGAGGTCTTTCTTCCCTCCAACTCATCACAATCACATGTAAGGGAGAACACTCATGGATCTTTAAAATTCACCAGATATTTGGCACAGAAGCCTATGACTAGGTCTTCCTTCCAGCATTTTGGTGGTTCACAAAAGAAAAAAGAAAGCACAAGACCTGCCTTTGCTCTAGTATCATCCCGTAAATAGCAGCTGGTCAATCGTGGCCTTTCCCTCCTGAGATTATTCCCATAGCTTTTCCATTGGTTTCAGACACCGACAGACCAAACACAGAGACAAACTGATAAAATCTGGCCTCACAAAACAAAGGTGCTGAAAGTGGTGGATACCAAACCTGGCTGCCATCAGAAACATCTAGAAAACCCTTACAAATAAAGATTTGGAATCCAACCCAAGACCTACTGAATCGGAATCTCTGAAAATGAGGCCATCAGGACCACTGTTATGGAGCATAGGCATTAGCAGGGTAAATTTAACTCCCCACCATCAGTATTGTCAGCCCAGAAAAATTCCAAAGTGAGTGCTATAATCAATTAGTAATGTCTGTCTGGCACAGCAAGGGAGTTTTGCGGCCCATGAGTCCAGCATTTGGGATCCCTACAGAGCTGAGAGATGTGAATTTGAATCCTGGCTCCCTGCCTTCCTGGCCTTTTGGCATTGAGAAAGTTAATTAATGTCTCTGGCCTCAGATTCTACCATCTATTAATTAAGGCTAAGACACATGTATCTAGTAGGGTTGTTATGAGGACCAAATGAGAAAAAGTATGCAAAACACCTTTCCAGTGCCCAGGAATGTATTCAAGATGCTCACTCAGTGGTTCTGTTGTTATTATTGAAGCATATTTTTCCAGGGATACAAGACATTTAATAAAAAATCAAATCTCATTCTATGGAATGCTTGCCATCCCTTTTTTTATTCTATGTCTGGGAGGCCACTTACCTCTGTTTTGTAGATAAGAAAACTAAGATACTGTGATATAATCATATAATAATCTTACAGTGATAAGATCTACTGAATGTCTGTGCTTGGCGAGGAAAGTACTAGGGTCAGTTTGGATGCCTAGCTCAGTTCTCCTCCCATCCAGAGACAACATTACTACTGTACTAATTCCATTCTGCTCTGGGGTTCTTTCTGTAGCCCCTTGTGTCCCAAATCCCTTTCTTTTTCCAGGAGTATCAGAGTCCAATATGTTCCTAAAAGGGTTGGTTGGGGAGGGTCCTTGTCCTTTTAAATAGGGAAAAATTTCCTTTGTCTTATGAAAAGGTGCCTTTTATTTTCTTCTCTTTATTTTTTTAAATTTCAGAATCCAGGAAATAAAAGACTACATTAGGTTAGATACACGAACTGTGAAATAAAAGACGCAGTTCTTTTTCTTCTATGACGACCATAAGACAAAAAAGTTTAAAGAACATCAAGACAGGTCGTTTCGTTTGTTTTCTATGGGCTTGATGTTACCGTGGCTGGAATTACATAGGACCATTAATTAACACACTTAGCTAAAATATTTCTGGATAGTTCAAAAATAAATGATTCTCAAAATGTTCTTGTTGCTGAGGTAAAAACAGACCCACCACTGTCGTGTCAGGTATGTCCTAAAATCTATCTCGGAAGCATTTTAGTTGTGCTACGTGTATACCCTTCAGCCCAGGTCTCAAGAGAGCTTATTCTTTGAGCTGAATCTGATGAGTCTGTTAGTCAAAAATCTAGGTAAGAAACAGAAGTGAAAGCCAAAAAAGAAAGAAGTCTCTAAAAGGACAACCTGAATTAAAAAGAAAAATTACAAATTAATGATGGAAAGAGATGCCTGGGTGGCTCAGTCAGTTAAGCATCTGACTCTTGATTTTGACTCAGGTTATGATCTCATGGTTCATGGGATCAAGCCCCATGTCAGGCTCCATGCTGACAGCACACATCCTGCTTGGGATTCTCTCTCTCCCCTCTCTCTGCTCCTCACCTGCTCTCTCTCTTGCTCTCTCTCTCTCTCTCTCTCTCAAAATAAATAAATAATCTCTAAAAACAAATTCATAATGGATGGAAAACAGAAATCCTCCTGTATAACCATATTTAGTTCAGATTTCCTGTAGCCTATGTGGAGAAGGTCGAATAGTATGTCAGACCTGAATGTGATCTTCAAGATCTAAATCAATGTACTAATTTGCCAGGGCTGCTGTATGAAAGGTCCACAAACTAGATGGCTTAGACAACAGAACTGTGTTGTCCCACAGTTCCAGAGGCTAGAAGTCTGAAATCAAGGGGTTAGTAGAGCCGGGGAAGAATCCATCTCTTCTAGGTCGTTCTCCCTGCTTCTGGCAGTTCTGTGGCTCATGGAAGCACAAATCAAAGATTCACATGGCAGTCTCCCTGTATATGTGTCTGTGTACAAATTTCCCCTTTCTATAAGAATACCAGTCAATTGGATTAGGGGCTCATCCCAGTCTAGTATGACCTCAATCTAACTAATTATATCTGCAATTACCTTATTTCCAAACAAGGTCATATTCTGAGGTCCTAGGGGTTGGACTTCACCATATGAATTTTAGGGTTCAATGCAGCCCATAACAACCAGTCTCCCATTTTATAGATGAGACAAGTGAGGACCCTGTGGGCTTAAAGTGAGGCTGGTTACTAAGAACTAAGATTGGAATTGAGCTCCCTCCCTCTTTCCTTAATTTAGCCTGTACAGTTATTGACAGATGAAAGAAAAATACTCAATACCCATTTAGTAGTCAAATTCCTCAACAAGGAGATCGATCTGCAGGCTTCAAAGAATAAAACAAGTGTCCCCGAGTTTTGGAATCATCACTTGCCTCCCACATCACCCCACCAGCCTTCCTTTCTCTCTATTTACTCTAATCCACTCATCTAAAGGATTATTCCCCAAAGGGTGGTCCATGGAAAACCAGCATCAGCCTCACCTGGGAGCTGGTTAGATGCAGAATCCCAGGCCCCTCTCCAGACACAGTGAGCCAGAATCTGCATTTTTGTCAATTCCCAGGGGACTCTTAAGCAACATTTCAGTTTGAGAAGCCCAATTTTCAAGTACAGCAAGCATCATCATTCTAAAATGCAGATCTAATCAGGTGCCCCACCTTCAGCCCCAGATTCACTGACCCCCTGCCCTTCGCCCCCGTGGGCTTCCATAGCAACCTTAAGGGACTGTCACACTCTATGATTTCCTATGCATTTCTGGCTCCCCTATTTAACTGTAAATCCTGTGTGCACAATTGCACCCTCAGCACTGAGTACAAAGTCTTTACATTTTGAAAGCCTAATAAATGAACGAGGGTACAGTGGATGCCAAGAAAAATAAAGAGCTAGAAAGACAATGCTTAGTTGCTTTAAATCCAAATCTAAAGACTCATGTTGCTAAAGTATTATGCAGATGTAACTATGGAACTCTGAGGAGTAATCTTCCAAAGCTCATCAAGAAGAAGATAATGCCAACTGACAGGAGACAAATATTCCCATTTTCTAAAAGGAGATAAAAGTATGCAATAACACCACAAAACCTGAGGCTTGTGGACAATCCCTGGCAAAATTGCAGGCCAAAGAATGAAATATATTAGTTGTGAAAACAAAACACGAAAGTGATGGTCACTAAGGGTTGGTACATGTTGACTAAAACCAGATTATGCCAACATGGTGGTGACTGAACAAGTGATGTCAACACTACATGTTGGAGGTGGGGAGGTTAAGAGGATTTGTGTCTAACCCTGTTCTTAGTCAACATTTTTTTTAATCTCTATTTATTTTTGAGTGAGAGAGAAAGAGCATGAGCAGGGGAGGGGCAGAGAGATAGGGAGGCACAGAATCTGAAGCAGGCTCCAGGCTCTGAGCTGTGAACATGGAGTCCAATGCAGGGCTCACACTCATGGACCATGAGATCATGACCTGAGCTGAGGTCGGACACTTAACCGACTGAGCCACCCAGGCACCTTGACCTTTTTAAATCCATAACTGAAGGAAGACAGACAAATCACTTCAGTAAACATGTAGGAAGAAGAATGCTGGAAAACCCTGGCAGGAAAATGAGCTAAAACCAACATGACGAAATCAACGGAGATACACTCAAAGTCTGTGTTTAGATAAGAGTATGTATAAATGTTTCTATGGAATAAATGTCTGGGTTTTACTTGTTGTGAAACAATAGAAAATACATATGTTAGTCTCTGCTCCCAGTTCCTGACACAGAGCTCCTAAACCCCTTGCAGTTTCCTAGGAGATAACAAGAGCACCAGGTGCCTCTTCTGTTCTAGTATTCGGTCTTTGACCGTGGTTGCTGACACAACGCTCCTAAATTCCTTGGAATTTCCTGGGTGGTGTGGTGTCTCTGTTTCCATGAGGATACTCTCAGTGAGCCTCTGGACAGCTTCAGGATGGAGGCTGGTCACCAGAAAGACCAAGCCGTGATTAAGAACAGAACTTTCAGCCCTACCCTCCATCTTCGGGGAAGGGGGAGAGGGGCTAGAGATTGACTTAATGATTGAGCATAACTAGGTGATGAAGCCTCCCTAAAAATCTCACAAGTATGGAAGTCAGACAGTTTCCAGGTTGCTGAACACATCAAAGTGCTGGGAGGGTGGTGTGCCTGGACAGGATACAGATGATGTTCCACACCCCTTCCCACATACCTTGCCCTGTGCATCTCCTCCATTTGGCTGTTCCTGAGTTATATCCTTTTATAATCAATAAATAGTCTGGTTAAATAAACTGTTGTCCTGAGTTGTGTGAGCTGCTCCAGCAAATGACTCAAACCTGAGGAGGGGGGTGAAAGAACCCTGATTTATAGTGGGTCTATCAAAAACACACTGGACTTGTGACTGATGTCCGAAGAGGGTGGGGCAGTCTTGTGGGAATGAACCCTTACCCCATAGGGTCTGTGCTGACTCTAGGTATATATCATCACAACTGAATTGGTTCGTAGGGATACCCAGCTGGGGTTGAATTGCTTGGCGTGGGGAAACCCATACACGTTTGGTGACCAGAAGTCTGTGGTGGTAGTAGAGAGGAGAGGAGAAAATGGAATGTTTTCCCCTCTACCCTTGGGTTTGAGCTCAGCACGAGCGGAGAGTATCCACAGAGTGGGATGTGCGAGGCCCAGTGGATTCAGAACAGGATATGCCACCTGTACAGCACTGTGCTTCTGCAGGCCATGTTTTAGGAGGGACCCTGGCACGCTAAGAGTGTGGCCACTGAAGGCACTGCATGATGGAAAACCTAGGGTGTGAAACGTGGCCTAGGGGAACATTTATAAAACCTGGGGATTAAGTCATTAAATAAAAGAGGAATTGGGTTCATTTCAAGAAATGCCTGTGAGTATAGATGCTTCCAGTGAATAAAGCTGGCCTCTACAGTTCCTTCCAATGCCAAGAATCAATGATCCGAAGCACTTCATTCCATAGTTGCACTGCTGTTAGTATGGCATTCTTAAACACAGGGAGGCTGGCTGCAGATTTTTATAGGAAGGGATAGCAAAAATGGTAATAATGTGTGTTGATACTTGTAGCCTAGAAAGAAGAAAGTTTTGGTATTTCCCCACATGATTATCCTGGAGCCCATATTCTGTCATTTTTTGATCCCTCAAAGCCCTTCATGTTTATACATTGTTTTTTGCTTTGTTGAACTTTTTAAAAGTGCTAATGTGAAAAGCTTTAGAAATCAGTGCATAGGTGGAGTTCCATCAATCTCCTTTCCACAAACATTAATTGAGCACCTGCTGAGTGCCAGGTCTAGGGAATACAGCAGTATACCTAAAATTCTAATGATGGGGGACATATAGCAAACATATGAAGAATGACTGTTCAAATGAGGAAAAATAGAGGGGGATCATAACAGTATATCAAGTCACAGAGAGTGTTCCCACAAGGCTTCGTTGAGCAAATGGCATTGGAACTGAGACAAGAGCCAGAATTATCCAGTAAGAATTATCCATGGTTACTTAACAGTGAGCTGGCCAAGACTGGCCCAACTTAATACTGGTGCGTGTGGCTCACCAGATTCCAACTTTCCATAAAACTAGAAGTTTTGGTTTCTTCTTCCTGCTCGTGCCTCAGAAGAAGAGGCTGGCTGCAACTCCCACAAGCTCCAAGTTCTCCAATGTTAGACATCTGGCTTTCCCAGCACCTGCTACGAACAGCACCTAAACTGACCACCTGGAGCCTAAGCAGATTTTTTTTTGTGCAAGGCCACCTCATGCTCACTTCGTAAAAAGTGAGAGGATACGGTTTTTCAGAAGCACGGCACCCAGAGACCAGGGCACCCACGTAGCTGCTGCTTTTCTGTCTATGAGGTTCAGCCTGTACCAAGTGACTCTGCAGGTGTTCTCCATGCTCCTGGTGCCTCCCCAGATCTGCACAGAGAGTAAACCAGGCAAATACCCAAGGAAAGAGCATTGTGGGCAGAGGGAACAGCCCCTAGAAAGCCTTGTGGCATGTTTAGGGAGGACCAAGGAAGCCAATGTTGGTGTAGCAGAGTGAACAAGGGGAGAGGGGGTAGAAAATGAGGTCAGAGCAGGGCTCAGATCATGGCACCTGTGGGCCATGGTAGGAACTTAGGATTTGTTCTATGTAGAATGGGAAGCCCTTGGAATATTATGAGCAGCAGAAGTCACAGTCAAATGTATACTTTCTAAGGGATGGTTCTGGCTGCCGTGTGGAGGATAAATTAGAAGGGATGTGAGTAAAAAGAGAAAGACCATTTAGGGAGTCATTATGGTAATCCATGCAGGAGATTGTAGCAGTGACCAATTAACTAGATAAAACCTATAATTTAAGAATTCAAGTACCCTGCTTATTCTTTTTTTTCTTTAGAGAAATAACTGAGCATAACATCTTATCTTTGTTTATCGCTTTTCTTGCTATATAATCTACATAAAATCTTAGTACCCACAGATTCCCATCTTTCCTTAAAACAGAGCAACATCAGAGGGTACATTTTATCTCCATTTTCACAAGTTCAAAGTGATCGAGTAATATGTTAAAATCATACTTCTCTTATGCCTTTTTACTACAATAAGCTGTTTATTAATCTCCTACAATTGGTGGTTTATTATTACTGTTATTATTATTATTGTTGTTGGCACTGTAAGGCATATAAAGAAGCATGAGATACTATTTTAGACATAGGCATAAAACCTTAAGTAAGGGGGCACCCGGGTGACTCAGTCAGTTGAGTGTATGACTCTTGATTTCAGCTCAGGTCACAATCCCAGGGTCAGAGGATTGTTCCCTGAGACAGACTCCTTGCTGAGCATGGAGACTGCTCAAGATTGTCTCTCTCCCTCTCTCTCTCTCTGCCCCTTCCCCATTCGTACTCATGCTCTTTTTCTCTCTCTTAAAAAACAAACAAAAACCTTAAGTAAGAGTGTACGGCATTACGTGAATAAATGCCAAATAAATGTTATAAAAAAAATAGGTGCCTATGTATCCTAAATAGTGAGACTATGAGGTAAAAGTTGTTACTTTACCATTTGAAAAATCTATATTTCAAAAAACAGAATAAAAAGTAAAAGGCAAACGCAGAAGGACACCATTTATAACATATATGACGGGAAAATTTTTCTTCTTGCGGTATAAAGAGCTCTTGAAAATCAGTAGGAAAAGGACAAGCAGCTGAGTTTCATAAACTAGCAAAAGATCTAGATCGGCCATTCACAAAGAAGAAATAAACATGAACACCTACAGGGGTGCCTGAGTGGCTCAGTCGGTGAAGTGACCAACTTGATTTCAGCTCAGGTCATGACCTGATGGATTGAGCCCCACTGTGGGCTCTGTGCTGGCAGCATGGAGCCTGCTTCGAGCTCTCTCTCTCTTTCTCTCTCTCTCTCTCTCAAAATAAATAAGCATTGAAAAAAATGAACACTAGATATGTGTGTGATGGGTGTGGGGGAGATTCAACCTGAGTGGCAATGAAAAAAATTTAAACAGCAACGAGACATTATTTTTACCAATAAAACTGGAAATGACTTTATAAGGGAAATATCCAGGGTTAACAAAGATTTCAAAAAAAAGAATACTCATAAGCTATTGGTTTTTAAGTACACATATCAAAAGCCTTAAAAGTGCATGTACTTTGGCATAAAATCTCTATCAATCAACTCTGTAGAAATAATTATAGATGGATAGATGGTTTGCCTTTTTAAACTTACATAATAATGTATAAGGCTGGGTCCCACAGGAAACAGATTATGTAAGTTCAAATTAGCATGATTCCAGAAGGGTTTTGTTTCTAAGAGTCAAGGTGTTGCGCAGGAACCACAGGCTAGCTGAGGCAAAGCTGTGAGCCGTCCTCAGTCTGCAGAGATGAGAAGAGGGGAATGCTTCTGGGGAGCACTCTGCAGCTCAGGCCACCTGGAGAAATGTAGTCACCTCTGGGCAAGAAACACAAGGAACTTAAGGCAACATTGCGGAGAAAGAGTCATCTCCTGCCAGGGCCACCCACTGGCCAAAACCAGCCAGAACCAGAAGGCATCAGAGCAGATCATTAGTCCACACAGATCAGCTTCCTGGGTTGAGGAAGGAGGCAAGGAACTGGAGGCATAGGAAAGTGTCCAGTAGGGCAGCAATGTTTAAATTAGTAAAAAACGGAGAACAGTAAATGGTTCAACAAAATAGGACCAGTTAAATAAATTGTATATCCATGCAATGAAATACTGTTTAGATATTTTAAATGTTCTCATGGAGACATAAGTATCGATGTGTAAAGATATCTGCATTATATTATGGACTGGAAGTTCTTTTAAAAGATTACAAAATTGTAAAATCCTAGTTTGGTTTGAAAGCAAAACAAAATTTAAACATTAAAAAAAAGGGGAGGGCACCTGAGTGGCTCAGTCGGTCAAGGGTCCCACTTAGTCTCAGGTCATGATCTCATGGTTCATGGGCTCACCCACATCAGGCTCTGTGCTGACAGCTCAGAGCCTGGAGCCTGCTTCAGATTCTGTGTCTCCCTCTCTCTCTCTCTCTGCCCCTTCCCTGCTCACATTCTCTCTCTCAAAAATAAATAAACATTAAAAGCCAACAAACAAAAAACAACAAAAAAACAAAACAAAAGTTCCTGTCTGTATGTGGAAATTTTCTATAAAGAGATACTATAGCACCTTGCCACATTTAGTTTAACTGCTTATAATTTTGAGAATTTGTGTAGTAAACTTTTTTTAGACCTTAATGGTTTTTTTTTTTGGAGCAACGTGATTCACAGCAAAATTGAGAGGAAGATACAGAGATACCACATGCACCCTCTGCCCACACATATACATAGCCTCCTCCATTATCTACGTCCCCCACGAGAGTGATACATTTGTTACAGTTGATGAGCTCACATTTACACAACATAATCACCTGAAGTCTGTAGTTTGCAATGCGGATCACTCTTGCTGTTGTACATTCTAAGGGTTTGGACAAATGTATAATAACATGTATCCATCATCACAGAGTATTTCCACGGCCCTAAAAATCCTCTCCTCCTTTCCTCTAGTACACTTTTTAAATCCATGATCTCCTGATACCCCTGATTTAGTTCAACCTAATTAAACAAAATAACATAGCAATAATTATCACTCCTCATTTCCATAGACCACGTGGATGTACCTGGGGGGTGGTCCAGAGAGAGAATGGTTTGTGCTGCATTCTCTCACAGTATGGACAGAAGTCCTGGCTCAGAAACTGTGCCTTAAAGCACTGAGCTAATTGGAGAAAAGGCAAGCCAGTTTTGCACTGTCATTTTGCTTAGACTTGCAAAAGCAAAACAGACTAGAACACAAGTGCAAAGGACGTTAAATTTCCAGCTGATAAAGGCTGGCTCAAAGATTTAAAAACGGCGCAGTCTGCAAAACTCCTGGGTATAATCCACCTGAGGACATTGTGATGACTCAATATTTCGTTTTTTGTTTTTTTTTTTTCTGTAAAATTAAGGAAAGTGATTCTAAACAATTATGCTTTATCAGAGCAGATTTTAATACTAATTAATCTCCTTTGTTTAAAGTAGGTGATTTCTAGAACTTGGATTCACTGTTGCTAGTCAATTACAAGGCGGTGAGATGGATTATATGGACTATCTCTCTTTTAAAAAAAAATTGTTTAATGTTTATTTTTTGAGAGAGAGATTGACAGAGTGTGAGCAGGGGAGCAGCAGAGAGAGAGGGAGACACAGAATCTGAAGCAGGATCCAGGCTCCGAGCTGTCAGCACAGAGCCCGATGCGAGGCTCGAACCCATGAACCGTGAGATCATGACCTGAGCCGAAGTCGGATGCTCAATGGACTGAGCCATCCAGGCGCCCCTGGACTGTTTCTTTTTACCTATCGAAATAAATTTTCCTCAGTTCTTATGTACTATGAAACTTTGATCTTTTGAACTTTAGTTTACCAGTAAAGAAAGTTCTTAGGGTCCATAGGAAAGAAGAGCACCTCTCTGTACTTGGGTGATGAAGGAAGTGTTTATAAAGGAGATAGCACTCTACTCTAGGACTAACATAAAATTACCATTTGTCAAGGGCTGACTGAGATCCAGGCTCAGTGGTACATAATTTGTACATCTTATATTGATAAGGATTATTTTTCTAATCTCACAGATGAGACACTGGAAATCAGAGATGTGAAGTAATTTGCCAAAGTCAATTGACATCTGGGGCTAGGATTAAGAATCAGGTCCATAGGACAGATAGTTCATGGCCTTAACCACTACATTATACTGCTTGTGATTAAGGATTAATTTTGCACAATTATGGAAAAGACTTTTTAAAAAATTTTTTAAATGTTTATTTATTTTTGAGACAATGCAAGAGACAGAGTACAAGCAGCAGAGGGGCAGACAGAGGGAGACACAGAATCTGAAGCGGGCTCCAGGCTCTGAGCTGTCAGCCCAGAGCCCGACGCGGGGCTCGAACTCACGAACCGTGAGATCATGACCTGAGCCGAAGTCAGACGCTCAACTGACTGAGCCACCCAGCCACCCCTCTTTTTCATTCTCTACACTGTTGTTTCTTAAACTTCAGTGCACATAGGAATGATGTGACATGTTTGCGAAGAATACAGATTTTCTTGTCCTGTTTTGAGAAATTCCAATTCACTGAGTTCAGAATGATCCAAGTTGTGTTTTATTATCCAGAATCCTGCATGATTATGACCCACCTCAGGTGGTCTGAGGTTCAAAGGTTAGAAACCACTGTCATTGTCTCCAAGTACGAGCCCTTCATCCTTTCTGGAATATTTTCCCACCTCCTATCTCCTCTTTCAACTACATTTTATTTGTCAATTCCTTTGTGGAAGAAGATTCCAAAGCAAAGTAAGCATTACAAAGAGAATGACTGAAAACAGGGAGGGGTGGATATTAAGGAAGCCAGGCCTCTGTGCAGTCTCCTGTTTCAATTTCTGGAACACCAGGGACTTCTGATTTTAGTCAATTACAACTTGAAAATTGCAACTCCACCACCTTCTGGAGCATACTCTTCTACTCTGGACTGAAATAGGTAAAATGTAGTATCTGTTAAGTAAACAGCCACTTATATATTAGTTTCGCTCTGTCAGCACCAATTATAATTCCTTCAAAACAAGCTATACAATCTTGTGGGTTTTGCCTTTACAAACCTGTACTCCCTGCTTGGAATTTGGAGCACACTATCAATTTTGGTCCACTCTGTGTCTCCCAGATTGCAATTTCTCAGACCCCAAATGTTTTTGGTTGCTTTCTAGCCTCTTCCTCTCAGTCAATACCTTCACGTATCATTCCCATCCTCCTTAAGCCGGTTTGGTATGAAATTGGTCTATGATCTCCTGTTTACATAACTCTATTTTTTCTGTTATCACACAGTTTTTCACAAATTGAAAGACCATGCAGCCCATTGGATGCCCAATACAACATTAATAAAATAGTAGTGCATAGCTGAAAGACAATTCAAATAGAAGAAAACATCCGCGGTGTAAATGTGTATGTCACGCTGTACAACTGCATATAAGTGACGGAAGAAAGATGCAGAAGAGGAAGGTGTGCTGGGCTATCATTTTCTAGAAGCCAAAAGTACATCACGCCAAAGAGTAAGAGCGGATTGGATTGGTTGCTCATTTTGCGTCTCAAATAACCCTTTTATTTTACTCTGCCTTGAGAAATCAACTTTGGTTATTTTCATTGATGTCAGAGTTCGGTTCAATGTTGTGAAGAAAGAAATGGAATACTTTGGGAATAACTCTGGGGATATAATGAATTCCTTGCCCCTGGGAAGTTTACGAACCACAGCGGAAGTCAGCCACTTAAGGGTTCTGTGGAGGGACGTAAGTCTAGCTGGGAAGATGGACGAGATGCCTTGATAGATGTTCATTTTTATTAACTTGTTAAAAGAGAATAAAAATCCTGTTGCTTAAAACAGTTTGTATATTGTTGGTAGAAAATTGAGGAGTAATGTAGAGGAAGGGGCGTGTGTTTTAGAGCCACACAGACCTGGGAATGAATCCTAGATCTCTACCTGCAAGGTGGCCTTGAGGAATGTACTGAACCTCTCTGATCGTTGAGTTTTTCATCTGCACAATGGTGATAAAATACCCACTCTTCAGGATGATTAAGCTAACATGGAAGGATTTATGTAAATTTATACATGGCGCTTGACTCATGGAAGCATTTAGAATGTTAGTTCATAGAATTCCAATGATGAAGAAATGATTTGGGCATAGGTTTAGGAGTTAAAGTACTTTAAAAATCTTTCTGAAGGTTTAATTTCTATCATAATAATACATGGTATGACTCTCTGGCATTAAAAAAAAAAAGACGAAGAAGAAAAAATAAAAACCTCTCACACTTCATCACAATAACATTTGCCACATTAGCACAGGCTTCACAATTCAGCTTCCCCGTGGAGTTTGGTGAGATTTTCAGCTACACTCCCCTCCCCAGTCCCATTTCATATTTTTATTTTGTTGTTGTCTTTTTAAAAAAGGAAAGTCTGGTTGTGTTGCTTATCTACTATTACTTCCAAATAAGAACATGCTTTCATTTACTGAAATTGGATCCCCATTCACTGCCTTGGCACACTCAGGACTGTCTTCTCCAGAGGGTTGGAGGCCTGTTAGATGGCGCACAGTTGGAAGCTGGTGGCACTGAGTCCCTGCCAAGGCTGGCAGACCTTTAAGATGGCATCTGGTGACCTTTTCCCTGAGCCCCCCTGGGTCCTCCATTTGAGATTTGATGTTCTCGGCAGGGGTGTAATCCAAATCGAATGTGAGATCTGGTGAGTTGGAGTTATACCGGAGGTGGGCCAATGGGAAGTCTCTACACTGCTTTGGGCAGTCAATGCTCCCAGAAGCCCTTGCAATGTTTCTTTCTAACCCTGAGACTCTGAGCTCTAGTAGACGGTGCCCTAAAGGGCTGATTTGCAGGAAGAGCCCAGTGTGACAGAGGGAACAACTGAACAGCTTTTGCCTCATTTATTTATCATCCAGCAATGCAGTAATCCTAATTGCTCTAGTTGTAGGATGGCACTAAACTCTTCACGGCGTCCCTGAGAGCTGCAGCCGAGGTCAGAAGTACACATGAAGAAGCCAGTCGTGCCTTGTTTCCAAGATCGTGTTGATGGCATTTTTTTCCTCCTCTTCAAATGGCAAATTTCTATTTTCAGTTCTGCAGGTAGATAGCACACAAGCCTCGAAGAAAGAACTGTGCGTTTGTGAACAGCCTAACAACCAATGTGTGTTGACGAATTGTTTGTGCTAACAACAGGCACATGCCGTTTCTCAGCTGGGGAGTCATTTTCGTGATAATTTTAAAGTGCTATGTATGTTGTGTTTTTTTTTTTTTTAAACAGCTTTTACTTTGAACAGATTTAACAGGTTATTTTTGGTTTTACATCTACTGTGACTGTTTTAACAGACAGGCAGATACATTTCACATTTCTCAGGCAATTCTGTCCTGAAACTGCCCACAAAAGGATTTTGAAGGTGATTAACGAAAAGATGATTTATCTCCTTTGCCTTTATCCAGTGGAGTTAACTCTCTGCCCCAAACCCATTCTTGCCTTCAAATCTGCACTTCCTCCTCCTCTACTCTCTGCTCCTCACAAAATGTAAACTTTCATGGATTCTCTCCTGACTCTATGGGCCTTAGGCACTCAGGGGTCATCAGGCAGATTTAGGTTTAAATTCCGGTTCCACTATTGAAAAGCTATGTACAATGAGACAAATCACATCAACTCTCTGAGCCTGAATTCCTTCATCCTAACAACGAAAATAATATAAGCACCTACCTATAGGGTTAATCTCAAGATTAACTACCTAGTGTATGTGAATGGCTCTAATGGGATTGTCATGTAGTTAAATGCTCAGAAATATTATTTTTGCAACCATTGCAAATCCTAGTTATTCGTCTCTCTTATGAACTTCAAATAGCACTGATTCTCTGTAATATTCACTTGACATTGATTTATATGCTAATTAAGTATGTTTCATATTTATGTAAATTTTATACTAATTTCTTTGAACAGGTTATGGAAATATAATGTATCTATTATATATACACACATAAAAATGCACATGTCATATATATAGTCTCACCAAATTTTCGCAAATGTGTTAAACCCTTGTAACAAGTGCCAAGGTAAAAGACAAAACCAAAACCAAAAAAAATTGAAGAGTACAGATACCACAGAAGCCTTTGGTATTCCCTTCTGGGCTCTACACCTCCCTAAAAAGGTAACCACTACCTAGAAGCTATCGATCTAATTTCTGGAAGCAGGTTTTTACCTGTGGTTAACTTTACTCTTTGTGTTATTTTTGGACAGCCAAATGAAATTAAATTTCTTGAGGTCAGGGATCATATGCTCTATGTCATCTTTCACTACAAGAATTATTTGTTAAATACACACCTTTGTCCTCACTTTCCCACCTTGCTCTGTTGTCATTCGACTGCACCCGTCTGGAAAATCCCAGCCCTGAACGCGCCCATCTCTCCTTCTCCCATCTCCACAAGGACTCCTAGGCAATCCTAGAGAAGGGTATATCCCCTCTCAGCCCGAAGCCACAAAATTGTGGTCTCCAACCTTCATGGCTACTTGGTTGTACCCAGCCGACCTTTCTTCTTGTTCTGACCAGCTCTTTTCCACTTTTTATAGCAGCTGCCTCAAGCCATCTACCCTTAGTTCAGACTTCCTTCCCTAGCACTTCCCCCTTGAGAGCCAACAGGGAAGCATACCTTATATATCAAAGAGAAAAGTCAAGCTGTCACCCAATGTATAAATAAATTTGTCTACATCCTCACCTATCTCCCTACTATCCTACCCTGAGGTTTCATTTCTACCTCTGTTCTCTCAATGACACCCCACCTCACTTTGTTGGGGTTCATCATATTTCATCAATGACATCCTCTCTTTCCGTCTGGCTCAGTTGGCACCATTGACATTTAATTGTGTTAATGTCTCCACTATCCTTCAACATGATAACAACAAAGCCCAATCTGAAACCCTCATTGCATTCCAGTTACCAATCCATCTCTCTCCCCTCTTGCAGCCAAACTTCTTTGCAGAGGTCTTTATACCTCTGGGATTCGGTTTCTTGCCCCCTTCTTTCCCCAGCCTATTTCAGCCCAGCATCCATCGCCATTACCTCACAGAAGCTTCTTTTTCAAGATTCCTGTCGGTGTCCTTATGGCTTAAAACAATGGACACTTTTCAGAACTCACCTTTCTCAGAAGCCCCTGACACTGTTGACTATGCCCTCTTTCTGGAAACATCCTTTTCACTTTGTTTCCAAGCCCCACACTCCTGGTTTCCCTCCTGCCTTACTGAGAATTTCTTCTAAATCTCCTTGTAGGGCTCTTCTGCTCTTTGTAAATGTAGGTGTTCCTCTGAGTTCTTTATCAGGCCTTCTTTCCTTCTCATGCTACCTCAACCAAGAGGATTTCTATAAAAAGCATACATACATTCAAATCATTGCCTGTGCTTTGTTTGGCTTTGTCAAATCAACAAGTAACGGAGTGATTGTTTTATGCTCCGATGATGTCATGATTTAAAATGGATCCTTTGCATTGTATCAATACTAACAGTTGGAATTTAGTGTGCCTTCTATAGCTATATAGAAATTGACTTTTCCTGATTATAAAATAATATTGTAATATCATAAAATAAACTTTTAGGAATATTCTGAATTCTGCTACCCAGAGACACTTACTGTTTATTTCTGGCATGTTTCTTTTTAGATGTACTATGTACTCTCACACATAAACACATATATTATGTACATGCATTTTACATAGTTGAGATAATTATAGTTTTCACTTATTTGTATAACTGGACATTTTCTTGTGTCATTAAGACTATTCCTAACTATTTTCATGGCTTTATAAATTCTATCATATGAACATAGAATGAAATATTCAACATATTCACCTATTACTAAATACTTAGAATTTAAAATTTTTCTGCTTCTGCATTCTTTTCCATAATACACAATTTTAAATATTGATTTAGTAGGTTAAAGCATTGCAACTTCCTGACTGAGCCTTCATACATTTTGTCAGGTCACCCAATATATTAATTATATCTATTTATATGGACGTTGGCATTTGACTTTCTTATTTTCGAAGTTTTCTCAATTTAAAATGATGTCTTATAATTGCTTTGATTTGTGAGTCTTCAGTTGGTAAACAAGGTAGACTCTTTTTTTTTTTTAGTTTGTTTATTATTTGCATTTCTTTGAATCATTCCTACGGTTGGTTTTTCCTTTTCTTTTCCCTATTTAATATTAAATGTAAATGGAGGACTCTTGAGAAGAAGAGAAGCCACGGGATAGCACAGTCTCTCTAGCTAAATGATCCATACACAGTAACCAACGTCTCCTCCTTCATTCCACCGTGCTGAGTTACCACTGTTCACACCACCAGAGTAACACCCTCTATTTCTTATGCCAGCCTAGTGTATTCAGAGTCTGCCCTGTGAGTAACAAAGTGCAAAACTGTTTCTTCACAGCAAGGAAAATGAGAACTTGAAGGCAGAAACTCAAACAGTACTCCAGAAATCCATGATTGGTAGTGCAAGACAGATGAGCAGAGACTCCCCAGCTCCTACTAATCCTACTGATCATCAAATCAACCATGACCCAGAGGATGAGGAAGAAAACAAGCACCAAGAGAACAACCAGAGCCCAGAGAACAACCAGAAATTCCTCACAGGAGCACTCACAAGCAGATTTCTGGATGGCAAAGTGAGTGACAAAAACCCAAGCTTCTTTTGGTAATTGACTAGGAAAATTCAAATTAGGTTCATACCACACACCCTTGTACTAATGGTAATTAATATATTTTGCATAAGAGGGACTTGGAATTCATTTTTTAAATCAGAAAATAAATTTGAGATCATTTTGTATATTGCATTCTGGTTGACCACCAAGTGAATTGGCCAACCTACTCCACCTGCAGCTAAATCAGTGATGATCACATAGTGATACATGTAAATGTACATGCAACCCTGGGATATGCTCAAGGGGAAAGGTCTGTCTAACATTACAAAAAGAGTTCATTTATTTTCAAAATCCAATGCGACCAGAACTGTATATCAAAAAATTATCAGCCAAAACCATCTTGATAGAAATATATATCTCTGCACTCTGTTAAGAATCAACCAAACAATTCACAACACACTAACTTGATAATGATGAATCCATATGATTAGTAATTTGTAATTAAAAAGCAAGAATAGCAGCAATTGGAAACTGGATCCAAATCAAGACAAAACTAATGATTCATTGGTAACAAAGTACCACTTCCAAAAATTGCTGAAATTGCATTTAGACGGATACATAGAGTCGGAGTTTTGCAGTGACGCCAAGCATTAAGTGACAGCCAAATATTTCAGTAGAATACTGAATTCGAGTCTGCAGTAAACTCTAACATAACTATTTTTAGTTTATAATTTTAATAGCCCTTACTAAATCACTTAGATCCTAGCTAGTCTTTAGTCATCTGAGAAAATAAAAGCCTATAGATTTGTGATCTTTTCCTCGTAAGAACTCTGCAAAGCTTATAATTTAGAGTGGTTAATGGCCCACCAGTGGACCTCAGACCATACTCTGCAAGGTCTAGTTGAACACAGGTCCCAAAAGAACAGTGACTTGCCCAGAATGTCAGTGGCGCAACCTACACTGGAAGTGGTGCCTCCTAATCCCCAGTTAATGTGTTCTTTCGGCTGTCTTATAAGTAGTCCTTGAATTCAGGGCCTGGTTGCAGCAGGATATAGTGCATCTGCAAAGGTGAAGTGACCTATTGTGAACTTCTAAAGACCTCTGAGTTTTTACATAATTTTGACTCTTGCATTAATGTATTTATTGTTACTCCCCAAGGATAACCTTGGTAATAATATCATGTCATAAAACACTTTATTATTGACTGGTTGCTTTCAGATAAATTATATCATTTGCTGTTTGGAATTAACCCCTTGAGGTAGGTACCAGTGTTTTCTCTATCACTATGGTATAGATGATAAAACTAAGGCTCAGAGGGGCACCTGAGTGGTTCAGTCAGTTAAGCATCTGACTCTTGATCTAAGTTCCCGCCATGATCTCAGGGTCATGAGTTGAAGCCTTGTGTTGGGCTCCATGCTGGGCATGAAGCCTACTTCAAAAAGGGAAGGAAAACAAAACTGAGGCTCAGAAAAGTTGAAGAGGCTCATAAGTGTAGAGAGAAGATGTTTATCCAGGTTTTCTTCTCTCTCTTTTTTTCAAATCATCTTTCTAATTATAAAGTACTGCATACTCATGTACAATTTTGGCAGATGGAGAATATAAGAAGAAAACTCAACCAAAGAAAAATAATAACATATTTCTTTCTTTTTTTCTCTGTGCATAGATATAGAATGAGAATCATTATGTATTTACTCCTTGTGATCCTGCTCAATTCATTTCATATTAAGAATTTTCACCCTGGCTTTAAAAAATTCTTCCTAAGCATCATCTTGAATGGTTCTATGAGAATCATACTCAGAACAAGCACTTAAATATCATTCATTATGTGCCGGGCACCATTCTAAGTTCTGTACATGTATTAACTAACTTAGTACTCCCAAGCACCCAATGAGGTAGGAACTCTTATTCTCTTCAGCCTGTACAGGAAGGAACTGAAAAACAAGGAAGTCAAGTGCCTTGCCCAGGTCCTGAGGCTGAGAAGGGACAGAGCCACAATTGAAGCCCAAGTCCTAGGTTCCTAATCACCACCAACTGTATTCATTCCTTTGTATGGATATAATATGGCTCATTTAACTAATCCCTTACTGATGGGCATTTAAGTCATTTCTAGTTTTTCTCTTATAAATGGAAATGGGTTTCTTGACACTCCCTCTACCACATCAAGCAGCCCATTCATGGAACAGTTTCCGCAGTAGCCATTATCATGGCCAGAATGTTCACTGAATAAGCTGTTATTGGACCTCCAAGATACGGATTCTTTGCTAGCTCTGTAGTGCTAGAGGGGGATGATTTGCTCCTCCCCTCCCAGAACTCAATGAGGTTTCTTGTGGGAGACTCAGCAGGGCTAACACCCAGCCACCAAATACAGCAAGGCCTCCTGGGAGGTGTGTGTTCTGACTAATTGGTTCTGTCTGCCGAGTCTATGATGCTGGCCTGCCAGATGGCAGCCACAGTTGCCTGGTAAAGAGACCCTCATTACCACCTTGACTAAGTGGTAAATGGAATTCTGCTGCAGTGAAAGAAGTAAACCAATCAGAACTCCTTCTAGATCCTTCTCTCTCACACATAGATGAAAATAAGCTTTCCTGCCTGGGATGTAACAGGCAATCTGGACTGCCTGAATTTGCTCCAAAAGAAAAGTTGCTGATAAAGACTGAGCTAACGTGGGTGAGGACAGGCAAGTGTGAAACTCTTTTCTAAATTACAGATCAAGTTTGAAGAGTATCATTAGTTAGTAGGAGGTAAGTAAAGCTGAAAATGCTATGAGAGCTCATCGTTTCATGTATCTGAGAACAGTAAGATATCTTAGAAATCAGCAAGTACAAATCTCCACTTCCGAAATGAAGAATGAGGGGCCCAGAGAGCTTTAGTGATTACTTTGAGGCTTTACAAGTCAAGAGCCTGGCTCTTCTTAACAGTAGCCTTAGAATCCTTTTTCTCCAAATTCTGTTCCTTATGTGTCTTTGAAAATACAAATACTGTTTGTATTATTTCTCAGAAGCATCAGCTCTGCCTTCTCTCAGAAAATAAAAAAGAATGTGTGACTAGCTACAAACTCAGTAGCACGGTTTCAAAAATAAAATTAGAGCGTGTTTTTTGCATCTGGCAGCATGAAAATGAAAAGTGTGAGTGCTTTAATTTTAATAATTATCATAGTTGATCAGTAATGTGTTCTTTTCAAAGTGCTTTTGTGTGTTTTATCTTACTTGTTCTCCACAGTACCCTGAGAGGTAGGTGGAGGCACATGATGTTATCCTCATTTTGTAGATGAAGAGACAGAGGTCAAGGACATTTCCACTTGGCCATGCATTGGTAGATTCATCATGTTCAACACAGAACCTTTGATCCTGCTCTTTTTCTGTGGTCTGTGTCTCACAGAGTAGACTCCCATCTTTGCCGTTTATATCAGCAAGAAACCTAGGCATGCTTTCCTTCTCTCTCTCCCTGAATCTAGTATCACTGAGCCCTTTAAATCCTAACCCTTTATGTCTCTCAAAAATGCCTTCTTATTTCTGCTTCCTCTGCCATCATCCTAGTCAGACCACCATTGTACCTCAGCAAGTTGATTTTAATTATCTCCAAACTGGCTGTCCTTTTCTATGCTTCTCTCTCTGTATTGGTCAGCTACTGTAATAATACTGCTGTGTAACAAATCACCCCAATACTCAGTGGTTTATACCAAGAATCATTTATGCTCACATCTGCAGATGTGAGCTAAGACAGCTTTTGCTTCCTTTATTTAGACTTTTCTAGGCTTGGCTGCAAATGATAGATTTAGTTCAGGTCTGCTCTGGGTTTTTCTTACTGTTCTGAACCCAGTAGGCTCATCAAGGCAAGTTCTTCTTATAGTAATGGAAATGTTTCAAGACAGCAGACTCTACCACAAGTACGTATTAAGTCTTTGCTTGTGTCGTATCTGATGTGGGAAACAAAGGCAGAAGAAAAAATTAAATTTCCTTGCAACTTAGCCCATTGACAAGTCTGTGAGACAGGCAGAGTGACATTCCTCTGGGAACTCAACTGCCTCAATGTTGACTCTTTGCTGAGGGCAAAAAGTGATCTTAGCTTAACATTATCCTGACCTCTAGGATTCTGTAGGTTTCCTTTAACATAAAAAAAAATTCCTTTGGAAACTCCCTTTATCTCTACCCCCAAATATATGTTTGCAATCATCCTCTAAGCATAAAGCTCACTGATATACATCTGAAGGATCTTATTGATGTGCAAATGTTGGGGTTCTGGAGCCAACCCAAGAAAAAAATTCTTAGGATGTCTTTGGTGCAAAAAAGGTGGTTTTCTTAAAGCACAGGGATAGGACACATGGGCAGAAAGAGCTGCCCTGGGATTGTGAGGAATAGTTGATTGTTTACTTGGGAGCTGGGGGAGGTAAAGACTGGGGGAAGTTTCCAAAAGCATTTAAAAAAAATTTTTTTTTACATTTATTTATTTTTGAGAGACAGAGAGAGACAGAGCACAAGTGAGGTGGGGCAGAGCCAAAGCAGGCTCCAGGCTCTGAGCTGTCAGCACAGAGCCCAGCGTGGGGCTCGAACTCACAAACTGTGAGATCATGAGCCAAAGTTGGAAGCTTAACTGACAGAGCCACCCAGGTGCCCCTACAAAAGCATTTTAATATGCTAGAGAAGACTCATGGGATACTGGAAGCCTAACTATTGTCAAGCTAAGGCTATTTTTCCCTCAAGGAAAGTATCAATATTAAAACAGTTGGGAATTCCTGGAGGAATGTTCTACTCTGCCAGCCTCAAGTATTTGTCAATGGGCTGCAGGTTCTAAGGAAATTTGATATTATCTACATTTCCTTTTTGCCTTTATTCCACATAATTATGATTAAGGTTTTATTAGACAGTAACAAATGACCTTATCCTAACAATAGCTAGCCCTTTCAAGGTCCTAGAAACCTTGCTTCCAAAATTCCTTGGAGACATGCTATCCCTAACCCCCTCCCAACTTGAAAGTATATAATCAGTCACCCATTACAACCCCAATGCAGCTCTTCTGCCCATGGGTCTTGTCCCTGTGCTTTAATAAAACCACCTTTTTGCACCAAAGATGTCTGAAGCATTCTTTCTTGGCTGTTGGCTCTGAACCCCAATACTTCCACATCATTATCCACGAACATCTGCCCCATTGGCCAAGGTAAACCACATGGCAAAGCACAACACAACTGGGGCAAGGGTATATATTTTGCCTCTTTTAGGAAGAACTTCAGAAGCACTCAAGTGTGGCCACTACTTAAAAGACTTAAAACCATTGTTTAATCCCCTTTGCCCTAGTATAAAATGCAAAGTCCTTGATGGTCACTCCAACTCACTTCTGTTGTCTCTACTTCTCTCACATGCCCACCTTTCCCTAAACAATCTCTATTTCCCAGATAGAGTTCTGTTCCATTTTGTCTTCTATGCCTTGTCCATGCTATTCCTTTTATATGAAATTCTCTTCATGTAACCTCTAGTTACACTAGGGTCTCAACTTACTGAGATATCAACTCTACTAAGAAGGATCGCTGTCTGATCACCAAGATTGTGGTAAATGCCTTTTGTAAGGTACTTATAAATCAGTCTGTGCATACCCCTCTGGCAGATGTTGCTATACTATTAAAATGGGTTGTTTCCTCTAATGTAAACTTGTGTGTCAGTTACACTAAAAAAGAATAATTAAAAAAATAGAAAACAATGGTATGAAGTAGGTGCTCACATCTCTATTTTATAGGTGAGAAAACTGAGACACAGTGAGTGACATGAAGTAATTTGCCAAAGCTCATACAACCAGTTGAGTATTGGTGGATCTAGGATGTGAACCCAAGTAGTCTGGATCCACTATACCTGTCTAAATCTCTCTTTGATTATTGGACCCCACTCCTCAGGAGAAAAATCAAAACTCTCCCTAAAGAGAATGGGATTAAATGCCAAGAAATACTATTTTGTTGAGTAGAGTTGAGCCTTTGAGTGCTAGAAACCATTATAATATTTTAGAATTTTTTGCCCCCAAAGAATAAATTTTTGCCCCCTCAAGGGCAACATTGAGAAAAATGCATGTACTACACTGTAATGCCTCTCATAAACACATCATTTATGGTAAGATTTCTTGCAAATAAACCTTATAAGTAAATGAATACTTTTTTATATATAAATAAAAACATAGGCTTCCTTGTCTCCTTCCATGAGTCTATAAATTCCCTGAGAATAAAAATTTTCTTATTCACTTTTGTTTCCAAAATGCCTCTCTCTATATATTACCCAAAGCCAACATCCAACATTTGTTTACTAGACAAACACTAGAGGCTTTCACATTAGAGTCTGAAAGAAATCAAGCATATCTATTATTTCCATTGGTTTTTAATATAAAATTGGAGGTATTGGCCAATGTAATTTTTAAAAAGAAAGCAATTACAGACAGAATAATTGGAAAGAGGAAGAACTATTGTCAAATGATACAATTACACACATAAAATTTAAAAACCGCTAATGAAGAAACTACTAAAACACTAAGAAAATTTGACAAAACAGATTTATATCATCAACATACACAAATCAGTGGCCTTCATATATTATAAACAAAAGCTAGTTAGGACACAAAATGGAAGGCAGCATTTATAATTACAAATAAAAGCATACCTATATTAATTAAATAAGTAAATAAACCAAATGCCTAGTCAAACTTAACAAGAAATGTCCAAACCTTTATGAGAAAAAATAAAAAAACTCTCCTAAAAGACACAAGAGTAGATTTGAACAATGAAAAGGTATGCTGTTCCTGTATAGAAAAAAAGTTAATATTGTGAATCGCTATCAAAATCCCACTGACATTTTTTTGAAGAAATAGAAAAATCCAACCTAAAATTCATATTGAATCTCAAGGGACCCTGACGTCCAAAGCAATCCTGATAAAGAAGGTATACAAGCGTATGGTAATCAAAACACTATTGTACTGGCATAAAGACAGACATTAGAATGGATTAGAATAGGGTGTCCAAAATAAACCCTCACATATATGGTCAAATGATTTTTTTAACAAGGGTTCCAAGATGATTCAATGGGGAAAAGATGGTCTTTTCAAGAAATGGCACTAGGAAAACTGGAATGTCCACATGCAAAAATATGTAGCTGGACCTTCACCTAACACCATATATAAAAATTAACTCAAAATGGATCCATGGCTTAAGTATAAGATCCAAAACTATAAAACTCTTGGAAGAAAAAATGGGCAAAATCTTCACACTGGATCTGACAATGATCCCAGCTTTGAGCCTGGAATGTCTACTTACACCAGAAGCAATGGAGATACCAAACACTTTCCGAGACTTGTTAAAAAAAAGGCTTGGAATCTAACTTAAAATGGCTCTCACTAAAATAATAATAATAATAATAATAATAATAATAATAATAATAAAATATTAAAGGCTCCCAGTAGTCAAAAGTGGGATCTTTTGGCTATCAATAAAAGTAATTTTAATGGATTTAAATGCATTGTATATGCTTAAATCTATAACCTTATAGTGATTAAAAAAAAAAAAAACTCATTGGTCACCTGGGAGAATGCTAGGGAGACTATTTTTTAAATTGGTAAATAATAGAAGCATTTATTGTTTGCCTTTTCTATACAAACTGTATTTTTTTAAGTTTATTTTGAGAGAGACAGAGAGAGCAAGCAGGGTAGGGGCAGAGAGAGGGAGCGAGCAAACCCCTAACAGGCTCCACACTGTCAGTGTGCAGAGGTCTGAGCCACCCAGGTATACAAACTGTATTTTAGATAATAGTTAATGAAGACAGTTTCTCTGTAAAGAAGCATTCCTATTAATAAATGAGAGCTAATAATAGGATAAGAATATTACCATTTATGAAACCCTAATGGAAAAGAAATGGAGTAAAGCAATGAGCTTATCAGTACCTATAAAAAGAAAGAATCTGACCGCATTTGTTTGCATGGGACAATGTATCACCTGTGAAAGGATCTTGCTGAAACAACTGAACTTGAATAAGATCAAGACCCTGGTTCTAACTATTTTACAAGATAGAGATGGGACGGTTGGTTAAACCTTGCACAGAAATACAAGCAACCAAATCCAGACTTGGAAAACTTTATAGGGCACACAACACGGCTTCTTCAGCACATCAATTACAAGGGGAAAAAAAAAAAAAACGGCAGGAAAAAAAAGGCGGGGGTGGGGCAGTGAAGGGAATAGGAAGAACTAGAAATTTAAAAAGATGTAAAAGATTTAAACCAATTACAATATACGGATCTTATCTGGTTCCTGTTTTGAATTAACAAACTGAAAAATACGATGTATCAGATAACTGGAGGATTTTCAACAACTGACTGGATATTTGAAGATGTTGAGAAATTACTGCTTTTAAAAGTATTATAATGGGATTGTAGTTATATTTTCAAAAATTTGTTACTCTTAAGGCAGAAGTTGCCAAACTTTGGCATGTGTTATAAGTACTGGAGGGCTTTCTAAAACACATATATCTGGACCCCAAGCCCTGAAATTCTCATTCAGTGGGTCTGGGGTAGGTCTCAAGAATTCACATTCCTAACATGTTTCTAGGTGATGCTGAGGTTTCTGGCCCAGGGACCACACTTTGAAAACCACTGCTTTATAGATACATGCTAAAAAAAAAATGTGGATGAAATAATAGCCCATCTGTGGTTTATTTACTTCATTTCTGGTGGCAGGTGATGTGGGTATAAATAAAACAAGCATTTCAGTTGATAATTACAGCCTGGTGACGAGTATATGGAATTCTATTATACTATCCTTACCACATGTGCCTGTGTTTGAAGTGTTCTATAATTGCATGTTAAAATGTAAAGAAAATATAAATGTTTATATTTATAAATATATATGTTTATATTTGTAAATATAAATAAAATACTCAAATGATTAATGCTAATACTTATTGTATTGACTTCAGGTATAAAAATCACATGTTAAATTTATTAATTTGGAAATACTTTTTTTTCAATTCTACATTTCTTAAGAAATCCTGTCAAGCTTTTTATATCCATCTTTCTCATGATTGTATTTATTATCACTAGCATCTCTTTTTGAGCCATTTAACAGCTTTCTAGAACACATCAACACCTTGGTCTCAAATGTTGAAGAAACAGAACTTTTCAAATCTGCATTAGATGCTGTCTCTGCAGATTTCCTCTCAAGCCCCAACTATGCATTGCACAATATGAAGACAATTCGTTGTGTTCACTTGTCTTGGAGGAGGGTGTTCATGGATTCCACAATATAACCACTTTATTTATTTTTAATTTTTTAATGTTTATTTATTTTAGAGACAGAGAGAGAGAGCACAAGCAGGGGAGAGGTGGAGAGAGAGAGGAAGACACAGAATCTGAAACAGGCTCCAGGCTCTGAGCTGTCAGCACAGAGCCCTATGCTGGTTTCAAACTCTGGAACAGCGAGAGGTCATGACCTGAGCTGAAGTCAAAGACGTTCAACCGACTGAGGCACCCAGGCTCCCCATCACAATATAACCACTTTAAAATAGTTTTTTTAATAATCAATATTTTTTAAAAGTCTTGTTTACACTCCCCAGACCCCAAGAAGAATTACTAAATCTGTGTTAATGTTTTTAAGTTTATTTATTTTGAGAGAGAGTGAGAGACAGAGAGAGAGAGAGAGGGAGAGAATGAGTGGGGTAGCAGCAGAGCGAGAGGGAGAAAGAATCCCAAAATGGGATTCAGTCTCATGGTCATTAGATCATGACCTGAGCCAAACTCAAGAGTCAGACGATCAACTGACGGAGCCACCCAGGCGCCCCTAAATCTGTGTTAAACTTCTGTGCTTCATTTGTAACAATTCTTCTAGGTAAATGTCACAATACTGGTGTTATGCCCCAAATCCACTGTGTGTTAGCCACAAGCACTATTTTGTGATTCAAAGTAAAACAAATGAGAGAAACCTGTAGAACTGGAGATTTTACAGATACTCTGGCAACCCTTGAAGTCAGAAACATGGTAATTCTTCATCAACATCTTCCTTGTTATCTTCTTTGACACTTTGTGGATACAATGTTTGGAAAAACAACAGCCCCCGGGTGATTGATGTCAGCAAAGGGAGAAGTCTGAAGCCAGGGACACGCCACAGGGCCTGAACAGGCCATCGTCACCTTTCTCACACTGTGTTTCTCTATTTGTTCTTCAAATTTGGCACTGTTCTTAAATGCTGGGAGTCAGCGGGCTACCAGACTGTTCTGGCCCACACAGAGCTCTCACTCTATTGAGACACACAGCAAATAACAAATCAAGGTTTAGAATTTACAAATTGTTTACAATACATTATAATACTCATTCCTCACAGCAGTCCTGGGAGTAGAATATAATTTCCTCTTTCCATAGGAGAGGCTATAAAATTTAGTCTGTGGACATCTAGGCTAAAAGATCTGTGATGGCAAGAAGCATACCTGCCTTGTTCACCTGTATCTGTAGTGAAGATAAAGGCACTCAATAAACTGTGGTGTTTAAATGAGGAAAGGGACACCTTGACTCCATTGGAATGGTGAAGTATTGATAAATGCTCCTTCAGAACCCTACAGTATAGGGGCACCTGGGTGGCACAGTCAGTTAAGTATCTGCCTTTGGTTCAGGTCTCGATCTCATGGTTCATGAGTTCAAGCCCAGCCTTGGGCTCTGTGCTGACAGCTCAGAGCTTGGAGCCTACTTCAGATCCCGTGTCTCTTGTTCTCTCTGCCCCTCCCCTGCTCACTTGCTCATTCTCTCTCTCTCTTTAAAAAATAAATAAACATTAAAAAATTTTTTTTTAAAGAATCCTGCAATATAGAAGTATATCAATGCTCAGAGGCAGAAAAATATTTGTATGTGGCTGAAAATAGAAATGTTTTATATTACAAATAATTTCCAAAGAAACATACTGTTCTAAGAAAATGTTCTAGGGACGCCTGGGTGGCTCAGTTGTGTAAGCATCCAACTTCAGCTCAGGTCATGATCTTGTGGTCTGTGAATTTGAGCCCCTCATCGAGCTCTGTGCTGACAACTCAGAGCCTGGAGCCTGCTTTGGATCCTGTCTCCCTCTCTCTGCCTCTCCCCCACTCACGCTCTGTCTCTCAAAAATGAATAAATGTTTTTAAAAAATTAAAGAAAGAAAAAGAAAAAGTTCTAGGAAACACCTGAAATACCTAACCAAACATTTTATAGGATGAAACTGCTCTGTGGACTGAATGTGGAATCTCTCTCCTCCTGGGGTAGTGGGGGAAATGTAGGGTTCAAATCTTATCTGCACAATTTACTAGGGGGTAAATTTTGAACAATTCCTTTTTTTTTTTTACCTTTATTTATTTATTTTGAGAGAGAGAGAGAGAAAATGCTCATGCATACATGCCAGCAAGGGAGGGGCAGAGAGTGGGGGGGAGAGAGAATCCCAAGCAGGCACGATGCTGTCAGCACAGAGCCCAATACAGGGCTCGATCTCACAAACCATGAGAACATAACCTGAGCTGAAAACAAGAGTCTGATGCTTAACTGTCTGAGCAACCTAGGCTCCACAATGTCATTATTTTTTATGCCTATTCTAGAACTCTCTACCACTCCTGCTCACTCTTCCCACTTTAAAGAGCCTCTTTAAAATGCTTCACGACTATAAAGCACCTACAGGTTGCTATCCATACTGACTGGTTATTCAACATGACTATCAACTGAGTACAGACATTCAGCTTTCAGTGAATCCTTCTGATAATGTCTCCTTTCAATTACCTGACATCAAAAATAATCATGTGTCTCAATTTATTCCCAAGATTTTATTTTTATCTGGTATGACACGGTAACAGATATAATGACAACTGCCTTTCAGAGAATAGTTTCTTACATTTCCCACACAAAGGCGGCATGCCACATATCATAGGAACACATGAGGAAGGACCAAGCTCTGTCAGGAGGCAGAAGTGAGGGGACAGCACAGGCTACAGTCTTTATACAGGTTTCCACAGGAAAGGCAACGCAGCGTAGGGTAAACAGCTTAGGACTGGCTAGCTTGAATAATTCCAGCAGATTTTGAGCATAGGGGTGGTCCCTAGTTATCCAGTATCTGGACTGGGTTGGTTTGGGGCAGGGGAAATATTTGCTTCGTGAGAAATTCATGAACCCTGGGAAGGGCAGTCTCTTTCAGCCAGCAAGGCTACCTGAGATGTCAAAACGTCATAAAATATAGACAATAAAAAACATGAGTAATACACCTACACCATGGCAAGAGCGAATGGTACTTCATCACTCACCTTTGTTCCATCATTTATTCTATTGTAAACTTTATGAACGTTGCTTTTGGGATATAATATTCTGGGCTTTTGAATCTCTTCTGTTCCATTCCTGACAAAACTCACAATTGCCTTTGCTGTTCTTCCTCAATCTGTTAATTAACACAGTCTAAAGGAGTGGCTGGCTGGCTCCGTCATAGAGCATGGGACTCTTAATCTCAGGGTTGTAAGTTCAAGCCCCACGTTGGGTGTGGAGCTTAATACACACACACACACACACACACACACACACACACACACACACACACACACATACACACCCACACAGCCTAAGGATACCTTTATCTCTAATAAGAACCCTATATTTGCCTATAAATGCCTTATGATATACCTATTTTTCCTTTGTCGCAGATACCTTCTTTCTTGCACAAATGAAACGGCACTGTTTTACTGTTAATATATTTGTCAAATGTATGAATTGCATAATGCTGAGATTGATGTTGAGACAAGCATTCTTTGGGGACTCATTGATTCAGTCACTCTATGGACTGAAGTCACTTAGAACTGGGAATGTGTTTTAAGAGATTGTTTCCTCGTTCATATTCTCCCTTCTTTCTTCTTTCTCTTTTCCTCTCTCCTTCTGATCCTTACTACCATTTGTCTTTGTTTCTTTAAGATTCCCATCCAGGAAAATGCCCACTGTATCTCAGTACCAACTGGAGACCAGTCCCTATCCTATATCCATGGCCTCCCCAGGAGAAACCTCAGAGACTGGTCTTTGGAACAGATGGCAAGGGACAGCTCTGACCAACCTAAAGTACGTATACTAAGACTTGCCTTGTTTTCTATTGTGGATGAAGGGTATTATTTGTTGCCTGTAGACTTTGATGTGCAGCAGATAATGAGACAGTCTGAGAGGGATGCTAGAGGCCATATGATGAAGCTTCCAAGAACCTCCTTGGTGAGCTTACAGGCAAACCTTGATTGTCTCAACTGAACTTCTCATCTTTCTTCCACCTTCTTCCTCTGGAGACAATGGGTCTCTAAAACTTGGCATTCTAAATTCTCTTATAATTTAAAAAGTTATTTTGTAGAAGACGGATGATATACCTTCAGTAGCCTTCTCACAGAGTATGCACTCTAAAATGATTTTCTTCTTTTCTTCTTCGGAAGGCAACAGTCCCGAGGTATTGCAAACTAATAAATATGCCCAGAATGAATACCTACCTCCAGTTGTTACCAGCTTGCACTGTTCTAGATGAGGCCTGAAAGTGGGTGCTCTGATATCAGCCCCACTAGGCTTCTGCTTCTTTGCATTGGCCGTCACTTCTCATTTTAGAGCTGTGTTAATTGATTGTTGCTGTTGCTCTTGTGTCAGGATTTTGGCCAGAGGCCAAGTGGAACAACAAGAGAAGACGCTTTTCTTCTTGCCCTGGTCAGAAGAGAACTCAGCTCGCGCCCTTTGAGTTCTGGCTTACTAAAAAAGCTTCAGAAAGAGCTGAGGATCCTGGATCCTATCTCTTCAGGATTTCTTCTCCAGTCTCAGCTAAGCCACCTTTTCTTAAGACAGGAAGTCCCTCTACAGTTACCAATAGTCAAGATCCTTTGCCAGAGATTTTCTAAGAGGGGCTCTCCAGAAATGGTACAGCCATGTTGCTATTCTAAGCATGGGTTCCTTTTGTTTATTTTACTTGTACGCACCAGAGTAGTAGAATTAAAATTTTAGTTTCTCTTTTTTTTCCTTAAAAATAACCTTTACTATTGATTCCTAAGACACAAAGCTTATTTGTATTCATATGTGGAAATTTCTAGTCAGAAGAAACCAGAATAGAAAATGGATTAAGTCTCTTAGCTCTATTTAATTTCTTTTTAAAAGACTGCTGTTCCTGACTTTCATTATCTGCCCTTAGCACTATTGGGTTACAGATTCAGGAAAATGGGCTCACTTGAGTCAACTTACATGTTGGTCAGTCTGTAGGCTCTGAGATGAGAATGGAGAATTTGACTAGGATGTATCATTGTAGAGAGTTCCCTAAAGAGTTAGAGGTGGGAGGTATACTTGAAATACAATTCACCACCATTTGACTAATTGGGAAGCTGAGATCCAGAGTGGGGAAAGGAAATTGCTTAGTGTACTCAGAGAATTAATGGTGGACCCAAAGCAGAGATTAAGGCTCCCCAGTGACAAGTCCAGCGTTCTTGCTCTGAACACTGCACTTCCCAAGCTCACATTTATGGGTAGATACAAAGCATAGTCCAAGTGTAACCAGGGTGCTAGAGGAATATATCCTACAATAGAAAAAAGCAATAGCAATGGGTAAATCATGAGTGAGCATGTGTAGAAAACCAGGCTAAAACAAACCTCATAGGGGTAATCTGGGAATTTAGTAATATAATAAGTGCAAATTACCTGGTCGCATGCTTAGCGTTTAGTAGGTATTCAAACAAATGTTAGTTCTCTCTCCTGCCCATTTCTAACCAACTAACCAACTATAATTAGTTGTATATTGATGAGAAGTATTTAGCAATACAGTGTCAACTTAGTACAGCCACTGTGAATCTTCAATTCAATCAAATTCTCTGGCCTGAGATTGATTTTATGTCAGAACCTTATATAGCTTCCCTCCCCCACGGTTATCCCCCAACTGCCCTGGAGTTGTATGTCCACCAGAGTCCGTAGGATGTCATCCAGACCAGCAATGGAAATGGACAACATTATTTCAGTCCTTTCCCATGTTTAAAAAGAAAAAAAGGACTGGGGGGGGGTGGTCTTGAGATTTTTCACTTAGCTTAATAAGACCTTGTCCTCAAATAATCCAAACATATCTGCTAGATATATCTAAATACAAGCAAATGCTATATATATAATAAATATATGAGATGTGAGAGAGCAGCTAGAGGCTAGGTTATGCTGTAGTAACAAACAGCCCCAAAATTTCAGTGGCTCAAAACAACAAAAGTTTACTTCTCACTTACACTTCCCTAATAGGTAAGGCACAGTTTTGCCATTATCTTAGCTCCCAAACCCACATGGATGAGGTAGCAACTCTGGAGTATTTTTGGACGTGCTGGCAGAGGGGGATAAAAAGAGAGCTATGGAGGGGCTCGTGTGAGCAGTTTAATCCTCAACCAGAAGGAGCACATGTCACTTCTGCTCACAACTCATCGGCCAGAATTGTTCCCATAGCCCTACCGAACCACAAGGCAATCAGGAAGGGGGGATAGTAGGAATATTTGCTTTTCAAAAGCACTAATAATTATTATACTATATTTTTAAGGCTGTTTTAGAAACTTTTAATGGTAAAAAAAATTCCAAATACCCTCTACCTCAACAGGCATTTCCCTTATGGGCATTTATTTCCCTTATATGTACATTAAATGACAGCATTCTTTTTCATATTGGATTTTCAGGTGAGCTATGGAAAACTCTTCTGGTTTTTAAAAGCTGCAGCTTCAGATGACCCCCAGCAAAGCCAAAGAGTTGTGGGCAGCAACTGGAACAAGAGTCAGAGTTATCACGATCATGGCCAAGGGTACTTTCCTTCTTTTCTTGGGCATAGTGTTCCTAGATTTCTAGAGCTGGCAGTGACATCAGAGGCCATTCACCTGAAAAGCTCACCCAAGGTAGAATCACCATGCCCTTCACCAACACTGGGCTTATGCTGATCATTTCCTCTCTCTGGTACAAAAGCCAGCACAGAAAGTTATTTGCAACAATTACATAGTTTCTTGAGATCAAGCATGTGTCTTTTTTTATGAGGTTGCCATGTGAAAAGGAAAACCCTCATTATGAAGTAAGGAATGACTGTATACTGGCACAGAGCTCCAGTCTCTAAGGTATGATTCCAGAAACACGCTTCATGAGTGAACTCCTGGTTTACGGGCACTAGCAAAGAAAGGTTTCAGGTACAAGAATCAATAATCCCCTCATATAATCTCAAAGGAAAGAGATGACACAAAGTAAAAACAGGATGTGAGGAATATCATTAGAGATGAGGCACAATAAAGCATGAGAGTCTCTGTGTTCTCCAAGAAAGTTGACAAAGTGCAGTAGTTAGGAACATAGCCTCCATTACCTAAAGCCTGGGCTCAATTCCTGTTTCTGCCATTTAATGGCTATGTAACCTGAGGACAGTCAGCTACCCTCTCTGTGCTTCCATTCTCCAAGTGTGAAATAGAAACCATAAGAGATTTCCCTTCACTTCATAGATTTATAATGGTAAGTCAATCAAGGCAAAGTTCTCAAAAACAGTATCCGATACATAGTAAATGCTATAGAAGAGTGTTTTTACTTTTTTTTTAAACTATCCTACCAGAAGATACTCTTTCCATTACAAATAATGAGACACAGTGATTAAGAGCCATGATATTGGAATTTATCACTTCACTCTAGGGAACTAGAGTTTCCTGTAAAAATGTCCCTGGGCCAAATGTTAGACTTGATTCCTTTCTACAGTGCGCCATTTTCATGCCCTTTTGACATTCGTTGAATACCAGATGCTTGCCAGGCACACCTAGCTGTGCACAGTGAATTCAGAGGTTGGCAAGGCCCATTCTTTCCCTCAAGGGCTCAAGTTGCAAAGAAAGTGACACTGCCATGTGGGTCTATGAGTCAAATATCTGGGAGCAACTGTGCTATGGAGAGCCATAAAGCCCCCAGAATTTTTTTTAAGTAGGTTTATTTTTGTGAGAGAGAGAGAGAGAGAGTGGGAGAAGGGGAGAGAGAGAATGAGAGAGAGAGAGAAAGAGAGAGAGTCCCAAGCAGACTCTGCACTGTCAGTGAAGAACCCAATGCAGGGCTCTAATTCACAAACCGTGAGATCATAATCTGAGCAGAAATCAAGAGTCAGACACTTAACCCACTGAGCCACACAGGCGCCTGTAGCCACAGAAATTTTTAATAATCAGCAACCACACTTCATAAAACACAGACCATGAGATTTGGGCCCAGAGAGGCGGTGAGCTATGCACTAAAACACATGGTTACCCATTGGCAGGTATGGGTACTATGGGTCCTGGACAGGAAGGCTTTCCTGAGCCCTGGACCAGGTTGTATCTCTTTGTGGTATGGCCCCACAGTCCTTTCCTTGCCTAACAGTTGTGATACTTGTAACTATGTACTTGACATTTGAGGTTAGTGATAATAGCGTGTGCCCTAGCCAACTCCGTGTTGAGCATAGTTCCTGGCACGTGGGAGATGCTCAACGAGTAATTTTTTTAATGTAATTGGCACCCTAATTATCCACTTGCAGGGACATCTGGATATCTACTCTGTAAAAGAGGTGCACAGAGAGATCATTTTGAACTCATCAGAGAAGGTGCTGCTTTACACAAACCAGACAGCATGTTTGTGGAAGTGCAGAACTGATGGCCCGTAATGAATCCAGGCTCTTTGTTAATCAATGTGCTGCTCAGGAAAAGGCTCTCCCTCGTTCTGTCAGGGAGAGCCTTTAATGGGGCAGCTCTGTGATGTTTAAAAAGCCTCCAGCATCACCTGTGGCAACAACAGTGGCAATGGCTCTCCTTACCTAAGTTGGACCAGATGAAACACACTCTTGCAGCAGGTTTCCTAAGAAACCCCACCAGCTGAAACAAATGGGTTCCATACAACTCCTGCCCATTTAGCAATTGGTGTTCAGAGTCAGGGGCCAAAGCCTCATGAATTCCTACCCCCAGGAAATGGCATTGCAAGAAAAGGAACGAGGAAGGAAAATTTGCGATTCAAATCTGGGACAGATACATCTGATTGGCAAGGCCTGGGTCATGTGCTCTATCAGCAAAGAGAGACTAGTAAACCAAATAGCTAGCATTTTCCTCGGCTGGAGTGAGAGGCAGACTCCTGAGCTAGAGAACTCTCTGAACAAAGGAAGGAGGGTGAAGAAACTACGTGACCAAAACAAAGACAAACAGCCACCCCTTCCTGTACCAAGCTTTTGGAAAATATTAGCTATTAGGCCAAAGCCCGAGTAAGAGTCACAGAGCAAAAGAAGGTGCAATATGACCTTTAGTAAAAGTTAAATACATGCATATAAAAAGAATCGATTCCAAGTGCTGCACAAGATCCCCAGGAAATAGTAAGAAACAAAACAGAGTTGATCCACATCTGATGGAGCAGTCTAATAGGGAAGCCAGACACGAGGCAATGACCAAAGAAATAAAGATGTGAATGCAACACGAGGGAGATTTATTAAGGAAAAGAACAAGGAATTATAAAAGAGCTGATCAAGCACAGGGTGCTGGAGCACCACTGAGAGCCAACTGGGAGCACCACTTCCCAGATACTCATTCAGTGACGTCGGGTTGGTAGCTTGAAGTCAGCCATGGTGGGAGCACTTGCACCGTAAAAATTAGTAATGCTAACAGATTAGGGCCTTATCTGGGAGAGCGGGTTGTTAAACTTTACTGGCATACCACTGAAAGGAGGCTGATTTATAGGAGTGGAGATTGAGGGATGTCACAGAATGTCCCTGTAGGGAAGTGGCACTTGACGTTGAGACGGTGGAAATTAGGAAAAGCTCCACTGCCGAGAAGACAGTTCAGACGGATCCGGAAGGAACATCATGTGAATGCTAAATGAGTAAAAATCTCACTAGTTAAATCAAATAAGTAAACGACTGTAACACTTTATCGCCCTGTGGTTTTTCACCTATTATTTAACAATAGTCAGTGAGATAAACCATCTTAATAATTATAAACATTTGCAAAATCATTATTACCAAAACTTTTCTGGGTTTTCCAGATACAAATTGCAAAGTCAAGGATAACAGAGGAAGTTCACTCGATTCAAGATTTCCTTCTAAATAGGTTCCCCGGTTACAGGGATCTGGCAGGATCTGATTTGCTTTGCTTGTGGCAATGAACGGTTGGGAAATTTGATTTCCCATCAATAATTATCTGGGCCTAAGAGAAGTAAGATCAGGCAGCTAGAGTAAACTACTGTGGTCACTTCCAATTTTTTCTCTCAACTGGAAAAAAGAGTTAGAGATTAGGTTACAAAGTTTGATTTATGTTCTAGTTGAATTGGTTGGTGCCTCATGGAGAAGAGACTCTAGTGGTCAGGAGAATGGAATCGATTGGAATGAATGTAGGAAATCTTCATGCTCAGATGCCATGACCAGGTTACTGAGATTTAGAAGACCTTTCTGGGTGGGTTCTCTGGTTCCACAGTGTAAGTCAGGGGTGAGAGATCTGGTATGAAAACATAGAACGGCTTTGGGTAGATCATCTTTTCATAGCATTTCCCCTGCCCCTCCAAACAGTACTGCTCGTCAGGATGCCAGCCCACAGTCAGAAGTGAGCAAGAGCCTGTCAGAGATCTTGATGGCACTAAGGACAACTAATGGGAAACTCAACATAGAGAACCTCAGTCGGAATTTTCAAAAAGAAGATCGCTCGTTCTCTGGCTCCCTGCCCCTACCCAAGGTAACCAAAACTAGAGTTCAGATGTGTTGATCTCCAAAGGCTGCCTCAGGGCATTGGGTCTATAAGAAAGCATAGTTATGATCTGTGTTCTGCCTGTGGATCACATTATACACTTGTTTTCTGTGCCTGAGAGGAGAAAAAAAAAAGACGACGACGACAAAAAGGAATTATGGAATGTGCAGAATCGGTCCAGGAATTACTTACACTGGGACACGTTTTATGTTAATAATAGAAAATATGAGGGGCGCCTGGGTGGCTCAGTCAGTTAAGTGTCTGGCTTCACCTCAGGTCATGATCTCACAGTTCGTGAGTTCGAGCCCCGTGTCAGGCTCTGTGCTGACAGCTCAGAGCCTGGAGCCTGCTTTGGATTCTGTGTGTGTGTCTCTCTCTCTGTCTCTCCCCAACTCGTGTTCTGTCTCTCTCTCTCAAAAATAAGTAAACGTTAAAAAATTTTTAAAAAAATAATAGAAAATATGACAACACCCAAGTAACATTTCACGATGGAAAATAAATATTTTTCCAAGGCCAAATATTCATTTCTCACACCCTGTACCAGTTTCCAGTGACATCAGCATGTGGTATCTCATGCTTTAGGAACACCAAAGTTTAGGAACTAGTGTGATTTATTGCTGATAGAGACTGGTCTGCTGTTTGGGAACATTAATTAACAGTGCAGATGTGTCTTATGGAAGAAGATCCAGAACCATATTAACTCAAGTATTGTCTTCAGCAAAACAAACCCTAGGCATGAGGCTACCTCAGATACAGGGCAAATAATAATTATGAGTATTACTACCATTCCATTAGCAACAACTTGTCACCACCAAGCTTTATTGAGTTCTTACTAAGTGCCAACCACTGCACTAAATGCTTTAGTTACACCATTTTAATTTAACATTTACAGATGACTACAAAATCCAGATAGATGTTATAATACCCGTTTAATGAAAAATACTGAGTCTCAGAGAGGTCAACTGAATCATCCAAGGACTACAGCTAGCAAGCTATAGAGCCAGGGTTCAAAGTACAGAAGAGTAGAGGGATATTGAGGGCCAAAATCGGAACTCTATTAGGCAAAAGGTATCTGGAATCATCCATTAAGTCTGTGATACAAGACTTAGAGTTCCAGGGGAATAAAGGGATTGGAAATTAGTTAGGGGGGAGGGGGGAGGAAAAAGAAAATGCTATAGTAAAGATTAGAAAATGCCTTTCATCTAGGCAAACAGGTTAGAAATGAGAAAGAATTTAAAAGAACGTGTGATGTTTACTAAGGAAGCAAGGACACAATATAATGACAGTGGACACTTATCCCAGGACAGAAGCAGATTTCTCTATGCTTTCATTTATACAGTCAACTAATCATGCAAAGGCAAAGGTCATAGTAGGGTGTAATTGTGTGTGTACGTATGTGAATATGACACATGCAAGCATGTGTCACTAGAAAGAGAGAGAGAGAGAACACTACCAGAGATTCCACACAACATAAATAGCTTTCACTACGTTCATCAGATCAGTAAGAAACAGCAATTCTCTGTTAGATTGGAAATTACATAACACCATCAATGAAGCTTGAAGGTTCTCAGATAATACTTGGAGAATAAAACATAAATAACTTGGGAATCAAAATAAGTTTTCTTAAACTCTTTGAGTCTTTAGATTTTTCCACTGGAAAAACTGGGTTTGAAATATCTATCTCCTGCATCTATTGTGAGGATTCAGCAAGATAAGTATGTGAAGGTACTTAGCACGCTAATACATGAGGCACTCCGTAAATACTAGTTTCCTTTTCTTCTAATTAAACAAAAAAATTCAGTGTTTGGTTAAATTATTACTCAAAACAGCCCAAGGAAGGGGAATCTTTCCCAGGGTCAAGTGATGGCCACACTGAGTACTGGTTCTTAGAGCTGGTCCTGAAAGCTTAAATTTGTGGTTCATATCCAAGGAAATGGGGCACATTTTCCTTGAAGCTGGTCTGCCTCTCTTCAGCCATCTGGCATCTCTTAAGACATCTGGAACTCACTCAAAGTATATTACAGTCTGGGAGGCATATAAAATAGAATTCTGTTTCCCCAGAACGTGAGACAAATTGAGGCCCAAGGGACATTGGATACAAAAAAACAGCAGCAGCTGTGCCCCAACATTCATGCTTTTAGACACAGGACTTCAGAGTAGACCAGGAAAGGATATGAGTTGGAAGGGCTTTTCTTGTTGGACCAGTAATTCTTAATCTCCTTGGAGCGTAGGGGAAAGAATCACAGGCTTCCTTAAATTTCTCATGAAATCAATGCACTCTGTGTCCCTGTGTTGAGGGGGGTGGGGTTGCCATCCTCACAGCCAACATTTCAGAGTGTTCACAGATCATCTATAACCTCTCAAATAAATGTATTCTTGAAGGATAATCTATGGGTCTTGCCACTCGAATGAAATTTTGCCCTTCTCATAGAACAGTCTAAAAACATATCAAACATCTCCCATCCTCATTCTGTGGACTCCCTCATCCTGTTCCTCTAGCATGTCTTGATGTAATGATGGCTTCTGGCAGGATTGCTGAAGCAATGTAGGTCCACATCCTGGGTTCTGAGCAGTATGCGAAGGCACTAAGGAGAGGAGACTATTATGATTTCAGTTCCTCAGTTCTCCAGGAACCCAGGAGAAGGGTGACATTTTAACTATGTCACAACTCTGTATGACAAATAGAGTAATGGCAGTAACTTGAAACACAAAGAAGGAACACCAAACTAGCCTGCCTCAAAAACCCTCCAGAAGAGATGGTACAAAAACTAAATCTTAGAGGACAAGTGAATTTGACAAAGAATTGGGAGGAGGAGCAAACTAAGGGATGGGAAAGGCATTCTATGTAAAAGAATAATGTGAAATGGAACTGAAAGGAGAGACAGAGTGGCTAATTCAGGGAACTGTAAGTCATTCAAATGGACAGGACACAGCAGGTATGCGGTGGCTGGGATTGGTGGGAGATGCTGCTCAAGGCGAGGTTAGAAGAGAAAGTGGGAGCCAGTTTATGAAGGGTCTTTCTAGGAGGCTTAACCTTATCCTGAAGGCCCAAAAGGATCATGAAAAGATATTAAACAGTGAATGAATGATACGATCAAATTTGAAATTTGACCAAAAGCACCTTAATGGAATATGAAGAATTAAAGGCAAAGAGAGCCCTTTAGAAGGCTGTTCCAACAATTCAAGCAAGAAATTATGAGGTTTTAAACCAAGGCAGAACAGGGGAGATAGAGCTAGTAAAGTAGGTCTTGGTGACTAACTGGGTATGGGCCCTGAATTAGGAAGAACCAAAAATTACTCCCAACATTTTGGCTTTCACAACTTGGTGAGTGGTGATACCTTTCACCATGATAGAAAACAGAAAAGGAGTAGCTTTGGAGGAGTGGAGGACAGGATGGGGAGTTCAGTTTTAAACACATTGATCTGGGTTGAGAAATTAAATAATGATTTAAGGGTCTTCAATATGGAGTTGAAGCCATGGGAATAGTTAGCGTTACCCAAGGACATACAGAAAGTGAGAAGGAATGTTGAGGAGGACTTTCATTGTTAAGGAGTAGTTAGAAGACAAGCCAGCAAAGGAGACTAAAAACAATCAAATGAGACATGGGGATGGTCAGGAAAACCAAAAAAGAGATTTATAGAAGAATGGCATGATCAGCCATGTTTCATGCTATGAAGATACCATCTGTAATTAGGACTGAAAAGTACTCACACAATTTCAAACCATGGAAACTACCAGTGACTTAGCAAATACAGTTTAAGTACAGTGATGGGGTAAAATGCAAATGGAGCCATAAGTGGGAAGAGAGGAAGTTGAGAGAGCATCTGTGTGCCACTCTTTCAAGGAGCATTTTGGGGAAATAAATATTTATTTCACGTGGAATTTTCTAAATAATGTAGACATTTTATTTACATTTGATTAAAAAACATTTCCTTACTAAACAGAAGAAACTACACATAATGAAATCCTTTCTTATTGAATAAGGGTCATCATTATATATATTCATGCTTTAAAGAATTTTAGTAATAATCCTGAGTAACACTAGGTTGGCAGGATTTTCTGCTAGATGTTGGTTTTTTTGTTGTTGTTATTTATTTATTTATTTATTTGCTCCTTTATAACTGTCAGTTCTTAGCAGCTATCAATCAATCTGCTTCTAGGAACCCTGATGTACTATTTCTAATCTGCTGTTCATTTTAGCCTAGGGCAAAACTCAATGTTGCCAGAAGTAAATCAACTGTTTTTAGAATAACCTCTGATGTTTAAAAATACATCAATATGCTGTAATCATGAGGATAATTCCATTCTTATTTACGGACTAAAATGGCATAATGTCACTAATTTCTACCTCTCTAAAGTTACTTTTGCCAATCTCTGCCCGTACACACTCTATTTTTTTTCTGTCTTCATCTCATTCATTCGCTTCCTTGTTCGTCTATGTATTCATCTGTTCAAAATTATTAATACTTTATTTTTCAATATGGTGCTAGACAATGGTGATCGAAATATGAATGAAACACAACCACAGCCCTCAGTAAGCCAAGGTTTTGTAATAAAGTTCTAGGGAACAAATAATTACTGCCCAGTCTAGAAAAGGGTATAAAACTATAGTAGGTGGGTAATGTCAAAATACATGCCATTTGTAAAAAGCACCATACTCTTTCTCATCCATTAATTACACATGTTTTTCTTCTGCCTGGAATTTTTCCTGACCCCTTATTCTTCTTATAAACTCTTACTAAGTTGTTTCTATGTTTCAAATTGATCTTTTTTCCCTCCTTGAAACATCCTTGACATTACTCCTCTATACCTAGTAAGTAACATGTACAAGTTTTAAACTTAGATTTATTGCTATTTCCTTCCATAAAGACAAACCAAGATTAGTTTTTTTGTCACTATTTTAAAATCCAGGTTTTATTATTATTCAGCTATGGTCTGACCAACAGATCAGGAGATGACTGCCACTGAAGAGATAGTTTGTTACTCGCAGTTTCCAAGGGGAGGGAGCATGGCACATTCCCACAGGCCACACCAGAAGCAGCAGGGTTGGTCAGGAAGCAGAGGGGATAAGGGGAAAATGTGGTCAAGAGCCCTCATTGTGGAAGGGGCAAGGCAGGGTAAGCAGGTTTAGGATTAGCTAGTTGGATTTATTTCAGTGAGCTCAGGGACTCAGGGGCTGTCACCTAGTACTTGGCCCTGGGGGTGATAAGGGCATAGCAACCCAAGTGTGAGAGCCCCAGGAAAGAGGTTGGTTTGCATTTGAAAGAAAAGCATACTTTCAAGCCAGTCCTTTACTAAATCTAGGAATTGGCTAGCTGGGGGGGGGGGGGGGGGGGGGGGGCACAATCACTCAAGATAAAAAACATGCTTAATACAGTCACTATACTGAACTTCCTCTCAAAGTAGTAATAGTAGCTACTATTTAATCCAAACACTAAATTAGACATCTCTTTTTCTTTGTCCTTTCCTCCTCCCTCCCTTCCTTCTTTCCCTCCTTCCCCTCTTTCTCCTTGTTCTCTCTCTCCCTTCTCTCCTCTCCTCTAATCCCTCTATCCTCTGTCCTCTCTTTTCTCTCTCTCCCCTCCCTTCCTTCTCCTCATTCTCTCTCCTCCCTTCCTCCTTCTCTTCATTTAAACAAATATTAATCAAATGCCTAACTTGAAGCCAGACACTATTCTAATTGCTTATTTTTTCATATCAACCTCAGAAGTCTAGGAAGTAGAAAATACTAGTCTTACTTAGTAGATGAAACATTGGGCACAGAAAGGTCACACAGATCACAGAAAGCAGAGTTGGTGTCCAAAATGAGTACTGTTTCATTCCAAAGTCCATGTTTAAACAGCAAGATAAACACACAACACATGTTATCATACCCCTAAAAGTCTGACATGTTTGAATCTCAGTGTCATCCACCCACCAACCTGAGATCTGAACTGATTTGTCAGCTAAATTAAGAAAATATTAAGTACTTGGGAAACAGCACTGACACCTTATTCAATCATCCAACAGGAATGTATTTGGCATCTGGTTTCTAGATTAAGTTTCATCATTTATTAACTGTGTAACATCAAGGAGGTGACTTAGTCTAAGTCTTGGTTTTGTCATATATTAAATGCAGATAGCAATATTGACCATGCTAATACCTCAAGCTTGTTTTATAAATCAAAGGAGATACACAATTTTTTTTTTTGCAATTTACCTAAATAATAATTGTATATAAGTTCTAGGCCTTAACCACCAATTCCATTGCTGACAAAAATTTAAGACCAACATTTCAAAGTCCGATGGCTTCTGAATAATGAGCAATACCTCGGCACCAACCAAATACAAATTTGCTATTTTTTTATTTTAATTTTTAAAAATTTAGTCCAGTATATTTAACATAGAGTGTTCTATTAGTCCCAGGTGAACAATACAGTGATTGAACAATTCCAGATATCACCCAGTGCTCATTCAGTGGGATATTATTGTCGTGAGTGATATCCTGATGAGATAATTCACTCCTGGGTACTAGTTCTTTGTCAAAATCATATGGGTTCTAATTATGGGAAGGAAATTCAAATCTTAATTTCATTGTAACAAAACTCCAAATTCTTTCTTATTCTGCAGGTCAGGGCTATATGCGGAAAACATGGATTGTATCTGACTTTGAGTTTTCTGGAAACATTGCTAAGCCACCAGAATTTGGGTTATCATGGTGAAATAAAGTAAGTTGATTTTTTATTCACGTAGTCCTTTATTAGGATACTAAATACTGAAATCTGTCTTTAGAAGTTTTTTGTGAAGCTATCAATTTCATCACTTATAGATAGTTAAGGAATGTTTACTTATATTAAGGACAGAGTCTTCTTGGTCATAGAGAGACAAAGCAGGAAATTTCAAGTTCCAACCATCATAGACCATCAAGAAAAGATTTACCATTCCACCTTAAACAACTAAAAACAGGACAGAATCTATGAAACAATAGTTTTCAGACATTTGACACCAGCCAGCACAGAACAGCAATTCCTGAAGAAAGGAAAATAAATAAGGTAAGCTAAGTACTGAACAAGAAGAGGAAATCCAGAGCCCAGATTCTTCTTTAGTTAAAAAGATGGCGTTTGGAGTTCAAGAAGGCTAAGAAGGTTAGAAAGCACAGTACAGAGTAGTGGAGAAGAGAGATCTGAACATTTCTCTTTCTAAAGAGTTGCTCTTGAGTCTTCATGTGAGTACTGGCTAATATATCCATTTGAGGAAACTACCCAAAGCCAGATTTGGGGGGGGGGGGGGGAGACAAAAGAAAGACACAAAAATTTTTAGATCTTGCACAAAGGTTGGGAATAGTTCGTATTTCCACCAGTCAGTCTAAAATAAACTGTTATCAATATAAGTTGTTATATGTAAACTTCATGGTAGCCACAAAGCAAAACCTATAGTAGATACACAAAAGACAATGAGAAAAGAATCTAAGTATATCATTAAAGAAAGTCATTAAACCACAAATGAAAAGAACAAGAGAAAAAGAAAGGAACAGAGGAACTACAAAATAACCAGAAGGCAATGAACAAAATGTCAATAAGTACATACCTATCCATAATTACTTTAAATGTAAATGGAATAAATTCTTGAATCAGAAGATACAGAGTAACTGAATAGATAAAAAAGAAACAAGACATATCTATATATTTCCTGTAAGAGACTCAATTCAGATATAAAGACAATATACAGACTGAAAGTGAAGCGATGGAAAAGACATTCCAAGCAAATGGGAACCAAAGAAAGCTGGGGTCACTGTAATTACATCAGACAAAATAGACTATAAAACAAAGATAAGATGGAGATGCCAGGATTTATAACCATCAGAGCAGTAGTACAAATATTAAAAGAAGTCCTCAGGCAGAAGGAAAATTATCATTTTGGATCTACACAAAAATATTAAAAGCACTGGAAATAGTAAATGTATGTATGAAAAACAATACATTTTTTATTAAAAAACTCTTTAAAAGATAATTTATTGTTTAAAGCAAAATAAGAACACTGAAGCATGGGATTCATAATATAAGTGCAACATTTGACAATAGCATACAAATCTGGGAGGAGGAAATGAAAATGTTCTTGATTAGGTTCTTATACTACAAACTAAGTAGTATAATTTTGTTTGAAAGAAGAATGTAATGAGTTAAAATGCTAATTAAAAAAATAAAATGAAACATAAGAACATTTAAATAAAAAAGACAAAAAAGATGAAAGGGAAACAAGAAATAAATAATATAAATGGAAAATAAATATTGAGATGTTAGATTTAAACCCAACCATATTAATAATTACGTTAAGTGTTAATAATCCAAACACACCAATTAAAAGGTGATTTTCAGACTCCATTAAAAAAGCAAGACTCAACTAAATGATGTCTACAAGGAGCCCATTTAAAATATAAACATATAAGACATACCAAAAGTAAAAGGATGGAAATGATATACCATGCTAACTCTAGTGAAATGAAAGCTGGATCAGTTATATTAATGTAAGACAAAGTGCATTCCAAAGCAAGGGATGCCAAAAAGTCAATTAATTAAGAGGACATAATGAACCTAAATGTTCATGTCCTTAATAATATAGTTTTAAGTTACATGAAACAAAAAAATAAAACTAAAGGAGAAATAAACAAATTCACAACTACCATTGGAGAATATAACACCTCTCTGTCAGTAATTGACAGAACAAGCAGATAGAAAATCAGTAACAATATTAAAAATTTGGACTAAATTATCAAATAACTTGATATAAGTAGCAGTTACATAACACCAACAGAAGAAAACAGATTCTTTTTAAGCATACATGAAATATTTAAAAAACAAACCACATTCTGAGCCACAAAACAAATGTCAGTAAGTTTAAAATGATGAAATCATATAAAATATGTTCTCTGACCATAATAGAATTAAATTGGAAATTAAAAGCAAACACACAAAAATCCTGGAAATCTCCAAACATTATGAAACTAACAACACACTTCTAAAAAACCTATGGTAAGAGGGAAAAGGGAAATTAGAACATATTTTGAACTGAATTAAAATGAAGCCGACATACCTGTAATTTTTAAGTGTTCTCTTTTTCTCACATTTTATGTTGAATACATCAAAAATTAACTAGTAAATCAACTCTATGTTCAGAATATGCCCAGAATCTGGTTACTTCTCACCACCTCTATTGTTACTTAACTACACCTCGTTCAAGTTACTATTATCTTTCTCCTGGATTACTACAATAGCCTCCTAACTGAATGAGGCGTCTCCCTTCTCCCTAGTTTATCCTCAGTACAACAGCTACAGTGATCTATTAAAACCTAACATAATTTATATCATTGCTCTGCTCATGAAACTGCAAGAGAATCTTATTTCACTCGGAGGAAAGAAAAAGAAAAAAACATCAAAGTCCTTATAAAGGGTTCTACATGATCTGCTCCCCCATTGCTTCTCTGATTCCATCTACAACTTCCTTTGCTCATTCTGTTCCAGTTACACTGTGCTCTTTTTCTCACACACACCATGCACCCATCCACCTCAGCAACTATCCTCTGACTGTATCCTCTACTTAAAATGTTCTTTCTCAGATATCTCCATGATAACCCTTTCATCTTTATTTTTTTGCTCAGATGTCACCTTGTCTGTGAGGCCTACACTAACCACCCTCGTTAAAGTTGTGGTCTCTCACTCCTCTTCCTCTTAACCTGCTTTCCTTCTGCTTTCTTCTCCACACTTATCAACTTCTAATGTATTCGGTGATTTGCTGATGTATGATGTTTATTGTTGTTACCAGTCGATCTCAGACTATAAGCTCTAGTTCCAGGGGGCAGGCAGAATATTTGTTTTTACCCATTGATGTATGCTAAGTGTTTAGAGCGCTGCCTGGCATATATTAGAATTCAAGAAGCATTATGAAATTGAACTGAATTAAGGAAGGGATGGAATCTCAAAATAGTCTCAGGAATGCATGCAGATACACAAATTGTGACTAAGTCCCTCTCATGGTCAAATTGAAGAAGGCCATTCCTAACCACACCATCAAAACCAGGTTCCTTGTGCTATACTTTCTCTTAGCACTCAGCTATTATTTTTCCTAAAACTTATCATTATTTATAATTATGTATTTATTTATATGATTTGTTACTTCAGTGTCTAGGTCGTAATCTCCATGCTGGCAAGAAACATGACTGTTTCCCTCACATTATATTCCCAACATCTTGTAGGCCAGTACTTGGCACATGGAAAGCACACAGTAAATATTTTATTACTTTATTTATTCATTTATTTAACAAACATTTATAGAGTTCCTACTGTTTACCAAGCACTACTCTAATCATTGGGAATATAGACATGAATTAAACAGTCTCCCCACTCTTGAAGCTTATATTCTTTTTTTTTATTGAAAGAGAGTCAGGTGGTGGGGAGGATGTGAGTGGGGAGGGACAGAGAAAGAGGGAGGGAGAGAGAGAATCCCAAGCAGACTACACCCTGCCAGCACAGAGCCCCACACTGGGCTCAAACTCACAAACATGAGCTCATGACCTGAGCCAAGATCAAGAGTCAGATGCTTAACTGACTGAGCCACCCAGGTGCCCTGAAGCTTATATTCTAATGGGGAAGAGAAACAATAAGTACGCTGGAATGTGTGATACATCACATGATGATAAGAGCAATACAGAGAAACATAGAAGTGTAAAGGTTAATGGGAACATCAATTGATAAATAAATGATGGGAGGAGGTTGAGCCTAGCCAATGAATTTCCACTAGACCAGCTTTGAACATGGGAGTTCCCCTTCTGTAAAATCTTGGTGGTAGTTGAGTAAGGGGCTGGGGTGGGGGGGGGGGGGCGCGGAGGCGGTTAAGCAGCAAAAGCATTAAAGTGGGCTAAGAGCCAAATAGAAAACCAATAAGCTAAAATCGGGAGTCCTAAAAAGGCATCAGTATAAATGGAGAAAATGCAAGTATCAGAGCTCACATTATACCTGGTACATAGTGTACCTGATTAAAACATGGGGTCCAGAACAAAGATTACAGGAAACAGAGATATGAGAGTAAGAGTGAATGGGAAGCAAATGAGGTTAGGCTATATATCAATATTCTCAATTTCCCATGCTTATATGCATATCAGAGAAGCGCACCAGTTTCTTTATTCACCTTTGACCTTTGAATGTTCAAGGACATCAAACCATGAGAACCAGTGAAGAATTGCATTTATAAGTGATAAACCTGTTTCATCCTTAAACAGTCATTGGCTAAAGCTTCTTCTGTTGAATTAAATCCATTCCGTTAAGGGCTTTGTATGCAAACCTATATCCTTAAGAGATTAAAGATGCAATTTAGACACACATTTTAAGAGCTGAATGCACGAATCATTATTTTAGTACATATTGTCCATTAATCTGCTGTTCAATTGGGAACCCATTTGGAATGTGGCTGCTTGCTAATTAGCAGGATTCTAGTGCTGAGCTGCTTCCTGATTAAATGTCCTTTAGAATCAATAAAACATCAGGAGGGATTATGGTGATGTGGGATTAGCCCCATCTAACCAAATAAAATGAGTTGCGTTCCCTTCTTAAACTGTCACGTTGCAAGAGCTGATGAGAGGAGCAATTTCACCAACGATGTTACAAAGTTGTTGTTTTTTGTGTTTTTTTTTTTTAACACTGAGATTTTGTTTTTTGCCATTTGCCTACCAATTAGCAGAGACATTAGTGAATGTCTGCTAGGGTAAGGCGATTTTGAGAAAGACTTGATTACGATTTCAAATCTCTACTCTGAATCACCCTTATATAAAATGAGTTCAGGTTGTGTTGGATGGAAATTATTATCCTTGTTCTTGGCCAGGAACACGTAAGTCAGAATTAGCATTTAATGTTTCTGTGTGACTTTGCAATAAATGGTAATTAAGGAGGGCAGAGAGAGGACAGGAGGCAAACTAATACCCGAAAATTGTATTGGCAAAATTAAATGCTTCAAACCCAGTTTAAAACACAGGCACACAAGCCAAATTGTCTTGGGGGAGGGGATAAATAATGTAGCTGCTCTGGAAGCCGCAATTGACACAGCCACGAGTAGGACTTCCCGTCCACATCTGGCCCATTATGAAGAGTGCAATTAGGTTGAAAAGGACTGGTTTGATAATCCCAGGGATGACCAGAGGATTTTAGGAGATAAAGCAAACATGAGGTGTTTGATTCAGCAATTACTTGTAAATGGGAATCGAAAAATTGGTAGACAGTGAACAATTAGAGACATTTTATGGGTCTGCCCATTGGCTGGATCTTGGAAACCAGACATGTCTTTTAAGAGTTCATTAATTCCAGTCTTCTCTTGCAGAAGTCCGTATCCATATGGGGTGAAAACAATAATTATTATTAATTATATTAATAATTATTATATTATTACTTTCAATAATATATTTCCTATTATTATTATTATTATTAAGAGCCAACATTTATATACAGCTTACTATATTCCAGGCAATGTTCTAAGCGCTTTACAAATATTAACTCTTTTCATCCTTGTGAATGCTCCATGAGGTAGGTACTATTATTTTTCAAAAGAAGAAACTAAGGTAAAGAGAGGCTAAAACCAACAGGTTACTGGTAAATGAATTCATCACTGAGGCTGAGTCAAAAGCAGGCTCTCTAGCTTCAGAGCCTTCACTCTTAATACACTATGCTGACAGGTCTAGGAAACTCAGAAGCTTATAGGATAGTGGCAAAGCACAGGGGATTTACAAAAACTGGTTGAGTTCCATGGCTAGGTCCACCCTTGGGCTTGGTGCTGAGCATAGACTGGATTTGAGGAGCTCCATCCTGTCCTCCCTCCTAAGACCCAGGAGAGGTGTGAGATACAGATTCAAAAGCTCTTAAGTTCCAGAGGAAGGCATGATCCAAAAGAGCCCAGGGCTTGGAGGTAACTTCTCCTCCCTGGTGTGGCACCTCCTCTACCTCTCAGTCCCTGTCCTTGGGGAAAGGCAGCATGAGCTCTGGAATCACATGGACTGCCTAGATAGAAATTCTTGCTCGGAAATGCACTTGGGCAAATCACTAATTTCTCTTCACCTTAATTTCCTCATCTGTCAAATGTAAAAAGAATCCTTTTGTATGGATTCAAGAATTTATTGCCTATGGATCAGAGAAGGGCTGTGCTTCTCACAGTTAACTGGAAGGCAAGAAGAATACAACATAGCTTCTATCATCAAGAAGGTGACAACAAAGGAAGATGGTGGGAGTAGAATGAGCATCCCGGTCACTGGGTTTTTAAACAACATAACCAAAATAACCTCCTGACTTGAGAGTGTAAGGGATCGATGCATGTGGCACTTCATGTGACACAAGCTTTGGGCCAGATGCTTTACATGGCTTATCTCATTTCATACTCCCAAAAGCCCCATGAGTTATGTTTTTATATGCACTTCACAGATGAGTAAACTGAGATTCAGAGACCTTAAGTAAATTGTCCCAAAAGTTGGGCTTCTTTGAATCTTTGTTTCTATTATAGGCTGAATTGCATCTCCCCAAATTCATATGTTGAAGTCCTAACCTCCAGTACCTTATACTATGACTGTGTTTGGAGACAAAGCCTTTAAAGAGGCAATTGTGTTAAATAAAATGAGGCCATTAGGGTGGGCCCTAATCTGATCTGACTGGTATCCTTACAAGAAGAGGAAATTTGGAAACAGAGACACCGAGGATGGGCTAACACAGAGAAAAGACCATGTGAGGACACAGAGAGAAAGCAGCCACCTCCAAGCTAATGACAGGAATCTCAGCAGAAGTCAAACCTGCTGACACCTTGATCTTGGACGTCTTGCCTCCCAAACTGTAGAAAATAAATTTCTGTGGCTTAATTTCCCTAGTCTACAGTATTTTGTTATGACAGCCTACCTACCTCCCCCTTCTAGCATATATTGTACCCTTTCAGCTGGAGGAGAAGAGTACAGGATCCCTCAGGGCATGGCTCTAATGATCAAATGCTTCAGATCATGGGACTTAACCTGTGATTCTAGCAGTCTGAGCAGAGCTGGCCCTTCAGCACTATTCTATACTACATCTCAGCTGAGCCTGGTGGGGGACGTGTAGTAACTAACAAGAAAAAAGAAGGAGGGGAGTGTCTCAGAGGGAAAAGCAGAACGTGCCAAGACAACGAAGCAAGCAAAAGCATAGCAAGTCTGGAGAACTCGGTTTTTGGCTGGAGCATACACTTCGCAAGGTGGAGAAAGTTAACGGGTTTGGGAAGTCAGCACCAGCACACTTTTGGTTTAAGCCTGTATGGAGCTCACAAAGAAACATGTCACCTGTAGTTAAGTTCATGAAGATTACAAGGGTATTCCTATGAAATAGCCCACATTTTGCATGTTTGGTGTGTTTAGGATTTTGTTTACATTTTTTTGATATATAATACTTATTATATAAAATGTCATCCACTTAACAATCCATGATTAAAATTCCAACTGAATAAAAAAAAGAGCCAAACACACACACACACACACGCGCGCACACACACACACACACACACACACACACACACTAATAAGCACTCTAGTGTCAAAATCTAGAAGTAATCTCACCTACTATAAGTATATGGAATCTGGGAAAATCAGCGAGTTGGCGCCCATGCTTTGCCTTGTCTACTTGTGAGAAGTACAACAGACAGAAGATCCCTTGTCCCTTCACCAGACTTCCCCTTGATTTGGAGGCCCCAAGTCTTCACCAACTACAAAATGACACAGGCACTGCTTTCTGTAGCTGCTAGAGTACTACTGCCCTTTTTTCCCCACCCAAGGATACACACATGCACACTTCCTCACAGACTGCTTTCCTGTACCTATGCAGAAGGCACAACTCCCAGGAATGACAGAGCAGAAAGTTGGGGTGAGGAAGGAGGGCAGGGGTAAACATGGCTGTGATGTCTGCATTTGGTGAGGCATCATTCCTGACATTAAAGTCATGTGGGTTGGAGCAGAGAGAGGGATCCGTGGTAGTTGTATATGCTGAGTGTATCCATTATGACATACATACCCTGGGTCCCAACAGAGGGCTACCAGGCATCGGTGAGGGTTGTCACTCACTCCTTGACTGCAGGGCTAAATGAGCAGTGAATAGGGCCAAGGGAAAACTATTCAGTTCATCTGCTGGGTTGTGCAGAATGTGAACAGCTCCTCACTTGACAGTGAATAAAGAGAAAACCCCACTATCAGGCCTAATTTTTAAAAATCCTGCAGACCATGGACAGGTAGGTCATGGCAATCTGGTTGGCTCCAAATAGCAGTGAACTTTGGATGTGACTTACTCTAAAAACCGGAAAACATTTAGAGAACCATTGGTGTTCTCTGTAGGCTGTATGGAGCCATGTCCTCTAATGAAACCAATTGGAAAGTAATAAGCATAATGAGATTAAAAGGCTATTAAAACAAAATTTAGAAAAGTCCTAAAGTGAACAGAAGAAATTAGAAAGAACTTGGTAAAATATGTATAGTTTCAAGGAAACTGAAGCTTCAACAGCCGTATTAAGAGGTAATCAGGATTGGAGCGCCTGGGTGGCTCAGTAGGTTGAGCATCTGACTTCAGTTCAGGTCATGATCTCACATCCTGTGAGTTTGAGCCCCATTTCAGGCTCTGTTGTGACCGCTCAGAGCCTGGAGCTATTTTGGATTCTGTTTCTACCCTCTCTCTCTCTCTCTGCCCCTCCCCTGCTTGCACTCTGTCTCTGTCTCTCACTCTCTCTCAAAAATAAACAAACATTAACAAAAGAAGTAATCAAGATTGTAACTATGTGTGTTGATATACATTAACTAGATTAATTGTGATCATTTCTCTCTATATACATATATTGAATCATTATGTTATACACCTGAAACTAATATAACGTTACATATCAATTATATCTCAGTAAAAAATAGGAGATAATCAAGGAAATCTGAATATTGCTGGATATTTGATGATATTAGGATATTTGTATTATATTTTTAAGTAAGCAAACTTTGTCTATAAAGGGCCAGGTAGCAAATGACTTAGGCTTTGTGGGTCTACAGTCTATTTCTGCTACTCTGCTAGGTCACTATAGCCTGAAGGCAGCCACAAACAACACATGACAAATGGCTGTGGCTGTGTTCCAATAAAATATTATTTATATAAAAAAAAGAATCAATAAAAAGGAAAATTAACAGCAGAGAAAATCTAATACATAATGTCAAACTTGAGAGGTTTTCACAAAATCTAGAAAAGAAAAACAGAAGAAAATGAGGGAGGAGAGCAGACATAGACGAATAAGAATAGAAATTGAACCTAAGAGGACTTGGCATTGTGGAAGAAGAAACTAGAAAAACTGAACAAGAACTAACAACAAAAGCCACAGCTGAAGAAACTTTACAGAGATGGGGAAAAAAGAAAAAAACGCTCTGTATACAGATTGAAAGGATTCAGTATGACTAAGCTAAATAAAGGGGAAAAAAATGTATCCATGTCTATCCTGACAAAAGTTTTGTGTTTCCAGAGACAAAGAATATTATTTAAGGATGCAGGCCAAAAACAAAATAAAACTAAACCAAAGCAAATAAAGGAAAAAATTAATTTTAAATGAACCCAAATCAGACTGACCTCAAACTTCGGCAATAATAAATATCAGAAGACACTGGAGCCGTGTTCATGGGATTCCAAAGGAGAAAAAAAAAACATAACTGAAACCAAATTATATTACATTCACGTGTGAGGCCATATAGCACAATGGTTAAGGGTGCAGGATTTGGAGTCAAAGAGCCTGAGTTTAAATTCTAGCTACCTCACTGATCAGTATGTCCTTGGGCATTTCACTTACCCGTTTCATAGGACAGCTGTCTAAATTAAAGGCGAAAATGCACATAAAGTACTCAGAATGCTTACTAAAAGCCATTTGGACTTAGTAACTGCAGTGGAAGTTAGAAGTTGAACTCAGATCTGCCTGAATCTAGAAATGGGCTCACACACCTTGTTGTCCAGTCCTGACCTCTCTGACTCTGCGTTGGGAGTTTGGCACTTGCCTCTATGATCAGAATTATAGTACCTACAATGGTAACTGGAACCCATTCTCACATTCAAATTGTCAATGGCTCTTTGAAGGTTCCAGGGTAATGTAAAGACTATGGAAGAAAGAAAATATTTTATTAGAAGGAACTTAAAGTTTTCATTGGTCACATAAATCCTATACACCACTTAAATCAGGCAGTGTCCAGTTTCAATGCTGACAAAATTTTCTCGCAGTCTCCTCCTCTTCCTCTCAGCACCATTCAAGAAGGGGCAGGAGAGTTTCTGGTGCCATTTGATCCAAATGCCTTATCTCATATTTGATAGCTTCTAACAGCTCTGAAGAAGAAATGTACAATGAGGAAACATCAACGGAACTAGCATCCTGTTGTTGTATTGTTGTGGCTGTTTTTCAAAGGGTCAGAAGATACAGTAGGCAGAAGCCTGGCCCTCCTAAGAGGAGAGAATTGCAACAGGCATAGAAGACAGGAATTTCTTTTATTGTAGTTCACCTTCAGATCTGTGCTAAGATCAGATCTTTGCATGATTATAGATATTTCTCGAGAGTGCTGCTTCTCCAGCTGTCTTTTCCCTGCAGAGCACCTCAGTAGTTGATAAAGTCATCACCTTATCTGGTTTGTGGTGCTGCATACCTATGCCTTATCTATTCTTGTGCCCAAAGTGACAGGAAGGTCTAGAAGCCTTACTTTCTATACCAACCATAGACCTTTTCTGATTTGCGATGTCGTGTATAGGGAAAGTTTTATGAGGTATAAGCAAAACAGACCAGTTGCATGTCTAATGAATCATTTTTTTATCTTATTGTCACGTGACATTAGACCACTTCTAGAAAATCCAGGGCTTCTGTATCTCACAACTTATTCTTTATATTTGCTTGACTGATGGACAAGGAGGAGATAAAAATTCTTACCAGGTACGGTTTGGTTGCTAGCAACAGAAACTGCCTTTTGCTAACATAAGCAAAAAGAAATATTTTGAAAGGATATGGTGTTATGCAAAATCTGGGGGAAAATAAAAGTTTGGAAAAAAACCAGAATCCCAATTTTTTTGAGAGAGAGAGAGAGAGGGAGGGAGGGAAGGAGAGAGATAATGAGCAGGGGCAAAGGGAAAAGAAGAGAGAAAATCTTAAGCAGGCTCCATGCCCAGCACAAAGCACGATGTGGGGCTCGATCTCACAACCATGAGATCATGACCCAAGCCAAAATCAAGAGTCAGACACTTAACCAACTGAGCCACCCCGGCGCGCCCAGAACGAAAAATTAATGAGAGATACAGAGACAGAGAATGGGAGAGAGGAAGGTAGGGAGGGATGAATGGAGAAAGTGATAAATAAATAGAGATTAATTAGACAAGGTGAGTCACAACATTGGCTAGGGTAGGGTATGGGACATTGATTATAGTCCCTCACCCCAGAGAAGAATATATTTGTATACAAATGGAGGGTAGGTGTTAGGCAAGCAAATACATGTGACTTTCACTACCAACGTGTTCCAAAGTACTTACCAGCCTTAAATGACTCTCTGTCACATGCACGTATATTGCTTAATGCAGTTTCTGCTTGGGGATTTCACTAAATGTTGTCTATTTGCACTCAGCACCCACTTCTAACCCCTCCTATGTTTTTTTTCCTGCATTGCAATACTTCCCACTCCTGGGAAGGCTACAAAAGAATATTTGACACCAACCTTCTGGAATTGATTTAAGTTCCATCTGTGAGATGCAACCACATGAGATTTGAAAGGCAGAAGGGGCGGGGAGGGACATTTTAAATATTTATTTTCCTGCAGTAGTAGCCATGCCAGACCCTGGCAGGCATCAGTTTTTCCAGCAGCCAAAATGGACCTTGTACTGCCTAGTCACCAACCTCACAGTCACGGGCAACTGAGACATCAGTCAGAATTTCCTCAGGACTATATCTGCTAAAGCCTGATCCTGAGCAGAACAGTAGATGCCAACCTCCACTCTACTGAGCCTGCGATAATTTTGTAAGCACCCATTTTCCCGTATGAAAGCCCTTTCTAGTAGAGACACCTGAAGTAGTTTCTGTGTCCTGAATTACACCATGAACGATACAGGTATCAAAAGGCTCCCTCAATATCACTATCAACATAAACTTTGACATTTATTGCACATTTCTTTCAGAGCTTCTGCATTGACCACCAATACTATGTGCTTTTTTTTTCCTGCACAGATGGCAGAATTTTGTTGAACTGTTGAGTAAAGCTTCCTCCGATTTGCCACATGATTTGCCTACAGGTGAGTTGGGTTACTTTGTTCCTTGAGAGACACCCGCCCCCCCTCATTTCCCAGAGCTACTCTTGACTGTCCAGCTTTGCTGCGGTGGTTTGCTTGTTGGCTTCCATCTCACTGCTCCCAGAAAAGTAAGTGGCTCACCAGTGAAGAAAAGGCAAGAGTCAGAATTGCCTCACTGGCTATTCTTGTAGGCCAGTTGGGTCATAAAATGCATAGTCCTTCAGGTTTTGTTATATCATGAAACATTCTCTAGTGATAGCCCTTTAAGATGGATAAGGCACACTTATACAAGTTGACATTATTTATTAGAATTCCTAAGGGCACAACCCCTCAGGTCTAGGAATCCTTCAGCTAGGTACTTACCCTACCTGCATCTCACAAAAAAATAAATAAAATAAAATAAAATAAAATAAAATAAAATAAAATAAAGCCTATTGCAATATTTTTTGGTAAATGCTTCTAAAAATGGAAACACAAAAAAACATTTTTTTAATAAAAAATAAGAATGGAAAACAATGAAAAATCCTTTCAGGGACAATTTAATTAAATTACAGTCGATGCAATTGATAAAACTACACAGCTGTAAAATAACATGGCTGGCCTAAATACAGGAAGATTTCCAAGACATATTATTAAGTGAAATTATAAAGATGAATTTGGGCAAAATATTTAGCAATTAGCAAGTTTTAAATATGACAGGTGAAAAAATATGCATTGATATTAATCTGCTGTTGCGATTTCTCTATTTACTACATCCATCAACCATTTACTAATTACCTTTTGGATCAAAATACAAGGTACCAAAAGCTTGAAGGGATTGGGGGATTGGCTGCACAAGCATTAGGAGATTCAAAGAGCAAAAAGAGAATGGTGTGTGTAATTATTTCCGCAACACGGTGCCGTAAACTGGGTTGCTTACAATAACGGAAATCTATTCTCTCACAGTTCTGAAGACTACAAGTCTGAAACCAAGTAGGGCCATGCTAAAAGCTCTAGAAAAGAGTCCTTCCTTACCTCTTCCTGCTTCTGGTAGCTCCAAGTATTCCTTGGTTTATGGTTGCTTAATTCCACTCTCTGCCTCTGTCTTCACCTGGCCTTCTTCCCTCTCCGTCTCTTTAACGTCTCTGTATCTGTATCCCCCTCTCCTGTTTCATATAAAGACATCACTGTTAGTTGGATTTAGGGCTCTCCCTAATCCAGAACAACATCATCTGAACTTGATTACATAAAAAAGACTTCGTTTCCAAATAAGACAACATTAATGGGCACCAGTGGTAGCTGTGTTAGGAGACACAATTCAAAACATGACAGTGGAGGTAACCCAGGTATTAGTAGCTGTAGGAAGCAGCTATCATCCTTAGGGCTAAAGGAACACAGACAAAGGGTACTAATAGCAGGATCTTGGCTAGTATTCCTACCTAGCTGATTCTAGGATCTCCGAGAATATGTCAAGCAGCTAGAGAAAGAACTCTGAAGGAGGTGCCACACAGCTCGTTCTTGGAACGCCACATAGTTTGAATCTCAGTCCTTCACAAATGAGGCTGGTGCTTGGATTTTTGACAGAGCACCATGTGGTCAATACTGGGCCCACTGAATGGGATGTGCTGTAGCTGTTAATCTGAATTTTGAGTTTCCATAGATGATTAGTGCTGAGAATGGTGAAAAGCATGATAGCAATAGCTCTCCCCTGATGCTGGACAGATACTGACTCCAAAAACAGGAAGTTAGTACTTCTACTCCTCTCACATTCCAATCTCCCTCCAAACGTCTACCATTGCTGGAATTCAGCCTAAAGCCAGTGGGCCAGGGAATCTGGGAAATGTGTAGATCCCCAGCCCACCATTATAGAAAAGAGACAAAAGGGATATGCTAGAAGACAACAGAGTGATCTCAGGTCAGGGTTCATTTTTCATGGTGAAGCCTATAACCTCAGAGAATTCACTTTTGTTGAAAAGACATAAGTACGTCAAAAGATAACAAATATTGGCGCACCTGGGTGGCTCAGTCGATTGAGTGGCCAACTTCGGCTCAGGTCATGATCTTGCAGTCTGTGAGTTCGAGCCCTGCGTCGGGCTCTGTGCTGACAGCACGGAGCCTGGAGCCTGTTTCAGATTCTGTGTCTCCCTCTCTCTGACCCCCCCCCCCCCCCCGTTTATGCTCTGTCTCTGTCTCAAAAAATAAATAAACGTTAAAAAAAAATTTTAAAAATGATAACAAATATTTACATTTTTTAATGTTTGTTTATTTTTGACAGAGAGGCAGACAGAGTACGAGTAGGGAAGGACAGAGAGAGAGACACATAATCTGAAGCAGGCTCCAGACTCTGAGCTGTCAGCACAGAGCCCGATGTAGGGCTTGAACTCACGAACTGAACCGTGAGATCATGACCTGAGCCAAAGTAGGACACTTAACTGACTGAGCCACCTAGTCGCCCCTCAACAACAAATATTTAAACCGAACACTCTCTCTTTCTCTAATATAAGCTGGGTCATTTGATGCATCAGTTTGCTACAGTGGCTTAAACAATAGACATTTATTTTCTCACAGTTCTGGAGACTAAAAGTTCAAAGTCAGTGTCAGCAAGCTTGGTTGTTTTGAGGCCTCTCTCTTTGGCTTGCAGGTGGCCTCTTTCTCACTCTATCCTCACATGGTCTTTTCTCTGTGTGTGCACATCTCTGGTGTCTCTGTATGTGCCCAAATTTTTGTTCTTATAAGAACACCAGTTAGATTGGTATCCTCATTGTAATGGCCTGCAACTGAACTAAATCACCTCTTTAAATGGCCTGTCTCCAAATACAGTCACATTCTGAGGAACAAGAGTTTAGGACTTCAACATAAGAATTTGGGGGGACAGAATTTAACCCATAACATATGGCATAGAAAACCATATAAAAATAAGGGTAGAAGTCACACTTTTACAACTAAATAACCACCTTATATTGGAACTTATTTTACGTATCTTGGACCCATTTTTCTCATCTGTAAAAAGAACAGAAAATGTGAAAGAAATAAAAACCTGCCCTACTGCTCTGACAGGGCTAAGTGTGAGTCTGACAATAGTTTTTAGGGAATGTTGCATTCTGCAGAATGACAGGACTGTGGCAATGCTATTGTGGCATTGTTGTTGTGATGGCCTGTTGCTTACTGAGAAAGTTAATGCCTTGATCTCTTCCCATTCTGTATTGCTAGAGCTATGCTGATAAGTGCTCTTAGGCCCTCAGTGGGGGGGGAGGAGGGAAGGGGGGTGCATTTTATCTCCCATTTTTCTAGTTCCACAGGTGAGTGTTATGAAAGGAAAGAAGGTACCTTTTAAGAAACTAAAGGCAGCTACTCATTTTGAGTGTGAAGAATTGTGAATTTTCTCATTCCTGGGGCCTGTTTTCATTCAAAGATTCTATAATAACCTATTAAAATGATCCATGTATATATATATGCCTTATATCACAAACTTTATCTCATTTGGACCCACAAGAATCCTATGAACTTGTTTTTTAATGTACACATGATTATCACATAAATACTTAATATCTGTGACTTATGCTAAGATATAGAATGGACTAGTTTACAGCAGACCAAACCTGTTGGAAAGATCAACCCGAAGACTAGATAAAAGACAGAACAGTATTTCTCTGAAAGCTATTATTTGGAATTCAAATTGAATATCGTATAGAAAGGAGAAAAAAAACCTTGGAAGAAGTTAAAATCATATAAAATCTTTAGAATTATTCATACAAAATGTCCAGATTTAATTATAAATAATCAGGAATGATACAAAAGAGGAAATGGATTTTTTAAAAAACTGTAATTAATATATATAAAAAATGGATAAGATGGAGAATTTTAGCAAATAAATCTATAAAAGGAATCATATGGAATATCTAGAAGTAAAAAATATAAAAACTAAATTTTAAAAACTCAATAGATGAGTTGAACACAAGGTTGGGCACAGCTGAAGAAAGGATTAGTGAACTGGAATATAGTTTGGTAGGAGATATCCATATTGAAGCATGAAGGAGAAATGAGGATAGAACATACAAAAAAGTATGTGAGACATACAGGAAGCAGCAAAAAATCCAGTATATATGTAATGAAGTCACAGAAAGATAGGAGGAAGAGAATAGAGCTGAAGCAATATTTGAAGCAATTATGACTTAGAAATTTCCAGACTTCAAGCCACAGATCCAAGAAATGCTATGAACTCCCATTAAGACAAATACAGAAGAGCTCAGACCCCTCCAGACATGCTACGGTATGAGGTCTAAAATAGTATTTCACAAGAATGAAGTATACCCAAACCGAATTTCTTCACTATGGAGCCTGTGAGTGAGGATGAGGAAGAAAAAACAGGAAGCACAGAGCAGGGATACAGCAAAGCTGCTAATGAGGGGGAATTGGAGGGAATGGCTGTAGCCTCAGAGGTTCACTGATCCCCTCAAACGTCTCTTGAAGACCTATCACTCAAGATAACACAGAAAAATGACTAAGAGTTTAACCTCCCTTTTATTATGGAAAAAAATAACCGCAGTAATTCCTACTTAGAACTATTTATAGTTCTAAGAAAAGCCAACTCTGTTGAGACAGTAAAGAGGTTTGGTTTATCTAAATGAAAAGTCTGGCAGCAACAAGAACTATAAGCATGGTTGGATGTAGTCATTTAAACGTTAAAATCCAAGATTTGGTTTCTTTCTGGCTCTCTGCTCTGCTGTACATGGTGCTGGCATCATCTTTAGGCTCTACCTGGTGGTGCCCCAACTACTCCAGGCACTTCTTCTGCAGTAACAAAATAGCTATGACAGCTATGCTCATCGCATGTTCACAGCACTCTCTTTTGGCCCATCCTTCCCAGAGGAATTTTGCTAGCTGAGAAACCGTAGTGGATGTCTCCTCTAGCCTCAGACACTTAGGTTAGATTTTTTTGTCCACCTTTGAATCAAGACTGTGATTAGGATAACCATGATAGTCTTCAACTAACCAGAGGCCAGGCTTGGAGTTGGAAATGGGGGTCATTCTTACCAAACCACAGCATCAGGATAGGGGAAGAGTGGTGCCCACCAACCAAAATATTGTTGCTATCACTAGAAAGGGATAATGAAGAGAACAATCACCAGAGAAGAAATGAATGATGGAAGCCAAAATAATAATAATAACAAATTCCAGTCACCTGTATGGCCCATGAGGCCCTTCAGTTCTGTTAATACTTAACCCGCTTCTCTTCCCTTTCCATCCCACATCAACAAGACTCCCCTCTCAGCTATTGCCTGAATGCACCAAATATTCCTCCCTCCCTTGTGATCTTTTGTCTTTATCATAGCTTTCTCCTGAAATGCTCTTTCTGCAGACATTTGCATACCTTTGTTCCTTGTTTCTCAGGACTATATGAATGTCCCTTCAAGAGGCCTTTGGTGAATTTGCTCCCTAAAATAGAAACTACCAAGACTTTCCAACCCCATAATTGGCTGCAGTTGTGTTTCTAGCACTTATCACTACTTGACATTATTTTACATATCTATCTGCGTGCCCTCACCACTGGAATGCACACTCCATGAGAAGATTCTGTCCTGTTCATTGTTGTACCACAGTAAGCATTTAACAATGGCTGTTGAATGAGTGAATGCATTAGAATCCTAGACTTAATGCTACTTCTATTGTCTTAAGCAAGAAACTGAACCTCGTGTTGCCTCAGTCTCCTCCTTGGTAAGATGGAGACAATTTCTACCTTGCAGGGTTATTCTTGAGATTAAGAAAACACATGAGGAAATGTCTGGCATATATTGAGATATCTGACATATATTAGTTTCCTTCTCACAAAAGTTCATTCACTAGGTCCAATGAGGCCAGAAGTCTTTATTTACATCAGTTGTTTTCTCCTGTGGCTTCACTTTAGAATTACCTAGAGAATTCTTTAGAAGTTCTGAGCTGGGTTCTCACCCCTCGAGATTCTGATTTAATTGGTCTGGTGTGCCGCCCAGACACTGGTAATTTTTAAAGCTCCCCAGGTGGTAGCATATTAGCAGCCAACACTGAAGACCACGATTTCAAGTCATTAGTGGAGGGGGGTGGGGGCAGGGAGGGCTGGCTGTGTGACTATCAGAATCCACTGGAAGCCCTGTAAAACCTGGCCCTTCCAACACCTGGAAATCTCTAGAAGCCAGCTTGGCTTATTTCCTCCAGTACAAATCATCAACTGGCAGACTAGACAGATGGTTATTATTTATCCTTCCTGCTGTGTTAGAAAAAAAAAAAATTAGTTCTGCCTCGGGTTTCTCAAACCATTTTTACATGTGCAAACCATTACCTCTTTATATGCTCATAGGTATTAGAAGGGAGAAAGGGAAACTTGAGAAAGACCAGGGAGACTAGCCTGTATTTTCCTCTAATGTAACTTAGAGAAGTGCAGACACCAGAGAGAAACTGGCCTGGAACAAAGACTAGGTTCTAGCTCTTATACTAAAAGGGATAATGTACATGAACAGTGCCCAGAAAATAAACAGTGCTCACATCATAATTAATGCTAAGTCTCGTTTTCTGGGGAAATGAGATTTAAGATCATATAATAATGATAACACAATAACAAATAATAATACCTTGCATGGAGCATCTTCCCCGTGTTAAGTATTTTCTCTCAGTAACTTTTTTCTTTTGAATCGCCACAATATTATTGCAGACCGCTGGTGTCATGTCCTTTCCACAACTGACAACGTCAGGATCTGAAAGCTTGCGGTGGTTAAGGGAAGGACCAGGTTTAGCACTCAGGTCTGACACCAAAGTTTATCTTGCCACCCTTATGCTACACACTGCTTCCAGAATCCTTTTAACTCTCAAACTTGATCATTCAGAGTAATTGGAACCTTTTCTCACCGGCAGAAAGCTTTTCTTCCACATACTGGGCGAAATAAGCAGGGGCCAGCGCTACTAGGTGATGATGGGTTCCCATGGCAAATTTTCAGCTGATTAAATCGGATCTGCCTCAAAGGGGCTGCCTGAACTGGCTATCATGATTCTCATTAAGCATCTATTAAGTCTTACTCTAGCATCTGGGTTAGGTACAGGGGAATAAAGAAATGAAGAGAAGAAATCCCTCCTCCCGTAGGACCTGAAAAGGAATTAGAGGAATAGAACTATATATTCAGTGGCTTTATTTCCTAGGCTCCAAATCAGGGCACCTGGTCCTTCATTTAGTCTAACTGAGTACTTATTCTAATGCTGGGTAATGAAGCTTCAGATATCATGAAGTCACCTTACCTTCATCAAGAGACTGAGGGAGAAGATGCGTCATGGCTCACAGGTACAATATTAAAGGTGTAACAAAAGGCTTTTTCATCTGAAATGTAAGTTAATTTACATGAGCATCCCTACATAGGTGCCTCTATTAGTTAACATTTATTGAGCACTTGCTGTGTGCCAGGAGTTTGCTTTACAGTTTCTTTTCTTTTCTTTTTTTTTTTAATTTTTAAATATGAAACTTATTGTCAAATTGGTTTCCAGACAACAGCCAGTGCTCATCCCAACAGGTGCCCTCCTCGATGCCCATCGCCCACCCTCCCCTCCCTCCCACCCCCCATCAACCCTCAGTTTGTTCTCAGTTTTTAAGAGACTTTACAGTTTCTAGTCCATTTAATCTTCACACTAAACTCTGGGCAGCACTATCCAGCTTTTACAGAAGTGGGGACTGAGACACAGTGGTGACGAGGAACCTGCCCAGGGCCACGCAGCTGATAGAAACAGGAGCCGGGACTCCAACCCAAGGCCAGAGCCTCCACTCTCCACCTTTCTGCGCAATGTATTGATTAAACCATTTTTGTTGAAAGTAGTGAGACCCCACTCAGGAACAACAGGTATTTGTTAATGGCATATTTGAACAACGCACTAAACATCGAAGCTGAAGTCCCCAGAAATCTGTACTGTGTGGTCGTCGCATGGATTTGTGAAACAGATGAGTGAGTCACCCAGTGTGATGGAAGCGGCTAGTGATGAATGGATGATACACACAATAAGCCTAAGAGGATTTCAGCAGAAGAGCCTCATGTCTTTTTCCTGCATCCTAAGGAAATTTCTTCTATTCGTGAAGGCAGCAGCCTGAGCAAGTAGTGTCTGGGCAGTGGAACCCCCTGGGTTAGGAATGATGTCCAAACCTCTTCCTGTACAGCACTTCTGAACACTGAAAGGAGCAAGGAAGGCAAAGCTTTTACCGGAGCCTTGAGGCACACACCTGCGTGGAGAGAGGGGCAGAAGTTCCTGCTTCTCTGTAAAGAGGCAGAACCATGGAAGGAGGGCCCTTGCCACTCTCCAAGCTGCAAAAGCCCTCCTGATTCAAGGCGGCGCTATGGGCTGTTGTCTCTGCTTATCTGAAGCAATCTGCCCAGCATCACCGCCAGCATCACTTTTACCTGGAAACTCCTATTCACCCCTCAGGTCCCCAGTTTACGTGTACCTTCCTCCAAGGAGCCTTCTCATATCCTCCACCGCTCTCACCGCTACCTCAATATATGTTCAAATATTTTCACATTTTCCTTTGTTGTGTTTCTGGTAGTTTGTAACCGAATAATAACTTGGAGCATCTGCTTCCCTTTCGTGAGCTCCATCAAGGCAGCTACCAGATCTCTTTTATCTACCAGTAGATCCCTAGCACCCAACACAGTGCCAACCCCATAACAGAGCTTCAACATTTTCTTTGCCTCTGTAGGTATGTGTATGTACTAAAATGAAGAGGCCAAACTAAACCCTTCGGTTTTTTTCTTTCTTGTCCAGGAAAGAAAGCAAAAGAAACCTCTGCCACTACCATGCAGGCTGAAGTTGCTAAGATATCTCAAGGCAGAACAGAACATATGGTATGCACCTGGCTACCCAGAGCTTGGGGAAGGGCTTCAACGATCCTTGGCCCTCTATTTTCTGATGCTGGGTGGGGCCCTCCCTTCTGGGTTTTTGATTTCCACCCAACACCTTGATGTCAGGCTATCTTTGACTTTGAGACTCTCTTCCAACAGAGGAGGGAGGAAGAACTCTGAGAGTGTGGGTTGGTTCCTGTCCCAGCTGGTACGCACACAGATCTCTCTCAACACGAGGTGAAGGGCCTGCCATCTGCCCCCAAGAAACTGGACTTGTAGCATGGATACAGGTGTCCTTCCAAAGCCTGTGACCAATCCACCAACTGCCATCAAAATAAAAGATGGTTATGAGACCTATTTTAACATCTTAAGTCCAGCTTCCAGAAACTGAGGGTGACCTTTTCCCCAGACATCACATTTTAAAATGTAATGGGTTCTTTGATTTAAAAAAAAAAAAAAAATCTGGCAAGCAGTTAAAATCCGCTTTAATATTCCCAGCACTTAGCCAAAAGAAGATGCAGACAGAATTGAAAAACAGCCTGAGTTTTTCTGTTGTTGTTGTTTTTTAAATGCCCGGATTAGAACATAATTCATCTTAAAATGACGGGAGGCCTCTTCATGCACTTCACACTTTGAAATATTTTAGAAAATAGTATCCATTTTGGCAAGCCTCTTGCCACGCAAGAAACAACAGCAAATGCTTTTCTCCTTGAGTGTTAAGTCTGTTGTGAATAAGATTATAAAAAATATACTTTGCTCTTTTATTTTGCCTCTTGTTTGAGGATTTTGCTGCATTTCTGCAATAACTGATTCTTCTCACATTCCTGTATAAGCAGCATTCACTGCCCCAATTTTTAGGGAGTGAAATTGAAGCAGAAGTTTGGTAAAGCAAATTTCCTATTTTCCCAGAGAAAATCGTTTCTTCATCCCCTTACTCATTCAGTAAACATGTCTTTAGAACCAAGTATGTGCCAAGCCACTAACAAGACCTTGACGATCCACAAATGACTACCTCACAGACCCGGTCTCTAGAACTCTGGTAGAAGAGAGAGACACTGTAACAATCACAATATCCTGGAATAAGTGCTGGGATGGATAAAGGGGCTACAAAGAATCACCCCTCAATCCACCTGGAGCTTTGGGGAAGGCTTCCCACAAGAAGTGAAATATGTGTTGGGTCTTGAAGGATGTGTAGAAGTCCAACCAATCAAGGCATGAGTGGTAAGAAGGGCTTTTACAACAGAGAGAATAGTATGTATAAAACATAAAGGCATTATTTTTTTTCTGGATTTTTGTGGCTGGAAAAAGATGAGAGAAAAAGATGCATACATAGGGCCGAAAGAAAATAAACAAGGACAAGAACTTGGATGGCCTTATGTGCCAAGTAAGGAATTTGGAATTGATCCTGATAACGTGGGACTAAAACAGTATAGGATGTGTTACTTACTTGTTTGGTTGAGCCTAATTCGGGTCCATACAAATCCCCCCTTTCCCTGCCTTTAGTGGTCAAAGAGACTGTTGAACTATCTGAAGAAATACAAAGTTATTTTAAATCAGTTTCTCAGATCCAATGACCTCTTTGAATTCTCTACAATCATCCACCAAACTCTATGCATGTGTGCCTTTAGCTGGGTAGATTATCTAAAGCGTTCATCAGATTTCTAAAGTGGTCCAAGGCTCTAAAAAGTAGAGTCCTGTTTATTTACTTCATGAAAACTTTCAGCTGTTTCTTAACACTGATTTTATCGGGCAGTGGCTACCGCTTAGCCCTCTGCCATCTTCCTCCTGCCAGGCGCCAGCCTGGATTCTTGCGGTCCCCTCTCCCCTTTCCTCCCTCACCCCCTTCCTCTCCCTGGCTCCACCAGGCACTCAGAGCTTTCTGAAGAGAAATGAGCACCGGTCAGAAAAAAAATATATATATATCAAAGAGGAATTCTTTTATATTAATCTCTTAAAATTTGCTGGTTGCTGGTCATCCATAGGGGTTCAATTTCATATAGCATTCTATTATTTCAAACAAACCAATTCTTCATATTCCCCAGCAGCAGCTTAATCCATGTTTGTTAACAAACTCAAAACTTGGTTCCTTACTGCAATTTTTATTTTTTAGAGCTTTGGGATTTTCACAACTTGTATATGAGAAGTTTGAGACAAAGGTACAAAACTGGAGAAATTCAGATACTTGAAAATTGGGGGAAGCACAGATATTATACCAAAGGTAGAGGAATGATTCTATGGCAAATTAGTTGAGATTATTTGGATTGCAATTAATAGAACCAACCCTAACAACGAAATATACTGGAAGGGTAAACAAGCATATTATGCTGCCTAAGGATAGAACTGTAACAGTGTGCCCAATTCAGGGACTTGGACATCATGTCTTCCTATATTTTTTTCTCTTCTCTCTGCCATCAACTTCCTACCCTCTGTCTATCTATCCTTCTGTCTAACTATCCATTTATCTGTCTTTCTCAACAGACCATCTTTTTTGCATTTCCAATACACTGAGTGGAAAATCTGCTGCATTCCTACCTCCTACACAGAATGACTCTGTTTTTCTATCTCTCTGTCTTTAGCTCTCACAAATAGTTCCCCAGTCACTGGAAAGTGTGTTTATTGGCCCATTTTTCATTATTAGATGCCTCGTCCTGCACCATGCATGTAGATACATGGTAATTCTCTCCACAACCATGTAGATAGACAAGATGGGCAATTCCTGGAAAAGTGGGGTTGATCAGATGAAACAATAGATGCCCACTCTCTGTCTTCACGATAAGTGACAGAATGTCTTACATGGCATGGCGGGGACTCATTTGTCTACCTGTTCTAAAGGCCTCTCTATTTTGTGCAGGGCGCAGAGTTAGAACACCACAATGAGCTGGACATGACCTCTGCACCCTCCTCCTAGTTTTGTGTCTACCATTGACTGTCTGATCTTAGTAAGTCACTTCTATTCCCTGGGCTGCTGCTTCCTTTCTTAAATGAATAGGACAGACAGATCGCAGAGGTGACTTATGCTTTGTTAAAATGAGCCCAGGAGCCTAAGATCATATCAGTGTTGTTTCAATCACTTTTCATCAAGAATCTCACACTCATGATGCAGAAGTTTTCCCACCAAGAAATTATAAGCATTGCCTGAAGCCCATCCCCTTGTGTAACCCCACTAGTATAAAATAGAGTAGGATGTCATGAAATGTCTCAGTTACAAAAACCTTTGTTTTGTGTAAATCAGAAATGTAAACTGAATGAAAGTCATGATTTCACTCTTCTCTTAAAACATACACACACACACATGCACTCAACATAGTAGTTTATATCCAGCAAGAATTGGCAGATATGGTCCTATGGCACTGACGATTTGAAACACATCCTCTAGCTTTACAAAGCCAGACCTTGCAATAAATCTTGCTAGCTGTGTGGCCTCATCTTTGGCCAAGAGACTGGAGGAGCTCTCTGTGGTGAATGTATTGCCAGTGAGATGCCTGTGTTGTTTTGGTAGAAAATTCCAGAAGAGGAGCTGCAACCAGAAAACCCTCCTGCTGAGATTTCATCCCCCAAAGATCCCCTGAAAGCTTTGAAGGTCAGGCCAATCTCACAGCCTCTCGTGACTCCAATGATGAAGAACGAGCCTGAAGAATATGAGACATGGACTGACAAGTTCAGGAAGCTGGAAAATGCCCTCTACCTGTGTGACCTGACTAATACAGGTGAAGTGGGACGCATACAGTGGATACACCTTTCTATTTGTGTTCTAGTCTGGAAGTGGACACCTCCTTCTCTCTCACTTATTACCAAGTACAGTTTGTATAGAAACCACGTGCACTGGCACTGGGATCACAAGCAGGAAATACAAAGATGAATCAGAATCAGACGTGAATCACCCACCAGTTTGCTTACAGTTTCTTGTGTCTTTGATCCTCCTCCATTAACTACTGGAGTCCAACCCATAATCCAATCTTGTAAACTCCTGACTGAAACCTTCAGCGTGCCCACTGGCAGGCTGAACTCCAAACTCCTCAGCAAGGCAAAAGCTGGTTCTGTCCACCTGACCAGTCTCTTCTCCTTCAACTCATTATTCTCTCAGCATATCCTACCCTGTCATAATGAAGAACTTGTCTTCCTCAAACACGCTATGCTTTCCCCTGTGGCTGCTTTTTCTAACCCTATGCCCAGACAGTCTGAGCTGTCGACCTCTCTTCTTCCTACCTTACCCACTGCCAACTCCTCATCTTGTCCGCCTGGCTAGCTCATGCCTAACCTAAACATGTTTTATGTTAGAACTCAGGCTTTACTCCTCTGAGACTCCCGGGATTTCCCCAAGAAAGATCTAGGCCAATCTTTATCTGGCCTCCTAGACTTCTTTAACAACCATTATCCTGTTTGATATATTGTATTTTTTTTTATCTGGAGACTTACTACAATATCACCAGTAGACTATATTCCTTTTTTAGCTCTAGTACCTTGCATGATTCTTTTCAACTTTTTAATTTTTTTTAATGTTTATTTATTTTTGAGAGACAGAGCACGAGTGGGGGAGGGGCAGAGAGAGGGAGACACAGAATCTGAAGCAGGGTCCAGGCTTTGAGCTGTCAGCACAGAGCCCGACGAAGGGCTCAAACCCCGCAAAATGCAAGATCATGACATGAGCTGAAGCCGGACACTTAACCAACTGAGCCACCCAGGCACCCTTATTCAACTTTTTTTTTTTTTTGAGGGAACAAATAAATGAATATAAATACATAAATAAATCCAAGATGGAAGGTGATAAATACCGTTACAGTGTGCTACGTCGGCATTCAGAGAAAGGCGAATTCCTTCCTAGTGAGGTGATCCGGGAAGGTTATGCTAGTGTGAAATTAACCGTTAAGGATAAAGCACGGTTTACGTACAAAGGAATGAAATAGACTTTTCTGGCAAAAGTGCGAGTTACCCAAGCAAAGCGTTATGTGTGAAGCTCAGTGTCAGAAGTTTGGTTTGGAAAAAAGACAAGGGCTATTAAGAAGAATGTTACATGATAAAGGTAGAAAATATAAGATTCTAGCTCCAAGAAGATCTTAGACGCCAGACCAAGGAATTTGGATTTAGATCAAAGGGAATGAATAGCACTGAGAGTTTCTAAGCAGAGAACTGGTATGATGAAGTCGGATCTCAGAAAGACCTTCAATGGCTACGTGCAGATTTGAGGAGAAACTGAAAGCAGGGAAAGGAGAAAGGAGGCTATTGCAATGTCCTAGTGAAAATGAAGGCCAGGTCAAGGTCAGAAGCCTGGAGAATGAAAAAGAGGGAGCAGATAGAAAAGCACCTGGACTGAAATCATTGTACTTAATTACATTCTGTGTTCATGATGAGTTAGCGTATTATATGTGGAGCCTATAGATATGGAGCTCAGGGGCACCTGGGTGGCTCAGTCGGTTGAGTGTCCGACATCAGCTCAGGTCATGATCTCACAGTTTGTGAGTTTGAGCCCTGCATCGGGCTCTGTGCTGACACCTCGGAGCCTGGAGCCTGCTTCAGATCCTGTGTCTCCCTCTCTCTCTGCCCCTTCCCTGCTCATACTCTGTTTCTCTCTGTCTCTCAAAAATGAACAAATGTTAAAAAAAAATTAAAAAAAAAAGATATGGAGCTCAGAGAAGTAGAGAGCAGAACGGCGGTTGCCAGGCAAAATGGGAGATGTTGATCAAAGGGTACACACTTTGAGTTATAAGATGAATGAGTTCCAAGGATTTGATGTTCTGCATGAGGACTCTAGCTAACAATGCTGTATTGTATACTTTAGAGTTGCTGTGAGAGTAGAGCTTTAATATGCTTACCACCACAGTAACAACCACAATAAAATGGTAATTGTATGTGATAAAGGATATGTTAACTGACCTTAAGGTGGTAAATATTTCCCAATAGATACATGTATCACATCATCATATTTTACACTTTAAATTTATACAATGGTAGGGGCGCCTGGGTGGCTCAGTCGGTTAAACGTCCGACTTCAGCTCAGGTCATGATCTCGCAGTCTGTGAGTTTGAGCCCCGTGTCAGGCTCTGTGCTGACACCTCAGAGCCTGGAGCTCAGATTCTGTGCCTCCCTCTCTCTCTGCTCCTCCCCCGTTCATGCTCTATCTCTGTCTCAAAAATAAATAAACGTTAAAAAAAATTAAACTTATACCATGGTATATGTCAATTATATCTCAACAAAAGAAATAGCAGATGCATTAGTACTCTCTAGAAGTAATCGTGTAATAGTAGCAATGCGTGTATTTTCATTCACTGTGTGTTCTTGTTTCATTTTGTTTTGAATTTCCAAATCACTTAACTCTAGACCACATAAAGTATAATTACCATATAATACCCAAGGACTTCAAACAATTCTACCAAAGAGAGGAGGAGAAAAAAAAATTTAATGAAAAACTAATCTAGCTGAATTAGAAAATCATTTATTAAACATGTGTTATCAGCCCAGCACTTTGTTAGAGTCTGGACCAGAAGGAAAACCCGAAAGGATAAGACATGGTATCTGGGGGCACCTCAGTGGCTCAGTAGGTTAAGTGTCCAACTTCGGCTTAGGTTACGATCTCACAGTTTTTGAGTTCTAGCCCTGCATCAGGCTCTGTGCCGACACCTCAGAACCTGGAGCCTGCTTCTGATTCTGTGTCTCCCTCTTTCTCTGCTCTTCCTCCAGCCTGCCTCTCTCTCTCTCTCTCTCTCTCTCTCTCTCTCTCAAAAATAAATAAACATTAAAAAAAAAAAAAAAGACATGGTCTCTGACCTCAAGGAGCTTTTAGGTCTGACACCAAGACTAAGAGTAGTTAAATGCTGAAAAACAAACATTTTCAAGGACAACATATAGTAAAGCATCATAATTGAAGACACAAGAGTTAGAGTCCAAGGAAAAGAGAGAAGAGATGAAAAGAAGCTCATCATCTAATGTGAGCTGAGTATTCAGAGAGGGTTCCATGGAAGAGAGAGCTTGAGTGAGCCTCCCAGAGAGAGAAGCTTTAGATAACTGGGGAGGATGCTCTGAGTTGAAACCATCTTCCACAAAGCTTAGAAGATTTCTATTGGATTGGATAGTGAAGTTGAAATCCTACTGTGAATCCCAAGTCCTAGGATAATCCTCTACCCAGTGTCCACCAAAGGTTCAACCAGAGCAGAGCACAAGAAAAGCTAAGATGGATAATTTACAGATGATACTGGAGAAAAGGAGATTAAAAGGCTACTGAAAGGGTGCCTGGGTGGCTCAGCTAGTTAAGCTCTTGACTTCAGCTCAGGTCATGATCTCATGGTCGGTGAGTTCAAGTCCCGCATTGGGCTCTGTGTTGACAGTGTGGAGCCTGCTTGGGATTCTGTCTCCCTCTCTCTCTGCCCCTCCCCTGCTTGCTCTCTATCTCTCTCTCAAAATAAATAAAAATACATTTTTTTAAAAAAGCCATTACTGAAATAATCATGAGCCTAGGTATTCATAACTAGAGCGGTGATGGGGTTACAAACAAAAATAAACAAACAAAAAAACGTCAGGTGGAGAGAGAAGACATTTCTAAAGAAACAAATGCTAAGTTGCAGTGATGGATGATGGATCATAAACTCAGTTGCTAAAAGACTCCCCAATGGCTGGGACCTTTCTCATACTTCTGAACTCTTCTGAGGAAAAACAGAGTTTTGTTGACTTTGGAGGCAGACTCCAGCAGATTTGAAATGTCTCTCTCATGGCCTCTTCACTATTTATGCCTGTTTTCTCTGTTTCTATGAAATTCATTAGTTCCTTGTCAGCCAGGGAATGTGTCAGCCTGATCTGGGAACATCTAAAACTATCTTTAATGAGGAAAGAGGATTAACTGAGGTCATTTCATTGGTTTATTAACCACAGTATTTAGCTGACCACCACAGCCTCAATCTAGACACTGAGCAGATGATACCTACTTTGCCTATTGATGAATCAGTGTTCTTTATTATGTGCAAGGAAATATGTAGGCCAGGGTGTTCTTCATTCAGGGTGAAGACAGACCATCCATCATCAAATTAGTGTTTCTGGGAACCTACTTTGTGCTTATTTTCTAACAGGGGTTGTCAAGAAAATATCCTTGAAGAGGAAGAATAAGAAATGACTGTGAATAACTGGTCGTGTTTTCTAAAGGAAAAAGGGTGGTTGGGATAAATGTTTGAGTGAATGGTAGATTTGGAATTTTCCCAATGAACTGAAGGCTAGATAGAAATCGTTTTCACGTTCAAGGAGGCAGAATGCAATGAGAGACCTCAAGGACATTCTTTGCATGAGTCTGGACTTTGCACACACTGAATCACTAACTCCTCACATCAACCACATGCTGAAGGCATTAATGTCCTTACTTACGGAGGAAAAAGCCAACCTCAAAGTGGTAAAAGAATAGCCAGTGGGGAGTTGAGCCATAATTCAAACCCAGTTCTATTGGACTTCCCACTACACTAAACTCCCATGACACACCAGAAAGAACATGAGGTTTTGCTTGTTGCTTTGTTGGTTGTTTCTTTGTTTGTTTTTACCAGAAGACTTAGATTCAACTCCAGATTTTACTAATTGCTGTGCCCTGAAAGCCAGTATATATATATATATATATATATATATGTATATATATATATATATATATATATATATATATATATATATATATATATCCTCTGAGCCTGTTTCTTTATCTATAAACTAAGACTGTTAATAATAAAACATACCTCGGGGTGCCTGGGTGGCTCAGTCGGTTGACCGTCCGACTTCACCTCAGGTCATGATCTCACAGTTCGTGAGTTTGAGCCCTGCGTCGGGCTCTGTGCTGACAGCTCAGGACCTGGAGCCTGCTTTGGATTCTGTGTCTCCCTCTCTCTCTGCTCCTCCCCTGCTCACACTCTATTTCTCTCTCAGAAATAAATAATGATTTTTAAAAATTAAAAAAATAAAATAAAATAATAAAACATACCTCCCCAGATTTGAGAAAGGATCAAATTACATTTGAGAGGTCTTTGTAAACTGTAGAATAAAGTAGATGTTAAAGGAAGTCTTATTATTTCTTTTATTTTGGTTCTGGTGGGACAAGAACAGGTTTTCAACCCTAAGATAGATTGTAAGGGTTATTTTATGCAGCTGTCCTAGGCATCCCCTAATGACAGTAAATTAGACAGATACAAATTTCAGTCAATGGACTCTTGTTTGACACTAGGAATCTTCTACCAATGGTAAAGCTCAGAAGATAGCAGAAAATGTCCCCATGCACACCAGTGGTGATTTCTAGATGTATTTTTTAACATTACTTAAAAAAATTTTTTTTTTTAACATTTACTCATTTTTGAGAGTGAGAGAGACAGAGCGTGAGCAGGGGAGGGGCAGAGAGAGAGGGAGACTCAGAATCCGAAGCAGGCTCCAGGCTCCAAGCTGTCAGCACAGGGCCCAACGCAGGGCTTGAACTCACGAACTGTGAGATCATGACCTGAGCTGAAGTCAGACGCTTAACCGACTGAGCCACCCAGGCACCCCTTAACATTACTTTTAATTTGTGATTGAAATATAAACTAAATTGTGTATTTTTAAAAATTTTTTATTAAGATACATTCTTATATATTTTAAATAATGTTGATGATATAACTATTATAATCATCTTATAATTCTTGCATTAATGAGTGATTAATAGTTCTGGGCACTGTTCTAAGCTTTCATTATTTTACTGGTTTTTATACAATTTAATTATCCCTATTTTAAAGTTGAGGAAACTGAGGCTCAAAAAGTTAAAATACCTTCCCTGGCCAGACACTTATTCCAAAGTCCATGACTAATAATTCCAGAGGCAGAATATGAGGAAATGTCTTGAGGGATCCAACCTAGACCAGACCAAGAACAGCCACCCAATCCAGAGAACTGCAAAGATGCAGTTGGCCAACTCAAAGAAAATTATTTCTGCCAAGATCAACATTCTAATAGAAGAGATAGACAATAAACAAACGGAGGGAGGATGGGACAGGACAGGACAGAACCAAACAGAACGAATAGAATAAATCACATTAGGACCTGTCTATAGTCCACTGCTAAGAAGACCCATCAGGGAGCAGTTCAGAGGAAAGCATCATGCTCAGTGGTCTTTGCTCATTTAAATATAAATAATACTTGGGGCGCCTGGGTGGCTCAGTGGGTTGAGAGTCAGACTTCGGCTCAGGTCATGATCTCGCAGTCCATGAGTTCGAGCCCCATGTCAGGCTCTGTGCTGACAGCTCAGAGCCTGAAGCCTGCTTTGGATTTTGTGTCCCCCCACCCGTCTCTGTCCCTCCCCTGCTCATGCTCTCTTTCTCTCTTAAAAATAATAAACATTAAAAAAATATATATGAATACTACTTGGCAGCTTCAACAGAGATAACAGGTATCCAGTAGACACAAACTCTAATGGGCTGGTAGTGATGTTTCCAACATGACCCGGGGACCATCTCTGGCCTCTTTGAGAAAGAATCCACAATCGCTACCACAGCCCACACCAGTATAGAAGAGTAGAAGAACAACATGCATGAGATGCATCTTTAATCCCTATACAAGATATTTAAAAGCTTTTCTTGACACCAGTGGTGTAGATCCCCCAAATTCAAGGAACATATTTAGGAAACAATCTGAGCCTCACTTAAAATAATCTCTTCTTCCTTACTCTATAATGTAGTGTAGTGGTTAAATGCATGGTTTTAAGCAACCCTGGGCAAGTGACTTACCGTCTCTATGCCTCAGTTTCTTCTTCTGTAAAATGGGCTGTTGTGAGCATTAAATGAATTGCTACTGGTAAAATGTTTGGAGGCATTCCTGAAACATGATAAATGGTGTGTGTGTGTGTGTGTGTGTGTGTGTGTGTGTGCGCACATGCGTGTGTGTGATTATTGTTATTGTTGCATTCTAGTTAATTTTTTGCATATCTGACTGTCTCAACTGGATCTTCCTGAGGTTAAAAGGTCACTTCTCTAAATCTTCTATATTCCCAAGCGCATATCTGTATCTGACATATATGAGCTCACAGTTAGGAGCTCATAAGTGAGTTCTTGATCTTTGCTGATGCTCTGCTCTACCTTTAAAACTCCTCTTTGCAACCACCAACATCCACCTACCCTTAACATGGAAAGCACCTTGGCATTGATACATATAACACATAAGTACCAGAGCACATCCTGTGATGATAAGCACTACCATCTCAACTATACACATTTAGACTCTGAGCCTTGAGAAACGTGATGCTTTACCTATAATCACACAGCAAGCTGGAGGGAGTCACAGCAAATACATTTCCAGAAAAGCATAAAAATGGGCTGTTTGAAACCTGCCTGTTTAGGAACGTGTTTGGCTACTTCCATAAGATAAAAATAAACCAGAAAAATTAGAAATCGATTTTCGCAGGCACTCCACCTGTTTTAAAAATTGGCTTTTAAAGTGTTATGGCCCCAAAGAACAAGCTTAAATTGCTTTAGGAAGCCTAAAGTGTCAAAATATTAGCATTTTGTTTTTACACAGAAGTCATTTGAGCTAATAGATTTGTTTTCTCTTTTTTGTTTTTTCTTTCTTCTTTTCAAAACCTACCACCCACCCAACCCAATCGCAGGAGTCCTGGAAAAGGAACGGGCCAGACGCCTCATTCACAACTACAATCTCATTTACAACCTGTCCCTGAGCCCTCGGAAAATCGACCAAGCCTTGAGGAGATTCCGTGCGGGAGAAAATATGCTCTTGGAGCCAGCACTCCAGTACTTAAAGGAGCTATGATAACAAACCCATATTGTGAGAACAGATGTTTCCTTTTTCTTCCTTTCTACCCAGACACGTGTTTCTCCCCAGCCCATGCATAGCAGTGGAGACACTGTCACAGAGTCAAGGCCGATGCAGCAACTGAAGATGCTTTGGACTTGGGCTTCATTTCTAGCTATGATACTCCCTGATAGGCAGCTCAGAGTGACCCGAGAAAACCAGGTTTCCTCTCCTGAGGTGGCAAGAACCCAATTTCTTAAAACCCCCTTTTATTCCAATAAAGCTCCTTATGAACATTACACGATTTTTTTTTCTACCTTGCTGAGGAAACTTTGCTTTTGCAAACCCTGAAATTCCATAGAGTAAAAAATATGCTAGATATTGTTGTCAACTCCCTCAAATGCCTGTCACATAAGAGACCTAACTATATCATTTTTGGATGTGTGATCCGCCTCTAGTCACTGTTCTAGGAAGGATTTCCACATTATAAGAAAAATAAAATTATTAACAATAGGTTAATACTAAGGGTAGGAGCAGAATTCCAAGCAATGTTTTCTGAACAAGTGAGATATTTTCTCTAGTACAAAAGTAGATGCTGTTACACTGTCCTTTTCCCAGAGTATAGGATAGAAGTTTCAATGAGTGACAAAGGGTTCTGAACTAAGTAACATCTTCTTTGCTCCCTCTGGCAGGAGAATCAAGCAAAAGTTTCCACCAGTCCCCATAGTTCTTCTGTCTAACTTTGCACCTCCCCCAGAACACACACACACACATCACACCACACAGGTAGCATGAGCTCACCGAAGGAATGCTAGCCTAGGACTTCAGAGACAAATGTGTTCCCAGAACCATCATTAACGTTGCGTGACCTGGATTCTGGTTTTCAAAACTGTGCAGGAGACAGGATGCAGGAGTTAGGTCAAGGGGAGAAGTAAAAAAGATCCCTGAGTATCCCTTTTTATCCGTTTTATACAGGGTGGAAGGGGGGGGGGGGGGAATGTTTCATAAAGTCTTACAAACAAGATCTTAAGAGTAAAATAGTTTTGATTCACTAACATTAATGATCTCTAAGGGCTTCAAGTGTGAGCCTGCTTTAGTTTTTATAATCCTTGAGTAACCTCCAAAAATGCCTCTTAAAGGAGACTGGACCACCTCTCTAACATTCTAGAACCCTTGGACCCACTAGCCTTTTAGGTCAGAGAAGTAAGCAAACAAACATGGCTTTCTCAGACCACCAAAATGCCAAATGAGGAAAGTTAGAATATTAGATCAGACAATTCAGTATACGTTGGGCAGCTAATGTGTGCTGGGACCTGGAAATATTTTGTTTCATCCATCGCTGACAACTCAATATGGCAGGTTTTACAACTCCATTTCACAGATGAAGAGAGAGAGGCTCAAAGAAGTAAAGGGTAGAAGAGTTGTTGAGACTGCTTGCCTGTTGATAATTGGCCAGAGGGATAGAGCCTTCTGGAGAACACTAAGAATGCCCTTTCCACTCTACATCTCTGTAGGGAAATGAACTGGAGAGAGGGCTGGATGAAGGGAGGCCCTAAACATGAGGGCAGGATTATTAGACTCAATCGTGGGGTCCTGAAGAGCAGTGATCCTGCCCTACCCAATTCTTTGTGTGTGACATCTAGACTAGCTCCTCAGAAATAGCCTCAGCACCCAGCAACTCACACAGCTGGAGGGGACTCCGTGGACCTGGAATGCAGCAGAAAGGTGCCCCAGGGCTATGTGCATACCTTGTACTCCTGTAGAGCTCACTGACGGAATGCTTCTATAAGTGGGTAGCAATGGCCAGATCTGGATCCACAATCACCCCACCGCCACTACCCACCCTTCAATAGAGAGCAGAAAAAGAATAGGCTTTAAATCAGCCAAAATCCATCTCCATCACTTAGTAGGTGGTAGCTTTAGAAAGTTTTTAATCTCCCTGAGCTTCAGTTCCTTCAACTGTAAAACAGGAATAATAAAAACACTGAGTGTTTCACAGAAGTGTTATAAACACTGAGAGGCATGTCACTTGGATAGTTCCTTGCACGTAGTAGACATGGACCTTTCTTACATCCCTTCCCTTAGCTGCTGAGCATCAGGATGCTTGAGCAACCGACTGTGCGACATGACACAGGGACATAACGTTACCCCTATAGCAAAAACAAATTTTGAGATATATCTGCCTTCTAGAACCAGGGGACAATTGTTTCTGGATCATCTCCTGTCTGGAATTGTCCACTACTTCACCCCAAGGTGTGTGTGTGTGCGCGCACGTGCGCGAATTTGCAAGACTTCCACTTTGCAAAAGCAAATACTCACTAGGTTTTCTCGGAGTAAACATTAAAAGAAGCAAAATTGAACTCAATTCATAGAGAAAAGCTAAGATATCAAGGTGACAGTGTGACAGCAGATGTCAAATGAGGCCTTGCCATGAGGCAAACCATTGAACGCAAACAGGAAAATGCTATGAGGTCATTATGTATTAGAATATTGGTTTGACCTCTGTGCTAGGACTTCCCCATGGTTTACTTATGGAAAATCTGTTACCTTTCTCTCTCTTTTCCCCCCTAAGGTCAGTGATGTTTTGTATATTCCCCGTGACTGTGAACTTCTAACCCTGGGTAGAGAAACTCTGCGGTCTGTGGTCTTGACCAGCTTTCTCTAGCAGAACCTTTCTACATGGGTGTCTGTGTGCAGTGGCCTGGTTAAACTCCAGTATGCCCTGGAGAGACTCTAGGTCAACTGTATCTGCCCCAACTGTCTGAAAGCCTTAGCTTCTAAAATGGGTCACTGAAGACACGATAGAAGCTGAATCTCACCAGTTGGACAGATTCCTTCACAGATGTGTGACCCTGAGCAATTCACTATCTCCCTCACAGAGTCATTCATGTTAAAGGAGATAATGGTACAAATTGCCCAGCTCTGTATCTGTCACATAGACATGCTCCATAAGGGAAAACTGGCTTCCTATCTTATTCTTATACAGTATTTCCATTTACCCCATTCAATGGACCAAACCATTAAATTCCTTTTCCAAGTACAGATCACCTCCAAGCCAACAGGTGGCTCCCTGATTGTGTGGTCCTGGAAGGCAGAGACCGTGCCCTACACATTCTTATTCTTGATTCTTCCACCTGCCCTGACTCCTCATAGTAACCTAACTATGCTGGCATTACTACTATGCCCATTGTACAGATAAGAAACTGAGACTCATGGCGGTAAAAGGTGCTTTCCTAAGGACCAACAGCTAGTGAGTGACTGAGTCAGGATTAGAATCCAGTGCACAACTTCAAGCCCAACAGTGCCTTGCCGGTCACATTAGAGCGAATTTTCTCTAGTATGTGTGGTCTGTCTCCCCAGCAAGTCTGGAGGTCACTTCCAGAAAGGGCTAAGGTCTTCCTCACCTTCGTCTCCAGCACAGAACCCAGATTCACCCCCAGGTGGGCACCCGGAAAACATTTGTAGAATGGAGCCCCCGCATGAAACGTTTGAAGCCCTGGGGCTTTCTGCCCTCTTCCAGCTCTGCCAGCTTCATCACTGCCTTTTGGGGACTGAAATGAAGGGTGTTTTCAGGACTCTTGGCATCCTGTGTTCACACAAGCAGAAACACAACTGTATAGATCACGCAATCCAAAGAGTTTGCTAAGTGCTAGCTGACTCTTCAGAGGAATTTCCCAAGATCATTAAGAGAAACAATACGGGGTTTGATATTCTAATTGGGATCAGCAACTGGACGGCTTTGGAGCTGGCCAGAGAACTGTGAAGCTCTGCAAACAAATGCTGGCCTTTCTTCTCTTTCTCTCCTTGCCTCCCCCTTCGTTAGAGCCTCTCAGCTACAGTTCCAACGCTCCTTAGCAACAAAGGCCAGGGTTCTCAGAGCTGGGGGGCCTCAGGAATGCCAGCCACTCCTCTCATTAGCATTCAGGGCCCCTCATCTGCCTGCACAGTTAGCTGTGGGACCATGCAAAAGGCAGTGGCTTGGGGGAGGCCCAGCATTTAGCGTGGCTTGTTGGGAAATGGGAAACCTCCACAAAGAGTTTCCAAACAAAAGGCATCAATATTATTTGTGGAGCCATCAGACTGCCTGGAGCACAATATGGCTCTGGCTCAGCCACATGCTTTCTCTCCAGGTTCTGTGCAAAGGCTTGGTGGGGACTTCCTAGATACAACATGGCCCTGAATGCCAATACATTGGAAGGTCTCCCTCCTCCTCCCCTGTCTGCTGTCCAGTCTCTCCTCGGACTCAGTTTATCCAGGTTGGGCAATGGGTAGACTCTTAACTGACAGTGAGAGTGCCCAGAGGAGGGGAGTTGATGGAGGATAAATGGTCAGATGGTAGGACAATTCCAAACAGATGGTGCCGCTAGGAATGCATTCCAGACAAATTCACAAGCAGATTGAGCTCTGACGAAGACTTAGCCATTGGAGAACAGTTGGTGCCTTGTACCAAGCCCTTGCTCAAAACACACATCCTGCTCTCCCATACAGTCTTGAACAGTTCCATGAGGGAACCCCTACCCAGGTCCTATCTCACTGGAATTCCAAAGTACTGATCAATAGGCCAATCCCTGGAAGATTCCAACCAGCAAAACTATTTCTCAACATTCTCATGTTGTCTCTGAGCAGAGTTTCTTTCAGACTCCTTACGTTTGAACACCTCCAGGGATGTGGACCTCACTACTTTTCATCTCTAAGACAATTCCTGCTCCAAAAAGCTCCAATTTGTTCATCTAAAATTGGTCTCCACTTTAGGCTTCTTTCTACCCTCCCTTGTGGCCAAAGAGGATGTAAAGTTTGATCAGTCAATGCAACAACACCTGCACTAACCCTGTGCCTGGCTCTTCTAGGCATCAGGGATTTAAAAACAAACCCAGAAACAAACAAAAAAGGGAAAGATAGAAAGAAAGGATCTCTCTTCCAGACCTGATTCGAGTTGGGGAGAGAGCTCAGGAAGGTGCCCTTACTTACAAAACTTCCCAGGGGTGCCTGGGTGGCTCAGTCGGTTAAGGATCTGACTTCGGCTCAGGTCATGATCTTGCAGTCCATGAGTTTGAGCCCCACGTCAGACTCTGTGCTGACAGCTTGGAACCTGGATCCTGCTTCAGATTCTGTGTGTCCTTCTCTCTCTGCCCCTCCCCCATTAGTGCTCTGTTTCTCTCTCTCTCTCAAAAAATAAATAAACATTAAAATATTTTTTAAAAACTTTCCATAATCATACACTGACTTACTCTCCATTTTTACTTTCCAATGTGTGTACCTCTGAATAAACAGCCCATCCCATATAAACCATCTCAATCTCAGAATATCCCCACCAGCTGCCCTCGGTTAGCAACATTTCTTATTCCTTATGCAACCATGGAACCACCTGCCCTCATATTCAGCATGTGACAGAGAGAGCAAAGAAACAGAAAGGCAGGTAAGAGAGATGTTCTGTTCCCCTATGGGTCCAGAAGTAGAGTGAGGAATTGGGCAAGTTATAGATAGATGGATTTGACTCAACCCGGGAAAAGACATGCTAACAATCAGAACTGATAAACAATAAAGTAGGCTGCTTTCTTTTACTTTTTATTTTTTTTAATGTTTACTTATTTTTGAGAGAGAGAGAGAGAGACAGGCAGAGTGTGAGCAGGGGAAGGGCAGAGAGAGAGGAAGACACAGAATCTGAGCAGGCTCCAGGCTTTGAGCTGTCAGCACAGAGCCCGACGCGGGGCTTGAACTCAGGAACTGTGAGATCATGACCTGAGTTGAAGTTGGACGCTTAGCCAACTGAGCCACCCAGGCACCCCGTAAAGTAGGCTTCTTTCTAATTCAGTAGCTTTCCATCCTCAGAATCACTAGAGATGGATGAAAATGTGTCAGTGATGGTAAAGGTGAGTAGTTCCTTTCCAGTATAGAACAACATGAATGACAGAATATCTGGGTTATGAAACATGTCAAGGTTTGCCAGGTCTTGGCCACCTTATCCCAATGGCAGAAAAGGTGAGAGAAGGCATCCCTATCCCTAAACTGAATTACTCTCCTCTGCTCTTTTATAACCATCATCACACTTGTAATTACATCAATATTTCCCTTAGTTTCCTTAGTTGACCTGTGGTCCAGAAGGCCTGGTCTAATCAGATGCCCGTTATTTCTCAAGAAGACCTAAAACAAAGTCCTACACACAGTGGGAGCTTCCAGAGCCTGAGATCCAGTCCGCACCCTGCCTTTGGAAGACATATTTGGGGTTCATTATTCCCCCACCTCCTGGAGCAAATGATTTCTCACCAGGTCAACTGTGATGTCCTGTGCAGTGTCTAAGGCATGTTTCCAGATAAACCCTCTATCCTGAGGGGAAAAAATACAAGAATCAGCCAGGGATGGAGGGAAATTCAAGAAGAATGGTGAGCATTTTGCAGATGAAGATGCTGAGATTCAGAGAAATTCTGTAGTTTTGCTAAATGTGGAAGAGGAGTTGGAGACAGAGATAAGAACTTACCTTCCCTTACACAGCTCTTAGTGGCCACTCCTTGCCAGACCTGCCAGTTCCACTCCATCCCGGCTTATTATCCACTTGCCAGCAGTAAGTGTGCCCCATCCCAAGAGCAAGATTGGCAGGGTGCAAGAAACTGTGTTCCCACATACTGGGAGGGCTTGGGATTTGTGTCCTGCCAAGGTTCAGTGAACCCAGAGGAAGGGGAAGGGAACTCTCAGTATTGATACACACTATGAGCCAGGTACTATAATCTCACCCGATACTCATGACAGCCTTAGGAGGTGGGGATTACTTCCACTTAGGAGTGAAAAGCTGACACTCAGAGGCTCAGAGGCTCAGCAAAAGAGTGGTAGAGTCAAAATTTAACACAGACCTTCCCAGCTCCAAGACCTGCGAAGACCTCCACCGTAGAGGAGGGCTTCCTTCTGGGCTTCTAATTCCCCTGGGTCTCTTGTGTCTAAGGAGGGAAAAGAGGAACTCAGACCTGTATAGTTCTCTCTTTTTTATTTAACAAGTATTTGCTGAGCATGTACAATGGGCAGGCCTCAGTAAACAGTTTGAGTGAATTTCCCAAAATCCTAGACTTCCTAGGAAATGCCCTTGCCCAAATACCACTAACTTGGACATCCTTCCTTCCTTCCTTCCTTCCTTCCTTCCTTCTTTCCTTCCTTCTAATACTGATCGCTGTCTGGAATTGCCCTGTCAGTAGCTTCTCATCCTGGTACTTAGTGGATCAAAAAATGAAAGTTCACTCCCATTTACCTCTCTCCCCACTCAATCCTTCTCACTCTGAGAACACCACTCAGCCAATGCTATGGTCTCCGTCACCCCTCTCTGGGATCCTGGGGAGGCATTAGTGACTTATTCCTATATGGATAACGTAGCAATTTGTCGGTCTGAGGCCATCACGAAAACCACAGACATACCACATGGACGCTTTGGCAGGAATCATTTGTCATTCTTATCCATCCATCCGTTCATTTATTCATTCATCAGTTCAACAAAAACAAACACCCCACTGTGCTTAGAGCCGTGCAGGGTACCGGGCATGCAGAGATGAGGGAGGCAGGACTGATCGTCTGTTAAGCAAAGGCAGACACTAAAGCAGCTGAGCACAACAGAGTGCAAGTGCTGTGCAAGAGAAAAGCCAGGAGTACTCGGCCACAGCATACCCAGGGGCACACACAGCTCAGCCCAGTGATGGGACACAGCTGTGGTCAGGGAAGGCTTCCTAGAACCTTCAGGACTGAGCCAAGTCCTGGCAAAGGAGAAGCAACTGTCTAAAACAGGGATGGGAGTGGGGTACCTGGGGGGCAGGGCTGAGTCTGCCAGGTAGGCCCAGCAAGATGAGCAAAACCCCTGAGACACGACCCCACCCTCCGTTCTGGGAGCTGTGGTTACATATACGTGAAGCACGATGCTCCAGGTGAAAGCAGAGGAGGCAAAGCTGGAGAAGATAAAATCGGGTCTTCAAGGCTCTTGATGCCCAGCCAAGATTCCACACGAAGCACAAAGGGGTGTGGTGTGGTCGGATGAACGTCTCGATTGTTCAGCGGCTATGGGGGGAAAGCTCTGAGACACAAGAAGAGAGGCAGGAAACCTCAAACCTCACGGAATTTACGGTTCTTCATCTGTAAAATAGCAGGCCTTAAGGTACCTACTTCTCAGGATCATTATCAAGGCTATATAAGGTATGGAAAACCCCACATACAGTGTCTGACACTACCCAGGCCTCATAAAATGATAGCCATGTATTTTATAATATTCATGTTCTATAATAATCTGATCACAAGGCAAAGGACCTTGCCATAAGAACAGCCTTTCTTAGGAAGGACATGAAGGATAACACCATCGGCAGAACAGCTTCAAGGGAGTCATTGACACTGACGCACACACAAGTAAATAATTTATGTGTTTGAACCATTTTTTGAAGGCCCCATTATTATTCCTACTTCCTGCCTCACAGTGAGGCTGGTAGTCACAGTGCATTAGTTAATTTCATGGCCCTGTTGTGAATCTTACAATATTTCATCCTCCTAATTCAAAATATTCATTCCAAGGGGTTCCAACTTCACAAATAAATAATTCCTGTTGGAAAATGGAGTTTTTCCATCTGCCCAGCCCATTTTCCATCTGTTCCTACAAGCTCGTGGTAGGACGGAGCTGGGTCTTGAGGCCCCATTGATTAGTCCTGATTTAAGAAGGAATGGTTTTCTCCCAGATGGGTTGTGCATTAGTGATAAAGATTAGTTTCCACTGTTATTAGTTACTATCGTAGTAGACAGTTTTAGAGATCTGGAAGTGGATCAAAAAGTAAATGCTAGATAAAAGGAAGGAGAGAAAAGTCACATTGACTTAGCTCCCACCATGCACTTGACCTTGTAGGCACTGTACACACTGCATACACGTAATTTGACCATTGCAACAATCCAACAAGCAAATGTGATTTTGCCCATATGACACATGAGGGAACTGAGGGTCAGAGAGGCTTAAAATCTTGCCTAAAATCACATTTGTAAATAAGGCAGCTAGGACCGAGTCCAAAACCCAGGCTCTCTCTACGACACCAGAGATTCCGACTTTTTGAATGGGAAGTACACTGACCAAAGAATTATGATTTTGTTTCTTTTGATAACCCTGTCATCTTATAATAGAAGAGCATCCTGTGAAAGAAAGGTAATCTATTTTTATGTCCTTACAATGACAATGGAGCCGGAGGGAGGAAGAGAGCCACTTACTGATATGATCAGAATACAGTCCTATCTGAGAACTTACAACAGTGAACTATGAATTAGGAAACTTGGACTTATATTTTGGACCCACAACTTATCTTAATAGCAAGAACAAATCACTTAATTTTATGACCCTCAGTCTCCTCAACTAGAAAGCGAGTCTACCCTATGTTGCCTCTTCAGTGAGCCTCATAGGGTCTGGAAAGGCACATCTATCAGGAGTATGTAAGATTATAGAAGGGAGCACAGTGTGTCAGTGGTAAAGTTCTGTGCAAATATTAGATAACATTTTCATTTCTGTGCCTGCTTGCAAACAAAATGTTTGCCTGTAACAAGATAAGGAGCCTGTGTCATCGTACAAATCTATGCATCTATGCAATGCTTCTTTCATTGAGAAAGTCTGGCTACAAAAGAATATTAGCCGAACTAAATGGTGTGCTTAGTGATGCATTTGATTTACTCCAACACAGATTTAAGCAAACAGTCCATGGGCCAACACCAGTCTGTGGCCCACACATTAAGTCTTGCCATCAGGACTACCGTGAGGAGATCAGATGGTGTTATCACTGAAGTATACAGTCTCAGCTCACTATTTATGAGCTTTATGTGACCTTGATCAAGTTATTTAATTTCTCTGTGCCTCAGTTTCCTCTTCAATAAAACAGGTTTAACACTACCAAACTCATAGGGCGGCTGTGAAGATGAAAAGAGGATGTGACTTACACGTGTGACTGTGTAAGACAGGGCGTGGGACATAGTAGCCAGTGATAAAAACGTTATCTATCTATCTACCTATCATCATCATCATCATCAACCTAAAGCATCTGTCCTCCTGGTCTACCGCAGTATGTACATTTCCACTATTAGGGGTTGTATCTTGGTTGTGGTACTACCAACTCAACTCAAGGAGGTGATGGTGTTACTGGCATCCCATGAGCAGAGGCCAGAGATGCTGCTCCTACAATACACAGGACACCTCCCACACACACAGACAACAAGGTATTATCTAACCCAAAACGTCAATAGTGCCAAGGTGAAGAATCTTGCATTAGAGTCGTTCCTTTGGGTTGAGGTCTCCTGCCGTCATATGAAGATTTAATAATAGACTTGAGGCTTTACATAAACTTGTGGTTTCATAGAATGAATGTCAACCCTAAGAGAGACCTTTGACCCTAAGAGTCACTATTGTGTGGTCCAAATACCCATCTTACTGAAAGTAAACCTCAGGGGGGCCAAGGACTTGCCTTCTCCCTGTCTCATGTAGTGAGTGGTGAAAATGATATTTTTGTTTCTTCTTTCTACCTTGCCTCTTGAAAACATACTTCCCCAGATGGATTAGAGAAACCAAAGGTCAAAGTCACCAGGCTACCAAATGAGAGAGATAACATCACATCCTATATTTCTAGATCCAGGGGCTGAGAAACTCAAATATGGGAGACATCAATGTAGTCCAGGGCATCTACAGCTCAGAGATTAGGCTTCTGCATCTTGTGATACCTCACTCCCACATAGCACTGCACAGAGGAGGGAGGCATGTGGGAATCAATGCAGCAATAAGAATAAGTCAGGCTTGGAACTGAGTCCTGATCTCCAACTCTTTTTCTGTGTTATTGGCCAATTATAGGAAGCCTAGAATATTAGCACTGAAACCGTCTTGAACACTTCAAGTCCAAAGTCTGCAAAGGTCATTCTCCCTTATTCTCTGTCTCTGTCTCTCTCTCTCCCTTGGCTTCAGATTCTCCACTAATAAAATAATGGTAATAAAATGTACCTACCTCATAGAGGTTGTTGGTAAAATCAAATAAAATCAAAAGCACAAATGCAACTTATTAATAGCTAAGAGTACAGACAATTATCGGCCGTGTAACCTTGGAGAAATCACAAAACCTGACTGCCTCAGTTTCCTCATCCCCAAATGGGCTTAGAAATATTATGACTTACCTCATATTGCTGTTGTGAGAATTTAATGAGTTAATATACATGAAGTACTGAGAACACTTGACTGACTCGTAGCAAATTTTAGGCAGAGCGCTAGCTAATACTATGACTAACCATCCTTTGCCCACTGGTTCTTCCTAGTGAGGGCGAAGAGCTACCCAAATGCAATTTTCCTAAGTAAATCGTGGAACTCTATGACAGCCAACAAGAAGCCAAGATTCCCTCAGACTCCATGATGTCACCTTCCTGCCAAGTAGCTATTTCGGGATTAGAAAACAACAGCTCCCTCTGCTGCCAAGAACTGAAACAACACTATCATCCCCTCTGACAGCTTCATTAACATTCTGTCCTTTCTGCCCTGTCAATCTTGCCTCTTGAAAATGCGCTTCCCAGACAGATGAAATTGCTTCTATGTACTAATATCATCAGTGAGGCATTTTCCTAAGCGGCTGACTCATGACTTTTTTTTTTTTTTCCAATCAAAAGGAACCATCCTTCTAGGCCCCAGTTAGAATTTGAATGGCTGCCTGTTCTCCAGTTCCCATTAGGAAGCAACGCTCTGGATGGAGCCTCAGTAACTGAAGAGGGCATTCTCTCCACTGGGAAAGAAGCAGTGGAATTGGAGCATTATAACAAATTGTTCCCATCCAGCAATCACTTTGTAATGTGACTATTTTCAAGGTAAACTCATTTGTCTTGTTGAACAGATGGCAAAACACACACACACACACACACACACACACACACACACACACACACACAAACAACAACAACTCTGTCTTTGCATTTCTGACTCCCCTCAGAAAAACTCTATCCCAGATTCAGAGGTGAGTAAACAGGCTTTTGATCCAGATGGATCCCATGGCCTGAGTAAAATGGGACAGGGTGTTCCTATTTTCTCGGGAAGGGGGCTAATATGCGTTGAGAGTCTACTATGCCAAACATTTTTAAGTATTATCTCCTTCAATCCTTACAACAGCCTTGTCAACTAAAATTTACTGTGCCCAGTTATAGATGCAGAAAGCAAGACTCTCTGAGGTTCAGGGATGTGGGCCTGAGGTCACACGCTAGAGCCAAGGATTTGAGCTTTTCCACCATGCCATGCTGTCTTTCAAAAGATGCAAAATCATTATGGGAAGATTGTGACTGACAAGTTGGTGAGATAGCACCAGAAGTGACTAGAGAAGGGGACCCCTCTGGACACGGTCTGCAGAAAAGTGGTTCCACTGTTCCTCCATTCACAGGGAGCTTCAAAGGGCCTGAGGTGGGCTACTCCAGGAAGTACCTTCAATCATCCTGCAACCGACTAGAATATGAAAAACCTTCAAAGGGATGGAGACTACTGAAATATTCTACCAAACATTTAAGGAAGAAATAATACCAGTTCTATATAAACTCTCCCAGAATATGGAAGAGGAGGGAACACTGCCCAATTCATTTCTTAGATTACCCAGATACCTAAGCCAAAGACATTATAAGCAAAGAAATCTACAGACCAATATCCTTCATGAACATAGGCTCAAAAATCCTTAACAAAATACTAGCAAATCAAGTCCAGTAATACATGAAATGTATAATGCCAAATGAGGTTTATCCTGGGAATGCAAGGCTGGTTTCACCAATCAAAAACCATATCAACGGATGAATGAAGAAAAACCATATGATCACCTGAGAGGACACAGAAAATGATGGAGTCCAACCTTGGTGTTCTCCGGATGAGAAGCTCAGGCCCATAATGGAGAAAATATATTCCTGGTGTAACAAAGGTGTAGCAGATTTAGTGTAACAGATCTGACAAATCCGGATTTAGAATCCAGCTCTCCAGAGCTCAGAGTTGTGTGGGCCTATCACCTTATGGTGGGAGCCAGAGAAACCCTTAAAGTATAGAGAGGCAATAATCCAGAGACTTCATTCTCACCTCTCACATGATGAACAGAAGTGAGGAAGTCGGAACAAGCTAACTGTAGTTCGCACCAAGTGGGAAATACCTGAGGTTCATGCACATAAGCCCAGAACCAAGAGAGCATTGGGCTCATGTGGAAGGACTATGTATCCCCTACATAGACCTTCCAAAGAGGTAGAAATTGCAACTGTTGAAAACATGACGCAAAAAATCCACTTCATAATTTGAGAAATACGAGCCACAGTTGTATTTCTCTTGAAGAAGCTTTTAAAAATCACAGAATTTTTATTAAAATAGGAAAAAAGGCTTTGAAAACTTTGGTATAACTGAAATGACAGAATCCTCCCAGTCCTACCCCCCACCCAGCTGGAGGCCAGCTCAGTGACCTTCACAAATGTTCACTTTTGTCAGTACCCGACATGAAACCATTTGTAAAAGCTTTCTCACTCTTCTTTAGTAATTTGATATTTGAGTCACTATCATAACACTGGAAGTTTCTTTACTCTTAGTTGCGGTTATTGGAAAATAATGTCAAAACCAAAGTGTCTATTTTTATTTCAGGCAAATTCTCAGCAGTTCTATCCCCAGAAAACCTCCTCGCTATCCACCATTTCCCTCCCCAACACACACACACACACACACACACACACACACACACACACACATGGCTGCTTACACATACATAAATACACACACATACACTCTTCTTCCTCTGCCTCTCCCTTACCTGGTTTAGAACTAGATGGGCAAGGTGAATGCAAACCATTTGTGTCACCAGGGTGATAATCAACTATAAACTGGCCTCATCCCCAGCATCTTCACAGTGAAGCAGAAATTCAATATGCCTTTGCTCCATGCACGTCCCTCTCATACTAGCTCTTTTAAGTTGACTCGGATTATTTTTGAACTTTACAGTTTAAAAGGGACTCAGACATCTATTATCTAATAGCCCCAATTTCCCGACAAGGAAAGTAGAGCTCAATGGAGTGGGTACGTTTCCTCCACTCGCCCAGTTGTACATAAAGGAAGCCATGAACTTGGATCGTGGTGCAGAGGAATTATGGCACCTGACCTCAAGGAAGGCCCTCTCCTTGAGGAGAGTAGCATCAGGCAAATAGGTAAATAGTGAGTTAACAATAGCAACCATTTAATGAGTTCTTTTTGTGCTCCATGCACTGAGCTACATATTATCTCCTTTAACCTACATGCCTACCCACTGAAGTAGGTGTGATTTTATCCATTTTTATAAAGGGAGAGATGAAGCTGGGAGGTCATTCAACATGTTGCAAGTTATACATAACAAGTAACTGGTAGGCTCAGGACATGAACTCAGGCCTGAGGCCAGAGCTTGGGCTCTCCACTGTCCTTGACCGAATCTTGGAAGGTCAAGGATCCTGAAGGAGATGCACACAGTATGTTGTGGAGTTAAGTGTGGGGTGGGAGTGGGGGTATTAGGGAAGGGGCCTGTGGGGTTGAGAAGTGATCACATTTGCTTGGGGGAGGGTATATCAGAGAAGATTGAGCAGCAGTTGAGAGCTGTCTTGATTGAGGGACAGGATTTGAAAAGGCACACGTGAATAAGAAGACACCAGGTTTCTGGATGGAGTTCATGGTGCCAACAGAGGCTGAGAGGTAGGAAAGTGTACTTTGTATGCAGATAATAATAATAATAATAATAATCCTGTGTGGAGGGAAGACATGGGCACTTGCAGTCATGACCAACTTGTGATGTGTTTGGCAAGAAATGGGATACTGAATGGTAAAGGAGAGAAGTTTTTATTTCACGTAATTTTTATACGAATTATAGTCAGAATTGTCCCTATAAATATCATGGTTCCTGCACTCAAAAGACTCACCTTCTATGGGGGAGGTAAACAATTAAACAAGCAATCACAGAACAGGAGTAAGTCCTATGAGAGGGTAGGAACAGGGTGATCGTGTCAACAGGGACTTCATGAGGGCATGCTAGAGAGCGATATCTAAGCTGAGGACTGAGGGGCTTGTGGGCATTGCCCACATGAAGGGGTTGGGGATAGAGGCGGCAGTTTGTTTAAAGGCCCAGACAGGAGACAGATCAGAGCTTGTTTGTGAGGCTGCAGGTGTTGAGGGAGCAGGTGGGAACTGAGAACACGTGAGGCCAGAGGGGCCTGCAAGGGGTCAGCTCATGAGGAGACTGTGTGCGGCGTTAGAGTATATGGTGCCCTGGCCCAGCGCGGGCTCGGGCTGGCTTCCCTCCGCAGCCAGCAAATCAATTACGCCCTCCACCGACTTTAGCCTTGTGTGTTTAGAATGCATGGAGTTAGCCTGCCAAACATCTGCTCTCGCTATTAAGCATGCCATGGTAACCATTGCACTCCCGGGCGTCAGCGCCACCAGGATTGGTAATAATCACAAGTGTCAAAAACGAGAAAGAATGGGGAGGGAAAGCTGGGCACAACCCAGCGGCAAGATGATTGGGCTGGCGGCTCCACTCCGGGGCCCCGCCAGCTGCACCTTCTGCTGCCCCTGTTGGGGGCAGGGGAATTGATGCGGTTCTGGCCTCCTCTTGCCCCTTCTGTTGATCCCTCTCCCTGTATTATTCATCCACTGTTTCGACCGACATTGGAAAATGTGCCTCGCCTTTGCCAGAACAACATATGTGCCCCTGCGTCATTGTGTGTGATAGATAAACCCGCCAACAGTTCGCCAGACCCAGGGGCCCTCTGGGTGAAGACCCCACATTGACACAGGCAGGCAGCATGGTGCCCTGGCGGGAGTGCGGCTCTGCAGACAGACAGACCTGGCTTAGGATTTTAGCTTCGTAACCTCAGGGGCTCGAGACCCTAGGCAAGGTCTCTTATCCTCTCCGAACGAACGCCACTTTTGCAAAATAAGAGTAGCGATGCTGGCCTCATAGGGTTGTTTGAGGCCTCAGGCACTATGCTGAGTACTTTCTTCAAATATGACTCTCCACAGCCCTACAAGGTAGACATCACTATCCCCATTTTACAGAAAAGAAGACTGGGGCTGAGCGGTTGAGTGGCTCATCCAAGTCACAGAGCTCGTGATGGCAGGCCACAGCCCGCACTTACTGCCTCAACCGTGCTGCTTTCTACACCTACAAAGTTCTTCCTGTGTTCAGCTGAAGCCCCCTTCTTGATAAACAGTATTCATTGGTCCCAGCTCTGCTGCTGGAGCCACAGGAAATAAGCCTCGTCTCTCTTCCAGAAAAAGCCCTTCAAAAATGCAGAGCCAGATCCCTTCACCCCGATCTCCTGTTCTCTGGACTGACAGACCCTCAGTCCCTCAGTGGGTTTTCACAGAGCCACTCCCTGCCGGATACCCTGCAAGCTGGCTTGGCCAGTGTTTCTCTCACAGAGGGGCCCAGAACCCCCACACTCCTGGATGCCAGGCGGGGTTTGTACGCTCCCTTCCCATCTCTGCATCAGGAACACCCACTGAGTACCTGAACCCAGAACTGGCAGGGCCGGTGCCATCACCTGGAACACACCCAGGACGCTGTCCTGTCTTTCTCTGGATCCTGGTCCCCAAGCCAGGCACGCAGTACCGTGGGCTCCAGCGCCCTCTTGTGTAAAGGGAGAGAAATCTACAGGAAATAAACACAGGAGAGAGCGGGAAAAGAAGCCCATTGTCTCTGTTTAAAAAAAAAAAAAAAAAAAAAAAAGCTCACGCACTCCCACAGCTGCTGTAAATTTGTATTTCGGGTTGAATGTCCCTCCAGGTTGTGAGGTGGGAGATTACCCTGCAGCCGTCTAGAGGTAAACCTGGCTCCTGATGATGTCAACCTTTCAGGAAAGAGGCAAGCCTGGCCGCCATGCCCCCCACCCCCTTCCTTTAGCAAAATCTCATTTAAACCTCCACCCCAGTGTTTTTCAGCCATACCAAGCACGTAAGGAGAAGGGCATGTAGTGATGCCTGGGCCCAAGCATCTGAAGTAGAGAGGCCATCCCGCCTCTGCCCCATAAGGGCCAGGGAGGTGACTGGGAACATCATCCAAAAAAGGTGACCGCTGGTTGACCCGTGAGCTGACCTGGGACCTTTGGAGGCTCCTTACCCCCATCTCCCCTGGCGATGGGGTGTGAGTTCTGCTTCCCTTTCCTGCTCCCAGAAGCTGCTGCAAGGACACAGCCTGGAGACAGTAATGTGGGGCTGAGAACACTTGCCTGGTATATGTGACTGGACCGTGTTGAGGCCTCTTTATAAACTTTTAAGACTTGGTGGGTGAGCAGGTGCAGAGATTTATTTCTCTTGCTGGCGCCCAGGGCGAACCTCATGTGTAAGTCCCTTCGCTTGTTAAAACTGCCACCTGCCAACCTGGGGTGGTCTACCTCTCTCTTCCATCTCTCCTTGCCCTCCTTGTAGGGGGCCTGGTTTCAGATTGATTACACCTGGGAAGCTCCCGATAGGGTTTCCAACCAACAATGATAGCAGTAAGGGAAACGGGTTGAGGAAGGATTTATCTGAGGCAGTAATGGGGAATAAGTAAGAGCAAGCTGAGGTCAGAGAGCTCCCTGGGTTGGCTCTCAGGGCTGTGAAAATACCCACCCCTGGTCCCACACTCCTGCTTCATGCAAATGGTATGTGGGAAGTTTTGCCCAGTAAATCAAGCAACCATTCCTCTCTCTGTGAAAAACTCTCCGGGTGTCGTTGAGAGACTCATTTCTCCTCCTCTGTGCAAGGTGGGTCAGATGCCCCTTCAGTTCTAATACTTTACGAGCTGTAACATAGAATCATCACCGGATCCGTTTCAAGCATCCATCAGACTCCTGAGAGACTTGGGCCATGGGATTACTAGGCTTTTATAACAAAATTAAAAAAAAAACAACAAACACAGAGAACACATTTCCATGGAACATGAACTATCATCAAATATTTATTGAGCCTTTACATGACTCAACAGATATGCTGTTGACCCCATGGTTTTCTTCCTTCATGGAAACAGGTCTTCAACAAGCTGAAAATGAACAACAATATGAAGGGGGTTTTTTATTGCATTCATTTAACATCCTTACAACAAAGGAAGATTACATGTAGGAATGGAACTCAAAACTCCAGCTGTCCTATTCCTCATACACAGGGCTATAGAACATCTGCTTCCCCCTGATTAAAACTTTTTCAGTGGTTTCAAAACTTACGTAGCATGAGCCACTGAGTTCCGCCTTGGATGGAGCCACTGAGAGAGGCACATGCCATCACAAAAATGGCACAGAACTGCCCTTTTATCAATCTGTGTGCTCTGTCTCCCCTTATGAGTGCCCCTCATGCCTGCCCACCTCCCCCACAGCTTCATCCTCTGACTGGTGACAAGTCCGTGGAACCACACACACTGTTCCTGTCTGTTCAGCCAGTGCTGATGACCGGAACTGGGGTGCCCCATGTCTCTGCTGGGACCCTCTGGCATGAGAGCCAGCACCCAGCTGCCCTACCTTCTGTACCTCTTTCCCATCTCCCCTCCCTGGTTCTCCACCAACCCCACCAGCTGTCCTCTGCTAGGAGAGTCTAGCCACCTCCTTGTGGGGGACAACTGGGGCCAAGAAGGGAAAGAAATGAAGTGGGGATTCAAGACAGATGAGAGAGAGAGAGAGGAGGGTAACAGGGGAAAGGAGAGAGAGAGTAGTGAAAAGACAGGGCTATAACATAATTTCAAGTATGTTTAAGTGATGCCACTCAAATAATCCCATCTCTTGTTTGGTAACTTTGAAGATGGTTTTTAAACAAACATTTTGGGGAAGGGGCAAAGAGGGGCAGACACCACAGGGTTTGTGTTGAGAGCATAGTATTGGTTTCAAATAAGCCATTTTGGATTCCCCTCTGTTTCCTTGAATGCAATGTTACCATCTACAGATGGAGATCCCAGTGGGCACGGGACTACCTACATCTCTTTCAGTTCACATTCCGCCCAGTTGGGAGAGCACAGAAGAATCATTCCTGCAATAGAAGCTGTGTGATACATGACCTGGGGGCTTCCTGGGGATGCGAGCTTTGCAGACCTGGCCAGGCTGGAAGACTGTCCAGCAAAGTGTCTTTTCACATGCTTTGAAAATGTTGAGTCTTTGATCTTGATCTCAAGACACAAATGACTCAGATGTGTGAAAGTATTAATAAAATAGTATGATACTACCCCAAAGGGCCAGTATTTCAGTACTTAACAATAGCACGTTAGAGCATAATCCCATCATGTCTACACCCAGTGCAGCCCATTCTTTCTCATGAGATAGGAACATGAACGTGAACTTTGCCCCACGACGTAGACATAGGAGGCAGAGGCTGTGCCGAGTGTGTTTTCCATCTCATTCAAAATTAAAGCCCAGAAAGCCAAGCCTTGCTCACAGATACATACTCAGAGACGGCACACACAAAGGCAAGTCTCGTCTGCAGGAGGCAGATAACAAGGCAGGTGCAGGCAAGCAGAGGTTGCTGCAGCCTGGAAAGGAAACGCCAGCCCAGAGGATGCCTTGATAACAGAATCCCCATCCCTGCTGCTCATGGTAGGCCATGTTAATGCAGCTTAAGGGTTATTTTCTCCTTTAAAGAATAGGTTGGGTTTTAAAACCTCATCTTCTTCCAGCTGACAGGCTCACGCTTTGCCAAGCTCTGTTAAATACTGACTCATTGGAAAGGAACAGCCCTTTCTAAAGGAGAAATTGGATGTGTATTTGTGTAAACCTCCTTTAAGAGGTTTGCATAAACCCCTTGTGATTACATGGCCTGGAGATTTGTTCCTGGCTTCATGGCCCCTCCAGCAAGAGCTTTCTTTCGTAGTTATCTCAGCTCATTCTTAAAACTTGTGTAAGCTTTTGTATCTGGAGTTCTCAACCAAAGCCATAAAACCGCATCTGCTCAAAGGCTGGTTGGCTCAGAGATGAAGGCTAAGGTCACATTTCAGTGGGAGAAAAAGGAGGAAGATTAGATATACACTGTAAATGCAAAATGATTGGTTTGGGGAGTAGGTTTGCCTGAAGCCCTTAGATTTCCTTGATCTGAATAACTTGTCCTTTTCAACCACCCCCCACTGACACTGAGACATAAATGCCGTGACTTCACAGTGCATTAACAATCACCCAGAAAGTAAAAACTTCAATCACAGGTGTTTGGTTTGGTGACCTGGATGAAAATGTATACTATTTACCTCTTTCCTCCAACATGAATTCAGCCAACTTAGCTGGTGCGTGAAGACAGTCACAACTGGAGCTTCCCATCTGCCTCCATTCCCACTCTTTGCTTTTGCAAAGATGTTCCTGCTGAAGAAATCCAACTGTTGTGTTGTTTGTTTGCTTGTTTTTTTTTTTTTAATCAGCCCCACCTGCATTTTTCCTAGGACAACCCACTGAGTCCTCACCAGCAACCACTCACACGTTTGTCACGTGTTTTCTCTTAATACATTAGATATGTCATTAGTGCAATAAAGCAAGAACGCGGGCTTGGGAGTCAGACGGGCCCGCACTTGTTTCTCAGTTCTGCCATTTACCAGCTGCATGATCTACCTGAGCCTCAGTCTCCTCATCTGTAAGCTGGGGATAGTAAGAATTAAGGAAAATGTACATCATAGGATTGCTTTGATAATTCAATTAAATGAAACAATAAATATTCTTAAGGTACCCAGGATGTAGCAAGCCTTTTATAAATGTCTTCGTGAAGGACTCTAAGTAAAGACTGCCCCGGAAGGCTTTGGACACAGGTAAAGATGAGGAAGGAGAAGAACGCTGCCATGAAAAGTTGAGGCACCACCATAAGAAGACTGGGCTGAGCCTACATTACTACCTGACTGAAGGTCAAGCTTAACCAATATTACGTCTGTCTTCTACCCTCCCGCTCCTGGGTCAACTAATGACAGGACCAGGAAGGATCTACAATACAGGTCAGAAGGTAGATGTTGAATACCACAACACCTCCAAAAGAAATGAACCTTGCCGTACACCAAAGACATGAGAACTTACCAATTAGCACAAAGTCATAATGCCTGTGTTGGTCAGAGTAATGCTGTGACACCAAGCTCACTGCCATTGTTCCATTGGGATGCTGATGCCTGGACAACCACACAGCAGGCATAGGAAAAGGGTATCTGGTGAGTCCATACTTTTGAACAGACAAGCTGGACCACTCTGGCAGTGGGTGGCCACTCATGGTGTCTCTTATGCTCTGTGTCTTTTCTCACAAGCATAATAACTCTCTTTTTGTGTTTGTAGCATAGAGTTAGAGTAGCCCAGGTGTCCGCTCTCTGAACACTGCTCTTCTCTGTCCACCGGCACTCTCAGGCTGATTTCATCTAGCCCATGGCTTTGTATATACCGCCTACACCCAGTGTTTACTTATCTCCCCAGCCTGGCCCTCTCCTCTGAACTGCAGGCATCCAACTCACTACTAGGTATCTTCACTTGTGTGTCTAAGTGTTATCTCAAATTTAACAATTCCAAAAAATGAACTAATTCCCCACCACCATCACAATTCCAAACCTGCCTCGCCCTCTTTCAAAAAAATGACAACTCATTGGATCCAGCCAAAACCTTACAATCATTCTCGATGCCTCTATTTTTCATATATTCCACATCCATGCTATTAGCAAGTCCTATAATCTCCCATCCCAAAATGTATCCTCACTCCGACCTATTTTTGTGACTTTCCAAATATCATCCTGGCCAAAGCTCCCATACATTATTACGATAGACTCTTAACAGGCCCCAAGCTTCAACTGCATCCCCTTCCAATATAAATCTTCTTTCCACATAGCATGAAGAGTTTATTCTCTTAAAATATATGCCAGATTATGTCATTTCTCACTCAAAGCCTTCTATTGGCTTCCATGGCATTCAGAATAAAAGGCAATCAATCACATTGAAAACCCTCATAATCACTCAAATTTTGCTGAATTTATCAACCTATAATTTTTTAAGTAAATTCACAATATGGAATAGTCATCTCATTTTCCAGAGGAAAGAAATCAAGACTTCAGGGGACATCAGTCCAATTGGTGGCCAACCATGAACCTTATATATTTCTTATATTTGGGGAACTCCCTGTGTGATTTATGTCATCTCCCCAAAGTAGAAGTCAGACTTAACTTTTTCCAGTCTCCCTTACGGCAAGGATATTGGTATGTGACCTAGGCCCTGCCCGTTAGTTGCCACCTTGGCAAAACCTTCATTCACAACACACACTGTAAGGAAGCAGGCACTGGTCAAATCCATTCCTGGAGCGGGTAGATGGCAAAGAGTGCTGATGTGAGCTTCCATTGACGTCAGTGCCAGATGTCTTCCAGGTAGTATTCACATTCTCTGTCTCCACACTGCCAGTACCTGGTGGAGGTGAGACAGCATGAAAGGCATTCCAGAAAGGCATTTGGGTATTGTTCTGCCCGTGCAACCATTAGACCCTATTCTCTATCTAACCTGGAGTTCCTTTGACCTCCTAATACTTGTTTACGTTTTGCTTTAAACCGGTTCAGATGGGTTTTCTTTATTGCCATGATTAATCAGAGACCAAATCACTCAACACCTTGAAGAAAAATGAGGTAAACGGTCTTCTGCTTGCAAAAAGAGATGTATCAGTGGGCCAAATAGATAAAAACCATCATTAATAGTCTCGTATTTCATTTCTTAGGTTTCAAAACAGCATAAATGATAGTCAGTGTTTTGCATTATAGATGTGAATTTATAAAATATGCTTGCACCAATAGAATAAAACTTTTATGTGTTTATTTTTCGAGTGAAATCTTATACTCTAGTATCTAAAAGCATTCTAATAAAAAAGTTTTAAAGCTGGTCTTGTTTATTGATGAGAAAACTGAGCCCAGGGAGAAAGTTATTTGTACAGGAAATTATAGTTATTCATAGACAGATGCCGGGCTAGCCTTGAGGCCTCCTGACTCCCAATTCCATGTAAGTTCTAGTTCAAGATGGTGTCTCAATGGAAAGTAGGGATTCAAACAGATACTTCTACAACAATGTGCATAGCACCATTAATCACAATAGCCAACAGATAGAAAGAACCCAAATGTTCACCAACAGACTAATGTATCAGTAACGTACGGTTCCACACACACAATGGGATATCATTGTCTTAAGGGCAATGAAGTTCTAATATATGCTACAACATGGATGAACTTTGAAAACATTATGATAAGGGACATAAGCAAGACACAAATGACAAATTTTGTATGCATCTCCTTAAGTGAAACATCTAGCATAGCCAAAATTTTAAAGATAGAAAGTAGATTAGAGGTTACTGAGGACTACATAGTGGAGGTTTGGGGGAGTTATTGCTGAATATTGCTTATTGTTTTACAGAGTTTCTTGTTTGAGATGATGGAAAAGTTTTGTAATTAGCGGTGATGGTCACAGCTGTGAATGTAACTAATGCCCCTGAATTATACACTTAAAAATATAACATAGGATGTAATGTTGCGTTTATATATAATTTGATAATGTAATACCAACAAACACTGAATCGTATGCTTTAAATGAGACAACTGCATCTCAGTGTGAGATTATACATATATAAGTCAATCATAATCTCAATAAGGCTGTTTAAAAGTAAAATGTCCTGGATAACATGAAACAATTCTAACAATTACTGAAACATTAAAAATGATAGTATCTCATCAGTTCTCACCAGTTGGATCACTGGGGAAAACAAAGAAATATTCAAAACCTGAATTGTCACCAAGAACTGGAATGGGCTTTTCTCAGAGATCGGTGGGATAAACACCCCAGAGTAGATGGTTTAAAGACCCTAGAGTGAGGCCAGATTCACTTTTAAACTTGTGAGGTAGAGTGCCAGCCTGGTGTTTTGGCAGTCACTGAACTCAGACAATCACCAAACTCCATCCCAACCTGACCATTTGCTCGTTGTGTTGCATCATCTAGTGTCCACTGGGCAATGCCAATGGCATCAATATTCAGTTATTCATTCAGATAACGAACACAAGCTGCCAGCCTTTGAACCAGCAGGTAAAATGAAGGTGGAATAAATTAGCATTTAGTAAACCTGTGCAGTGTAGCACATTGATGCAGAGGCAGTGCCTGTTTTTCCTTGTAAATTATTTCACCCATTAAGATTAGTTGGGATAAAAAGACAAAGCCAAAGCTTGAACATGGGAAAAAAAAACCCAAAAAACAACAATGCTGTGCTCTTTCTAAAATGTCCTACGTGTGTGCATAGATTCGAATGTAACATAGGTGAAAAACATGCCTGCATCTATTGCGTTCAGGAACACGCAGAAGTGTTCACACCCGCAACATTCCTTAGGTGAAACCCTCCAATGTCTTCCTGTCACTCCTGGAATAAAGTCTATACTTCTTATTCTCGTCTACAAATCTCTACGAAATACGACCTTGCCTTCTGCTCCCGACTCATCTTCTATTCTCTTTCTTGGATTATACTCTGGCCACACTGGTCTCCTTGGTAAGTAGACAGACTTACCAAATGTTCACCACATCAGAAACACTTTACACATGCTCTCCCCCACCTGGGATGCTCTCCCCGTGACCTTCACACGGCCTCCTGCCTCAGTCCAGTTAGGTCCCCATTCAAATGCCACTTTCTCAACAAGGCCATCCCTGACTCAAGTACCCCTACACACTGGTGTCTCTCTCTAGCCAATTAATCCACCTCATCTTCTTTCACAGCAATTGTCACTACCAGACATAATATCATATATTTATTTGTTGCCTTTTTCTTTTGTTTTCCTCTAGAATGAGGGCAGTCTGTTTTTGTTGTCTCTATGTAACCCAGCATGGTAGCCCCAGGGCGTAGAGCAGTGTCTAGCACAGAGAAGAGGCTCAATAAACAGTTGCTGAACACATAAATGAATGTTTCCCCCACTCGTCACCAGACCATAAGCCTCCATAAGATAGGTTATGGGGGCTTGGTGAGCATTCCAGTGGAGAGCAGGCCTGGACTCTGAAACAAAGGGCAGCCCTCCACTGTTGTAAGGAGTTTGATTCATCACATATGTCCTGGCCATTATTCATACTCTACACAGCAAGACTAAGACCAACCAGAGAAGAGCTTTTCCTGGACTCTCCTAGATTTTCTCCATCTCTACGATATTGCTTATTTCTGTCAGTCAGCTGACTACCCAGTCTTTGAGACTCTTCCAGTTGCTGAATATCCTTTCCATGCCGTTGTGCCGCCTACCTGAATCTCTTCCTCTAAAGGGAAGGGACCCATTTGTTTGCTTATGGTACCGCATGAATGTATTGACCTATGTTCCTGCCAACCAATCACAGATACAAGAAGGACCCTGTCTTGTTCACTGCTGTATCTCAAGTGCCTGGCTGTGCTGGATGGGGTCTGGTGCACAGTTAGGACCTCAACACACATTTGTTGAATGGAAGGATATGTGAATAAATGGTGGGCCCCAGTTTATATTCCCTGTACATTGACTACATACCTGCATGCATAATACACAGAGCTAGACGGTGAACACTCAGAACAGAACTAGTCTCTGCTCTGCATTTACTCCTGATTTCCACCGCCATTGCCCGGCTCCCTGATTAGGGTTCTTTCTAATACCCCTCTCAGCTGTCCTCCCTGCCTCCAACACCAATTAGACAATGCCTGATAACTTCACCTGGCATTCTGTATGTTGGCATCTGGATTCCCCCACCCCTAACAAGTCCCATGCCTCCTCTTGAATCTGCCATTGCTAAGCACCAGCTGATGATTGCCCAGACAGAAGCCATCTGCTGGTTATTAAGGAAAGTTAAATAAGCAAAGGAGCTCCAGGGGAGTTTAGCAAAAAAGAGCACCATATGCATAGAGAATTGGCAACCGGTTGGCCCCTCTGACACAAGGTTCATTATGGCTATGTTAAGCATGCTTCACTCGAGATTATTCAGCTTATTGGCTTATGGGAAGCCCCTCTTGATAAATCTGTCCTTATGCTCCTCCCTAGTGCAAAAGCAGCCCCATAGCACTTCATTATATACTTCTGTCATTCACTCTGTCTCAAACAGAAGTCTCATCAGGGGCCAGGGTGGGCCTGGTTCTGGGCACCAGTTAGTTCAACCCACATAATACTTTTTGAAATTTGTATTGTGTAGTTAGTCACGGTGAGCAAAACAGACACTGTCCCCGTTCCTGTGGAGATTATAATGGAGCCACTGAAACCATGATCTTAATGACAGACATGGGAAGCGAGGTAAGATCCAATCCAAACTGGCTCTCAAAAGTCATTAAAGGTCAAAACCAAGAATGTCAAAACCATCACTTAAAAACTGAGCCAACGCCATGATACTAAGGCAAAGGCCAGAAATTAGCTGAACGTGGAACAGGAGAAGAGCAAGGGCAGGGGAGAAGCCTCGAGGGTTCTGAGTCACTAAGAGGAGTAGGGCCCAGGCTCCTAGATCTTACTTTTAATGACCAAACATTTCCCGGGGCAGGCACAGAGGAGCCAGAATGGTGTTTAAAAAACAGGGTGGGCTTGTTTGCATGTTTCTTCAATCAATATTTGTTAATTACCGATGAGGCACTAGCCCTCATGCTATAGGATCCAAAAGATAGAAAGGTAAACAAGATCTAAGACCAGGTACAGCGTTCTGACAGGCTTAAGTAAAACATAAAGACTCCATATACTAACTAAAGTATTAGGACACTCAGAGGTATCTGACTTAGTTATCTGAAATAGAGACAGGTTTTTTGCTTCATTTTTTTAATGTGAGATCTTAAAGAGAAATGTTGTGGAGGGTTGAGTTAAAAGGCTATTTATTTCAAGATTAGAATAAGAAGATAGCATTTTGGAGGGGAGGGGCCATGGAAATTGGACACATAAACGTGTAGTCAGGAAGAGTTTTAGAAATAAATAAAAGGGAACTTGTAAGGCAATGTAGCATAGTGGTAGGAAACAGGAACATGTGAGTCAAACTGATCAGAGCCAAATCTTGCCCCCACCCCTTGCAGCTGAGTGACCTTGGGCAAGTTACTTAACCTCTGTATATCTCAGTTTCCTCAGCTACTGTGGAGATGGTTTTCAAATGTGGCTGCTACATTCCCTCCCGTACTCCTTAAAAAGTGACTTTGTCGCTTTTCCCTTCTTAAGGAGCCAACAGAATGTGGCAAAAATACTGCTCTGCGGTTTCAGGTCTCAGGCTTTAAGAAGCCTCGTGGCTTCCGCTTTCCCCTCTTGGAAGCCATGGAGAGAAACTCAGTCGCGACTCCTGAGTGGTGGCAGACCACGTGGAGAGAGAGGCCACACGGAGGAGAATCAAGGCGCCTCAGCAGGTAGCCAGCATCTAGGCCTCAGGTGTTACATGGCACCATCTTGGATCTCCCAGTCTCAGTCAAGCCACTGCAGGCAGCACCACATGGAACTGACATGAACATACTCTCTGAGCTCTGAACGTCCAAAGTCCTACCCCACAGAATGGGGGCCAATGAAATGGCTGTTGTTCTAAACCCCTGTGTTTGGGGATGATTTCAATGCCCGCTACCGCTGGTCAACAACGCAACTATCTAACTCATTCTATACCCCTCACTACCACAAGAGGTGGCAGAGTTTGGTCAACAACACAGCAACAACTCCATGTATTCCAGGAAGAAGGCATTCCTTATGGGAGTAAGGACTTGAACATTCACTGGAGTCGCTGGAAGAGCAACCATCAGGGGGGCCAACACCAAACACTCAGCCTTGGGAATTGTAGGGGGTGATTCTAAAGAGCTCGCCATAAAGTTGATGAAGATGTCTGTGAAGCTCCAGCCAACTATGTAGCAGCAAAGCAAATAGTATCAAGAGCTTGTAGGAAAACCTCTGAGAATTCCCTATCTGCCCTGGCGTAGGGCTGCAGCTGACTCTTGCTTCTCCTTCCCTTCCATCCTCCAAATCCCCTGCTAGTGCTGCTCGTTGGCCAGTTCTAACCTGAAACCCCATAGGAAGGGGATTCCAGCAAATGGAGCCCGTAGCTTCTTAGAGTCCTTGGGTGGAGTGCTAGTGACGTCAAGTTAACAACAGAATGTGCAGCCCAAGGTTCAATTCATTAATTGTTAGAAAGTCTTCATTTTCCTGTTGGCTTCTTGAATTGGACCATGTTCCTCCAAATCCTCTCAGGTTGGATGATAGAGAACAAGGTAGAAGGAAGGAAGGGAGGGAGGGAGGAAAGAAGGGAGGAAAGAAGGAAGGGAAGAAGGAAAGAAGCAAGGAAAATAAACCTATGTATTCAAGAATATCCACAGGATATTGTCCTCTTTCTCCAGTGAGGGGTAGCACAGATAATAGCAGCAGTCCTGGGGCGAAATACAGGCAATGGAGCAGAACAACCCCAGGTGACTGGGGCCATTATGAAAAGTCCCTGGCAAGAAGTCTCCTGCAAAGGAAGAGTAATATGGGCTTTTCGCCACAGGAGATCAAGGCGTCCCACCACAGAGATTGGGACCTGCCTCTGTCGTGTTTGGAGGTGACTGAGGTTTATTCATGATAGAACTATTTGGGAAACATATGCAGTCTTCAGACTCGATGGCAATTATTGGCATTCACTCATTCATTCTAAAATCACTTTTTGAACTTCTCCCATAAACTTGGAACTTGTCAACGGATAGTTTCTTTGCTGGTCTTGCAGAAAATTGGGCAAATAAATCAAACATCTATAATACACTAAAATATATATACGTGTGTGCGTGCGCGCGCGCGTGTGTGTGTGTGTGTGTGTGTGTGTGTAGCTGGGGGGGATGTAAAGATGTTATCCAAGCACCCAATGAAAAAGCAATTGAGTCTAGGGTTTAGGGCTGGAATTTGGAAAAGCTCAATGACAAATGGCCTTTATATGCATACTTTTGAAAGATGTCTAGAAATTGACTGCAGACAAAAGAGGTCAAGGGCGTTTCATGCATATGCAAAAGCACAAAAATGTGAAAATGTACAGTGCCACCTGGGACCCATAAGTTGTCCAGAAGGTCTAGGATCAAGTATTTCAAAGGAAACAATTCTCAGAGCCAAGTTGGAAGAGTGGGTTGTGTCAAGCTTTAAAGACTCCCGAAAGCCATTTTGGAGAGTTCAGATCCTTTTCTTTAAGTCGGCAGTTTCCAGATGGATTTTCATTTGCACCAAGTGTTTCATTCATTCTCTACTGGGATACTGAAAAAATGTTTGAGCTTCTATTGTTATTGCTAACAATAGCCATGGAAATGAAGTATTCAAATAAAACTGAAATAGAATAAGAAGTTTCAAAAATACTCAAGTACATCCAATAATACTGCTCTTACCATAAAAATGTGAGTATTAATACAGCAAGATATTTTACAGGGTTAATTAAAACATTGTAAGAATTGTTATTTTTAACTTTTTTATTTTTATGTTTTATAACATACATGATCTACGACTATAGTTGTACCTAATATGATTTGTAAATACCTAAACAAATCTATGTTATGTGTGGATGCTGAAAGCATTTTACTAATAAATGTGCATAATCAAAACGTTTGAAGGGCACTTGGCAAGTAATGGAAAGCCAGCAGAGGGTTCCATGCAACTTAGTAGTCTATTAATGTCAATTTTTAGACATTTCACTCTGGCAACTATTTGGAGAATGACTGAAGGAAAAAAAGAATGAAAACAGGGAAACCATTTAAGAGGATAGTTCATTAGTCAAGGTGGGAAGTAAGGGTGTCCGAATTAGTTGCTTTCCATTGTTTAAAACTCTTACGATAAAATGCAATTTAGAATATTTGAAAGCAAGGTCACAATTTTGCTAGTGGGTTGCATAGTGCTAGGGTCTGGAGTATGCAAGTTCACAAAAGCACTGCATTCCTCCAAAAATAACTCAGGCTCTTGGTAGCACGGACACAGGGGTCCACAGTATTTTTTAGCTCAAAGTTACAGAGATTTCTCTGATATAAAGGGAGGCAAAGGGCATTCCAGGCCAGGGAATCATACATTCAGAAGTCCAGAGCAAGGAGTGTGTCTGGCAGGTATAGGGAACAGAGACATGCCCTTGGATGTAACCAAGGATAGAAAGGTTAGCTGGCCTCAGATCACAAAAGGCTAGAAATGCTATGCTCCCTAAGTAAGTTTTATCCCGTGACCAGTTTAAACAAGGGATAAAGACCTTTCTCTGAGATAAAGACTGGCATGGCTAGAGTTCCACCAATGGCCTTAGATCTGGGACACGGGCACATGGGTTGGACGGCAACAAGGACAGAGCAAGAAGGCAACAAGGACAGAGCAAGAATTCCCCAAGCAACTAAGCTTCTGTAATTTCACCTTATGACCACATGGGGGCGGACTCAACCCACTGCTTCCCAAAAGTTCTCAGGCTCCTCTCAGAACTTCCCGCAGATTTCACCGTCCTAAATGATCACACACCCTGGTGGCGTTTAGCGTTGCCTGTCTTTGGGAGAACGCACTTTTTGGAAATTATGGGTGTTTTAGGATTTTCATTAGCAGTCCTTGAGATTCCCATGTCAAGTTCTTACCTGTTCTTTTAGTTTTCAAAATGCATAGACGGCATCCCATAGGACCTATAACCATGGTAAACACCACTTGTGAACCCCACTTGCTTTACAAAGTTCAGCATACCATGTAGGCTAACCCCATTACCTCCATCTTATAGATAAGAAAGATACAGATAAGTCCCAAGCAGGGCCATGACCAGAGGAAACAGTACAGTTGGGAAATGAAAGGAGCCAGAGAAGCAGCACAACAGGAAAGATTGGGAGCACAGGTCATCTGGGTCTAAATCCTGTCTTCACCACTTATGGCCAAATAACTCTGGGCAAGCTCCTTCTCTTCTGTGCCTTGGCTTCCCTGTCTCACCTTCCTCAGATTAAATTAGTTTCTAAAAATCTTTTTTAAATCGCTTCCAATGAAGTCAGTACTTAACAAGTACCACACACATTAAGTCTCATAATAATTTCAAAGATTATGTTTTCACATTTAGAAATTCTAGTGATGGGTATTGAGGAGGGCACCTTTTGGGATGAGCACTGGGTGTTGTATGGAAACCAATTTGACAATAAATTTCATATATTAAAAAAAAAAGAAAAGAAATTCTATTGGTGCTAATACAAATATGAGTTATTTTGCTACGTGTGAAATACCCCATTTTCACCTTTCAGAAGCTCATCTTTTCACTATCTTTCTGGATATTTGACCTACTTTCCTTAACGTCTCCTTCAGATTGCTTTATTTTCTTCCAAGATGTGAATTCCAGTCCTCCTCCTTGTCCTTCTTCCCCTCCCTCCTCCTCCTCCTTCTCCTTTTTCCCCTCCCCCTCCGCCCTCCTCCTCCTCCCCCTCTTCCTCCTCCTCTCTCTTCTTCTTGTGACACAGTCAGTCAACAAATACTTATTGAGGATCCACTATGTGCTTGTCACTGGTGATACCACAGTGAGTGAAGCAAGTTAAAAAAAAAAATCACCTCTGTTTGTGGAGTTTGCATTCTAGTGGGGAGCAGAGGGAGAGAATAAACACAAATCAGAGCATTGTAGCATGCAGAATGAGAATTTGTGCCATAAAGAAAAATGGAACAGCAGGGAGAGACTTTGTCATTTTACACAGGGCAGTCAGAAAAATCCTTCTTGAAATGATCATTTCTGAGCAAAGTCCAGAAGGAGGTTCGGGACAGAGCCGTACAGGTATCTGGCAGAAGAGCACTGCAGAGAGAGAAAAGAGCAAGTGCAAAGGCCCTGAGTCAGGAGTGTGCCTGATGCATTCCAGGAAGGTACCATGACTGCACCAGATTGAAAGGGGGGAGTAACCGACAAGGACAGGGAAATGACAAGAACCAGATGATACTGGGCCTTTGGGGCTATCGTGAGGATTAAAGCCATTCAGCAGCTGTATGAGCAGACAAATGATATGACCCGATTTTGTTTTTTTAAAGAACTGCTGAGGCAGACAGTCTCTCTTTGCTGTCCTGCCCATGGCTCCCTTGCAGTATATTCAATAAACTTCTACGCCCTTTGTTCTGCCTTGAGTGAGTTCTTTCACCACCCACACCACCGGCCTCCACGAGGTTGGGTCCTCCCACATGTGGTGACCTCACAGGAAACTTATGCCAGACCAGGACATCCCCTGGATTATCCAGGAATTTCTCCAGACTTTCTCTTTGTAGCCCTGGCTCTGGTCCTCCCTGGGGAACTGACTACCTCTGGCCAAGGTTACTCCATGGTGAGGACCTGAATCTCCAGAGAGAGCCAGCCAGACCACCCTTGCCCAAAAGCATGAGGGATTGCCCCTCTTGCCCTTAGGAGGGATCTTTCCTTCCCTCTCCTCTCTTTTCGGCCCTTCAGCAGCCTAACCCTCGTACAGATAACTGAAGGTCTCTGGCCAAGGTGGCTCCCTGGTAGGGTCTGAAGGCCTGAGGGTGAACAGGTCAGACAGCCAGATCCTGTGAGGGCAAAGGACCCCCTTCCTTGCCTCTCCCACTCTGTCCCCCCAACGTGCGGCACAACTGGGAGCCGAAGCTCATCCAGGGTGAATCTGCACATGTTATGGACTCAATCTGTACAGCCACCACCTTGCTTTTTTCAGGCCCCCCTCCCTTTTTTTCCCTTGCTTCTTTGGATCCAGCTTCCTCCTTGATCTACAGGCAAAATACATTTGTACACATCTGAGTGGCTTCCTCCCTCTGGGACCATGCAGCACAAAGGTGGTTTTCGTGGAAAGAAACCTGGTCATAGCTATCCTGGCTTCTTCCCTTGTTAGGACCCCTGGCCTCAATGCTCATATTCCTGACTATTGGTTCCTGATTATTGGTCCCACCCTCTTCAATCTCTTTGTTAAATCACAGAGATTCTTCTAGAATCCAACAATTCCATATACGAATGATGGCTCAATAAGGATTCCACCCCATACCATCAGAGGATCTCCTTCCCCTAAATTCCATGCACCTGGGCACCAAGGAATTTCGCTCAAATCGCCTACCAACACATTGATAAAACACCATGCTCTAGTCTTGAACTGCACAGAACCCCTGATGGACCCACAAGTCTAGGTAGAGACAGTATGTCTCCCCCAGCATGAAGCAGCTACTGAAGATGAGACCTCCACCCAAATGCCAAAGATTCATCATTGTCCACCTATCAGAGGGGAATGCAGAGGCCACTTTAAGGCAACAGGTTTGAGCAATGGAGACCTGAGAAAGTTAGAAGGGTCCACAATGACCAATAGGCTAAACAAGCCCCTTAGGTGACCCACTTCAAAATAGCCATAGGCCCTAGCTGACCAATGGGCTACTTATAACTGGGCACAATTCCATACTTTCCCATACCTCACACTCCCCCTGCCTTAACTACAGCCCCCCACCGCTGCCTGTTGCCAGACAGCCTCTCCTTTGCTATCCTACCTGCTACTCCCTTGCCGTGTATGCGACCAACTTCTAGCTCCGTTGGGAAAAAAGCAAAAACAACAAAAAACAAAAACTGCTCAGGCATGAATGTGCTGGCATGTTTCAAAAGGCAACCACAGAAACCGGAAGACCAAGCTTTTGCAATGATGCAGGTGAGAGATAATGATAACCTGTGAAACGATTTTCAGCAGTGGAGGCGGTGGGGAGAAATACTTGGGTCCTGGATGTATTTTGAAGATCACCTCAACTGGATTTCCTGATTTACATTTGAAGCATAAGAAAGAAAGAGAGGAAATGAGAGCTCTTTGTCCGAGAACCTAGAAGGATGGACTTCTCACTTCTGAGAGTCTGGAAGACTCTGATAGATGTGATTTGATGCCAATAGAATCAGGTTTTACCACCATGATCTCCCTTGTAATTGGCTAGGTCAGCTGACTCCCAAGTCGATAATGAAAATCAGATGGAAAGAATAGCCAGAAAAATATGAAATACAGGAAAGTTGTGGAGTAGGGGGACCAAGGCTAAAACTTTATTGAAGAAAATAATTAAGCTTCTGGGATTTCAAATTTAAAAAAAAAAAAAAAAAAGACATGTATTAGCACATGAATAGATAGAATGATCAACAGACAGAGGGCTCACATAATCTTAGATCGATCAATAGATAGATAGGTACATATATACATATGTAAATACATAGATAAAAGAGAGGGAGGGAGAAAGAATATTTTACTTTCTGAAAAAAAACATATAGTATTTTAAATCGGTAGGAAGAAGATGAATTAATTAGTAAACGGATAGCCACTGGGGGAAAGATGAAGTTAGAGCTATACCTCCTTCTCACAGCAGAATAAGGATCGGATGGGTCAAAAATATTAAAGGAAAAATCAAACCACAGCAGAATTCAAAGAAAATGTGGGGAAATTATATTACTGCAGCTGGGATAGTTTTTCTCACCATGACACAAAGCTGTGAAGCCCTAAAAAAAGAAAAAAAATGGTAATTCTGACTCTACATTAAAAAACAAACACTTCTATATGGTAAAAATACTAGAATCAAATCCAAAAAGACCAGGAAAACCATGAAGAAAATAACATAAATAATAGATAAAAGTCTACTACTGGGTGAAGGTCATGATTTCAGAGAAAAATAAATGTAAATGTCTCTTACAAAGATATGCACCACATCACTTTTGAGGTTAAAAATAATGTAATTAAAAATAATAAGTAATAAAATTGGGAAAAAAAAGTGCAATCATTCCTCACTAATCCAATCAGCAAATAACCATTAGTTCTAAGTTGGCAAGTATGTAGGGAAACAGACCTCCTCATACAGAGGTGGTGGAGACTCGAAAAACCAGTTACATCAGCATTTAAATGAACATAACTCTTTGATCCAATTTGTCTACTTTTATGAATTTACCCTGTAGACATTTTCACTCAAGAATTTCTTAAATGCAGGGCAGGGCACCTGGGTGACTCAGTCAGTTAAGCATCCAGTTTGATCTCAACTCAAGTCATGATCTCGCTGTTTGTTGGTTTGAGCCCACGTCAGGCTCCGTGCACCCGGGTGCCCCGAGCTGCCCCCATCTTGACAAATAGCACTACTACCTACATACAATAAGAACAGTGACCTAGTTTTATTTAATTGTCAAAAATTAGATACTTTACTTTTCGGTGCCTCCATTTCTTCATTTGGAAAATGGGTTCATAACAGCATGTACTTCAGAGTATGGTTATGTGGATTGAGTAACATACCAAGAGATATTGCCATCATTATTTTTGGTTACTTTTTCCATCACCGTGCCCATCTTACAGACCCTGCCTCCAAAAATCTATCTTGAATCCAAAATGCTTCTCTTCATCCCCTCTACTGTTGTCATGCTAAGCCATTATCTACCAGTCTGCTTACTACAATGATTTCCTAACCAGTCTCCCTTCTTTTGCTATTTTTTTTATTATTTTTTGTTTCGTTTTGTTTTTACTTTTGAGAGAGAGAGAGTGCATGCACATGCTCGTGCGGAAGTGAGCAGGAGAGGGGCAGAGAGAGAGGGAGAGAGAGAATCCCAAGCTGGCTCCGTGCTGTCAGCACAGAGCCCCACACGGGGCTTGATCTCACGAACCCGTGATATTACGACCTGAGTCGAAATCAAGAGTCGGACACTTAACTGACCAAGCCACCGAGGCGCCCCACCCTCCTTCTGCTCTCACACTTACAATCCATTTTCTTCAAGGAAGACAGTGTCATTTAACAGGGGGAAAAAATCAGATCATGTCACTTTTTGATTAAAAAACTCCAATGGCTTCTGATCAAAATTCACATAAAACCCAAACTTCTTCCCTGGCTTACAAATTCCTTGCCTGACATGATCTCCCTCCTCCTATCTCTCAACCACTCCCCTAACCCTTTTATTTCTTCATCCTCTTCACTCTGCTCTGGAAACACAAATATGCCAAGTTTCTTCTCACCATAGAGCCATTAGTCCTTTTATGGATTCTGCCCCCGCCCTTAACTACACTAGCATTTTTGGCTCCTTGCCAAAAAGTTCCCTGCTCAGGGAGATCTTCCTAGACCAGTAAGCCTTAGGGAACCACTAATCATGCTCTTTGGCCTGGCTCTATTTTACTTTTCTGAATAGTGCATAGGGCTATCTGATTTTTTCTTATTGTTTTATTATTAGCTGCCTTCAACTGGAACATAATGTCCCCTGAGCCAGAGCCTTGCCTGTCTTCTTCACCACTGTATCTCCAGTGCCTAGAATAGAAACCAACCTGTGATAAGTGCTCAATAAATGGTTGTTGAGCAATAAATGAATACTATTCCTCAGCAGCTGCCGTGTGCACACATATCACCTCACCAGGTCCACCTGTCTAGGGCAGGGTTAAGGGTTAAGTGTCCTTGGAACCTGGTCACTGTCTACGGTTTGCAACAAGTTTCATCAGCAGCCATTTCGTCAGGCTTCACCTTGCCGAAAATTCAGAAACAGTACAAATTAAACCAGATCAGCAAAGTAGTATTAAGAGTTTATCGTGCACATAATAGCAGTTCACAGTCTGGGAAATTTCCAGCCCCAAAATGATATGAAGCTCAGAGACATGACTATGGAGGATGGCTTATACAGTCAAAATTAGGAAGCTATTTAACCATTACAAAGGATTGGTTATTGAAGTGGGCGTTTCTAGACAGCAGGAGATTGGTAAAAGAGATAATCTTACAGCGTTTCGGGAAGGTAACTGAAGTCTCTTTTATGATTACGAGGGCATTTACAAAAAATGATCCAAGCTAAGTTTGGCTTATGTTCATAAAATAAGCTAGATTGTGTGTTGCTTACATGACTTACATGGTATTGTCTGCTCAGGGAATTTTCAAGTTTAGGCTCTATTTTATATTTGAATATATTTTATATTTGAATTTATATAGAACCTTTGAATGTTCTAATTCCCAACATTTTCTGTACCAACATTAGGATAAAATTGGCATCAAACACTAATGCCAATCTTTTAAAAAAATTTTTTAATGTTTATTTATTTTTGAGAGAGAGAGAGAATCTGAAGCAGGCTCCAGGCTCTGAGCTGTCAGCATAGAGCCCAACACGGGGCTCAAACTCAGGAACCACAAGTTCACAACCTGAGCTGAAGTCGGATGCTTAACTGACTGAGCCACCCAGGCTCCCCACCAATGCCAACCTTCTAACCACACCCGTGTCCTTGTTTTTCTATCTTATCCATCCCATTTTGCCATTTCTTGTTGATTCTTATCACCTGTAAACATGTGTCATATGTTGTATGATGCAATGTGTGTATAGCAATATGTAAGTATAGATATGTGTGTGTATCAATGTATATATGTATATTTATATACCTTTTATATATACTGCACATAGAGCAATGTGTATATATATGTATATATGTGTGTATGTATGTATAAATCATTATGTATATATATATATATATCTCATATGTATACAAAATATATATACCTATTGACCATTTAGCATCCATTATCTCTTATATCTTAACAGCACCCCGGTTTTCTTTTGGGAAATTACAGCTTCCCCACTGTGTCACACCATAATGGGATTGTAAATCAAGGCACCTGAATCCCCCAGCAAAGGAGCAAGTGCATAATCTAAGCTAGACCGGCAGGAATCTCAAATTTTGGAGCCCTGAAAGATGGGGAAAGGAGGTCGAGTTCATGCTTTCCAGCAGCACTAGATGGGATAGTGGAATGATTCCTGCAGCCTAGATGCCTACAGATATCTTCATGGGGTTCAGGGGAGGCTGCCCTAAAAACATGCAGCTTTGGCATATTGATTGTTTTGAATTAAAATTACTTAAGAAACAGCCAGTGCAGTAAGGACACTCTGACTCTCCTCTGACCTCCTGAAAGCTTTAGGAAATAAATTCCTCATGTGAAATGAACCCTCCCTACACCTGGAGGGTAAGAGGACATTCTTATCACCAGATATAGGAAATTCACGGCCAAGAAGGCTGTACAAACAAATTTTGTAACTGCATCATTACAATTTGCTACCTTGAATGCAAACCCCTTTGAACTGTCAATTCTTCAAAAATTATTGTTTCTCTGTCTAAAAGGTGTAAAAGCTGCTTTGGTCACTTCTTTGAGTTTCATATTCTTGGGGCTCCCCTAGGTACAAAATTAAATTTGCTTTTCTCCCACTGATCTGTCTTCTATCAGTTTAACTATAATTCCAGCCAAAGGACCTGAAAGGAAAGAAGGAAAATATTTTCTTCCCCTTACAGGCTTTAATCCAGTCCCAGATTTTGTCCTGTTTTGAAGCCTCCTCTCTAAATCTTTAAATGGTCCTCCAATCCTGTCCCTTTGTAAGTTTTCTAGAATTGGTTTTTGTTTGCTTATAAGATTGTTTCTTTATTCTTAAGAATCAAATATTTAATTCTATTTATACATCATTTATATTTATATAAATATATATATTTCATATATTATATATTACATTATATATACTATATATTTGTATATAAATTTATATATATTTATATTGTACATATAATACACATGCAATATACATGCATCATCTTATCACTTCAATTTTTATCTCCAATAGCCAATGAAATATAGCTTTATCATAGTAGCACTTCCATACCCCCCCCAATTTTTTCTGTATTTATCAGATATGCTGGATGAATAATATTTGTAAGTCATCTCAAAACTAAATGGAACAAAAAACCTAAAAAATAATAACACAAAGGAAGGCAATAACTTACAAGTATATGCAGTCAGTGACACCATTTGCACGTGCGTGTGTGTGCTCATGTGTGGTGGAATGAATTGGTACAGTTGTTCTGGAGCATAGCAATAAGTGAGTTTGTGAAAGTTATTAAGTTAAAAGTTTCAAATTGAGTCATTTTAGTATCAGAGAATGTCAACTACGTGCTGCAGAAAGTAAATGCTCCAGAGAGAAACTTCTTAAAGAACGGGGGAATGTAAGATAAAATAATAAAGATACTTCACAGATCAATTTCACCCTCTTTATCTCACTGGGGTGGCCCTGCGATTATTTTGAGGAGGATAATTAAGAACGGCCAGTCTCCATTTCAGTGCCAAAGAGAGTGCGTGCTGTTCAGAAAGCCCCAAAGCATTTCCAGAAACCCCTACAGCTATTAAGAAACAAAACTAGGAATAGACTATGAGTTGTTGACCTATCACCTAATTCTCTTTTCCTTTTTTTTTTTTTTTTTCATTTTTTAATGTTTATTCATTTTTGAGAGACAGAGAGAGACGGAGCATGAGCAGGGAGGGGGTAGAGAGAGAGGAAGACAGAATGTGAAGCAGGCTCCAGGCTCTGAGCTGTCTGCACAGAGCCTGACACAGGGCTCGAACTCATGAACTGCGAGATCATGACCTGAGCCAAAGTCAGACATTCAACCACTGAGCCACCCAGGCACCCCTAATTCTCTTTTCTTTATATTATAGTTCCCTTTTACCTTTTTTCTCCCAAAATGTCAATCTTACAAAAGAATTATTCATAATACTCCCTTAGAATCTTCTCCTAGATTCACTAGTTTTTTAGGTTTTACTGCATTTGTGCTCCTGTTTTCCCTGCTTCCCTCCTCCTCAGCTTCCCCTCTCTTCCTAACCTCCCCCCCCTTTTCTGTTTATCTGAACCATTTGAGAATTAATTACAGGCATCATAATATCTAACCTTAAACACTTTAGCCTGTATATACTAAAAAAAAAAAAAAAAAAAAAAAAAAGGATGTTCCTACATAATCATAATAAACTATCACATTTAGAAAATTTACCATTGAGGGGAACTTGGGGGGCTTAGTCGGTTAGGTGTCTGACTTCTGCTCAGGTCATGATCTCACAGCTCACAGGTTCGAGCCCCATATCAGGCTCTGTGCTGACATCTCAAGAGACTGGAGCCTGCTTGGTATTTTATGTCTTCCTCTCTCTCTGCCCCTACCCCCCTCAAAAATGAATAAACAAAAATTTTTTTAAAAAAAATTTAGCATTGATACAATGAAAAGTTCTGTCATTTGAATAGATTTTTTCTTAAAGCAGTTTTAAGTTTACAGAAAACTGAGCAGATACTACAGAGTTCCCACATAACACCATTCTCCCCCTCACTCTGTCTCCCCTGGTACTCACATCTGAACATCTTGATACATTTGTTATAATTGATGAGCCAGTATTGATACATTATCATTAACTGAAGTCCCAGGTTTACACTAGGGTTTACACTTTGTGTTCTACCGGTCTATGGGTTTTGACAAATGCATGTCATGTATCCAATTACAGTATCCTACAGAATAATTTCACTGCCCTAAAAATCCTCTGTGCTTCACCTGTTCACTGCCTACTTCCATCCCCCAAACCCCTGGTAACAATTGATCTTGTTACTGTCTCCATACTTTTTGCCTTTTCCATTATGTCATGCGGTATGTAGGCTTTTAAGACTGGTTGCTTTCACTAAAAATAAGTATTTAAGTTTCTTCCATGTCTTTTTGTGGCTTGATAGCTAAAATCTTTTTATTGCTACATAATATTTCATTGTATCCACAGATCACAATTTGCTTATCCATTCACCTTTTGAATATTTCAGTTGCTTTCTGTGGTTGGCAAATATGTGTAAAGCTGCTATAAGCATTTACGGGCAGGCTTTTGTGTGGACATAAGTTTTCAGCTCATTTGGATATATACCTAGGAGCATGATTGCTGGATCCTACGGGGAGCCTATCTTTAGCTTTGTAAGAAACTGCCAAAATATCTGCCAAAGTGGCTGTACTATTTTGTACAACCACGAGCAATGAATGAAAGTTCCCGTTGCTCCACATCCTTACCACCATTTGATATTGTAGTTTTTTGTTTTGTTTTGGTTTGTTTTTTTTTTTGTTTTGTTTTGTCGTAGGTTTGCAGGGGTATCTTATTATTATTATCTTATTATTGCTCAAATGTGCAATTCCCAGAGACATATAATGTCAAGGAGCTGTTCATATGCTATCTGTATATCTTCTTTGGCGAGGTGTCTGTTCAGATCTTTTGCCCACTTTGTAATTGGGTTGTACTGTTGAGTTTTACGAATTCTTTGTATACTTTGGATATATTTAATTGGGTATATTTTGTGCAGATATTTTCTCCTAGTCTGTGGCTCGACTTTCCATTCTTTTAATTTTTTTTAATGTTTTTATTTATTTTTGAGACAGAGAGAGACAGAGCATGAGCAGGGGAGGGGCAGAGAGAGAGGGAGACACAGAAGCCGAAGCAGGCTCCAGGCTCCGAGCTGTCAGTACAGAGGCCGACATGGGGTTTGAACTCACAGACTGTGAGATCATGACGTGAGCCGAAGTCGGACGCCCAACCGACTGAGCCACCCAGGCGCCCCAACGACTTTCCATTCTCTTAAGAACATCTATCACAGAGCGATTTTTTTAGATTTCAATGAAGGGCAACTTAACTTTTTCTTTCATAGATTGTGCTTTTGCTATTGGATCTAAAACAGGATTGTCTTCGGTGGCCACAAGATGACTAGGTTTCCACACCCAGCTGCCAAATCTTAAAAGTTTATAGAGAGGCTTTAACTGGCTTCAGCCATATATACCATCCAGATAGTCTCAACACCACACTTATAAAGTTGTATCCTTGGGGTAGCTTCTGGGAGCAGGGAAGGCAAGCCAGCTGTACATTCCAAGGACAGGGGAGGGGATGCGGAGATCTTGCCTAGATCCAGCTCTAGGGTCAATCGGTACTCACGTCTTCTCGATAACCGAGCCCCATAATCCACAGGGGAAGATTTGATCCCATGTCCCAAAACAATTGCCCGAATCCCATGTCCCAAAACAATTGTAACAACAGTTACAAGACTGGAGTCACCGTGTTTCTTTTGTGAAGGTGTTTAATATTCTCAGAACTTAGCTCATATCCTTCCAATGAGGAATGAAGGACCCCAGCTGAACAGCCAGAGTCTGAAGGGATGATGTGAAAACGGGCAAGGAGGCAGACACTGAAGATGATAAAGTCAGTAAGATGATCAAAAGTGAGAACAAAATTCGATCTAAAAAATAGCAACCTAAATATTTCCTGGAACACTGGTTCCTGAGTGAGACCAGCAAGGGTTCAGCTTGGTTCAACAAGCATTAGACAACCTGGAGTTTTATAAACCAGGGTAAAACTTACCCCGGGATAAAGGATAATGCCTGGCAAGTGGCAGAGGACAGATTGCAGGTAATATTTTATTTCCTGTTCTGTGTGCTACTTATACAGGATGAGTTAACTTTCTGCAAATTCACTGAGCTGTGCACTTATCATTTGTGCACTTTTCTGGGTATATGATAAACTTCAACAAGTGATTTAAAAGGTTTTCACACCGTAATCCCAGGGCAAAAGGGGCTACTCACCATACATTTACATAAATAAGAGAGGCATTTTAAATGTGCCTCACTGTAGAAAAATGATCAGTTTTTCTAGAATTAAAATTTGAACATCAACCCATTAAAAAGTTATATATAAATCAAAGGGTATCACGTAGCATCGGATGGCTTTATCTTTCACGAAATGGTATCTACCCATTACCTGCAAAGAACAGAAAATAAGAATAATTTTTTAAAGGGTATGTGGTATACATCCATCTCTATATATCTAACTCTGTTTTCCCTGGAGGACTCATAAAATCATAGAAGCTCAGTGTTAGAGAGTCTTTTTTAAAAATTTTTTTTCAACGTTTTTTTTATTTATTTTTGGGACAGAGAGAGACAGAGCATGAACGGGGGAGGGGCAGAGAGAGAGGGAGACACAGAATCGGAAACAGGCTCCAGGCTCTGAGCCATCAGCCCAGAGTCTGACGCGGGGCTCGAACTCACGGACCACGAGATCGTGACCTGGCTGAAGTCGGACGCTTAACCGACTGCGCCACCCAGGCGCCACCCAGGCGCCACCCAGGCGCCACCCAGGCGCCCCCCAGTGTTAGAGAGTCTTAAAGCCCTTCTAATCCAGCATTCCTCCTGACACATTCTTCTCCAGATAACCTATTGTAATTTCTCTTTGAATGATGCTGGTGACAACTCCTTCGTACCCTGTTTCACAGTCGCTATAATCTATTTTCTTGTAAGTGATAGTGAAACATGAGTACATGTCTTTGAATAAAAAGACTAGGGTTCCTATTTTCACAGTGGCACCTATTCTGCTTTTGTGGGCTTTGGCAAAACACTTCACTGCTCTGAACTTATTGGACCATCTGTAAAACAGGAATAATCACTTCACTTTAGAGAGAGGGTTGTGAAAATAGATTCAGCTACAAGTTCTGAAATATCTAATACCTTACAAGGGTGAAATCTCATCTATACTGATCAGTCTCCTCAGGACACATTGCACTGAAGTTCTTAACTACAATGATCTGAACACAAGCTTTGTGAAGGGAATATTGCATGCATTTGTTTCTCAAATGTGCCCTTTCTCAAAAGTGCCCTTTCACTTAAGTATGAAGATTTTCCCCTGTTTTTCTTCCAGAAGGTTTATAGTTTCAGGTCTTATGTTTAATTCTTTAATCCAGTTTGGGTTAATGTTTGTATATGATGTAAGATGAGGGTCCAATTTCATTCTTTTGCAGGTAGATCTTGTTTTCCCAATACCATTTATTGAAGAGACTATCCTTTCCCCATTGTGTAAATCTGGCACCCTTGATGAAGATCATTTGACCATCTGTATGCAGGTTTGCTTCTGGGCTATGATGTTCCATTCATTAGCATATCTGTTTTTTATGCCACTATAGTACTTTATTAATTGCTATAGCTTTATCAGAAGTTTTAAAATCAAGAAATGTGAGCCCACCAGCTTTGCTCTTCCTTCTCAAGATTGGTTTGGCTATTTGGGGTCCTTTGTGGTTCCATGTGAATTATGCTATTATATTTTCTATTTCTGTGAAAAAAATGCCATTGGGACTTTGATAGGAATCACATTGAATCACTTTGGGTAGAATGGACATTTTAACAGTATCAGGTCTTCCCATCCATGAACATGGGGTGTCTTTCCATTTATTTGTCTTTTTAAATTTCTTTCAACAATGTTTTATAGTCTTCAGTGTGTAGGCCTTTTGCTTCCTTGCTTAATTCCTTTTTTTGTGTGTTTATTTACTTTTAAGAGAGTGTAAGTGGGGGAGGGGCAGAGAGAGGAGGAAGGAGGATCCAAAGTGGGCTCTGTGCTGACAGCAGTGGGACTATGTGGGGCTTGAACTCATCAACTGTGAGATCATGACTTGAGCTGAAGTCGGACGCTTAACCAACTGAGCCACCCAGGTGCCCCGCTTCCTTGTTTTATTCCCAAGTGTTTTGTTCCTTTTTTTTTTTTTTTAATGTTTGTTTATTTACTTATTTTGGAGAGAGAGAGGGCAGGGGAGGGGCAGAGAGAGAGGGAGACAGAGAATCCAAAGAAGGCTCCACGCCATTAGCACAGAGTCCAATGGGAGCCTGAACTCACAAACCATGAGGTCATGCTCTGAGCTGAAGTCGGAAGCTTAACTGACTGAGCCACCCAGGTGCCCCTGTTTTATTCTTTTTTAAGCTAGACTAATATTATCTCTTTCATGATGGCATAATCTTTATATACAGAAAACCCTCAAGATTTCACACAAAAAACTGTTAGAATTAACAAATGAATTCAGCAGAGCTGCAGGATACAAAATCAATCAGTTGCATTTCGGGGCGCCTGGGTGGCTCAGTCAATTAAGCATTGGACTTCAGCCCGGGTCATGATCTCACAGTTCATGAGTTCAAGGCCTGCATGGGGCTCTAAGCTGTCAGCATAGAGCCTGCTTTAGATCCTCTGTCTCCCCCCCGCACCCCCCTCCCCCCGGCCCCGTGCTCTCTCTGCCCTTCTCCTGCTTGCACTCTCTCTCTCTCTCTCTCTCTCTCTCTCTCTCTCAAAAATAATAAATTTTTTAAAAAAATTTTAAAAATCACAAAAATCAGTTGCATTTCTATACCCTGACAACAATCTAAAAGAGGTCATTTTTTTATCCACTCTGACAGACTGTTTTTTAATGAGCGTATTTAGACCACTGACATTTAAAGTGGTTGTTGATACAGTTGTATGGATATCTACCACATGCATTGCTGTTTTTTACTCCTTGTGCTTGATTTTTGTTCCTATTTTTGGCTTCAACTGCCTCGGCCTTTTCTGGTTTTAACTGAGCATTTTATACAATTCCATTTTCTCTGCTGTCTCAAGCAGATCAATTACATTTCTGCTTTTTAGTTAAGTGGTTGCCCTAGAATTTACAACGCACATGTCCAAATGACCCAAATCCACTTTCAAATAACACTGCACTGCTTCATTAGTGGTACAGGTACCTCATAATAGTTTTCCTACTGCCTTCCCTTACAACATTTCATCATTCACATCACTTGTTTATAAGCTATAATCACTGAATACATTGCTGCTATCTTTATTTTGATCAAACTGTTATTAGATAAATTAAGAATAAGAAAAACACAAGATTTATATTACCTTCATTAATTTCTTCTCTAATGCCCTCTCTTTCTGTAGACCTGAGTTCTTGACCTATAACTTTTTACTTCTTTAGGAAGAACTTATTTTAACATTTCTTGTAAGGCAGTTCTACTGGCAGAAAACTCCCTCAATTTTTTGTTTGAAAAAAATCACTACTTCTCCTTCGTTTTTTACAAAAGCTTACTAAGTTAGGATTTACTTTTATAAAAGTGTATCAGCAAATATTAAAATGTTACACTTGCTATTTTAATACTATGATACAAACACAAGACACAAAATATCCAGTATTAAATACTGATCTCCCTTGCCTGACTCCTTTTAAATATTGAGTATTTTATATTTTATAGAAAGGAAATTTTATTTTAATTTTTTTTTAATTTTTTTAAAAATATTTATTTATTTTTGAGACAGAGAGAGACAGAGCATGAACGGGGGAGGGTCAGACAGAGAGGGAGACACAGAATCTGAAGCAGGCTCCAGGCTCTGAGCTGTCAGCACAGAGCCCTACGCGGGGCTCGAACTCATGGACGGTGAGATCATGACCTGAGCGAAGTCAGACGCTTAACCGACTGAGCCACCCAGGCGCACCAGAAAGGAACTTTTAGAGTTTAGTCAATACTTACGTATTATTGTTCCTCACCAAAATCTTCATGAAATCTAAGAAGTTGGTATTAAAGTAGCTATTTTTTTTCTTCTTGAATATTCTAAATGCCAGTTTAGATCAGCATTCAGATTTCCAGGGCATCAAAGATATACTAATACAGGACACACGAACATTTTTTGGCACATTTAAGTTTGTTTTCAGTATGACAGAAATGCCTTCAACTTTCAGATAATGGGGAAGAAACATCCTAAGCAAATATAAAAGATTGGTGGACCAAGTTACTTCCTAGCAGAAGTAATACATCACTTCAATCAATTTTTACACTAAATTCTTAAAAGCATTTGAAAAACACTTGTGTCTTCTAATTGTTAATGCACTCATGTGGTGGAAGATTAGACAAGTAATAGAAATCTTTGTTTTCAAATAAGTGGTCTTAATTTTTCTTCTTAGAGAAGTTTAAAGCAGCTTATCATAAACATATGCAAACTATCAATTTTTGTGGCTTTCAGGTAAAGTCCAACACTTGGTTCATACAGAGTGTATGAGAAGCGGTTCTGATTCGGGAAAGGCAGAAAACAGATTATCCTATCCTACGCAGACTGTTTATCTACGTGTTAAGTACATGGGGAAGTGCTATAGTACTCCAGGACTATGCTTCCTGTTTTGAGGACGGTGAGACACAGCACGCACGGTGAGACACAGGTAGCACGCATGGGAAGTTGGAACCTGGGGCCTTACCACCGTGTTGGGGCTTCAGAAGGGAAATCTCACAAGGCATACCCAAAAGGACTAAAACACCTTCCAATGTTAATTTAGCCCCTGTTGAAGACCTAGGCTCCGTGCTGGAGGCTCTGATGCAACGCTTTTTCGTCTTCAAAGAGTTACAATTGCAGGCTCTTGTTCCGAGGTGCTGCGGTCCAGTGGATTTATTTATCCACCACGTGCATGCCACTTAACCTCTCCGTGTCAGTTTCCTCAACGGCAGGACGGAAGTAAAAAGAGCATCTCTTGCGTAATTTGGTCAGAATGAAATGCTTCACGTACAGACGCGAGGGTGCTGCCTGGCATTCAGCGAGGCGCCCAAGAAATGCCAAGTGCTGCTGCTCTTATCAGTCCTGTTCCCCAGGCAAGATTCCAACGTTTGGATGAGAGAGGGCGATTGAAAAACACTGAGCTCGAGCGCCTGTGGCGCTCTTGGGGAGATGCACCACAAACCCAAGATCCCCAGTGATCTCAGACTGAGACGCGCTTTCTAAACAGAGAAGAACAACGCGCCTGGCCTGGCCTGTTCCAGACGCGCGGCGCGGGGCCGCCCACGACTTCGGTGCCAGGCTTTCCGGAGCGCAGCGCGCCCGGCCGGGGGCCGGGGTCCGGGGAAGGAAGCAGGGGAAGAGGAAGTTCACTGGGCGCGGCAGCAGGCGGGCGGGGCCAAGAGCCGGGACCGTGCAGGCGGGCGGGGCGCAGTGGGGGAGCTCGGCGCGGCAGGGGCGGGGCGCGGCGGAGTCGGGGGCGGGCCGGCAGTGCCGCGAGCTCGGCTGCAGGGACCGGCGGGGACGTCGCCAGCTCCGAGCTCAGCCGAGCGAGAGGACTTTGCGAGCCATGCTCGCGGCTGTGGGCTCCCTGGCGGCCGCCGTCTGGGCAGTGCTGCATCTGCGCACGGTCCTGCTGGGTGCCTTCGCCTTTCTGTTCTTTGCTGATTTCCTCAAAAGACGGCGCCCCAAGAACTACCCGCCGGGCCCCGTACCCCTGCCCTTCGTGGGCAACTTCTTCCATCTGGACTTTGAGCGGTCGCACCTGCAGCTTCAGCGGGTAGGAGCGGGTGAAGGTGCCCTGACCCTGACCTGCGGGACAGGGGCCGTCCCGGGGATCGAGGGCGGGAGGCTGGGGGGCTGTGCAGCTAATGCAGGGACCCTGGTAAACCCTGCTTTGAGCCCCGGTTTCCCAATGGTCAGCTGGCATCATTACACCTGCCCTTTCTAGAAGTGAAATAATAGTCACTGTTTACTATTAAAGTATGCCAGACTTGCTACATTCTTTATTGTGTATCTTGTGAAATGTTACTGGTACAGCGTATTTAGCATATGATCACTTTGTCCTCTTTAATATTTTTATCCTTGGGGAAAAAAAACGCTGTACTTACCTTCTTTGAGGCTGTATTTACTGAGTGTAAAATGGTGACAGTACTACCTAAATCCTCACCACTTTTCAATAACTGAGCCCCTCGCTTTCAATCTCTTCTCCCTGCGATCTGCTGTCACTAAAGTAATCGCTGTAAAATGTCATCCCTCGGCTTAAATTTTCTTAGTGCTTCCCACTGCTTTCCAGAGTGAGGACTTATCAGGGAGCCCCTTGGAACTCTTTCTGACTAAGCCTCTTTCCACCTTTTTATAATCATATCCCGCCAGGGCTCCTTAACCCTGGCTCCTCTGATTTACTTAAAATTCCCTCCAACATCCAAAATTCTCCCAAGAATCCTCAGCTGGTTTCCTACCACTCAGCACAGGCACCTAGCTGAATGACAACACTGTGATAGGTGGTTGTGAAGGTTAAATAAAAACAATGGTCAGACATGGCTTTTACTAGGTGCACAGTATTAGTCCCCTTCCCCTTTCCCTAGACATGCCTGGAGCACTTTAAACTCTTGTCTATACATGTACAGAGGGAGAAGGTTTTATCACTTTCTTGGAGAAACACCCAGTTGGTAACACTAAGTGACAGGATTAGTCACAGAATTTTAAAGCGAGGCTCCTAAACCTATACCCGTGTTTAAGAAATGTGTTGTTCAATTTCCAAGCATTTGGAAATTGTCCTGCTTGCTTTCTATTAATGATTTTTCAGTTTGTTGCCATTATGGTGCAAGGACATAGTTTGTGTAATTTCAGGTCTTTTAAATTTGTTACAGTTGGTTTAATGACCCAAGATACAGTCCCATGCATGCTTGAAAAAAAAAAAAAAGTATTCTACAATTTTGGGGATAAGTGTTCTGTATATATCAATTAGATATCATTGGATGATCCTGTTTATGTCTTCTACACTCTGACCTCTTATCTACCAATTCTATTAATCACTACGAGAAGCATGTTGAAGTCTCCAACTCTAACTGAAGTTTTGTCTATTTTCCAATTCCATTCTGGTAGTTTTTCCTTTATGTATTTGCCATTTCTGTTATTTGGTGCATACACATTAAAATTATTATATCATCTTAGTGAATCGACTCATGTTATTATGTAATATCCCTCCTTATGCCTGGTGATTTTTATTGCCTGAACTTTAGCTGATATGATGTGACCACACCAGCTATCTGTTGATGATTATTTGCATGGTATATGCTTCTTCATACTTTCACTTTTAACCTGTTTGTATCATTATATTTGAAATCAGTTTCTTGCAGACAGCATATAGGTGGGTCATTTTTTTTTTTTTCATTTTGCCAGTCTGTCTTTTAATTGGTGGGTTTAGATCATCTTATTATTTATTTTCTATTTTTCCCTCTGTTTTTTATTCCCCTATTTATTATTTTTCTGTTTTCCTGTGGGTCACTTGAACATTTTCTTTTTAGAATTCCATTTTAATTTATTTGTTGTGCTTTTCAGTATATCTCTTTGCATTGTGTTTAAGTGGCTACCTAAGGATTATAATAGGCACATATAGCTTATTGTCATCTACTAGTGTCAATATTTTGCCACTTCAAGTTCAATGTGGATACCTTACAAATGTTAGATCCTTTTACCCTCCCTGCTTTACACTATTATTGTCTTAAATATGATCTCTCTATGGGGCGCCTGGGTGGCTCAGTCGGTTGAGCTTCCAACTTCGGCTCAGGTCATGATCTCACGGTTTGTGAGTTCGAGCCCCGCCTTGGGCTCTGTGCTGACAGCTCAGAGCCTGGAGCCTGCTTCGGATTCTGTCTCCTTCTCGCTCTGCCCCTCCCCACTTGTGCTCTGTCTCTGTGTCTCTCAAAAATAAATAAATGTAAAAAAAAATTTTTAAACATATTCTCTCTATATATTGAAAACCACATCAGACAATATTATAAACTTGCTTTTAACTGTTAAGCACATTTACTCATTTATTTACCCTTATTTTGCTGTTTCTTTATTCACAATTTTCCAAATTTCTACCAATATCATTTCTTTTCTACCTGAGGAACTTTCTTTAGCCCTTCTTTTAGAGTCAAAACTTCTCTTAACTTCCGCTTACCAAAAAATGTCTTTATTTCACTTTCGTTTCTGAAGTATATTTTCATTTAATATAGAATCCTAGGTTAACAGTTTCTTTCATTCAACATTTTAAAATGTTGTTCCACTTCTTTCTGGCCTCTGTGGTTTCTAATGAGAAACCACATTTGAATTGCTGTTCCCCATAAGTAATCAGTTGTTCCTCTCTGCTGCTGTCGAGAAGTCGTTTTGCTTTTAGTTTTCAGAGATTTGATTATGGTACGTCGTGGTGTTGATTTCTTTGGGTTTATTGGGTTCTTGGATCTGTAGGTTGATCTCTTACCAAAGCCAGGAAGTTTTCAGCCATTGTTTCTTCAATATTTTTTCAATTCCACAGTCTTTTTCCTTCCTTTCTGGGACTCTTGGACACTGATGGTGCAAATATTAGATCTTTTGTTATTCTAACGTAGGTCCCTGAGGCCCAGTTTTTGTTCTTTTCAATCTATTTTCTCTGTGTTGTCCTGACTGTATACAGTCTCTTGATCTTCTCAAGTTTCACTGGTTCTTCTGTCATTACCCTTCTACCATTGATTTGCTCTCCCGAGTTTTTGTTTAGATAGTTGCATTTTTAAGTTTTAATTTTTCCCTTTGGTTCTTATACCTATCATTTATTTCTTTGGTAAGATTTTCTATTTAAAATTTTTGAGAGTATTTGTAATTGTTTGTTAAAACATATTATAGCTGCTTTAAACACTTAACCCTATAAAGTTAAAACGCTTCTGTCCTGGGGCACCTGGGTGGCTCAGTCAGTTAAGCGTCCCACTCTTGATTTAGGCTCAGGTCATGATCTCAGGTTTTGTGAGTTTGAGCAGCACATCAGGCTCTGCCCTGACAGTGCAGAGCCTGCTTGGGATTCTCCACCACCATCCCCACCCCTCTACCATTCAGGCTGTCTCTGTCTCTCTCCAAATAAAATAAATAAACAAACTTTTAAAAAAACCGCTTCTGTCCTATTAGGCTAGCCTTTTTCTGAAACTTTGGCTAGAGAAAGCAAGCCTTTCTTGGAGTTATTTTTGTCTGTGCCAATTAGTGTCATGAATAGTAGGAGGAGTAAAATGGAATGCTTTTACTCAATCTTGTATGAAATCATAAATTTGATATGTGCCTTTGGTTTACTACTAAGATAGATGTGATTAGAAAGGGTAAATGATTTGCCTGTCATAAAACTGGCTAGTGATGAAACTGAGGCTAGGATCTTACCCATGGCCCGATGTTTTTTCATCAGAACTATTAAATTTTACTGCATACAGGTTTGCATTTTTTATGTATTTGGTTGTAAAACAAATGGAGTCAAATGGTGTATTTAGTTATAACTAAATTTACACTCTAGCAGTTCGGAAACATTAAGTACCAACTATTTGCTAGATCCTGTATGAGGACTTATATGTTCATTTTCATTTACTCTTCACAAAAGACACACAAGTGAGTCATTAGCTGGTGCTGTTTCCACTTTGCCACTGAGGAAAGTGGCTGCAAATAATAAAGTTGTCTGCTTGAGTTATTCAGCATAGATGACGGCAAAACGAGCACTTCAATCCAGAACTGTTTGACACTTACGCCTATTCTGTACTTGTGCTACTTGACTTCTCATGACAGGGAAAGGATGACTGATTTATTCATGGATTCATTTATCAAACACACGTTTATGAAGCGCTTACCATATGACAGGCACAGCACAAAACAGTATATGATGCAATGTGTGGTGTAGACTCTTGGTAACCAAACGAAGTATCAAGAGATGGGATCCCTGGGAACGGGAAACCCTAGAGATAACGTCGTGTAGAATGTTGGAATAAATTGAGCTGAGCGTTAAATGGATGTTAGGCAAGTGGCCACGTGGAGTTCAGGGGACAGGAGATTTTAAATGGGACAAAGTGGCGTGAGCTAAAACACAGCAACAGCAGCGTGAAGAAACTAGCCTGTTTAAATGGTACGATGGGAACTTTCCTTGTATTTTTCCCCCTATATTTTAAAACTTTCTCTATCATGGCTATATGACCAATTAGAGGAGCATTTATCTAAATAAGAGAAAACCTTATTGTACTAAAGTGGGAAAATGGTAGATAAGGTGGATAAATGTATTAGGTAGCATACACATTGAACTGCTTCTAACAGAGACCCCAAAATACAGTGGTGTAAAAAAAGGTTGAAATTTACCTCTCTCCCACAAATGAGTTCAGATGTAGGCAGGAAGCCCAGGATAGGGAGACTGCTTTCTATACCTCAAGACGATCCAGAAACTTCATTTCCTTCTTTGTTGTGCTCTGGTCCTGCAACCCCACTGTGTGTAAGTTCTGGTCCACGGGAAGGGGAACGGGGTAGGTAGTGAGCAAGCAGTTTTTATTTAAGGATGAGACCCGGACAACGCGCACGTCACCACTACTCATGTCCTACTGGCTACACCTGGAGAAGCTGGGGAATGTGGTTTTTGATTGGAAAGTCATGTGGCTAGTTAACACTTAGTGCCATCACTCACAAAAAGAGAGAGAATATCTTCATCCTTTCATTTAACTATTTGTTTTTATTTTGCGAGAAAGAGAGAGCATACACATGAGTGAGAGAGGGGGAGAGAGAGAGCATCTCAAACAGATAGTGCAGAGCCTGATGTGGGGCTCAAACTCCCGAACTGTGAGAGCATGACCTGAGCCAAAATCGAAAGTCGGACACAGACTGAGCCACCCAGAAGCCCCTCTCTAGAGCCCAAACTTTATGCCCACAAGCTAGGTGCTAAATCTCTGTGCCTACTTTTCTGAATGCTGAAAATGCTTTCTAGGATTGTTATAAGAACCAGATAACTTCATGAATATCAACTTGTTGCCAGAGTGCCAAGCACATAGTTGATACTCATTTCCACGTCTACCACTATTCCCCTTTCTTTAAAAGTTTAAAGCAAGAAATTCAAGGAGAGCCAGTGCTGTTGCATCCCAGGCATCCCTTGTCTGCCTAGTGGCTGGATGAGCTCCGCTATTCCACTCTCTGGCCTCTTCCTCATTCCGTTGTCAATATCGTATCAGAATGCCTTTGCTAAAATATACTCCCGGACAGATCAATAACAACAAGTAATTGTGTTATTAATATTAGTATTGTGGCTACTAATCACAATAATCCTAAAGATGGGAACCCGCAATATCCCCCATTTTATACATTTGGAAATTGAGATAGAGAAGTTAAATAACTTGCCACCAAATCACACAGTGAGCGTGATTTGTAAGTGGGTTCAAACAGATTTGTATGACTTCACAATCCAAGCTCTTAAACACTCATTTACATTACGTCTCCTATTCAAACATCTTTGGCCTCCTAATTACAAGCAAAACTAGATCCAAACTATTTCAGCTGGCATGAAGGCTGTCCTCAATCTATCTCGGATTGCCTTGCCCAGCCTTGTTTCCTATCTCCTTACTCAAGTGAGGAGATACTTTTCCCAGGAAACCTGTCCTGGTGCCTGGTTCCCTTTATGTGCTTCCTTACTTTCCCTCGTCAAATGATTTCTTGTACAGAATAGTAAAAATAAGAACTGATTATTTTTCCATATGTTCCATTAGACTGGGACGTGCTTTAAGTTAAGGACTCATTGTATCCCCAGCCCTTGGCCTTGACCTACCACATGGTCAGTGCTCTTTAATGAACCCTGCATTCCAGTCAAACCACACTGCTTACTTGTCCCTGAACACCTCCATTTTCCTACCTTGTATTTGCATATCCTATTCCCACATTACATGTCCTTTTGCTGGCAGCTTTTGTTTAAGATATAGTTGAAATACCATCTCCTTTTAGAGGTTTTCTAATACATCTGGGGTGGAAATTCATTTCTTCTTTCAATGGCTTCATGTTCCTTTCTACCAGCATCATAGCATATATCACTTCTGCTGTGCATTAGTGTTTTCTGCAGTCAGCATTGCTCAAGAGACTTTGATGCTGTAGAAAACACCGAATCATATTGACCTTTGTACCGCCCCATGTGTTATAACATAACAATGTCACAAGGTGCCTGGCAACTCTTAAGCATTTTATAGAAATGTATAGAACCGAACTTGAATTTGCTTTCCACAGACTGTTCTCAGAAGCCTAGCACAGCCCCCAAGAACTACCTGTGACACCAATATTCTTAGCAGGGGCTCATGGGCCCCAAGGGACTGGTGAACCCCTGAAACTACATGCATGACTGTGCTCATGTGTACAGGAGTTTACTGGAGAGTGGATCATGCCATACACTAGATTTTCAAAGGATTCTGTGATTCAAAAAAAGAGTAAGAACCATTGTTAACGATGGTTTATTCCTAATTTCATTAGGTCTGTTTTTCTTTTTCCTGTCCTTCGCCCTCCTTTCTCCCTCCCCCTCCCCCTCTTTTTCTCCTCCTTCTCCTTCTTCTTTGCTTTATTGGATAGAAATAATTGTGGGGTTGCCTGGGTGGCTCAGTCGGTTCAGCATCCGACTTCAGCTCAGGTCATGATCTCGTAGTTCGTGAGTTCGAGCCCTGCATCGGGCTCTGTGCTGACAGCTTGGAGCCTGGAGCCTGCTTTGGATTCCGTGTCTGCCTCTCTCTGCTCCTCCACACTTGCACTCTGTCTCTCTGTCTGTCTCAAAAATAGATAATCAAACATTTTTTAAAAGTTGAAAAAATACAGTACTGTACATATTGGGGAAAAGATGATAAATCTTAGTAACATATAGAAACAACATGCATTTTAGGGAGCTTATTTGAATGATACGTGCACACACACAGCTCAGTGCTGGTCAGAGTTTGGGGGAGCACACCCTCTCACCTGCTGCCCATGGAGTGAGAATTGCTACACTTTTCCTCTCTTTGTGTCTTTGTTATGTTGGCTCTTGAGTTTAAGAACTGAGATGAGGTGGAATCTCTCCCAGTTGTCTCTTGGTAATCGTAGTTCATGCACTTGTCTCACTAAACCCCCCCCTTCTAATTTTTCATTATTCTAAACATTTATTTCGCTCCACCTTATTATGTAAGCACTTAATCCCACATTTGGGGTTTTTAATCCTTTGTATCAAATTCCCTCATATTACTTTTGTTCACCTTTTATAGCTCCCACATTCTTTTCTTATTTTTCTATTTTCCTTTCAGGTATTAAGCCTATTTTAGCCTCCTGAATCATCCTACTTTTAACCTCTTTTGTTCTCTTACTCATTTGAGTAATGACTTGGTTATTGTTGTACATTCGACAGTACGGTCTACCTTACAAAGTCTTTTCAGATGCCCGGTGGGTCATACACTTAAATCCATGTAAAGCGATCAGCATAGTGCCCAGCCCAGTGCATGTAGGAACTGTTAGGCATCACCATAGTCAACAGGCGCAGGGAGGTCATTTGACCTATGTTTACACAGCTGAGTATGCCATGAAAGTTTTTTCTCAATTTTTTTTTTGTTTATTTTTTTTAATGTTTATTTATTTTTGAAGGAGAGAGACACAGCGTGAGTGGGGGAGGGTCAGTGACACAGAATCCAAAGAAGGCTCCAGGCTGTCAGCACAGAGCCCGATGCGGGGCTCGAACTCACGAACTACGAGATCATGACCTGAGCGGAAGTCGGATGCCCAACCGACTGAGCCACCCAGGCACCCCATTGTGAAAGTTTCTGATGCAGTTCTTTTGGAGTCATACATGGGCGGAGAGCTGATAGAGCAGAAACTCTGAAGTCGTTCAGTTCAGCAAATACTAATGGAGTGTTCTGTTCCTTCCAAGTACAAGCTGAGATTCTAGGTTGTACGTGCACTTTGTCAGGAGTCATTTAGCTTAATCCGAGATTTTCACCCATTCCAAAAACATCTTTTCTGAATAGAATAAATTAGTCAAGAAATCTTTCTCATAAAGACTAAGTTCATCGAGGCAGTCAGCAAGATGAAACAAAAAAGATTCTGCTTGATTTTTATGGGCCCTTTCCTGCTACGTCTTAGAGACAAAGACGTGTACTTTAGAGGCAGATGAATTTGAGAGGGAATCTTGGCTTTACTCTTTCCAGGGAGATAGGAGCTAGACAGGAACAAAGACTGATGGAAGGCTCTGGGCTGAGAGAACAAGGGAAGATTGAGTTCGGGCTTGGTTTTTAATGTGGGGGCAGGGAGGCGGAATGAGGCTGGTGTAGTCTGTTGTATTTGCTCTGAGCGGGGTGGTGGGGTCTTAGGCGCTAAGGGTGACAAGGGGGAGCATGCGTGCATGGAGACTGAGAAGGAGGGGCCACAGACACCCGGAGGAAATGGGGCCCTTCTGTTTGGTACCACTGCCTGCAACTAGCCACAACCCCGGGTGGACAAGAGGCAGGCGTAGGGTCTACTCAGAGTCGTCTCTTGAAGGAACAAGTCAGGAACCACCTTGATTAGTAGCCATTTGTTCTCATCCAGCCCACTTGCACATCCAGCCCATGTCTGTACACACCACACAGCCTTCCATTCTCTCCCTGCCTCCTTCCCCTTTTCTCTCCCTCCCACTGAACTCTAAGGGCCTGGTGGCTTCTCAGGTTCAAGTCTTTGTCCTCAGATCTTACCTAATGCCTGGAAAATTCCCTTCACCACTCAATAGCTTTGTCATCTCGGTGACATTACTTCCTCGACGACTCCTTTTTCCTTTTCTGAAAGACAAGGAAAATCATTAATGCCACAGGGTGGCTGGCTGCGAGATCGAATGAGGTAAACAGAGGAAGGGGCCTAATATGGCCCCCAGCGTCCATGTGCCTTCCCCCAGCACATCTCCATGTGCGCTCGTCCTCTCCGTTGCCATGAGCGTGTGTCTTCATCCCTTTGCACACAGAGCCCATTTGTTCCTCAGGGACTCAAGCGGCTGTGCGCCAGGTACCAGAAAACAAAGTGCCTTTCACACTGTTGCTCTCATTCTTCTTCACAGAACCCTTTAAGGGAGGAACACTTTTTCCTTTTTATAGCTGAGGCTCAAAAACTGTGAAGCAACTTTCCCAAGAGCCACAGCTAGCCAACTATAGAGCTAAGATGCCCACATAGCTCCGGAACTAGAGTGCTTTTCCGCACAGCTGGCCTCAGCCCTGTCATGAATTTTCAGTTGTCTAGCACGTGTTGAGGAAGGGGACATTCTCTTCCAGTTAAACTCTTATGATTTACTGAGAAGTCCATGCTTGCAACCCAGAGTTACACTAAGCATATCAGCATTTTTGTGTGTGTGTGTGTGTGTGTGTGTGTGTGTCACATGTTCTGAATTCTCCCCCCCCCTCACTAGACTCTAAGGTGCTCGAGGTTAGAGACCTTGTTTGTTTTATTCTAGTTACATATTCATGTCTTGTTCTTGGGACAGTGTTGGATGCTCACTCAATTTGTGTAGGTTGAATATATGAATGAAGGTTTATGAGGTATAGAAGCACATCCTGGAGCGATTTCAATCCTAGTCTAGCTGAGAGGAAGAGGAAAGAGGGAGCAGAGAGAAACGTTCCCATCATACCAAGGTGCACACACAGACTCTGCTCAGTACAAGACCTTCCTCAGCGACACACAACCCCTCCATTCCTGGACACATGGACATGTGCATAATCAATTGTGACTATTTGACTATTTTTCAGCTTGTGGAGAAATATGGAAACATTTTTAGCCTGCAGCTCGGTGACATGTCTTTAGTTCTTATAACTGGATTGCCCTTGATCAAAGAAGTCCTTGTCGATCAGAACCAAAACTTTGTGAACCGCCCTACAACTCCTATCCGAGAACGTATCTTTAAGAACAATGGTAAGTTTCTTAACTAATGTACGGGATGTATGCTTGATATTTTTATGATCTGTTAAAGGTGCCCTTGTGACTGTAATTCTCCAATACTCCCAGGGAGCTGGGCCATTATAAAGTTCCTACAATTAAAGAAAGCTGGATTCCCACATTTGCTTATTAAAGGCACCCTCTTAGGGGCGCCTGCGTGGTTCAGTCGGTTAAGCATCCAACTTTGGCTCAGGTCGTGATCTCATGGTTTGTGGGTTCAAGCCCTGCATCGGGCTCTGTGCTGACAGCTCAGAGCCTGGGGCCTGCTTCAGATTCTGTGTCTCCCTCTCACTCTGCCCCTTCCCTGCTCATGCTCTGTTTCTGTCTGAAAAATAAACAAACATAATTTTTTTTTTTTTTTTTAAAAAGGCACTTTAGAGAACTTGGTAGGTCCTGTCAGGGATTTGAGAGAAGCTGTGTCTCCTGCATGAACTCACTCTGGAAGCACTGATTACTCAGTGAAAGCAGGGGAAGAGTCAATGCATTCTTGTTCTTTCTGCTTTCCATTCAGATCTCTTCCCCTGGGAAAATTCATGTGCACTGTTTCCTTCTGCTCCTTATGGAAGTCCCTCTTCTTGCCTCTAGTTCCTCCGCTTTCCTGTTAGGGCTGTGCCCCACAAGGTATTTCGAGCCTTCCACTCTGTGTTGGAACAGTTTGGCATGAACACTTAAAACTGTCATTAAATAAACATAAACATTTAAAAATCTAAATGGATAACTCAAATGTATTACTCCACCAAAGCAGCCTTTTTTTTTTTTTTTTTTTTTGCCCAGATGCTTTTTGAAATAGTTTATCTTTTAACGGTACCTCCACTCCATTTATTATGTGAGGCACGGTGCTAGGTTCTAGCAACATGACAATGAGTAGTGCTGACAAAATCCATGTCCTTAGGGAACTTATTCTATTCAGACACTATCAATGAGTGCTAATAACTTAATGCATTAGTATCATTAAGCTGTGCGCAGGATGCATTTATCAGGGGCATCTAATCTAGCCCTGGGATTCAAGGAAAGCTAATGTAAATAAATGGCAATCAATTTAACAAAGTGAAGCAGCAGTCAGGCAGAGGGAATAGAATAGGAAAAGTCCCTTAGGTGGGAAGAAGGACAGTGAACTCGAGGAACTGAACGGTGGCCCATGTGGCAAGTATAGGGATTAAATAGAGATAATTAAAGGGAAATTCAGCTGCTGAGTGCCAGGAATTGTTCATGCAAGTTCTTGCTAAGGGTGTTGGGTTTTATGCTCAATAACAAGGGAAACTCTAGAATTTTTTTTTTTTAGTGAATTTTTTCATTTTATTTTTTTAATTTATTTTTTAATATGAAATCTATTGTCAAATTGGTTTCCATACAACACCCAGTGCTCATCCCAACAATTGCCCTCCTCAATGCCCATCACCCATCCTCCCCTCCCTCCCACCCCCCATCAACCCTCAGTTTATTCTCAGTTTTTAAGAGTCTCTTATGGTTTGGCTCCCTCCCTCTCTAACTTTTTTTTTCCTTCTCCTCCCCCATGGTCTTCTGTTAAGTTTCTCAGGATCCACATAAGAGTGAAGACATATAGTATCTGTCTTTCTCTGTATGACTTATTTCACTTAGCATAACCAACGGAATGGGAAAAGATAGTTGCAAATGACATATTAGACAAAGGGTTGGTGTCCAAAATCTGTAAAGAACTCACTAAACTCCACACCTGAAAAACAAATAATCCAGTGAAGAAATGGGCAGAAAACATGAATAGACACTTGTCTAACGAAGACATCCAGATGGCCAACAGGCACATGAAAAGATGCGCAACGTCATTCCTCATCAGGGAAATATAAATCAAAACCACACTGAGATACCACCTCCTGCCAGTCAGAGTGGCTAAAATGAACAAAGCAAGAGACTATAGATGCTGGCGAGGATGTGGAGAAACGGGAACCCTCTTGCACTGTTGGTGGGAATGCAAACTGGTGCAGCCGCTCTGGAAAACAGTATGGAGGTTCCTCAAAAAATTAAAAATAGATCACCCTATTACCCATCAACAGCACTGCTAGGAATTTACCCAAGGGATACAGGAGTGCTGATGCATAGGGGCACTTGTACCCCCATATTTATAGAATGGTTTCAAGTGGAGAAAGGAATCATCATGTTTACATCGCACATTTATAAAACCTATGTAGGTGGCAGTGTAGAAAATGGTATACAGGGAGCAAGAGACTATTACAGCATTTTAGCTTAGAGAAGGTACTAGCTTGGACTAGGGAGGTGGCAAGAAACGACAGTAGGTTAGGCCAGGTTAGTGGCAGTGAAGATACATAGATTTAAGGTATCCAGGGGGTAAATCCAACAAGATAGGATGACCTAAATCATGGACGATGGAAAGGAGAGGGAGGTGTTGAGGTGGACACCCAAATGTCTGCCTCATGTGGAAGAGGGCAGGTGTTTCGTTTGGCTTGAGTGGGGAGTTGTATGGAGAGCATCAAGAAGCCGATCATGGATACGCTGAGTTTGAAATGCTTTTAAGTCAGCAAAGTCAGGCAGACAGTTGTGTATGTCTGGAGCTCAGGGGCAGAAAGAAGTGGTCACGATCAACAGATGCCATTTAAAAGTTTAGGAGTTAATGAGATTTTCCAGGAATGGAGTATTGAGGGAGAAGAGAAGAGGTGTTAGACCTTATCTTGAAGTACTCCATTACTTCAAAATTTGATAAAAGAAGATGAACCAGCATAAGGTATGGGGAGGGGGAAAATCTGGAGGCCATGCTGTCCTGAGCAACGCTGGAAGGGAGGGCTTCAGGAAAGAAGTGCTCCGTGCTACTGAAAGATCAAGCAAGATAACATTGAAAAGTTTCCCCAGGCTGACAAAGAGGGCTGCCTCGTGGAAATGGTGGAGGCCAAAGCCAGACACTAAAAGGGGTTGCAGAACACTCTGGAGGTGAAGAAAACAAAGGAGTGTGGCCTTATCTGTGTTGGAAATCAGATGATGGTCTATTGAACACACTGAGTTGTTTCTGGGGTTTTGTTTTTGTTTTTTGTGTTTTTTTTGGGGGGGGTTGGCTCTTTGCCTTTCCATGTGCTATTTCTGCCTGGAATAGTCTTCCTTGCTTTCTTGAGTCATTCCTTCATCTTTCAAGTTCTAGCTTAGATAAGAGTCTCCTGGAAAGCCTTACCTCCTTACGGGTATAGATTTTTCTTGTCCATGGGTGCATTCTTAGTATGTAGCATAAAATCAATACTTAAATATACTTATGTGACTGGCAATCAAAGCATGGGCTTTGGAATCTAATTTGAACGTCTGTTCAGCTGCTTACTAACTGTAACCTTACAAAGTTGACGTTAGCCTTTGTGCCAAGGTTTTCTCATCAGCAAAATGGGAGGGCAACGTAATGATTATACCTACCTCATAGTGTTTCTGTAAGTACCAGTGACATAATGCAGTAAAAATACCAAAGCCCCTGTAGTGCCAGCAATGCAATGCAGTAATGCTAGCCACTGTATCTACTGCATATCCAGAGATATCTACTGTATCTCTGGATAGTTTTCAAGTGCCTCAGTGCCCTTCTCCTTCCCACCAATGCACGTTGCCATACCATTTGCCAGATATTTACATTATAGAATAAGAAAACCATAATGTTGGCTTTTTTTTTTTCCTTCCAGGATTGATCATGGCCAATGGCCAGACTTGGAAGGAGCAAAGAAGGTTCACCTTGGCAACACTCAAGAACTTCGGTCTAGGAAAGAAGAGCTTAGAGGAATGCATTCAGGAGGAGGCCCGTAACCTCATCCAAGCGATAAAAGAGGAGAATGGTGAGTGTTTCCTAGGACAGGTGCAGGAGATTGTGACTCATTCATTCATTGAACAGATGCTTATTAAGTGCCTTACGTACCTAACCTGTGCCCAGCATTGTGCCAGGCACTGAGCATATTGCAGTGAACAGCTAACCATGACCTTGCCTTCATAGAGCTCTAGGATTAAGTTCAGGAAGATTAATATTAAACACATTACCGGTTTTAAACCCTGGTCATTAACTTGCCTTCCCAAGTATTGATGATTTGCTATATGTCAGACCCTAAGTAGGGGACTGTGGCTAGAGCCTCATAGGTGATTCTATACTTAAAATGTCCTATGTCCTATGTCCTGTAGAGGAGACTCTCTGTAGAAAATAGAAACAAACCAATCCGAAAGATCCGTCTCTTCTTCCACCTCCAGGACAGGCTTTTAACCCTCATTTCAAGATGAACAATGCAGTTTCCAATGTTATTTGCTCTATCACCTTTGGGAAACGCTTTGACTATGAGGATGCACAGTTTCAGGAACTGCTGAGGTTGCTGGATGATGTCACCTTTCAGGAGGCATCAAAGAGATGCCAGGTAAGAGGTTCTCTTTCAATATCTTGGGCTAGAATATTGGAGCTGATGTTCAAAACAGATGGGTTCTGACCTTTTGGTTTGTTTAAGCTAAAATATCACCCTTTGAAACTGACTTCACTCAAACTTACTGGAAGTCAATCTGTTGACTTTAGTGTTTTCTGATAATATAACCAGATATTTACTACATACAAAGAACATTTCTAACATTCATGTAAAGTACAAAACGTTACATGATATACACCTATGCATCCATGTTGTTTTCTTTAAAAAGCATGATATTGCCACTGCCTTTGAGTCCCGCCCCTCCACGTCCCTCCCTAACCCAGGCACTCCCCTGCCCCAGAAGTGTTCTTTGGTGCCTGGCTTCTCCCTCCGCAGATTGCGGATTCATCTGTGTTAATTGCTCTTTTCTTTTTTAAATCCTGAATAGTATTTCAGTGTATGAATACACCACTGTTTGTTGCTCTGTCCCTGTCTTGATGAACAGTTGGGCTGTTTCTAGTTTGGGGATGTTATGAATAAAGCTGCCATGAACATTCTTGTACAGTTGTTCATGTGGACACGTCCATTCATTTCTCTTGAATCTATACCGGGACATAAAAGATGCCTAAAGGTTTCAAAAGCAGTTACACTACTTACATGCCCATCGGCACTTGATATTATCAATCTTCTCATTCCATAGGGTACAGACCCTTGGGATTCAAACTTCACCCCTTCCTTGGTGGGCCCTGTACTCCCATTTTGTCCCTCTGGGTCTGTGAGTCTGTCAAAAACTCTGTTCAGCTTCTTGGTCTCTCAGCCACTTTTCTGGGTTTGGAAGACACTTCTATGGCCAAAGCAACCCCAACTATTAAGGTCACATTTCTTGTATGTAGAAGTGGATTTGTTTCTATTTATTCCTGACAAACATCTTTGCCTGGAGCTTTATGGACCCAGTGAATCAAAACTGATAAAGCATTAGGATGATTCCATGTACATTAAAAGGGTGCAATGAATGTGAGCTATTATTATTATCAAAGTTATTTTTGAATTCCTTTTTCTCATTCCTAGTCATAGGAGTCCCTAATTCAATAACCTCATGTTCTTTGGCCCCATGAATGCAGAACCTAGGAAGTCATGAGAGTTTAGTGGGTACCCAGCTTATCTTCCCGAGGGAAAAGTAATTCCTGAGAGGGTTGGAAGGGGCAGTAGGGTAAGGCTAATAATAAGCATTTCTTGGAGTCCCCACATAGGCCAGGCATCTTGATGGACAGCAATATATACTTTACCATAGTTAATTCTTGCAAAAAACCCTTGAAAGATGAAATGGAGCTTCATGGTGTGTGCAAGCAGGTATGGGAGTGTGTAAGCAAATCCAGATAGTGACCTGCTGGCTCCGTCCTAGGTGCTGTATGGATCTCATGTCGCTCAGTCACCAGAAAAATCCTGGACCCCCACTGGCAGCTGGTTAAACTAAGGAGCAACAGATTACATCATTGTTATCATCATCATCATTATTATCAACAGAATATTATGGCTGGAAAGCAGCAGAGCTAATAGACCTGTGCCTGTATCTGTTTAAGTCTGAGTGATTTTCCATTATGTCATGCTTCTTTCTACCAGAAGATATTATTAGAGAAAATGTTTTCAAAAATACTTTATTTCAGTAAAATATGTCTTATCTACATGGAGATTACATCATAGCAGGGCAGACAAATCCATAAGATATGCATCTATCATCTATCTATATCTTACACACACACACACACACACACACACACACACACACTTACTTGTGATAATTACCATGAAGGAGAATAAAATAGGATATGGGAATGGAGAGAGGCTGGCAGGGGTTATAGGATCATCAGGCTAAGACCACTCCAAGGAGGTGACATTTGAACAGCACCCTAATGAAGCGAGGGGCCAGAGTTATACAGATTTCAGAGGAAGAGTGTTCTAGGTGGAAGGAATAGCAAATGCAAAGACCCAAACAAGAACATCCTTGATGTCATCACAGGGGCCAGTGGTGCTGCACTGGAGAGAGTGAGAAAGAGCAAGATGGCGGGAAGTGATAGCAAAGGAGGTGACAGGTGTGTGCCGTGGCTGGCCCATGCAGAGCTTATAGGCCAGGAGCATTATGTAGAGCTTTGTCCGAAAGCCATGGCAAGTCATTGGAGGATTGAGAGCCAAGGAGTGAAATGATCTGATGAAGGTATAAAGTGATGCCCCTGGCAGCTCTGGAAAACAGACCTGGAGGGGGTTAAGAATGGAATCAGTGAGGCTGATGAAGCCTAGCACAGCATCCAGGTGAGAAATATTGGGTGTTTGTTAGGGGGGAACGTGGCTGGGGTGGTGAGCCGTGGTCTGAAACTAGACACATTTTGGATAGAGTGCTGAAGTGCTTTGCTAGAGGGTGACAGACAAGAGTCAAGGTGACCCCAAGGTTTTAAGAGCCAGTAAGTGAGAGATGGAAAGAGAATATCCATTGTTTTGCCTCAAAAAGCGAAAAATTGGCACCAAATTGTCTCTCTGAGTGTTTCGTTTTTCTCACTTAGCTCTACAATGTATTTCCATGGATTATGAAATTTCTTCCTGGACCCCACCAAACACTCTTTAGCAACTGGGAGAAACTGAAATTGTTCGTTGCTCAGATGATTGAAAACCACAAGAGAGACTGGAATCCTGACCAAACAAGAGATTTTATTGACGCTTACCTCAAGGAGGTGGAAAAGGTGAGGAAATCAGAGTTGTTTCCTGTTTGTTCTTAAAGAGCAAATGGGAGCGTACTCATTTCCTATTGCTGCTGTAACAAATTACCACAAACCTGGGAGCTCCAAACGACACACGTTTATTCTCTTATAGTTCTGGAGGTCAGAAGTCTGAAATCAGTGTTACTGGGCTAAAATCAAGGTGCTGGCAAGGCTGGTCCCTTCTGGAGGCCCTAGAAAAGAATCTGTTTCCTTGACTTCTCCAGCTTCTAGAGGCTGCCTTTGTTCATGGCCCCTTTTTCCATCTTCAGAGCCAGCATGGAGCATCTTCTCTGCTACCGTCCTTCTCTTGCCTCTCTCTTATAAAGACCTTTGTAATTACTTTGGAGCCACTGGAATGATCCAGAATCATCTTCCCATATCAAAATTATTTTTTTTTTAATTTTTTAATGTTTATTTAGTACAGAAGGACAGAGTGTGAGTAGGGGAGGGGCAGAGAGAGAGAGGAAGACACAGAATCTGAAGCAGGCTCTAGGCTCTGAGCTGTCAGCACAGAGCCCAACGAGGGGTTCAGGCTTATGAACCATAAGATCATGACCTGAGCTGAAGTAGAAAGCTCAACCGACTGAGCCATCCAGGAGCCTCTTGCCATATCAAAATTTTTAACTTAATTGTATCTACAATGTCCCTTTTAGCATATAAGGTAACACCCACAGGTTCCAGAGACTAGGATATGGACATCTCTGTGGGTCATTATTTAGCTTACCATGGGCAGTCAAAATAGAAGCAGTATTTCATAGAGTGTAGAAGCAGCATTAATTCAGGATTGATGAGGCAGGTAGAAATAAGGATAGGGGTAAATGATATTTGGCTTGAGTCCTTGGGGATACTCAAATACTGCCTGTTCATCTTCTATTCTATGCTCTTTGCCCATATCTGAAGGAGCTATACACAAAAGGAAAGCTAACAGTTGAGCTTCAAAGAACTCTTTCATTGTTATTTGGATCTGAGCCCAGTTGCCTGCCCCTTCCCTCACCCCCCAGTGCAGAACACAAGAAAAGCTGAGTTGGATGCCAGAGTTCAGCCTCAGGGCCTGAGTGGGACTTCTGCCTTCCTCTTTGATCTTCCTATCATCTACTTTCCAACATTATAGGAAAGAAGGAGGGAAAAGCCAAATTGGATGTGTAGCCTTTAGCCCAGTCACCCCTGTGTTCAATATACCTCGATGCATCAGTATCACTGTCATAATCGTTGACTCGTCAGATTAGTTGTGTCTCCTCTTGGGATTGACCAGACTGGTAGGTTTCTATCCATCTCCCCTTTTATCTCACCTTACTGGCATAACATTAGTAGAAGCATTGATTTCTCCACAAAGGAGGAGACGTCACTTGCTAAATGCTGTGCAGGTATGGAGCCACACACTGAGCAGATTGTTGGCAAATTGAAGCTTCCGGGGCAAAGTGGTAAAGATGAAGGAATTCCATGAGGAATGGTTGATGGGATGAGAGTGGTTTCACCTAGAAAGGAAGACATTAACAGGGAGATACGAGCATTGTTCTCCATAAGAGGAATTCAGATTATTCTTCCTGGTATCAGTACAAACACGTTGAGTATTTGTTATGTGCTCTTTTCATCTCATGTAATTTGTAGTGTCATCTTAAGGGGCATGTGTATTTCATTGCTATTTTCTGAAACAGGAAACTGAAGCACAGAGAGATTAAGTGACTTGCCCTAGGTCATACAGAGAGTGAATGGTGTAGCTAATACTGGAACCCTAGTCTGTTTTCCACTGAACTGCTTCTCTTCCCACTGTACTAATAGATTCTCCCAAATTATAGATATATAAAAAAAAAAAATAAGTGTCTTGATTTTCATCCACCAAAGCCAGCAGAAGTTTCCAGCACTTGGGGCGAGAGGATGCTAATGATATTGCTGTAATAAGTCTCTACCTCTTGAGATGGCCAAAGGGAAAGATATTTCTCCTGGGAATCTTTTCTTCCACATTCTCTCCCTAGGATGAAGCCCCTGTGTGTTGTAGCAACCAAGAACCCACTGAATAAACCTATAACCTTGTGCTTTCTAGAATAGGGGCAATGCTACTTCAAGTTTCCACGAAGAAAACCTCATCTACAGCACCCTGGACCTCTTCTTTGCTGGAACGGAGACAACTTCCACAACACTGCGCTGGGGTCTGCTTTATTTGGCCTTATACCCAGAAATCCAAGGTGAGCATGCCAGTGAGTGCGCCTGGGGCAGGACAGAATGGTGTCTCCTAGAGCATACGGCTCCCAAGTTGGGACTAGAAGATAGGATGGTAGAATGGAAAAACAGTCTTGAGGTGATGTGGACTTGAGAATGGGCACATTCTTCAATTTTCCTGTTAGGACTGTGATGGGTTCACATAATCCCAGTGTAACAGAGTCCCTGCCCTCAGGAAACTCAGAATCTAGAGTGAAAACAGTGAAGTCAATGGACACTGTGGTGAGTTTCAGGAAAAGACTTACATTCTTATATGAATGTATCTTGTTACAAGCTTCTAGCCTTTTACGTCATGTCTTCCATTGGCCTGTGGATAATGTTCAGACTCCTGAGTCTGGCATATCATGCTCTCTGATGTTCCTTCTTCTGCCTGTCCAGCCTTAGCTCCACCCACCGTACATGGTGGCCTCACTAAATTACATGCTGTTTTCTTTGCACTGTCCTTATTCATGCCTCCTCCATCAAGCTTGCTGTTCCCTCTCATCTGCTTCCCCATTTTCTCTACATGGTAAATCACCAGGTGTGCCTGAAGAATCTGCTCAAATACAATCTCCTCTAAGATGCTTCCCCACTCTAATAGGAAACTCCTTACTCTAGAGATGACTTTATTATTACTGGATTATTTTCCTCCTCTAGAGATGACCTAACACACCTCCATTACTATGTGATTGCACATTATTCATATGTCTTCCCCAAAGACTGTCATCCATTCAAAGGCAGTGACTGTTATAATCTTTTTTTTTTTTTTTTTTTTCTCTCCAGGACCCAGAGCAAATTTGAGCTGGAGAGATGGGATGCTAGGATACAGTTTTTCAAACTTTGGATAACAGTTTATTAACGGGATATAAAATCAATTTAGTGGATCAAGACCAACATTTTTTCCTAAAATAAAAATAAAGATCAGAATACTTCCCATGTACGAAGGATAAGATTGTTCATCAAACTTTATTTCTTTCCATATATTTACATAAAGTATGTTTTATGATTCATGATGTAAAATGCGTTTGGAACTCTGAATTACATTTTCTAAAAAGTTTAAAAGCTATCTCATTAGGATATAGAGTTGGCTTCTGTAATAGGGTCTCCAAAATAACAATAGCTTAAAATGATAGGGCACCTGGGTGGCTCAGTCAGTTGAGCATCCAACTTCAGCTCAGGTCATGATCTCACAGTCTGTGAGTTCAAGCTCAGAACCTGGAGGCTGCTTCAGGCTCTGTGTCTCCCTCTCTCTCTGCCCCTCCCCTACTTGCTCGCTCTCTCTCTCTTTCTCAAAAATAAATATTAAACAAAAATTTTAAATGATAGAAGTTTATAGCCATCTTCACAGCACCATTATTCACAATAGCCAAAAGGTAGAAACAACCCAAGTGTCTATCAATGGAAGAAAGGATGAATAAAATATGGAATACAATGCAATATTATTCATCCTTAAACAGGAAGGCATTTCTGACATGTGTTATAACACTGATGAACCTTGAAGACATTATGCTAAATTAAATAATACAGTCACGAAAAGACATATACTGTATAATTCCATTTCTATGAGGTTTCTAGGGTAGGCAAATTCATAGAAACAAAGTAGAATGGGGGTTGCCAGGAGTTAGAGTAGGAGAAAATGAGGAGTTATTGTTTAGTGGATGTACAGTTTCAGTTTCTCAAGGTAAAAAGTTCTGGAGATTGGTTGCACAATGTGAATATACATAACATTATTAAACTATACACTTAGATGTGGTTAGCATGGTAAATTTTAGGCCACATATATTTTACCATAATTTTCAAAACTCATTAAATGGTCAGGAAAAAAAGTTCTAGGGGTGCCTGGGTGGCTCAGTCAGTTGAGTGTCTGACTCTTGATTTCAGCTCAGGTCAAGATCCCAGGGTCATGGGATCAAGCCCCATGTTGGGCTCCACACTTAGCACAGAGCCATATATATATATATATATATATATATATATATATATATATATAAATATATATTTTAAAATAAATATTTATATTATATATTATAATATTTATAATATATATTTTAAAATAAAAAATATAAATATATTTTGTACAAATAAAATATATTTAAAAAATTCTTATTTCTGTCAAAATTAAAAAATCTAAGCTTGACTCAGCAGAGCACTTTGGGTTCTAAGCTTCTTCCAACATGTTGCTCTGTTGTATCTAGAATGATGGCCTTGTTTATACTCTTAAAGATGGCTCACCTTGAGGGCTGCCTTTCCACAAGTGGGAAGGGAAGAAGGAAACACCCTTCCTTTAAGGACATGTTTCAAGTACCAAACATTCCTTCTACATTATTCTATTGACCAGAACTTAATCACATGGTCACACTTACAAGGGAATCTGGGAAATGTAGTATGTAGCTGGGTAACCAGGCATCCAGCTAAAAATCTCTTATTGTAGAAAAAAAAAAAAAGGAAAACAGCTATATTGGGGCACAATTAGAAGCGTCTTTGATGTGTTGGGTGCTCACCTAAACCAGTTCGTGTAAATCTCAAGACGTCCTTAAGAGGAAGGTAGATTTATCCTTACTGGTAAGAAGAGAAAACAGGCTCACAGAGTTTAAGTAACTTGCAGTAGTAATGTTGTAGAGCAAGAGTTTGCAACCAGATTTGTCTAAAACCCAGGCCCACTTTCCACTCATATAGTTCCTGAGAAATCAGAGCCTATACAGCCTGCTATAGTTTTAGCCATTTTGATCCTGGATGCCATTCTTTAGTTTAATCAGGCTTAAGGAAAGTTGTGGAAGAGGAGAATAATAGAACCTTCTTTTCCAGAAAAAGTCCAAGCTGAGATCGACAGGGTGATTGGCCAGTCGCACATACCAAGCACAGCCGCTCGAGAGTCCATGCCCTACACCAATGCCTTCATCCATGAGGTGCAACGAATGGGAAACATCATCCCCCTGAATGTGCCCAGGGAAGTGATAGAGGATACCATGCTAGCTGGCTACTACCTGCCCAAGGTAACCAGGGACTCTCAGCCTCAGATCTTCAAACCCATCTTTTAGAGCTCTGAACTGGAAAGTGACTCATACTCTTGCCTTAGGGAATCACTTAAATGGGAAAGAGATATATTATACCTGAGATAATACTAGTTTTTTTCTCCATGTGTGATCTTTGGAACATTAATCCAATGAGACGTTAATAAGTATTAGGGAGGGGAAAGGGGATTCCTAGGTCAAATATGTTTAGGCAGAGACCGGCTTTTCTTTGCTGTGGGATGTCTCAGTGGGTTTTTTTATTTGTTTGTGTTTACTATGTAATGTGCATTATGCGTCTTTGTGGGGATACAGCAAGCAGAAGTTCTCAGACTTTGCCACGGAGCCCTTTTCTTTGCCTTTGTGGAGCTTCTCACAGTGCTAGGAACCTGCCAGACTTGGAAAATTCTGCTTCACAATCCTGGGGTTCTAGAATATTAAAATAGGAAGGGACATTTGAGACCACCTGGATCAATATCACATTAATGCTGGAGTACTTTTTCCAGCTTTTACTTACAGACCTGTCATGGGACTGCCTCACAAAGGAAACCAGTCCAGGTGTATGCAATATGAATTATTAGAAAAAGAGAGAAAGGAACCAATACTTATTAAGCAATGAGTATGTAACATGGGCTATATAGATTCTTTCAAAATGTTTTAATCAGTCTTCAAAATACCTATTATTCCCATTTTATAAATTGGAAAGTCGAGGCTCAGGAGTGATAAAGCTTGCATAAGATCTCTCAACTACAAAGTGACAAGAGTTGGGTTCCAGAACCAGATCGGTTTTGTTTCCCAGGCTCATCTTTTTTGTACTACACCATGTTCTCTCCACAGGAGTTGCCTTACTTGGACTTTAAAAGAGTCTCCCTGCAAGTGTTCTCAGTTGGCCCCTGTTAAATTCCTGTCCTCACAAAGGAAATTCTGTTCTCCCTCTGCCCACCAGTCTTAAGATCTAGGCAGACAGCTCTCCTCTGCCCTCTGGTGTCGTCTCTGCACATTGCACATTTACAGTTCCTTTGCTTTCTCAGGGTGTAGGTCGGCTTCTGTGGATCCATTCCAGTTTGTCTAGATCCCTCTGTGTGTGTCTTACCGGCAACTTCTCTCAATAGGCAGAACCAGGGGAGCTTACCTATTCCTGTCCTATTCCTACGGCTGTTTCCATTCACTGTTTTCTTATTGATAGACATCTCGTGGGTGAAGGCTTAAGTCTAAATTATTTCACAGGTGCGGTTTGCATTTTTCTAGCAATTCATTTAGCTCCACAGACTCATTCTACCACTGGCTTTAAAGATCAGCTTTAATAAAGATCCTGGGAACTGAGAGATCTTAGTGACTATATCTTGTAGAGGCCAGGAGCCATGCCTTTGACATGAACTAGACCTTGTACAGATCGCGGCTTTACCTCTTCCCACTGCGTAACTGTGGGCATATCACTTAACCTCTCAGAGCTAAGACTTATCTATCTGTAAAATGCCATTTAAAACTACTTCATGGTTGGAGAGAAAATGAGGTCATGCATGTAGTGTTTAGTGTAGAAAGTGCTCAAAATAGCAGTGATTTACTAACTTAACAAATATCCAGTAAGCATCTAAAAGGCTCCCACCTGGGAAAACAACTCTGAACAAAATAATCATGCAAGTATATACTTACAAACCACGGAAACTGCCCAGAGGGGAGAACCCACTGGTTTCCATAAAGATACAGGCCAGCTGGAATGGGGAGGAGGGGCACGAGTGGTCTGAGAGGGCTTTCAAAGGGAAGTGGTGTGTGAGCTGAGGATTAACGAGTGATGGAGAGTTAGCTCAGTGACAAAGTAGGGAGGAAGGGCATCCAGGCAAGGAGAACAGCTTATAAAAAGGCCTAGAAATGAGTGGGAACATAGCATGTTTGGGAAGCTGAAAGGCGGCGTCTGGAGTGCAAGTGCAGGAAGAAGGAGAGTGGTCCAGACAGGGGTCAGGAGATGGGTCTCTCCCCTAAGGGTGATGGGAAGCCAGTGAAGGGTGTTCAAGGTGTGGGTGGGCGGCTGGGGGTTGGCATCATTCTATCATGTCCAAAGCTCACTCTGCTTTTAGAGCGTGGAGCAGATTGAAAGGGGAGAGAGGCCACGGGCATGGTGGGCAGCTCTTACAAGACTGTAGGCAAGGCAGCTGGTAGCCTGGATCACAGGCGGGGGTGGACACAGAATGGAAGTGACAGAACCAAGAGACATTTAAAGTAAAAATGAGCTGCCTCACTAAAGGATTGGATGAAGGCAGAATGAGGGAAAGGGAGACAACACAGAGGACTTCTCGTTTCTCGTTGTGTCCTTCGATGAATAGCGGTTCCCTTCACTGGGGGACCTGATCCTATTATTAAGCCTTCTGTGGAGTATACCAGACACTAAAGGGAAGAGAATGGGAAAAAGAGAGATGCATGGGGTATCTTTTACCTGGGTAGAGCTGCCAGAGTTATCACTTCGCTGAGCGGCTGGGTTGATTTGGGTATGGTACTGACTAGCTAGCTGTTGCATTATTCTCTCTGGTGTAGACATGTCCCTGTAGAAAGATCCATTCTGCAGTCAGTAGAAGCTACACTTCTCTGATAAAATTCCCTGCAAGCCCATCATTTTAAGCTATACCATTGCAAAGAGCAGGGTGGCTGGGGGGGTGGGGGGGCTGGGTAGGGGTTAGGCTCAGAAGACAGTGAGTTGGGGAGTGTGAGGGAATCTGGGGTGTGGTCAAGCCCTGGCATGGGAGTCAGGTGACTGCTGCACTTCTGAGTACACGTGTTGCATGGGTCAAGCCTCGCCTGAGTGTTTTCTGCCTTTTCTAGGGAACCGTGATCGTTACCAATCTGACTGCACTGCACAGGGACCCAACAGAATGGGCCACCCCCGACAGGTTCAATCCGGAGCATTTTCTGGAGAATGGACAGTTTAAGAAAAGGGAATACTTTCTGCCTTTCTCAGTAGGTGAGTTGTGACAAAAGGAGTGTGAGAATCCACAGTCCCTCTTTTGGCCCTTCCCTACCCTTTTCCCCGTCATGCTTGGCTTTTTGAAGGTTTCCAGATAGCCCTGTTCAGCGTGACTCCCCTCCTGCTGTTCTCCACACCTGTGGATTCCTTACTTCCTCAGACCTTGCTTGCATCTGGAGGTTTTAGCTTTACTTTGTTCTGTTCCCCAGAACACTGGGGACAGAGATTCAGTCCCCATCTCTCGCTCACAACGAAGGTTGGATATTTGCTATCTCTATAGAGGTTTTAAATGTCTCAAGTTCTTTTTAAAAGCCACCCACTCACATAGAGCTAGAGGCAATTTATAAAAATAGGATGGGGGTGGGGCAAGGAAAGGGGCTACTTGTTTATCATTATGGCCATCAGGAATGACTCTGGATGCCACTGTCCTAACTAGGTGGGATTCTACCCTAAGAGGCGCTTTTGATTTTTACAATTTTAATTACCCTTTAAAAATCTGGCTAATACATTTATATGGTACAAAGCTTGTAAAGTACAAAAGAGGATGTAGTGAAAACTCTCACATGTTTCTAAGCCAGCCAGTTCCAAAAGGGTGTTTTAATTCTTAACATTGTAAAAAAGGAATAACAAAAATTCTTAGAATATTCCAGGTATTGAGTTAGGGTATGTTGCTTAGATTTTTTTCAAGTAATTCCCCGATTCCTGAATTCTATAAAGATTTCTTGGGCATCTATTACGTGTCAAGCATCAACTCTGAGGATTTGACAATGAATGAAGTGGAAAAGAAAAAAAAAAAAACTGCTCTCATTAGCATGTGCTCTGGTGTAACATTGCAGGGTTCACATTACTAGAACCACTTCAAAGATAAAGAGACTGAGGCTTAGAAGGGTAACTTAGATGATCTAAAGTCATCAAATTCATGTGGCAGAGCTAGAACTCAGTGTTAACCAGATTTATCAAAAACTAAAGCCTGTGTTCTTCTTAGCACTGTCTCCTAAACATACACATATATGAACGTATATATAATAATATAGTTATATTATTTAGTTATATACATATAACTAAATGCTACACGGAGCCCATACTGTGGAATGCACGATAGTCTGCTTATCATTAACTTAAAAATAAATACAGATTGCTTTTCTGATCCAATATCCTTTTGCTGTTGATGACACTAGGGCTCAGAAGGGGAGGAACTGGAATTTGAACCCATGTGATAAGACCTGAAGTCCAAGGTGCAGCACCGCCCTGAGTGTTATCTGGGCTGATTTCTGATTAGAGCTTCTTTGTCTTTCTTCACCTGATTCCAAGTCATCTTTGCTCACATTGGACAAATCCCTCCCTGATGGGAAAGCTGCTGTGAGATATAGGAATACCTTCCAGTCTTCTGTCTACAGTAACTTCAAGTTTTATATTTCAGTACCAAGTCCCAGCCGTCTATTTCAAGGATTGGATTATAATTATTTTTGCCTCACTGGTGCTTTGCTATTGAGAATTTTATCACACCCTCTTAATTACAGACTTCATTTGCAAGCACATTATCTCATTTAATCTTTGCAGCCACCCAGTTATTAATAACTAGGAAAGCGATCAGTATTTCCTTTCTTCATATAAGGAAACTAAGAATAAGAGAGTGGTTTCTTATCCAAGGAATGAGGCAGAACAGGGCCTACGAGTTAAGGTTTTATACTTCTCATCTACTGGTGTCTTTAGCACAACTAGAATATAACTCTCTTCCCCCTTCAAGTCCCTTTCACTTTGATTCAGAGTTCATTCCACAGGTGTCAGCATACGTACGCATAACAAACAGTCCACAAACGCAGTGGCTCAAAATGATAAGTTATTAAAACAATATTAGTGCTTACAAATCTACACTTCAGTTAGGGAGTTCTGGTCTTAGGTGGGTGTGTTTATGTGTTTGGGAGGTCAGCTGGCTGAAAGGCTGATCTGGGACCTCAGCTGCAACCACAGGGCTTTCCATGTTACCTCTCATTCTCTGTCAAGCTAGCCTGAGTTTGTTTACATGGTAGCCATAAGATCCCAAGGAGGAGAATGGGTGGAGCTAGAGAGTGTAATGCTAAGCGAAATAAGTCAGAGAAAGACAAATACCATATTTCACTCATAGGTGGAATTTAAGAAACAAAGCAAACCAGCAAAGGAAAAAAAAAAGAAGAGAGAAAGACAAACCAAGAAACAGACTCTTAACTGTAGAGAACAAACTGAGGGTTACCAGAGGGGAGGTGGGTGGGGGATGGGTGAAAAAGTGATGGGGATTAAGGAGTGCACCTGTTGTGAGGAGCACTGAGGAATGAATAGAACTGTTGGAGCACTATGGTGTACTCCTGAAACTAATATAACACTGTATGCTATCTATCCTGCAATTAAAATAAACAGCTTTGTAAAAAAAAAAAAAAAATGCCAGTCATAGAAGTTGAAGCATCACTTGCATGTCAGCCAAATGTAACAGCTAACACTCAACTGGTCCTTTTGCAATAAAGGGCACTATCGGGACCACTGGCAAAACCTGACTGGGGATCTCAGGAGGAAATGGTGGTGATGCATCAGTGTTTCCTTGAGTTGGTGGTTATATTGTAGTTATGTCGGAGAATGTCCCTGTTTGTAGGAAACACGTAACTAAAGAGTTCACAGGTAATGTAGACAGTGTATGCTCAGATAACTTGGGAGAAACAAGCTCTTTGTATTATTTTTGCAACTTTTCTGTACTTTGAAAGTGTTTCAGAATAAAAGGCATGATAGGGAAAGTATAACAGTAAATAAATAACTGTAACATACAGAAAGCTATCTTAATAATATTGCCACCCAAAATGTTTCACTTAAGAAGTATTTTCAATCATATTCTTCCAATTTTTGAGAATTAACCAGATGAAGTTAATGCTAAGCTCTTTCGCAGCTAGAATATTTATTATTATTATCCAGGTGATATGTTAAAATACTTTGTTTTGCTGTGTAAGTTATTGAATTCTTTGCTCTATTTGGATTCAGTATGTAGCCCACACAATATATAAAATAAGGTTCCCATCTTACGCACACACACTCTCTCTCTCACACACACACACACACACACACACACACACACACAGAAGTTTCCCTTGATAACTGAAGAGGTTAATTAGTCCCAAATCACAGGGCTAGAATTGGAGGAGTTGAATTGGCTCTCCCTTCTTCTGCTTCCAGGTCCTCCCTCACTAACAGGGATTGGGATGTGGCTAGGTTGGTGCCAAGTGTGAGCTAAGAGATCCAGCAAGGGCCCCACATCAGAAGCAAAAACCCCACCGGGGGAAAGACCACTGTATAGAAGACGGACTATTCAAGGAGGAAACCTGAGATAATTCCAATGCAGAGGGCCATCAATGGCCGTGAGGTCCCCAGTCATTAAGAAGGAAAACACGACATGGGGGACAGATGTCCTACATTTTAGAAAACCTGCTCTGACATTCACTGGCTTCTACTTTTCAACAGTTTTGTTATCTGCTAGTGTTGTTGTTTGCTGATTGATTTTGAAAAGTCTTCAGGCTACACATTCACCTTCTAGGTCAACCCAGGCCTCCCTCCTCTTCTGGTCCCTCACCCTGTACCTTCGCCCTGTGCGTCAGCTGCTTGACCCTTGAAAGCATTGGAGTCTGGCTGGCTATCAGATTAAAGGAGCCTCCATACGTAAAGCCGTGGGGCCTTCCAGCCCCTTCTCCTACTCAGGTTTTGCAAGAAGTAGATGTCAGCCCCACACTAGATGGGAAGATGACCTATCTTATGCTTTTGTCTTCCAGGAAAGCGGGTGTGCCTTGGAGAACAGTTGGCCAAGTCTGAGCTGTTTATCTTCCTCACTTCCCTTGTGCAAAAATTTACCTTCAGGGCCCCCGACAATGAGAAGTTGAGTCTGAAGTTCAGAATGGGCATCACAGTCTCCCCAGTCAGCCACCGCCTCTGTGCAGTCCCTCGGTCTTGAAGTTGTCAGGGAGTGACCCTGAGGGACGATCGGAGGAATTGGATTCAGGAAGCTCCATGCAAATCCCAGCTTTGCTGTCTCCTCTGATGGAGCCTTGAGCAGATCTTTTACGTTGTGAATGATTTACCCTTTTCATCCAGGAGATGAAAAGCAGATACTGGTTCCTGCTCTCAAGGAAGAACTATTACAAAAACCAGAGGGAGAATGGACTTTGATTCAGAAACCATAAAGCTTATCATAAAAGTTCTAGCTGAAATCTGCCTCTTTCTTGCCAGCTTCCTTAGACACGGATTTGCTTCTGGCCTGTGGAGGTAGCTCAGGTCAAAGTGGTGCCAAATGGTTGGTAAGAGTTAGAATGTGGACCCTGAGGCAGCCAGAGGCTAGCCACAAATGCGCTCACTCGTGGTAGCACTGTGCAAGCATTATCTTGCTCCGGCCTCAGAATGGCCCTCTGGCAAGTCAGCAGGGCAACTGTCACCCCCTATGTATAGGCGGGTTTCTAAGAAGCAGCAGTTTGTAAGGTTTACCTAAAGAAACACTACCTTGGCCTTGAACTCAGGAGCAAGCAGAGGGCGACCACTGTCAACTAAACCTGGGGAACAGGTTTGGGAAACAATGTGGAATTATCTTCTTTGAGGGTCACTCTTTGCCTCAATTCCTCTATCAGGCATTTATTCTCAAGCTGTTCACATTGGACTTAACTATGTGGTGGGTGTGAGTTTTCTTGCAAGTAGATGGGTCAGTTTTTGAATGGTAAGTATTACCAGCCTAAACTCAACTGAGCCCTGGTATAGTAGGGAACCAGAAATGCCAGGATCCTGCTCAACCCTTCTGTACGTATTTGCTGAAGGGAGACAATGGCCATAAAATGGAAGGCCGAGTAACACTCATGGTCCGTGGAGTTTTGATACCAACCCCAATGCAAACACACACAAAGCCACCTGGGAAACTGGACTAAACCACATAGAAGATCTTTTTCTCCCTAAGGTAGAGACTCTGTGTGCTTCTTCCTGCTATTTGGAACTTTGTTACCACCACTGAATCAAGCTCCTGTTACCCTGATGGATGACGAGAAACACATAGCTCAGGCATTACTGTTATGTTGCCCTGGCTGCCAGCTACCCAACCACCCGAGCTGTGCTCAGACCCTCCGACGTGAGCTGGACCTGAGCACATCCAGCAGCCGAACGAACGTAGATGCATGAGTGATCCCAGCTGAGACAAGAGTTGCCCAACTGAACTCAGCCTAAACCGCTCACCTTAGATTTGTGAGTTAAACGGTTGTTTGAAGCCACTATGTTTTCAGCTGTATTGTTATACGACAATAGTTAACGAATACATTCCTACAGGGCAGGAACAGTATCCGTCTGGTTTAAGAACAGTGCCCTGAACATGATAGGGCTCAATAGTGAATTAATGGATAAAATAAGGTAGAATAATTGTGGGCTAATGTTAGATTGGACCAATCGCTCCAAATCAGATCTCTGCCGCTGCGCCTCTGTCCTTGTCACCTCATTCTAATGACCTGTTTCTCAGTCCTGATGCCAACTTCTGTTATAATCCTTTAGGAACACAGTGAAGGAGTACAGGTTTGTTCTGACCTCACTGTTTCCTTCCATTTCCCAGGTGGCTTTCTGGAATGGGGCCACCTATCCCTCTTCCCCAGGCTTAGTTCTCAAGAACAGGCTGATGTCCCTGGATGGGTATTTTGTACTGTCTGGTTCACACTGTGTTTCTGTGCATTCACCGTGAGCTATGTGTTCTGCTCTGAAAAGCTAAGAACTTTTCCCTGTGCTTTTGAAGCAGATAAGAAATGAAATTAAGCAAGAATAAAGGGTCAAATGCAACGGGTCACTTTCAGGGGCTGGCACAGAATCTCTGATGATGCCTGTTGCAACAGTCAGGGTCAGAAGAGAGGCTTCTCTTAGCCCCAGTACATGAAAGGTCCAAAGATATCACAGGGCTCTTGTCATATATATAACAACATTAAAAGATGTGGGTGGGGTGGGGGAGTATAGCATGGAGAGTCAGGTGACTGGGGGCCAGGCCTGAATTCAGTTCTGAGTTTTACCATTTATTCACTTTTGCTTGTGAATTAAACAGGCTACTTTATCTTCCTGAATTCACATCCTAATCTGCAAAATAGAATTAAATAACACCTGCTGTGGTAAATTATGAGACTGGTCAAAAGACCCACTATCCCTCTCTGGGTTGCCTTTCTTTGTGGTGCTCTTTCCACGGGACTTTTTTATATAATCACCCTGATACATCCAAGAATGGCCATGACATTCGCTCAGTAAAATGAGAGCACAAGTTCCACAAGTTCAACATGTTTCTTTTTTCTCTGCCATGAGACCAGCAATGTCCCAGATAAGGGTCTGCAGCCTACATCCAGGTGACAAAGACAGAAAGCAGAGTCCTAGCTGATTCAAGATGGACACGAGATATGACAAACCTATTTTGTTGTGAGCCACTAAGACTTTGGGATTATTAGTTATGCAGCATAAGTTATCCTAAACTGACAGACACATCAGCATTTTAATTGTGAGGACCATATAGATTTATGTTTGTAGTTACTGTGAACACCAAATATATGTGTGTCTCTATATATACATAATATATAAAATGTTACTTTAATACATATTAAATACTTAAACACAAATTTATATATTACATATAGTGTATATCGTATATATTATATTAAACAAAGTAACAGTGTATTGGGCATATAATAAATTGTGGTTGCAATGCTATTATAGTTATTTCAGACAAAACATTTTTGTTATTTCTACGCCTTTTTTTCTAGACAATTTGATCTTTTCCTCACTGGAGTCACAGAACAATATGTTCCCCCTACTGACTCCAGGGTCAGCATAGGCTCTTTCGCAGGGCTGCTGCATGGTGAAACCCCAGGTGCTACCACTGGCTGTCCTCCCCTCGTAGTGAGTGGCATCCTCTGGAGTTGGACTGTGGATAGCCACGGGTAGGGGCCTGCTCCTTGGCCGGGCGGGCGTAGGATAATTTTTGTGATCAGAAAGCTACTCACCTCATCAACCATGTCTCTCCGTATTTCTGCCAAACTAGTGAGCTCCTATCAATTCCCTAGACAGGTTAGGTCCTCTGTCATTTTCACGTCTTTATATAAGCTATTTTTTTCTATAAGAAGTCTCTCATCACACGTGGCATACCTAGCCCTACATGTCAGCTCTTCAATGACATTTTTCTTGACTCTCAGCTGGTTGGTTGCTTCCTCCTTCATTCTCTGAGAGTTTTATTCCAAAGCTTTAAAGTCCTATATCCATGTAATCTCTCCCAGTTACCCTGAGCTTTTTGGGGGTGCCTGTGCCTGAGTTTTGGTGCATAAAGGAGATGCTCGGTAAATGTTTGTTGGACCTATGGGCTGGGGGTGAGCCACCAAGTGACTACGGCAGAACAGAAGCTTTAAAGGTGCAGGGTGGCAAGCATTTCCTGCTGCTGTGCAAGAAGCCTCTTAGTTCTATGTGCCTCAAGTTCACAGTCAGAGACTGCATACTAAGGTCCCTGCTACTTCCAGAATCCTGATTTGTGGGGAGAAGAACTTCCGAAATGGCAAATCAAGGACCTCCAAAAGCCACTCCTCTATAAAAGCAACAAGCAAAGTAGCAAAAGTTGTCAGAGTCAGCATTTCTGGAACCCTGAAAAGTAACCAAAGTCTTGCAACAATCTGAGCATTTGTTTAAGGCAGAAAAAATAAAAATAAAAGAGCTGGGTCTCAATCAGAACGGCAAGCGCTGTGGCATGTGAACCTGCCCTATTCCTGCTCTCTTCTCCCCAGCTCTGCAGTCTCCTTGAAAAGCAGCAGCCTCCCAACTATGGAGGTGAGACAGCCAAGTGCCAAGCAACCACTGGAGGGAGCGGGGTAGGGGTGGGGTGGGGAGGGTGGGCAGCTGGAGCAGCCCGAAGGCACCGTGCCCAAACAGCGGTCGCTACCTGACCTGTCTGGCAGTTCCTTGAAAAACCCCATTTTCAGGGCATATCTTTTTTTGACCTGACTCAAAGTTCAGTCTGTGTGAACCACACCATAAGGCATTCGTTTAAAACAAAAATCGGTAACAATTGTACCACACTGTGGTCACCCCAGGTGGCAATACCCAATGGTGCTAAGGAGAGGATGAAAAGGGAAAACCCGGGAAGGAGATGTCCATGGGGCTTCCAACAGTTCTGGCATATTTCTGGGAATCTAAATGGCCAGGTACATGGAAGGACCGTGTGTGTGGCCAGGAAGGACCTGGCAAGGCCCAGATCTCTCACTCTGGCCAAGCCTGAGGCTCACAGGAGGAAAGCAGGAAATGAAGGCTAAGACAGAGTTGTGAAGTACCTGCTAGAGTGTCAGATGTAACCTGACTCCTATGCAGAGCCCTGAGAGGCTTCAAGGCATTTAAGGAAACTTCTGTCCACAGGGTAGCTGGACTCAGTGCTAACAGAGGAGAATGCCCACCGGCTGCCCTTAAGGAGGAACAGAAATTTTACAGAATCAGCCCCAGAAAGTCACCAGACAACAAGCAACAAAAATAACAACAGCAATAATAACAGACCTGGGTGGTTCCTGATCTCCAGAGTCTCCTCATTATACCATTTAAAATGTCAAATTTTTAACAAACAAGTTATAAACCACGTAAAGAAACAGGAAACTATGGCTGACACACAGGATCCAGAGCAAACAACAGAAACTCCCTGAGGATGTCCAGACAGTGGATTTATGAAACAAAAAAAACTTAAGATGAGTTATTTTTAACAGCTTTAAATTATTAATAAATTCTAATATTTATTTCAGTTTAAAAGACTTTAATGTGAGATATTTTTGCACATATTTTTGGTGTGCAACTTGTCTTTGTATGTAAGTATGCACTGTGAAAAAAATCACCACAATCAAGCTACATAACTTATCCATCCTCTTTATAGTTAACCTTGTGTGTGTGTGGCGGGGAGGGGGGGGAGGTGGTGGTGGTGGTGGTGAAGATCTATCCTCCTAGAAAATGTCAAGTACAAAATGCAGTAGTGTTAACTATCATCACCACGATGAACATTAGATCTCCAGAACTTTTCACCCCACATAACTGAACCTTTTTGTACACTTTAATGAACATCTCCCCATTTCCCACACCCCCCAGCCCCTGGCAACCACAATTTTACCCTGTGCATTTATGAGTTCGGCTTCTTAGATTTCACATTTAAGTGAGATCATGCAGTATTTCTCTTTGTCTGTCTGTCCTACTTCACTTACCATGTCCTCCAGGTTCACCCTTGTTGCAAATGGCAGTGTTTCCTTCTTTTTCAAAGGTTGAAAAATACTCCTGATTTCTTCTTATTGCCACATCAGAGGACTGTCTTCCATTTCTAATATCCCCTTACTTTTTAGCCTGCCCTATTATTTATTATGGATAGCACACAGTCTTGCTTTTTTTTTTTTTAATCCATTCAGCGTCTGTATCTTTTGATTGAAAAGTTTAATCAATTTTTATCTAAAATATTGATACAGAAGAATTTATTACCATTTTGTTAACTGATTTGTTTGTTTTGTAGCTCTTTTCATCTTCTCTCCTGCTATCCTCCTTTATGGTTTTTTTTTTTTTTTTTTTTTTTTTTTTTTCCCTATGGATAGGCTTTTATTCTTTGCTCATTTTCTTTTGTGTAACTTCTGTAAGTATTTTCTATGTAGTTAATGTGGGGCTTACATAAACTGTGGTTATAACAATCTATTTCAAGTGGGTAACTTCATGTATAAACAAATCTCTACACTTTTACCGCTCCTCCTCCCCCCATTATATACTAATGATGTCACAGTCAACAACTATTTATATTGTGTATGCATCAACATCATTTATAGTTGCTGTGAATAATCTCATCATTTACTCACCACTATAATAGTAACACAGTATTCTGTTTTTGTCTATATTTACCTTGGCCAGTGAGTTTCATACCTCCTTATGTTCTTGTGTTGTTGCTATTTAGCATTCTTTCATTCAACTTGAAGAATCCCCTTTAGTATTTTTTTTTGAGAGTGAGCCCAAGCACATGATGGAGGAGGGGCAGGGGGTGAGGGGGAGAGAGAATCTAAAGCAAACTGCATGCTCCACCCTGAGCCTGACCCTCACTAGGTCATGACCTGACCTGAAATCAAGAGTCTGACACTTAACCCACTGAGCCACCCAGGCCACCCCCTCTCCCTTTAGTAATTCTTGTCAGGCAGGTCTAGCAGTAATGAATTCCTTCAGCTTTTGTTTATCTAAGAGTCTTTACCTCCTTTTTATTTTTGAAGGACATGTATGTCAGGATTAGTACTCCTGATAGGTAGTTTTTGTTTTTGTTCTTTTTCCTTTCAGGTTTCTGAATATATGGTCCCACTATGTATATTCAGACTGCAAGATTTTGCTGAAAACTCTGCCCATAGTCTTAAGGGGTTCCCTTGTGTGTAATATGCCATTTTTCTTTTGCTGTTTCAAAATTCTGTCTTTAACTTTTGACAGTTTGTCTTGGTGTGAGTCTCCTTCATCTTATTTGGTATGTTTTGGGCTTTATGGATCTGGTTTTCTATTTTTTTCTCCCAGGTTTGGAAAGCTTTCCGGTATTATTTCTTTGAGTAAAGCTTTCCACCCATTTCTCTTTCTTCCTTCCAGGACTCCCATAAGGAGTATTACTTAAGTCCCTTAAGCTATCTTCACATTTTCATTCTTTTTTCTTTGTGCCCATTTTACTGAATGATTTCCAATGACCTTTTAGTTTCATTGATCTTTTCATCTGTTTAATACACTCTGTTAGTAAAGCTCATTTTTTAAGTTTTCAGTTCAGTTATTGTATTCTTTGACTCTATGATTTCTGCTTGGTACTTTTTAATATTTTCTCTTTGTTTATATTCTAACTCTGCTCATGCGTTGTCGTCCTGAGTTTGGTGAACATTGTTATGATCATTATTTTTCATTTTCTGTTAGGTAAATCACAAATCTCCATTACATTAGGGTCAGTTTCTGGAGATTTACCTTGTTCTGTTATCCAGAACAGATTTTCCTCTTTCTTCATTTTCCTTGACACTCTATGTTGCTTTCTGTACATTAGATAAAACACCCACCTCTCCAAGTCTTCACAGACTGGCCTCACATAGGAGATGAGCCTCACAAATCAGCCTGGCCAGAGATTGTGGATGCCTCTCAAACCTCTGTGCTTGTCCAAGCTGTCATCCTTGTTTTTGGTGGCCCCCAGGAGAGCAGAGAATGCCAAGTTCTGTTAGTGCCTCCAGACAGGTGAGGTAAAAGCCAATTCCTCACACAGCAGCTGGAAAAGTTGGAACACTACATGTGTAGTCCAATTCCTTCCCTCCTCAGGGAGAAGCTAGGAGCCAGAGTTTATCACTGAGCTGGGCAGAGGAACTGTGGCAAATTCCTCCTCCCTCATTTAGGCCACACACTCTTTCAAATGGCTACTTTGTCTCCTGTTGCCCCAGGGTCCTCATAAATGTTGAGTCACATAGCTCTCCTAGCTGGGTCAGAAGCCAGTCCCTTGGGTAGTGGCTGGAAAGGCTGAGGGGAGGGAGGTTAGGTCTAAAGTCCATCTGTTTCTAGGGAGCAGCTGGGGACTTGGTTTTACTGCTGCAGCATTGCTGAGTACAGGAGCTGCAAGAAGTAAGTACCCATACACCTTTTCAAAAATCCCAGACATTAGTCATTACCTGTGCAATCAGCTCCCAGAAACAGGCAAGTTAGAAGCCAGGTTGTCGGTTGGCAACTGGAAAAGTCAGGGTGGTAGTATAGTCTACCTTCCAGAGAGGTGCTGGGTTTTATTGCTGGAGCGAGCTGAGATGAGGAGTCCTAAGAAGAGCCTACAGGATCATTGAAAGCTGTCGCTTTCTCTGTGCACCCGAAGGGACTACTGAAGGCTGGGCCTTGTCAGCTCCTAGAGAGAAGAAAGTTAGAAGTTAGACCCTCAGGCAGCAGCTGGAAAAGTGAGGGCACTAGATGTAGAGTTCAACTCCTTCCAGGGAGAAGCTGATGGCTAGGTTTTTTTCACTGGAGTCAGCCAGGGGCGGTGGGGTAGGAGGGTCAATACAGGAAGTACCCACCAGTTTGATCACGCTTTCAGAGGACTGGGGATTGCCTACCCCATCAGCTTCTACATGCAAGCTGATGACTAGGCCAGCCCTCAGGCAGCAGCTGGAAAAGTTACAGTGCTAGATGTGCAGTCAGACCTGTCCAAGGGTGAAGCAGGGAACTGAGCTTTATTGCCTGCCACTCAGCACTGAGCCAAGGGAAGGGCTCTGGGAAGTGTTTGTGTGCCCACTGAAAACCATGTCCTTGTTGTTTGAGGTCCCAGGACACTAGCACATCCCAGGCCTCATCAGCTCCCAGAGATGATGCCTTAGTTAGAAGCTAGTTCTTTACGTAGCAACCATAAAAGTCGGGATGCTAGATGCATGGTCCAAGCCTTTCACTCCCTAGGGAGAAGCTGCTTGTTGGGGGTGGGGGCAGGGCTCCACCCAATTGTGTGGTGCGTTGCTGGGGGTGGGGTTTATGGTGAAAGTGTGTCTCAGCTCTTCTTACCTGTTTCAGCGTGGGTATTTCCTTAGTCACCTGGTATGCACAAGTCTCTCTCAAGTGTTTTTCTGCATTTCTCTCAGAGATACCGATCCATGTGCAACAGTTTATTGAATCCACGGGTGGAGCATTTCTTAATTTCTTGCCCACTCAGATACTCCTTTAATGCATTTCCCTTATCTCTTCAGAGCGTCTTGAGACTGGATTTCAAAAGAAAACACTCTGTCCATCGTCAGCAAGTCTAGTTCAGCTAGTACATATGTATCGACTGTGCAGAAGATACTGTGCTAAGTGCTGGAGGGGAAACAGAGATGAACCAGATATGGCCAATGACCTCAAGAAACTTAGTGTAGTGGGGCATTAAAAAAAAAAAAAAAAAAAGGTTGATCACATTACGGTCACTAAGACAAAGAATTGGAAAACTTCAGAAAGACAGATCTGTCATCTTATTCGAGAAAACTTGGAAGGATTTATGAAAGAGGGAAATATTTGAGGTAAAGCAAGCAGCAGGTCTGAACTGCAAGTTTTACTACTTACTGGGAGCAAGTTGCTGTGGCCCAGCTGGGCAAGGGAACCAAGTGTTTCACCATCACAATCACGGCCGGCTTAACAATCCAACTTCAGCTCTATCCCTGAGCATGTCACTGTGTGCAGGAAGGTGTCTGAAGGTTTCACTTCACGACATTTCTGTGGTCACGTACCACTGGAAACTTCAGAGATGTAGAATGTGTCCATTCAACCTAGGCATCTAGAAGAAGCTGTCCAATTCAATTTTTTGTGATGATAGAAATTTCTTTACTTGCACTGACCAATACTGTAGCCACTAGGCTAATGAGGAAATACAACTTAATTAAAATTTGTTTAAATACATATTGTGGCTAGAACCACCACATTGGTCAGTATAGGTCAAGAATCTCTGGTAGGGAACTAATCACAAAATTATGGGATGATGTTGGGCCAGCATTTATTGTAAAATTCAGAAAGTCCACTTTATGGAATCATGTTCTTTTGGCAACGTGGGGATCTATCTAAAGTGAGATGGGACTTTATTCTCATTTTTGCATGTCTGGCACATGAACTTCATTCATGTGATAAAACAAATATTTACTGGGCATCTATTAGCAGCAACAGAATTAAGCCTTTCCAAGACATGTTGTACTTTCCTAAAAATTTCACAATTCATTGTGACACACATGTATAGAATGGGAAATAAGGATGCTGGAAACAACAAAACAAAACAAAACAAAACAAAGTGGCTTTAAGAAACATTGCTTAAGAGAAATTCAGGTGGGAAGTGGCAGCTGATATGGCTAAATGGTGGTATCAGGGATCCAAGCTCCTTAGTCTTTGTTATTCCATCATCCCTGAGGGTCACATCTCTTTGGCCAGACCTTAAATGGCCCCATGTAGTTACAATGGGGTCTGGAAAGTAATTATCCTCCCCACCCCCCGGTCACTGGATAGTGAAATCACAAGCTAAAATATGGCATTCTGTTACCAAAGGAAGAAGGGGATAATGGATATTGAGGGATAAGCAGCAATCTCTGCCAAAGAAAACCCAGAAATATTCTGGATTTCATGATAATGGAAAATGTCTAGATCCCCATGTGAAACTGGAGACATAAAAAGGGAACACCAAAAAAATCACTCCTACACACCTTCTCATTCACCAAAAAATTCAATGAAAAACTAAATTAGAAGAATTAATGCAATTATTTTTTCTTTAACAAACTAAATATTTTAAGTCCTTTATTTAAAGCAGCAAATAAATGTGCACTTGTAGCCACTAAAAATCCACCATCACTGTCAGACACAGAAATCAGAAAGTTTATTTAAAACGTTTCACAACTATTATATTGTTATTGGACAATCATTTATTTAAAATAATATCCTAAATACTTACAAAAATAAATCAAGTATTGCTTCTATTTTTCAAGTGTCAAAGTCTTTTGCCATAGAAAATAGAAAGAACCTTTGTAAACTAAACGTAACATTTAAGCTACATCAAGTTTAATAACTGCACACTATTTTCTTTAATGGCTGTGCTTTACAAATTCCCAAGCTACTTCTTTGTAATGTATAGGTTCACAACAGGAATGTATGCATACAGCCATACATACACATTTTTACATAGGAATGTTTCTCATTAAATATGCCTATAGAGAACCTAACATAGTACTGTGGCCTAAAAGCCACCCCATAGAGCCCAATGTGCCACTATACAGAAACAGGTGTAGATGTAGAAGCATTATCTAACATTCAAATTAGCAATCCAGTTATCAGATGATGACATCTTAATGAGGGATACTCAGTTTAGTGTTTCTAGATAAGACATTAATTCTTAATCTATACTAAATCATAAGAGTTCAACAGCCTGATTCACTGAAAAAAAAAAAAAACAGAATAAACTTCAAATATTTCTCAATACATTAAGTGATCATTGTCATATGTATACACACTTTTAACTTAAAAAGAGAAAGGAATATTAACCTTAGAGCAAATGCTCAACATTAAAGATCGCTTCCAAACTGGTCTGGGGTTGTACTTTTATCAGTGGGGCATTCAAGACCTTACCATACAGACAGATAGATGCTGGCTTTCTCTTCCCTGGCATATGCACTCAAAACACAGACATAAATCATAGTTCGTGATGAATATTTATAATGCTGTACCACCCACAGGGTGTCAATCTCACTACATTAACCAGATGTGGAAAATAATCTCACTTCTGATCAGTTCCTGAATTTCCATAAGGTTAATCACAATAATACAGAACTTTACATTAGTCTTGTATAAATACTCCTGTATCAAGCATTTTAAATTCTACTTATCAACTAGAAAAGTGATAAATCACAAAATTTGCTTTTTCTCTATTAAAAAAGAATCTAGCTTTCTGTCCTTATTCAGAAATTGCACAAATTATTTAGAAATTCCAAATATAATAATTGAAAATTTATGAGCAATTGACTGTGAAAATACTAAATTATTGAAATTGATGTTTTACAACAAATTCCAATAAAAGGGAGCTTGAAGAACTTGTAAAATCTCAATTATGAGCAAATAGTAAACACCAAAGGAGCAGATGTCCTACACTGACCAAAATATACCAAAACGCCATAATATTTGGAAAATTTTAATCAGCATGCTAAAATATTTTCACAGGGCTATTTCATTTCACTAAAAGTTGCAGGCAGGCAGACTATAGGAATATACAAAAAAGCAAACCAACAATATAATTGCACCAATAAAAACCATCAAAATCTAAGAGGTAGTCAACAGAAGTAACCCTGATGAAACAATATATCCTGACAGATGCTCCCTAATCTTAAGAGACCTAAATGCAGTATGAAATTCTTGTATTTTCAGTGATTAGGAAAAGTGTACTGGTAGATAATCTAAAAAGCAAGTATCTAAATGAATAATACTGTAAATGGAACAATACTCACATATGCAACGAAAGGCGGAAAATAAAATCTGGACCAGGGGTCTACAGCCTGCAGGCCACATCCATCCTCCTGCCAGTTTTTTGTCAATAAAATTTTATTGAAATGCAACAACACCCATTTTGTTTACATATTTGTTTATGGTTGCTGTTTTCACACTTACAGCAGAGTCCAGTACTTGGGAGACATCATATGGCTCAAAAAGCCCACAGTGTTTACTCAACTGTTTACCATCTGTCTCTTACAGAACGTTTGCTGACCCCTAGTCCAGACATATGCTGACAGGTACGCAGTTGGCGAACGGCACTGGAAGGATGAACTACAAACGTCACAACCTAAGGTATTCAACTATACGGAATGCAAAATGCTAATTGTGCCACAATTCAATTCCTTTTCATATCTGGAAGAATCCGAACAGTTTTCTTCTTTTTATGTTTGTGGTCTAATATCAAAGAGTATTTCCAAGTTACTAAAGAAAGGTTGATCACAGCACTGTCCGAAAGAACTTTTCGCAACGATGGGAATTTTTTATATCTGCACTCTCCAATACCGGAGCCATCAGCCACATGTGGCGGTTGAGCATTTGAAATGTGGCTGATGTGACCAAGGAACTGAATTTTTAATTTTAATTAATCTTATTTAAATCGCCACATGTGGCTTGTGGCTAGAATGCTGGACAGCACAGATTTAACTCAAGATCTAAAGTGTGGCTCCTAAAAAAGGCCAAAAAAATTAGAAAATAACACCTCTGAAGGTAAAAGCTTTGGATAGAAGTGAACTGAATACCATAAACTCAGTCCCAGACAGATTCTTTAATTCGTAAACAAAATCAAACTGATTCCGGATTATTCCATCACCACACCATCTCTTTGCAGTGAAGAGGAAAAACTATTATGGCATGTTTTTTAGTAAATGCCCTGATAATTTTATGCTTAAAAGCAATAATTATGATCATTATATTAAAACATGTGTGGACGTTTCACACAAATTATATTTTTTGCCTTACTTCCCATCAGAAAAATCACTTATAAAAGTCAGCTTATTTCCATATCCTTAACATTTCAACCATGCTGTACAGAAGCCCTTGTTTATAGTAGGTACATATGAGAACTAGGAAGTTTCCTGAATCTGCAAAATCTCCAGTTAGTCACTTTTACTATGGCAAAAAGTCATTTCAATAGTCAATCTTCCAAATGTTATAACATCCATCACATGATAAAAGAGACCCATCTGATGACAGATTTGAGGATAGAGGTAAAACCTTCTATGCATCGAGTCAAAAAGCGTAACTCTTGTATAGTTCTCCATGTACCTACTCAAGACTATTTTTATATGGACCCACGCAATAAAGCAAATATAGATATATTTGTAAATTACTTATTACTGATTATACATTGCAAATTAACCAAGTTACTGGTACAAGTGAAAACATTAAAATATACAAAGTCAATTTGAAATTATAACACTCTCAGAAGACAAAAGTTTGAGATGTGTGCCTAATTATATCTTCCAATTACTCAAATATACTCCCTTAAAGAAATAGCTGACTCTATATTTTGCTTTCCAAGTCAGCTGACAAAATTAATTTTGTGCATGTTAATTTTAAAATAGCTGATATCCAGCGTCATAAATTTCTTTTTCAATCTGGCAGTTAATTGAAGGATACAAAATATTTTAAGGGCACTTCTGTTTATGTTTTCTTCTGTAGTTTAATCAGGTGTTGTAGCAGGAACTTTAACAGAGAGATTTCTTCTGGTGTTGGTGATGTGCCGTTGCTGTGCCAGGAAAGACCGTGCGGGAGCGCACGCACCAGGGTCTTTGCAGGCACCACTGCCGCTCACGAGCCTAGATTCCATCCCCAGCTTCTGGAACGCTAGACTCTGCACAAACATAAGCAGATAAGGAACAAGACTACTTAGTTTGTCAAGTGCTTTTCACTTGACAAATATAAAGTCATTTCCTCAAAACACTACTATAAAGCTAATTGATGTTTTTCTCCTTTCGTAGAAAAGCTAAGGGTTCAGAAGCTAATTCATCTGTACATTGTAACACCAGCAAGGAGGAGGAAACAAAGGCATAAAACTCAGTTTCTCTATTTTAACCCACTAAACCTGAAATCATCAAAAACAGTAGCTTAAATTAGTATTCTAACATTAAGCTTAATTATAACAATAAAAAAAGGTTCCAAAGTAATTTTTTCTGTTTGGGCCTTCACTCCACCCACTATGAGCAGACATAACACAAGAGAAAAGCTTAGGTCAATGATTCTCAAATGAGGTCCTCAGATTAACATTTGCACCACTGGAAAAAAAACGGAAATTCTATCTTGCAGATTCTACCCAGACCTACTAAATCAGAAGTTCTGCAGCTGCATCCAGTAACTTGTGTTTTAACAAGTCTTCTAATGCGTGCCAAAGTGTGAGAACCACCATAGTTCACTACTGTCTATCTACACATTGATACATGACAAGTTACTGTAGTTGTGGATATTGGGTTTTTTAGTAAGAAAAGTAATTACTTTTTCTCACTAGCCCACGTAATAGAATTTTACTAAGCTTAGAATCACTAGGAATTAGTATAACACACAGAATATAGTAAATGCTCAAAAGACATGGGTAGAAAATGAATACGTAGTGCATTATTTGGATCTAATATCTTTAATGATTTATGTATTGAGAGGCTGCGGAGGAACAAAGAAAATAATACACAGTTACCAATCTTAACTCGGATGACTGACTTATGAGGGAAAGTTCTGGGAACACTTCACATATGATTTCCTTTAAGGCCTTGCTACATTAGGCCAGATTTTATCAAACAGAGAAGGGAAGGCAAGAGCACAGACAAAAAATATGGTGACATACAAGAATAGGCATGTTTGAGGAAGGACAGCCCGCTCTTTGTGGGGAAGCACAGGGTTCTGACATGGGAGTCCATACTCTCTCATACTAAATAAGCAACAGCTAAGGTAGATAATGGCTGTGTTATTTTCTATTTCGATTAAAATAATCCAAAAGAACCATATACATCATGAAATGCTTGCAAATATCCCACTGACAGTAAGGATGACAAAATAAAATGCACTTCAAATAATTTTACACTATTTTCTCCTTTTTTAACACAGACATACAACTACCGAAGAGTATTTCTTATTAAAAACAAAACAAAACAGAAAACAAAACACAGTGAAAGACACACTTAGAGGCTTCATGGGATGTTAAAACAAATGCTGAGTACTAGAAACACGGGATTTTCATTTCACAGATATTCACATTTCTACAGAAACACTATATGAAGCACAAATTAAATATTTTAGCTCAAATAAGGCAATTTTTAAAATATTTGTGAACTGTTGTGTGTGTGCTTCATGTGCATCACCTAAAAACACTGAAGTATATAATTTGGATTATGACTCACATTAAAAAGAAGAGAGTATGTCAGGAGATACCTGACTACATGCACACAGGGTAACTTCTGTTTACTTATATACGTAAGCATGCATGTGTAATGATCTGTGGTAGAAAATATATTTCTTTCTGTGGCTCCTGGTCAAAACATTTGATAAACACAACATCCAATCACTGGTTGAATGTCAACTCACCTTATTGTACCAGGCAGAAACAATGAGTTTTTCTTCATAATCACGGAATTTTGCTACTTTACATTCACTCTGGAAAAAGACAAAAGGACTATCAAAATCCCAGAAATAAACCCAAACTACCAAAACTGGAATCATTTTTTCACTCTGCTCATTGAGAGAATTTGAAAAATGCATTGTGTAGCACATAAAGCAGTCAAAATCTGAACTGGATCATGGAGAAAGCATGCACAATACCTTTAAGAAAGAGTAAGACTGTGACTAGTAAACCTTTAACTTCAAAAATTTTACTGGTAGGACAGCACTTAAGCAACAACAAATAAGAAACTCATGATTCTCATGCTACTGTCACCTATAAAGAGAGACGAAAGTAATAACTGGGTTAGATGACAAAACAGACCAGCATCTATGGAGGACTCAAAACTAAGGAGAAAGAGGATGTAGTAAAACATATGCCAGAAAATCCTAAAGATCTCCTGTAACGCTTAACCCGAATTTTTCTCTCTCGTTCCTCGGTCATCTGTATACTAGATTGCCTGTGGCCATGCTTGCGTGCTGACCTAGAGACTGACATCCATTTCTTAATTGCTCAAATATAGCAAATTTAGTAATTTCATTGAGCACCAGATACAGTTGGCTCACGTAAATGTTCTACATAAACACATGAGTGTTCCTACAGCGAGATGCTCACAGTACAAAAGGACGCAAGAAATGACGGGGGCAAGATGGCCTTTTGCTGGCTCACACCCACTCCAGACAATGACTCCCCAAGAACGATGGCAGATAGAATAACATCTGCTATTTCTATTACTCTTATTTTTGCTTCTTGCAGCGTATGTGCAGAAAAGTACACATGAACCAAAGCCCATATGCTGTGACGTAACCCAAGTTTCTCCTCAAAGCCCTATCATCAGAGGTGCCATTCTGTCTTTCTACTTGGTAGGGAGCTGCACTTGAAGCATCGACGATGCTGCACACGCTCACTGGCATTCACTGGGAGGTGGATAATCAGGGCAACTCAGAGCTCAGGGGGTTTTCAGTCCAAGTCTCATTATTTTACAGATGAGGAGACCTAGGACCAGAGAGGAGAGGTGATAACTTTAAGAGAACTTACCAATAAAGTAGCAAACTTGGCCTCTCATTTATGTGATATTTAATGCTGGGAGTACAGATATATAAGATACACGCTCTGCCCTCAAACTCTGACACACACCAGGAAGAAGAACAATGCTATTGTGGGTTGAATTAATGAGTTCAAAATACATGGAATCGCTATGGAGAAATAACCAACTTTGTCTAAGGAATCCAGGAAGACACATGTGAGTTGGATGCTGAAGAATGGATAGTATTTCTGCAGAGAGATGCCCCCATCCAGTGCTTTTTTTTTACAGCACGTGACAAGGCCTGGACAAGCACTTAGCAAAGGGCACATAAGGCTGGTGTGCACTCGGAATGTTAAGTCTTTAAACAAAATAGTTCCACTACAGTCCATACGCCCTGGCTCAGAAATAATATGAAGAAAATGGTAAATGAATACAACATGTTTCTCTGAAATACAACATTCCTAGTTGATTTAAAAAGAAACCTACTATCAATTACTCAAATTTCAAGGCTAGTATACAGACCTCATCATGGCTCTGCAATTACACATACGTTATTATAAGGAAGCACATAATGACTTCAAGAATAGTATCACATCTCACCATAGTATTAAATAATTTTGTAAAACACTTTGCAAAGGAAACTAGAACATGCCCAATTATAAAATCTATGAATATACAGTTCCAGACTGACATACTTATTAACGCAGCCAGTAAAAATGGTATGATCATCAGCACAAAAAATAAGTTCCAAAGACCAGGCTAATTAATGAGAAGATGTCATCGCTAACATAACTATGCATGATTAACAACCAAGACTGCCACTTCAGTGCAAGGACTTACTGGATTCTATGAGCACTTTCTTCCCCCAGGAATTGCAACTAATGAGTTTACTTAGGTTCCAGTGAGGAATAGGGAGAAGAAAAGAGAAGGAAAATCTAGTTAACAGAATAGAGTACCTTTTTTTAAAGGTGAGTTTGGTTCCTTTTTTTCCTTTATTTACTTATATTTTCTGAATGAACTCTAATCCACATAATTTTAAAAGGAGCTAACATTATAACAGAACTCTATTAGCCACTAAGGGCTATCCACAGGACTGGCTGTTGTGGGAGTGACAGAGACAATGTAGCAGAGTAGATAAACTCCTATTGGCTGGTGAGATGCTTTGTAGTAAACATACTGAGTGCTAAAACATGGCATTGCCAGCTCCTGATTTCAATTTCTTGTGAAACTTGATCATTAATGGCAGATGCTGGACAGCAATTAATTATCAGGATTATACAGAATAATTAAAAGGAGACGTGTGAATATGAAAATTTTACCTCCAGAATCTCAATTCTTCTCTCTTTCTCTGCCAACTGCTTTCTAAGTAGCATTATTTCAGCTGATGCTGGATTTAGTTTGGGATCTAAAGTTTTTATTACCTGTTGAAAGAAAAAAAAACAAATATTTTACATTTACTTTACATTATCAAGTACTGAAATATAAGCACCTATAAACCTCTGTGAATAAAGTGGAAAATTGTCCAGAAAGTGATCCAGGTGTGAACTATGACTTATTTTACAATTAAATTTGAGTAATAAAAATAACATTATAGAGGTAGAATGATATTATAATTCAGTACCAAAATGGGAAGATCCCTATCTCAAAATAAAATTTCCTTTCTCCAAGGCTCAGTACTCAGGGATAGTAATCTAGTCTTATTAAACTTTGAGCACTGAGGTCTTGAAACAACACTTTCCATATTTATCAGATACATTTTTTAAAAAATTAAAAGAATTTGCTAATTATATAGGAACTCATTGTACAAAGTAACAAAAAAATTCTTAGCAACAACCTTTTTCACTACCATTATCTAGTGAAATGTAACTCAATATGTAAGATCAACTTATTAGAAACTGATGACTTTGTCTGCAATCCCTAGAGTGGCTCAATCACATTTATGGAAGTCACTAAAAGTTAGGTAAAAAGAGATTTTGCTCAGAATGCTGTTCATAGACTCAACTAAACTATGAAGCCAGCAGTATAACAAGAAATTAACTTGAAAATATCAGGTGTAAATTAGAAGACAAAAACAAATTTCCAATAATAAGGTCAGTTGTATGATGTAATTACAAACCTATTCAAAAAGATTTAAACTGATTTAAAGATTTCACCTATATTCACTGAGGTAAAGGAAAAAGACTGAAAGGTAATATGCCTAAAAACTACTGTGGTTCATTCAAAACAATTTGCTGAGTGCTGAATATGGCAGGCACTGACTATGGCCCATGGGATACAGGAGGCTTGGTGCCTGCCTTCGAGGAGTTCACATTGTAAAAGCAGAGTTTAAATCATAATTTAATTACAGAGAACACATCATAATTTTTTACCTCTAAGTAATAAAAAGTATGATTGTGACTTTTCTATATTTTCTGAATTTTCTATCATGGACATTATGTTACTATAATTAACCTCTCCCTCCAAATAATGTAAAGGTAAGAAATGAAATCATGTTTATCATACAAGCAATTGCTTTTTATTTTTATTTTTTAAATGTTTATTATTTGAGAGAGAGAGAGAGAGTGGGGGAGGGGCACAGAGAGAGAGAAAGAGAGAGAGAGAGAGACAGAATCTGAAGCAGGCTCCAGGCTATGAGCTGTCAGCACAGAGCCTGACACGAGCTTGAACTCACGAACTGCAAGATCATGACCTGAGCCAAAGTCAACCGACTGAGCCACCCAGGCGCTCCAGCAATTTTTTTTTTTAAATGATAGTACTTGATGATGACAAGAATATGGTCACTGTTTTGTCTACTTAATTGTGATCCTTTTAGAATATCATTTAGATATATGTATCAAGCACATTATTAAAATGTTCTTATCCTTTGACCTAAAACTTCCATTTGACCCATTAGCTTAGGAACAAGGCTAACATAATAAGCCAAAATAAGGGGCAAGCTTTCTATATAAATAAGTTGCTTATAGTCTTATTTCTAGAAGCAAGAAGGAAAAAGAAATGGAAACAAACTATTTCCAACAACAGGATGATGACTAAATTACTATATACTGCATTCAACTGAATATTATGTAGCCATTCTTTTACTTTGCACAGTCCGCTCTAGAAGCATTTGTCTTGTTTACCTATTCCCTGTGCTAAGTATAACAGCTGCTTAATAAATATTAAAGTATGTTTATATAACATGAGGGAATTATTTTAAACTTTCAAAATATAAATTGTATGTGCTATGATCATACAAATTGTGTGTTCTATGTCTGCAATCATGGACGTAGTATGCACTGAAAAAAATGCACAGTTAAGAAGAAAGGGAATCTTTCTATGTTTTATATTTTCTACTAAAAGCACTTATATAGTTGAGAGACACTAGACTGTGGCAGAGACTGTCTGGATATTTACCAAGACTCCCTAGAAGTTGAGTGCAGCTGTGTGCCTATATTCTGCCCACTGCAGTGAGGGTGAAAGTGGTTCATGTGGCCCCCAGGCCCACCCCGTTACTATCTCCGGTATGGTCTAGGCTGGCTGCCCTCGTCTACCAGCTGGACTAAGTCAAGTACAGCTGGGAACATTGTGTTCAAGAAGGCAAAGACTCTGTCAGCTGGGGGCTCGGGGACACTGCACGGAGCAGAGCCCCTCCCCCACTGAAGAATGGACTTCATATGAAGCCTTGAGATCTTGAGGTGTATCTGTTGTTGCAGGTAATATGGACAACTTAATAAATACAAAATTCAAACATAAAAAGAATAGATACATTAGCAGTATTTTAAAGCGTCATCATATAATCCTCTTGTTTATTCAACAAATAGAAAAGAGTATATTGATATTCTCTAAGAGAGAATGTTTTAAGAAAATACATGGTATTCATGGAAATAAACGATTTTATGAGAATGTTCTTACAGATATTTAAGTTGGAAATAGGGAAAAAGACCAGTCTGGTAAACATTAGAAGAGTGTTTAACTATCTAATCTAAATTAAATGGTAAAACAATTTTAAACAAGTTTGAAGAGCAAAATTTTCACAAAGGCAAACATTCATTTTAAGAACTAAAGATTCCAGGGGCACCTGGGTGGCTCAGTCAGTTAAACATCCAACTTCCGCTCAGGTCATGATCTCATAGTTCATGGGTTCAAGCCCCACATCGGGCTCTGTGCTGACAGCTCAGAGCCTGGAGCCTGCTTCAGATTCTGTGTCTCCCTCTCTTTCTGCCCCTCCCACATTCATGCTCTGTCTCTCAAAAATAAATAAAAGTTAAAAAAAAAACAAAACTTAAGAGCTAAAGATTCCATACTTTCTTAAATTTTTTTTTAATGTTTATTTATTTTTGAGAGAGAGAGACAGAGTGAGCCCTCAGCACAGAGCCCAATGTGGGACTTGAACTCACAAACCATGAGATCATGACCTGAGCCGAAGTTGGACTGAGCCACCCAGGCGCCCCTTAAAATTCTTTCTTTACCATTTATTCATTTGTGAGAGACAGAGAGTGAGTGGGGGAGGGACAGAGAGAGAGGGAGACACAGAATCCGAAGCAGGCTCCAGGCTCTGAGCTGTCAGCACAGAGCCCGACATGGGGCTCAAACCCACAAACTGTGAGATCATGATCTGAGCCGGAGTCAGACGCCGAACCTACTGAGCCACCCAGGCACCCCACGATTCCATACTTTCTAATAGTCATCTTCTCTAATGAGGTCACTGCGGTCCCCGTATAAACTGTCCAAGAACAGCCCTGTGTTTGTTTTACATGATGCTGATGAGTGAGAGGGAGAGACTGTGAGGACTGACCCGCAAGGCAGGGTAGAGTCAGAAAAGGGACATGATGCATATTTAAGAGAGATGACCTCATGGGCGGAATGGGCCTTATGAGAACCTGAGTCAGAAGACTTGAGCTCTGAAAGGTAAGCCACTCACATTCCTTGCTTTCTCCAAGTACATTTTATATCTTTCTTCCATTGCTTTCATATCTTCATCTTTCTTCTGAAGAGCAGCTTCAAGTTCATTGATCTTTTGCACTATTATTGAAAATGAAATGAAACATGACCAATTTAAAATATTCCCTCCTCACACAAAAATTATAGTTATCTGATTATTTTCGAAAGGACTGATAAGAGAACTTAAAAATGTTTATTTCTTCTTTGTAGTGAATTCGTATCTAAAACCTTTGAACTACAACTAACATATCCTCAATCATTTCATATTATTTTTTCTTAAAAATATCTATAATCTGCTTTATCCAGCTTTTCTCCCTTCTATCAAGTGTTTCAATGAGCAAATACACTTCAGCATGTAAGCATAACCATCATAAGAAAATAAAGCAGTCTTTCTACATACTGTTTAAGGCTCAATTTAATTTTATTATAAATTATTTTATTTACATTTCCATAGTATTAATTCTATTATATGTTACCATGTTTGATACTCCTATATATCAATCAGTTCATTTTATTAAGACTTTTTCGCTTTAAAATCAGATCACTTGTTAAACACTGAAATCACTAAAACATTATCATGGTTCTTATTTGCAATGCACACATTTATGGAGTGTCTGAAATCTTGTACACAGTTCTTGCATCTTTCAACTAAAAAAAAGCAAGTCCTTAGTCGTAGTCTGATCCAGGTTTTTACAAATACCTACCATTCTGGTTTACATCTGGCTGAAGATCTTCAATGAGTTCTTGTTTCTTCTGTAATTCTTCCTGGACCTCAGTTAGTTTTTCCCTAAGTAGTGGAAAGAGCATGGAGTTTTGGAAGCAAACAGACCTGAGAATGAAAACTTATTTCTGCCACAGGACATTTGTGGACTGTGGCCAAATCACTTTCTGATCCTGAATCTCCTCACCTGTAAAATGGGCATAATACCTGACACATATTATAGGCTTGTTGTGAGAGGGTAAACTGCCTGACACATGACAGGTACTAAAAATGTTAATTTTTCCCTCTCATCCTTGCTTCCTAAGAAAGTCGGAGGAAATATTTTATTGGTTAAACATCCCACATCTCCACATGTGACAGCTGTCTACTTTGTAAACTCTTCAAATGACATTAGTGATGGAAAAATGTAGGATTTGAGATCATTGACAGGCAGGCTGAACATTTTAGCGCGTTTTTCTTTTGACTTCTTGATGGCAGTGGTGTACATTCAATTGGCATCAGGGGGTTTCTCTTACAAACAAAGTCAGAAAAGGATACTAACTTTAGAAGTTTTTAAAACCCTTCCCCTCTCATATTTGAAATGAAATATCAGTTTACTTACATATGAGCTTCCAACTTCTGCTTTAGTTTGCTGGACTATAAAAATTAAAAAAAGTTGCTGTAAGATAACTATTGTGACAAAGATAAATTTTCCAGACATCAAAATCTCTTTACCTCCTTTTGAAGTGTATTATTTAAAATTATGAATTTTTTAACAATTTGTATTTCTAATAACATACTTGTAAAGACATAAAATTTCAGGTGTTTTTTACTTCAAAGGGAAAGGAAAGGAGGTTAGGAAATGACATAAGGATGAGTACAAGAGAGAAAGAAAAGTGCTTCATATTTCTGAATACCATGAAAATAAAATTTGAACTTGAAGAAAAATACCAAATGCAAGCTGAATGTGATATATTGAGGAGTATCAAACATTTAAAAATCATTTTTTTAAATACATAATTTAAGATGTTAGGCCCTTAGTGAAGAATAGACTTAAATAATTATCTTTATAATAAAGCTTTATCACTATAAATGCAAGCACTCTAATATTAACATCAAAATGAAGAGGATTTTGTTAAAAAATAAAATTCAAAACATAAAACTTCCTCTTTAAAAAGCAGGAGTTTAAATTGCAACACTAGTTCTGTATCATCTACTGAAAAGTTGAAGGGTTTAAAATATAGAATCTGAAACATAACTAAGACACTAATAATTTATTTTTAAAAGATAAATAGAACACATTTAAAAACACCGCAATCCAAAATGTACTCTCTCAAAGAGATCCCATTTTAAAAGTATTCTCTATTGTGGCTTTAAAAAATATTCATATTAGAGAGGTTACAATACCGTATATATGCACATATGAGATGCCGCCATGCATGAGACGATTTCTATTTTCCAAGCCCCCGGGGAAAAAAGAAAAAATCATATAAAGCATATAACAGACAGAGAGGAAACACAACCCCTTCAGTCTTCCTTTTCACCTCTTTACTTACTCTTCATAGCTTTCTCCCCCGTCAACACAGATCTAACCACCTCAGCTTCCATCTAACCAGTACCTAACACACACAGAGCCCTGTCTTTTTGTTGTTGTTTCCATTAAATGCCTTCCTCCCTCTGTCGTTACTTCCTTCCCCCTGCATACAGAGCTCAAACTACAGACACACTGTCAGGTGCATTCAGGTTGGGGCTGTTGAGTTCTGCTGAGTCCTCTTCTCTCTGCCCCCACAATGTTTGCCATCGAAAACAGATTAGAAGCAGCAAGGCCACGAGTCGGCAGGGAAGAAGGGAAGAAATACGAGATGATGCTTTCAAAACTGCATTATGGTTTCTGTCCTTTGGAGGTTAGTATGATCCACTCCTATAAGGCTCTTTGGTAGAGATCATTTTCTCCCTCTCCCTGGTCCTGTTAGAAGTTTTCCTCAATTCTGACCACTGAGCACTCTCAACCAGGACTTTGCTGAGGCCCATCCTGTTGGTGTCCCAGCACAGCCATGAAGACCTCACTGGCAGCACACCAGCAACCATGAAGTTAGGTGTAGCTGTTGAAGTAGGACAGATAGAAATCACCTTCAATACATACGATTAATTTATAGGCTCCAAGGTGGCAAAATCACAGCATCCGTTATGCAGATATATACGGTATTCAAGGGTACCCTCATTGATAAGGGCACTTTCAAACACAAGACGAATTTGGGCGTTAGGACCTCTCGCAGAGAGTCCACACGCAGCAGAATTATTACAGCTTTCAAGTTACTTACACTTTCTCCTTCAGACTTGGACCCTTGTTCCTGTAAAGATTTCTGGAGGTCCTCAATCTGCTGCTGCAATTCTCGGATGCGCTCTTTGCTCAGCCTATTGTAAGATGGATCATATACATTTATTTGTATGGAAAGTCAAAGTAGTTAAGGATCTATAAAGGTGCATTTGTGCAATTGGTGCATTTAAATAGTAATAATGAAGGCTGAACAATTATCTGTGGCTAGGTTTAATATATAGTATAGTAGGCTACTTGCAAAGAAATATTTTTTAAAAAGAAGACATTTATCCAGGAAGTACATACACCCACATGTAAAAATTCAAGATACTTATGCGCCAGTTGCAAAAGCACATCATTTGTGCACAGTACTCACTGGTAAAAGAAATTAGAAAACTAGCTCAGTTTTCCTACAGTTGTATTTAAAAAAAATTTTTTTTAATGTTTATTTTTGAGTGACAGAGAGAAAGAGAGACAGAGAACTATCAAAGGAACAAAAAAGAGAGAGAGGGAGACACAGAATCCAAAGCAGGCTCCAGGCTCTGAGCCGTCAGCACAGAGCCCGATGCAGGGCTTGAACACAGGTCAGCACAGAGCCCGATGCAGGGCTTGAACACAGGAACCATGAGATCATGACCTGAGCTGATGTCGGATGGTCAACCGACTGAGCCACCCAGGTGCCCCCTTACAGGTGTATTTTTAACGAATGGGAACTAGGTTTCTTTTTGTTTCAGATTTCATAGTGTACTGACAAAGGTCACCGTTTTCCAACCATCTCTTCATAATTTTTTGTTTAAATTAAAGAGACTAACACTAGCAACTAATGCAGATTTTTAACTTGGCAAAACCTCATTCTTTAAAACCCTGCTTGAGAATTGCCTCTACTGAGGTTTCCATCAAGAAAGAGAATCTGTCTCTCTTTTCATGTATATATGACCCAACACACCTGCCCATTATAATGCCCCATTGTTCCAGTTATCAGACAATGTAATTATCTATTCATATGTCTATCTTCCTGTTTTAACTTTCTAAAAGCTGAAACTTTGTATCTCCAGTGCTGATATTGAATTGCAGAGGATAGTAATATTTGATGGTCCCTTCACAAAGCTAAAATGTTATTCTTTTTTCAACCACAGTTGATGTAATACTATATATACATGTTTGAGAAACCAGGTTCAAGTGTATCTAAAATTCCTGGTCTCTAAGATCCAATAAAGGTTGGTCAAATAAAACCACATACTTTTACTGAAAAATATGCCATATATAAGAGGCAAGTTAGCATAGTGTTCAAGAGTCCAGACTCCGGAGTCAGAATCACAGAAAGTTCAAATGTGCAATCGAAACTTACTAGCTTATAACTTTGGATAAGTTACTTAACCTCCTTGAACCTCAGCTTCCTTATCCATAAAAGAGATAATTACAGTTCCTATTTCACAGAGTTACTGTGAGGTTTTTTGAGTTAATACCAAACAAGCGCTTAGAAGGTAATACTATATATTACCTTTAGTAAATAGTTTCTAGGTTACCAGTAAAAGAACTCCTATTTCTCTCTGGGATTTGCATAATAAATATATAATACCATATAACACTTGTGCTTTTAACAATTTAATACTTGTTTTTCGAGACAGTCTTACAATAGTTTTTTCTTAAAAATTTTCAGAAACATTGCTAACAGTTTTAAATGACAGCTGTTGAATGAACAGGAATTTTCTTTCCTAAAAAGTTAAGAATGTAGAAAAAATGTAAAATGTATATTTAGAAAAATTTAAAAATAAATTTTGCTTTTCAACATCAGGGAAGTGGCTGGCATATAGTGAACATTTTATCAATGTTATATATTTTTAATATTATAATTTTTAAGCCCCTCCTCAGTATCAGATAAGTACATCATTTGCTTTAAATATGTTATCTGTGAATCTTCATAACAACCTTCAAATAGGTATCACCTCCAGTTATAGCTGAGGACATTAAGTGTGAATTTAAGTAACTTGCCCAGAACAAAACAGTTAATAGGTTTAAATAGAGGTGGCACTCAAATTTGACTCCACAGTCTATGTTCCATCCAAGCACTGACTGCAGTAGAAACCCAGATTGTCATTTACTCGTTTGTTAAATTTTCTGAGAATTATGAAGACATATAAATGAAATTCAAGAATGAGAAACCTGGTTACTAAAGTGTGCTAGAAGCAACGGGAGTGAGAGACTAAACTCCTAACTATTTCAATTACGATGATATCTCCCTCTTCTGTGAGTCAAGATTTGGTGGCTACCTAATGGAATCACTATGACAATTACACAAGAGTGGGTCACCTTTGCTCGGTTTCCAGTTCATTCATCTTGCGGTGCTTCTGTTCGAGCTGTTCCTGGAGTTCCTCAATACGTTCATTCTCAGTACCTTCCTGTTGTAAGCGAAGCATCTTATTTTCATGTTGCAGTCGAATAAATACTTCCCTGATGTTGAAAAGAAAATTTATTTTTAAATTTTTCTAAATATACATTTTACTTTTTTTTACATCCTTAGCTTTTTAGGAAAGAAAATTCTTGTTCATTCAATAACTGTCATTTAAAACTGTTAGCAATGTTTCTGAAAGTTTTTAAGAAAAAACCTTCATATATTGTCAGACTGTCCTGAAAAACAAGTTGTGAATTTTTAAAAGCACAAGTGTTATATTATATTAAATATTTATTATGCAAATCCCAAAGAGAAACAGGAGTTCTTTCACTGGTAATTTAGAAACTATTTACTAAAGGTAATATATAGTATATCCTCAGAAAACATAAATTAAAAGCAACAGGTTTAAGAAATCAGTTTGCTTATGGGGTGCCTGAGTGGCTCAGTCAGGTGAAGTCTGACTCTTGATTTCGGCTCAGGTCATGATCTCACAGTTTGTGAGTTCGAGCCCCATATCAGGTTTCACACTGACAGAGCACCTTCACTCGCTCTCTCTCTCTCAAAATAAATAAATAAACGTAAAAAAAAAGAAATCAGTTTGCTTAATATTTTTATTTTTTTAATGTTTGTTTATTTTTGAGAGAGACAGAGAGAGAGAGAGAGCAAGGGAGGGGCAGAGAGAGAGGGAGACACAAATCCAAAGCAGGCTCCAGGCTCTGAGCTGTCAGCACAGAGCCCAACGTAGGGCACGAACTCGTGAACTGGGACATCATGACCTGAGCCAAAGTTGGATGCTTAACCAACTGGGCCCACCCAGGTGCCCCTAGTTTGCTTAATATTTCTAAATATACTTTCATGATGACAGGCCTATCACTGTCTCTAGATTATTTTTGTTTTAAAAAAAAATCTTTATTAAAAGTTTACATACACATATTTTCTAAAATGCAAATGATAGGAATGATATTAAAGAAAAAAGTAATGTTCTCCTACCTGCCTCCCTAAATGCAATTTCTCAGAAGCAACTAATTTCAATTAATCTCAGTTTGTGTTCTTCCGAACAACAGCATCATGACTTTAAACTATAGACTCATATGGCTATTTTAAAGTGATATTAATATCACTGGATACTAACTAACAAGTTGCTTTCCAGTCCAACAGGTAAAGAGCTCTGTCTTAACAAAAGTTGAACAAAATGAAAGTCAACAAATTTGCAAGCTATATGCTAAGTGAAACAAGTCAGTCACAAAAGGCTGCATATTGTATGACTCTATGTATATGAAATTCTGTAACAAGCAAATGGACAAAGAGTCAATTCTTGGTTGCCTGGGGCTGGAGCTGGAGGAGAAGCAGGAAAGAGGAATGACTGCTAATAGGGACAGGGTATCCTTCTGGGAAAATGAAATGTTCTCAAATTAGATGGCTGCACAACTCTAGGACTACACTAAAAACCACTGAGCTGTACAACTGTAAATGGGTGAGTTGTAGCTCAATAAATCTGCTTAAAAAGAATTTGAAGTAATAAATAAAACTCTTACCACAAAAAAGAAAACCATAAAAACTACCAGATTAGTCAAATGCCTACAAGTAAACATAGCAGTAAAATACGAAAATAAAAGCTGGTGAAGAAGAATCTCTAAAATTTATATTTTATTTAACTTCTGCTTAATCCTCCTGCTATATTTGACAGCCCCTCTCCTATTGGCTTCACCCACGTGGATTTAAAGGCCATGTATAAAAAGGGTTTTCCGTAGAGCTTCTGGGTAGGGAAAGAAGTTCAACACAGTAAAAGTCATATCATAAAAACCAGAATATCTCATTCAGCAAGTCTGTGAAATTTTACTTCTGATAAGGCCTAAAACTGCTAAAGTAGCAATAACAATCTAAGAAGCTCAAGCAGATGAGACAAAGTATTTTGAGCTCTATGACTCATAAAATGGAACATTTTAAAGGCTAATAATTTTTTGAAAAGAATCACATTTCTAATATTATCAATTAATAAAAACACATTTACCTGTATTCCACGGGCATAATCTCAGCAGCAAGATTCTCAAAACTTTTTGTAGCAGACGCATCTAAACAACAACAATGAAACATCAACATTCCAGCATTTCTATCATTAAAAAAAACTTTTCAAAATCCAACAAAATTCACCTGTTTGGTTTAGATGATCTTGCTGTACTTGTGAACATCGAAGCTCTTCATTCGTTTCTTTCAGAGTATCACGTTGTTCTATTAGTCTCTAAAAAAGAAATGTTTATATGAGCAAAACAATTGTTTCCACAAGAAATGTACTTTATGGTTATAACAATTTATCTTAGCAAACTAATTTCCTAATTGTTGCTTAGTTATTTAAAAATGACAATATTTTAGTTTTAGTGCTAAATCATGTAAATAATCTTTACCCAACACAAATCTTGTGATTTCAAAGATAATATACCTTTGAACCAAACTGATGTAATTATGCAACAGAGTACAAATATGCAATTGTGGAGTAATTAGTAAAAAGTATGGACTCTGTAGGCAAATAGATCGTGGCTTGAATTCCAGGTTCCCTATTTCCTAGTTACATTATGTGGGGTGAGTTATTTAGTTCTTTGGCTTTAGGATCCACACCATCAAAATGGAAATGCTGATACTTAGATCCTTGCAAAGGTGTTCTGAATAGTGAGCGAGGTAAAGTTTGTGGTTATTTTAAGAATTGATGAGGGAGCTCCTGGGTGGCTCAGTCAGTTAAGCATCCAACTTCGGTTGAGGTCATGATCTCATGGCTCGTGAGTTCAAGTTCATGTCGGTCTCTGGGCTGACAGTGTAGAGCCTGGAGCCTGCTTCGAGTTCTCTGTCTCCCTCTCTCTCTGCCCCTCCCCTGCTCACGCTCTGTCTCTCTCTCTCTCTCTCTCTCTAAAATGAATCAACATTTAAAAAAAAAAAAGAATTGATGAGCCATTATTGATTTTTTTTTTAATTTTTTTTTAACGTTTATTTATTTTTGAGACAGAGAGAGACAGAGCATGAACGGGGGAGGGGCAGAGAGAGAGGGAGACATAGGATCGGAAGCAGGCTCCAGGCTCTGAGCCATCAGTCCAGAGCCGGACGTGGGGCTCGAACTCACGGACCGCGCGATCATGACCTGAGCTGAAGTCGGACGCCCAACCGACTGAGCCACCTAGGTGTCCCTGGTTTTTAACATTAGGGTTAACGGTTTCTTTTTTACTTTTATGGGTTCTGACAAATGTATAATGTATCTATCACTAAAGGCTCATGGTCAATTGATTTTTAACAAGGGTATCAAGACAATTCAATAGGGAAAGAACAATAGTGCTGGGACAACTGAATACCACTCAGAAAAGAATGAAGTTGAGACTCTTATACCATATACAAAAATTCAAAATTTATCACAGAATAAATATAAGAGCTAAAACTGTAAAACTAAAAGAAAACAAAAAACATAAATCTTTATAACCTCACATTATTCAATGACTTCATAGAAATACTACCAAAAAATACACAAAAGAATAAAATGGCTAACTCTGATTTCATCAATGAAAAACTATTCTGCTGCAAACCATACCATCAAAAAAGTGAGAAGACAACTCACAGAATAAAAGAACATATTTGCAAATCATACATCTGAGAAGGAGCTTATGTCCAGAATATATAAAGAATTCTTACAACTCAATAATAAAAAGGCAAATAATTTAAATAGTATGTGAATAAGTGATTTGAAGAGATAATTTCTTCAAGGAAGATATACAAATGGCCAACAAGTACATGAAAAGATGCTCAAATTCATCAGTCATCACGGGAATACAAATCAAAACCACAATGGCATACCACTTCATAGTCACTAAGACAGCTAAAATTAAAAGGCTGGTAAGTGTTGGCAGGGATGTGGAGAAATTGGAAACCTTTACAAATTGCTGAGAATGAAAAATGGTTCACCTACTTCAGAATACAGTCTGGTATTTCCTTAAAAGGTTAAACATAGTTATCATATGATCCAGCAGTACCGTTCATAGGTATATACTCAAGAAATGAAACACGTCTACATAAAAACTGTAAATAAACGTTCATAGCCATGTTAACTGTTTAATAGGCAAAAAGCAGAAATAGCCCAAATGTCCATAAAATGATGAAAGGATAAATAAAATGTGGTATGTCCACAGAATAGGGTATTATTCAGCATGAAAACAAAGTACTGATTCATACCACGAAATGGATAAACTTTGAAAACATTAAGCTAAATGAATGAATCCAGTCACAAAACCCACAAAGTGTATAATGACATATTCTGGACAGACTGGGCAAATCTATAGAGAAAGACAGTAGAGTAATGGTTGCTGAAGCTGGGTGGGAGGGAACCAGAACACAGAGCAGCTGCTAGTAGGCACACTGATGGGGTGAGGAGAGTGTTCTAAAATCTGACTGTGGTGATGGCTGCACAACTACAAATGTACTAAAAACTGCTGCATGGTACACTTTAAGTAGGCAAAATTGATGGCATATACATTATATCTCAATAAAGCCATCAAAAAAAATCCCACCTATGGTGCCTGCTCTCAAGGAGCCAACGGTCTAGAATGGGAACGCACGCACTGAGACATAGGGGCCTTGCCTCTGTGACTCCATCTTCCCTTGGGAAGGAAAGTAACGAAACTGTAGGGTGAATTCTTTCTACTTCCTTTTACACCAACACTCTAATTTGGAGAAAGACAGAAGAAGAACTGACTGATGTGACTTCCAATCTTAGAATAGCAAGGATAATATTAAAAACTAAAAGAAGACAGGCGTATGACTTATCAACTGTAATTATGTTTACCTCTTTTTCCTTAAGTAAAGCTTCGTGTTTTTCTTCAAGCCGCTTCATTTCAAATGCTAGTGTATCTGCCCTTTTGGATTCAGAGGAAAGTTTATTGTGAAGATCTTGAACCTTTTGTCGAAAACAAGAGTATATAATATTAATAGTTTTTCAGAGGTCAATAAATGAGAAACTGATTGGAAATAAAACTTAGACTAAGAATATAATCCAGTAATCCTCAATAGTTGTGAAAATAGCATGTGGATAAGAGTTAACATAAATTTTAAAATACTCAAATAATAACTTAATAAGAAAATCATTCTTGTACTCTACTGTTTCTCTAGGTTGCTTGATAAATAGCTAAACAGAATATTACCGGCTATAGCTCCATTCTCTAGGCAATTATTATTAGTTACCAGAAATGCTAATAATAAGCAGTAAAATGCCTCCCAATATATACAAGCTCAGAAGAGAATAAAAAGGGGAAAGACCTAGATAACTCAAACTCAACTATCAATCCTGGAATTAAAATTACAGGTAGGAGAAATCTGTCATCATAATAAGCTCACAGCTGGTTATAGGCAATGTTCTTCACCTCTCTATCATTCTTAAAGTATCAGAAGGAATAAGAAAGTTGAGCTCTTTCAGATACAATGATTAAAAAAAATTGACATATTTTCTTACCTGCCTCTTGTACGTTTCTAATTGTGTACGTGCTGCATTTGCCTTCTTTAATTCTTCTTCTAAGCTGACTGTGTTATGCATATACATCATGTTTGTTTCTTGTAAAGTTTTCACCTGCTTGCGAAGGTCATTCAGATCTTGTAATTTCTGACGATACATCTCGACCGTTGATTCTAGTTTATTAGCTTTATCAGAGGTAGCCCTATAATAAAGCTACATGTTACTGGGTAAAAGCTAGTAAATGCACATAACATTTCTATTCTGGCCCTAAAATTAGTCAGCTAGATAAACTATCAATTGGCTGAAACAACAGAAAAGAAAATCGGACAGACAGCAAAAGAATTAAACTGTGTGAGAACTTTAGAAAAAGACTCAAGTCCAGTGTGGAACCTTTTTGTTATAAAGGCATCAAAACAAAAATGCCTTAAATTTGACACACTAAATTATCAAACCGTTTCATACAGCACAATGTCTAAAAAAGAATGGTTTTGTAAATGTAACTGAACAATTCCAAGCTTCTCTGAAGCTTACAGGCCAATTTTGCTTTGTGTTTAACATTTAGTGCAGTTTTATTCTAAGTATTTGATATACTTAGGCAGTTGACTTATAATTTGTTTGACAAAGCACATCCCTTTAGAGTTGTGCTTACCTGGCCAACTAGAGCAAAAATAAATACATAAACCAAATCACTTTCCATCACATGCAAGTTCAAATGAATGCTAGGAAGATTTTGTTTCAAATGGACATAAAAACTGGGCAACAAAATGGCTAATTAAGAAAATTTAACAGAAAAGGCTCAGTAGGTTGAGGGTCTGACTTCAGCTCAGGTCATGATTTTGCAGTTCCTGGGTTCAATCCCCATGTCGGGCTCTGTGATGACAGCTCAGAGTCTGGAACCTGCTTCGGATTCTGTCTCCCTCTCTCTCTGCCCCTCCCCTGCTGATGCTCTGTCTCTCTCTCTGACTCTCAAAAGTAAATAAAACATTTAAAAAATTTTTTTAAAAAAGAAAATTTAACAGAAAATATAAAGAGCATATGGATAGTCTGTTTGCTTGACTAACAATTCATAGGAAAAGCTAAATATAAATTTTATATTGTCAAAGACAGTAAGAGAACCTTGGGATAACCCTGAAATAAATGTTAAGATACTTACCTATATCTATTTTATATCAAATGCCGAAATATGGATTGTGAGAATACTTTCCCTCATGTAAAAAGTTCACAAAATAAACTAATGAGTACAAGGAGATGAAGCTAAACGTATCTAAAAGTAATTCAGTTTACACAATCTTAAGAAAAAGATATCACCCCCCCCCCCCCCGCCTCAATCGGGCTCTGTGCTGTCAGATATGCTTGAAATCCATTCTTTCTCTCTCTCTCTCTCTCTCTGCCCCTCCCTGGCTGTGCGTGTGCTCACTCTCTATCTCTCTCAAAAAAAGAAAAAGGTATCATTTTGGGTTTACAAATTCTAATATGAAATTGTGCTAACAAAGATTGAATATTATCCTTAAACTGCAATTATTATCAACAAGCATAAATTAAGTAAAGACTAGGAGCCTGGAAAAAACTGATCAGTACTTGATATGTAGAAATAACCCTACGAATCCCTGATTAAAATATGGAATACTGAAATGACTAATAACTTAGAAGCGACATAATTATATTCAGACATGGCATACCTAAGGACATCTATTTCATCTTTCAGGGCTCTTGTTTCTTCAGCAAGACTAGTCAGTTCATCATTCCTATGTTGAAATTCAATTAGTTGCTTTTCAAGTTCTTCACAGTGAACACGATAATCATCTTTCGCAGCTTCAAGCCTTGCATAAACAAAGTAAGTATTTATAATGTAATTTCCATTATTTGTTTTCTTACTGAGACATGAGCTTAGCAAGACATACTTTTAAAATGTTCTTTAAAATTCTACACTCAAAAGAAAGACTAAAAGAATAAGACACTTCTGGCTCCCGGATTTAAAACTGGCTGAGAATAAACTAATGTCCTGAATTTTCATTTTCACTTCTGAAATATGGTGCTTGGTTATCACTAGTTCTAAAAGGGGTTTTAATCTCAGAAGGTGAAGAGAAAATGTATAGATATATAATTACTCAAAAATATACATCGCGTGTGAAATGGTAAAATATTAACTCTAAGTAGACTATGGTAAGTTATGGATAAATACCTCAAACTCTATGGTAAAAACAAAAAGTAAGAAGATGGGGAAGTCTGGTGGCTCAGTTAAGCCTCTGACTCTTGAACTCAGCTCAGGTCATGATCTCACAGTTCATGAGTTTGAGCCCCATGTCAGGTTCTGCACTGACAGTAAGGAGTCTGCTTGGGATTCTGCTCCTCCCCCACTCGTTCGTTTTTTGTTTTTTTTTCTCTCTCTCTCTCTCAAAATAAATAAACTTTAAAAAAAAAAGGAAAAAGGCAATACAGTGTTTAACATCAAATATTAAAAAAAAATATTTGATTCCAAAAGAATGCAGGAAAGGAAGATAAAGGAAAGGAATAGATATGACAAATGAAAAACAGCAAATTGACAGACCTAAATACAACCATAACAAAAATTACATAAAAGGCCAATAGGTTAAACACACCAATTGAAAAGGCAGAGACTATCAGACTAAACAAAAAAAGCTCAAATATACATTAATTATACAAGGGATATTATAAACATAAAGACACAGATTAAAAGTAAAAGGATTTAAAAACACCATGAAAACAGTAAGCAAAGGAAATTGGGGTGGTTATGGTAACATCAAACAAAATAAATTTCAAGACAAAAAAAGTATTATCAAAGAAATGTTTCATAATTATAAAAGGGTCAATTACTAGAAAGCCATATCATCAACGTATATATATATACCTAAAAATAGTTTTAAAATACATGAAACAAAAACTGATAGAATCAAGGGTAGAAATCCACAAATCCACAATCATTGTTTAATACCAGTCTCTAATGAATGACAGAACTAAACAAAAACAAAAAAAAAAAAACTAAACATAAAAATACAGAAGAGATCTGAACATTATTAACCAACATGATTCAGTTGACATGTATAGAACATGTCAGTCAAAAATGACAGAACACACATTTTTGCAAGTGCACATGTAACACTAATCACAATGAAACATGATGAGCAATAAAATAAGTATTAATAAATATCAAAAGACTGCAATCCCATGCAATATGTTCTCTAACCATAAGAGACTTAAATTAGAAATCAGTCACAATAAGAAGTCTAGAAAAGCCTTAAATACTTGGAAATTAAACAACATGTTTCTAAACAACCCACAAGTCAAGGAAGAAATCACAAAGGAAACTGGAAAATAATTCAGACAGAATAACAACAGAAAGACAACCAGTTAAATTTGGGGAACGTGGCTAAACCAGTGCTTGGAGGAGAATTTACAATTTTAAAGGCTTATATATTAGAAATGAAGAAAGTCTTAAAATCAATCCAAATTTCAACCTTAAGAGGCTAGGAAAAGAAGAGCAAATTAAATCCAAAGTAAATAAAAGGAAAGAAAGAAAGAACAGAGATGTACAACTAATAATACGGAAAGCTAATAAAGTTAATAGATTAATAACATTGATGAAACCCTAGTAAGAGTGATCAAGAAAAATGAGAAAAAATACAAATTACCAATACCAGGAATGAAAAAGCAAGCATCAGTATAGCTCCTACAGTCATTAAAATGACAATGAAAGAATATTATGAACAACTTTATGCCAATAGATTCAACGTCTTAAATATAAGCATATACCTTGAAAAGCACAACTTATCAAACTGACATAGATGAAACAGAAAATCTAAGAAGCCCTATGAGCACTGATGAAATTATATTGTCATTAAAAGCCCTTTCACAAAGAAAACCATAGGCTCAGATTGTTTAATATCATTCACACATAAACTCTTTCAGAAAACAGAGAGAATTCTTCCCAATTATTCTATGAGACTAGCAGAACTCTGACAACCTAAAAAAAAGGCATTACATGAGAAAAAAAGTTATAGACCAGTATCTATTATGAAGACAACCAAAAAAAAAAAAAAAATTCTCTCAATCTACAAGCAAACTGAATCTAGTTAATATATATGCAGAATAAGTATGACCAAAGTGGTCTAACCCTGAAATATAAGATTGTTCAACAATCAAAAAATACAACAATCATAATGAAAGAATGAAAAAGAAAACCACACTGTCATTTCAAGATGTAGAAAAATCATTTGACAAAAGTCAACAATTAGTAATAAAAACTCTTAGCAAGCCAGAAATAAAGGGGAATTCCTTCAAACAGAAAAAAAACACATTATAAAACTTTACAGCAAGTATTATACTTGATGGTACTTAATTGAACATTTCCCCCCTAAGACCTGGAATAAAGTAAGATGTCTTCTCTTGTTCAATGCAAGAAAAATAAATACAGGGCAGAAATTAAAAGGAAGATGTAAAGCTCTATTAATAGATTAGATGACTATGGATGCCTTAGAATTTTCTACATAAACCATTTTCTAGAATCAATAAGTGAAGACATAAAAGTTTCAGAAGACATAAAAGTTTCAAAATAAAAGCTTGAGTTTCAATATATAAAAATTAATTGTACATATTAGCAGCCACTTTTCAGAATAATTTTAATTGTATTGGTAATAGCATCTACATGGGAATAAAGTTAACAAAACACAAAACTTCTCTGCTAGAAACAACACAATATTGCTGGGAGAAACTAAAGACTTAAATAAATGAAGATACCATGTTCATAGACGGTAATTCTCAATATAGTTAAGATATCAATTTTACAGAACCTAAATCATAATCACAGAAGGTTTTTTTAAATGGAAATTGACTGACAGATGTGAAAATGCAAAAAGACTTGGAATAGCGAAAACAAATTTTGAAAAGAAAGAACAAAGTTGGAATACTTATACTACCTGATTTTAAACTTACTTTAGAGCTAAAGTAATCAAGACCACATCATACAGGCATAAAGACAATCTGATCAATAGAAAACAACTAGAGAGTCCAGAAGATGAACTCAATTTTATGATACCATTTTTCATGAAGATACAAAGCAATTTGGAGTAAAATTAAAATATCTTCAATGATCCAACTGTAACGACTAGATATCCATATGGAAAACAAAAATAAAAATAGGGACGCCTGGGTGGCTCAGTTGGTTAAGTGTCCAGCTCTTGATTCTGGCTCAGGTCATGATCTCACCGTTCATGAGATGAAGCTCTGTGCTGGGCTCTGTGCTCTCAGCACAGAGCCGTGCTTGGTATTCTCTCCCTACCCGCACCCCTTCCCTGCTCATGTTCTCTCCCTCTCAACATAAGTAAATAAACTCTAAAAAATAACAAAATAAATAAAAAATAAAAATAAATAAAGCTTGACCTCCATACCTTACACCATTGTTTTAGAAAACAATTCAAAATGGACTATAGCCTTAAATGTAAAAGATAAAACTGTGAAGTTTCTAGAAGAGCATAATAGAGAGTATCTTCATGGCATGGAAGTAGACAAAGATTTCTTGGACAATACACAAAAAACCACTAATATTAAAAATATTGACAAATCAGACATCATCTAAGAACTTTTCCTCTTTGAAAGACCCCATTTAAAAAATGAAAAGGCAAGTCAAAGAATGAGTGAAATATTACTATGCATATATCTGACAAAACGATTTGTATCCAAATTTTTAAAACTTCCTACAACGAATTGATAATGACAAACAACCCAATTTAAAAACAGCTCAACAGTGTGAAGAGACACTTCACAAAGTAAGATATATTGCCAATAAGCACTTGAAAAGGGGCTTATCACATCATTTGTTGTCAGAAAAATGCCAATTAAAGCCATAATGAAATACTACTACATTTTCCCTGAAATGTTTAAAGTTAAAAAGACAGATAAGAACAAAATATCCTACCAGACAGAACAACTAGAGCAATAAGCAGCAAACTCTGCTCATAGAGTATAAAATGTTATAGCCGCTTTGGAAAACGGTTTGGCAGTATCTTTTACAATTAAACAGCTAGTGCGTAACTCAGCAATACTGCTGTATGTATTTACCAATGGGAAATAAGAAAACGTATGTCTTTAAAAAGTCTTGTATTATAATGTTCAGACTAGTTTTACTTATATTAACCCCAATTGGGAAACCCAAAATGCCCATCTAAAGGGAAATGGATAAATAAAAGTGTGGTATAATGTAGAATAATTCCAAATATTTGAATACTATTTAGCAATAAAAAATAATGAATTACAGATACATTCAAAACATAAATGAAGCTCACAAAAATGCTGAGCAAAAGAAGCCAATCACCAAGAAGTTCATGCTGCATTATTCAATTTATATGATGCTCTAGATTAGAGAAAACTAATCAATGCTGAAAACTACTCAGAAGAGTAATTAGCCTCTGGGAGGTAGGGGTTGACTGGGAAGAAGCATAAAAGAACTTTTTTCAGTGACTGAAATGAACCATATATTGATAAAAGTGTGATAACACAAATGTATGCCGTTGTTAGCACATTAAATTGGACGCAGTATTTCTTCATTTCACAACATGTAAATGTTACCTTGTAAAAGAACCATAAACATACTGAAGTCTAATAATATTTTGTATTAAAAAGGTAAGACTGCAATTCTTAAATTGCTTTCTATGTGTTTTAGGATTAAGTATATGAGAATATATGTTCAGGAAAATGGGAGCCAGGTTTCTCACCACTGGAGGAGTTGACAATATGGAAATGCAGATCAGAATGAACCCCGAAGACAGGGGACTAAAAGGAAAGATGTCAATATGAACTCACTGTTCATACTGAGAAACAGAATAAATGCAGACATGTGTATATTCCAGCGTGTGGACACAGGCAAGTGTGAACATCGGTCGTAGGAACCTGTGCTAGTGTATTTCCTAGCTCTGTACTCCAAAGTGGCCTAGAAGCAAGGACCAAAACACTCATTTGGAGCACAGGTCTTTGTTTCTAAATAACATTCTCCACTAGAAGGAATTAAAAATCCTTGGAGAAATGGCTGACTGCAGAGTCTGGAAAGAAGGAGAATGAGTCTAGAATATTTTGTTGTGCAGGAAAGTAAGAACGTGCTCAAAGGATAGCGACAGGTTGGAAAGGACACAGGGGCCAATTGAAAGGATTCCCAGTGGTCGAATCTGGGATAATTCCAGCATCAAATAACTGATGACAGTAATGGATGTGTAGTCCATTGAGTAAGAATAATACTAAATGCAGTGCGTGATCCTGGATTGGATTCTGAAACGGGAAAAAAAATAGCTCTACAGGACAATGAAACAACTACTGGAATTTGAATACAATCTGTGGATTAGATGGTAATATGTATCAATGGCAAATTCCCTAATTTTAATCACTACACTGTGGTTTATAAGAAGGTATTCTTGTTTTAGGAAATGTATGCCAAAGTATACAGGGATAAAAGTGCACGTCTCCAGTGTAACTCTCAAGTGGTTCAGGAAAAAATATATGCATCTGTAAGAATATGTAGAGAGACCGCTAAAACAAATGGAAAACACTGCCAAACCACTGCAGAATCTGAGCAAAAGATATAAAGGAGTTTTTTGTGCTATTCTTGCAACTGTTACTGTGTTTGTTTGAAATTATATTTTAAAAAAGTAACAAAAAATACATACAGTACAATTAGAGTGCCTCTTCTCAAGGCCTTATATAGTCCAAGGCCAGGCTACTAGCACACAAGAGACAGCGTTTATTAAAGGTAAGATGTGGGGCGCCTGGGTGGCTTAGTAGGTTGAGCGACCAACTTCGGCTTGAGGTCACGATCTCACGGTTTGTGAGTTCAAGCCCCGTGTCAGGCTCTGTGCTGACAGCTCGGAGCCTGGAGCCTGCTTCAGATTCTGTGTCTCCCTCCCTCTCTGCCCCTCCCCCACTCATGCTCTCTGTCCAGAAATAAATAAACATTAAAAAACATTTAAAAAAATAAATAAAAAATAAAGATGTACACCACCTTTTTTTTCAAAGAAAAAATACAAAAATTTAAATAGAAAGCACCTCTTTAGGTTAAGATTTCCATTTTTTCCATTTATTATCAGGTTCCCTCTCCTATGTAAGAAACACCCCATTCCCCCCAGATCTCAGCAGTCATTCCCTTAAACTCCTATTGGACTTGCCTATGGCCTTTATTTGGCCCTAATCACAAGTTATTTTGAATTGTTTTCTTTTTATACACATATCCCACTTGCCTAACTAGATTGCAAGCCCATGAAGGCAGGAACTATTTACACCATTTGATATTTTCAGAGCTTCTATTTTCAGTGTTCTAAGCATACTATAAAGTTATAGCATGCTATAGCACACTATAAAATGCTTAATAATTCATCACTGATAGGACTTCTTAACTGCTGGTTTAACAGAAATCCATGGAATGGTTTTTACTAAAAATGCTACCTGAAGTTTTCTTCCTGTAATTGTTCTAGTTGTAACTGTGCATGAAAATACTTTTTTGCAACCATTGTATTTGGATCATCAAAAGATCCATCCAACTGGTCAAGTTTTTCATTCATCATCTCATTCTCAGAAACTAATGAGTTCTTTTCATCTTGAAGTGCAGTCACCTAAAAAACAAATACACAAATATAAGCATCCATAGCAAAAAAAACTTAAGAGTCCAGAGCCCCACACTGCTATGTGACCAAGCCATTAAATTAGCTTGGTCAATCAGACAACATAATTTCTAAGGATCCTTCCAAAGCTGGAATTTGGGGTCTAGGATGTTTGAGTCAAACAAAAGAAATCAAAGTAATTTGATTACTACAGAGAAAACCGAGTTAAAACATACAAGGAGAATATCTTCAAAATGTTATGCTTGCCCTAGTTTCGGTAAGAAAATTTTTCTAAGTCTTTAAAGTCTGATGTACTGATAAGCTTTGAAAAATTAATTTGTTCCTCTTTTAGTTATAAATTTACTATTAGGATGCTGTTACCTAATAAGCTAAAATACACACACATGCACAAAGTTATTTTAGGTTCACAGCAGAAAATTATCAGTTACATATCATGTCTTCAGAGACAAGGACATTATTTGGTTAATGAATCAGTAACAAAAAGCTGAACTAAATTCATTTGCACATTGAGACTGTTTGCTTATAATTTAAAATGGCTAAAAATTTAGAATCACATCGATATCAGTACCTGATACATTTTCACTTTACTTACATATTAATGCAACAAACATGATTTGCTTCAGTTCTTTTTCTTTTCCATTTAAAAACATCTTTTAAAACCTTTTAAAAAGGCTGTAACCTGGTCATATGTAAGACCAGAAGTTTACATATGATTATATTAAGCTTCCTTTGAAAAAAAGTTGACCTATTATGATTTTCAACATATTACTACATAGGTTTGCGATTGTTTTTTCAATAGATGTAATTAATTCAACCCAGTTATGGGAAGGAGGCTGTATACCGACACAGTGAGCTACTAATAGGAAATTAAAAGCAAGTGAGTGCCTTCAACACCGTATAGGCAAGTTACAAATACTTG